>NW_027256881.1:335001462-336247303 GCF_029215685.1 Pituophis catenifer annectens
GAGAAGGGAGATGTACTTATCAGAAATAATTTCGAAATACAAAGACAATTCACGAACCAAGCTTGGGAAGCCGGCAAAATAAAGAGAAAAAGCAGGGACGGGGGTGAGAGAAATTACGGACATGGGTCTACCCACTGAACATATAAGACACACAGAGATAAAGGTAGTATTTAGCTTCCAGCTGCCTGCAATTACTGAGAGTTCAATTCTCACCAGGCTCAAGGTTGACTCAGCCTTCCATCCTTTCTAAGGTAGGTTAAATGAGGACCCAGTTTGTGGGGGCAATAAGCTGACTTTGTATAAATATACAAAAGGATGAAGGCTATTGCTTAACGCATTGTAAGCCGCCCTGAGTCTCCGGAGAAGGGCGGCATATAAATCAAATTTAAAAAAAAAAAAAAAAAGGCAAGGCAAAGCCTGTAAAAACAAACATTTCCCCTTCCAGAATGAAATAGGGCATTTTTGGCTACTGCCTCCTTAAAAGGATAATTTCCCAGGTTCCTTCTCCCCTCCTCGCGGCCCCCTTTTCCTTTCCCCAGGTGGAGGCCCCTGGGAAAAGGAAGGGTACCCAAAGTCCAAGATCTTAAGGGAGGCGGCACGCATCCCCTTAAAATAAAGATTAGCTGCAGAATCTAGATATAGATTATTCCAGTCAACAGTGAAGCCGCTGAACTTTTCAGTGGTGGGGGGAGAGAAAGAGATGGGTGGAAGCTGTAGCCATCCAGTAAACTGGGATTCATCCCGCGACCTCTTTTGCGGCAAACTAGATTTGAGTGGCGCTATTAAGGATAGGGAACTGGGGTAGGTCCTGGCTCGACCTTGGCCCAGGCCTACTTCGAGACCAAGGACGGCAGAAAGCCCGCCCGGCAACTCCCTTACTAAGACGAGCGCGCTGTTCTTGCGTGGAAAGAACCCCCTTATCCTAATTTCCCCTTTCAAAACGACGGAAAGTTGGCTCCGCAACAGCAAAGTCGTCGAAACCAATCAAATCTCCGTGGCAGGCGGAAGACAGCCAAACTCCTTCCCTAAGTGATTCTTGGCACTCAGGGAAGCGGATTTGCTGTCTATTCTCCCGTCACGGAAATATTGGATTTTATTCGGTTTAGACCCAGAGAGAAAATTTAGCTCACTTTAAATTCGAGGCTTTGGCTTTACGCCCTTGAAAGTAGGGGGGGGTTATGGGGTGTGAGCGCGAGCGAATAATGGCCAAATACCCCAACCAACAAGCAAATAACAGGCATTCTGCGAAGGCGTCCCCCTGAAGTTCTTTCCCTTCGAAAGGAAACGTGGTTTAAAGTTGGGGAACCCGGGTGGAGATTTCATTGGAGGCGGCCGGCGGGGTTGGTTCTCCAGATCTGATGCCAGGAGCAGCAGAAGGAAAGGAAGGCATTTTCAAAAGGAAGGTTACTCCCAAGAGAGGCGGGTGGTGATTGTTAGAGCCAGGGTTGTCTGGAGGAGAGGCTGGCCCGTTGGCCGCTTCGGAAAAGGGCTTGTCTCGAAACCGCCCTTTCGAGAAACGCTAGTCCCTTGAGCCGTGGGCGGCCCTGGATGGCAGCTGGCGAAGTCCAGCGCCAATGGACTGCAGTTAGGTGTGTGTGTGTGTGTGTGTGTGTGTGTGTGTGTGTGTGTGTGTGAGTGAGTGTAAACAGAGAGAAAAAGATAAGTTTTGAGAATCCAACCATACACTACCCATCTCCTTCCACTTATGATTGTATGACTGTAATTTTGTTGCTGGTATCCTTACTATTTATTTATTTATTTATTTATTTATTTATTTATTTATTTATTTATTTATTTATTTATTTATTATTTATTGTTTGTTTGTTTTATATGCCGCCCTTCTCCGGAGACTCAGGGCGGCTTACAATGCGTTAAGCAATAGCCGTCATACTTTTGTATATACCTGCTTAGTAGGGCTTTGCCCCCCCCCCCCGCGGTGTTCTTTTTTATACAAAGTCACCTTATTGCCCCCACAATCCGGGTCCTCATTTTACCTACCTCGAAAGGATGGAAGGCTGAGTCAACCTTGAGCCTGGTGAGATTTGAATTTGCAGTAATTGCAGGCAGCTGCTGCTACTTAACAGCACTTTATTCTGCTGCGCCACCAAGGCTCTTTATATTGATCTTGTTTCCTGATTGCTTATTTGTAACCTATGATTATCATAGGGTAATATGGGTAACATAAGGTACGACACTTAATGATTCTTGACCAACGTATCTTTTCTTTTTATGTACACTGAGAGCGTATGCGCCAAGACAAATTCCTCGCATGTCCAATCACACTTGGCCAATAAAACAATTCTATTCTATTCTATTCTATACCTCATACACTCATCTATTCTATAGGTCCTGAAAGTAGCTCGGATGGGATTTGCGCCCTAATTGATGCAGATTGAATAGCGGGTGCGCGAAAGCACTTTTCAGAGGTGGTCTGTAGAGGTCCTTTTCGAAGGAGGATTTTTAATCCACAAACTAGCCAAGTAGAGCCACGCGCACAAGGCGCCTTGGACTGACCACTTTTGCCATTTCACTTCACTTCAGGCTATTCGGAGGGGAAGGGAAACTGCAGGACCGGGCAGGGAAATGGGTAGGAACCAGGGTTCAGCAGCCCCACTCACTCCTAGACCCGGAAGCTGTGCTAGAGATACTTTAAATTTCATCCAAGCCAAAGAGAAAGAAAGAAAATTGGTTTTGTCTGCTTTTAAGTCCGCCTCAACTCCAGCCCTTGGATTGAACAACCCATTAAGGTCAAGGGCTGCTTTCCCCACCATTTTTTGTTGTTGTTATTTTTCAAAACAAATTGTATTTCTTTCGCCTCTGACAACGCCTGGCGTATCTTAGGGTGGCCTCGGCTTGGCAGGACCTTCCCCCTTTCTCTAAACGGGGCAAAGTCCGGGTTTCCCCAGACTGCAGGCTGGTTTAAAAATCGAAGGAAATGATTCTTTTTTTCCAAACAGGTTCTACCACTTTGCCTATTTGGGATCGTGGTCTTTATTAACAGCCTTGTTGGTTTCATTCTTTCGAGCAGCTCTCGCCTGGAAAAAAAAAATTTCTTTCGGAAGTCCCCTTGTCCATCGCCGCACCGGTTTCAACAAAAAGTTTACGGAAAGGTTTGGGGGAAAAATGCGGCGAGGAAGCGACGCCTGTGGGCTTCTGTATTTGCATTTATTTATTTATTTACTGAAATGGTTGCCCCCCACTCCTCAATTCTCGAGACGTGTTTATTTATTTATTAGTTTAATTTATTAGTTTAATGTCTTTTTTTTTTTGCATTTTATTCTTTTGGCTGACTGTTTTACTGTCTTTATTTTGCTTGAAAGGGTCAGATAATTCTCCGGTGATGTTTTGGAAATGCAAACCTGAACACTTCCAACTTTTGAAAAATGGAAAGCTTCGATTCATTCCTCGACCGTCTCAAAAGATGCCCGCATTGCCCAAGTTCTAGGCGTTTAAGCGAGGCCTCTCGATGTGGGCCACAGCACCCGATTTCTGGCGTCGGCAAAGAGGCTGAAGAAACCTCCAACTTTTCTCTGCCATATTATGGAAGTCCTAACCTTTGCAGTTAAAATCTGAATATCCCCTCCATTTAATCTTACGGTCTAATAACCCCGCCGATGAAAACTATCCACTTCCCTGCCTCCGGAGCCTGCCCCATCGGGCATCCAGTGCTAAACCCTCCTTCTTAAAGACCAAGGAAAACCCATTTCCCCCCCCTCCTGTCTCTTGCTTGCGTTTTCTTTCCCTTAAAATAAATCCCTCTCCCCGCTTGTCTCTACGGACCTGGTAGATCTGCAAAAAGGGACCTGCTTTCCGGGCTCTCCGGTTTCTCGCGCCCTAAGAATCAGGTCCCCGCGGGGCGCTTGTTTTGTCGTGCCGACCAGGTTGACTCCGGAGCCTAAACCTTGGCTTATTTTCTCCCCAGAAGAAGCCCCGCCCGGCCTCTTTCTCTCCGGGTCCGGGTCCCCCTCCCTCCCCCCAATATCCAGCCCGGCTTGGCCCAGCCGCTAGGCCCAGCTTCAAGGCTTTAGATTTCCCACTAAACACCCCGGAGAGCTCGCGTTGCGAGACTTAGCAAAAAATTCATATCGTATCTCTAAATTTTGCCATGCCTCCCCCACTTTTATTATTATTATTTTTTTTAAAAAGCATTTCTCCCCCTTTCTCTGCCCATTTTGCCAAGCTGGACTTGAACCGTCTTTTTTTTTTTTTTTTCTATCCGGCCTTCTTCGTTCAGTGCAATTCTCCAGAACAGAAATTAGCATGGCCGCTTCGCTACTTAATTCGCCATTACGCCGGCGTGCGGCCTTGTGTCTATGAACAGCTTCCTCCTGTGTATATTTTTCTTTCCCGCCTCCTCCCACCGCCCCAACACGGGCCCCTAAAGACCAACCTAGCCAATTCGTAATCTGATTTTTCCTATTAAGTCCCCTTTGAGATTCAAAAGGTACTAAGGACTCTGAAGGACGTAAAAAAAAGGGGGGAAAAAACAACAACAACAACGCGTCCCTTTCCTTTCAACCAGCCAGGCCTCACTTCCTCATTTCTAGCTTAATGGTTCATTTGTTAACTTCCCCATCCATCTTTTCCCATCCCGGCCCAGTGAAAAAGTGCTAAGAACCCACAGCTTTGTTTTGAAGGGGGCGGGAAATGCATTTTTTTTAAAAAAAAAAGTGGGGCAGGCATCGCTGTAGCCTGCTCCGCTCCCCGCGCCGAGCCAAAGAGGTCGGATCCTGCGCCATATTGATCGGAATGGGAGTTTAATTGATCGGGCTCGCCATTGATCGTCATCGATCCCTTCCCGCCGCTTAGCAAGCCTGGCGCGAACCCCCCCACCCCCACCTCCACCCCACTGCAGCAAAGGACGGGGTGGGGGTGCGGGTGGGGGCGGGAAAGGAGGGTTGGTTTTCGCTATGTACAATTTCTTTGCACGGGGCCACACCGACCCCTCCCTTCAAGCCATCGGGCCTTTTGGAGGAGGCGGTTGAAATCTTGCAAATAAAATAAATCAAAAATAAGCGATCGAGACTTTCGGCTGAGAGAGGTAACGGCAGAAGGGGAAGGAAAAAAAAAAAAAAAACGAAGGCGAGAAAGAGAAGGTGACAACGGAAAGGCTGCCCCGCCAGTCTCCGGATGAGTCCTCTTGATTTCAACGGGGAATGTACAATATTGGAGAAAATGGCTTTTGAAGTTTTAGCCTCCAACAGGAGAGAAAGAACGAGAGAACACTTAGCAATTTTCTCTTTTTCATCACTCGGAGGTTTCCAACAAGAGCTGCTTTGGCTCAGAATACGCGCCAGCATCTCTATTGCCAGAGTAAAAATCGACCTTTTATGAATTTACCCTTTGCTCCATTCCCGACCTGCCCCTTAAACTCTTCTCCTTTTTTTTTTTTTTTTTTTGATTTGATTTATATGCCGCCCTTCTCCGGAGACTCAGGGTGGCTTACAATGCGTTAAGCAATAGCCTTCATCCTTTTGTATATTTATACAAAGTCAGCTTATTGCCCCCACAGACTGGGTCCTCATTTTACCTACCTTAGAAAGGATGGAAGGCTGAGTCATCCTTGAGCCTGGTAAGATTCGAACCTGCAGTAATTGCAGGCAGCTGTGTTAATAACAGGGTGCATTAAACCACTGTACTACCAAGGCTCCTTTCTTTGCTTTCTCCTCCCATTCTCCTTCTCCTTCTCCTTCTCCTTCTCCCTCCCCCCACTCTCTCTTAACCTTTTCTGCCCTCACTTCATAGTGAGGAGGATCAAACAGACTTCTACACCTACAACAAATAAGTTTCCAGCGCTTTGGGCCCTTCGATTTTTTGATAAGTTGGCAATGATCCGGGAAAAAAGTGAAGGGAAAGGAACCCACGACGGGAGGCATGGCTTGTGGGACAGACAAAACCCCTAAAGCGTTCCCCTAAAAGCATTTATTCGGGAGTAAACTGGATCCCCACGCAAACGGGAATCTCCCTTCTGGGCACCCAATTGGGGGAAGCTGGATCTGCTTTAGCTTCCCTTGGAAACCCCACCCCATGTGCTCTCTCTGCGTCGCCTTCCCCGGGGCGCAATTTCCTGGAAATCCTTTGCGCGGGGATCGCAGGGACCGCTTTAGTTCCAGCTGATGAAAACCCTCCTGTGCCTCGGCCGCATAGGGCACGTGCATATGGGCAACCCGCAGCCTTTGCTGGAAGCTGGAGAATTCACCCTCCGAGCCTGGTTTCCCATCTCGTTTCCCATCAGCCACCCTCACACCACCCCTAAGAGGAGAGTGCAGAGTTCAGCAATAAGCCGCCTCACCTTTGGTAGCGACCACAAGTCCTTTTCGTCCGAAAATCCTACTTGGCGTTTGTTCCACCAGGCTTTCATGCTACCGTCTGGCTACTAGGCGTGGAAAACCTCGTGGATCTACTCTAGCTCCCCAGTGATCGACTGATAAATCTGTTTCCTTTCCATTTCTATTTTTCTACAGCCAGATACCTGCTTTGTTCCTTTATAAAGGGCACAGGAAAAATCCATTTGTAGATAGATAGATAGATAGATAGATAGATAGATAGATAGATAGATAGATGATAGACAGACAGACAAACGAGAATATAATGATAGATGAGAGACATGATAGATAGATAAATGATAGATAGATAGACAGACAGACAGATAGAAATTCTTTCTTGAAATTCTGTCTTACTAGATGAGGGAAATCATCTAGTAAATTTAATCTTATGAACAAGTCTCCCCTCTACAGCTATGTTTCTTGACAACTTTATGTGGACTTCAACTCCCAGAATTCCCCAGTCAGCATGCTGAACTCCAAACAAAGGGTTAGACTCCAGTTCCCATCATTCCTAAGTATTGCTTCTGCTGCTAAGATATGGAGTCCTACGGTTAATATTTAATCAGATTCCTGGTTTTAAACATGTCATAAAGGTTGATTAATTTCTAAATAAACTCGGCAAACTCAGAACTGACAAAAAAGAAAAGCCTGATTAGAGGCAGCAGAACAATGTTTTCTTGGAAGCCATTGGCCTGAAGAAGACCGAATGGACTGAACTGAAGCAACTATAAAGCAAAACGTAGATCAGAACATCCCATCCTTCTCTGACACCTTTTTAACAATATCTTTGGGCTTTGGGAGGGAGGTCTGAATGGAGCTCTTCCATAAGGCCTTGAAATTAGGCAGAAGGTTGCAGAAATCTTAGGATTTACACACCACTCCTACACACTAATGCAGAGGTCTTCAAACTTGGCAGCTTTAAGACTTGTGGACTTCAACTCCCAGAATTCTCCAGCCGGCTATGCTAATATGCACTAATGCTTCAACAGCCAGATGTAGAATCTAAAGCAGGGATGTCAAACTCGATTTCATTGAGGGCTGCATCAGGGTTGTGTTTGACCTTGGGGGCCCAGGGTGGGCGTGGCCAGCTCAACATCACTTGTGTCGGGGGCACCTGTGGTGGCCTGAGAGCTCTGCCAGAGAAAATGGGCTCCCAAGCTCCGTTTTCAGCTAGGATGGCCTCCTGTAATCCGCTGCCAGCAAAAAAGAAGCTACGGAGGCCTTCCCAAGCTCCGTTTTCACTGGCAGAGGCACTGCGGGGCTGTTCCTTCGCTGTTTCCAGGGCGGCCCTATGGGCCAGATCTAAGCACCCCGCCGGCCGGATCCGTCCCCCGGGCCTTGAGTTTGACACTCCTGATCTAAAGGATGCATCACATCTTTGGCTTCCAGGACTTGCATTTCGACCTGCAGGTTGCATTCCCACAGCACACTTAACCTTGTTGCGGAAGGAACCCATTGCCAGAGTTTGCAAACTACACTAAATCAAATCCAAAGCAAATGGCAACATTCTCAGACATAAAAAAATAACTAACCACGATTTATACCAGCTAAGCTTTGGATGCTATGTGAATGTGGCACTAAGATACTCAATTGAGTGAGTGAAGTCTTTAGGGTACAGAGAGAGAGAGAGGGAGGGGGGGAGGGGGGGGGAGAGAGAGATGCATTATGATTTCCAGCTATTCTTTAGAAGCTTCCATTTTTAAAAAAATGCCTGTTGAGGAAGTGAAACTCAGAGTGACCTGCTCGTTTCATTTTGTTCTTAGAAGTACAGGGACTGTGTTGTTCAAGAAGCAGCTAGGATGTGTGTGTATGTATCTTTAGCATTTGTTGATCAAAGATGCCTAGGACAAGGTTCTGTATCAGACAAGGAAATATAAGAGATCAGGTCTTACTGCTGGCTTTAGAACTGCTGGGTTTATCCCAGGGGTGGGCTCCTGCGGGTTCGCAGGTGTTCAGGAGAACCTCTAGCTAAGATTCTGTGCAGTTCAGAGAACCTCCAAATCCCACTCCTAGCAGGCTCTGCCCAGCCTAACCCACCCCTCCCAGGAGTCTCCATGCTGCCTGTTATGGATGCAGGTAAGTGTAGGGTGCGCACGGAGGCTCAGGGAGAAAGAAAAACTGGCATATCAGACATTTGGGCCTGTTTCTGGCCTCCAGAGGGCCTCTGGAGCCTGGGGAGGCCATTTTCACCCTCCAAGAGGCTTGAGGAAAGCCTCTGGAGCCCAGGGAGGGAAAAAACGCCCCCCCCCCAGCATGGTGCAGGAGGCTGACTAGGCCAGGGCCACCATGGCCACATCCACCCAGTAACTGGGCAGAGAACCCCTTGCTAAAATTTTTGAAGCCCACCCCTGGTTTATCCACTTGTTGAGGTTCCACAAAATCCTGAATCTTCAGTCTGGGTTCACAGAACAGATACCAATAAAGAAGAATATTTGTAGTTCAGGGTTGAAATGAGAGGTCCTTGGTGCTCTCTGAGCTTGGTTGTTTTCTTGCCGACATTTTATTACCCAAACTAGGTAACATCATCTAGCACTGAGGATGTTACCTACCGTAGTTTGAGTAATGATACATCTACAAGAAAACAACCAAGCATCAAGGACCCCTCACAAACAGAATCATTGTATTCACATAGTATGCTGTACCCAGGGGTGAAATGCTACCGGTTCACACCAGTTCGTGCGAACCGGTAGTAAAAAAAAAAGCTACCAGTTCAGGCGAACCGGTGTTTCCAACGAACTGCTGTGCCGCACGATTTATATTTGCGAGAAAGCAGAAAATCCTGCTTTCTAGCGAATCTAAATCGTGCGGCACAGCTGTTCCCTCCTCGCTGTTCTACTTACCTTCTTGAGCCTCCTTTTTCCGCGTGCAGCAGGCATTTGGTGTGCACTGCGCATGTGCGTGCACAGCAAGTGTTTGGCACACATCGTGCATGCACGGTTTGCCACAAGCGAACTTGTGGCAAACCGCGTAGGATTTCACCATTGACTGTACTCCTTCCCATAATAGACCTGTATTACAGCATAAGACATGACTGACTGTTTCACATGGCCTACTGAGACCATGGCTGAATATCTTCTATACATCTCAGTCACAATGATCCTGCCTCATTGCATGAGTTGTATATATTCAACCTCTCTGGGGCTATTCCAATAGTCCCTCCTTACTAGTTCTCCTTACCTTTACTACCGGTTTGCAACGGGATCTGCACATGCGGAGCCTCCCGCTGGTTTTACTACCGGTTCTTGCGAACTGGTCCGAACCAGGGGCAACCCACCACTGCCTATATATTTTTATATTTCTGAAACAGGATTTCTCAACTTTGGCAAGTTTAAGATGTATGGATATCAACACCCAGAATTCCCCAGCCAGGCGTGTTGGCTGGGGAATTCTGGGACCTGAAGTCCGCACATTTTAAAGTTGTCGAGGTTGAGAAACACTGTTTAAAAGCCATCTGATGTTGCATAATCTGCATTAGTAGTGTACTGAAAAACAAAGCAGACCTTGATAGCTCAGGCCAAGTACTTCTGTGGTGTTATTTTGCTTTTACTGTACAATGTTTTGCTTCTCGTGCAATTCTCTAATTTCGTTTTCATGTGATTGTTTTTTAATCTCCTTGTAGGTCATAAACTAAGAAGGCCAAACAACCTGATTCGGCTGCCAGCAAATAAAAAGGAGTACACACTGCTCAATGACCGGCCATTTTCTCTCCAACGTCCATCATCCCTGCCCAGTGGTCACACTATTTCAGACTGATGGGAATCGGAGTCATTCCGTGGCCCATCTGCCATCAGGCACCCCACAGCTCTGTCACCGCCAGCTCTTTCCTTTCCTTTCCTTTCCTTTCCTTTCCTTTCCTTTCCTTTCCTTTCCTTTCCTTTCCTTTCCTTTCCTTTCCTTTCCTTTCCTTTCCTTTCCTTTCATAAATCTCCTCTGCCGCCTTTTTCTTGGTCTTGAGGATTAATTAAATAATCTGTTATTTAATTAAATAACACGTTAAATTAAGATCCACTCCTAGGTTTAGTGACGTGCACGGAAGAATTGACAGTGAGAGAGAGAGAAAGAGAGAGAGAGAGAGGGAGAGAGAGAGAAAGCAAAGAAACTGCTAACGTGGCCCTTCTCTACCTCTGCGAGAATGAAAAGGGGATAAGGGTGTTGCCTGTCTAGGACAGAGGAGTCAAATTCGATTTCAATGAGGGCCGCATCAGGGTTGTGTTTGACCTGGGGGGGCAGTGCGGGTAGGCATGGCCAGCTTGACGTCACTCATGTCGGGGGTGTCTGTGACAGCCCGAGTGCTTTGCCAGTGAAAACAGGCTCCAGAGCACCATTTCCAGCTGTGACAGCCTCCTGCCGCCCTCTGCCAGTGAAAACCAAGCTCGGGGGGGTGCACGCCCCCCCCCCCAAGCTCCCTTTTCACTGGCAGAGGGTGGCAAGAAGCCGTCACAGCTGAAAATGGAATCTGGGAGGGCCGCACATGGCTCTCCCGAGCTCCGTTTTCACTGGCAGAGGCACTGCAGGCCGGTCCTTTGCTGTTTTTGGGGTGGCCCCGTGGGCCAGATCTAAGCACCCCACAGTCCGATTCCGGCCCCCGGGCCTTGAGTTTGATACTCCTGGTCTAGGATCTACAGTTTAGAGATTCTGTTCAAAGAAATATATGAAAAGATTCACAAAGGATCAGATCAAAAGTCCATGTTAGCCTTACATCTGGATTCCAGACGTTCTACCCTGTTTCCCCAAAAATAAGACATCCCCTGATAATAAGCCAAATCAGGCTTTTGAGCGCATGGCAATAAGGCCAAGCGCTTATTTCAGGGTTCAAAATAATATAAGACAGGGTCTTATTTTCGGGGAAACACGGTATGGAAGACTACAAGGAACAGAATGAGGACATCAACTGCTGATGGTTCCTTCCCTGATTTTAGTGACAGATTGTTACACAGAGGTCCAATGTTTAGCTGTGATGCAGAGTATCCTTCTAGGAAATTAACTGCTTTCCTGGATTCGATAAACTGTCCATTATACAGGTAGTCCTCAATTTATAACCATTCATTTAGTGACCACTCTATTTACAACAGCACTGAACAAAGTGACTACCGTGTTTCCCTGAAAATAAGACCCTGTCTTATATTTTTTTGAACCCCGAAATAAGCGCTTGGCCTTATTTTAGGGAGGTCTTATTATTTTGGGGTGCGTGGAGCAAAATGGGGCTCCTCTAGCTGTCCGACCTGATTTCTAGCTCTTCATTGAAATATTTTCAGGGACGGCTTATTTTTGGAGGAAAGCTTATTTTAGCACATGCTCTCAAAAGTCCAATTGGGCTTATTATCAGGGGATGTCTTATTTTCGGGGAAACAGGGTAAGGACTGGTTCTCATACTTATAACTGTTACAGCATCCCCCTGGTCACGCAATCAAAATTTGGGTGCGTATATTTATGATGGCTGCAGAGTTCCAGGTTCACGCATTCACTATTTGCAACCTTCCCAGCACATCTTCCAACAAGCAAAATCAATAGGGGGAGGGTGGGGAAGCCAGATTTGCTTAAGGACAATATGATTCACTTAACAACTTCAGTGATACAGTTAACAACCAGGGCAATAAGGTTGTAAAATCAGGCCGTGACTCACTTAATCACCGCCTTGCTTAGCAAGATAAATTCATAAATCAAGGACTACCTGTACCCCAAATTCTCTTTCTAACAGCAAATGGAGCCTCTAGAAGGGAAGGGGTAGATAGAAGAACCACACACACCCCCATTCTCCTGAATCTCAGCTAGATTGTCTTGGCCAGCTGCCACGGTTCATGGTCATTAATATTTCTGCACTGTTCCTTAAAAAAATCCATGCAATCATTTTGAAAAAGGGACCAAACTAGCCGTCTTAACTAGCAAAGATTTCCACATGCCATTTATTGACTTATTATTGAATTTATATTCTCCCTGTTTTTCCAAATGGAAGGTACCTTTCTTTCTGGCGTATTGCTTTTATGAGAATATATTCTGCATTGTTTTTATGATTTACTACGGCACAGTCTTCGGCATGACATAAAGCACTTCGAATAAATAAACCCCGTCCTCTTATCTGCTTTGTGTGAAGAGCAGCAGGAGTTCCACCCAAGCTACAGTGTCAGCCTTCAAAGCCCAGGAGATAAAACAAGGGCAACCAAGAGACGGAAAAAGGGAAATAAATGAAGCCACCAACTCAACGGGGAGGTTGATGAATGGTTCTCTTCCTGCCCAGTGACTCCCTTCCAAACTGAAAGCCCCACTTTTGAGGGCCAGTCTGATTCCATCCTTTGACTTCTCCTCCATTAGCCAGAAATCAAGATCATAAGAAGTGGTGGCACCACTCTCTACTACACTAATTAAGGCCACATTTGGAGTACTGCGTCCAGTTCTGGTCACCACGACACAAAAAAGATGCTGAAACCCTAGAAAGAGCACAGAAAATAGCAACAAAGAAGATAAGGGATCTGGAGGCTAAATTGTAGGAAGGGAACAGCTAAGGGAACCAGGTGTATTTAGCCTAATGAAGAGAAGGCTTAGGAAGACAAGATTTATTTTATTTATTTATTTATTAGTTTGTCAAACATGTACAAGATAGCAGGTGTAACTATGAACATGGACATGAACGAAGGAAATGAATACAAATAAATGGGGACAGTAGGACAGGGACGGTAGGCACGCTGGTGCGCTTATGCACGCCCCTTTTACGGACCTCTTAGGAATGGGGTGAGGTCCATGCTAGACATTTTAAGGTTGAAGCTATGGAGGTTTGAGGATGTAACAATGGAGTCACGTAGAGCATTCCAGGCGTTGACCACTCTGTTGCTGAAGTTGTATTTTCTGCAATCGAGTTTGGAACGGTTTACCTTGAGTTTGTATCGATTGTTTGCCTGTGTATTATTGAGGTTGAAGCTGAAGAAGTCGTTGACAGGTAAGACGTTGCAGCAGACAATTTTGTGTACTATGCTTGGATCAGACTGTGGGCGGTGCAGTTCCAGATTGTTGAAGCCCAAAATTTCAAGCCTGGTGGTATAAGGGAATTCTGTTGTGAGTATAGGAGTGGAGGACTCTTCTCGTGAAATACCTCTGGACCCGCTCAATTGTACCGTGTTTCCCCGAAAATAAGACCCTGTCTTATATTTTTTTGAACCCCGAAATAAGCGCTTGGCCTTATTTTCGGGGAGGTGTTATTATTTTGGGGCACATGGAGGAAACAAGAGGAAATGGTGGGGACAGGCTGCACATACATTTAAATATTTTTGGGGAGGGCTTATTTTCAGGGGGGACTTATTTTAGTGCATGTGCTCAAAAGCCTGATTGGGCTTATTATCAGGGGATGTCTTATTTTAGGGGGAAAGGGGTATTAATGTCCGATATACAGTGTGGATTTCAGGCAGATGAGCTGTATTCGAGAACTGGTCTGGCAAAGATTTTGTATGCCTTAGTTAGCAGTACAATGTTACCAGAGAAGAAGCTTCGTAAAATTAGGTTAACAACTCTTAATGCCTTTTTTGGCAATGCTTTTACAGTGAGCTCTGCGGTTTGAGATGAATACTCCTAGGTCCTAGATAGTTGTCTTCCAATACTTGAAGGGCTGTCACAGGGAAGAGAGCATATATTTCCTCTCTGAAGCACCTGAAGGCAGGACAAGAAGCAATAGATGGAAGCTTGTCAGAGGAAAGTCCAACCTGGAACTAAGGAAGAATTTCCTGACAGTGAGAACAATTAGTGAATGGAACAGATTGTCTCCAGAAGTTGTGGGTGCTCCATCGCTGGAGGTTTTTAAGGAAAGATTGGACAACCATTTATTTGGGATGGAATAAGGACTTCTGCCCTGGGCAGGGATTGGACCAGGTGTGGGCTGCTGGGGGTTCACAGGGGTTCGGGAGAACCTCTAGCTAAGATTCTCTGCAGTTCAGAGAACCCCCAAATCCCACTCCTGGCTGGCCCCGCCCCGCCCACCCCTCCCCTCCCCTCCCCTCCCAGGGATCCCCACGCAGCCTGTTTTGGATGCAGGTAAGTGCAGGGCGCTCACGGAGGCTTGGGGAGGGCGAAAAACAGGCCTACTGGAAGTTCGGGAAGGCTGTTTCCAGCCTCCAGAGGGCCTCCAGAGCCTGGGAAGGCCGTTTTTTGCCCTCCTGGAGGCTCAAGGAAAGCTTCCAGAGCCCGGGGAGGGCAAAAATATGCCCACCCACCCCCGCCGTGGTGCAGGAGGCCAACTAGGCCTCACTTACCATGGCCACGCCCACCCAGCAACCGGGCAGAGAACCCCTTGCTAAAATTTTTGAAGCCCACCCCTGATTGTCCATCTGTAAAAGAGAACTTGAAATGCTGAAGGAGGAATAGATTTCTGCTGGATTGTTTTTGCAAGGATGAAATGTACTTTTGCTCGGTGCTTCTCAACCCTGGAACTCCCATGGCTGGCTAGGGAATTCTGGGAGTTAAAGTCCATACATCTTAAAGTTGCCAAGGTTGTGAAACACAGCTTTGTTCTCTCTGACATTTCTTTCTGACACCAATTCATCAGTATAATCCCACTGTGGTAAAATGTTGCGTCTTTGAATTATTTTCCTCGTCCAAGATTGTATCCTTTCACTGTGGAGAGGTATACTCTGAGCTAAGCTAACACCACAAGCAACTTGAATGGAAGGTGATTAATTCCCGTATCTTCATAGTAAAGGCTAGAGGAATAAATCATAAGAGTTTCCAGCTGCCACAACTGGGAAACGGTGTTTATGACACCTAAGAGTAAACCTACTTTTCTCTCTTCCTGCTTCGGAAATTCCACTGGACCACAAAGATTTTGCTCCCTGAACATTTTTGGATGTATCTCATTGATTTTTGGCTTCTAATCAAGAAAACTACTGCAATGCTCTCTACATGGGGCTCCCCTTGAGGAGCACCCGGAGGCTCCAGCTGGTCCAGAATGTGGCCGCGCGGGTAATTATGGGGGCGACATGGCACTCCCATGTAACACCTCTCCTGCGCGAGCTGCACTGGCTCCCAGTGGTCTTCCGGGTGCGCTTCAAGATATTGGTTCTCATCTTTAAAGCGCTCCATGGCTTAGGGCCCAGGTACTTACGAGACCACCTTCTGCCACCGATAACCTCCCACCGGCCAATTCGGTCCCACAGAGAGGGTCTCCTCAGGGTGCCGTCGGTCAAGCAATGTCGACTGACGACCCCCAGGGGGAGAGCCTTTTCTGTGGGGGCACCCGCCCTCTGGAACAAGCTACCCCCAGGAATACGACTGATCCCGGACCTCCGTACTTTCCACAGAGCATTAAAGACCTTCTTATTCCAGCAAGCCGGGCTGGCTTAAAATTTTAATGGGTTATTTTATGGGGAAAGGGTTTTAAAATTTAGGGAAGCCAAATTGATTTAATTCTGTTTTAATTCTTTTTAATTTTTATATTGTATGTGTTTTAAATTTTGGCTGTTCACCGCCCTGAGTCCTTCGGGAGAAGGGCAGTATACAAATTTAAATAATAAATAAATGAATAAATAATAAATAAAACAACCGGCAATTTTAATGTATCATGTACCATTTTATAGAGATCTGATTTTACACAATGACATTAAAAAAAAAAAAAACTTCTGGAAAAAAAATGTCCGCTTTTCACAGCTGAATGCCAAGAAAAATCTTTTGGCTTTTTCCAAGGGGTGTGAAGGAAAATCATATACGCATATCGCTTTTAAAGGGAAGGCTGTCTTTGAAATCTGTCTGTGTGGAAGAGGGGGAAAAACAAGAAATCAATGCTTGCTATATTGTGAGATTGAGGGAGACAACATCCATCTATCACTTAGAGCTTTGATAGGATTAGAAATGGTTTGTCAGCAATGAATGGCTTGAAGAGACCATCTCAGCAGCTACTACGGTACTCTCACCTGGCTGTAATATTATTTCTTGGTTCATCATTCACACAAATTTTCCGACTCAAAAGTGTAGATCTCCAATGAATCTAGAATTGTCCTTATCATCTTCTTTTAATGACCCCATAATCCCTTGCAGGGTGGAGTCTGGGCAACTGAATGGAGTTGACTGTTGACTGGCTGGATGCCTTTCCTGTCGCCAATGCAGAGTTTTGTTTAGCAGATAAATTCTCGTTGTGCCCAGAGAGAGAAATATCTGTCTCTACCTAGGATCGAACTCACAGCCTCCTGATTGTGAGGCAAGAGCTCCACCTCTAGGCCACCGCACCACTCCTAGAATTGTCCTTATGTTCAGCCATAATTCTACATAGAACATATGAGACATGGAACCCAGCTCAGTCTTCTACTGGGTCAGCAGATCCAATGCTGGGAAGAGGATATGATTTAATTGGCTTGTTATGTTTTTCTGTACAGGTAGTTCTTGGCTTACAATCATTTGTTTAGTAACCGTTCAAAGTTACAATGATCTTGAGAAAAGAGACAATGGATCCTTGCACTTACAACTGTTGTAGCAGCCGCATGGACATATGATCAAAATTCAAGCGCTTGGCAACTGGCATGTATTTATGACAGATGCAACATCCCAGGGTCATGTGATTGCCATTTGTGATCTTCCCATATGGCTTCCCACAAGAAAAGTCAATGGGGGAAACCGGATTCATTTAGTGGCTACATAATTCACTAAATAATTGCAGTGATTTGCAACTCGTTGTGCCCACGTGACACCCCTCCTGCACGAGCTGCACTGGCTCCCAGTGGTCTTCCAGGTGCGATTCAAGGTGTTGGTCACCTCCTTTAAAGCGCTCCATGGCATAGGACCCGGGTACCTTCGAGACCGACTTCTGCCACCAATAGCCTCCCACCAGCCAGTTCGCTCCCACAGAGAGGGTCTCCTCAGGGTGCCATCAGCCAAGTTATGTCGGCTGGTGACACCCAGGGGGAGGGCCTTCTCTGTGGGAGCCCCAGCCCTGTGGAATGAACTGCCCCCGGAAGTGCGTAAGATCTCCGACCTCTGGGTATTTCGCTGTGCACTCAAGACCCTGTTGTTCCGCCAGGCTGGGCTATCAACATAATAATTTTAAATTGGGTGTTTTAAATTTCTGGGGTTTTAAATTGAGCCGAATTATTTAATAATTTTAATAATTTTAATTGATGTTTGTCTTGTGCTTTTAATAAGCTGTACACCGCCCTGAGTCCTTCGGGAGAAGGGCGGTATAGAAATAAAATTATTCTTATTCTTCTTATTCTAAATTATTCTTAACAACTGTGGCAAAGAGGTAAAATAAAATCAGTGTGTGGCTCACTTAACAATTGCCTTGTTTAGCAACATATTATTGCTATTTGTGGTTATAAATTCAATTCAGTTCAAACCTTTATTGTCCTTTATTGAGTACAACATGTGTACAATGAGATTGGCTGAGCCTCCCTTCGTGCCCCCCCCCCCAACCCAATACAACTCACAGTGAAAAACAGGGGAAAAAAATATCAGAGTATATTCATGAACTGGAATAAGGCACAGCAACAGGTCAGTCAATGAGGGCTGTTTGGTAACTAAAACATGGTATTTGTTTGTATGGGGCCATAAGGGACAGTTTGGAGCCTGGGCGTGGCTTAGATTTGCTGAAGTGTATATAAGAGTTGGTTTGGCCTCTGTAATGGGAGCTTCTGTACAATATATTAGCCTCTGTATCTCTCTACTCTGTAATGGCTTGCTTCTATGAATATTGCTTCTGTGTTCCTGATATTGTATGCTGAATTCTCCTATATGGTATTGTATATAAAGAAGTTTCTTCTGTAATTTGAATCCTGCTGAAGTTCATTTAATTCAGGGGTGAAATCCAGCAGGTTCTGACAGGTTCTGGAGAAGCGGTAGCGGAAGTTTTGAGTAGTTTGAAGAAACAGCAAATACCACCTCTGGCTGGCCCCAGAGTGGGGAGGGAATGGGGATTTTGCAGTATCCTTCCCCTGTCATGAACACCAAGCCACGCCCACCAAGCCACACCATGCTCACCACGCCACGCCCACAGAATCGGTAGTAAAAAAAATTGGATTTCACCACTGATTTAATTGTGTCTGATTGTGTGTGTGGCAACAAACTCTGACAGAAAATCCCTAACCCAGTGAATCCTACTAACAAACACACAATCCTATTGTACCATGTGAAGTTACTACACATCGCGCCGGCCCCGCAAGTCAATCATACTATGTTGTTGTAGAATTATTTTCCATTCAGGAGTCTTGACAGCCCAAACAGATAAAAACTGTTCTTCAGCCTGTTTGTGAGGCTGCCTATGCTTCTATATCTCCTTCCCGAGGGCAGGAGAATGAAGAATTTTCTTGTTTTCCATGCCAGCTTGGCTCTGTTTCTCTTCATCATCCCAGAGCAGATCGGCACAGGGATGGGCCAAGCTTGAGGCTGTGACCTCCTATTATTATTTGCTAAAAGTGCTTTTGGAGGATACATGGGCCCCAGAATTATTCTTGTAAGTGAAGATGTGAAAAGCTGAGCCTTTGCTTTCCAACCTATCGGCTTCCCATTAAAAAAATATATATCTAAAAACCTAAAATCTGGTATGAAAAAATATCAAGGGAAGGAACACATATGTTGGAAGACAACTAGATTTGTAGCTGTGAACATCTGCAAAGGCAACGGATAATTCTAGACCAGGAATGAACACATTTCACTTCTCTTTTTCCTATTTGTTTCATTGTTCACCCGTTGCTCTGGAATTGTATCCTTCTGATTCCTCTCCGAGTTGTTTTTAATGAGGGTTTCTAAAATTAATTCTCAAATTAGGGCTGCTCCAGCTTGCTCCAGTTCTCAGGTTATTTCGCCTTGCCTGCGCCTTCTAAGTTACCAGTGTATATTCTGCATGGATGATGAAATTCTGCCAGAAGGCAGGAGAGGGAAGCGAAGGGAAAAGCAATCCTGTATTGATTTGATTACTAGTTCAGTTTGTATCAAGAGTTCTTTCCTGTTGTGCTTTGCCGGTAGGCATGTGTTCCACCACTCCCAAAACCCTTGTGAAAAGAACTTGGATGTAGCCCCAAACTTTTTTCCCCTTTCCAGTAGTGTTCTAGCTATGTATGATGGGAAAAGGGCACTAGAGCAGGGGTCTCCAACCTTGGCCACTTTAAGACTTGTGAACTTCAACTCCCAGAATTCCTCAGCCAGCAAAGCTGTCTATGATGGGAAAAGGGCACTAGAGCAAAGCTGGCTGAGGAATTCTGGGAGTTGAGGTCCACAAGTCTTAAAGTGGCCAAGGTTGGAGACCCCTGCACTAGAGAACCAAGCAATTAACAGTGGCCAACTGTACAATTTTTTTTAAAAAAAATGGAAGATTGCTGTCATGGATTCAGTCTGAAGAAAGAGCACCACTCCAATGAGGAGAACCAGGTTTATTGCCACCATCACTGGGTGCCTGCTTTAGAAGAAAGACCCCGAAGAAGTTATTTTTAAAAAATTTAATGTATTTACTTGCTTGGTTGTATTATGCTTTATTACTTGTGTAAATAGTTCAAGGCAGTGAACATACTTAATACTCCTCCCTCCTCCAATTTTCCCCGCAACAACTACTCTGTGAGGTGGGCCTGGCTGAGAGAGGGACTGGCCCAAAGTCATCCAGTTGGCATTCATGCCTAAGGCGGGACCAGAACTCACAGTCTCCTGGTGATTGGCCTCAAGTCATCCAGTTGGCATTCATGCCTAAGGTGGGACTAGTAACAAGTCTCCTGATGATTGATCCAAAGAAGCCCAACCAGCTTTCATGCCTAAGGCAGATCTAGAACTCACCATCTCGCTAGTGCCTAGAGGTTGAGGGCTACAAGATGACAAATCCTAGGGATCTGACTGGCTGGTCAATTTTGGGAAAGTCCCTATCATTGTACCTGAGATGAGTCCTATTTAGGTAAAACCCTTTAAGGAAGGCCGCAGAGCTGGGGAAGCCCATTGTTAAAGGAGATAATACATTGAGATCATCAGCTGACGGAGGATGGAAGGTTGGGTTTCTCTAGGTTGCAATTCCCTTGTAAGGGTTCTCCTTGGGCCATACCTGAGCTGGTGAAGAGGATTCTGTTCTCTGGTTTAGATGAGATTGCAGGGTTAATTTGGGTCTGATGCAGGGGTGAAATCCAGCGGGTTCTGACAGGTTCTGGAGAACCGGTAGTGGAAATTTTTAGTAGTTTGGAGAACCAGCAAATACCACCTCTGGCTGGCCTCAGAGTGGGGTGGGAATGGAGATTTTGCAGTATCCTTCCCCCAGGAGTGGGGAGGGAATGGGGATTTTGCAGTATCCTTCCCCTGCCTCACCACCAAGCCATGCCCACCAAGCCATGCCAACCAAGCCACACCGCGCTCACCAAGCCACACCCACAGAACCGGTAGTAAAAAAATTTGGATTTTACCACTGGTCTGATGGGATTAGACAAAGGGATGAAGTGGGTTTTGACCCTTACCATATCTAAAATGGGGTTGAGAAGGGTGCGGTCTCTGTTTTGTTTCTTGTATCTATTTACTCCACTGCAACTACACCACTTCCACTTCAGAAATAAACACTGGGATTTTGGAAACCTAAAATCAAAGAAGAAATCCAGACAAAGAGAGGTTCAGGAGTTTCTCTTTGACCCAGAACATTTCTGGAAAAGGCATAGCTCAAATGACACCATTGGGAATTACTGAGCAGGACAGCTGACAATTCAATCTGACTCCGCTGAATGTCTTTAAAAATGTTTCTAGTCCCTGATTATTTATTCAGTCCATACCGTTCAGCCAAGAAGTTTAAAGCATCAGTATCTAAGTCCTTCTCTTCCTCCTTCACTTTGATTTTCACACAACTCCTGTGAGGCAGATATGAGACCGCCCATTTCATGGCAAAATGACTGTCTGGGTCCAATTGTCAGGGTTCCGACGGATGCCCTAATTAATTTGTGAGCCTCGAGCCAAGTTTCAAAAGAAATCCAGTTATTTATTAGGAGCAAAATGTCGGCACATACCCAAGTGGAGTCAGCTCTGCCCCACATAATTTATGTCCCAACTATGAACCTGTTTCCCCCCTCCTCCCAGGGTGTGTCATAAATCACATTCTCCAATGGAGCACTTTCGCGGGCTGTAGAGAACATGCCTCTCTGGCCGGCTCTGGTATCCTAGGTTGCAGCCTTGAGAAAGGTATGCGTGGAATGTGCTTCTGGTTGCTGCCATGTTGCTCTGTCAGTTTTCCCCCCTCCTGCCTATGGCAACTCGAGAGCAGGTCAGGAATGTTTTACGAGTTGACATTCGGCTCCCCTCACTTCCTGAAGGCGACCTGTGCAAAGCAAAAACAATTTGAGTACAGGTATAGAATTTAGGGCTGTGATCGCCCCCCAGGCTTCTTTGGATTTTCTGTGTGGAATTTTGCTATAAGGTGATCAGCCTGGATGTTCCTACTCTTTACCCAAGATGCCTCTGATAAGGGGTAGCCCTTCCACTTGATTCCGCAATGCTTTCTCCATCTGAGTCCTTGTCAGGTCCCAAACCAAGAATGGTACATGGCAATTCTCCCAAGCTGAGTTCTTTATTGTTTCCCATCTACAGGGAAGGTCTTGCCAGACTGAGGATTCTACTGTCTGCATCTACAATATATTTTGTGATCTATTAGGGAGGAGTTGTCTTCACCCTCTTTCTCTCACACATAATATCTAGGCTGAGTTGCCTCTTCCTCCTCCAGAATGCACCCCTCCCTCCTAGGATTCAACCTCCCCACTACATTCCATTGCACTATACAAATCAGCCAGAGTTTTGATACTCTTCAGTTGTCATTGGGAAATGAAATGAAGTTAAAGCATCAACAAGTTCTGAAGGATCACATGGCACCCCAAGACTGAATCAGAAGTCTTGTTTGATGTAACTGGCTTTCATCGTAAATTTCATCTCTTCCTGGTCAACAATGGGCCTTTTTAGAAGTCCATAGCAGCTCTGTTTAGAAGTATCTAAAAGAAAAAAAAAATCAAGGCAAATTAGAATATGCATGGGATTTGGGGGAAGGTTTAAGAACAAAAGAACAAACATGTATCTTATAGTTTGCTTGAAAATGGGATTTATGTAGGAGATGCAGGATTTATATAGCAACAAGAATGATTAGGGGACTGGAGGGTAAAACATACGAAGAACAGTGAGAGGAATTGGATATGTCTAGTCTAATGAAAAGAAGGACTAGGGGAGACATGATAGTGATGTTCCAATATTTGAGGGGCTACTACAAAGATGAGGGGAAGTCAAACTATTTTCCAAAGCACCAAAAGGCAAGAGAAGAAACAACGGATGAAGACTAGCCAAGGAGAGAAGCAACCTAGAAGAAAATTCCTATTGGTTAGAGCAGGTGTCTGCAACCCGCAGCTCCAGAGCCGCATATGCGGCTCTTTAGTCCCCCTGCTGTGGCTCCCTATCAGCTGAACCCACCACTGGCTGGCTCCACCCCTCGCCCTCCCCTTCCAGTCACTCCTCGCCTGGCCTATGAGAGATGAGAGAGACAGAGAAAGAGACACACAGAGAGAGATACCTGTTTCCCACTGAAAACACTGGGAGCCACAAAATCCCGGTAGGTGTGGCTGGGTGTGTGTGTCACGTGATTGGGTGGGAGTGAGTGACGTCGAGTTGGCCTCACCAACTCAGGTTTTGTGGCTCCCGGTGTTTTCTTTTTTGCTGGAAACAGGTCCAAATGGCTCTTTGAGCGTTTAAGGTTGCAGACCCTTGGGTTAGAGTAATCAACCAATGGAACATCTTGCCATCGGAAGTTGTGGGTGCTCCATCACTGGAGGCTTTCAAAAAGAGATTGGACAACCATTTGCTTGAAATGGCATAGGGCCTCCTGCTTGAGAAGGGGGATTGGATTAGAAGACCTCCAAGATCCCTTCCAACGCTATTATTTTATGAGCAGGCTGAGCCTAAGAGCGGAGTCAAACGCATCATTAGTTTGGAGTCTCTATAACCCTGTAAGAGACCTAAACCCAGCCCCCTCCCCGAAGTCTCTTGACTCTTCTCTGGCGCCAATTTGCCTGGACCATTAATGGTTCAGAGTCTTGTGTGTGGGCAGCAGGAAATAAACTCATAGTACTTTTGAACTCTACCTCGGTTCCTGACTTCTTGCACCTGACAATTTTGTTTTTAAGAATAGAGGTGCCCATTTCCCCCCCCCCACTTCCCCAATACATTAAAACATGTCGTTTTGGAAAGCCACAGCAAGCTGAAGATGAATAGAGGTGTGGTGAAGGTGGGGGGGGGGTAGAGGGAAAGGAAAGCAGGCATTGAGCTCCTTTTATCAATATTTCTCCTGAAAATGTATAATGCATTTTCTTTTCTGAAAAATTAATAACCTTGCTTTGTCTCTATTGACTTTTTTCTCTGGCTCGTAGTGGATGTCCAGTTGGAAATTGAGTGGAGAGCGAAAAACGCTGGCTGACCCACAGCCAACCTGCTCTGGAATCTTGTCAATGGCTGCATGTTGCCGCCTTCCAGACACCATGTCTCTCCAGCACTGCAGAAACAGAAGCCTTGGAAATGTTATTCTTGTCCCTTGGTGGCTCTGCCCATGATTCATTGGGCTTGGTTTAAAACAAGGGTGTCCAACTTTGGCAACTTTGGCAAAGTTGGCTGGGGGAATTCTGGGAGTTGAAGTCCACAAGTCTTAATGTTGCCAACTTTGGAGGCCCCTGGTCTAAAAGGAAGAGGGAGCCTCAGGGTCTCTTGGTTGAGCCTGTAGAAGAGAACCAGGGTGGGGAAAAAATGGGACATGTTGAGATGTAATAGTTGAGCTAGGATTCAGAAGATCCAGGTTCTAGCTCTTCTTTAGTTATGGACATTTACTGGGTAACTTTGGGCCAGTTTCTTTCCCTCTTTCCCTGGTAAGCCTCAAAACAAGGACAGAGTTGTGATCCAGGGTGGAACCATTTAGGATTCTTCTTTTTGGTTGAAGGAGGGTTGTTTTTTGGTTTCCACGATTGAGTCCACATCAGGAGATCAGGAATATGACAATCTCGGCTACTGTTGAGAAGACAAATGGAACTTATCCAAAAAGCCCAGGAGACTGATCTTGGTATTCTAAAATTCAATCTCAGGGTATGGGGTCATGTTAATATTATTTGCAATGGGAATCAGCCAATAAGGATTCAAATTGAAAATATTTGATGGTAAATTCCAAAGATGGGTATGTCGGTCTGTCCATCTATCCATCTCTCTCTCTCCCTCTGTCCCCCCCTCTTGTCTATCATGTATCTATATCTATACATTTATATATCTATCATATCTATCATATCTATCTATCTGTCTGTCTGTCTGTCTGTCTATCTTATCTATCTTATCTATCTATCTATCTATCTATCTATCTATCATCATCAATCATCCATCCATCCATCCATCCATCCATCCATCCATCCATCCATCCATCCATCTATCTATCTATCTCTCTCTCTCTCTCTCTCTCTATCTATCTATCTATCTATCTATCTATCTATCTATCTATCTATCTCTCTATCTATCATCTAAACTTGTATTATTATTTAAAGCAGAATTGGCATCTGGGAAACTTTGAGACAAACTCAGCTCCCCCTTTTTTGCAGTTGTTGGAATATCTCTATAATTGTGACATTAAAATGTTAGCTTCCTGCTATTTTGAAGAGAAAAATGTGAATACTATAAGGAAAATGCCAAAGTGGGTTCAGCACAGGAAAAAGAAGAGAGGAGATGAGAGAAAGAAGTCATCCCATACTCCAAATCCCAGCAAATCCTTGCAATCAAGCTTACAATGTAATAATAATTACAAAAAAAAAAAAAAAAAAAAAGTAAAGGCCACAGATGGAAAAGGAACAAATATAAATTTCTATTCCGTTTTTCTCTACCTAGCATTAAGTCATCAACTCATCAAATCAGAGGAAAGAAGCAGGTGTAATTCTATTTTGTCTTTCCAGAGCTGATAATTATTAAAAGTAATCTTCCATTTCTATTTCTCTGATACCTTTCAAATATCAGATAGCATTACAGGATCACTGAGCATCCTTGTCCTCCCTCCCTCCCTCCCTTTCATTATCTTTTTCAAAAACAGAGTTTTTAAAATAACTACAAGGTGGCAAGCAACCACAGTTAAGAATGTTTCAGTTTAAAGTTGTAAACCACAGATTTACACTAAAACCAGAGTCTGCAGAAATAAATAAATGAGAGCTCTCTTATATTTAGAAATTAAATGTAATAGAGGTGGGGGAAGAAAGAGGGCAAATGGCAGAGGGAAAGATCTGAAAAAAAACCCATGGTGGGCAGGGACAACAATGAAGATCTGTTTTTTGGGTCTCCCCATATGAGCCTTTCAATGGGACTTCTGTATCTGGGCTGCAACAAATCAGTGTGTCACTAGATGGCAAGCAATTCTTTATCAATCTCATTCCTGCCACCTATTGGTCATTCCAAGTTTTGCATGAGAAATCAAATACTCCTATTATTAGGAATGTTCTCTGGTTACAAGTACAACATATAGGAAATAGTATTCATTAATTCAGATACCAATGATAATCCAATTGTCAGTCGTGGAAGCCATTTTGTACTTTGGATCTTCAGGGCTGCCACATTTAGTGCTGTGGGAAACTGGGAGGGGGAATTGTGTGGAGTTGGAGAGATATCTAGCCATAATAACATTCTTTTCTCTGAGAGTCAAGGACATCCTGCCCTGCACCTGGAGTGGTGTGGCTGGGAGGCATCTCCAGTTGGGACGGTGCATTGATTGGACCTTGTGATGTACATGTGGGTGCTGGGCAGGGACTTGGAATTTCTTTTGGGTGGGGAAAACCTGGAAGCTTTCAGATTCGGGTTTTCCCAGATGTGCCAATACGACATCTCTAATAAAATGGAACTTTGAGGAACTTCTAGTCTGGGAGTCTTCTTTCATTGGGGATGTTACTTGGAAGCCTGACACCAATGCTAAGATCATGGCTTTGTTCCCACAATCTGCTCCCCTGTCTCATTTTACCTTAGTCTGCTCTGTAAATCCAACATTAGTGCTGGGATCCAAACTTCAGTTGTGGTCTAATTTTCCTTTCCTCCAAGCAAAATCTCCTTTTCCCCATTCCAGCATCGCCCAGTATGTTTTTAAAAAGAGTGAAATGCATTTGCAGCTACATCCAGGAATGGAAAAGCAATGTACCGAGAGGTGGGATCAATGGATGGCAGAAAATAATTAAATTAACAACACAAAACACCCCATCTGCAACCTGAAAGAAACTTGAGTGGTGGTCCTACAAATAATTAAAGATGAGATTTACCCCAGTCCAAGAGCAGAGACAGTCTTTGGGGACCTACCATCCTTTAAACAAAGGAACTCCCATATCCCCAAATGCTTTGCATAAAATATACTCACACCATGTACTCCGTGGTGAAATCTGAACCAGTTTACTACCGGTTCGCTGGCTATGCATGCGCGATGTGCAACAAACACATGTTGTGTGCACACATGCGCAGTGCACACCAAATGCGAGCTGCACACGCGCACACACAGTGAGTCCCAAAAGGAGGCTTGGGAAGGTAAGTAGAACAGCACGGGGGAGGGGTGATCAGCTGTGGCGCGCGATCGTGGGAACCTTTTAAAAAACTTTTTAAAAGCATTTTTTACTACCGGCTCGGGCGAATAGGTAGTAAAAAATGCTTTAAAAAAATTTAAAAAAGGTTCCGATGTTTGTGCGGCACAGCTGTGATCGTTGGAGACTTTTAAAAACTTTTTTAAAGCATTTTTTACTACCTATTCACTGGAACCGGTAGTAAAAAAGTACCTAAAAAGTTTTTTTAAAAAGTTCCGACGATCAGCTGAGCAACACGTGATCATCAGAACTTTTTTTTTTTTTTTCTTTTTAAAGCATTTTTAACTCTCAGTTCCAGAGAACCAGTAGTAAAAAAATGCTAAAAAAGAAAAAAAAAGTTCTGATGATTGCATGTCGCTCAGCTGATAGTCAGAACTTTTTTTTTTACATTTTTTACTAGTTCGGCAAACCAGTAGCATTTTTTACTACCGGTTCGGGAGAACCGGCCCGAACCGGTAGCATTTCACCCCTGCATGTACTTTAACCTCGTTTGTGACTTAAACTGACTGATACTCTTTATGAGTAATGTCTTTGATGACAAGATGAAAGATATGCTTACCATGTTTGTGGAAGACACAGGGGTGAGTAAAGTAGCTTATATTGTATAGAAAATTAAAGTTAACAGCTAGATTTCAAAATAACAGAATGAAATTTAACGTCACTTAGAAAAATAAAGTCAGAGACAGAAATAA
The DNA here is from genome assembly GCF_029215685.1 of Pituophis catenifer annectens. Classification (NCBI taxonomy): domain Eukaryota; kingdom Metazoa; phylum Chordata; class Lepidosauria; order Squamata; family Colubridae; genus Pituophis; species Pituophis catenifer. The sequence continues at coordinate 335,029,003 of NW_027256881.1, forward strand.
AATGAGGTATAGGTAGTCCTCAATTTATAACCACAACGGAGTCCCAAATTTCTGTTGCTAAGTGAGACAGTTTTGCCTCATTTTAGAAGTAGCAATAGCACTTCGAATTATATACCGCTTCACAGTGCTTTTACAGCCCTCTCTAAGCGGTTTACAAAGTCAGCCTTTTGCCCCCAACAATCTGGGATTTCATTTTACTGACCTCGGAAGGATGGAAGGCTGAGTCAACCTTGAGCCGGTCAGGACCGAACTGCTTAACTGTGGCAATTGGCAGTCATCAGAATTAACCTGCAATACTGCATTCTAATCACTGCGCTACCACGGCTCTTACGACCTCTCTTGCAACAGATATTAAGTTAGTGACGGGACTGCTAAAGTATACCTGGGTTTGACTTTGCTTGTCAGAAGGTTGCAAAAGGTGATCACAGACCCCCAGGACATTGCAACCATCATATATATCTGAGCCAGGTGTCCGAATTTTGATCTCATAACCGCAGGGATGCTGCAATGGTTGTAACTGTGAAAAAGGGTCATAAGTCAATTTATTCAGGTCCGTTGTAACTTTGCATGGTCACTAAATGAAAGATTGTATTTGAGGACTACTTGTATATCTGGCTTGGTAACTGTGAGCCTTCCTGTCAGATATATCAATTTTCAACTCTCCAAACCCTTAAACCTGCATGAAAGAACTTGATTATAGCAATAATTCCAGACTCATCATGGCCAGAATTGTTACTTTTTGCAGACAAGAATGATTTTACTATGGTACACAGAAATCAAAGCCTAAATACCATATTTTTTGGAGTGTAAGACGCTCCGGATTATAAAACGCACCTACCTTTTTTGGGGAGAAAAACAAGAAAAAGAAATCTGCCTTTGCCTCCCAGCAATTTGCCTCCTTGCAGCAAACAGCAAACAGCAAATAGTCTGCTTTACTTTCATTTTCGTTTTCAGCACAGGATTAGCACAAGAAAAAAAAAATCTGCCTCCCAGCAATTTACCTCCTTGCAGCAAGCAGCAGAGGCCCACATGGCAATAGGCAATGGCAATCCCTGCAGCCTGAAACAGCTGAGGGTCAGGAGGCCGATCAACAATCAACTGCTTGTGCTAATTAGGCTGTGCTGAAGCTGAAATGGGCTGTTTCTTGTTGCTGCTTGCTGCAAGGAGGTAAATTGCTGGGAGCTAGAGGCCAAAGGGTGGGGGCCAGTGCTACATTTGGTTTATAAGATACACCCAAATTTTTACCCCCTTTTGGGGGGGGGAAGTGCATCTTACACTTTGAAAAATATGGTATGTTCCTATGCTTCTGTGTCTAAATTCCAGGCCTTCTTTTCCTGCTTTTTGGAGTCAGTAGAAATTTGGCTTTTCTCTTTGTGACTTTGAGAATTGGGACGTGTCTCCTTGTTGCTGATTTTACTGTTGTTGCATTTGCAGTTTCATTCCTTACATCAAGGTGCAGGAAGAACATCTTAGAATCTTACTTGGCTAAAAAACAGAATATGAATCAGCAAGGTGACACTGATGCTAAAAAGCAGACATCGTTTTAGGCTGCACGAAGCAGAATTATGGCACCCAAATAATAGGGAGTAATGGTACCAATTTCTTTGCTGTAGACAAACCATTGCTGTTTTAGTTCCAGATCATATTTTAACAAAATTTGATGGGAAAGTGGGCAACAAGGTATTTTTCAGAAGAGGCAACTCAGTCCAGATATAAGAGGCAGGAAGAAAAAGTGTTTCAAAGAGACTCTGCCATAATTAACTCACTATAACTGAAACTAGGCTTTTAACAGAATAATAATAATAAAAAAATAACAGAGTTGGAAGGGACCTTGGAGGTCTTCTAGTCCAACCCCCTGCTCAGGCAGGATACCATTTCAGACAAATAGTTGTCTGGTCTCTTCTTAAAAACCACCAGTGTTGAAGCATTCACAACTTTGGAGACAATTTGTTCCACTGATCAATTGTTCTAACTGTCAGGAAATTTCTCCTTAGTTCTAAGTTGCTTCTCTCCTCGATTAGTTTCCATCCATTGCTTTTTCTTCTATCCTCAGGTGGTTTGGAGAATAGCTTGGCTCCCTCTTCTTTGTGGCAGCCCCAGAGATATTGGAACACTGCTATCATGTCTCCCCTAGTCCTTCTTTTCGTTAAACTAGACACACCCAATTCCAGCAACCTTCAATTTCGTGTATTTATCCTGGACTAACATTAAAGAGACTTTTCTGAAATCAGTGTTGTTCTCACTTCCTTGATCTCAGCAGCTCCATTGACAGAATTAGAACGAATGCAAAGGAGGAGATCAAACATGATCACAATATTAGAAATTAAATCGTGGGATGGGAGGGAAGGGGAGGACTGGACACGTTTAGTTTGAAGAAGTTTAGATTGAGGTAAGGAATACAATACAGGACGTCCTTCACTTAGGACCCCAAATGAGATCAGAATTTCCACTGCTGAACAAGGTGGTTGTTAAGTGAGTCACACCCATTCACAATCTTTTTTCCATGCTTGTTAAGCAAGTCACTGCAATTAAGTGCAGCTCTCCCCACCCCGCCATTGATTTTGCTTGTCAGAAGTCGGCTGGGATAGTCACTGCAATGTGCAATCATTGTAAATTCCTGCCAAGTGCCCAAATTCTGATCATGTGACCCTGGGGATGCTGCAATGGTTTTAAATGCAAGGACTCCTGACAGCTAGTCCTCAACTTGCAACAGTTCATTTAGTGACCATTCAAAGTTACAACAGCACTAGAAAAAAAAGTGACTTATGACAGTTTTTCCACACTTCAAACCCCACAATCATGTGATCAAAATTCAGAGGCTTGGCAACTGACTCATATTTATGACGGTTGCAGTGTCCTGGGGCCGTGTGATTCCCCTTTCGTGACCTTCCGACAAGCAAAGTCAATGGGGAAGCCAGACTCATTTAATAAACATGTTACTAATTTAACAAGTGCAGTGATTCACTTAACAACTGGGGGCAAGAAAAGTCGTAAAATGGGTCAAAACTCACTTAACCAATATCTCACTTAGCAACGGAAATTTTGGGGCTCGATTGTGGTCGTATGTCGAGGACTACCTGTCATTTTGTTTTAGTGCCGTTGTAACTCTGAATGGTAGCTAAATGAATAGCTGTAAGTCAAGGACTACCTGTATGCAAATAGAGGGGTTTGCATCACAATGTTTCATTACATGCCCCTTTTTCCTCCCCTCCAGCAAACCCCACCATGTTTGAGTCTGTGGTTCTCCAAGTCAATCACAGTGTTGGGGTTCCAAGCAGTAGTGAAATCCAAATTTTTTTTACTACCAGTTCTGTGGGCGTGGCTTGGTGGGCGTGGTGTGACTTGGTGGGCGTGGCTTGGTGGGCATGGCAGAGGAAGGATACTGCAAAATCCCCATTCCCTCCCCAATCCTTGCGGAAGGATATTGCAAAATCTCCATTCCCACTCCACTCTGGGGCCAGCCAGAGGTGGCATTTGCCGGTTCTCCGAACTACTCAAAATTTCCGCTACCGGTTCTCCAGAACCTGTCAGAACCTGCTGGATTTCATCCCTGGTTCCAAATAACACCCTTTTTCTTTGGATCTTCAGGGCTGCCACACGGAGCCAGTGGTGGGATTCAGCCAATTTGCACTGTTTTGGGGCGAACCGGTTATTAAATTATCCTCCCCCACCCCCTCTATCAAAGTGGATCTTGGGTGTTGCACTGCAATGGAGAAACAGGCAATGGAGCGGCTGGCGCGAGAGAAGGAGGAGGCCACTTTTCCTCTTTCTTCTCCCTGCTCCTCCTCCTTCCCTCGTGCCGGCCACTCCATTTCCCATTTTTCCATAGCAGCGCAGAGCCCAGGATCCACTTTGATAGCGAGGTGGGTGGGTAATTTAACAACCGGTTCGCCCAGGGTCAGGTTGGTCATTGTGGGAGGGTCATCCCGAATGTGCGGCAGAACAGGAGGATGGGAATGGGCCATGCCTCCCACCAGTGCTGAAATCTAAAATTTGTTACTACCTGTTCTGTGGGCGTGGCTTGGTGGTGGTGGGTAATGTGACTGGGTGGGCATGGCCAATTTTTTAAAAAAACATTTTTTCTACAACCGCTTCAGCGAAGAGGTTGTAAAAAAAATGCTTTCAAAAGGCTCTGACGATCCCAGCTGAGTTGCCTGATCGTCAGAGGCTTTTTTTCTTTTAAAAAGCCTCTGCCGCTCAGGCAACTCAGCTTGGATTGTCAGAGGCATTTAAAAGAAAAAAAGCCTCTGATGATTGTGCGGCTCAGCTGGGCATGGTGGGGGGGGGCAGGGATTTTTGCTACCGGTTCTCCGAACCACCCACCTCCATCGCTACCGGATCAGCCGATCCGGTCTGAACCGGGAGCATTTCACCCCTGCCTCCCACCACAGCCAAGCTGACCCTAGGCGAACCAGTTGTTAAATTATTTGAATCCTACCACCGCACGGAGCCCTCCTAACTCAGCCCTCCATCTAGACTGGGGCTGCTGGAAATCCGGGTCAGGCAGAATCTGTCTCATTAGGAGGAGTTTGATGGCTGAGGCTCAACATCAGAACAAAGATTTATGCTGAGGTTTAAGAACAACCAGTCTGTCTGGCAGAGATACTGCTAAGATCTCGGCAGCTGACAGAGCCAGTGGATTGCCAGTCAAATATTGAACAAGGACATCAATGATGTTAGCCCTAAGTGAAAACAAACAACCAAGAAGGGGGAAAAAAGAGAGCAGTTAATGGTCTTCTTGAGACATTCTCTTGGCACAGCGGGTTCTTGTGGTACCTGGCACAAACATTACTTATGTCAAAGTGAAGAACCGCTTAGCACAGCCGTCATTTTTGCAACAGCTGTTCAGACAAATATTCCCTGTGTACAAATCAGCTCTACGAACGGAAAGGCTTTCTCCAGGGAGCTCAGGGGGTGAGGGGAGGCGACGGAGGGGATGTGAGGTTTGCACATGAGGAGAGGGGGCCCTGAATGCATGAATCAAGAGAGGTAGTGCTGCCCAGGGGTTAGAGTCCTGTGGAAAATGGTGGGGGGCCCGTAGCTCAATGAATAGTAGCTGTGTTCACCCTGTATATTTAACCAGGTCAGTTAAACATGGTCCATTCACCACTCTTGTGAAGCTTGGGTTGTCTTTTACACAGGTGTGATTTAGCCTGCTGAATATTTACTTACTTACTTCCTAACATTCAATTTTCAATTTCAATTTAATTCAATTTATATGCCGCCCCTCTCTAAAGACTCAGGGCGGCTCACAATACATTTAAAATCCTAATAAAAAACATTTAAAAATTAAAAACATTAAAACTCATTCATACCATTCATGGCCGGATCTTGCCGGATCGCAAGAGCGAGATCAACGGCCCCAGGCCTACCGGAAGAGCCAGGTCTTCACCGCTTTTCGGAAGGCCAATAGGGTGGGGATGGTCTGGACCTCAGGAGGTAACTGGTTCCAAAGAGCTGGGGCAGCCACAGAGAAGGCCCTCCCCCGCGGGCCCACTAGCCGGCATTGTTTAGCTGACGGGACCCGGAGGAGACCAACTCTGTGGGATCTTACCGGTCACTGGGAGCTATGCGGTAGAAGGCGGTCTCGAAGATAACCTGGCCCTGAGCCATGTAGGGCTTTAAAGGTAATAACCAACACCTTGAATTGTGTCCGGAGACCAAAAGGGAGCCAGTGCAGCTCGCGGAGAATTGGTGTAATGTGAGTGTACCTAGGTGCACCCACGACAGTTCGCGCGGCTGCATTCTGGATCAACTGTAGTCTCCGAACACTTTTCAAGGGTAGCCCCATGTAGAGCGTGTTGCAATAATCTAACCGTGAGGTGACAAGGGCATGAGTGACCGTGAGGAGAGCCTCCCGATCCAAGTAGGATCATTCATTGCTGCTACTTGGCAAATGCTGATCCAGAGCAGGTTAACTGAGTTATGCAAACCCACCCAACTTTTTATCTCTCAAATAGATTTACTTCATAAAATAGTTGGACAGCAGCACATTAGTAGGAAAGAATGAAGACCAGGGATGCTTCCTTGAGCTTTGAGAAAAAAGAGAGGACGAAACAAGAGGGGAGAGAGGGGAGGAGAAGGAAGAGAGGACAAATGGGGAGGGGAGAGAATGGGAAGGGGAGGGGAAAGAGGCAAGAGAGAGGATGGGTGGAGAGGGAAGAGAGAGGAGAGGGGAGAGTGGGTATGTGAGACAGGAAGGGAAAGGGGAAGGAGAAGGGGTAGAAGAGAAGAGAAGAGAAGAGAAGAGAAGAGAGGAGCGGAGCGGAGCGGAGAGGGGAGGGGAGGGGAGGAGAGGAGAGGAGAGGAGAGGAGAGGGGAGGCAGGGCTGTCTTAACAGTATTATGGGCCCCAGGCAAAGCAGTGTACTGGGGCCCCTACCACAACTACTCACAGGAATAAATATGTAAATGGTCGATAAAATTAAACATACAGTACCCACCACTGGCCCCTATGCTTGTGGGGCCCACGGGCAAGTGCCCATCAGCCCCATGCATTAAGACCACCCTCAGGGGAGGGGGAGGGGGGAGAGAGAGAATGAGTGGAGAGAGGAGAGAGAAGAGAGGGGAGAGAGAGGGGAGGAGAGACAGAAGGGGAAGGGGTTGGGAGGGGAGGGGAGAGGAGAGGGTGAGGGGGTGGGGGGGCAGGAAGGGGAAAGGGGAGAGGAAAAAAGAGAAGAGAGGAGAGGAGAGGGAGAGAGGGGAGAGAAGGAAGGTGAAACAGGAAGGGGAAGGGGGAGAGAGAGGAGAGGAGGAGAGGGGTGGTAAGGCAGGAAGGGGAAGGGGAAGAGAAAGGAGAGGAGACAGAACAGGGAATGGGTTATTGTTCTACTCTGGCCAAAAGCAGTACAGAATATTCCTTTGCATAAATAGATCCAGTGGTCCTTCACATGTTGCTGAATTGCAATGCCTAGTATCCCTTACCAGTAACTATACTTACAGGATTGCTGCCGTTAACAATCTATGGAGCACCAGTAAGCTTTTTTTTTTCAGTGAATGGGGGATTGTTTTTGGTGACATGGAAGTATTTCTGAAAAATTGGGCAGATATCCTCAATTTGGAGGATCACAAGTTCGTTGCCCATGATAAAAGTTCTAGGATAAATGGGAAAATCCTTCAAGTGAATATAATTAGCCGTATTTGACTGGGTGCATTCAACTATATTAAAAAACAAAGCTAAAGAGTTGCATATTGTTACTGTATAAAACCATAGTTACATTTTTCCCATCTACAGCTCTTCTTGGAGGTTTCTTCTCCAGTGGAATATCAGCCTACCTTTAAAAATCTTAACGGGAGTCTAACTCAACATTTTGACTCCGGATCTCTTCCTGTAGTTTTGGAGACCGCAATATGAAGAAATATGCTTTCTTCCAGCATATTTTTGTTTTATTCACTGAATTTGTCAATTCGGACAACAACTGTGGCATTTCCTTGGTGGTCTCCAAAAAGAGACTAAAAAGGGCCCTCTGTCAGAGATGTTCTAGTGGGAGGGAGGGGGTTGGACTAGATGACCTTAAAGACATCTTGCAATTCTATGGTTAATAATTTTCTGTACCTTTTTTTTTTTTTAGTCTTGCCACATCAATCTCTTGACTTCTGGGGACTATGAGCCGTGGTGGTGCAGTGGTTAGAGTGCAGTACTGCAGGCTACTTCTGATGATCACCGGCTCCCAGCAATTTGGCAGTTCAAATCCCACCAGGCTCAAGGTTGATTCAGCCTTCCATTCTTCCAAGGTGGGTAAAATGAGGACCCAGATTGTTGGGGGCAATATGCTAACTCTGTAAACAGCTTAAAGAGGGCTGTAAAGCACTGTGAAGCGGTATATTAGTCTAAGTGCTATTGCTATTGCTATCTGGACTAGTTCCTGCCATTTTCTTGGCAATGTTTTTGGAAGTGGTTTGTCCTTACCTTCTTTTTTCCTAGGTCTGATAGAGAAGGACTGGCCCAAAGCCATCCATCCAACCGACTTCATGCCTAAGGCAGGATTAGAACTCACCATCTCCCACTTCCTACCCTCTCTTTGTGTTTCTTACAAGCTTTAAATGTTTGCTTGAAGGCTTGCTCTACCTTACCAAGATGCAACCATTTTAGGATCATTCCCTCAAATTCTTAAATCACAAGATTAAAGTGATGAAGATTTGGAACAAGGGGTGTTTAAATTACACACCTCCTCAAAACTTCATGCCACAACATAATGGGAGAATCTCAACAGCAAGTTAGCTTCAACTTTTCTCAACTATATTAGGCTATACATGTATTGGGCTAGCATAAAATCAAGAAATGTTTTAACATTTCCCCTCCAACCCCCCAGTGGTGAAATCCAAATTTTTTTAGTACCGGTTCTATGGGCGTGGCTTGGTGGCCATGGTGTGGCTTGGTGGGCGTGGCAGGGGAAGGATACTGCAAAATCTCCATTCCCATCCCACTCCAAGGGAAGGATACTGCAAAATCCCCATTCCCTCCCCACTCCTGAGGGAAGGATATTGCAAATTCTCCATTCCCACCCCACACTGGGGCCAGCCAGAGGTGGTATTTGCTGGTTCTCCGAACTGCTCAAAATTTCTGCTACCAGTTCTCCAGAACCTGTCAGAACCAGCTGGATTTCACCCCTGCCTCCCTCCCCAAATAATTCCCATGAAATCTTTTTAAAGCAGGTTTAGGAGCTCCAGATCCCATCAAACCACTCCTCTCCCTTCACCACCAAGGCGCTGAAAGCCAAAAGTAAAGAGTTAGAATCGAAGAAGCTTCTTGGATGAGAAGCAAAATGTTTTCAAGGAAAAAAAAACCAAGAAAGCCCAATTGGGGGAAAAAAGCATTTTTGGGACTGAAATTAAACAGGTTTTGCTGGCAAAGGAGTGGATCACCGGTGGCAAACTGCATCGCAGAGAAAGCCAGCATTCTCCACAAAGCTGCCATGGTGCTACACAGCGATAAGGAATGGGTCAATATAGTTTTCTAGAAGTTTCCCCCCTCCCTTTTTTTTCAGAAGGGAGAAGAAGATGAAGAAAGGTTAAATGTGAGCCATTTATTGATTCATTTTCTCCCTCTCTTCCCCCACCCCTGGAGCCAGCTTGGAGGATAGATTGCAGCCCAAACTGACCAACTGACCACCGAGGGGACATTGGAGACCAGTCCGCAGTTGCTGACCAATGGCTACCCGGGAGACTCGTTGCCTAGCAACCCATCTGGGAGAAGGTAAAAGAGGTGGAGGGGAGAGATGGATTTTTCCAAATGCAGCAACAGCAGCCTCGCCGCTGGATCAATTCTGCAACATGGGCAACAGTGACCAAACGGAGTCATTTTTGCTTGGAGCACCTATTGATCTCGCTCTGCTATGGGCATTGAATGAGGTTTAATAAGCCCCCAGTAAGCAGAAACAAGGGCTTAAGTGATAGGTTTGCAGTCAAACATCAACTTATTTCTGCCTTTCCCCCTCTTTCACGAAGGAAGGAAGGAAGGAAGGAAGGAAGGAAGGAAGGAAGGAAGGAAGGAAGGAAGGAAGGAAGGAAGGAAGGATTTCTGATGCATCCTGCTAGTTTCCCACAAGGAAATGGGGAATCCAATAGAGATGCTCATTCTATTTCTCTGGGTACCTAAGAAAGTATCTCTGACCTGAATGGGGCATGGATTACCTAGTAATTATTAAAAACATTATGAGAGGTCTTTAACCATCCTCCTAAATATTGGGAGGATGGGACCTGTGAACTGGAAGGCATACAAAAGACCCCATTTGCCCTCATGGCCAATAGTCAAACTTCCTTACCAGGGCCTCTTCTGCTGATCCAAGTCACTGGACAATTCATAGCAGGAGAGGTAGTTCCACAGATAATCCAGTATTAAGACAAACGGGGCTTTAAAGGTGAGCATCTGTACACCTTAAATAATGCCTGGTGGACTACTGGTAGTGAGGGTGCAAATGCCTTATAAACCTGGGGCTGGACTCTATGGGGGTCACATTTTGCACCAATTGTGTTTGTGTTTTTCAAAGAGGAAGGAAGGAAGGAAGGAAGGAAGGAAGGAAGGAAGGAAGGAAGGAAGGAAGGAAAGGAAGGAAGGAAGGAAGGAAGGAAGGAAGGAAGGAAGGTGTGTGTCATGCATGTCTGAAAAAAAATGCAAGCTACTAAAAGTGGATTATATGAAACACAGCACAGAAGTTCCCATTGAGCATAGAACTATCAAATCTGCTTCACGAACATCGTTTGTGAACGATGAAACACATTGGTTTGGGTGATGGACATCTGGCTGATGGGCATGGACTTGAACTTTCTTCTGGGTGAGGAAAACCCGGAAGCTCTCAGATTCGGGTTTTCCCAGATGTGCCAATATGACGTCTCTAATAAATATTAGCTTTGAGGAAATTCAAGCCTCGGAGTTTGATCTAGTTGGGGGTGTTACTTGGAACTCTGACGTTAGTGGCCTTTTGATGGCAGGACAGTCAATTTGGTGTAGTGGTTAAAGCATCAGACCGGGAGACCGGGAGTGCTAGTCTTACCTTAGACCCTAAACCATCTGGGTGACCTTTGGCCAGTCATTTCCCCTCAGCCCTAGTAAGGTAACAATGGCAAACCACTTCTGAAAACCCTTGCAAAAAAAAAAAAAAAAACAACCCACCTGTGGGGCCTTGTCCAGATAGTTTCTAAGAACCAGAGACTATCAAATGGAAGATAGGGTCCCTATTTTTCTACTTGCATTTTTTACGTGGTTTCGAACTGCTAGGTTGGCAGAAGCTGGGACAAGTAACGGGAGCTCACCCCGTTACGTGGCACTAGGGATTCGAACCGCTGAACTGACAAACTTTCAATCGACAAGCTCAGCATTTTAGGAGTTGCCCAAAGCCCCTTCATTACATCATCACCCAGCAAGGCTCAACCAAACCTGGACTCAAAATACAACCTACAAAGTTACCCCTACATGGCCCCATGGGAGTCTGACAACCAATCAGAATACAACCTCAAAGCCCAGAGAAGGTATAAAACCCAGACACTCTCAGCATCTCTTCCCTTTTTTTCTTCACCCAAGATTTCAAGGCATGTGATCCTGTCCACCATTAAATCTATCTTTCCAAGCAGCCACCATGTTTCCAGTATCTTTTTCCCCACTTGGAACTGAACCCAGAAGGACATTTCTTCCAACAGAAGGAAGAAATTTAGCATTCCCTCTTCCAAGCTTCGTCTCCAAGCAAGATATGCTTCCCCTCCCACACCCCCTCTCTGAGCAATTACTTTTTCTCCTATGGAAATGCACGTCAATTTAATCAGTCAGCTGATTAATTGATTAAAAGCTCATATGATTAATCGGCTCCCCTAGGTAAAACTAGCCCAAATGTCTCCCTGGCATTTCGTGTTTCTGCCTCCTAAAACACTTTCCTTCCCTCTCTCTCTCCCAGCAACAGTCACAGATCATAATCTGACTTAATATTGAAGGGGAACCGGACGATGACACAAATCAGGGCTTTTCCCCAGTTATTTAGTAAGGAGTCCATCAAGCATATCTCTGCTTAAAAGAAAAAGACAAAGCTAGAAAAGCAAAGCAAAGAGAATTAAGAAGAGAAGAAGACATATAACCAGAGTACGAGTGTAAAAGGAGAAGAAATCTGGGCCGAAGATCATGGAGCTTGGCCCAACAGTGGCTGATTTTGTTTTCCTCTGTATCTTTCCTACGTTTCAAAGTCATATCTGAATGCTTTGCGGTTTAATCTTTATTACTCAAGAGGCCCTGGAATTGAGGCAAAGGCTTGGGGGGGGGAGGGGATAACAATCAAATCAATACTGTAGTATGAATTTACTCCCCAGGGGTTCTGGGCACCAGTCCTCTCCTTTCCCTTCTATTAAAGAGATAACATCAATTTAAATGTGAGATGTGTTAATTGCCATCATTAAATGGTTGACCCCCCTCTCACTTGGTGGCTATCACTCTTCCTTATGAAAGGGGGAAGGGATTCTCACTAAAAACATCAACAGCAACACTGACCTGCTCTGCCCATCCCATTCCCTTATTTCAATTAGTTTTTTCTAAATTAACGTAAAAATAAGACTTTTTAAAATTATCCAGCAGAGATGGGTTTCAGCAGGTTCTGACCAGTTCTGGAGAACCGGTAGCGGAAATTTTGAGTAGTTCGGAGAAATGGTAAATATCACCTCTGTCTGGCCCCGCCCCAGTAGTGGGTTTCAAATTTTTTTACTATCGGTTCTATGGGTGTGGCTTGGTGGGCGTGGCATGGCTTGGTGGGCGTGGCAGGGGAAGGATACTGTAAAATATCCATTCCCACCCCACTCCAGGGGAAGGTTACTGCAAAATCTCCATTTCCTCCCAATTAGCTGGGACTTGGGAGGCAGAAAATAGATGGGGACAGGGCCAGTCAGAATTTTTACTACCGGTTCTCCAAACCTCAAAATTTCCACTACCAGTTCTCCAGAACTGGTCAGAACCTGCTGAAACCCACCTCTGCCCCGCCCCCACCTATTCTCTGCCTCCCAAGTCCCAGCTGATTGGGAGGAAATGGGGATTTTGCAGTAACCTTCCCCTGCCATGCCCACCATGCCATGCCCACCAAGCCAGACCACGCCCACAGAACCGGTAGTAAAAAATTTTGAATCCCACCATTGTTATCCAGGGAAGACTTAAGCTATAACTGGGAACAGGGTTTCTATCTAAACAATGACTGTGGTTAACAAGCAGAAGACATCCGAGATCTGAATGAATGAAATAGCCTTATTAAATACTTTGTTCGTTACATACAGTAGTTTTGTGTTCCGGTTAGTTGTTTGAGCAGTGTATAAACTACTGTATGTAACGAACAAAGTATTTAATAAGGCTATTTCATTCATTCAGATCTCGGATATCTTCTGCTTGTGTTCCCTTTATTTTTTTGAGCAATATATTTTCAGTCAAAAAGGATCCTGATGTGACTTGTGTATGAACTATGGTTAGATTCAGGCGTTATGTCAATGGAGATTCTCAGTCATCCAGGTTAGGATTATCCCTGACTTTTTTTTCCCCCAAGAGACAACTGGACTTTCTGGTTTTTCTTTGAAGACATTTCGCTTCTCATCCCAGAAGCTTCTTCAGCTCTGACTGAAATCCTTCCATTTCCCACCATCCAGTCAGAGCTGAAGAAGCTTCTGGGATGAGGAGCAAAACGTCTTCAAAGAAAAACCAGAAAGTCCAGTTGTCTCTTGGGGGGAAAAAAAAGCACCTTTGGGACATTCAGGCATTATGTTAATCCATGGATTTCTTAACCATGTTTTGTTGGATAAGCCACAGTGGGTAAAGTCAAAGCCAAGCAAGCCATATTACAGCTTACGATCAAAAAGACCCAACACAAGAGAGGTTGAGCAGACGTAAATTATTTTAGCTGTAAACATCTGCCTGACTCCAGGGGGAAGCAAAGAGTCACAGAAAAAAACGGATTCTCCCTCTTTGCTGCCCTCTACTGGATTTTGAAGTCCAGTTAGGTTATGATTAAATGGAGAGAAAAGGAAGAAAAGGTCATGACACCCAGGGATGAAGAAAGAAGGGGAAATCAAACTGACAGGAGGGAAGTTCAAACATAATGTGAGAAAGGATTACTTCACAGAAAGAGTAGTGAAAGCTTGGAACCAACTTCCAGCAAAGGTAAATGGGTCAATCATCACTAACTGAGTTTAAACATGCTTGGGATAAACACAAGTTTATCCCAACACAACATCGAGAAAAAAGAAGAAGAAATAAATAAAAAAGTAAAATAATAAATGCATAATTAAAAAGAAAACAAAAAACCACAAAGGGCAGACTTGATTAAACCATTAGGCTTTTCTCTGCAGTCAGTTTTCTTCCTTTCTATGTTTCTATACTAGAAAAGATTTTTTTAATTTCCCTAAATTTCACAAAATATTAAAACTTCATTTTGAGGACTTGCATGTAATTTTACAAGAGAGTCAGATCTAGTGGTGAAATCCATTTTTTTTTTACTACCCATTCTGTGGGCGTGGCTTGGTGGGCGTGGCAGGGGAAGGATACTGCAAAATCTCCATTCCCACCCCACTCCAGGGGAAGGATACTGCAAAATCCCCATTTCCTCCCCACTCCTGGGGGAAGGATATTGCAAAATCTCCATTCCCAACCCATTCTGGGGCCAGCCAAAGGTGGTATTTGCCGGTTCTCCGAACTACTCAAATTTTCCGTTTTCGGTTCTCTGAACTGCTCAAAATTTCCGCTACCGTTTTTCCAGAACCTGCTGGATTTCACCCCTGGTCAGATCTCATATATGACCAATATCTTGTGTGATCTCATGAGGCTGGCAGTTTTGAGTGTGATATGATGGGAGTTTGGCATCTTTATGTTTTAATAATCCCAGTGGGTCAGGTTGATGGCTCCTCTCAGGCACTTTTTAGAAGCAGAAAAAAAGATGTTACGAATGGAGCCCTTGTTCCATTATGGAGAGACCGTCTTTCTGGTATCCACAACCATTCATATGGAATTGGTGGATAAAATTACAAGGGTAGTTCTGTGGGGGGGGAAATGGGCATATTGCAGACATGGTATTGTTCACAATGCACCTGTCCATTCATTTTCTCTCAGGCCCAGTACAAACACCTTTAATTTTGTCTTGTTTTTCTTTTACCCATGCAACATTGGAAAAGAAATATATTTCATTCCTTTATAAATCAGTGATTTGTCAGAAAATAACAGATAAAAATAATGGCAGCTTTTCTCCCGCCTGTAGAACTTACACACAGAGAGAAAATTTTCAGAATTCTGGCCACGAAGTGTCTTCATCTCATATTACATATTAATAAGAACTCATAAAATCAGTTAATAAGAAGTTATTCCTGTGGGTTAGCGGGTTCTCCCCCCTTCATGCTCCCTTACAAAGAGTTCCTGGTTCTAATTGCCCAAATCAAACTGCAGCTGCTATGTGCAGCCTCTTACAATTCATTCCTATATCTGTCTGTTTAAAAAGAATGGCAATGGGTTCAAAGCAACTTAGGCCCGGTTAAGTGTGCATAAGAATGCAGCCAATATCTCTTCTAATATTTCTTTTGCCCTCTATTTCCTTTTTTTCCCCTTCCATTGGATTTAGATTTAAATTAATTTATTTCCTGGGCTTGCACAATACATTATTGAATCTAACTGGGTATTTCTCAACCTTAGGAACTTGAAGAGGTCTGGACTTCAACTCCCAGAATTCCCCAGCCAGCCTGACTGAGTTCATATAACATGCTAAATCTTCCTATCTCCCTTCTTCCTACCTTCCTAATATTCCTAGACACAAACATTAAGACTGAAGCATAGCCATAAAATCAAGCTTAGCCACGAGATCTTTAACTGCTCTGGTTCAGCATGTTTGTTTGTTTGTTTATCAAATTTATTTCCAGCCCATCTTGCATTGAAATGATGTTATACAAATCAAGTTAATGAAGCTATGCCTAAAACTTAGGTATTTGCTAAAACACCCTGGGAGAGCTCTCAGGTCTTCAGGAGAAGACAGATACCTTCCAGGTATAACCGATTCTGTTTCTGATTCAACAACCTCACATATTTACTGCTCCTGGACCTGTTTGGCTGCTATCCACCTGCCTGGATTAACTATTGTTTGTGATGGACCTGCTCTGTAAGGCCTGACCCTTTCCTGGGCCTGTTTAAAACCCAGTCTCTAATTCTTTCCACCCGAAGTATGGAAGAATGTCCTCTGATCTTTTGATCTGTCCATAATCACCACCACTCCACCAATACAAAGGGTTCCTGACATCCCACCCACCCACCGCAAAATGTTTTCCACCCGCTACTCTCTCTCTCCCCCCCCCCAAACTCAGTGCCTCTTCTCATTCCCAGCTGTCCCCACGATGCAGCACTGCGGCAGGAGCTCACACTGGCAAAACCGATCGAGGTGAAATGGTTGATCGATAGGCATATTGAGCGCCTCTTCAGGCTATGGTGCTTTTTGAGGATTCAGAACAAGCCTCCAGTCGCAGCCTCAAAGATGCCCCCCAAGGCCAATCAAAAGGAGCACAGCGGGACCAAGATGACTTTTCAAATAGCCCTGCTGGATCACACCAGACCATATAATCCAGCACGGAGCACCCCCACCGTGGCCAACCAAGTGGATCCAGGAAACTCACAAGCCGAGCATGAAAGGAATAGCCCAGAGGTGCAACTAACACCAGTCAATATACCTCCACCTCTTGCTGCTGGCATCTAACGAAGGCATTTAGGGGTACACCGCATGTAAACATGGGGTGCCGTGTTCCATGTTCAGCTGTCCTGGTTGGTAGATTTATGCTTTTGGGTTTGTCTAAAAGTTGTTTGTGAAGTTTTCCACCAAATAGGGCTGTCACTCCTTGAGAAGTTCCAGTTCATGGAACTCCAGTTCCATGATAATCTGCAATAAATTTAAGGAGAAATTTCCTGACCGTGACAACAATCAGTGGAATGACTTGCCACTTGAAGTTGTGAGAGTTCCATCACTGGAGGTTTTCCAGAAGAGACTGATTTGTTTGGAATGGTATAGGGTCTCCTGCTTGAGCAGTGGGGGGTGGGGGTGGGGGTGGGGGTGTTTGAACTGAAAGACCTCCATAGGGTTCCTTCTAACCCTATTATTCTATATTCTGTTAGGTGAAGTTCATCCTTCAGAATTGATTTTTCTTCTATTTCATAAGGGGATCTCAAATCCTCAATCATATTTCTTTTTCTTAACTGTATCCATCTCTGTCTCTGTAAGTCCTTTGTCTTCTGGAGCCAAAAAATGTAATGCAATTTCCTTGCTTTTTTAGATGCTCAGAGGAGCCACTAAGTCTGAAGAAAGAATGTTCCCTGCCTATGGAGATTCTCAATCATCAAGGTCATGGTTGTCCCAAAAGTGCTTTTTTCAAGAAGCAACTGGGCTTTCTTGTTTTTCTTTGAAGATGTTTCGCTTGTCATCCAAGAAGCTTCTTCAGCTCTGACTGAAATCCTTCCATTCCCCACCATCCAGTCAGAGCTGAAGAAACTTCTTGGATGACAAGCAAAACGTCTTCAAAGAAAAACAAGAAAGTCCATGTCCCCTGCCATTAAAATTAGCAAAAAAGTTGCCCTTTTTGATGTTTGGATGATAAAACTGCCAAATTGTTAGCTCTAAAATGGGGTACTATATTCTGTATACATTTCTAAAATCCTAGAGTGGAAAGAGGCTGTGTACATCACTGAGTTCCTTCTGCTCATCTTCATTAGATGGCTGTCCAGAGATCATTTGAATAAATCCACATCCACCCATTCAGACTGCTCTTACCACTGAAGGAAGCCTTTCTTAAGGTACAGCTGGCATCTGTCCTCTTGCGATTTAAGAGTATTGCTTTATTCTAGGCTCTCCAGAATGAGAAGGATGTTGAGACTCTAGAAAGAGTGCAGAGAAGAGCAATAAAGGTGATTAGGGGACTGGAGGCTAAAAAAAATGAAGAACGGTTGCAGGAACTGGATATGTCTAGTTTGATGAAAAGAAGGACTAGAGGAGACATGATAGCCATGTTCCAATATCTCAGGGGTTGTCACAAAGAAGAGGGAGTCAAGCTATTCTCCAAAGCACCTGCAGGCAGGGCAAGAAGCAATGGGTGGAAACAAATCAAGGAGAGAAGCAATCTGGAAACTAAGGAGAAATTTCCTGACATTGAGAACAATTAATCAGTGGAACAATTTGTCTCCAGAAGTTGTGAATGCTCCAACACTGGAAGTTTTTAAGAAGAGACTGGACAACCATTTTTGTCTGACGTGGTGTAGGGTTTCCTGCCTAAGCAGGGGGTTGGACTAGAAGACCTCCAAGGTCCTTTCCAACTCTGAAATACAAATAAAGAAGAGGCATGGTCATTTTTTTTTTAGGTGACATCTCTTCAGATATATAAGGACTACCCTGACCCCAGTCAAATGCCTTTCACAGAGCCCCCCGGTGAGTTCTTTCTCATAGTCTCTCATTAGTCTCTTTCCCAGAACTTGCTCCCCGTTTCTTCTTATTTACTGAATGGACTGTACTGTAGAATGGATACAAGACTTGAGAAGAAAATTCTAATCAGTGCTCAGCTCCTTTCCCACTTCCTCTCTTTGGCTCCTTGCTGGAGTGTTCAGTGGTTTCCATTCATCCACTGAATTTGCATAGGTTGCTCAAAACCTGGTCAATGTATCAACAAGCCTCCCACCGACCAGTTCGCTCCCACAGAGAGGGACTCCTCAGGGTGCCGTCAGCCAAATTATGTCGGCTGGCGACACCCAGGGGGAGAGCCTTCTCTGTGGGGGCACCTGCCCTTTGGAATGAATGCCCCCGGACATACGCAAGATCTCTGACCTCTGAGTTTTCCGCTGTGCTCTTAAGACCCTGCTCTTCCGACAGGCAGGGCTAGCTTCATAATTGAATTTTAAATTCGGAATTCTTAAATTTTTGGGTTTTTTAGCTAATTGGCCTTGAATGTAATACTTTTAATAATTTTTAAATTTAAATTGTGATATTTGTATTGTGTTTTTACCTGACTGTACACCGCCCCGAGTCCTTCGGGAGAGGGGCAGTATAGAAATAAAATTATCCTATCCTATCCTAACAATTTCTCAGATTCACACAATGCATTGAACCATAAACTCATCCAATACTCACTTGTTGAGATGGGTGGCCATAGAGACTGACTGACTGACCGACTGACCAACTACTGCCTGGACTGAATTCACACACGCTCTTTAAAAAAATCTAACAAAGATTAGAATTCACAATATTTTGTCTGAATGGCAAAGGCAGCTGCTAGATTTTTAAACAATTTGTTTTAAGGGAATCATACAAGCCATGTGCAGTTGTCAATTCTTTACAAGAGAACTTGCTAATAACAATGGACCCCTTAGACAAATAGATTTATGAATATATACATTCATTTAAATGTATACATTTCTTTTATTTGGGCACACAACAATCCCAACACCAAGGGAGGAGGACTCTGTGGAGCCCCAATGATATCTTATGTCTAGAAGTGACGGACTGACAGGATAGAAATAAAAGAAAGAAGAGAAAGAAAGAATGGAACAGAACAAAATAAAATAATAGAGTTAGAAGGGAAGAAGAAAAGAGATCAAACATTCAGATTTTAAGAGAAACTCAGAAGTTCCTGGGAACGACAAAAGAAGAATCACTATGTTCATTTCCTCCACCAAAGTTATAATGCATCTCTGAACTCAGAACAGAAAATCTGAAGACTATTATGGATCCTTACGATATTCTTAAGCAATGCAGGATAATAACCCAAAGTTTCTCTTAACTATTAAAGATACCCAAAAATCATTTAAAACAGAAATTCTACTTAATACTTAGAAATCATGTTATTCCCAATATGCAGTAACACCCACAGTCATACAGCAGCAATCTATTAATGTCCAAAAATGCCTTTAATTTGTAATTTTTATAATTAAAATCCTTCCCATGCACACACGTATAAAGTTACTTTATAAGATGGATGCATATATGAATACAGGATAGCCTTTTCATAACAGCTTCATATGTGTATTTCTTGGAGCAAAGGTAGCTCAGGTCTATTGTACATATCTTGAAGTCAGCTTCTCTGGGCTGTGAGGGATTAAAACTAAGGTGCTAATCAAATTTTCTGAAGTTGTTTTACTTTGTGTCTCCATGAGGGTTCCTTATTTGCAGAAGGAAATCCAATTAGTACCTCAGTATTAATCCCCTGGAGTCTAGAGAACTTGACCACAAGGTATAATTTCCTGCATCTACAGAAAATTGCCATTTTTTTCCCACACAAAAAAGTGCGAACACTCTTTAACATATGTTTCTAACCCACACCATCTCCCATTCTGTACTACCTTGTATGCAGTGTTTCCTCAAGTATGTCCCCAAAGTGCTTTTTCAAGAGGCAACCGGACTTCCTTTGTTTTTCCTTGACATTTCGCTTCTCATCCAAGAAGCTTCTTCAGTCCTGAAGTGAGAACCAAAGAAGCTTCTTGAATGAGAAGTGAAATGTCTTCAAGGAAAAACAAAGAACATCCAGTTGCCTCTTGAAAAAGCACCTTTGGGACAACTATGACCTGGATGACCGAGAACCTCCATAGACCTTTTCCTCAAGTGTATTTCTGTGTGTGGAATTTTACTAAAGTGCATGTTCTTGCGAACCAAAAGATCTTCAAAATTTAGAGATGCGTTTTTGAGGATAACACTGTTTGCTACATTGCTGTAGTTTAGTAACGAAAATATGAATGGAGTTGATTGATGGTAACAGTGCAGACCAGGTAAAACTCCACCCATCCTACTTATGCCATATAAAATGCCATGTCAAGATCACATGATGTGTTAATTCCACTTTATAATGTCTTGGTAAGATCACACTTGGAATATTGCATCTCGTTTTGGTTGCTATGATATAAAAAAAGTGTTGAGACTAAAAAGAATGTAGAGAAGAGCAGCAAACATGATTAGGGGACTGGAGGCTAAAACATATGAGGAACGTTTGCAGGAATTGGGAATGTCTAGTTTAATAAAAATAAAGACTAGAGGTGCCATGATAACAGTGTTCCAATATCTCAGGGCCTGCCACAAAGAAGAGGGAGTCAAGCTATTCTCCAAAGCACCTGAAGGGAAGACAAGATGCAATGGATGGAGACTAATCAAGGAGAGAAGCAACCTGGAACTAAGAAGACAGTAAGAACAATAAACCAGTAGATGGTTTGCTTCGAAAAGTTGTAGGTGCTAAGAAGAGATTGGGCATCCATTTGTCTGAAGTGGTGTAGGGTTTTCTGCCTGAGCACAGATTAGAACAGGGATCTGCAACCTTAAACACTCAAAGAGCCATTTGGACCTGTTTCCCACAGAAAAGAAAACACCAGGAGCCACAAAACCCTTCCAGTGCCTGACTATTTCTTGAGCGGCCACAAAACTAGGATATGTAGTTCAGTGGTGGGTTCCTCCCAGTTCGGCCCAGTTCTCCCGAGCCGGTAGCGGTGACGATATGACGTCACCAAACCGGTTCTGCTCCCCCGCCCCCCCCACCCCCCTTTATTTTTACCTTTTATTTGGCCCCACCCCCAATCTATTCGCTGCCTCCTGAGTCCCAGCTGATGGCTAGAGGGGAAAAAACTGTTTAAACTCTTGTCGCGGGGCTTCAAAGGGCCGCCCTACAGCTGATCAGTGTTAAAAGAAAACAAATGAGTAGATCAGTGCCTGCAAAAATACATGAGTAGATCAGTGCCTGCAAAAATAAATGGGTAGATCGGTACAGCTCTGCAAACAGTTAAAAGCCTGGTAGACCAGTACCTCTGCTAAATCCTAAATAATTGTCACATGACCATCAAGCCACGCCCACAAAATAAGCCACACCCACAGAACTGGTAGTAAAAAATTTTAGAACCCACCCCTGATGTAGTTATATTAAATGTTCTGTTTTCTTCTGAAACTTATCTTTTCTTGGCTGTATTCATGGTTGGCCTACCAGGGTTGAAAAGCTCAATAAATCATGTGCCGGCGGGTGTCACACATTGGCGGCTGTGATGCATATTTTGAGTGACAGGGAGCCGCAGCAGAGGGGTGAAAGAGCCACATGCGGCTCCAGAGCCGCAAGTTGCTGACCCCTGGACTAGAAGACTTCCAAGCTCCCTTCCAACTCTGTTATTCTGTTATCTAAGTTAATAATATAACTACACTGACCAATACTCTGTCATTGAACTATAATTCCCATACATTCACACTCTGAGAGATGGTCAAAAGCTTTTCTTGTGAAATGAAAAATAAAAGTGTTCCCATTCCTTGGATGATACCGAAGCAAGATTGAGGGCAGCACAGGCAGAAACTGCTTGGACGGTATTGAGTCCAGATTGATCAATGGAGGCAAAATAAGAGTGAAAGCTTTGATGTGTGTCCATAACAAGCGTTGCCCATCCTTGCTGGCACAGCGGGAGCAGGAGATAGAAGAGGGAGGTTAAGAGGGGAAGACGAGTGTTTGACAGCCACCTGGTTTATATTTAGGATGACAAGTATGAAAGCTGCTCCAGGCTGTAAGTCGCCAGTAAGTGTGAAATCGATCCAGCAATTATTGTAAATATAGAGTGGAATTTTGAGGGGTTGCAAAGAATCTAAATGCTTTTAAAACCAGTTTTTTTTTTTTAAAGACATGGGGAGAAAGAATGACCAAAACTTAATGAGGAAAAGAAAATCTCCTGCCTTTTTGTAGTTATAGCTAAGTGCAATATTTAAATACAGGTCTGTTTGATAGCTATGCACATTTAGTCTTGGATGACAAAATTGGTAAATATTCAGGCACGGTTTGTACAGAAAGCTGCGATGGGGGAGGAGGCAGGAAAAAAAAGAAAAGAAAGAATAAGTCTTTCTTGAACAGAATGAGGGCACAAAAAAGGCCCACCTGTGCAAGTACCCTCAAATCAGGCTGGAAAATTCCCTTTTCATAATTAATAAATGTAGAATATTGCTATTCATTAATGCAGCTGCAAGGAAAATATTGATTTCTGGCTAGGCTACGTGTTGTATGCGGGCGGGTGTAGCTTATATTTTTATGCCCCCCCCCCGGAAGCCGTTTTCTCTAGGGAACTCATTTAAACACACACACACACACACACACACACACACAAAATGAAGAGAACCCTAGAAATTGGCCAAGGGATCAGAAGAAAGCGTTAAAAAAAATTGGTCAGAGGGGAGACGAGAGCAACGTATTTTAAACTGGAATACAGGGCTGGAGAAAGAAACGCAGCACAAGTAATCCGGCTCAGTTGTTATTTAAATATTTGATTAATAATAGATTAGAGTGAGGCAGAAGAAAATTTATACCAGTTATTTTAAAGAGGCAAGGCAAATTGTGGAAAGAGAAATAGAAAATTTCGAGAAATATCCCCACCCCTACCACAATCCCTCAGGTACAAAGCAGTGGTGGTATTGAACCTGGTAGCCGTGGCTGCAGGAGGCCCAGACGTCATCACATCCCATTTTTGACGCTCTGTGCATACGCGGAAGGCTCACATTTGCGAACCGGTAGCGAAGGTAGGTGAATACCATCCCTGGTACAAAGGCCATTTTGAAAATCATGTCTATTAGTCAGAATTGGCAATGAAATTTTCACCAGAATTGAATTTTCAAGGGAAATTTGAGGAGTTGTTCAAAACAAATTGGAAGCAAAGTAAATTGAGGGAACTCAAGCATATGAGACAACATTTCAATGGTTCAGAAATATATTCCGGGAATCTTCTGTCACTCCTGCATCAAAAACATCTTAGCCTCAGTAAAGATTTGCAGGATTATGGAAGTGCCATGTTTCATATATCCAAAGAATTTCTGTTTTGATCTTTTGCCATTCTTGGAAAACATGGATCTAGGATAAGATGGTTTATGTACCAGCCCTTATTGTGAAATATTCATTCCTTTTCTAAACCTACTATAGATAGTCCTCAACTTACGACCACAATTGAGCCCAACATTTCTGTTGCTAAGCGAGACAGTCGTTAAGTGAGTTTTTGCCCCATTTTATGACTTTTCCTGCCACAGTTGTTAAGTGGATCACGGCAGTTATTAAGTTAGTTACACAATTGTTATGTGAATCTGGCTTCCCCGTTGATGTTGCCTGTCAGAAGGTCACAAAAAGTGATCACATGATCCTGGGACACTGCAACAATTATAATAAGTACATGCCAGAAAATGTTTCCAAATCTCTCACCCACATGTTGGAAATGTGGAAAAATGGTGGACTTGCCCAGAGACCAAACAGTACTGGTCCAAAATCCGACACTGGCTCTGTGAAATAACGGGACAGGAGGTAGTCCTAGCTCCAGAATTTTTCCACCTGGGCATAACTGAAGATGGCTTAAATAACAACAAAACCCAATTTATAATCCAAATCACAACCGCGGCTAGATTAGGCTACGCAAAATGCTGGAAAAATAAATTTATACCCTCAGAAGAAATTCTAATAAATAAAATCCTAGAGTGCGCAGAAATGGCAAAACTGACGAGTGAGTTAAATAATGAGGACAATTCTAAATATTATGACGTATGGGGTAATTGGTATAATTGGTTGAAGAACAAGATAAAAACATGACTTTAGGATATGACCTGTTTTGCACTTGAATTAAAGTTATATTGTATAGAATAATGTATAGTTAAGGATGAAGCTTATTTAACATTTGTCTCACTAAATTGTACAAACACTGTACCTCCGAAAGGAGATAGAGATTGTATATTTTCTTTTTATTTTGGAAAATTCAATAAAATATTTTTTTTTTTAAAAAAGTACATGCCAGTTGCCAAGCATCCAAATTTTGATCATGTGACCATGGGAATGCTGCAACAGTCTGTTGGGCTGAGAGAGAGTGACTGGGCCAAAGTCACCCAATCCTCTTTCATGCCTAAAATGGGATCAGAACTCATAGTCTCCTGGTGATTGGCTTAAAGTCACCCTGCCAGTTTTTCATGCTTAAGGCAGGACTAGAACTCACAGTCTCCTGGTTTCTAGGACAGTACCTTAGCCACAACACCAAACTGACAATTAAAGCACTGCCACACCCTCACATTTTGAGACTCAGCTATGCCCAACTTTATCATGCTCTGGAACTCACCTTCAGCCCCACAATTTTCTTTTGAATGAAGTGAATCTTTCCCCCTCCCTCCCTCCCTCCTTCCACCCCCACTCTCCTTCTTCCTTGGTCAGCCTTTCTTCAGCAGATCCGTGTAGATCAATGCAAAATTAATTAGAGTAATCAACTCGGCCGTACCACGGAGATCATACACACAGGCTTCTCAGTGACTAATTGGTGATAACTGACAGGTGACGTCCCAAGTGTCTTAGAAGTATTAACACCCCCTCTTCTCTTCCCAGATTAATTATCTTTTCCCACCCACCACTCGATCAACCCCTTAGTTGCAGAGTGGGAGTACTCAGTTTAGCTAATGGTAGGAAAAGTAAGGTTTTACACTTAGACATAAAAGACGACAGGTATAGAATAGGTTGTACCTGGCTCAACAGCAGTATCTGTGAGAGAGATCCAGGAGTCCTAGTAGACAGCTACTTAAGTATGAGCCAGCAGTGTGCAGCAGCTGCCAAAAAGGCCAATGTAATCCTAGGCCAGGGGTCTGCAACCTTAAACACTCAAAGAGCCATTTGGACCTGTTTCCCACAGAAAAGAAAACACCGGGAGCCACAAAACCTCAGTGCGCATGGCCAACTCGACGTCACTCACTTTCACCAGTCACATGACCCCCCTAGCTATGCCTACCCAGCCGGTCATTAGGGCAGAGAACCAGTTTTTAAAAAACAACGAGAACCACAAAACCCTTTTGACAGCTCTCTCTCTCCCTCCTTCCCTCCCCTCCCTCTCTCTTCCCCCACTCTCTCTGTATCTCTCTCTCTCCCCACTCTTTCTGTATCTCTCTGTCTCTGCCCCGGCTGCTTCTCCATTCCCCACCGTTGCCCTTACCTTCTCAGGCCAAGCGAGGAGTGACTGGGAGGGGAGGACGAGGGGTGGGGCCAGCCAGTGGTGGGATCATCCAACAGGGAGCCACAGCAGAGGGCCCAAAGAGCTGCATGTGGCTCCAGAGCTGCTGGTTGCAGACACCTGTCCTAGGCTGCATCAACAGAGGAATAGTATCAAGAACATGTGAAGTGTTAGTACTGCTTTACACTGCAGTAGTAAGACCACACTCGGAATACTGTGTTCAGCATTGGTCACCACGATACAAAAAGGACAATGTTGAGGAAATTCAATGTAGAGAAAAGTAAAGTCCTATACTTAGGCCAGAAAAACCAAAAGCACACATATAAACTGGGTGAAACCAGGCTTAATAACAGTGACTGTGAGAGGGATCTTGGAGTCTTAGTGGACAACCAGCTAAATATGAGCCAACACTGTGCAGCGGCAGCCAAAACAGCCAATGCAATCCTAAATTGCATTAACAGTCAAGATCAAGTGAGGTAGTAATACCACTCTATAAAGCCTTGGTAAGACCACACCTGGAATACTGCATCCAGTTTTGGTTACCACACTAAAAAAAAAAGATGTTGAGACTCTAGAAAGAGTGCAGAGAAAAGCAACCAAGATGATTAAGGGAGTGGAGGCTAAAATATATGATGAACTGTTGCAGGAACTGGGCATGGCTAGTCTAGTGAAGAGAAGGACCAGGGGAGACATGATATCATCTTCCAATAGTTGAGGGGCTACCACAGAGAGGAGGGGGTCAAGCTGTTTCCCAAAGCACCTGAAGGCCAGACAAGGAATAATGGATGGAAATGGAACAAGGAGAAATTCAACCTAGAAATAAGAAGAAATTTTCTGACAGTGAGAACAATCAACCAATGGAACAGCTTGCCTTTGGAAGTTGTGGGAGCTTCATCACTTGAGACTTTCAATAAGAGATTGGCCTGCCATTTGTCGAAAATGGTGTAAGGTCTCCTGCTTGGGCGGGAGGTTGGATTAGATGACCTATAAGATCCCTTCCAACTCTGTTAATCTGTAAAGATGTTGAGACTGTAGAAAGAGTGCAGAGAAAAGCAATAAAGATGTTTAGGGGACTGGAGGCTATAATATACAATGACTGGTTGTGAGATCTGGGTATGTATAATAAAGAGAAGGACTAGGGGTAACATGATAGCAGTTTTCCAATGTTAGCGGGGCTGTCACTGAGAGGAAGGGGGTCAACCTATTCTCCAAAGCACCTGAGGGCAAGACAAGAAGTAATGGATGGAAGGTTATCAGAGGAGAACCAACCTAGAATTAAGGAGAAATTTCCTGACCGTGAGAAGAATCAGTGGAATGGCTTACTTTCCGAAGTTGTGAGACTTTCCACCACTGGAGGTCTTGAAGAAGAGATTGGACAGCCATTTCTCTGGAATTGTATCTGGCCTCCTGCTTAACCAGAGGATTCTACTAGAAGACCTCTAAGGTCCTTTCAAACTTTGTTATTCTATACTTCTGCAATTCTGTAAGTGTTTTTTGCACTTGCTGGCCCAAGGCTGTTGTCGTCTTACATCTGACTCACCAACAGGGGAAATGAAAATTATTGGGGGAACTTTTGCTTTGCCAGTTCAAAACTTGTAAAGTTCACATTTATATTCTTTTTATCATTCCAGCCTTTGCTATTTCTAGCTGGGGTGCTTTTGGCCCAGCTAAAATTCACCTTGTGAAACTCCTGGTAATCGTACCATCAAGTAGCAGACAGATTCAGCAAGGTTGAATGTGCTATGGAATAGTTTGAAACTCAGAAGCCCTTCAGTGACACTGGATTGACAGCTGTTTTAAGACAAGCGGAAGGATTTACCGCTTCGCACAGCATACAGCAGTAATAATTGCTAGCACAGGAAAGCACATCCTCACAGACAGCCTTTGCTGAAGATAGAGAGAAGAGAAAAAATTATCCATTACTGCCATTAGAGTCTTCAGATGAATGTTACTGGAATGACTGTTCATTTAAGATATCAAGACCTATTCGAGATGCTTGCAGTTGCATTAATATATAAAACATTGTGAGGACAAGGTTATGCCACATTAATACCATTTTATAATGCCTTGGTAAGGCCACACTTGGAATACTGCATCCAGTTTGGTTGCCACGATGTAAAAAAAAGGTGTGGAGACTCTAGGAAGAGTACAGAGAAGAGCAACAAAGATGATTAGGGGACTGGAGGCTAAAACATATGAAGAACGGTTGCAGGAACTGGGTATGTCTAGTTTAATGAAAAGAAGGCCTAGGGGAGACATGACAGCAGTGTTCCAATATCTCAGGGGCTGCCACAAAGAAGAGGGAGTCAAGCTATTCTCCAAAGCACCTGAGGGCAGGACAAGAAGCAATGGGTGGAAACTAATCAAGGAGAGAAGCAACTTAGAACTAAGGAGAAATTTCCTGACAGCTAGAACAATTAATCAGTGGAACAGCTTGCCTCCAGAAGTTGTGAATGCTCCAACACTGGAATTTTTAAGATGATGTTGGATAACTATTTGTCTGAAGTGGTGTAGGGTTTCCTGCCTAAGCAGGGGGTTGGACTAGAAGACCTCCAAGGTCCCTTCCAACTCTGTTATTCTATAATTTCTCAGAAGGCCAAATTTGAGGGAAATGATGGCAATATGCATTCCAAAAAGAAGGTAGGGTCAAGAGAAAAAACTAAACTTGATTCACGTCTATGGAGATTCTTAGTCATCCCTGTCATGGTTGACTCAAAGGTGCTTTTTCAAAAGGCAACTGGACTTTCTTTTTTTTTCCTTGAAGACGTTTCACTTCTCATCCATGAAGCTACTTGGATGAGAAGCAAAACGTCTTCAAGGAAAAACAAAGGAAGTCCAGTTGCCTTTTGAAAAAGCACCTTTGAGATAAACTAGATTCAATTAAAATTAATGAAAAGATAGCAATAAACTTTAAAACAGTACAGGTAGTCCTCGACTTACAACAGTTCATTTAGTGACCATTCATAGTTAAAACGGCACTGAGAAAAGTGATTTATGACCATTGTAGCATCCCCATGAAGTGATCAAGATTCAAATGCTTGGCAACTGGTTTATATTTATGACCGTTGCAGAGTCCCGGGGTCATGTGCAGTGGTGGGTTGCTACCGGTTCACCCCGGATCGGGCGAACTGGTAGCAGCGATGGCGGGAGGCTCCACCCACCTACCCGGACATCTCTGCACATGCGCGCCCACAAGCAAACCGGTAGCGAACGAAATTGAAACCCACTACTGGTCATGTGATCAACTTTTGCAACCTGACAAGCAAAATCCATGGAGAAGCCAGATTCACCTAACAACCGTGTTACTAACTTACAGAGACTCACTTAACAGTTGTGGTAAGAAAGATTGTAAAGCAGGACAAAACGTCCTTAACAAATGCTTCATTGAGCAACATAAATTTGGGCTCAATTGTGGTTGTAACTCGAGAACTACCTGTACATCGTACTATCGTTGTTATCTGACATGTAAGCAAAATTCTCTAGTGAAAAGTTCAAGAAGTTTAGTGAGTTATAGGATTATTATTTCCCATCCACTTATTCTGTTACATTAAAAAATTATAATTTGGTGGCCATGTTGGGAAGCGTATCATCGAAGCACAATACAAAATTCTGGATGCCACAGGCTGTGCAACACTGGTTCAGGCATGATAGAGTGCCTTTTCCCTCAATTACCTCCAGTGGGAATTTATTATGCAGTGACCCAAGACCGGGCACTCTCAATACAGGAGTCCCAATTTCGGAATTCCTTCCAAATGTCATCTTCAGTGGTGGGTTGCCCCCAGTTCGAACCGGTTCACAAGAACCGGTAGTAAAACTGGCGGGAGACTCCGCCCACCGACCCCGTCATCATCAAGAAGCTTCTGCGCATTCGCGCGCGGCCCCATTGTGAACCAGTAGTAAAGGTAAGTAGAAACCACCCCTGGTCGTCTTTGCTTTTGCAAATTTTTAGCAGGGGAAGAGAAGATCTTATCTGAAACGCCAATGTTCAAAATGATCAAAAATGTGTGTGTTATTAGGGGAAGGTAAATGCTGGCACTCACACATCTACGGATGATCAAGAGCACCTTTCCTATTAAAAAATGTCTAGAAAAGGGTATCGTTTAAGGGAGCATGCCCAGAAATGCAAGTTGTGGGGAAAATAGTATTGTGAAAATTGCAAAGGTTTGGGAAATGCTTTAAAAAAAATGACGGATCCTTGGTGCTCTCTGAACTTGGTTGTTTTTTTGCAGATGTTTTATTACCCAAACTAGGTAACATCATCAGTGCTAGCAGTGCTAGGGAGATGTTACCTAGGTTGAGCCGAAGTGGCGCAGTGGTTAGAGTGCAGTACTGTAGCTACTTCAGCTGACTGCTAGTTCAGCAGATCAGCGGATCAAATCTCACCGGTTCAAGGTTGACTCAGCCTTCCCTCCTTCTGAGGTGGGTAAAATGAGGACCCAGATTGTTGGGGGCAATATGCTATTTAGTATACTGTCTTTGGTGTAAGCCGCCCAGAGTCCTCGGAGAGTGGGCGGCATAGAAATATGACTAATAAATAAAATAATAAAAATAAAGTTTGCATAATGAAAGGCCTACAAGAAAACAACCAAGCTCAGAGATCACCAAGGACCCCTCATGTCAACCCTGAGCGACAAATACTCTCCGTTATTGGCTTTAAAAATGGCTGCATATGCTTAGATTATGTACCGTAGTTATGTTAGCAGAAAAAAACACAAAAATGTTTCTCCCTCCTCCTCCTCCCCCCCCCCAATCCCAACCCCCCCCCCCCAGTTCACTCAGCAGTTATTTTGCTTAACCAGCAGATTGTGAGCTTGAAGAAGGAGGGGTCATTTATATTCTTCTACAATATGGAGACCCTTATTGGGTCCCGATCTTTGATCTTGATTGGGTTGTCCTAAATTATATTATTGGATTTATTGGAACTTGGTACATTTTCCTAAATTATATTATTACATGACGGCCTAGAAATAGACACTGTGGCTCCTATTGGATTTTAATATTGGTATCAGACTGAATATTTTATTTTGATTTGCCAGCTGCTACTTATGTTTTGAAGCTTTTTGCTATTGATGTTTTATAGATTATTGTAGGCAGCCTTGAGAGAGATTTTAAAGACCGTCTATTCATTTGAAAATAATATTGTGTGTGTGTGTGTGTGTTCAGATATCTGCATCATCTTTTGTCTTCACAAAAAATGTCCATATTGCCTGTGTACTTTCAAGCATAAATTCACAATCAAATGAGAACTCAGACTTTTAACTTTGTATAGTTGTTTTTTTTTAAAGGATGTATCAAGATTCTTGACTTTATGATCGTGCAACAGACAGTTGATAAGCTAAATTGGTTTTGAAAATACTCTCAGATTTACAAGTTTACAGAAGTCGCCATACTGAATGCTGTCTGAGGAAGCTTGGATGTCTCTCAACGATGCACATTGATGGACTTCTGAATTCTGCTTCTGAATCTGCTCCCTGTAGGCCTTGGCAATAACTTTGACCTTGTCTACTGGATGATGGCTCTGTGGCAAACAAAGTTCTTATGGATGACATCAACTAACTGGAGCACAGGATTTAACTTCTTCAACCTTTGCAAAATGATATCAGACTCTATTTCCTGTTTCCATGGTTCAGCTTCTCTGGCTAGCTTGGCGGCCAATGCAACCATCACATAAAACTAGCAACTGTTGGAGGAATCCTGTCTCTACTCCCATCCCATCTCAACCTTTTATCCCACCTCTCTATGATCCTTAATAATTACAGCTCCGAGTCAATAGCAATTAAGGCTAACAGCCACTCAACGGAATTGACACAAATTATTTTAATTTTATGTTTTCATTGACCAGGATGGTGCCCTCTTTTCTCACTCTTTTATTCCCCTTTGGAAGGAATAAAGGTGAGAAAGGATTAGACAGAAGAGGAGGAGGGAGAAGGGAGGAGAAAGGATGGTAAAACCGACACATAATTAATTACCCATCTAGCACCAACTGGCAAGTTGAACACCCACTTACAGATAATTAATTCTCACCCTTACACACACACTTTCTCATCAATTGTCTGAAAATAAATGATAGGGTCACTCAGGTTGCCACAAGTTTTTTTTTAAACTTCCTACAGTCTCTGCTTGAAACGAATCTGAGCACTAGGGAATAGGAAGTGCGGTAGAATGGTGAGATGGAAGTTAAAAATCTCTCTTCAGCTTCGATACTCACATGCAGTGCAACCTTTAGCACATCTACATAGAAATCAACTGCGTGAAATCCAAATAGGATTTTCTTTCAGGAAAGAAAGAGCTTTGGTAGTACAGTGGTCTAAGGCACCCTGTTATTAACACAGCTGTCTGCAATTACTGCAGGTTCGACTCTTACCAGGCTCAAGGTTGACTCAGCCTTCCATCCTTTCTAAGGTAGGTTAAATGAGGACCCAGTTTGTGGGGGCAATAAGATGACTTTGTATAAATATACAAAAGTATGAAGGCTATTGCTTAACGCATTGTAAGCCGCCCTGGGTCTCCGGAGAAGGGCGGCATATAAATCAAATTAAAAAAAAAAAAAAGTATGGGATTGTTCTTGAGCCTGTCTCTTTCCTTCCTTCTAATAAAGCTCATAAAAGAGCAGAGGAGAGCAACCAGGATGATTAGGGGACTGGAGACTAAAACATATGAAAAATGGTTACAGGAACTGGGCATGGCTAGTCTAGTGAAGAGAAGGACCAGGGGAGACAGGATAGCCGTCTTCCAATATTTGAGGGGCTGCCACAGAGAGGAGGGGGTCAAGCTATTTTCCAAGGCACCTGAAGGCCAGACAAGGAATAATGGATGGAAACTGAACAAGGAGAGATTCAACCTAGAAATAAGGAGAAATTTTCTGTCAGTGAGAACAATCAACCAATGGAACAGAAGTTGCCTTCAGAAGTTGTGGGAGCTTCATTACTGGAGGCTTCTAAGAAGAGATTGGAGTGCTATTTGTTGGAAATGGTGTAGGGCCGTGATGGTGAACCTATGGTATGTATGCCAGAGGTGGCACACAGTGCCCGCTCTGTGGGCACGCGCACTGTTGCCAGCTGCTCTTCCGGGATCCGTTGCATGCATGCACACCGGCCAGCTGCTCTCTTCCGGGTTCCGATGCTCCGGCGCATGCTCCAGTTTCAGCACTCGGTGCCAAAAAAGTTAACCATCACTGGTGTAGGGTCTTCTGCTTGGACAGGGGAGTTGGACTAGATGACCTACAAGGTCCCTTCAAATTCTGTTCATCTAATCTAATCTAATCTAATCTAATCTAATCTAATCTATTAGGTTGTAAGGTTGAAATAGAAGGGGAAGGGGCCAAAATTCAGAAATTGGACTGTGGCTCTACTTGACGGAGGGAGGCAGAACCCCTGAAGCTGCTAGGTATAAATAAGATTTGGAAGCAACATACAGGTAGATTTTGACTTTATGACCACAATTGAGGTCCAAAATTTCTGTTTTTGAGCAAGACAGTCGTTAAGTGACTTTTGTCCCATTTTACAACCTTTTTTGCCACAGTTGTTAAATAAAATCTCTTCAGTTGTTAAGTTAGTAAAATGGTTGTTAAGTGAACCTGGCTTCCCCATGGAGTTTGCTCGTCAGAAGGTCGCAAAAGGTGATCACCCGGGACATTGCAACCGTCATAAATATGAGTCAGTTGCCAAGCGTCTGAATTTTTATCATGTGACCACCTAGAGAAGCTGCCATGGTCGTAAGTGTGAAAAACAGTCATAAGTCACTTTTTTTTCAGTGTTGTAACCTTTTTCAGTATGGTCACTGAATGAATTGTTGTAAGTTGAGGACGACCTGTAGTAGATCTGGTGAAGAGTCAACAAGGGCAAATAGTAGCTTGTTAATTTAAAGAAATTGTTGGCGATTTACAAATTGTTTTTAAATTTTTTGGCAGGTGTACTCTTTTTACTGATTCATATTATGGACAAAGAGTGGCATAGGATAAAAAGGTGCAATCTATTATATTTATCCCTTTCCCTTCCTGCTAGAAGCTTAATGAAATACAGGGTTTTCCGCCTCCTATTTCAACAATAACCCTGCAAAGTGGATTTTTATTTTTATTTTTTTGGTTTTAAAATAAGATTTAGAGAAAGTGACTGCAAGCATCTGGCTCAACCAGGGTGTGAGCACTGATCTCACTGCAAAAGTGGGCAGAGGAAGATTTTGGAAAATGCAATTGGCAAAAGGCAGCAGTCACTTCAATTTCTTATTCCTCAGCTTGAGTAATTCCAAGAACGAAAGAACAAGGAGGGACATCTTCAGCAACAGACTGGGAGCGTACAACTATGATAAATAATAATTTTCTAGCGTTAATTTCAGGGCAAGTTGTTCTTGCATTTGCATCTGGGCCAGAAAGTGTAAGGGAAACAATAACCAACAAATTAGGTCAGAGGGAAAAAAGAAAAAAGGGAAAAGGATGGATTTTTTTTTCAAAGGCAATCCAGTCCTAGCTATCCACATATTCACTTCCTTTCTCAAATGTCGGGCTGGGCCCTCAGGCTTCCCTGCCCTCCACCTTTGTTTCTGTCTGCACCAAAGCTTCTAAGGCACGCAGGAGCCTGATCAATAGACCCACAGACTTTCCATGGATCATACATGCAAAAGCAGATTTCTGGGATCAATGAAGAGGAGGGGGAAACGCAGCCCATCGGATGAACCGTTTCCATGGCAACGAGGCCTGTTCCTTCCCCTCCCCGCAACAAGCTGAACTGTCCGAATCTCCCTCCCTCCCTGGGGTGCTGGCTGGAGGTGCCAAAATATTAGTGGATGCTGCATTTTAATCTCTCTCTCTCTCTCTCTTTCTTTCTCTCTTTTTCATCCTTACTCTCTTTTTCTTCCTTTTTCTCTTTCTCTCTCTCTCTCTCTCTTTCTTTCTTTCTCTCCCTTTCTGTCTTTCTCTTTCTCTCTTTTTCTTCCTTTCTCTCTTTCTTCCTTTTTTCTTTCTCTCTCTTTCTTTCTCTCCCTTTCTGCCTTTCTCTTTCTTTCTCTTTCTTTCTTCTCTCTCCCCCTCTCTCTCTTTCTCTTGCTTTTTCTTTCTTTCTCTCCCTGTCTTTCTCTCTCTTTTTTTCTTTCTTTCTTCTCTCTCCCTCTCTTTCTGTCTCTTTTTCTGTCTCTCTCTCAATCAATCAAAAGCTTTAGTGAAGACATTATAATTTCACCATCGGATGAAAGGAGAGGAGAGAGAGAGAGATTTCTGAATACCAACTTAGTTTCATTTCCAAAGTCGAAATGATACCTTAGGTATTCTCCATCCTTTCCCTTTTCAGTTTTTTTTTTTTTTTGCATATCTAACTTTGATCTTCAATACATTTTTTTTTGCATCACTTCCCCCATAATGATGTGCAAGCATGCATTACCACCACCGCCATCTTCCTGTCCTTAAAAGTAAATACTTTTTAAAAGGCGTTGTTCTGAAGTTTCCTAGCAAAGAACTTCTCCAAAAATCCTTGATGTCATCATGCTAAGGAGTTTGCTTTTTCAGTTTCATTTAAACAAAAAATACACACAGACACAGACAGAGTAAACAATAAAAATGCAAGGGAACAGAATACTGCAATCCTGCATTTAATTTGGAAATTCTCTATCTTCAGGGCTGAAAAGCAATAGGAGTGAAACTAAAAGAAGAAATGAGATATTTACTCATATTCTCATGTTTTGTTGTTCAAAAGAAATAGACGTCTCTGTATTTTCTTTCTTTCAAAGAGAAATTGCACCTCCTGTTCGTGTGATATGGTAAGCCAGGATTCAGGCCAATTTTGATTTATCCCAAAGGAGTCAGAAAAGCTTACTTGATCCTCTTACTGGTATAAACAACTATAAGCAAACAGAAACAACCTATTTAAATTATGTACAGGTAATCCTTGAGTTACGACCACATCTGAGGCCAAAAATTGCAGTTGCTAAGCAAGGTGGTTGTTATGTGAATCGTGCCCAATTTTACGACCTTTATTGTCATGGTTGTTAAGCGAATCACTGCAGTTAAGTAAATCTTGTGGTTCATAAAGCGAATCTGGATTTCCCCACTGGCTTTGCTTGTCAGAAGCCAGCTGGGAAGGTCATAAACAACGATCACATGACTTGCAGGGATGCTACAAGCATTTTAAAGATATGCCCAAATGTTGATCACACGATTATGTGAATGCTGTGGCGCTCGTAAGCATGAGGAACAGTGATAAGTCACTTTTTTGGGTGCCATTGTAACTTCAAATGGTCACTAAATGAATGGTTGTAAATTGAGAACTGCATGTATAGCAATCTATACACGCATTTGTATACGCATTTGGCTTTCCAGGTCTCCTGTTGTTCCCCCCACCCAATTCCTTTTCCACCAACATTTCCACCACTACTGATGGAATACAGTAGGGACATGTCTATGGAGATGCTCAGTCATCCAGGTCATGGTTGTCCCAAAAATGCTTGTACCTTTGGTACAAAGGGGACAGTTATAATATACTCTTTAGGACAGGAGTCTCTAAACTTGGCATCTTTAAGACTTGTGGGACTTCAACTCCTAGAATTCCCCAGCCAGCCTGTCTTAAAGTTGCCTGATTTGGAGACCCCTGCTTCAGGAAATGTTGTATGAATGGGCTATAATTGTATTTGCACAACATTGGAAAAGTGAACAGATTCCCATTGATGAGAAGGTGATTAGGAAAATATTAGAATGTGCAGAAATGAACACTAGCAATTAAGGAGAGAGAACAAACTGAATATTAAAATATATGGGAAGTATTTTATCAATGGTTAGAGAATAAAAAAGGAATTTGGAAATGAAGAAGATTAAAGAAAAATGGAAAATGTATTAAGAGAGATATCACCCTGTTTCCCCCCAAAAAAGACATCCCCTGATAATAAGCCCAATCAGGCTTTTGAGCGCATGGCACTAAGGCCAAGCACTTATTTCAGGGTTCAAAAAAATATAAGACAGGGTCTTATTTTGGGGAAAACTTGGCATTAGAAGATATTAAGAAGAAAATGAAGAATTTTATAATGTTTAACTGTTTAATGTATTGTAGTTTTAAGTTTAGAGAAGTAATATTAATGTGAATGTGAATGATGTTGTAAATGTTGAAGGATATTGCACAGAGATAGTTGTACCCAGACGACACAGTGCTTAAAGAAAGATGAAATGTATGTATTTTAAAAATTGAAAAAAAAAAAAACTTTTATTTAAAAATAAAAGGAAATGCTGTATGAATGGGTTCCCATTCTTCTGAAGCAGAAAAACAGAATTTTGAGACTTCAAACCACTCCAACTATTCAGTGCTTTTTGCTGAATTCTTCTATTACAGCAAGACAATGTTTGGATTCCTTTCTTTTGTACTAAAATAAAAAACAGTCCTTCTGTCATAATATCATTATAGATTGATAAAGTACTTATCGTCTGCCTGGCACGGAAGCTGCATCTGGGCAATCATCCTGATTTTCCCTCCTTTTCTCCCCCCTCACCTCACCTCAGTTTAAATCTTCCATCGCTTTAGCCCCCCCCCCCCCCATAGATCTGTTGGAGTGAGCTTTAGCTCACAAAAGCTGATGTCTTTTCATAACACGTTGTAGTCTGAAAAGGTCTGATTAGACTCCTGGTTTTTGTCTGTCGTAATATCATAATTTCTGTATTCTGTAACAATGAATGAAGCCTCCTTCTCTCTCTCCCTCCCTCCCTCCCTCCCCCTCCCCTTCCTTCCTTCCTTCCTTCCTTCCTTCCTTCCTTCCTTCCTTCCTTCCTTCCCCTCCTTCTCCTTTTTCTCTTTCTTTTTTTACTCTTTTTTCCCTTCCTCCCTTCCTCTTTCCCTTTCCACTGACAGGTTGGTTGCTGCTTTGGTTATGTCGTAGAAAGAGAGACAGGAATAATATGCCGTTATTTGCATTTTAAAAATGTTTGTGCCTGTAGAGGCATAGGCAGGAAAAGGTCTCTCTGAGTGTAAATGCTAAAGTAAATAGAGGTTTAAAGAGGTTGTCAAAATGACAACCATGTATTCTTGAGATCGCTGAATGTAAAAACAATGTGCATGCATCCAATTGCTTAGATGTTGTTACCCATGCATGTATTAACTGGAGTACGCATAGAAAGAGAAGAGGCAGTGATAATCACAACTGGATAAAGCCCCCCCCCCCACTTACACACACACACACAGACATGAGCCAAGTGCAGTGCAACAGTGCTAAATGCCTCTAGTGGTGACTAAGGAAACAGGATGCTCATCTATGCTTACATTCATTGATACACAAATAAAACATGTATGCTCAGCCTTCTCACCTCACCTCCCTCGTGCCAGCATTGGGAGTTTTAGGAGTGGTAAGATACAACCAGTGGGCAATTTGCAGATTTTAAGACACCGGCATGTTTCCCCACAAGATTACACAAGATTACACTGTTGAAGAGCAATTTGAGTCAAAATACACTGTTTTTTTTCTTTAAAAAAATAAGTCAGAACTGAGCAAAGTTTGCAGTGTCCTCAGCCTATTTTATACACAGTAGTGAAATGTAAAATTTGTTATTACCGGTTCTGTGGGCATGGCTTGGGGGGGGGGGTGTAATGTGACTGGCTGGGTGTGGCCAACTTTTTTTTTTTTTTAACTTTTCAAAGCATTTTTTTTACCACCTCTTCAGCCGAAGAGGTTGCAGGAAAAAATGCTTTATAAAGCCTCTGATGATCCCAGCTGAGCCGCACAATCATCAGGGGCTTTTTTTTTTTTTTACTTTTAAAAGCATTTTTTCGGCCAAAGAGGTTGTAGAAAAAATGCTTTTAATTTTTTTTTTAAAAAAGCCTCTGATGATCGCGTGGCTCAGCTGGGCATGGAGGGGGCGCAGGGATTTTTGCTACCGGTTCTCTGAACCACCCGCCGCCATCACTACTGGATCGGGTGATCCGGTCCGAACCGGGAGCATTTCACCCCTGCTTCCGGATCACTCCAGGAGTAATCAGGGCCAAAATCTTCAGCTTGGTTTGGGAGGGGAGTTGTTGGGGTGTTCTGAGTTCTTTATTGTTTCACACCTATAGAGAAAATCTTGCCAGACTGAGGGCTCCATTATCTCCAGTGATGGTATTCAGCCGGTTCTTAATAGTTCAGGCGAACCGGTAGCGGAGACCAAGTGGTGGGTCGCCCCCGGTTCGCACCAGTTCTATAGAACCGGTAGTAAAACCAGCAGGAGGCCCCACCCACTGACTCTGACATCATGAAAATGCTTCTGCGCATGTGCAGAAGCTTCTGCGCGAGCGAAGCGAGCGCGTGTGTGGCCCCGTTGCAAACCAGTAGTAAAGGTAAGTAGAACCCACCCCTGTTAAGTCCGGGGTGTTATGTGGCAGGTGCCTATCTGTCTGAAGTCCCAGAGCAAGTTAACTTCTTCATTTTCTATTATTTTTCTATTTTATGGTCCCACCAGTTCTTGCTTACAAGCAAATGATATTTCTTGCAGCATTATTATTATTATTATTATTATTATTATTATTATTATTATTATTATTATCCACAGTGGCACAGTGGTTAGAGTGCAGTACTGCAGGCTACTTCTGCTGACTGCCGGTTGCCTGCAATTTGGCAGTTCGAATCTCACCAGGCTCAAGGTTGACTCAGCCTTCCATCCTTCCGAGGTGGGTAAAATGAGGACCCAGATTGTTGGGGGCAATAGGCTGAATCTGTAAGCCGCTTAGAGAGGGCTGTAAAGCACTGTAAAGCGGTATATAAGTCTAAGTGCTATTGCTAACATTTTCAAAGAAAAAAATTAAGAAAGTCCAGTTGCCTTTTGTAAAGCATCTTTGGGACAGCTATGACCTGGATGATTGAGAATCTCCAGAGAAGTTGCTAAGAAGATGATGATGATGATGATGATGATGATGATGATGATGATGATGATGATAATAATAATAATAATAAAAAATTATTATTAGATAATAATAATTAGATGTTGCTAATGTTGCTACACCTCTGCTGTACAGTTTAGGAAGTCATAAACAAACTTTTGTCCAGCTTCCTATCTGTGATTCAGTCAGACAAGGCTTCCTTCTCAAGCCTACGATTTCTTACCTATCTCCTTCAAAGTTTCCCAGGAGTATCACGCAAATTAATTAGATAATGCATTTAAAGAGCTTTGGAAATGAAGTGTGTGGTAGAACGGCAGCCGAGATCTTTAACATATTAGATAAAAAACATTGTTGTGGTTTATAATTCTAAGCCTAATTCTATTGTCAGCTTCTGCTATCATCCACCCCGCCCTTTTTGATTCTTTCTAATAGTCTGCTTTGCTAGGTGTTTTTTCAGAAAAGGAGCCTCTTATTGCTGAACTTTATAGGGGTTATTTGATGCTGATTATCCTCCCCAGGTTATTAAGTTATGGGGATATCATAGCACTAGAGCAGGAGTCTCCAACCTTGGCAATTTAAGACTTGTGGACTTCAACTCACAGAGTTGGCTAAAGAATT
Organism: Pituophis catenifer annectens; assembly: GCF_029215685.1. Classification (NCBI taxonomy): domain Eukaryota; kingdom Metazoa; phylum Chordata; class Lepidosauria; order Squamata; family Colubridae; genus Pituophis; species Pituophis catenifer. Next base: position 335,068,863 of record NW_027256881.1, read on the forward strand.
CTGGGAGTTGAGGTCCACAAGTCTTAAAGTTGCCAAGGTTGGAGACCCCTGCACTTGGGCAATGTTTCTCAACTCTGGCAACTTTAGATTTAATGGACTTCAACTCCCAGAATTCCCCCAACAAGGATAGCTGACTAAGGGATTCTGGGAACTGAAGTTCACCCATCTTAAAGTTGCTGAAGTTGGAAAACACTGCTAGGGTTAGTGGTGTACTAGAAAGTCATAAATGTTTTGACAACTCCATCTTTCTAGATGTTGCCCACTCTAAAAGAGAACAGGGTACTTGTTATCTTTAATATTTAGCAGGTATTAAGCAGATTCCTCTGCCGGCAGCTGATATTCACTCTTTAGGGCAGGGGTCAGCAACATGTGGCTCTTTCACCCCTCTGCTCATTTATAAATGGCACACCATTTATTGAGCTTTTCAACCCCCGGTAGGCCAACCATGGATAAATCCAAGAAAAGAAAAGTTTCAGAAGAAAACAGAACGTTTAATTCAACTACATATCCTAGTTTTGTGGCCGCTCAAGAAATAGTCAGGCACGGGAAGGGTTTTGTGGCTCCTGGTGTTTTCTTTTCTGTGGGAAATGAGTCCAAATGGCTCTTTGAGTGTTTAAGGTTGCAGACCCCTGCTTTAGGGTAACTATGAAAAGTGAATGACTCCTAGTTGTTTTTGCATTTAGCCAGATTATATCAGCTCTCTGCTTCAAGTTTGATTTTTACAGACCTCCAAGGAGAAGAGGAATACAGAAGATGGCAAAGCATTCTAATCCACTAACAATATCTGTTTCTTGTGCAGAAGATTCCAGATACCATTGCTAGATAGCTCTGCTAGTCATGTGATTCAAAGTAGGTGAGATCTAGGACAGGTAGCTCTATTCCTTCAGCTACTCAAATTCTGAAAAATCATGCTATCAAAATTTCAATGTTAAAGTACAGTACAATAGTAAAATTATTTCTGTTTAGCTGATTTTGGCAGGGAAAAAAAATCAAATAAACAGGTGAGTTAAGCCTTCCTTAGGCTTAGCTTAGCTAATGAAGAAAAACAGTTGGGAGGAACCTTGGAGGTCTTCCAGTCCAACCCTCTGTTCAGGCAGGATAACTTATATCCTGCCTGAACAGAGGCGAACTTATGGCACGCGTGCCAGAGATGGCACACAGAGACCTCTCTGTGGGCATGCGTGCCGTTGCCCCAGCTCAGCCAGCTGGTTGTCGGGTTTCCGACGTGCGTATGAACGCCAGCCAGCTGGTCGTTGGGTTTTTGGTGCTCTGGCGCACGCACGCACCTTCCAGTTTGGGCACTCTGTGCCTAAAAGGTTCGCCATCACCCTAACCCTGTACTATTCTGGACAAATGGCTGTCCAGTTTCTTCTTAAAAACCTCCAGTGATGGAGCACCAGAACTCCAGGTGGCAAGCTAATCCAGTGATTCATTGTTCTCACTGACAGGAAATTTCTCCTTAGTTCTAGGTTGGATCTCTCTTTGTTAAGCTTCCACCCATTACTTCTTGTCCTGCCCTCAGGTGCTTTAGAGGATAGGTTGAATTTGACCTCCTCCTCTCTGTGATAGCCTCTCAAATATTGGAAGATTGCTAAAGGTAAAAATAAGAAGGGGTCAATTGGATTTTTTTAAAAAAAAAAACCTGCTGTATTTTTCCAGTACTTTTCTGTTATGATATCACTGCCATACCTTCTGCAAGCTTGTCCCCACCCGCCTCAAATATTTTTAAAATAAATCAGCCACCAGATATAAAACTATCTTCCATTCTTTTGTAAGCAACATTGAATTAGATGAATCAACAGTCTAACTAGCTCTGAGATAGCTTCTTATAATCCTGAGGACAAGAATAATTCTAGGAAATTTAATTAAGAAAATCCAACAACCTGAACTCTGTCAGGAAACAAATACAATTACGTTAGGATATTGTTTTATCGCTGGAATTAGCAACACACCAACTAGAGCTACAGTGTTCTGCCCCAGCTCCGGATTCCCAAAGATTGTGACACATACCAATGATCCTTATCAAAGTTATAACGTACCAAGAATAAACAAAGTCTGGCAAAAGTTGGCAACCAGCCCAGAAAACAAGATACGATAAGACACTCACTCTCCAAAATACTCTGTAATAATTACACGTTGTTTCCAGCAAGAAATTACTAACTGGTTGCGACTTAAATAGGCTAAGGGAGTGGCCAATTATCCTCAAACCTTACTCTCGAGGAGACCTCCTCCTCCTGAGTAGCCACTCCTGCCTTTTGGTAGCCCTGCGTGCTCGAGCATTGAGAAGAGGCTCCTCCACTTTGCTCTCTCCACTTGAAGGAGCCTCTGGAGGTTCTGAAGGCCTTGGCTGAGTCTCTGCCTCTGGCACCACATCCTCTTCAGCCTCCTCACTGTCCGACGCGAGCACCAGCTGCGCAGGCTGCTGGCGCGACCCCACACCAGCCTCCTCGTCATCGGGATCAGCCACGATCCGCGCAGGCCGCTGGTGTGCCACAACATACAGTGGTTCCTATCACCGTCAAACAGCATTTCTGATTCTCTTACATTGAATAATTAAAATTATTCCTTTTAAAAATGGCAAAAGTCAAGTGATCACCAAATTTTAGGGGACTGAGGCACTTTCACACAGAACCTTAGGATGTTTCACAAATTCTCTACAGTGTTTCTCAAACTTGGCATCTTTAAAATGTGAGGAGTTCAACTCCCAGAATTCCCCAGCCAGCCATGGGGCACATTATTTTATAAGACTTCAAACTATGAAAAGCAAAAGATTTAGAGATTTAGGGGCAATTTTGATGCCATGTGCACCCACAATTTGACAATGTGGCTAACCCTGGTTTACCAGATCCAAAAGAAAAAGACAGCCATATCTCAAATGGGGGAGCAAGGACTGGTTTCCTTCAAACTCTTTGGGTTCTTGAATTACAACATGAGATCAAAAATATGCAATATGCAACATACAATGAACGTGGAAAATACTTTTGGGACCAGAAGAAAACACAATGATTCTTTGCCAGAGCTTCTGGCACTGGGCCCAAAGAGTGTTTAAAATGTTGCTTCCCCCTCAACTTCTACCCTTTCATTTTTATTCTCCCTTTGAGAGCCAGGAGGAAGTAAATTTTAAAAGTCAGTTGTGTGGAAATTAGCTCCTTTTTTGCTGATGGTTTGAGCTCCATTTGTCTCCATTGTCTGTAAATTAGTCTTCCACAGGAGAGTAATCAGATGGCTAATATAGACACAAATAGAATTGGTCACTATTAACTATTCAAAATAAGAGGTCTCTAAAAGCCGAGCCCAGTAAATCTAGCTGGTGGGCCGGAAGATGCCGGAAAGGAAAGAGTAGGAACTGGGAGAAGACAGGGAAGAAACACAGCAACAAGTGGTCCCCAAACACTGAACATGTAGGCCAGAGGTGGGTTTCAGCAGGTTCTGACCAGTTCTGGAGAACCGGTAGTGGAAATTTTGAGTAGTTCGGTAAATACCACCTCTGACTGGCCCCGCCCCCATCTATTCTCTGCCTCCTGAGTCCCAGCTAATCAGGAGGAAATGGGGATTTTGCAGTAACCTTCTCCTGGAGTGGGGTGGGAATGGCGATTTTACAGTATCCTTCCCCTGCCACGCCCACCAAGCCATGCCATGTCCACCAAGCCACGCCCACAGAACCAGTAGTAAAAAATTTTGAAACCCACCACTGATGTAGGCCATTCTTGGTCAAATCATGCTACAAAAAAGATGCTGAGACTTTCAAAAGGGTGCAGAGAAGAGCAACAAAGATAATAAAGGGTCTGGAGGCTAAATCGTATGATGAACGGCTGAGGGAATTATCAAGGTCAGACGATCGTGCTCCAGCCCAAGAGAAGAAAAAATGATGAACCTTGGTGGACTTTGCCAAAATCTGCAGAAGCTGAGTTCCCCTTTCCAGACACTAAAGGTAAGGGGAAGCCTCTGAGTGAATTGGGAAGGGCAGACTGGTTATGGGACTGGCAGCAGACCAGACAGCAGAAAGCTTCAAAGCTGCCACTCGAAAGCCCCATGGAGAAATTAAAGCAAGATTTTGAACGTGCCGTCAGACTGGAAGAGGGTCCATCCTGCAGGCCCAAAGAAAGGAGGAGGCCAGCCGACCCTGTTGAACTAAGTCACCATAGACGGGAGCGCAGCCCTCCCCCCTCCCACACCAGAAGGAAAGAAAATCCCAGTGTACATCCATGGGTTCCTCCTCTGCCCAGCAAGCATACCAGCCTAAGCAGAGCATTGCCCCACCGCCCCCGAATGAGAGATGAGGAAGAAGCCCAACGGCACCCTAGACAGGCTCACAGAGCCCCGCTATGGGAGGAGGGGCCACCGAGGGCAGAGCCACCCCGGTTCAGAGGGAAGTTCAATGGGGATCCAGACCAGGTAGTGCAGTTACCGCCAAGTTATCTCTTCAAGCCTATTGAAGAGAAAGGATTGGGGAGGACTGTACAGATTCTCAGTCATCCAGGTCATGCTTGTCCCAAAGGTGCTTTTTTTCAGGAGACAACTTGACTTTTTTGTTTTTTCTTTGAAAGACGTTTCGCTTCTTATCCAAGAAGCTTCTTCAACTCTGACAGGATAGTGGGGAATGGAAGGATTTATATTCCTTGCCGACATCTGGTCATTTGCATCCTTTTAGAGCAGGGCTGTCAAACTCATGGCCTGTGGGCCAGATGAATCACGCACTGGCCACACCCACGCCTGGTTTAGCGAAGGGAGAAAAAGTCCTGATACATCATGTGATGCCGCCATGACAACGCGAGTTTGACACCCCTGTTTTAGAGGATGCACCCCCACTATCCTACACCCCCACTTTCCTGTCGGAGATGAAGAAGCTTCTTGGATGAGAAGCGAAAAGTCTTCAAAAGAAAAAACAAGGAAGTCCAGTTGCCTCCTGAAAAAACACCTTTGGGACAACCATGACCTGGATGTCTGAGAATCTCTACAGATGTTTAGCTGTACAATTTGGGATGAACACCCTTTGAATGGTGTGGGAGTAGGAATGGATTTCCAGAGGGGGGGAAATTGAAGACTACAGAAACCAGGAGCACTACTCAGGTGACCCTGAGGACACAGATAAACCTCCAAGGGCTTCCAAGACCCTCTAAAATGGGTGTCAAACTGGCAGCCCGCAGGCTGGATGCATCACATGCAGGCCACACACCCCCAGCTCCGCAAAGGCAAAAAACATCATGATATGTCATGTGACATCACGTGATGCAATCGAATTTGACACCCGTGCTCCAGGGGTGGGTTCTACTTACCTTTACTACCGGTTCGCAACAGGGCTGCGCAGAAGCGTTTTGATGACATCAGGGTCAGTGGGCGGAGCCTCCCGCTGGTTTTACTACCGGTTCTATAGAACCCGGTAAAAAGATGCAAATGACCAACTGTCTGCAAGGAATATAAATCCTTCCATTCCCCACTATCCTGTCAGAGCTGATGAAGCTTCTTGGTTGAGAAGCGAAATGTCTTCAAAGAAAAAACAAGAAAGACCAGTTGCCTCCTGAAAAAGCACCTTTGGGACGATTGGGGAGGACATGATAACTGTTTTCCAGTTCTTGAGGGGCTGTCACAGAAGAGCCTTGATAGTACAGTGGTCTACGCACCCTGTTATTAACACAGCTGCCTGCAATTTACTGCTGGTTCGAATCTCTCCAAGGCTCAAGGTTGACTCAGCCTTCCATCCTTTCTAAGGTAGGTGAAATGAGGACCCAGTTTGTGGGGGCAATAAGCTGACTTTGTATAAATATACAAAAGTATGAAGGCTATTGCTTAACGCATTGTAAGCCGCCCTGAGTCTCAGGAGAAGGGCGGCATATAAATCAAATTAAAAAAAAAAAGAAGAAGAAGAAGAGGGAATTGACATTTTTCACACTTATGACCATTGCAGCATCCCCTGGATCCTTGATCCAACCCAGCCAGGAAATTCATAGATATTTTTGTGCTGACCAGTATATCAAATATGAACAACCTGCCCCTTTCAGAAAGGCAATCTCCAAGCTTGTTTTATTCATCTTGAAGAAGGACAATGGTTTAGGAGAGATAATGTGCATAATGTGGGAAGCCAGGAGTGCTTGGAACACTCCCCATTTGAAATGGGGGAGAGGAGGAGAGAAAAGAATAAACACAGAGGGGTGGGGGGGAAACCACCCTTCTGAAATGAGGTCCAGCAGGGAACCTTGTCAGAACACCTTGTCAACCCCAGCTCTGTCGATCAAATCAATAGCTGTATTCAGCCAGCCAAGAATAGGATTCCTGACACCAGCTCCTCCTGGATGGACCAGTGAAGGCCGTCAGGAAGAGGTGAGATTCACCTTGAGGACTCTTGTTTGCCATGGGAGGGGGGAGGCAGGATGAAAAGGTGACCCCAGGATCAGGGGAGGGAATACTTTCCCTTTGGAAAAAAAATGAAAGTGCTCTTGAGAGAGAGAGAGAGAGAGAGAGAGAGAGAGAGAGAGAGAGAGAGAGAGAGAGAGAGAGAGAGAGAGAGAGAGAGAAAAGGCATGCAAGGAAAAGGTGAAAAAAAAACAAGGGGGGGATGAAGGATTAATTAATTATTAGGGGGCAGGAGGTTAAGACTTATGAATGGTGGCAGGAACTGGCTATATCCAGGGGTGGGCTGCTGGGAGTTCGCAGGGGTTCGGGAGAATCTCTAGCTAAGATTCTGTGCACTTCAGAAAACTCTCAAATCCCAGTCCTGGCTGGCCCCACCCACCCCTCCCCTCCCCTCTCAGGAGTCCCCTCGCGGCCCGTTTTGGATGCAGATAAGTGCAGGGCACTCGCGGAGGTTCAGGGCGGGCAAAAAACAGGCCTACCGGAAGTTCAGGAAGGCCAGAAACAGGCCCGTTTCTGCCCTTCCCAAACTTCCGGTAGGCCCATTTCTGGCTTCCAGAGGGCCTCTGGAGCCTCAGGAGGCCATTTTTGCCTCCAGAGTGCCTCTGAAGCCTGGGGAGGGCAAAAACGCCCCCCTGCCTGCTGTGGTGCAGGAAGCCAATTAGGCCACGCCCACCATGGCTATGCCCATCCAGCAACCGGGCAGAGAACCCCTTGCTAAAACTTTTGAAGCCCAACCCTGGGTATATCTACTCTAATAAAGATAAGGACTAGGAGGTGACTTGATAGTAGGTGATATTTGAAGGACTGTCACAAAGAAGAGGGCGTCAACCTATTTATAAGAAACAATGGATGGAAACTTATCAAAGAGAGATCTAACTTGGAACTAAGGAGAAATTTCCTGACAGTGAGAACAATTCATCAGTGGAACGGCTTGCCTCCAGAAGTTGTGGGTGCTCCATCAGTGGAGGTTTTCAAGAAGAGCTTGGACAGCCATTTGTCCAGAATGATATAGGGTCTCATGCTTGAGCAGAGGGTTGGACTAGAAGATCTCTAAGGTCTGTTCCAATTTTGTTATTCTGTATTCTGTAACATGATATTTCTGTCTCCTTCCTTTTTTAAAATGATAGAAGACAGATTCACACCAGTGGTGGGTTCCTCCCGGTTTGGTCCGGTTCGGCCGAGCCGGTAGCGGTGACGATATGATGTCACCGAACCAGTTCTCCTCCCCCCCGCCCTCCCCCCCCACGTTATTCTTAACTTTTATTTGGTCCCACCCCCAATCTATTGCTGCCTCCTGAGTCCCAGCTGATGACTAGAGGGAAAAAAAACTGTTTAAACTCTTGCCGTGGGGCTTCAAAGGGCCGCCCTACAGCTGATCAGTGTTAAAAGCAAACAAATGAATCAGGTCGTAAGTGCGAGGACTGGTCCTAAGTGCGAGGACCTTCCAGAAATGACTCTGCCCAGCTAGCCACGCCCACCTAGTCACATGACCTCCAAGCCACACCCACAAAATAAGCCATGCCCACAGAGCCGGTAGTAAAAAAATTTAGAACCCACCCCTGATTCACACCCACCAGAAAGAAACAGTAGGTATCAGGTGTGGCACAGATGGGAAAGTGTTGCAATATTTTCAGGATCAGACTCAATAAAGATAATGGAAGTTAAAGATTTAAATATATTTCTCTTTAATCATAATAGGCATTCTATATTCGCTGAATATTCAAGATAGAAGCAAGGAAAATGGGGAGGATGGCTCCTTTTATATACAAGGGGTGGAGCCAGGAATGGGAGTGGTAAATTATGAATACATTAAAGTCCAAAGAATAAGTTAACCCTTGATGTTCCATATATACATTATTTACAAATTAGAGAATAAGGCATTTACATCTGACAAATCCCCCTCTAAATGCCGGTTCGTTATACAACACCAGTTACATTCAGATTCAGGACAATATAATACATATAATTTAGAAGTTAAATATTTGTGTTGTTTAGAAGGTAAGGGTTTTGTTAATATGTCAGCCAATTGTTCAGAAGTATCACAATGTATTGCTTTGATGAATCCGTCTTGAGATAGTTGTCTCACGTGCTTAAATTTTATATCAATATGCCTGGACCTTTGTCCAATTGCATCGGATCTAGATATTTCAATGGCCGCTTTATTGTCTTCATGCATAATAAATGGTAAAGTAGGTTTCTTCCAAATATCTGTGATCAAATCATTGAACCATACAAGGTTATTTGCAGCTTTAGACAAGCAAACATATTCCGCTTCTGTGGTAGAAGTGGCTACCAGTTCTTGTTTACCAGTATACCAGTAAACTGGACAATCGTTCAATAAAAAAACATAACCAGAGGTACTCTTTCTGCATGATGTATCACCAGCCCAATCTGCATCAGCATAACAAGTAATTTTTGGTTCTTTGTCATTATTGGGTTCCAATATTAAACAAAAATCTAATGTACTTTTCAGATATCTTAAAATTCTTTTGACAGCTTCCCAATGATACAAGGTTGGTTTGCTAACATATCTTGACAATAAATTGAGAGGTAACGCAATATCTGGCCTAGTCCAATTAGATATATAAAGGAGTGAACCTATAACTGATCTGTAAAATGTGTTGTCTTTAAACTCAGGGGAAGATTCATCATTGTTTCTAAGAAAATCAGTTTGCATAGGTGTGTCACATGTTTTGGCATTATTTAAGTTACATTTGTTTAGGAGTTCAATGATTTTATCTTTCTGAGTAAGTTTGAATCCCCTTTTAGTTTTGTTAATTTGTACACCAAGGTATTTATTCACTCTACCTAGTGATTTCAATGAGAAATGTTCGTTTAACTTATTTACAAAGATTTCCCTGCTCTCTTTATGCTTTCCAATATATAAAATATCATCCACATAAATTAATACAAATTCAATATGATCATTACTCTTTTTTACAAAGAAACAGTTATCAGCAGTGGTGGCGTTGAAATCCATGGTCTTAAGTACTTTTACCAAACAATCGTACCATCTTTTGCCAGATTGCTTCAATCCGTACAGACTCTTATTTAATAACCAAATTTCGTTCTTATTAGTGTATTGACTGTGTGGTGCTCTTACATATATTTCCTTATCTAATTTTGCATGTAAGTATGCAGTCTGTATGTCATATTGAAACACGTCTAGATTGAGTGCAGATGCTACTACAAGAGCTGTTTTGACACTCTCTGTTCTCACTGTGGGTGAATATGTGTCAGTATAGTCTTCTGGATATTTTTGTGCATAACCTTGTGCAACTAGTCTGGCCTTGTATAAGGTATTACCTCCTTCTAAATTCTTAATTTTATAAATCCACCTGGTACCTATAATTGTTTTATCCTTAGGTGCGATCGCAGGTGTGAATACATTTAATCCTTGTAAACTTTCCATTTCTTTTTCCATAGCTAGTTCCCATTTTTCTCTTTCTTCACGGGGAAGTTTCAATACTTCCTCATATGTATTAGGTGTTATTTGTTCTCCATCCATATGCATAATATAATCTTTGTATTTATTTGGTATTTGGTTTCTATTATTTCTAATATTTCTTTCAGGTTTGCTATGGTTGTCATGCAAATATCTGGCTTCCTTTTTTGTTAATGTGTCTGTCTTTATTTTATGCTGACTATTTGTCCAAGTTTTGGTTTTGTTCTTACTTTTGTTAATATTTTGATTTTCTGTTGTTCCTTCCTCGCAAGATATATTATCTTTGCTTTTATTAGGAAAAATTTCATTAAGGTGCAACTTAGACCAATTGGCCTGTTCATGAAACACAGCTGTTCTGGATACTATAAATTTGTTATTATTATCAATGAATCTGTACCCTTTGGTTCCAGTTTCGTATCCCATGAATCTTAATCTCCTGGATACGTTTTCTCCCTTTCTCCTCAATTGTTTAGGTATGTGCACGTCTGCAGTAACTCCAAATATGTGCATGTGTGCTAATTTAGGTTTTCTATTGTACATCACCTCATATGGTGTCTTATTCACAATACTGGACCATGTTCTATTTTGAGTGTAATTTGAATAATGTAAGGCTTCTGACCAAAATTGTTTGCCTAAACCAGCATCCTCTAATGTGCATCTAATCATGGTTTGTAGTGTGGAGTTCTTTCTCTCTGCAATCCCATTTTGAAATGCAGAAAATGGATTGGACGTGAAATGTAGCATCCCTCTATCCTTTAACCATTGGGAGAATTCTTTAGACATGAATTCACATCCCCTATCTGTCATAATTTGTTTTATTCTGATATTATGTTGTGTTTCTATGCGTTTGTAGAATTCCTTAAATTTCTGAAAGGTTTCATCCTTGTGCTTTAATGTGTAAACAAAACCATAGCGACTGTAATCATCCACTATTGTTAGGAAGTAACGTTTTCTATAGGTAATTGATGGAGTTAATGGACCAACTAAGTCCATATGTACCAAATCAAAAATATTGTTAGTTGATCTGTTAGATTTTTTTGGTCTGGGACTGGTTTTTAGTTTGGTGGATTTACATACTGAGCATTCTAAATAATTTTCACAATTTTTTATTTTTACACCTTCTGCGTGTTCAGTCATTTTTTGCACTACAGGAAAGCTTGCATGTCCTAACTTCCTATGTAAGATGTGAGCACACTCATCATGAATTGGTTTACCTATTTTTGGTTTCTTCTCATTGTGTGTATTTTTGTTATCATGAGTTATTTTACATTCATCATTGTCACTGTTACTGACATTTTCATCATCTGCTTCAATACAATCTTCCATATTTGAATCAATGTTATGTAACCATCTTTCTTTGGTTATCAGATAGGGTAGACCCCCTTTTATCATCACAGTGCCTACATTTGTTTTGTTCTTTTCTATTGTTGCTTTCCCCTTTGAGAAAACTATATTGATGTCAGATTCTCTGCTTAGTTTTATAGCACTTAGTATGTTGTGAGGTATTTCTGGGATTAATAATACCCCCTCTATTTTCCCTAAACCAGGCAAGGTCACATTTCCTCTGCCTAATACTTGAACCTTTTCTTGATTAGCTACCTTTATCACAAACTTATCTTCTGTAAATGAAGATAATATACTTTTGTTGTTAGTGGTGTGATTTGTTGCACCAGAATCAATAAGCCAATTATTGTTCTCATCTTGTTGTGTTTTGGTGCTGTCTTGTTTATTTAGCCCATTTAGTGACCCAGATTTTCTCTCTTTTGAATTTTCTCTACCCCCTCTACTTTCTCTGTAATTTGGTGGACTTCTATATTTGTGTCTATCTGTGGAAGATTGTCTGTAATTGTATTTGCTCCTATATTCTGGCCTATGTCTCTCCCTTGGGACTTTGGGACAGTCTCTTCTACTGTGTTCCCTTGATCCACAATTGTGGCACCTAAAGGCCTCATTATATTTATCTTGAAAGACTACTTTCCTAAAAGATTTGTGTTCTGTTTGGTTACTGGAACGATTTTTTCTTGAATTGTCTTCTGCTATCAATTTGTTAGATAGACTTTCTATTGATAAATATCCCAAATTAATGGTATCTAAGTGTGACATAAAGCTATCCCATGATGGATCAAGTGAATTGATAATAACACTTTTCATAGTTTGATCTGAAATCACTTCCCCCCTCAATTGCAGCTCAGCTCTTATTTTGTTTAGATTTATCAAATGTTCACTTATAGAAACCCCTGGTTTCACTCTAGAAGAAAAGAAATCCTTAGACATTCTTGTGGTTGTGGCTACGCTATCGCTGTGAAATAGATTAAACATGCATTGAATTATTTCTGATACAGTTAGGTTTGGTTTGATGCTATGATACATTGCAGGAGACACGCTAGAAATTATTATGAAAAATGCTCTATGATGTAAACAATCTATTTTTAAAGTCCAAGGTCTTCTTGGAGGACTAGTTATAAAGAATAGTAAATTTTCTTTCATAAAAATAACCTGAAGCTGTTGGTACCACTCTTGTAAATTAATGCCATCAACTCTAAGTTTTGGGAAGTCACTGGGTAAGTTCCCCACATTATTTTGTCCATTACTTACAACCTGAGGCAGTCCGTGGTCTCTCAAGTGCAGGAAATTACAGAACGGCATTGGGATGCTTGTAACGAGTCTGCGCGGTTCTCTGGCCAGTTCAAGTCTTTCGGGGCCGTCTACGTAGTTTTGCACATGCGCGTTGCTCATTTCTTCTTTGGCGCCGTTGTGGAAGGTTCTCTCCATTTCAGCTCTCTCGATCCGCTCCTCTTCAGATGAGTCGGTCTCTGGCTCGGTTTTTGGGGCTTTGGTGATGGCGGCGGTTCTTCTCTTTCTCTTGTGTGCGCTGGCACTCGATTCTGTCTGCGGTGTAGGACGGAATCGGCATGGCTCTCTGGGCTCGGGTGTCGTCGTTTTCGAAGTCAGGATGGGAGCGTGCAGGTCTTGAGTTGTCGGTTTGATTTCTTGCTTCTTCGTTGATGTCTTGGAAATTTTCAATCTTGGCCCAAAAGCAGCAAAAAGTGTTTTCATTGCTGACTTTACTTGAGACTTTGTTAAATCGTCTTCACTTTCTGATTTTGGTTCATCTGAAGAGTTTGAGACTTCTTTTTCACTTTCTTCGTCTGATAGCGTTTTTCGCGCCAGAAATTTTGAACTGAGCGTTTTGATTGGCTCTGCTTCACTCTCTTTTGAAGTTCGTTGAAACCAAGATGGCTGCCATTCAAAATTTCGCGCGGGGTCACATCTTTTCTTTTTTACAACTATTTTCTCAGTAGTCATTTCACTCACAGTTTTTTGATCTTTGGGTTTTTCTTTAATGATGTTTTTCTCTCTCGCTGCTCCGCTGTTCCTCAGCATCTCCTGGAGGTCCGCGATGAGGCTTTCATCATTCTTTTGGCTTTTTAGTATTTTTAATATCTCTGACCTGAGTTCGTTATTTTCTATCTCGATTTCTTCCTGGTCGTTATTTTCACTCATCAGTTCTTCTTCTTCAGTGGTGTATTCTTCGGATTCTCTCGAAATCGCATTAGTGGATTCGTTGATCATCTCTTGATCAGTTTCTATTTCTTTGCTGTAGGTCCTGGTGTTGGGCCTATCTTTCTTGGACATTTTTAATTACTTATTGAGTCAATTAACCATCCTCTGCTACCAGCTTGTTGCAATATTTTCAGGATCAGACTCAATAAAGATAATGGAAGTTAAAGATTTAAATATATTTCTCTTTAATCATAATAGGCATTCTATATTCGCTGAATATTCAAGATAGAAGCAAGGAAAATGGGGAGGATGGCTCCTTTTATATACAAGGGGTGGAGCCAGGAATGGGAGTGGTAAATTATGAATACATTAAAGTCCAAAGAATAAGTTAACCCTTGATGTTCCATATATACATTATTTACAAATTAGAGAATAAGGCATTTACATCTGACAGAAAGTATAAGAGGTATGGTGGCACAATGGTTAGAATGCAGTATTGCATGCTGACTCTGCCCACTGCCAGGAGTTTGATCCTCACCGACTCAAGGTTGATTCAGCCTTCCATCCTTCTTAGATTGGTAAAATGAGGACCCAGATTGTTAGGGGCAATAGGCTGACTCTGTAAACCACTCAGAGAGTGCTGTAAACAATATGGGGAGGTATATAAGTATTAAATGCTAGCGCTATTGCCAGTGCTATTTTTCTCTGCACTGCAGGATAAAGATAGCAATTCTGGAAGTTGTAGTCATGAGATGTGGTGATGGAGACACAGGATGAGCAAAGGGGTCCTTTTCACTTTCTTTGCATCTACACATATCCATTTTTATCAGTGCTTTGCATCGACAAATGTGTCAAATGGTCTTTCTAAAGCTGAATATTTTTTTTTTTAAAAAAAGGAAGTCCAATTAGAATTTGTGTATATTTTGGTGCATGTTTCCACAAACCCATGCTTTCAGCCTGCAATTTTGTCTAACATAGACACATTTCCATAACTGTCTCCAGTTTAATGCATTTTAATGTACAAACCAGTCCCTAATATACTTTTATTTAAGTGGCAAACTGCACTGCAAAATTTGCAGACAATAATGCACATTGTATTTCAATTTGGGTATCGGCTCAAAAATGTAGAATTAGAAACATAGTCCTTCAAATGTGAATGAATTGGATTTGTCTCCCAGCCCCATGGTGCCCATCTTAGACCACTCTGAAGAGGTGGGGGGCAGGGGGGTAAGACTATTTTTAAAAGGAGAAGGAAGACTGCAGATAGTCCTTGACTTACAAACATTGGCTTAGAGAGCACTCGAAATCATAATGGCATTGAAAAAAGTGACTTATGACCAGTCCTTACCACCTATGCAGCAATCCCACAATGAAGTGATCAAAATTTAACCAGCTTGTAATTTCAATTTCAATTTCAATTTAATTCAATTTATATGCCGCCCCTCTCCAAAGACTCAGGGCGGCTCACAATACATTTAAAATCCTAATAAAAAACATTTAAAAATTAAAAACATTAAATACCATTTAATTCATTCATACCATTCATAGCCGGATCTCGCCAGATCAGAAGAGCGAGATCAACAGCCCCAGGCCTGCCGGAAAAGCCGGAATTATGATGGTTGCAGCATCCTGGGATCATGTGATCACTATTTGCAACCTTCTCAGTCGGCTTCTGACAAGCAAAGACAATTGGAGGAGATAGATTCACAGAACGATTATGTGAATCATTTTGCTTAACCGTGGCAAAAAAAAAAAAACGCATAAAATCAGGTGCGACTCACTTAACAACTGCTTTGCTTAACAACAGAAATTCTGTTCCCGATTGTGGTTGTAAGTCGGGACTTCTTTATGTGCCATATCCATCATCGGACGTTGGCGATCATGTTAACGATTCTATTTTTATTAAGCCGCATGAAAAAAAGTGCTGCTGAGTTTTGTCCAAACCAGCCCCTTAGATTTTGAAGCCATGATGTTTTTCTTCTGCCTGGACTACATGCATCAATTAATTTTGCAAATGGAAAATTTTGCAAACGAAATTGATTGCTTTCCACTAAGATTGTGAGCTTTTCATAGGTATCTTTCAGCAATAAATGCTAAACTAAATTAGCAGGGTGTTTGTATATTCGTAAATAGACTTCTCTCCCCCTCCCCCCTGCTTCCGCCTGCCAAATTCAGGAATAATCTAGTTCTGAATGAACATTGCTTTGGTCTGTTTTCTCATCCATGTGTGTTTCCAGGAGATATTTGCTAACCCTATTGATGGTATAATTTCTAAAAACCTTGGGAAATCTTTCTACTGCAGCCTTGGAATTGGGTAGATCCCTTTTCTTGGCTTGCCACAGCTTCCTTCCTTTCCCTCTTCAGAATTTCCTGATAAAATTTCCAGATTAGGGAACAAGAAGTTAAAAAAAAAAATCCCATTACTGATTCTTGTAGGCTGCTATTGATTTAGCCAGTAGTCCTATCTGTGACTGAAGGAGCAGAGCAGAGAGAGAAAACAGGTGGAAAGCACTAAGTTGGGTCTGATCTGCCTTAATCTTTTTTTTTTTCCTTTGTCCCTTTCTTTTCTGGCCACCCTTGAAAGGAATATTGTTCATGGTTCCAAAACAACAACAACAGGTAACAGGCTGCAACCAGGATGGAGCCAAGGTGGTGAAACGGTTAAAATTGACACGCACAACAAGTAAGAGAGGATCGGAAAAGAGGCGAGGTGGTGAGCTTGCCAGGAGATCAAAAAAAAAAAAAAAGATTGGGAAAAAGGAAAAAAAGGTAGGAGAAAAAGTAGATTGCAAAAAGTCAGAGAGGAAATAATATAATGGAATAATGCAGGGGTGTCAATTCCGCAGGCCGGATTCAGCCTGCAGGGCAGGGGTGGGTTCCACTTACCTTTACTATCGGTTCGCAGCGGGATCACCAATGATGATGTCATGCCAGGTGGGCGGAGCCTCCCGCCGATTTTACTACCGGTTCTATAGAACCGGACAGAACCAAGAGCAACCCACCACTGCTACAGGGTGCTTAGATCTGGCCCATGGGGCTGCCCTGGAAACAGCAAAGACTAGCCCACGGTGTCTCTGCCCCCTGAGCTCCATTTTCGCTGGCAGAGAGCTAGCAAAAGAAACTAAAAGCAAAACAAAAGGAGAAGTGTTTCCCCTTTTGCATTTGAGCATCCAAGAAGGGACAGGAAAGGAGAAAGGGAAAGAGGAAAGACAAAGAAAAAGAAGGGAAGATGGGAAGAGATCAAGAAAGGGGGGGGAAAGGGGATGGAAGAAAAGAGAATGAAGAGGGGAGGAAAAAGAAGAAAAGGAAAGAAGGAAGGAAGGAAAGAAAGAAAGAAGGAAGGAAGGAAGGAAGGAAAGAAAGAAAGAAAGAAAGAAAGAAAGAAAGAAAGAAAGAAAGAAAGAAAGAAAGAAAGAAAGAAAGTCCTGCTTTAGTACTTGGCCACCAACCTACGGCAAGGCTTCTCTGGAGCAGGGATCTCCAACCTTGGCAACTTTAAGACTTGTGGACTTCAACTCCCGAGGAACTCTGGGAGTTGAAGTCCACAAGTCTTAAAGTTGCCAAGGTTGGAGACCCCTGCTCTGGAGGACAAGGGTTTGTTGCTCTCCCTGGTCTTCTCTTCCTCCGCTGGAGACAATGGATCCCCCCCAGCCTCGCCCAGGCCACCACAAGTGCCCCCGACACGAGTAATGTCAAGCTGGCCATGCCCATCACCCCCCCCCCAAGGTCAAACACAATCCTGATACGGCCCTCAATGAAATAGAGTTAGACACCCCTGGAATAATGGAAGGAAAGCAAAAACTTAAAACCAAATCGTGCTGCTTTTGATTCTGCTAGAATGGGATTAATCTTTCATTCATTCATTCATTCATTTTGGATAGTTTTGAAAACCTGTCTGACGCAGACAAAAAAAAGAAAATTCACCAGGAGAAATAAGATCTGCCTCCAAAAATCACTTTAGACTTCCTTCAAAATTTATTTTCTGTCACGGGCTCCAGAGAAATGGGAAATACTTCAGGTGGTCCTCGATTTACGACCGCAATGGAGCCAAATTTGCTAAGTGAAACATTTGAATTTTGCTCCATTTTACGACCTTTTTGCCACAGTTTTAAGTGAATCACTGCAGCTGTTATATTAGTTGTTAAGTGTATCTGGTTTCCCCACTGACTTTGCTTGTCAGAAAGTTGCAGAAGCTGATCACATGACACCCCCCCCAGGCACTGCAACCGTCATAAATATAACTCAGTTGTCAAGCTTCTGAATTTTGATTACATGGCCACTGGGATGATGCAACAGTTGCAACTGTGAAAAATGCTCATAAGCCCTTTGTTCAGTGCCGTTGTAACTTCAAACGGTCACTAAATGAACTGTTGTGAGCCAAGGATTACCTGTATACTGATGGGAAGGGAAGAAATAGATACTTTTGTCAGATTATTCATGAGCTGGCAGAGACATGGTAACAAGGTCAGCCAATAAATAGGCATAGCAACTAAATCAGCCAATTGGGAGCTGAGACAGACTGGAGCCAGGGCGTGTCTTAGTCTGCAGCTTCTGAGTCTGTGCAGTGAATTGAAACTGAAACTAAGCAGTCTGTGCATGCTGTCTGCTCTGCTGAAATGAAACTAACTGTTCTCTCCTGCCTTGTGTTCTGCCTGTAACTTCTACCACGTTGAAGAATCAACTATTGGTATTGTAAATACTTCATCTGTTATTATGTATATAAAGAAGTTAATGAATCCAGCTGAATCAGTTATCTGTGTGTGCTTCTGGATTTGATTTTTGCAAGAAACTCTGACAATGTCCAAAATGTACTTGGCTTTACAGAGGCATCTTAGCAAAAGCATGCTCCAGAAAGAAGAAGCAAGGCAAAAACTAAGCTAAACTTTATTCAACTTACATTTCAAACTCTTATTACAATTAATTCAATACAGTTAATATGATTATATTATTATTAAATGCATGGGGAATAAACATTGCTAAATGTTTATTGCTAAAGACTGCTTTAGAAAATGGACTTTCCAGCTGCATTTGACCTCTCCTGGATCTTCTCAGAGAATATGATCTTCTCAAGAATTGGATTGGAGGTTGGGGAATTCTGGGAGCTGAAGTCCATATGTACAGTAGTGACCAAAATTGTAGAAACCTTTTGGGAAAAGTGTATTTTCTAAAACTAGCTAATAACACCACTTTTTTTTGGAGTAGTACCATAAAATTATATATCAACGGAAAGATAATTTAATCAAGAATGTAATGCAATAACTTTTATGAAGGATTAGCTATTAGAATAGCAGTTACAGTATAAAGAAGAAAATTGAAACACGTAGAAAAATGAGTTATACAAAAATTATCACGTCAGTTAATACTTAGTTGGTTAACCTTTAGCATCAATTACGGTCTTACAACATCTTCCCATGGAGTGAACTAAGTCTTTTAGTCCTGGAGCTGTTATAATGTGAAACCAAGATTGAATGATTGCTTCTATTAACTGGGTTTTATTGCTCGGTCACTTCTGACTAACAAGTTTCTTTAGTCGGCTCCATAGATTTTCAGTTGGGTTAAGGTCTGGGCTATTCCCAGGCCATTCCTGCAGTGGAATATGATTATCTTGAAACTCCAAAAAAAAAGTGGTGTTATTAGCCATCAAACCTCAAAAATATACTTTTCCCAAAAGGTTTCCACAATTTTGGCCACCACTGTATGAAAGCTGCCAAGGTTGAGAAACACGATATTGGACAATGACTTACTCCAGACACTGGCTTCTGTTTTGAGTAACAAAGTCTATTTGAACTGTTTTTTTGCTCCTATTGCCCTCTCTGCTTGATTGTATCACTAGCATGGTTCTGGTTTCTATTTCTAGTTCAAAATTGTGACCCTATGGTTTTTACTTGATGTTTCAAACTTATCTACAGTAGAAGTCTTTAACTAGGATCAAACCAGACTTCTCCACCTGGTGCCTTCCAGATATATCACAGAAGATAAGGCCAGCTTTAGAAGCACCAGAGTGGGAGATATTCCTTCAGTTCACCTATTTCACATTGACTGTGATGACTATGTCATCATATCGGTATTTAATTAATGCATATTACAGTGTCTGTAGAAGCTGCTTTGTGAGACCTATCATCTAAAACACACCTGAAACATGACTGTGAGTAACAAAATGCAATTAAAGACTTCAAAAAACTGTAGAAGGACAGAAAAACCAATATTCTCCATCTTTCATAATAGGAAGAAGAAGTAGAGATCAAAGAACTGGAAGGGATTTCAAAGAATATCTACCATTTTGCTAAACAAAAGTTAAACCAGGATTTACATGAAGATTCATGGATAAAGCAAGGGTTTTGCAGCCTCCATGTTTAACAATATAAGGATATATATTTTTCTCTCCCCACCAAATTAGACGGCTGCAATTAAGAAGGTTGATGGGAAAAGAAGGAGTGGATTTGTTTGTAAAAGGCGTGGAAGCTTAGTTCTGCTACAAAAAAAATATATCTTGAGCTGGAGAATTGCTCAGATGCATTCTATTCTTCGATTATTATTTTTATATTGGACAGGCTTCCCCTCTCCTTGTTTTTCCAGCTATTATTTTTCACCTGATGGGCTCCCAGATTCTTGTTTTAAATGCTAGTAGTTGTAGCAAACATATCTAGTTTAATTTCCTCCTAGGACAGACCATTATGAGAAAACTATCCCAAAGTGCAGATCAACGAATGGACTTGTTCTATGGTCGTAAGTACTTTCAAGACCAACAAAATCAAGTGTTTTACATTACAATTTGGATTTTAATTTGCCCGAGACAAAAAGTAGCCAATAGTAAGCCATGGTAGATACATACAAATTTATGGACTTTCTGTTTTTGCAGAGAACTTACGTTTATTGTTTATGCAGTACTGTATATCCTCAGCTATCTGTGAAAGTTCTGAGTTTAATATATGGAATCAAAATTTCTGTTCAGAAGAGAAGGTAGATTGTCTACCTTATGTCCTTCTAGCAATCAATCTTCTCTTAAATCACCCACAAAGAGATTTATTTTTAAAGGGAAAGTCATTTTTACTTAGGGTATTGGCAATCCAGCAAATGGGGAATAGGAAATAAAGTTATTTTTAGTTTTCATCCATAGAAGGCAAACAAAAGAAGAAATGGGAGCAAAACTGAGAAGATGCATCTTTTATTTGCTTCTTGGTGGCTTTTAACAGCACAAAACGGCGCTGGATCCAGGCCAGAGAGTTCGGCCTACCGTGGCTTGAACGGAGATGAAGGCTCTGCGCAGGCCTTCCCTGGGCACTCTTGAGATCTATATACATGTCAGCGTTAAAAGGATCCTATCCATCTCCTTAAACAATATATTACTGCTGTCCATTATTCCCATTAATGCATAAAAAATCATTAGCCATTTCTATGGAGACCCAGTGCCATAAACAGAGACCTCAAAATGCACTCCATCATGAAAGCATGGAGTGGGGTGGAATGGGGGGGGAGAGAAAAAGAGAATAAACTGAGATCCATTTTCAGTGGGGTTTGCTCTCCCCCAAGTTCTGTTGTTTAGATGCCCGTCAGTTTTCTCCGCCTCCCCACACTTCCATTCTTCCCTCAATCAATTTTATGATACTTGCCTGGGGTTCGTTAATGTTTCCGGAATATCCCTCTGTTACTGTCTCTTTCCCTGTTTAAAAATTCTTAATTAACCAAGGAGCTTTTTTTTGTTTACACTTGAACTAATTACACTTTTAAAGGAGACAATAAAACATCGGAGATGGTCCATTAGGGCATTCAGCAGCCATGATGTCGGGGGCAATACAGGAACTGATGGCTTCTAAGAGGAGATAGGGCTTCTAACTTTGCCAAGCTTCATTCGAGAGGGTTCCCCATTGGTGGCTTGACTCCGGCTTCAAGGGAAGAAATGAGACGGCAACCAGATGTTCTCTTAAGCTCCGTGGACAATCTCTGATAGACCAGCTGGGGTGGCGGCTATATATCAATTCCCCATATAGCAAATATCTATTGATCATTTACATGCATGGGTACCCCACTTTAGACACTTAAATGATGTTTGTACTTCATGCACAGTGCAGTTACTATAGCTGTCAACATCATCTTTCATCTCTGCACAATTTGTCCTGTGCAGCGAAAGGACATCTTTAATGGCTTAATGGTCCATGCTTTTGAGGCCTACAAAAGGAGCCATTGGTGGAAAGGTTCGTGGAGAATATTTCCAATCCAGGAAATTGGTGGCCTCCAATGTCATCATTTGGTTCAAGAAGTCTAGAAGGGTTGGCCATGTATCAGGACCAAGGACAGAGCAAATGCAAGCTGGTTGCTAAGTTGCCACCACAAACCCAGTGGAGGATATGGTCGAAGGACACAGTTAGCTATCTAGCCATCACTGACAGATTACGGACAACTTTCCAGCTTGATGAAACCTTCTGTTTAGGGTTCTTAATCTTGAAACTGGGCATAGATATTGCAACCCTATTAATGTAACAGAGGTCATCACTTCTGGGGCTAATGGGCACATCTGGAATGTGAGAACATCGCCACCTATAATTTTTTTATTGATGGGTAGACAAATTGGCTTTTTTTGCATTTAATTCTCACCCCATGCCACGCTTAATTCCAAAGGTAAATCTTACACAATCTTTTAGGGCTTCTGCTTAGATCACTATTTCTCAGAACTAAGCTGCTAGATCTGAAGAAAAACTATCTTGGCTGTGTGTTGCAGACCACAGAACTGAAATCTTAGCAAGATGGTAAACCAAAATGAAAATCAGACAGGCCAAAATATAAATTGGTTGGGGGAGAAGCTTGATTTCCTTATAATTCTTGACAAATGTATCTTTTCTTTTATGTACACTGAGAGCATGTGCACCAAGACAAATTCCTTGTGTATCCAATCGCACTTGGCCAATAGAGAATTCTATTCTATTCTATTCTATTCTATTCTATTCTATTCTATTCTATTCTATTCTATTCTATTCTATTTAACACACAGTTAAATCAACAAACAGTTTCAGCTGAAACTGTTTTACTAAGCTTGACATTTGGTTTGTATGACAAGTGAGAATTATAATTTTATTTTATTTATTATTAAATTTATATGCCGCCCATCTCACTCTCCAAATATCTCATTATCCAAAAATAGAGGAAATACAAATGAAATTCTATTTTTCTGCATTTGACTCTGGTCAGCTAGTGCTATTTCCAAATGGGGACCCATTCATTGGAGACTTGCTAGAGTTTAGTCTGATGTGTCATCTGCTAGTTCTGTGTGTGAACTGTGGAGGCCAGATTAAGCAAGTCAAAGGAGCAAAAATATTTCATTTATTTTATTTTATGTTATTCATTCCATTGGTATAGTCACCCATCGCACATTTGTGACTCTATTCTGACCCTATTGAATAGGAGCAACTCTGAAAGCCCATCTCTGCATGCCAAATATACAGTACAGAATGTTATACCGTTTACCCATACAGCATTCTGCAAACAGCCACCTTTCTTTACCTATTCCCTGCTGCCTTTCTTTACCTATTCCCTTTTCTTCATCACACTGCCATTTCCCAAAGGCCTCCATCTGAGCTAAATCCAGGCCCATGAAATTTAGAACAAACCTCTGGCTCCAGGGTAAGGAAATCCGTCTTTCTTTTGTTCACATTGTCAAGTAACAGAGAGCAATTCTGGGGCGTGCATAAGCGCACCAGCGTGCCTACTGTCCCTGTCCTACTGTCCCCATTTATTCGTATCCATTTCACGTATTCATAATCATGTTTATACTTATATCTGTTATCTTATACATGCTTGACAAAACAAACAAACAAACAAACAAATAAAATTCACGGAGTGGGGAAAGGAGGCAGAAGCAGCTGACCTAGGAGAGATTCCTTTGGTACAGTGGTGAAATCCAACTTTTTTTTACTACCGGGTCTGTGGGCGTGGCTTGGTGGGTGTGGTGTGGCTTGGTGGGCGTGGCTTGGTGGGCGTGGCAGGGGAAAGATACTGCAAAATCTCCATTCCCACACCACTCCAGGGGAAGGATACTGCAAAGTCCCCATTCCCTCCCCACTCCTGGGGGAAAGATATTGCAAAATCTCCATTCCTACCCCACTCTGGGGCCAGCCAGAGGTGGTATTTGCCGGTTCTCCAAACTGCTCAAAATTTCCGCTATCGGTTCTCCAGAACCTGCTGGATTTCACCCCTGCTTTGGTATATAATTTTTAAACAAAATTTATTTATTTATTTAAAAGATTTGTAGGGCGGCCAATCTTAAAACACAAGTCAGGGTGGTTCACAACACAGAAGAATAGGGTTGGAAGTTCCCTTGGAGGTCTTCTGCTCAATCTCCTGCTCAATCAGGAAGACCCTAAACCAGTGGTTCCCAACCTTTTTTTTTTGGCCATGCCCCACCTAAGCATCTCTAAAATCCTGATGCCCCACTTGTGACATATAATTCTTACTTTACTCAAAAAGTGAACTCTACTCATGCGGAGGAAGCCTAAAAGGCCATTAACTTGGTTTGAACGAAGTTCAAATTGCCCCCATTAAAAATCAAATTTCCCCCCTGTGGGGCATGGGTCCCACGTTGGGAACCACTGCCCTATACCATCCTGGACAAATATCTCTCCAATCTCTTCTTAAAAGCTTCTGATGATGGAGCACTCACAACTTCTGGAGGCAAGCTGTTCCATGGACTAATTCTTCTCACTGTCAGGAAATTTCTCCTTTGTGTGTGTGTGTATGTGTGTGTGTATGTGTAATATATTATATTTCCTGATAAGGAAATAAAGGGAGACTAGAATAGATCTATTTCAAGGTATTTAGCTCTCATCAGCTAGCCATACCCTTATGTTCGAATCCGAGTAAGGGTATGGCTAGCTGATGAGAGCTAAATAGCTTGAAATAGATCTATACTAGTCTCACTTTATTTCCTTATCAGCAAATATAGATTTTATATATACATATACATACATACATACATACATACATATATATGTCAATCCCCTCTTCTCTGTGAGAGCCCCTAGTCCTTTTCTTGAATAATTGTACAATTATTCAATTTTTAATTTTAAACATTCAATTATTCAACTAAACAATGAAATTCCAAACTATAAAAATAATAAAACTCTAAACACAACCAAAACACAACACCTCAATTATCTCTTTGGGATGCCCCACAACCAATTCCAGGCAGCTTCACTTTATCCTGCACCTGAGGTAAAAAGCCAGGTCTTGATGGCCTATCGGAAGCCTAAAATGGAGGCTTGTCCGTTTTGTCGGATTCCCAGAGAGAAGGTGTTCCATAAGGTAGGGGCAGCCCCAGAAAAGACATATTTTTAAGGTCCCACTATGTGGCCACATTTCAGGGAAGGGACCTGGAGCAGGTCTAACCTATTCAATCTGGTAGCGTGAGCTCTCAGGGATCCCATGTCCTACCCAATCCCATGTCATGTAGGTCTTTAAATGTAACCTATTGATTAAACGAAATCTGCATTAAAAAAACAACACTGAGTCAAGACAATAAGAACTTCCTATTCATGGATTGGCAACTATAATGTATACAAAATGACATTGCAAATATATGATGCTGCTATTTTTATGGATAAAGGGAGGGGGATGGGCAGTTAAGAAATATGAAATATAAATAAATAAAATAATTCTGTTTCACGCATGAAGTCTGAAAGGTGACTCAGTAAGAACTTTGGTGTGTGCCAACAGAGACCCATATTTCTTTAATCAACGTTTTTTAACAAAACTGTTGGTATGTATCCATGACTATAAATGGATCAAATGTTTTTTTAAAAGGGACATTTTAATTAAAAATTATTTTACTTTAATAACATTGAAAAATTTGGGGTAAAGCAAAGCAGCAGTTCCAATAAGAGGTTTTTCTTCCAGGAGAGAAAAAACCAGGGGTGAAATCTACTTACCTTCCCTACTGGTTCGGAAGTGCATGCGCCATCATCATGTCCAATTTTTGACCCTCTGCACATGCGCAGAGGGTCAAAAATGGTTTACTTCCTGGTTAAAACCAGGAAGTAACAACATCCAGGCGGGTGGGTGGAGCATCGCGCTGCCTCCGCTACCGGTTCACTGAACCGGTTCTCCCGGTTCTTGCGAACTGGTAGTGGAAATTTTGAGTAGTTCGGAGAACCGGTAAATACCACCTCTGCCTGGCCCCGCCCCCAATCTATTCACTGCCTCCCAAGTCCCAGCTGATTGGCTAGAAGGAAAAAAACTGTTTAAACTCTTGCGCTTCAAAGGGCCGCCCTACAGCTGATCAGCGGTAAAAGGCAGTGTGGTGGTAGACCAATGCGCTCCAGAAACAAATGGGTAGACTGGTGCACTCCAAAAACAAATAGGTAGACCGGAACGCTCCAAAAACAAATGGGTAGACCAGTACGGCTCTGCAAGCAGTTAAAAGCCTGGTAGACCAGTACCTCTGCCAAATCCTAAAGAATTGTCACATGACCCTCAAACCACGCCCACAAAATAAGCCATGCCCACAGAACCGGTAGTAAAAAAGCAAAGAAGTAACTTGGTGCAAGACAAGAGGGAGCAACCTCATCATTTTGTCTTCCAGTAAGTAATTCTTTTAAGACCAATATTGTCCCCATTGTGGCAGCCATTTTAGGAGAGGCCAAGCCTTTAATTGCATGGCAACCATTTGGCATTCATTTCATGCAGTCCATGTTCATCTGCATCCAGCAGCATCAAAAGTCGGAGAATACTGATTAAGATACCTTTAGTAACATGTTAGGTGAATCTGGCTTTCCCATTGACTTTGCTTGTCAAAAGTTGCAAAAGATGATCACATGACCCTGGGACGCCGTGATTGTCATAGTGTCAAGTGTCAAGTGTCTGAATTTTTATCACGTGACCATGGGGATACTGCAAAGGTCATAAGTGTGAAAAAGGGTCATGTCATTTTTTTCAGTGCCATTGTAACTTTGAACGGTTGTAAATGAACTGTTGTAAGTCAAGGATTACCTGTATATCCATATATCCTATGTGCCACATTAGTAAACCTCTATAGTTTCTCTTCCCCCCTCAGCTGTATTTATTCTATGGATGTGTTGATCTTCAGCTTCTTGGACTCTCCAGCCAGCAGAACCACTGGCTAGACTTGGGAGAATTATTGTTCAAAAACATTCGGAAGGCTCCAAATTGCCTCCTTTTTATATAGACAAGACAGGAAGGCAGAATAGACAGATAATGAGGCCTTGACATATTGTTGAGGCTGCCATTTTAATTTCCCACAATAATCTAGACAATCTGTGGCTTTCCAGATGTTGTTAAACTACAACTCCCAGCACTCATTCATTTTATTTCTACCCTGCCTTTCAACTCAATCCATTACTCAAATCCAGGAAAGATGGTCATGTGGAGCGATGGAAGATATAATTCAGCCACATCTGGAATGGCTTAGTTAGCCTTGTCCCAGAATGATCCTATATTGGGTGAAAAATAAGAGGATTTTTCCATCAAATGCAGCTGCCTACTCTTAAGTTCACTACAACAGGAGTTTCATCAGATTGATGGATGGACTGAATATGGGTCCACCTTTCCCCCAAATAATGGCACTCCATGATGGTCCTTTGCAGGCAGCATCTTCAAACCTGGAGTCAGGTCTGTGGGAACAGCTCTTGTCTTTCTTGTTGAGCCTAAAACATTTTGAAGGAATTAAGGTACAGGTTCTCTTAATTTCATTCAGACGTAAACATTTCTCTCTGCCATCTGAAACGGGCTGCCACCTCACGTAATAATAATCTCAAGTGGAATCATCTATTTATTGTAAACAGAATTTCCTCTGATCTTCCCACCATCACCACCTGATTTTGAAATATGTAACCAGAAAGACAATGTTTGCTAGCTTTGCTTTTTGCTTTTATACTGCTCTCTTTCAAGACTTTCTGCAAGGTCCTTTCGGCCACGCAATTTCCCTGTAGTGTTGTTAAATTTGGCCAGATGGACAACATCTACTCTCAGCCAGGTAACTTCTAGAATGGGTTGGACTCCTGGTTTTCATCCTCCCCAACCAGCCCAGATACAAATGATGGTTCTTATTGCCAAAAACATCTGGAGGGCGCCAAGTTGGAGAAGAACAAATTCAGCTAATGTAAAATTGCTCCTTGCAAGGGTTTTGAGGGTGGGAATGAAGGGGTCTGCCTTTACCCATATGTCTCTTCCTCGCTCTTGCAAACTGCCCCCCTCCTGCACAGTTGCTGATTCTTCTGATAAATGCCTTTCCACATCAAGACCTCAAGATAGCAATGAGCTACTGGAAATACCACGTCTTCTTTCTCTCAGCCCGTGTCTTTAGGGAGTCAGGTCTCAGGAAGTACAATCCCAGCAAGAGTGTCTGAGATGGGCCTTGCTTCCCGTCAACAGCCGGGAGAGGTTGGCAGGCAAACTCAAGGAGATACATTACGGGGGCCCGTTGCGGCTGAAACTGACCTGACGGGAGAGGAACCGAGACTGAAAGGAGAGGGGAGGAGGGCAGAAGGGAGCTGCAGAAGGAAAATGCAGCTAGAAAGGCTGCTGTATAGGAAGAGCTGCCTGAAGATTTCAGCCAATCCTCTGAGCTTTCTTTTTTGAGAGAAGGGATGCTCTGATGAGGCTTCAGTCGGGATCCTGGATGGAAAGGCGAGCAGACTCAGCATTCTTCTAAATCAGTTTTCTTTTTCAAACTTGGCAACTTGAAGATGTGTGGACTTCTGTTTCCAAATTTCCCCAGCCAGCATTCTGGGAGTTGAAGTCTACACATCTACAAGTTTTTAAAAAGTTTGAAAAGCACTGTTTCCATGCATCTTTCCACACCTTAGTACTTCTTCTATCCTATTGGGCTAAAGCTTCTGTCATTTGTCCACCATCCAACGTGTGGAGGGCAACAAGTTGGAGAAATTATTAGCAGTGATCAATCTGTTACCAAATTAGAATGATTGTGGCAGGGCTACTTCTCTGCCATGTTTATCTGCTTAACCCTCTTCTGCGCATAAAAAATCTTTTGCTGCCTTACATAACTCAATCTCTCTCTCTCTCTCTCTCTCTCACTCTATCTATCTATCTATCTATCTATCTATCTATCTATCTATCTATCTATCTATCTATCTTATCTATCTATCTATCATCTATCTATCTTCTTCCTAGCGTATTCCTGCAAATGCAGGATCCGCTTTTCGGATTATTGAGCACCACTTTGCATCTCCAGGGTGCAGACCCACAGCTTGCATATCTTTGTTGATGGTGTCTTGCCATCTCTGTTTTGGATGCCCACGAGGTCACCAGCCATTGACTTTTAGTTGGTAGACAGTCTTGGCCATAGTGGAAGGTGCTGCTCTCAGGACATGTCCATACCAGCGGAGGCGGTCTTCTCTCATCTGTTCTATAATGGGTGCCACACCAAAATGTTGGCAAATGGTGTCATTTGTGATGTGGTCAGGAAGGGAGATGCCTGATAGCCAACGTAGCATTCGCATTTCCATGGCATGGAGATAGCTTTCAGTCCCTGTTGTTGCTGTCAAGCATTCAGTGCCATACAATGCAACAGGGCAGATGGTTGTCTTGTAAATCTTAGATTTAAGACAGGTTGGCATTTGTCTGTCACATAACACACCGGTGAATTCTCGCCAACGCATCCAGGCTGCATTCACCCTTGCTCTACAGTAGTCACCAAAATTGTGGAAACCTTTTGGGAAAAGTGTATTTTCTAAAACAAGCTAGTAACGCCACTTTTTTGGGAGTTTAATTTAATTTTTAGTTTAATTTTAATTAAATTTTTGAGATAATTTAATCAAGAATGTAATGCAATAACTTTTATGAAGGTTTTGCTATTAGAATAGCAGTTACAGTATAAAGAAGAAAAATGAAACATGTAGAAAAAACAAGATATACAAAAAGTATCACCATAGAAAAAAATGAGATATACAAAAATTATCAGTTTAATACTTAGTTGGGTATCCTTTAGCATGAATTACGGCCTTACGACGTCTTCCCATTAAGTGAACCAAGTCTTTTAGTTCTGCAGTTCTGAATTGTTTTTGCAGCATAATTATGATAATATATTATCTACTTCTAAACCCTTAGGATTTCTCCAGTTCTACACCTTTAGATGAGTTAGATCACAATTCCCAGCACTTTCAACCAACACTTATTGAAAGCAAAAACAGCCATAGAGCTAACAGATACAGACAATCAATAGCCAGTGGCGCAGAATGATGGTTTTTTGCCTCACAGTGCTGTCATACAGAAGTTTTGTAGACCAGATCTGGGAGGCTTCAATCAGTTGGTCAGTTGGTCAGTCGTTTATTTAATTTTATTTAGAAAGCTACTCAACTTCATGAGAGCACTGGGTAGCTTTCAGCAATGAAAACAATGCAGAAATCACAGAACAAAGGAGAACAGTGATCATACACATTCTGAAATGAGAAGCATCTAGTTCAAGAGACAAAATCTTGTATGCTCATCACTTATCCATCCCTAGATCAAGGGGAAAAGCCATACTTTTACAGCCAGTTTGATTTAGTGCTTAAGGCATTAGGGTAGAAATAAGAGACCGTGAGTTCTGGTCCCATCTTAGCCATGAAAGCCAGCTGGATAACCTTGAGCCAATCACTCTCTCTCAGCCCAACTCATCTCACAGGGTTGTTGTTTTGGGGAAAATAGGAGGAAGGTGTATTGCAGGGCTGTCAGACACACGGCCCATGGGCTGGATACATCATGCGCTGGCCATGCCCACACCCGGTTTAGCGAAGAGGGGAAAGTAGTAGTAGCAGTAGTAGTAAGCTTTATTGCGGTCAGAGACCAAATTAAAATAGACAAAGAAAGGGAGCATATTTTACAAATATGGATAGATCGTGGGACAGTACACCATCTACTGCCTCAAATACAATCTGTACTGTCAATGCTGGTGATCCTCTGCCGTCGGGGTTACCCGTCTCTTTTCCTGTTTTTTTCCAGCCACGACTGTAGCAAAAAAATTTGCCACCTTTAGAGTTATATTGGGGTCTGCATCCTGGAGTAGGAAATAAAGGCTGAACATATCAGGTGAACCAGGGAATCTCTGGGAAATAGGAGAAATGAGTCTTGATCTTATATCCCGGGGGGAAAGTCACAATATGTAATGTGACGATGCCGTGACGATGCGAGTTTAACACCCTTGGTGTATTGGATATGTTCTTGCCTAATTCTGCAAACCAAACAGGACATCACCTTTTCAGCACAGAGCATAAATATAGAATCATAGGGCTGGAACGGACCTGGGAGTTCTCCTAGTCCAACCCCTACTCAAGACTGGAGCTTTATGCCATTCCAGTCAAATTGGTTGTCCAGTCTATTTTTGAAAACCTTCAGTGATGGAGCATCCACAACTCTGGGAAGCAAGCTATTCCATTGATTGTTCTGTCAGAAAATTTCTCCTTACTTCATGGTTGGATCTCTCTTTAACAAACTTTCACATGTTGCTTCTTGTCCTGCCCTCTGGTTCTTTGGAGAATGTCAATCCACTGAAGGGTGACAGCCCTTCAACTACTGAAAGACAGCTATCATGTCACCCTAATCCTTCTCTTTGATACGCAAGACTTACCCAGCTCCCTCAATCATTCATCATACAATTTAACCTCCAGATCTTTTATCTTATTTTGGTTGCTTTTCTCTGCACACTTGCCAAAGTCTCAACATCTTTTCTGCATCGTAGTGACCAGAACTGGGTGTTCTGTCCCCGTCTCACACACGCACACAAACAGACAGCCGGGGGTTAAATAAACTGGCAGACAACCAATTCTTCCGATAAGAAGCTTGGCAACAACCCAGTAGCTGCTTGCCAAGAACTTTACTCATAAACAAAATACACACAGTCAAGAATTGTCCAGTTCGTAAAATAAATCCAAGGCCGATAATGTTGTTTCCAAAGATGCAATGTGACTCGATAGTAGTTAGTTTTGTCCATCACAGAGTCTGAATGGCTACCTCACTCCCTTTTATACCCTGTGGGGTGTGGTCCAGTGACTCCGCTTAATCTCTGGCATGCCTTTTCTTCTGTTGCACGCGCTTATCTCTGCGACGCTGCCGAGGATCCAGCCAAGACTCATTTCCCTCATCACTGTCCACCTGTGGCTGCGTGGACGTGCCTGACCCCGGCCCTATCTCTTGCCCTTCGGCGGACACTGAAGGCATTGCCAGAGAGGAGGGTCCTGGAGAGGGAGGCCTTGCCAACTCCACTCCTTCACTCTCAGAGTCCTCTCCTGCCGATGACACAGGCTCAGGTAACGGAGCCACAACACTGGGATGCAGTATTCCAAGTATGGGTCACTAGTGCAGTATAAAGCATCTTGAGATTCACCATGAGTTTTCTTACAATTTAAGGATTAAAAGATACTTGAGATCTCGATTCTACTCCTGAATGTGATATCGTGCGGAGTACAGTAGTATCTGGGCCTGAATTCACAAGTGAGTTTAAATGATACAAATGGGTTTAAAGCTCATTTTTCGCATTAAAAAAAAACTATACTTGATTTGCCCAGCTTAATTTTGTCTCAGAACTTCAGTGAAGCAGCCTCTAAGGCCCACAGAATTTCAGCATCTCTTCTTTCCATCCCTTATGGCCTCAATCTCCCTCCTCAGATCGTAGCAAACAATTCCTCAGCCCCATTTGAGTGATAGCCGGGGGTGTTGATTGGTTATTTATCTGCCTTTGATTTCTTGGGTTTACAGACTCCCTGCTCTGCGGTCCATAATGTCATAGTTTAATATTTATGAAGTGCCAAGCGTTCCATAGATAACGGGGGATGGGGTTCAGATCATTGCAACTCTCCATTAGGGAAGCTAAGGAGATGGGGGAGAGAGAGAAAGAGAAACAGCCTTTACATTTCAATATAACAGAAGGTGTGAATGTTGTCTGCTTTGCAACTGGCCTTGGAACAGAAATGGTTTGGCTTCAACTCAAGCTGCCATTGGCAGGTCACTCTGTGGGCCAAGCTGCATTGGCTTGTCGTTCATTCCATTGCCATTAAAATTCATACAGCACTTTTGCTAGTCCAGGATAAACACAGAGTAAAAGGAGGGGTTTGCAATAGTGGAGAATATCTGTAGCTCAGGTGTAGGGCAGAGGTAGTTTCACATAATTTTAGCACTGGTTCGCCGTGCACCAAAAATGTGAGCGAGTGTGCCTTCCGCGCATGCACATGGCCTTCCACACGTGCTTTGCTCGCGTGCACAGCTTGCACGCATGTGTTCAGCTTAGAAAATGTGGCTAAATAGAACAGCATAGCGCCGAGGCGGGTGTTGTGACGTAGGCTTCTTGAGTCATTAAAACACACAAGTAGTTCCAAAAACCTCTTTTATTGCAACAGCTGTGAATTATGTCCATTCACAGCTGAGTCCCAGTTAGTTGCAAAAAATCCTTTGGGAGAAGTTCTTCAGGATAATCACCAACCTTTATCTCCCTTGTCACTCTGCCAAAGACCTACTTGGCAAAGCCACACGGATTCCAGAATCAAACAGAGATGCCGACTGGGAACAGAATTAACAATGTTGCTTTCCTGCAAAGTGCCCACGTGCCTTTGCTCCTCTTTAAAGCCTTATGGGAGGGGCCAATCATCTCCAGGCCTTACTCCTGAGTCGTTCCTTTTGTTTTAACTGTTCGTGCCTTCTGGCAGCTCTGCGCATGTGCGTACTAGGAACAGGCTCCTCCTATTCCTCCTCCTCTCTGCTGTCCAAATCTGGAGGCTCCGGAGTCCGCGCATCACTCCCAGATGACCCCCATCTCTGCCTCCAACACAGAGCCCTCGTCCGGGCCTTCCCCAGACTCCAGGACTGGCCCATGTTCCTCCCCAGCCTCCTCACTGTCCGACTCCGCTACCAGCTCTTCAGGCTGCTGGCGGACCACAACAGTGGGTGGGCTGGCCCACCTGCAGGTCACCACTACCAGTTCACCCAAACCAGTCCAAACCGGCTGAATACCACCACTGGTGTAGGATGAGGGTGAAGGTTCGTACTCCGAGCTTGTGGGTTGGTTTCCAAACATTGCATTAACAAGCTAGGTAACATCTTCAGGGGAGTTTAGGGGATGTCATTGTTCTTCTGTTTATAAGGGGCTTCATGTGGTCAGTAGGTCTTGTGATTGGTTAGGTGTGGGTGTGTCAAGTGAGGGTCTTGTAATGGGTTTTGTGACGGGTCAGGTATGAGTCATCAGTAGGAGTCTTGGGATGGGTCTTGGGATGGGGAGGTTACATCAGGTGAGTGTCATTGGAAGGTGAACTGCTGGTGGGGGAGGCTTACGTGGGTTGGTTGAGGGTCGGTGCTGTCTCTGGTTGGCTGTACAGTTGATTTGGATTCTGAGAGGTTCATAGGCTGGTTGTAGGTCAATGTGTCTGTTGATAGGAATTGGTTGTGGAGTGCCAGACCTCAATGAATTCATGAGCATGGTGTCATCTCCTCCTCTATCTTCCCTGAGTCTTCATGCTGCCTGGTTTTGGGTTGGCATTTGGGGCTCAGAACCCCATACAGCACCCCTGGATCCAGGGAGCTGGTAATTTGTTTTAAAGGCAATTCGGATTTATTTATTTATTCATTTATTTAATTGGACTTATATGCCGCCCTATCTCCACAGGACTCAGGGCGGCTCACAACAATAAACAAAACAAACAGACTGTTAAAAACAAAGTCCATGATAAAATTGACAAAAAATCCAATAAAACCCCATTAAGTTCTATTAAAAACCCCATCAGTCTAGGGCGGCTAGATGAAATAGCCACGTTTTCAGCCCACGGCGGAAGGAGCAAAGGTCAGGGGCCACCCGGAGCTCCAGAGGGAGTTGATTCCAAAGGGTGGGTGCGCCTACAGAGAAAGCTCTCTCCCTGGGGGTCGCCAGCTGACATTGTCTGGCCGACGGCACCCTGACTAGGCCCTCCCTGTGAGAGCGCACCGGACGATGGGAAGCTGTTGCTGGCTGCAGATGGTCCGCCAAATATCCCGGGCCTAGGCCATGTAGGGCTTTATAGGTGATCGCCCCTTGAATCTCACCCGAAGGGCAACCGGCAACCAATGCAAGTCACGCAGGAGAGGTGTAACATGTCAGGACACTCCCATTACTACCCGCGCGGCCGCATTCTGCACCAGCTGAAGCCTCCGAGTGGTCTTCAAGGGCAGCCCCATGTAGAGAGCATTGCAGTAGTCAATACAGGAGGTGACGAGCGCATGAGTGACTGTCAGGGTTCCAAGTAACACCCCCAATGAAAGAAAACTCCCAGGCTTGAAGTTCCTCAAAGCTACATTTTATTAGAGATGTCATATTGGCACATCTGGGAAAACCCGAATCTGAAAGTTTCTTGGTTTTCCCCACCCAAAGAAAAGTTCAAGTCCCTGCCCAACACCCACAAACCCATCACATGGTCCAATCAAACATCGTCCCAACTGGAGATGCCTCCCAAGTCCAGCCTTCCAGGTGCAGGGCAATTTGTCCTTGACTTTCTGAGGAAGGAATGCTTTTATGACTATATATCATAATGGCTCCATACAATCCCCCTCCCAGTTTCCCACAGTAGTAAATGTGGCAGGTCTGAAGGCCTAGTACAAAAGATGGCTTCCAGGCCCGACACATGGCAGGTATTAGCGTGGCCAATTATTTTTGTATCGCTCCAATCCAACTGGTGCTGTTTGGTGTCGGTGTGGGTAGAGATTAAGAGGAGGGGTCCTTAGTACTCTCTGAGCTTGGTTGTTTTCTTTCAGGCATTTCATTGCCCAAACTGTTGCGGCTCTGTTACCTGAGCCTGTGTCATCGGCAGGAGAGGACTCCGAGAGTGAAGGAGAGGAGTTGGCAAGGCCTCCCTCTCCAGGACCCTCCTCTCTGGCAATGCCTTCGGTGTCCGCTGAAGGGCAAGAGATAGGGCCGGGGCCAAGCACGTCCATGCAGCCACAGGTGGACAGTGATGAGGGTAATGAGTCTTGGCTGGATCCTCGGCAGCGTCGCAGAGATAAGTGCACGCAACAGAAGAAAAGGCGTGCCCGAGATTAGGCTGAGTCACTGGACCACACCCCACACGGTATAAAAGGGGGTGACTCTGTGACGGACAAAACTAACTACTATCGAGTCACATTGCATCTTTGGAAACAACATTATCGGCCTTGGATTTATTTTACGAACGGGACAATTCTTGACTGTGTGTATTTTGTTTATGAGTAAAGTTCTTGGCAAGCAGCTACTGGGTTGCTGCCAAGCTTCTTATCGGAAGAATTGGTTGTCTGCCAGTTTATTTAACCCCCGGCTGTCTGTTTGTGTGCGTGTGTGAGACGGGGACAGAACACAAACTAGATAACATCACCAGTGGCAGCATAGGTGACTAGCACTGATAATGTTACCTCCCTGTTTAATGAAACACCTGCAAGAAAGCAACCGACTTCAGAGAGCACCAAGGATCCCATAGATCAACCCTGAGCTACAAATATTCTCTTTTATTGGCATAGATTGCAACATCTAAAGAACTGGCAACAGAGCTGAGTTGAAATTTCACATTTTTACAGTTTCAAGCCAAGAACAGAGCATTCCAGCTGAACCCAACGTTCAGAAAAATGATTTTTTTTCCTGTTAGAAGTCTCGCACTGATTTTATTACAAGTAGTCCTCAATTTACAACTATTCTTTTAGCTAAAGTTACATCAGCACTAGGAAAAAAATGGTCCTCACATGATCAAAATTTGGGTGCTTGGCAACTGGCATGTATTTATGATGGTTGCTGTCACCATCACCATCCAATCATCATTGGCGACCTTCCCAACCAGCTTCCAACAAGCAAAGTCAATGGGGAAAGCCAGGTTTAGTTAATGACCATGTGATTCATTTAGCAATTGCACTGATTCACTTAACAACAATAGCAGAAAGGTCATAAAATTGGGCGTGACTCACTTAACAACCACCTTGCTTAGCAATGGAAATGTTGGCCCCAGTTGTGGTCATAAGTCAAGGAGTATCTGCATTATTATTTTATCCTGAGATATACTGTATTTTTCGGGCTATAAGGTACACTTTTTTGTCTCCCAAAAGGGGGTGAAAATGTCTGTGTGTCTTATAAACTGAATATTGCCAAAGCCCCACCCAGCCGCCAGCCAATTTTTGGCCTCCACACGCCCCATTTTCAGGCCCTTTTTCAGCCTTTTTCAGTCCTTTTTTGGCCCATTTGTGGGGCTTTTTTTGGCCCCTTTTTGAGGCTTTTTTCGGCCCTTTTTTCCCAGAAAAAAATGGGCCAAAAAAACCCCCTTGAAAATGGGCCAAAAAAGCCTAAAAACAGGCTGAAAAAAGCCTAAAAAATGGGACAAATAAGCTTTGAAAATGGGCTGAAAAAAGTGTAAAAAATGGGCCAAAAAAGGCTGGAAAAGGGCTGAAAAAAGGCCCCCCAAAAGGGCCGAAAATGGGGCGCACGGAGGCCCAAAATATTTTTTGTTGTTTTCCTCGTCTAAATTTAGTTGCGTCTTATAGTCCAAAAAATACAGTATATATATGCACACACATAAACACACACACACACACACACACACACACACACACACACACACACACACAGAGAGTATTTCTAGGTTTAGAGAGAGCATGGTGGTGGTGTAATGGTGAAGGTGCTGGACTGGAAACAAGGAGAACAAGTCCTAGTCCACCTTCAACTGTAGACATTCAGGAGTGGGGGGCATTTTGGGGAAGCAATCTCTTGGGCAGTTCAAACTCCCTTAGAGGGTTATGGTTAGAGGGGGAAAAATGAGAAGAGAAGCTGTACTGCCTTTTGCTTCTAAATAAACAGCTGAGTATAAAATTGAAGAAAGAAATAAAAACTATCTGGAGATGATGGTGATGATGATGCTTCCCCAAAGAAGCTGAAAGAAACAGTAGACCACCCAGTAAGCTCCTGCAAGAAGAGGTGAGACTACAAAATAGACAGAGTAAATAGAAAATGAAAAAAAACTAATGTGCTCTGGGACTTTAGAATTCAGACAAACAAGCACCTGTCATAAAACACACCAGACCTATCAATTGTTGATAAGAAAGTCAAAAAAGTCTGGATGGTGGACTTTGCAGTACCTGGAGACAGCAGAAGAGAAGAGAAAGAACTGGAGAAAAATCACAAAATACAAAGACCTGCAAATAGAAATAGAACGACTGTGGCAAAAGAAAGCAAAGATAGTACCAATCATCATAGGTGCCTTGGGTGTAGTCCCAAGAGATCTGGAGCACCACCTGAACACCATCGGCATTGACAAAATCCCCATCGGTCAATTGCAAAAGACAGCTTTACTTGGAATAGCTTATCTCCTGCAACACGGTTAAACGACAACATCTGCCTATCACAGATATCCTTGGGGAGGATTCAGTAGGTGGATAAAAATGTGAAATCCTGCCTAAACATCTGGCTGACTATATGCAACCAACCATAATAATGTAATACATTCCCTAAAGATCAATGCCTAATTGTCGTCCTATTCCTGCAACTGCAAATGAAGGCATCCAAGCCTCATTTCATCTCAAGATCCATATCATCCCAGCTAACCTGGGTACATTAAAGTTAACTTTCTCTTAAAGAGACTTAATTAGGGTTCTCTCAACAAACATAAATTAATCCTCCGGCCACAACGGAGTGGAGAGTTTCCTCTTCAATCAATAGCTCATCCAGCCTCCCAGCAAGTTGCTGCAAAAATCCAAGTCTGTTTCACCTCCCATCCATAATGTCAGCTTCTCCTGGAGAGTCCTCCAATTGAAGGGGTTGTTTCTAGTCCTTATGAAATCACTCTGAAATGACTCAGAGCAGTGGGATCCGATGATTTTTTAACAAGGGAAGAAAAGGCTTCACCCTGCAACAATTTGTAGGATTGTCCACTCAATTCCTTTCTTTCTGTTGCATAGACCACGGGTCACCAACCTTTCGGACCTCAGGGACCATTAAGTTCATAATTTTAAATCCCGCGGGCCACTAATATGATCTGCCTAATGACTGGCTGGGTGGGCGTGGCTAGGTGGTCATGTGAGTGGGTGGGCATGTCACTCGATGTCACTCACATTTTTTTTTATTTTTTTTTTTAATTTGATTTATATGCTGCCCTTCTCCGGAGACTCAGGGCGGCTTACAGTGCGTTAAGCAGTAGCCTTCATACTTTTGTATATTTATACAAAGTCAGCTTATTGCCCCCACAACTGGGTCCTCAATTTACCTACCTTAGAAAGGATGGAAGGCTGAGTCAAGCTTGAGCCTGGCGAGATTCGATCTTACTTTAATTGCAGACAGCTGGTGTTAAATTACAGTGCTTCTGTCTGTTGAGGGGTGCCTTGTTGACCTCTCCTCTCCTCGCCCCTCCCCTCCCAGCCACCCCTCCCCTCCCCACCTGGGCTCCTTAGGCCCCCTACAGGAAGCAGTTGTTGAAGCTAAGCATCCACCATGAGAAAAAGTTGACAAAACAACTCAATTCAAACTGGATCTCTGTCAGGTATAAATGCTCTGCCCGTGCCAGGGATCAGCTATAGTGCAGTAGTGCAGGGGTTAACCCAGACTCCCACCTGGTCAGCTCCTCCCATAGGCCCCTCCTTACCTGAATCCCCGCCCACAGGTATAAAAGGTGGGCACACCTCTCCTCACCCCAGTTCCTGATGCATTCAAGTGATGATGTGATGAACCTGCAAATAAAAGAGTTATATTTTACCAGATGACTCAAGTCTCTTTATTGGGCCTGATCCACCATTCCTTGTAACAAAATGGTAGCAGAGGATGGTTGGTAAGGCCCAAAGATCCCAAGCCACAAAACAAGGACCCATACCTACCTGCAGAATGGCGACACCTCCGAAGCAACGGGAGAGCAACCCATCGGACTCGCCAGGGAAGGCAGGAACCTCAGCCACCCCCAAAGCCACAGCGACGGAAGAAAGGGGGGAGATCGAAAAAGGAAAAAGGGCCCACCACCACGACCAAGAGGAAGAGAAGCTGCGACTCGACGTCCTGCAGCTGCTGAAAGAGCGAGCCGGTGACAAGAACCTCCTTGCCGACCTGCGGAGCTTCATAATCGACCGCGAAGTGGCAAGGAGCGAAGAGGGCTCGGACTCTGAACTTGAGGAGCTGGACTCGGTGAGTGGATCGCCCAAAAGGGCACTTCCAACGGCCACCGAGCCCCAAAGCCCCGCTCTAAATTTGAAACGGCGGCCATCTTTGTCCACATGGTCAGACAAGATGGCCGACCCCCAACCAATCAGCGATCAGAATTCAAAATGGCCGGCGCGCGAAAAATGCCGGACCATAAACAATGATGAAAGTGACCAGGGGGAGGGAACCGAATCTGACTCCGACCCCTGGTACACCCCCAGCGAGCGGCAAGTGGATAGGGCCATGAAGACCCTTGCCGCTGCCTTCGGCCCAGGCCTCAAAATCACCAAAGAGAAGCCGGAGAGGCCGAAGCAGAAGGGAAGACGAGGAGAGGGGCAGCGGGGCACCCACCCGAGAGCCACCGACGCCCGCGACGATTCGCCAGCCCACCTTCGCACCCCAGGGACACCACGCCTCCGATCGCCCAGGCCGCGCACCCCGGACCGCATGGATTGGGGCAGCTACTTACAGCCGTCACCGGAGCCCCAACGCCGCCAGGATCTTCACTCGGGAGAAGCAGCCGCTGGACGACGCCCCCAGGAGCACATCTGGACCCCCAAGTACGAAGCCGAGGCCTACCCGACCGGCAGAGGCCTCCACAGCGGAGCCGCGATGAACAGGTCCTTCCTCGGCGACGGCGGAGCTGAAATGGACTTCGCGCATGCGCTCTTCCGCCTAGAAGAAGAAAAAAGAAAAAAATTACAAAGCGGGACTTTTAAATTACCGGCAAGCGTTCCTATGCCCTATTGCTGCTATAGAGACATAAGGAACCATGGACAGCAGCCAGCAGTAAGTAATTTTACTACTAGTGCTGGGAACTTACCTGTTGACTTTCCCAAGTTGAGGATGGATGGGGGCAATATCCTAGAGTGGTCACAGCAGCTCCAGGTGGTATTTCTGAAAGAAAACATGTCTCATTTTATTAATGACCCCCCTGAGAGACCATGGACTTTAGAGCTAGATTGCATGCACCATAAAGCATTCTACCTTTTAATTGCCAGTATTTCCCCCACCATTTACCACTGTATTGGCCACAACCTCACAGTATCCGAAATCATAGGGAAAATGTTTGGGTTGTTTTATAGTGAGAGTGTGTCCACCACCACACAAATTTCCAAGGAATTCTTTTCCGCCAGACTTAAGCCAGGGACACCCATGAGTGAGCACCTAGTGTCCTTAAGCGGTACCAGAGCAGAGCTACATCTTAGGGGAGAAGTTATTTCTGACCAAATCATGAAGAGTGTGATAATCAACTCTTTAGATCACTCATGGAATAGCTTCCTGACACACTTAGACACCGTCAGCCTAGGGATGCTGTCTGTGGAGAGGCTATCCAACAGGCTCATCGCAGAAGATAATCTGAGGAGGGGCCGCCCCGGCCCTCCCAGAGAACACAAGAGTGAGAAGAGAGTAGTCTTCCAAGAGAAACAACACAACACGCCCGAGTGCTACATCTGCGGGTCGAGGGGACACATCAAAAGGGACTGCCCCAAGAACTATAGGGAGAGAGGCAGGCCAGAGCATAGGTACAGACAAACAGAAAGGCACACATCCGAAGATAGGTATAGGCGTAGAGACTCACCCATCCCCAGGGATAGGAAGGGAAACAGGGACAGCTCACGCGACAGCAGGACAGGGTCCCTATATGGGATAGGGGAGCACACACACACCACACACCAAAACAAAGACACCAGCTCTTGGCTCCTGGACTCGGGAGCCTCCAACCACACCACATACAATCAGGAACTACTCTCATCATTCAAGAGAGAGGATTTTTCTATCAAAGTTGCAGACCAAAACCAAGTTAGAGTAACAGGCAAAGGGGCAATTACATTACCAGGCGTAGGGAAAATAGAGGGGGTACTACTAGTCCCGGAGATACCCCACAACATCCTGGCTGCAGTAAAACTTAGCAGGGAATCAGGGATTGAGATGATATTCTCAAAAGGCAACGTGAAGGTTAGCAAGGACGGGAAGGATATAGGGAGAGTAACCATTGACCAAGGGTTACCATACATAACTTTCTGTGAGGATTACGCCCACAGCATAAACACCAGCTCAGAGAATGCAGAAGACACTGACCAAGGCAGGGCTGAGGGTGAACAGGTAGACGGGAGGGAGGTAGATAACAATGACAACACGACACCAGAGACACAATACAACAAATACACCCAAAGGAGACCCTCAATAGGCAAACCAATGCACGACAACTGTGCCCACCTGCTGCATCGCAAGCTTGGACACGCCAGTTTTCCTGTGATACAAAAAATGGCCAATTGTACCGAGGGTGCCATAATAAAAAACTGTGAAAACTACCTCGAGTGCTCGGTGTGCAAGTGTTCAAAACTAAAAGTAAAACCCAGACCCAAGAAGTCATTACGCGCCGCCAACCAAATATTCGACCTAGTACACATGGACCTGGTAGGACCCCTAAGGCCATCCATAACTTATAAAAAAAGGTACTTCCTCACCATAGTGGATGACCATAGTCGATATGGCTTCGTCTACACCTTAAGAAAAAAGGATGAGGCCTTCCAAAAATTCAAAGAATTCTATAAAAGAGTAGAAATCCAAAACAACAAACAGATCAAACAGATCATGACCGACAGAGGGTCTGAGTTTCTATCTAAGGACTTCTCACATTGGCTCAGGTCCAAAGGCGTGATTCACTTTACGTCGTCCCCGTTTTCCGCCTTTCAGAACGGGGTCGCAGAACGACGGAACTCCACGCTGCAAACGATGGTCAGGTGCGCCCTAGAGGACGCGGGAATTGGCCAACACTTCTGGTCTGAAGCCCTGGTCTACTCCAACTATACATTAAATAGAACATGGTCCAGTGTGATAGACAAAACACCCTACGAGGTCATGTATAACAAGAAGCCGCAGATAGCACACCTACATGTGTTCGGTGTAACGGCTGATGTACACATACCCAAGCAGTTGCGCAAGAAAGGGGATAAGGTGTCCAGAAGGCTCAGGTTTATGGGGTACGAGCCAGGAACCAAGGGCTTCAGGTTTGTGGACAATAATAATAGGTTTGTGGTCTCCAGAACAGCGGCATTCCATGAGCAAGCCAACTGGTCCAGGTTACACCTAAATGAGGTACCCACCAAGCAGGAGGATAGCCCAATCGAGCAAACCCAAAACAAAAACAAGACAGTGAGTAAGCAGGAAGGGAGCAGGCCCAAGCCCGACCTCCAAGGCATCAAGGTTGAGGGATGGAAAGAGAATCATCCCAAGATAAGTGTCGAATCACTGACACAAAGAGAAGCCAGATATCTGCATGACACTGAGCAGGCAGCAACCAGGCCGGTCAGATCGACCAGAAACCAGCTGCCAAAAAGGTTAAATGATTACGTGATGCACGTGCATGCAAACCACGTTACGCCAAACTCATACGAAGAGGTGCTAAGACTACCCCAGGGGGAGAGGGCAAAGTGGGAGTTAGCCATGGCCAAGGAACTGGACAGCCTGAGGAAGCTGGAGGTGTACACCCCCACCAAAGTCCCAGAGGGCAAGAACACAATAGGCACCCGATGGATATTCAAAGTCAAGAACTTAGAGGGGGGCCAAAGCCTATACAAGGCAAGATTAGTTGCCCAGGGGTTTGCTCAAAGGTTTCCGGAGGATTACACAGACACCTATTCGCCCACCGTAAGAACAGAGAGCGTCAAGAGCGCCCTGGTCATCGCATCCTTGCTAGGGCTGGAAGTACACCAGTTCGATGTGCAGACCGCTTACCTGCACGCCAACCTAGACAAGGAGATATACATCAGAGTCCCCCACAGCAAAGAAACCAACAGAGGGGACACCTGGTTACTTCATAAGAGCCTGTATGGACTAAAGCAATCAGGCAAACGGTGGTACGAATGCCTGGTAGAGGCCCTGAAGTCTATGGGATTCACGGCGACCATAGCTGACAACTGTTTCTTCACCAGGAAAGAGGGGGACTCACCAGAATACATCCTAGTTTACGTGGATGACATTCTATACATCAGCAAACACGAAGCCAACCGCAACACCTTCGCCAGCAGGCTGAGCGAGCATTTCACCCTAAAGTACCTTGGGAGGATAAACCGATACCTGGGAGTACAAGTCAACCAGACGCCAAAGGGTTTCCAACTGTCGCAGAAAGAGAAGATAGAAGAGTTGCTCCATAAATGCAACATGGCAGACGCCAAGGGATGTGATTCACCCATGCAGGCGGACTTTCTAAAAAACATGCATGATGAATCACCCGAATTTGGAGACAACACGCTGTACAGGTCAGTCATAGGCTCCCTCCTGTATATCGCCAACTGGACCAGACCGGACA
Organism: Pituophis catenifer annectens; assembly: GCF_029215685.1. Classification (NCBI taxonomy): domain Eukaryota; kingdom Metazoa; phylum Chordata; class Lepidosauria; order Squamata; family Colubridae; genus Pituophis; species Pituophis catenifer. The sequence continues at coordinate 335,112,567 of NW_027256881.1, forward strand.
TTGCCCTATCCGTTAATTTACTATCCAGGCACGTGAGCAAACCCACCACATACCACTGGGACGCAGTGAAAAGGGTACTAAGATACCTGAAACAGAGTGTCAATGCATGCTTAACCCTAGAGCCTGAAAAATCCGAAGAACCCATCCTCTCATGCTACGCTGATGCTGACTGGGCCGGAGACGCCAAAGGCCGCAAAAGCACATCTGGGTACATATTCTACTTAAATAACTGCCCAGTGCATTGGTACTCAGGCAAACAAATCCTGGTGGCAACTTCGACTACCGAAGCCGAATACATATGCCTCTCCAAAGCCGCCAACAACCTCATCTGGTTCGACGACCTACTTGCCAGCGTGTGGAGAGAACCAGCTTACCCAATAAATATATATGAAGATAACAAAGCCGCCATAGAGATATCCATGTCCGACGCTGTAGGACAAAGGTCAAGGCACATAGACATAAAATATAAGCACGTTAGACAGCTCTCCAGAATTGGTTTCATAAAAGCCATACACTGCGATACAGAGGAACAGACCGCAGACATACTCACGAAACCCCTACAAGGCAAACAACACTCACACTTAGTTTCCAAGCTCAACATCCACCCCAGGGTACCAACTAGTCAGTCAGGCCTACAGACACGGGTCAGGCATTTAGAGGGGGATTTGTCAGGTATAAATGCTCTGCCCGTGCCAGGGATCAGCTATAGTGCAGTAGTGCAGGGGTTAACCCAGACTCCCACCTGGTCAGCTCCTCCCATAGGCCCCTCCTTACCTGAATCCCCGCCCACAGGTATAAAAGGTGGGCACACCTCTCCTCACCCCAGTTCCTGATGCATTCAAGTGATGATGTGATGAACCTGCAAATAAAAGAGTTATATTTTACCAGATGACTCAAGTCTCTTTATTGGGCCTGATCCACCATTCCTTGTAACAATCTCACGGAGAAGGAGGCTCAGCAGAGGGAAGACCTGCGGGAGTGCAAAGCCAGGTACTGGCGCCTGGAGGCTCAGCGGGCTGAGATAGTCAGCCAGTTCCAGGTCATGAGGCAGTCCCACTGGAACGAGGCCCTCCAGCTCTTTGCCACCAGCGGCAATTCCCTCCAGCCTTCGCCCAAAGCCCCACACCAGGAGACTGAAGCAGACCCCAAGTTGGAATTTCTGCCCCACTCCAATCCTTACACAAAAACCCTGAAGGGGGAAACTCTCTGCAGCAACACAAACATTCATTGCACATATCTGTCCCAGGGGCCGTAGTTTGAGGACTCCTGATTTAGTGCAATATAAAAAATGCAAATAATTTTTCTGCAGACCACCAAAATTTTCTCACGGACCACCAGTGGTCCATGGACCACCAGTTGGTGACTGCTGGCATAGACTGTAAATACTGTTGCTTACAGGCTAACGCAGAGCTACCCATCCAGAAGTATGAGTAAACTTGGAGAAGGTTTGAGTTTTAGAAAGTGACCAGAAATCTTAGCCAAAAACCAAAAACCAAAAAACATCCTCCTTAAGGTGTAAGGAGAACCAATCCAAGAAGGATGTGGCATAAACAGCAAGAGGGGAAAATTTGGGCCATGAATGGGAGAGTGCCATGGGGTATCCTGGCGAAGAGCACCCCTGCCATGTTGCAAGATATGGAACCACTTGCCTCCAGACGTTTTGGGCACTCCATCATTGGAGGTTTTAAAGAAGAGATAGGACAACCATTTGTCTGAAATGATATAAGGTCTCCTGCTTGAGAAGGGGATTGGATTAGAAGATTTCCAAGTTCCCTCCCAACTCTGTTATTCTTTGTTCTATTTTTAAATTATTATTTTACCACAGGGATGCCTGGCATTTAAATCATAACATTTTAAAACGGGAGAATATTTCTAAGGAACGTAGAAAGACAGCATGCCCAGTAAAGAAAATAAAATAATAAATATATCTTTATGGTGTTTTTTTTTCCCCCTTTGCTTCATCTTCTCAACTCAATACAGCTCTTTCTACCATATCCTCAGTCCCAAAGCACCAGTAAACTGGAAAATATTGATTGCTTGCTTTCTTTCTTTTTAATAACTGCAATAGGAATTAGAATTTTGGTAAGCATAAGTGAACTTGATAAATTAGCTTGGAACACATCACCCCTCTTCACCCCTTTCTGCAAATTTAGCTTAGCTTCATTCCTCTTTGTCAGCCTTATTAAAGCTGTGGTGAGGAAAGAAAATTCCTTTAATTTATTCCTCCCACTTAGGGCATCTCTGGGAAGTAAAGTCCAAAAAAGTCAAGATGGCGGCTGTGACTATGTGGTGTACCCCCATCATTTACTGTATGCCACTTCCAGCCTTCCATCATACAGATCTAGCCATTTGTTTTTGCATTACCTCACCATTCAGACATCCTGCCACTGCCTATATTTATTTATTCAGATAGATAAATTTATTTATATGAATAATTGTTACACAGAATAAAAGTCAAATGGGAGGGAGGGAGGGAGAGAGGAAGGAAGGAAGGAAGGAAGGAAGGAAGGAAGGAAGGAAGGAAGGAAGGAAGGAAGGAAGGAAGGAAGGAAGGGAAAGAAAGAGGAAGGTTAAAGAATGACTTCCAAGCTTCTTTTCAATAGAAAATTACAATCGTATTGTCCCTCCTCCCTCTGAGATGTAATACAAGTTCCTTCAGCTGTCATTTAATTCATGTCTTTCTTAATCCTTAGATCCATAAATCACCATTTCATTTCTCTTTTCCTTCAGCAAAAAGTTCCTTATAAGGTTTCCGCTTTCCAAAAAAAAAACCCTTTCAGTCAGTTTTGCCATTGCTGTGAATTCTGACATTTTCACAATCCATTCCTCCACTGTGGCGATTTCAGTATTCTTCCTCCGTGCCCTGCCTCTGCCTGTCGATTGGCATCCACTAAACCCTGTCGCAGAAAGACACACACACAGACTGTCTTCAGTGGCAGAATATCTCAGCTTGTCAGCCTCAGGAGGCAAACAGCAAAGGAGCTTCTTGGCCTGCTGACTTGCTTCCTGGAAGCCCCCCTCTCCTCCCCACCCGACCCTCCATGGTCCCCACAAGCAGCAAAATGATCCAACGAGAAAAGCCCGCTCCCCAAGGATCCGAATAAACTTGCAGAACATGTTCCCTTCCAATGAAAAGGCAGTTAAGTGCTGCTGAATTTTGCTGAATACCGCAAGTCTAGCTCCGAGTTGCTTCTTTAACTACTTTACAAAGGAAATGATGGTTGGGGGGGGGGGTGGAGTGGGGGGGTGGAGGACAGTTCAGTGCAAACTCCAGAGCGACTTCTCTGGGGGAATTTGGCTGTGAGGCTTGTGCAATTGCCTTGGTCAATAGATGCTACTTCCTGCTGACCTCTTTCTATTATCGCTTGCACTTCCAGGAATTGTGACAGCAGTCCCTGCCATTCAATGCCCGTCTTATCAAACCTCAATCATTCCTAGCTCTTCTTCCTTTTGTCCATTCAAAATAGTATCCTACCCACCACCACCCTCAAAAAATATTCTTCGTTGATATAAGATGGTGTTGAGAAAATGCCTCCCCTAAAATTCTCCAGGGATCTTCCAACCTGGATTGCCCTGAGGCTACTCCAGCACCTTTATTACCACACCACAGGATTTTACTTTGCTAGGATTTTACTTTTCTGTTAAACTATGGCTTAACTCAATTAACCAAGCTGGCTACCGTCATACAATATAGATAGTCTTCAACTTACAACCATCTGTTTTGTGAGCCTCTCTCCCTTCCATAATAGGGACGCGGTGGCTCAGTGGCTAAGACGCTGAGCTTGTCAATCAAAAGGTCGGCAGTTCAGCAGTTCGAATCCCTAGTGCCGCGTAACAGGGTGAGCTCCCATTAATATGGAAGACCAAAACCTACTGGAATAATGTGGAAGAATAATATAGAATAATGAAATTGGATATAAAAGTGATATAATACTGGGGTCAGTCTAGAGGATCTCTGAAGGGCCCCCTTTCTTTAGTACTAGGTTCAAAAAGTGATACCACAGAGTTAACAAAACCCTCCTCAGCTGGAAAGTTCCGGAAACACCATCATGAGCAAAATATCATACCTAACCAAGCAGAGATAACCACAGACATAACGGCAGGAAACTTAGATAGGTATGCAAGAACACCTGTGACCCACTTAAGAGGGGACACACGTTAGTAAGCTTGTAGGGTATAGCAGCAAAGGGGGGGGGATTGTCACTGTGGGCTGTCAGAAATGTAACCAATCATAAGATGTCAAAAGTATGGATAAGAGTAACTGCATTAGAATCTTTGGGGGTTCAGTCTTTGCTTCTTGTGTTGCACTGAACCTTGCGCAATAAACCTCTCTGATCACCCATGGAAATCTTGTGAGTCTTAATTTCTATAACACCATTACTTGTCCCAGCTTCTGCCAACCTAGCAGTTCAAAAGCACGTAAAAAATGCAAGTAGAAAAATAGGGGCCACCTTTGGTGGGAAGGTAACAGCTTTCCGTGCGCCTTTGGAGTTTAGTCATGCCGGCCACATGACCACGGAGACGTCTTCGGACAGCGCTGGCTCTTCGGCTTTGAAACGGAGATGAGCGCTGCCAGTAGTGGGTTTCAATTTAGTTTGCTATTGGTTCGCTCATGCGCACGCGCAACGCTTCTGCACATGCTCAGAAGCGGGTGGGCGGAGCCTCCTGCTGCCGGTGCTACCAGTTTGCCCAATTCAGGGCAAACCGGTAGCAACCCACCACTGAGCACCGCCCTCTAGAGTCGGGAACGACTAGCACATATGTGCAAGGGGAACCTTTACCTTTACCTCACTTCCATATATATCTCTTACTTCCATATGTAAAGTGAGCAGAATTGCAGGCAGTCCTTGACTTAACCATTCATTTAGAGACCATTCAAACTTAAAATGGCATTGAAAAAAAGTTACTTCTAACTGCTTTTCACATTTATGACCATTGCAACATCCCCATGATCACATGATCAAAATTTGGATGCTTGGCAATTGGCATGTATTTATGCCCTGTCATGTGATCCCAGAGTCATGTGATCCCCTTTTGCAACTTTCTGACAAGCAAAATCAAAAGAGAAGCTAGGTTTACTTAACAGTTGTGCTATTAACTTAACAACTCCAGTGATTCGCTTAATGACTGTGGTAAGAAAGGTTGTAAAATGGGGCAAAACTCACTTAACAACTGTCTTGCTTAGCAACAGAAATTTTGGCCTCAGTTGTGGACGTAAATTGAGGATTACCTTATGCTATAATATATATTACGGATGCTGGCTGGGTTTCCATAACATGTTGGCCCCTAAACCAACCAATCAGATAGTAGTGTTGATTTCTCCCTCAAACCATTGCTAGCTGAGAAGAATGTTGACCATTGTTTCAAAACCACATCTGAAAGGAGCCAAAGTTGGAATGAACTGACTAAAGAACTCTCACAATGAAGTGAGACTCAGTCAAATCTCAGAAACGGTGAAAATCTGTATTATTGACCCATTTACTGGGAGAAGGATCTCAGGCTGGTGTTTCTCAAACTAGTCAACCTTAAGATGGGTGGACTTGAACTTCCAGAACTCCCTAGGATTCTGGGAATTGAAGTCTGCCTGTCTTTAAAGTTGAGAAGGTTGAGAAACACACCTACAATCCATGGAGGAAGGAAGATGAGACTAATCAAAACCAGGTTTGAAGGCATAGCAGCAGCAGGAGCAATAAGGTAGGAAGTTAGCACCCACCCCTCTCCTAGGAAAATGAGATATTTTAGGAAATATTAAAAGAGCAGAATATTTCCCCTAAAAGGGAGGCAGAAACCCAGCCCCCTCACTTTTGTCAATGGGCCATTAAGGCCTGGGCCAGTCTATTCAACATAACAAAGATCTACGTCCTTCAAGCAGAGCCATAATAGGAATTGCCCAAAGCCCCTTCATTGCATCATCACCCAGCAAGGCTCAACCAAGCCTGGGACACAGACAACCTACAAAGTTACCACTGTGTGGCCCCATGGGAGTCTGACAACCAATCAGAATACAAGCTCAAATTCAAAAGCCCAGAGAGGGCATAAAACCCAGGCACTCTCAGCATCTCTGCCCTTTTCCCCAGGACCTCAAAACCATGTGGTCCTGTCCACCATTAAACCATCTTTCCAAACAGCCACCATGTTTCCAGTGTCTTTCTTCCCACTTGGAACTGAACCCAGATGGACTTTTCTTCCAACAATTAGGAAAAAGGAAAAAGGATAATAAAATAGGAAAAAAATAATTGAAACTTCAGAAAAAAAAGGCTGGGGGCATTTGAGAAATCCACCTTAGGTTGGCAGAGAAACATTGGCCCACCGGAACTACTCACTTCCCCCAAAAGTAAAATGTAGTGAATATTTGAGGCAGTAACCTGTTTTATTGATCAGTTATTGAGCGTCCTGCTTTCATCCTTGCTGCTTTAGGTGCTCATCAAAAATTCTTGAGTGCCACCAAGCCATAGCCATTCCTGCAGCTATGGAATGTCCCCAGGCATTCAGGCTGCCTGGGGCAGAATATAAAAATGGCCTTCTCATGACAATCAAAACAAATGGACTCAGGAACTGATGATGGGGTGGTTTTGAATGATAAGGCGGGATGCTTGGCCAGGGAAGCTGATGGGGGAAAGAAGCTTGAACTAGGTGGGAGATGCTAAAAAAGGAGCTATTAAAGCACAATTGCAAACAGAGCTATTTTTTAAAAAAAACAAAACAAAGGATGATAGTAGAAGAAGCGAATGTGGCCGCACGAAGAAGGACAGATCTGCAAAATAGAAAGAGGGTCAGCAGTCCGAGGAAGAATGCAAACCAGGAGTCTGAAAATAAAGAAAACAAAAGTGTAGCTGGAGCTGAAATGCTCAATAAGAACAACAGAACCAGAAGAAAAGAGCCGTGTCTGGATATGTTCAAAAGAAAAAGAAAAGTACATGTTCAGGATGTTAGCTGCCCAGTGGAGATGGCAGAAACATAATGGATAACAAAAGACAAGGCAGGATGAATCTCCTTCTAGTTGGGATCTGTCCATCTCCAACAATAGGGTATATGTTCTCCTAGATGAGAATAGAGGGAGAAGAACTGAAGTTTGGGGTTGTTAGGAATTGGCCAGGAAATGTCCTTGGTGCTCTCTGAACTTGCTTGTTTTCTTGCGTTTCATTACCCTGTTGGAAGAAATATCTTTCTGGGTTCAGCTCCAAGTGGGGAAAAAGACACTGGAAACATGGAGACTGCTTGGAAAAATGGTCTAATGGTGGACAGGATCACATGGTTTGAGTTCCTGAACAGAAAAGGGGGCAAGATGCTGAGCGTGCCTTGGTTTTATGCCCTCTCTGAGCTTTGAACTTCCTCGGGCATAGGAAGAGTATCCTGATTGGTTGTCAGACTCCCAGGGGGTGGCGGTCTTAGCTAGTCTTGCTGGCTGATGTAATCTTCCCAGGTGCCATGTGGTGAGTTTCTGTTGCTAGATGGGTCCTATTGTGTTGCAGATGATGGTCCATTGACAAAGGTGGGGGGAGGCAGGAAGCTGCTTTGTCTTTAAAACATGTTTCTCCATTTCTCATCCAGGGAAATATATTCTGCCTTTTTAATATTTCCTAAAATATTTCATTCTTCTAGGAGAGGGGTGGGTGCTAACTTCCTACAACCCAAACTAGGTAACCTCATCAGTGCTAGTGGCAAGGACCCCTTCATGTCAACCTTGAGCTACAAATTTTATTAAATGTCAGTTTATTGTGCATGAGTTTGGATCTCCAGGAACAGAGGAACTGCACCAGTAGCTCCTGAAGAACATTATTTATTTATTTATTTTTAATTTGATTTATATGCCGCCCTTCTCCGGAGACTCAGGGTGGCTTATAATGCGTTAAGCAATAGCCTTCATCCTTTTGTATATTTATACAAAGTCAGCTTATTGCCCCCACAAACCGGGTCCTCATTTTACCTACCTTAGAAAGGATGGAAGGCTGAGTCAACCTTGAGCCTGGTGAGAATTGAACTCGCAGTAATTGCAGGCAGCTGGAAGCTAAATACTACCTTTAACAGTAGCATTAGTCTGCTGCGCCACTCAGGCTCTTACATGCTAATAATCTGACTAAATGTCTATGCAGATTCTCAGTCATCCAGGTTCATGATTGTCCCAAAGGTGCTTTTTCAAAAGGCAATTGGACTTTCTATGTTTTTCCTTGAAGACGTTTCACTTTTGTCAGGTCCCAGACAGAGGTGGGTTTCACATAATTTTACCACCGGTTCGTCACGCACTGAAAATGTGAATGCGTGCCTTCTGCAATGCACTTTGCTCGGCTTGCATGCATGTGCGCGGCTTAGAAAATGTGGCTAAATAGGATGGCATAGTGCCAGGGCGGGTGGGCCACTACAGGTTTTCCCGAACCTATCTGAACCAGCTGAATACCACCACTGTCCAGATATTTCTACAGGGACGCTGGCATTTTGGTGGGAGGAAGGGGGAAGGAATGGAGTGATCTGTATATGAGGTTTCGGTTTCCTGCATTACTGTGTTAATCTCTATATGAAGTTTCTGTTTCTGTTTCCCTGCAGTGATGTAGTGTGGGAGGGGCTTGGTTAGCATTGCTTTAAATAGCTGGATTTAAGTGAGAAACTTCAGTTCTTGCCTAGATCTCTTGTTATCACAAACCTTTCAATAAAAGCTCCTTTTGAAACTACTGCAGTTTCAAGAGTACTGCTTTCTTGGGAAGATTGGAGAGGCAAGACCTTACAGCTTTTCATTTGAGTACAGAACTGAAGACGTTTTTTGGCTTCTTCAGTGAAATGTCTTCAAGGAAAAAAAAACCAAAGGAAGTCCGGTTGCTTTTTCAAAAAGCACCTTTGGGACCAATAATCTGGCTGCTCTTTTATATGTTGTAAGTCCTCAATTTACAATTGGGATCAGAATTTCCATTGCTAAGCAAGGCAGTTGTTAAATGAGCTGCATCCAATTTGATGACCATTTTTTGCTAGGGTTGTTAAGTGAAACACTGCAGTTTTTAAAGTGAATTACATGATTATTAAGCAAATCCAGTTTCCCCATTAACTTTGCTTGTCAGAAATTGACGGAGAAGGTTGAATATGGTAGTCACACAATCCCGGGGTGCGCAACCATCATAAAAGCACAATGGTTGCCAAACGCCTGGATTTTTATCCCTGTGAGGGTGTTGTGACAGTTGTAAGTGCAAGGACCAGTCATAAGTAACTTTTGTCAATGCCATTGTAATTTTGAACATTGGCTAAAGAAATGATTGTTAACTTGAGGACTACCTGTAGTACTTTTAAGAAAGTCTGAAGAACAGATGAAAAGCTGGACAGCTAGAAAAAGCATGTGTATTCCTACATTTAAAAAGAGGGGTTGGATTCAAATCCGAGGATCTAGGGCAGTGATGGCTAACCTTTTTGCCATCGCATGCCAAAAGTGGGGGGGGTGCAGGGGAGTCGCATGCGCATGTGCCCACACCCATAATTCTATGCGCCCCACCCCCTGCGCATGTGTGCACGACACCCCCGCGCATCCCCCATTTTTGGCATATAATGGCCTGGTGGGCCCGGTAGGCCCATTTTTTGCGTTCCCCAGGCTCCAGAGGCTTTCTAGGAGCCTGGGGAGGGCATAAACGGCCTTCCTCACCCAGCTCCAGAGGCCAGAAACGTCCCATTTGCCGACTTCCGGTGGGACCGGAAGGCCCAAAAATCAGTTGGCTGGCGCACGCATGGGCGCCGGAGCTGAGCTCGCGTGCCCACTGATATGGCACCGTGTGCCACCTGTGGCACACGTGCCATAGGTTCGCCATCATGGATCTAGGGTCATTTGGAAGTGAGAGACAAGGGAGCCAAGATGGCGGTTGTGACTGTGCACAGGTAAAGAAGGCGTGGGGCTTAAATCTTGCGGTTGCTCAGCTGCCATCTTTTTTTGTATAATTTTATTATGTATTTTAAAAATTTTAAAAAAAAACAATCAAGAAAGAGAAAAGAAAATCAGAATATAGAAAGAAATAGCAAATAGAAGAACAGAAAACAAAAAGTTTAGAAACGAAAATACACAAAAACAGAACGTCTTCCAACTTTTTACAGCCCACATAAATAAAACTTGAGCTTCAACTCTTGCTCTACAATTGCAAAACGCTCTCCATTTTTTGATAATCTAAAAATATTATTAATATTCAAATCCGTATGTTATTTTTTTTCCTGTTTCGTGCAAAAAGCTCTCATCTTGACTTTTTGGACCCTACCCTAGACACGCCTGCAAGAAACTGCAGAATATACCATGTGGCATTAATATTTGGGATCGAAGCAGATGATTAACAGTCTCATCTATCACCACTTTGAAAACAAAGTGGTCTTTAGCCCAAGTCAGCATGGATTTCATGAAAACAAAAATTCCCAGGCTTACATGATTTTATTTTATAATTTTCTGACTTCCTCAATGGATTTTCAGCAGCTAAGAGTATCCCACCCTGCCTCCATCATAAAAAAAAACGCAGTGGAAGGGACTAAAAATCAGGGGTTTTCAGGCGTGGCCCCCATTATCTCCAGGCTCCATTCAACTCCCATCCCAGCATTAACTAGTTAAAAATATTATTCTGAACTGCTCAGCATAGCTTTTAAGGTTGCAATCCTCTCAATCTGAAGATGCCTGCCTTAGAATCATTATGGTCATTTTAATATATGTGCTGTATAATTCTATTAAGTATTTTAATATGGTTTTTTATGTGGAGAGTCTTTTGGGAATGTGGCTGTATAAATAAAACAAACAAACCAATAATGATATCTTGATTTCAAGCAAAGCTTCGACAAAATCTCCCATGACGCTCTGATTAGAAGCAAGCTAATTATACAAGTCTGGATGGCATGACAATTAAGTGGATACATAGCTGGCCTGGAAATTGTATTCAAAGAATGCTCCTTGATGGTTACACATCAAATTGCGATGGCTATCAAGTGTGGTGCCACAAGAGTTTAGTCTGAACTCTTCAATATTTATATTAATGGTTTTGGATGAAGAGGTGGAGGGAATGGTTATTAGATTTACAGAAGACAGAAAATTAGATGGGGGTAGTTAACACCTTAGAAGGCAGAAGTAAAATTCAAAATGAGAAGGATGGGTTTAATGAAATGGGCTGAATATCACAGGAGGAAATATAATAGTCAAAGGCAAATCCCATCACTTAGGAAACAGAAGTCAAATGCAGAGATACAGAATGGGGAAAGCTTTCTTAGTAATACACAAAAAAGATATTGGAATAATAGTTGATTACAAACTGAATATCAGCCAGCTGTGTGACAGCAAATGGAGTTTTGGGCTGCTTCACAGCTATATAATTTCCAAATAATGGGAAATAATTGATCCATACGAGTCTGCTATGGTAAGACTCTATTCTGAATACTGCATCCAGTTCCAGGCACCACATTTGAAGGATTCAGAGAAATTCAAGATTTAGAGAAAGGCAAAACAGACTATCAAACCAAACCAAATATCTCTGTGGTGTGTGTGTGTGTGTGTGTGTGTGTGTGTTGGAATTTAGAATGTTTAGCCTTAAAAAGAGAAGACAAGATGTGGGAGAAGCAGGAAATAGGATTGCAGTTCCAGAAGACATTCTGAATCATTCAAGAATGCAGAACATGGAAACATGAATTATATTAATGAATTATAGATAGGGGAATAGGGGTGTGATAGCTCAGCAATTACAACAATGCTGCTGAGCTTGTCAGCTGGAAAGCTGATCGCCCGGGTTCAAGACCCAAGCACCGCACAAAGGGTTGAACTCCTGTTACTTGCCCCAGCTCCTGTGCACCTAGCAGTTCAAAAGCATGCAAAATGCAAGTAGATAAATAGGTACCAATTTAATTTAATATGCACATCAACATATAGTAATGCTGGCCCCATGACTACAGAAAGGGTCTTTGGATAATGCTGGCTCCCTTGGCTAAGAAAAACAGATGAGTATTGCCCCCTAGAGTCAGATACGACTGGACAGGGGAAACCTTTACCGTTACCGTTTAGATAGGCAAACTCCAGCTGTAGACAAGACAAATTGCTAATCTGAGCAGTTTAAGAAAGGAACCAATTTTCCACTGAGATGGTGTCACCCTCCCATTCACAGGATGTGTTTAGGCATAATTTGGTTAGCCATTTCTCAGGGCTGTTTCATGTTGAGTCCTGCACAGAGCAGAGTGGTAAATTGTGACTTTGTCCACTTCTATGCTTGTAGGATCATCTGGCTGACTCATAGTTGAAGCAGCCTTTGGCAGATGTTCTAGATCAGAGGTTTCCAACCTTGGCAACTTTAAGACTTGTGGACCTCAACTCCCAGCATGCTGGCTGAGAAATTCTGGGAGCTGAAGTCCACAAGTGTTGTGGCCCGCCAGTGGCCTGCGCGGATCGTGGCTGATCCCGACAACGAGGAGGCTGGTGTGATGTCGCGCCAGCAGCCTGCGCAGCCGGTGCTCGCGTCAGACAGCGAGGAGGCCGAAGAGGATGTGATGCCAGAGGCAGAGACTCAGCCAGGGCCTTCAGAACCTCCAGAGGCTCCTTCCAGTGGAGAGAGTGAAGTGGAGGAACCTCTCCTCAATGCTCGGGCACGCAGGGCTGCCAAAAGGCAGGAGTGGCTACTCAGGAGGAGGAGGTCTACTCGAGAGTAGGGCTTGAGGATAATTGGCCACTCCCTTAGCCTATTTAAGTCACACTCAGCTAGTGTGTTCTTGCTGGAAACAACTTATATTATTATCAGAGTATTTTGGTTTATCATATCTTGTTTTCTGGGCTGGTTGTCAACCTTTGCCGGTCTTGTTTATTCTTGTTACTTAATAAATTTGATAAGGACCATTGGTGTGTGTCAATATTCTCGGAAATCCGGAGCTGGGGCAGAACAACAAGTCTTAAAGTTGCCAAGGTTGGAGACCCCTGTTCTAGATAATAAGAGGCTACAACATGTAGTCATGGTGCTCCTCCCTATCTTTGTCAATTTAAAATCAGATTTAATGTTATTAATGTTTTAATATATCATATTGGTGGCTCAGTGGCTAAGACGCTGAGCTTGTCAATCAAAAGGTCGGCAGTTCAGCAGTTCGAATCCCTAGTGCCGCGTAACGGAGTGAGCTCCCGTTACTTGTCCCAGCTTCTGCCAACTTAGCAGTTCAAAAGTATGTAAAAAATGCAAGTAGAAAAATAGGGACCATCTTTGGTGGGAAGGTAACAGCGTTCCATGCGCCTTTGGCATTGAGTCATGCCGGCCACATAACCATGGAGACGTCTTCGGACAGCGCTGGCTCTTTGGCTGTGAAACAGAGATGAGCACCGCCCCCTAGAGTCGGGAACGACTAGCAGATATGTGAGAGGGGAACCTTTACCTTTATTGGTGTTTTATTAATTGCAAGTCAACTAGGAGTCACCTTTAGGTGAGACAGTCAGCATATCAGTTCAATAAATAAATAAACCATAATGATAGACTCAAAACTCTGCCGGTTGGTTGGTTGGTTGGTTTTGCAACATATGACAGACATTAAGAAAGGAAACAGAGTTTTGATTGTATTGTGGCGGCTGCCATCTTGATTTTTTTGAGCACACTCTGCAGATACCCCTTGTTTTGAGCATACCCCGCAGGAGACCTTTAATCAACACATCAATTCATTCCTATCCCCGCCCCCCCCCCGCCCCCCATTTGTTTATGTACTTGGAATTGGAGAGAACGTAGAAAGCAGCAGCATGTTGCCATGCCAGTGGTGTGCGTATATGTGTGTATATGCACATGCTGAGTGTGAAAGGCAGGAGGCTGGAGGAAAAAAGAGGTACTCTCCCAGCTCTGTAGAAACCCCAACCTCCTGAATCCAGGGCGCCAAGCTTGTCACGTCGCAAGGTGCCAAAGCAATCAATAGTAATTCCAATATCATACAAGTCAATTTCAACCTGTCATGAGCAGCCCCCATTCAATAGCAGGGCGAGCTGATAAATGGGACCCTCAGAAAGCAGATATATAGCGTTGGGGGTGGGGGGGGGGTGGGGGGGGAGAGTCATAAAATAGGGAATCAGGCAGTGGGAGGGGTGGAGAGAAAGGGTGGGATGGCTGTTCTCTCCCCCTCCTCTTTGCAAATGCCTTCACTACAGAATCCTTTTCTACCCTTCCACAACCTTCCCTGCCTGCCGAAAGCCCCAGAGGACCGTTCCCATCATCCTCAACCAACCAGCATCATCACTGGTCCTGTTGAGAGAGAAGAATGGGATTCATACAGGGGTGAAATGCTCCCGGTTCGGACCGGATCGCCCGATCCGGTAGCGATTGCGGTGGGTGGTTCGGAGAACCAGTAGCAAAAATCCCTGTGCCCCCCCCTCACCCACCATGCCCATCTGAGCCGCGCGATCATCAGAGGCTTTTTTTTTTACTTTTAAAAGCATTTTTTCGGCCAAAGAGGTTGTAGAAAAAATGCTTTTAAAAGTAAAAAAAAAAAAAAAAAGCCTCTGATGAGGTGGACGGGGTAAGCGAGCGGCGACCAGGCTGGGGACCCGGTTTGGGGGCGTGGCCAGCCAATGTTACTACCGGTTCTCCAAACTACTACAAATTTTTACTATCGGTTCTTGCAAACCAGTGCAAACCAGGAGCAACCCATCATTGGTATAGGCCTTACCAGCTACCTGCGGACACACCATGGACAGCCCACAACCTGTTAGATGTCAAGGTCCTCTTCGAACACGATGGATGAACTTCATCACATTGCAACAGGGTATATTTCTAGATGTCTTCTGGACTCCTTCTCTCTCTACAAATGTAATATGCATCAGAAACTTCTAGGGAAATAGAGTTTCCCAGGGCATCTGACCATACAGGTTGTCCTCAACTTACAACAACTCGCTTAGTGACCGTTTAAAGTTACAACGGCATTGAAAAAAGTGGCTTATGACCGTATTTCATACTTAACAACCATTGCAACACCCCCATGGTCACGTGATGAAAGTCCAGGTGCTTAGCAACTGACTCATATTTATGACGGTTGCAGAGTCCCAGGTCCTGTGATCATCGTTGCCGACCTTCTGACAAGCAAAGTCAATGGGGAAGTCAGATTCACTTAACAACTGTGTTATTAACTTAACAACTTCTGGGATTCACTTACCAACTGTGGCAGGAAAGGTCGTAAAATGGGGCAAAACTTACTTAACAAATGTCTCACTTGGCAAGAGAAAATTTGGGCTCAGTTGTGGTCGTAAATTGAGGACTACCTGTATAACCCATGACCCTAAGTCCTGGAACACTGTCCATCTAGAACAGGGGTGTCAAACTCGATTTCATTGAGGGCCGCATCAGAGTTGTGTTTGACCTCGGGGGCAGGGTGGGCCTGGACAGAATGGGTGTGGTTAGCTTGATGTCACTCATGTTGGGGATATCTGTGCCGAGCGCTCTGCCAGCAAAAACAGGCTCCAGAGCTCCACTTTCAGCTGCGACGGCCTCCTGCCACCCTCTGCCAGTGAAAACGGAGCTCCGTTTTCACGGCAGAGGATGGCAGGAGGCCATCGCAGCTGAAAATGGGGCCTGGGAGGGCCGCTTGTGGCCCTCCCAAGATCAGTTTTTGCTGGCAGAAGCACCAAGGGCCGGTTCTTTGCTGTTTCTAGGACGGCCTCAGGGGCCAGTTCTAAGCACCCCACGGGTCAGATCCAGCCCCCGGGTCTTAAGTTTGACACCCCCGATCTAGAATATACTGGTGACAAAGAAGACTATAGCTGAGTTCACACAGGACAGTAATGGGTTATCAACTCCTAGAGATAGGCCAAGTCATAGAACAGATAACAAGAATTACTGGCACTCCCGGTTTATTAAAATAATAACAGAGTTGGAAGGGACCATGGAGGTCTTCTAATCCAACCATCCTAAATTCTATATCATTTCAGACAAACGATTGTCCAATCTCTTCTTGAAAACCTCCAGTTTTGCAGCACCCACAACGTCTGAAGGCAAATCATTCCACTGATTAATTGTTCTAACTGTCAGGAAATGGAGGCGTCTTTGGGCAGCGCTGGCTCTTCAGCTTAGAAACGGAGATGAGCACCGCCCCCTAGAGTCGGGAATGACTAGCAGATATATGTGAGGGGAACCTTTACCTTTACCTATGACAGTGATGGCTAACCTTTTTGTTGTCGCGTGCCAAAAGTGGGGGGAGCGCGGGGGGAATCACGTGCATGCGTGCCCACACTCAATGCCCCCTTGCACCCTGCCCCCTCCCACGCATGCACGCATGCTCCCCCCACTTTTGGCACATGATGGCCCAGTGGGCACGGTAGGCCCGTTTTTCGTCCTCCCCAGGCTCCAGAAGCTTTCTTGGAGTTTGGGGAGGGCGAAAACAGCCTTCCGCAGCCTGCCAGAGGCTCTCCGGAGGCCGGAAACAGCCCATTTCTTGACTTCCAGTGGGCCCAGAAGGCCCAAAAATCAGCTGGCCGGCGTGCACATGCGTGCTGGAGCTGAGCTAGCACAACACTTGCGTGTCCACAGATATGGCTCCGTGTGCCACCTGTGGCACGCGTGCCATAGGTTCGCCATCACGGACCTATGATAACAGAATCTTGAAAGCCTGCTAGAGTTATCCGCTTATACCAAACAAAATCAAGGCCAGTTGTCATTCCCTTTCTCACAACAGTCCTTGCATTGCTTCTCCAATATTTCCTCCTTATTCCTGTACAGTTTCTAGTGTCTTAGTTTTGAGTTGGTCTTCTGGGGAAATGCACTAATTGAAGTTTGTTGAGAAGCCATGCGGAATCCTGGCCATAAGGAGCCCACTCATGAAATTGTTCACTGCTGTCATGTTAAAAAAATGGGATAGGACAGGACGCACATGGGGAAAACACCACAAGAGGGAGGGATTTGAAAGGAAGGCTTAGAAGTAGTCCTCGATTTACAACCATTTTGTTTAGTGACCATTCGAAGTTACCAAGGCACTGGAAAAAAAATAACGTGCCTATTTTTCACACAACTGTTGCAGCATCCCCATGGTCATATGATTGTTGTGGCCCATCAGCGGCCAGTGCAGATTGTAGTTGATTTCGACAGCGAGGAGGCTGGTGTGGTGCTGCGCCAGGAGCCTGTGCAGCTGGCGCTCGAGTCGGACAGTGAGGAGGCTGGAGAAGATGTGGTGCCAGAGGCAGGGATTAAGCCAGGGCCTTCAGAACCTCCAGAAGTTCCTTTAAGTGAAGAGGACGAAGAGGAGGAGCCTCTTCTCAATGCACGGACGCGCAGAGCTGCCAAAAGGCAGGAGTGGCTCCTCAGGAGGAGGTCTCCGCGAGAGTAAGGCTTGGGGCTAATTGGCCACTCCCTTAGCCTATTTAAGGCGGAACGCCACTTGCAGCAAGCTGTAGGGAACAACTTTAGTTAACTCTCCTTCGCGTCTGGATTCTCTGCAAAATTGCTTCTGGGCTTTCTGCCAACTCTAGTAAGACTGTGATTACCTTATCTCAGAATTCTTGTAGGCTGTTAAGACAGTTTATTAACAACCTTTGGTTGATAAAGACTGAGTTATTTGAGTAAAATAAGCTTTGTATAGAGTTTGTGTGTGCTGCATTCTTTGGGGTCCGTAGCTGGGGCAGAACAATGAACAGATTCAGATGCTTGGCAACTGGCTCATCTTTATGACGGTTTGCTGTGTCCCTGGGTCATCTGATCACCTTTTTCAACCTTCTGACAAGCAAAGTCAATGGAGAAGCCAGATTCACTTAGCAACCTTGTTACAAACTTAACAACTGTGGTCATTTAGCAACTGTGGCCAGAAAAATTGTAAAATGGGGCCAAACTCACTTAACAACCGTCTTCTTTAGCAATGGAAATGTTTGGCTCAGTTGTGGTCGTAAGTCGAGGATTACTTGTGTTTGCTTTTCAGAAAAACGCCAAAAAGATGTTAGAAAAACTCACACAGCTAATCATCACCATTCCATATTCAATGGGCGACTTCCCAAAAGCCATTCTCCATGGTAAACTCTATGATGTGGAGATACAGATACAGATTAACAGAATTAGAAGGGACCTTGCAGGTCATCTAGTCCAACCCACCCCCCACCCAAGCAGACCCTACACCGTTTTTGACAGATGGTAGAAAGCAAGGCTTTCCTGAAGGCCTCTGCAGCTGATAACAGAGCTCCAGATGAATCTGGAGCTTTGTTATCAGCTACAGAGGCTCTCAGGAAAGCCTTGCCAGTCTTGCCGGCTGCAGAAGAAATGGGCCGGCGAGGCAGGTTTCGGGCTGTGCGAGGCCTGGCTACAACTGTCCAAAGGTAAGTAGTAGGGCAGCTCCACCACCCACCCACCCCATCCCCACCCTAGCTTAATTTTTACCTGTGCACTCTGGAGTGGGAAGAATCTTAATTAGGGCTTATTTTGGGGGTAGGGTTTATATTAGGCGCACGTGTAAAAATTAAGCTAGGACTTACTTTCAGAGTAGGTCGTATTTTCGGGGAAACAGGGTAGATATACCAAACTCTACCCCTTCCACCATCTTTCTCTGCCTTTCCAAATGCTTCAGGCCTGCATAATGCGTTTTCCCACTCCTATCTCTGCTGAGATAGAGATAACACAAGCTCTCTATAGGTATATGGATCCACGATGCTAAATGGAGCTTGGAGACCCAGAGGGAAGGGGGAGAAGAGATGAGGGGACAAACTGTGGAGTGGTTTCAAGAGAAGACGCCAAGCTCCTTGTCTAATGGAATCCTCGGCTGTAGTAATTAAGCTGGGCTACTGCTAACCGTAATGTGATGTATATATGCCTTTAACTAATCATTTATTAGACCCGTTGATGGTTTGTCAATATTAATTCATTTATTTAAACAACTCGGAGCTGTAATGAAGATGTTTGCTTTACCGGGACAGGGGGGTTGGGGCATGGAGATGAAGGAGCCTGGAGACTTTTTTGTGGGCTCAATGGATGTCTGCCAGATGACAAGTCTGATGGGGACTTGGAGGGGGAGTGTGGAAATTCAAGATCCAGCCAAACTTCGCCTTTTGTTTTGCAAAATTTCTCCCTTGCAGGCTTGACAACTGGACTTTAAAAGGGGGTCTGGGTGGATTAGATCAGAGGTTGCCAATGTACCAGTTATCATGATGGTAAAATGCATTGTTTATGGCTGCATTATTAGAACATGTAGGATTTGGGGCTGCCCTTAAGGACAACTTAGAACGGTGTTTCTCAACCTTGGCGACTTTAAACCGTGTGGACTTCAACTTCCAGAATTCCCCAGCCAACATGGCTTGGAAGATTTTGTTGGTGCAGGAAGCTTGCAGCAGCCCCTTTGATCCTGCTGCAACCATTCTGTTGCAGTGACACAGCCTGTGTCCTCCTTAACCAGTTTAAGGTGCTGATGCTAATTTTGAAAGCTCTACGCCTGGGATAGGCAGCTGAGTGGGCCATGAGCCAGAACTCCTTCAGTTTATGGTAGCAAAACCTCAATTTCCAAAACACTAGAAAATGAGAGTGATTTTCAGTAAGGAGCATAAGAGAGAAAACTAAACAGTCCTTTGAAACTGAGAAAAATAAAATGAAGCATCCTAATTGTGTTTTTTTTTTTAATTTGCCCAGTCAATTGTTTGAGATGGGCAGCTATACAAATCAAATGAAAACAAACAAACAAACAAATAAATAAATAAATACATAAAATCTACTAGCATCATGGCATGACTATCCTATCCATTGTGCGAATCAGCCACCAAAGAAAACCATTGTTTTGATTTAATCTCCTTATCCATAACAAAAGCTAGTATCCCCTGACTTCAATGTGTGGGACCTGTCAGGTGCACGTAACCAAAAACAGGAGTTGACTTCAGAGACTGAAAGCTTTATTGCATGCTTCCTATACACACAAATCTGATCAACTAACGGTCAAGGCAAATTGAGGCTGAATAAGAGTCAATGGAATTAATGGGAGGGCTGAACTTAGGTGTACGGATTCCAAAATGCTGGTGCGTTTGACCCTGCCCTCAGGCTCAGCCTAGGCATCTGCTACAGAACCAGAAAATCTAAAGAAAAACTTTCACTAAAGGTGTGTAAAAATTTCCAGGCTTGGAACAGCCATTTTGTGTGTCCAGGAAATCCTTGCTAAATTATGGTAATTGGGACCAACAACTCCATTGCTATGAGATACGGTTATAAAGCATGATATCAAATTGTCCTGTGCACCCTGGATATTTATGCAGTAATGATAAATAATGATAAAATGAGGTTAGTAAGAAAGTCTCTATAGTATAAGCACTGGCAAAGAATCCAGACCATACATTATGTTGCAGCTTGGGGAGATTTATTGCTCCAGCCTATGCACAAGAATCGAGTCTACTAACTGTTCAACACTAAATTGGTGCTAGATAAGGGTCAATTGAATTCAAGAGGGGTTGGACAGACCATTTGTGGAAAGGTAACAACTCACTTAGGTTCATCCCACCTCAGCTCTGTCTGCTCATCCTCTACATCACATATCCAGGGTACTGTCTCTCTGAGTAGGGGGTCTTTCTTTATTGGCCTTCAAGGACAGCTGAGGGGAGGACATGACAACTCAGAACAATCAAAGGGAGCATTTTGAGTGGGATTATTTTGTTCTACAGCAGGCCATTTTGTTCAAACACAAGGCCCGCGGGCCGGATCTAGCCCATGGGGTGCTTAGATCTGGCCCATGGGGCTGCCCTGGAAAAAGTTAAAGTCTGGCCCACGGTGCCTCTGCCAGCAAAAACAGAGCTGGGGAAGATCGCGTGCAGCCCTTGTGAGCTCCGTTTTTGGCTGCGACAGACTCCTGCAGCTCTCTGCCAGCAAAAATGGAGTTGGGGAGCTCCATATTTGCTGGCAGAGGGCTGCAGGAGGCCGTCGCAGCCAAAAACGGAGCTCATGAGGGCCTGTCCCCCCCCACCTCCGAGCTCTATTTTTGCTGGTAGAGGTTGCAGGAAGCCATCAAAGCCAAAAACGGAGCTTGAGAGCCCGTTTTCACTGGCAGAGCACTTGGGCCACAGGCGCCCCAACACGAGTGATGTCAAGCTGGGCACGCCCACCCTGGCCACACACACCCCGCCCCCCCAAGGTCAAACACAACCCTGATGTGGCCCTCAATGAAATCGAGTTTGACACCCCTGTTCTACAGTAACCAAAACAGTGGTGGGTTGCTCCCAGTTTGGACCGGTTCGCAAGAAGGCTGGGCGAGATGAGTAGCATGATTATAAGGAAGATCTGGAGGGATGGGGGAGAGCTGGACCATGACTGAGGGTTTTTCCCCCCTCTGGCGTTTGTTTGCCTTGGCTCTCCTCTTTCCCCCCCCCCCATCATCATCTCCTGGACTAGGTGTCATCTTGACCTCCCTATAGTTTTTTTGATGGCTACGATCTCCACCGTTGAGCCTGCCCTGGACTATGTGGACTGACCTGATCCCATTCTTTCCCTCCATTGAATGGAGGTTTACATCTGGGGATTCAAGTCTTGGTGGAGTGGGTCTACAGCTGCTGTCTCACCTCCGGTTCTCTGGACGATCGTGGTTGACCAGCCGCCGTGAGAGGGGGGCTGGGTCACCCCTCACCGGTCCAAAACAGCATTCTTACTCCTGCCATTGCCGTGAGAGGGCAATGAGGTCCTATGTGTCCCATTGGAATTCTATTGAAGCCTGACATTTACTCTTGACTGTGATAACATCAAATTGTCCCCTGGCTACTGGCCATGGATTATCACCTCCCCTTGATGTCCAGATGTACTCGGTGAATGACCTTCGTGCCCTGCGAGATTCCCCCCTCTCGCAGGTTTGGCCCTCTTCATTATCGAGGGCCTATCTTGATGACGGGCGTTGGAGCCCCGAGAGATGGCATGCAGCAAAGAAGAGTTTGAGGGGTTTTTTAAGTGGGTTTTTTAGTAGGTTTTTAACAAACATTTTAAGGGGTTCGGGGGGGATTAGGGTGGGTTTTGGGGGAAATCCACCGGGTTCAAGACCAGCCTTAGCGAAGGGCTGCGACACTAGGGACGTAGAACCGGAGGTCGGGGAGGGGGTTGGAGTTCGATTTGAAGAGGGCTGTTCCATCAGCATAGTGAGTGGGAGGGGCAGATATGGCGGTAGCTGGGGACCACATCATGTTCGGGGAATGTGCACTCGCTATTTTAGATCGATTGCGCACTCCGGTCCCCAATGCTTTTCTCGTTCCCCAGGCTGTCCAGATTCTCAGGGCCAGAGCCTTCGGCTGATGTTATGCAACGCCAGGTCCGTTGTTAATAAAGCCCCCCTCATTCACGATCTTATTCAGGAGGGGGAGGCGGACCTGGCGGGCATTACGGAGACCTGGTTGGGCCAGGAGGGGGGAGTTCCCCTCGTGGATATATGCCCACCAGGCTTCCGTGCATTTCATCAGCCGAGGGCTCAGGGCAGGGGCGGGGGGGGTGGCGGTTATTATAAAGGAAGGTCTGGATCCAAGGGAGACCACTGTTCCACAGATAGCCGGATGTGAGTCCCTCTTTGTAAAGTGGGGTCGTGGAGTACAGATGGGCTTGTTGGTCACGTACCTGGCTCCCTGCCACATGGCAACGACCCTGCCCGAGCTGCTTAACGTTATAGCCGAGGTGGCGGTGGACACCCCCAGACTTGTTATTATGGGGGATTTCAACCTGCCATCTATCGGTGAAACGTCTGAGGTGGCTCGAGAGTTCATGGCTTCCATGACGGCCATGGACCTTACTCAGTTAACTCATGGCCCCACTCACACAGGGGGACACACTCTGGACTTAGTTTTTGTCTCTGGTCAGTGGTTGAGTGGCCTTGATATAGGGGATATAGCCATCGAACCCTTGTCATGGTCTGACCACTCGCTCCTTCGACTGGACTTTCTAACTGCTGCACCCCGCCGCAGGGAGGCGGAACCGACCAGGTGGTTCCGCCCCAGGCGCCTGATGGACCCTGATAGGT
Source organism: Pituophis catenifer annectens (assembly GCF_029215685.1). NCBI lineage: Eukaryota > Metazoa > Chordata > Lepidosauria > Squamata > Colubridae > Pituophis > Pituophis catenifer. The sequence continues at coordinate 335,135,439 of NW_027256881.1, forward strand.
TCCAGATGGAGCTTGGGCCATTTCCTGAGACTCTGGCTCATGACTCGGCTGAAGACCTGGTGGCCACCTGGGATAGTGCGGCTGCCGGGGCCTTGGACCGTGTCGTGCCTTTGCGGCCTCTGACCCGGCACCGAACTCACCTAGCTCCTTGGTTCTCCGAGGAGCTTAGGGAGATGAAGCGCCGGAAAAGACGCCTGGAGAGTAGTTGGAGGACCAGCCGCTCCGAATCCGACCGAACACTGGTGAGGTCTCATATTAAGACCTACCTAGTGGCGATAAAAGCGGCGAAATCTAGCTATTTTGCCGCTCTTATCGCGTCATCAGATAATCGCCCGGCCGCCCTGTTTAGGGTGACCCGCTCCCTCCTCCATCTGGAAGTGCGGGATGACCCCTTGCAGGGCCGAGCTGAGGACTTTGTGCAGTATCTGTATGACAAAATCGCTCAGATTCGGGAAGGGCTGGCCTCTGACTGGGTATGTCCGGACGGGATGACTGAGACAGGTCTTGAGAGTGTTATCTGGGGGGAGTTCGATCCTGTGGCTCCCGAGGACATGGACAGGGTCCTGGGACGGCTGAACGCAACCACATGTTTATTGGACCCGTGCCCCTCCTGGTTGGTACTGGCTTCCCGGGAGGTGACACGAGGCTGGCTCCAGAAGATTGTTAACGCTTCTTTGAGTGAGGGGGTCCTGCCGGCCGCTTTGAAAGAAGCGGTTGTGAGGCCCCTCCTCAAGAAGCCCTCTCTGGATCCGGCTGTTTTGGCTAACTATCGTCCAGTCTCCAACCTTCGCTTTGTTGCGAAGGTTGTTGAGAGTGTGGTGGCGCAACAGCTTCCCCGGTACCTGGATGAAGCTGTCTATCCAGACCCGCTCCAGTCCGGCTTCCGGCCTGGGCACAGCACGGAAACGGCATTGGTCGCGTTGGTGGATGATCTCTGGAGGGCTCGGGATAGGGGTTGCTCCTCTATCCTGGTCCTGTTAGACCTCTCAGCGGCTTTTGATACCATCGACCATGGTATCATGTTGCACCGGTTGGCGGGGTTGGGGGTGGGGGGCACCGTTCTGCGGTGGTTCTCCTCCTACCTCTCTGACTGGTCGCAATCTGTGTTGACAGGGGGGCAGCGGTCGACCCCGAGGCACCTTGCTTGTGGGGTGCCACAAGGGTCGGTCCTCTCGCCCCTTCTGTTCAACATTTATGTAAAGCCGCTGGGTGAGATCATCCGTGGCTTCGGGGTGGAGTTCCATCAGTACGCTGATGACACCCAGCTGTACATCTCCACCCCAGGCCACCCCAACGATGCCCTTGAAGTGATGTCCCAGTGCCTGGAGGCCGTGCGGGCCTGGATGGGGAGAAACAGGCTCCGACTCAACCCCTCCAAGACCGAGTGGCTGTGGCTTCCGGCGTCCCGATATAGCCAGCTGACGCCATCGCTGGCTATTGGGGGCGAATCATTCGCCCCCACGGAGAGGGCTCGTAACTTGGGCATCCTCCTGGATGCACGGCTGTCGTTAGAAGATCATTTGACGGCCGTGGCCAGGGGAGCTTTTTATCAGGTCCGCCTGATACGCCAGTTGCGCCCCTTTCTAGATCGGGACTCCCTACGCACAGTCACTCAGGCACTCGTCACTTCCCACCTGGACTACTGCAACGCTCTCTACATGGGGCTCCCCCTGGGGTGCACCCGGAGGCTCCAGCTGGTCCAGAACGTGGCTGCGCGGGGGATTATGGGGGCGACGAGGCGCTCCCACGTAACACCTCTCCTGCGCGAGCTGCACTGGCTCCCGGTGGTCTTCCGGGTGCACTTCAAGGTGTTGGTGACCACCTTTAAAGCGCTCCATGGCTTAGGGCCGGGGTACTTACGAGACCGCCTTCTGCCACCAATAGCCTCCCACCGGCCAGTACGCTCGCACAGAGTGGGCCTCCTCAGGGTGCCATCCGCCAGACAATGTCGGCTGACGACCCCCAGGGGGAGAGCCTTCTCTGTGGCGGCGGCCACCCTCTGGAACAACCTCCCCCCAGAGATACGTACAATAACAGACCTCCGGATTTTTCGTCGGGCCCTGAAAACCCATTTATTTCAACTAGCGGGGCTGGCCTGAGTTAATTTTAAATTGATTTTAAATTGGGTTATTTTAATTTACGGCCAGTAATATTTAATTATTTTAAATTGTTTTTAAATTTTGTATGTATTGTTTTTTACTCTGGCTGTTCACCGCCCTGAGTCCTATTCTGGAGAAGGGCGGTATAGAAATTTAAATAAATAAATAAATAAATAAATAAATAAATAAATAAATAAATAAATAAATAAAAATTTGTAGTAGTTCCAAGAACCGGTAATAACATTGGCTGGCCATGCCCCCGAACCGGTGCCCAGCCCAGTCGCTGCTCACTTACCCCGCCCACCTCATCAGAGGCTTTTTTTTTTTTACTTTTAAAAGCATTTTTTCTACAACCTCTTCAGACGAAAAAATGCTTTTAAAAGAAAAAAAAAGCCTCTGATGATCCCGCAGCTCAGCTGGGATCGTCAGAAGCTTTTCAAAGCATTTTTTTCTGCAACCTCTTAAGGTTGTAGAAAAAATGCTTTTAAAAGTTAAAAAAAAAAGGTTGGCCATGCCCACCCAGTCACATTACCCCCACCAAGAGAAGGGCAGCATATAAATCAAATTAAAAACAAAAACAAAAACATGAGAATTGGAGGCAAATTTGCCCTTTCTCTTTCTTTTTACCCAAGAGTTTCTTTGCAATTCAAGGTAAACTAGCTTTTGAAATTTTAGCCAGCTGTTCTAGAGAAACCCAGCTTTGGTCAATCTAAAATCCCAATTCTTATACTGTGGTCTAGAAATTTCTGTTGAATTTTCTCGTAACCAGAAAGATATAAGTAGTTCACTAAGAAATAGCTACAATTAGGGCCAGGGTACTGAACACAATCAGAAGTCACTACCCATCAGTAAAAGATGTCTATGTATTGACTCCAGAGCTAATATCTCCACAGGTGAAAGGAAAACAATGAACAATTCTCAAGCTTTTAAAAATAGCTCTGCATTTATGCCGTACAGCAACTTGATGTGATGGGAATGGAATTTAAATAATATTGCAAAGGTTTGGCAGGGAAGACACAAATAATTTTTGCTTGTTCATTTCTCTGCACGGGAACAGGTGTTTTTTTTTTTTATGGCAGCATGAGTTTTTATTTGGGACAGGGAAAACAGGGACAAGGGAGTACATGTTCTTAATGAATATGTAAATAAAAATAATTTTGTAGTAATGTGATAAGCGGCCCAACTTCAGGGAATAACTCTGAGCACCTACCAACACAAACCAACCAACAAAGCATAATTAAATACAAACAAAATAAATACAAAATTTATTTAGGCAACTCACACCTAACTTGGGTTTGAAATACACACACGTCGTATTTAAAGAAAAGCAAGAGAACACAAGATGCTTTCAGAATTCATTATTTATTCATCAGGCCCAATGCATTACAGGTAGTCCTAGACTACGGGTCAGCAACCCGCGGCTCTGGAGCCGTATGTGGCTCTTTCATCCCTCTGCTGCAGCTCCCTGTCGCTAGTTGGCTCCACAATTGATAGGGCTTTCAGTGAGGATAGGTAAAGGAAAAAGGACACCGCACTAGGAGGAGACTCTATGGTGGGGGAACCAGACTTCCGGTCGGCTCCAGAATTGAATGGAGGGCTTCCAGTTAGGACCTTTGTGGCTCTTTGAGTGTTTAAAGTTGCCAACCCCTGTCCTAGACGTATGACTACATTTGGGATCAGAATTTCCCAACCGCTAAGCAAGGCAGTTGTTAAGTGAGTCATGCTCAATTTTACCTTTTTTTTTTGCCGCAGCTGTTAAGCGAATCACTGCAGCTGTTAAGTGAATCATGCAATTGTTAAGCGAATCCAACTTTCCCCATTGACTTTATTTATTTATTTATTTATTTATTTATTTATTTATTTATTTATTTATTTATTTATTTTGTTTTGTTTTGTTTTGTTTTGTTTTGTTTTATTTTATTTTATTTTATTTTATTTTATTTTATTTTATTTTATTTTATTTTATTTTATTTTATTTTATTTATATACCGCCCTTCTCCAACAGGACTCATGGCGGTGAACAGCCATGGTAAAACATAGCATATAAAATTTAAAAGCAGTTTAAAAGACATTAAATAATTTTGGCCATCAATTTAAAACAACCCAGTTAAAACCAATTACAAATTAAAATTGAAAGGATGGGATCAAGCCAGCCCGGCTAGATGAAATAGATGTGTTTTCAGGGCCCGACGAAAAGTCCGGAGGTCTGGTATCGTGTGTATCTCTGGGGGTAGGTCATTCCAGAGGGCAGGAGCTGCCACAGAGAAGGCTCTCCCCCTGGGGGTCGCCAGCCAACATTGTCTGGCCGACGGCACCCTGAAGAGGCCCTCTCTGTGCGAGTGAACTGGCCAGTGGGAGGCTATTGGCGGCAGAAGGCGGTCTCGTAGATACCCCGGCCCTAAGCCTGACTTTGCTTGTCAGAGCCAGCTGGGAAGGTCGCAAAATAGTGATCACATGACCCTGGCACTCTGCAACCATCATAAATACGTGCCAGTTGCCTAGGGCCTGAATTTCGATAATGTGACCATGGGGATGCCACAACAGTCGTAAGTGCAAGGACTGGTTGTAAGGCATCTTTTTCAGTGCCGTTGTAACTTCAAACCTAAACAAATGATTGTAAATTGAGGACTATTGTACAAGGATTCCTCCTGGGCTCTAAGCAGAAGGGGAAAAAAATCAAACAGCCCACAAAGCCAGGACATATTCCCCAAATCCCTCAGAGGCTCACTCTCTTCCAATCCTAGCAGAGAAGAGCTGCGATGCTCCGCCAGACAATTCATTCTGCTTGGTTCATTCGCAGTCCATTCCAGCCATTGAGATGTCACGAAGCTGTGATATTTCTGCGGAATGTCTATTACTCCAGGTTTATGGAGCATGTCAGGCCTTGCAATGACCCTCTTGGAACATGAAGGCCAGTCTATCAAGTCAGTGGGTCATGAACAGGGAGGTCTCTATGTGGATAGCAGGTCCTCTGTGCTCATAAAGCCACTGTACAGAGCTGGTTCGGCGATGGTTCATTTTTTTTTTTTTTTAATTTGATTTATATGCCGCCCTTCTCCGGAGACTCAGGGCGGCTTACAATGCTTTAAGCAATAGCCTTCATTCTTTTGTATATTTTATACAAAGTCAGCTTATTGCCCCCACAAACTGGGTCCTCATTTCACCTACCTTAGAAAGGATGGAAGGCTGAGTCAACCTTGAGCCTTGGAGAGATTCGAACCAGCAGAAATTGCAGGCAGCTGTGTTAATAACAGGGTGCACTAAACCCTTGTACTATCAATTTGGTGGATAGCCTTGCCTTCACAGCGATGCCCAGTTAAAGGTCTGTTTTACAGAAGTTATTCATTTTTATTTATTTATTTTTTATTCTTTTAATTAAGAAAATCTGCATGGCCACCCAATTCCCCCACTCTGACTCCAGGCGGTTTATGGATGTAAAACCTCAAATACAAAACTCGATAAACCCTCACCACCTCCGCCTGTGGCAACAACAATCAAACAAATCTTGGGGCTCTATATCACCGTGGTGTCCTCAGAGATGCTGGCAAAACCAGGTCTTCAGAGCCTTTCAAAAGTATATCAGGGTTAAGGCTATTTATCTCTGCAGGGATGATGTTCCACAAGGAGGGAGCCACCACAGAGAAGGCCCTTCTTCTTGGTCCCACTAGACAGACCTCCTTAAGAGGGGTTGTCAAGGCTCCGACTAATGAACCCAAGCAAATCAGAACTCTGAGACTTGGCTCCTTCTCAAAAGTCTTCTTTAATGAGTACATCATATCGGCACAGCTTCAAAGGAAAACCAAATCTAAATCTTTCCCGCGGTTACAGTATAGTAAAACTAGGAAATAACCTCATCCCCAAGTGTCACAGGTCACGTTGGCCAATTGGATTAATTGGCGGGCTCTTCAGGCATTTCTTCCCCAACCTTATTGCCGGTAGAGATGACCTTGGTTCTTAGGAGAAAGCTCATTGTTGTGTCTAGTAATGCATTCCAACCTCCTTCCCCCTTTCCACCTCTGTGTGGCAACTGAGGAACAAAAAGATGGCTGCTGCCAGGTTCAGTTCGAAATTGACAGGGGTGCCCTGCCTCCCTGCTCAGGCGGATCAGGTTCTGGGGTGAAAGCAGGAAATCCCGCTTTCTAGTGAAGCTAAATCGCTCGGCACAGCTGATTCCCCCCTCGCTGTTCTACTTACCTTCCCAAACCTCCTTTTGGTATGTACTGCGCACGTGCACATGTGCAGCGTGCATTTGGGGTGCACTGCACATGCAGTGCGCATTTGGTGCGCATGCATGGCCAGCGAAGTGGTAGCAAACCGGTTCAGATTTTACCACTGGTCGGGTTGATGCAATTGGGAAAAGAAGACCCTTCAAATAATCTAGCTCTACGTCATGGGGGTGTGGTCGCCTAGCAGTTAAGATGCAGAGCTTGTCAACCAGAAGATTGGCAGTTCGAGGCCCAAGTACTGCATGTCAGGCTGAGTTCCCGCTCTTGCCCCAGATCTTGCCAACCTAGAAGTTCAACAGCAGGCAAACACAAGTAGATAAATACCGGTAGGTGCCTCTTTGGTGGGAAGGTAACAGCGTTCTGTGCAGAGGTGGGTTCTACTTACCTGTTGTGGCTCCGTTGCCTGAGCCTGGGCTATCGACAGATGCAGACTCTGAGAGTGAGGGGGAGGAGGACCCAGGACCCTCCTCTCTGGCTATGCCTCCAGAGGACACCGAAGGCCAAACGATAGGCTCAGAGCCAAGCACGTCCCCGCAGCCACAGGTGGACAGCGACGAGGAAGATAAGTGCTGGCTGGACCCTCGACAGAGGCGCAGGGAAAAGCGTGCACAGCAGAGGGGAAGGCGTGCCAGAGATTAGCTGAGTCACTGGACCACACCCCACAGGGTATAAATGTGGGTGTGGTGGCCGGTTCAGTTTGTGACGAGCAAAAATTGGAAATACTCCACGATCTCTGCGTTACTGGACTTTGCCTGCTTTATTGGACTGCATTTGGACTAATCTTTGTTTTGTGTGAGTAAAGTCTGAATTGGCAGCTAGCCACTGGGTTGCTGCCAGCTTTATCATCAAAGAGTTTTGTCGTGTGGTTTATTAACTCCGGGCCGTCTGTGGGGGTGTGTGCGTGGTACGGGGACAGAACATCAACTTTAGTACCAGTTGGTAACAGGGCCGCACACACGCACTTCTGTGCATGCGCAGAAGCTTCCTGATGATGTCAGGGTCAATGGGCGGAGCCTCCCGCCGATTTTACTACTGGTTCTATAGAATCCGTCTGAACCGGGGGCAACCCACCACTGCTTCTGTGTGTCTTGGTGTATAGTCATGCCAGTCACGTGATCATGGAAACGTCTTCAACAACACTGGGTCCCTCAGCTAGGAAACGGAGATGAGCACACACACACCCAGAGACGGATAAATCCTGAGCAGGGAAAACCTTTACTGCTACTTTTTAAGTCGTGTAAGGCTTTAAAGGTAACAACCAGTATCTTGAATTGGACCCAGAAGCAAATTGGCAACCATTGCATCTCCTGCAAGAAAGGTGACCCGTCTGGAGTGGCACAAAACCACGCCGACCGCTACATGGTTTGAACTAATTGAATCTTTCAGCTACTTTTCAAGGGCAGCCCCACGGAGAGCACATTGCAGCAGTCAAGACAGGAAGTGATTAAGGCGTGGGTGACTTTAAGCAGGGCTTATTGGTCCAGGAAAGGGCGTAACTGATGCACGACTCACTTGTATTGTCTTAAAGATTTTTCCCAGGAAGATCAATAAAAGTTACTTGATGTAGAACGTGATTGTGTCAGACTAAAAGTCGGCAAAGGCATTCGCATTCAGCTTTTGGTGTCAAAGCTTGGCTTCACCCTCCAGATATTTTGGATCCGGCTGGTTAATTTCAAGGGCAATCCTGTGTGTCATTAAGCCCATTTGGATTTAAAATGAAATTCCCTTCTGAGGAGGTCAACTAGCTGGATTTGCCCAGCCTGCTGAATTCCATTATCAAATTAATTCATTTGCTGGACTCGCACACTGTTTTAAATCATAGATTAATCAGAAGGGTTGGATTTCACAAACATAACACAACAGCAAAAAAAAAAAAAGTAAACAATGATTAAAACTAATTTAGTTTAGCATGTTACAGCAATGCAGAAGATGTTCGGCTGATCTGGTGGAGTTCTGTGAACTTAGCCATTAGATGCATAATTAATGTAGCAGAGTAAAACATTTACTAAGCTCTTGCACACATCGGCCATTAGACACTATGTGCATTGGCATGTCAGGCTTACTCGTGCTTAACCTAACAGTGATTTGTTCTCAATGCAAGAAGTTATGAAGAAATATACAGGTAGTCCTCGATTTACAACAAAAATTGAGCCCAAAATTTCTGTTAAGTGAGACATTGGTTAAGTGAGATTTGCCCCTTTTTACGACCTTCCTTGCCACACTTGTTAAGTGAATGGCTGCAGCTGATAAATTGCTAATCCGGGTGTTAAGTGAATCTGACTTTCCCATTGACTTTGCTTGTCAGAAGGACGCAGAAGACATGATCCTGGGACACAGCAACCGTCATAAGTATGAACCAGTCGCCAAGCATCTGAATGTTGATCACATGATTGTGGGGCTGCTGCAAAAGTCATAACTCTGAAAAACTACCATAAATCACTTTTTTTCAGTGCCGTTGTAACTTTGAGCGGTCACTAAATGAACTGTTGTAAGCCCAGGACTACCTGTATTCCAGTTGGAAGCAGAAAGAACATTATAATAAGAAATGTTCAACAATGGAATTGACTACCTTAAGAACCATTGATTATCTTAACTGCCTTAAGACCACCTTAAGAACCCACCTTCCATGAAAATATTTAAACAAAGATGGGATGGCCAGCTCTCAGGCATGCTATAGGGCAGTGATGGCTAACCTTTTTTACCGTCGTGTGCCAAAAGCAGGGGGAGGGCGAGGGGGTCATGTGCGAGTGTGCCCATACCCATAATTCAAAGTGCCCCCCGCCCACGCTCCCCCCACTTTTGGCAGGTGATGGCACGGTAGGCCCATTTTTTCGCCCTCCCCAGGCTCCAGAGGCTTTCTTGGAGCCTGGGGAGGGCGAAAACAGGCCCTCCAGAGGTCGGAAACAGCCCATTTGCTGACTTCCGGTGGGACCCGAAGCCCCGGTTTTTGCCCTCCCCGGGCTCCGATGGCTTTCTAGGAGCCTGAGGAGGGCAAAAACAGGCCTTCTCCACTCCCACAGAGGCTGGAAATGGCCCATTTGCCTACTTCCGGTGGGCCCGGAAGGCACAAAAATCAGATGCACACGTCGGAGCTGAGCTAGGGCAATGCTCGCGTGCCCACTGATATGGCTTCGTGTGCCACCGGTGGCACGCGTGCCATAGGTTCGCCATCACGGCTATAGGGTTTCTCCAGTGGCAGGGGGTTGAACTAGATAATCCCTAAGGTCTCCTTACATTCTATGACTTAATCATTCATTTGCTGGTGCTGTATAGAAAACTAATTAAACACCAGGCAGGAATGCATATAACACGTTTAACTATAACGTAGTAGGCGGCTGAATGTGTTGTATAAATCCAACTGGTCTTCGGAACAGACACATACCTGATCAGTGTTTGCTTGGCCACATAACAATAGGAGCATAGTTAGACAATAAACATTCTTGACATTACAGATAAAATTTTGGAATTGGTGTGGAAGGGAATTAGCTCTGTTTACCGAGCTGCCTTAGCAAGCTTTTGCAAATACAGTACAGGTAGTCCTCAACTAAGGACCACAACTGGGATCAGATTTTCCATTGCTCAGCGAGTGGTGGTTAACTGAGCTAAGTGCCCGATTTTACAACCATTTTGACATGGTTGTTAAGCGAATCACTGCAGTTGTTAAGTGAATCGGGCAGCCGTTAAGCAAATTCAGCTTCCTATATTGACTTTGTTGTCAGTAGCAAGTTGGGAAAGTCACAAATGGCGATCATGTGACTTTGGGGTGCTGCAACCATTGTAAATAGCGTATATGCCGGTTACCAAGCACCTGAATTTTGATCACATGATGCTGCAGTAGTTGTAAAGTTGCAAATCGAGGACTACCTGTAAACCACTTTGAACACAGAACTAATTAAATATTGGTGCAAATGGGCAGGTTCTCCAGTGTCATACTGTGCCCCATTTTCTCAATCTCTGTTGTTTTTAAAGCTGGGCAATAAATCCATAAAGTATTATTAATATAGGTTGTCCTTGATTTACGACTACAATGGATCCCAAAATTTCTGTTGCTAAACAAGGCAGTTGTGATCTTTGCTCCATTTTATGACCTTTCTTGCCATTAAGTGAATCACTGCAGTTATTAGTAGCACAGTTGTTAAATGAATCTGCCTTCCCCATTGACTTTGCTTGGCAGAAGGTGATCGCATGACCCCGGGACATTGCAACCGTCATAAATATGAGTCAGCTGATCACTTACAACATCTGAGTTTTGATCGCGTGACCATGGGGATGCTGCAACGGCTGTTAAGTGTGAAAAACTATCATAAGTCACTTTTTTTCAATGTAACTTCAGAAGTGCGTATAGTCAAGGCTATGGTTTTCCCAGTTGCAATGGATGGCTGTGAAAGTTGGACCATAAGGAAGGCTGAGTGCCAAAGAATTGAGGCCTTTGAAGGATGGTGCTGGAGAAGACTCCTGCGAGTCCCTTGGACTGCAAGGCGATCAAACCGGTTAGTCCTAGAGGAGATCAACCCTGACTGTTCTTTAGAAGGCCAGATCCTGAAGATGAAACTCAAATACTTTGGCCACCTAATGAGAAGGAAGGACTCACTGGAGAAGAGCCTAATGCTGGGAAAGATGGAGGGCAAAAGAAGAGGGGGACGACCAGGGGTGGGTTCTAAATATTTTTACTACCGGTTCTGTGGGCGTGGCTTATTTTGTGGGTGTGGTTTGGAGGTCATGTGACTAGGTGGGCGTGGCTAGCTGGTCAGAGTCATTTCTGGAAGGTCCTCGCCCTTACGACCAGTCCTCACACTTACGACCCGACTCATTTGTTTGCTTTTAACACTGATCTGCTATAGGACGGCCCTTTGAAGCCCCGCGGCAAGAGTTTAAACAGTTTTTTTCCCTCTAGTCATCAGCTGGGACTCAGGAGGCAGCAATAGATTGGGGGTGGGACCAAATAAAAGGTAAGAATAACGTGGGGGGTGGGGGGGGAGGGCGGGGGGGGAGAACCGGTTCGGTGACGTCATATTGTCACCGCTACCGGCTCGGCTGAACCGGACCGAACCGGGAGGAACCCACCACTGGGGACGACAGAGAATGAGGTGGCTGGATGGAGTCACTGAAGCAGTCGGCGTGAGCTTAAATGGACTCCAGAGGATGGTAGAGGACAGGAAGACCTGGAGGAACGTTGTCCATGGGGTCGTGATGGGTCGGACATGACTTCGCAACTAACAACAACAAATGTAAGTTGAGGACTCCCTGTATATAAATCAGTAATAAAAATGCAATATGGATAGCAATCACCCGAATCCTAACGGGCACTCCCAGATCCTCGGCGTCCCTCTTAGAAGGCAGAGGCCAGCCTTCCGAATGGCCTCTTGGCTCTTGTTCCTCCTCTGATCCGCCCCAGTCATGCAAGCTGCACAGCGAGCCTGCACAGTGAGGCGTCCCTAGCTTTAATTAAACCCATTTTAACATTGATTTCATTAGACTGGTGCTTTAACTACATCGCCGTCAGAATGATTTAAACATCAGGCGTGCCAGTGGTAAGTTGCAGAGAGGGTGTCACTGGGATGGTGTCGGTCCAAAGCTTCTGCTCCTCCTTTGTGGTTCAAAGGTCCCTGAAAAAAACCCAACCAAGTTAGTAAGTCTTCCTCCATTGCTCTTTGTGGTAAAAGGATCTTATGGGGTACCAGTCAAAAGGGCATTTAAAGCATTGGTTAGTGCTTCATTTAAAAGCCACGTTTTCTTCTTCTTCTTTTTAAAGTTTGTTTCAAGATTTGGTTGCCTGTCTTTATATCCTCCAAGACAGCCTATATTTAATTCAGATTTAAAGTAACTATTTATTGTTTTAATATTTTAATGTATTATGTTGGTGTTAATACCGATTGATTGTAAGCCACCTCAAATCGCTCTTGGCAGCATACAGGCAGTCCTCAACTTACAACAACTCATTTAGTAACTGTTCGAAGTTGCAATGGCACTGAAAAATGTGACTTATGACTGTTTTTCACACTTACGACCATTGTAGCATCCCCATGGTAACATAATCAAAATTCAGAGGCTTGGCAACTGACTCATATTTATAATGGTTGCAGTGTCCCGGGGTCATGTGATTCCCTTCTGCGACCTTCTGACAAGCCAAGTCAATGGGGAAACCAGATTCACTTAACAACTGGGTTACTAACTTAACAACTGCAGTGATTCGTTTAACAACTGTGGCAAGAAAGGTTGTAAAATGGGGCAAAATTCACTTAACAAATGTTTCACTTAGTGACATAAATGTTGAGCTCAATTGTGGTGTAAGGCAAGTGTCAGCTTTGGAAGCCATATTAGCGCCGGAAACTTCCACACTTGCCACCTTCTCATGTGTGGGAAAGTAGAAGGGATTTAGTAGAGGGAATGTAGTTAGACAAAATAGCATTCTTCTTTTCAGTCAAGGTCAGGACAATCCTGCATCTGGAGAAGGAGTGGTTGGAGAGATGGGACGGATGGTGATTGGAGCATGTGATCGACTGAGGAGTGAGGGGATGGTTTGGGGGGTTTTGATTTACTGAGGGAAAACCTGGAACTCTCAGATTTGGGTTTTCCCAGATGTGCCAGTATACCTACTCCAATAAATAGAACTTTGAGAAAATGCTTGCCTCAGAGTTTTTAATTGGAGTTGGGTTTTTCTGGAACACTGACAGCAAGGACTACCTGTATAAGTTTAATAAATAAGTTAAATAAATAAGTTTTTAAAGGCCTGGGGATCTCAGGGACCTGGAGACATTCTTAAATGGCTCTCACATTGTGTTCTCTTTATGGTTCTATTATTTTACTTCTGTTTTGTTTACACTACTTTCATTTCCTTACTTGTTATTATTCTAAGCCGCCTAGAGGAGTGATAGACAGCAAATAAATATACCAAATAAATAAATATTGTGGTGCATATTTTTACTCTCTCTCTCCGTGTGGCTTGTATGTTTAATTTTTTTTAAATCATATTTTTTCATTTTTCATATGACTTTTTTGTATTTTGATTACGGTTGTTTATCATACTTGTTGTTTTATTGTTTGCTGTACACTGCTGAGAGTAGCTTCCTGCAAGATGGGCAGATGTATCAATGTGATTAATACATAAATAACATTACAGTGGGGCATCATATCTTTATGGGCCTTGGGGAGTTATGTTTTCCCAACCTTCAGTCACATGATTTGGAAAGAGGAGCTGTCTCTTTGTCCTCTATAATTTGATTATTTTTAGCAACTTTGGTTGGTTTGGTTATTATTTTTGCCTGTGTGTGCAGCACTAGCATTTTGTTGCAAACAGTGGTGATTCAATTATACATTTTAATTGTACTCCTGAGGGTGAAAGAAAGAGCTAGTGCAATGCATTGCATTTACAAATAAAATTGGGGACAGAATTTGAACATTAAACATCTCTGAAACTTGAAATGCTTAATAATTAAATTTAGCTAGTCATATGTGTTGGATTTCAGGTTTCATGCTGGCTAGGGATTACAAGTAGTCCTTGATTTCTGACAACAATTGAGCCCAAAAATTTTGTTGCTGAACGAGATAGTTGCTAAGTGAATTTTGCTCCATTTTACAATCTTCCTTGCCACAATTGTTAAGTGAATAACTGCAATTGTTAAGTTAGCAACACCGTTGCTTCCCCATTGACTTGGCTTGTCAGTTCACAAAAGGTGATCACATGAGCTCTGGACACTGCAACCTTTAAAAATACGAGTCAGTTGCCAAGCGTTTTAATTTTGAACGTATGACCATGGAGATACTACAACAGTTGTGTAAAAAATGGTCATAACCCATTTTTTCCAGTGCTGTTGTAACTTCAAACAGTCACTAAATGAACTGTTGTATGTCAAGGACTCCCTATATTTCAGTACTGTGTATTTTTCCCCCATTCAGCTTTTCTTCCAAAGGCTAAACATATTCATTGGAATATACAAAGGGGTAATGCTGCAAAAAATGGTTGACAGTTATTTGAGCATATAATTTAGTCTTCAGTAGTATTTTTATTTGTCATGCAAAGAGCTATTGAAGCAGTAGAAATCACAGTGTTGTTGTTTTCCAATAAATTGAAAAAAAGAATTTGGGAATTTATTTTGATGCAGAGGCTGCTTTCTAAAAACACATTCAAGCAAATAACTTCCATGAAGCACAATGGAATTTAGTCCTTAGTAAAAACACCTAGCACAAAAACGTATTTAGATTAGATTAGATTAGATTAGATTAGATTAGATTAGATTAGATTAGATTAGATTAGATTAGATTAGATTAGATTAGATTAGATTAGATTAGATTAACAGAGTTGGAAGGGACCTTGTAGGTCATCTAGTCCAACCCCCCCACTCAAACAGGAGACCCTACACCTTTTCTGACAGATGACTGTCCAGTCTCTTCTTAAAAGCTTTCAGTGATAAAGCGCCCACCACTTCTGAAGGCAACTTCTGTTCCATTGGTTGATTGCTTTCACTGTCAGAAAATTTCTCCTCATTTCCAGGTTGAATCTCTCCTTGATCAGTTTCCATCCATTATTCCTTGTCTGGCCTTCGGGTGCCTTGGAAAATAGCTTGACTCCTTCTTCTCTGTGGCAGCCCCTCAAATATCGGGTTACAGGTTGAGCTATCTTTCAAGAAGTGGAAGAAAACATTTCTTGAAGAACCGTCCTTTTTTAAATAGTTATTTTTTGGAATACAGATAGCCCTTAATTTAACAGCCATTCACTTAGCAACTGTTCAAAGTTACAATGACAATGGAAAAAGTGACTTGCGACCTGTTCTTGCACTTTTGACCATCCCAACATCCCCAGGATCACATGATCAAGATTTATGTGCTTGGCAACTGGCAGGTATTTATGACTGTTGCAGTCCCAGGATCATGTGATCACTATTTGTAACCTTCTAAGTCGGGGTCTCCAACCATGGCAACTTTAAGTCTGGTGGACTTCAACTCCCAGAATTCCCCAGCCAGTTTTGCTGGCTAGGGAATTCTGGGAGTTGAAGTCCGCCAGGCTTAAAGTTGCCAAGGTTGGAGACTCCTGTTCTAAGTCGACTTCTGACAAGCAAAGTCAGTGGGAGAAGCTGGATTCACTTAATAACTACATGCTTCACTTAACACCTGTACTGATTCACTTAACGACCATGGGGAAAAGGTCATAAAATTGGGTACGATTCACTTAACTGTGTTGCTTAGACATGTAAATTCTGGTTCCAATTGTGGATGTAAGTTGAGGACTACTGGTAATATTTTGATAGTAAAAATCAAGTTGCTTTTGTTCTGTCTCCGTACTCCACACGCACCCCCACAGACGGCCCAGAGTTAATAAGCCACACGACAAAACTCTTTGAAGATAAAGCTGGCAGCAACCCAGTGGCTAGCTGCCAATTCAGACTTTACTCACACAAAACAAAGATTAGACTGCCAGCATTCCACTAAAACAGGCAGAGTGTCACAATACAAGGATTAATCCAAATGCAATCCGATAAAGCAGGCAAAGTCCAGTAACACAGAGATCATGGAGTATTTCCAGTTTTTGCTTGTCACAAACTGAACCGGCCACCACACCCACATTTATATCCTGTGGGGTGTGGTCCAGCGACTCAGCTAATCTCTGGCACGCCTTCCCTTCTGCTGTGCACACTTCTCCCTGCATGTCGAGATCCCCTCGACACTCCGAGCTATAGTGGCGACCGTGGATCCTGACGTTATACACAATACCTGAATCAGTGGCAAGGGGGGTTGGTTGGGGCATACTGTTCACACTGGTGATGGGGGTGTTTAGCGTAATGATAGACGGCCGATCACGCTGCGGTCGGGGTGGAGGTTTTCGTCGTGCCGCCCTTCCGTTCTATTCGGATGATGAAATTGCTGAGTCGCGCATGGGCAGAAGCTACGATAACCCGGAAGGGTGAGCAATCAGCTGTAATTGACGGCGCGTGTATTTAAATGGCATTGGGAGGCAGCTGCTCCTCACCGGACCGGACACGCAGCTGAAGATCTCGCGGGTCCAGCCAGCAGTTATCTTCTTCATCGCTGTCCACCTGTGGCTGCGGGGACGTGCTTGGCTCTGAGCCTATCGTTTGGCCTTCGGTGTCCTCTGGAGGCATTGCCAGAGAGGAGGGTCCTGGAGAGGGAGGCCTTGCCAACTCCTCTCCCTCACTCTCAGAGTCTGCATCTGTCAATAGCCCAGGCTCAGGCAACGGAGCCACAACAGCTTTTTTGTGGAGGGGAGGTTGGTCTTAAAATATTTTGTGCTGGTTAACATCGATAAAAAAATTTAAAAGAGAAATGTTTTAAACCATTTTGACTCAGATTTAAATCTGCTCTTCCTGTCTTCCTCCTCTCAGTAAGCCAGTGAGCAAAACCTATTACACTTGCAGCATCCTGAGAGAATTTAGGCTCTTTAAACTAAGAGTGGTAACACTAGTTTAAAAGGTAAAGGTAACGGTTCCCCTCACACATATGTGCTAGTTGTTCATCTCCATTTCAAAGCAGTGCTCATCTCCGTTTCAAAGCCGAAGAACCAGCGCTGTCTGAAGACGTCTCCGTGGTCATGTGGCTGGCATGACTAAACGCCAAGGGCGCACGGAACGATGTTACCTTCTCACCAAAGGTGGTCCCTATTTTTCTACTTGCATTTTTTACGTTCTTTCGAACTGCTAGGTTGGCAGAAGCTGGGACAAGTAACGGGAGCTCAATCTCTTATGCGGCACTAGGGATTCGAACCGCTAAACTGCCGACCTTTCGATCGATAAGCTCAGCGTCTTAGCCACTGTGCCACCGTGTCCCTCAAGTTCCTAGCCTTCAAATTTGCAAAGCACATGAACGCTTTCTTGTCTCCCTCTGTTAAAAATGTGTGCCGACAGTCCTCAACATTGTAAATATAAAACAAGCACATGGGACATTGATTTTTTTTAAAAAAAAAAAAAAAAGAAAACACTCTCAAAATCTAACACTTTTTTTTTTTAAAAAAAAGAAGTTGTTTCACTCTCCATTGCTATGTTCTTAAACAGCCTTTTTTCTCATTGTGGAATATCCTACTTCTGATCTGTTTGAACAGCCAACAAAAAGCATGCGTCTTTCTTGGAACAAGAGGCGGGGTGGTGGGGGAGAGAGAAAGTAAGGGAAGAGGTTAAGAGCCCTAGAAAGAAGAAGAAGAAGAAGAAGAGAGAGAGAGAGAGAAAGAAAGAAAGAAAGAGAAAGCGACCCTAATAAGATTAAAGGCAGTCAACGCAAAGCCGGAGTGTCCATCTGCATTCGGCTTTCAAGAGGTTCGTTAGGTATATAAGAGCTGCTTTTATCCCATTCCAACGTGTACTGATGGATGCCCCAGTTGGCTTTCATCTCTTCTGCTGGCACTGTACTTGTCGAGTCTTAATGAATGTGACGGGAAAATGGCTCTGGTTGGATGGGGGCAGTGGGGGGGGGGGAGGGTCAAGGCTCGGCTCAGGGGAGAGCGGCCAAGAGAAGCTTTCAAAACACTTTACAATCTGGTTAATTAGGGGGTCGAGATCAGGAGAGGTGTGCAGAAGTGCGAAAGAGGACGTGTGGGCGGGCGGTGGGAGAAAGTGGAAGGGTGTACTTGGAGAAACGGGGGGGAAAGTAGCCAGATCTTTCAGAGTTGTGCCGGTCTGGATTTTCAAACAGAAAAAAAATGTAAGGAAATGGGGGAGCGATGCGTTGACAGGTAGTCCTCAAATTACAATCGCTCATTTAGTGACCGTTAACTGAAAGTTACAACAGACTGAAAAAAGTAACTTAAGATAACGATCGTAAGATCGTACTTACGATCATTGCAGCAGTCCCAGGGTCACGTGATCAAAATTTGGGCGCTTGGCAGCCGACATTTGTTTACGATGGCCATAGCAACAACAATCGCACTTAGACTTATATACCGCTTCATAGTGCTTTACAGCCCTCTCTAAGCCGTTTACAATGTCAACCTATTGCCCCCAATAATCTGGGTCCTCATTTTACCTCATTTTACCTCAGAAGGATGGAAGGCTGAGTCAACCTAAATAAAGTAGACCATAACCTACTACTAGATAAAGTAGAAAAATGTGTGTTAGACAGCATCACCACCAGATGGATTCATAACTGGTTGACCAACCGCACTCAATGTGTAGTCTTCAATGGAACTGCATCTACATGGAGGGAAGTATGCAATAGAGTACCCCAAGGCTCTGTTTTAGGCCCAGTACTCTTCAACATCTTCATCAATGACTTGGACAAGGGGATAGATGGGGAACTCATCAAATTTGCAGATGACACCAAGCTGGCAGGAATAGCCAACACTCCAGAAAATAGGCTCAAGATACAGAAGGATCTTGACAGACTTGAACATTGGGCACTATCTAACAAAATGAAATTCAACAGTGAAAAAAGTAAGGTTCTACATTTAGGCAAGAAAAACAGAATGCACAGGTACAGTATATGTGATACCTTGCTCAATAGTAGTAACTGTGAGAGGGATCTTGGAGTCCTAGTGGACAACCATTTAGATATGAGCCTGCAGTGTGCAACAGCTGCCAAAAAAGCCAACACAGTTTTGGGCTGCATAAACAGAGGGATAGAATCAAGATCACATGAAGTGTTAATACCACATTATAATGCCTGGGTAAGGCCACACTTGGAATGTTGCATTCAGTTTTGGTCGCCACGATGTAAAAAAGATGTTGAGAAAGAGTGCAGAGAAGAGCAACAAAGATGATTAGGGTACTGAAGGCTAAAACATATGAAGAACAGCTGCAGGAACTGGGTATGTCTAATTTAATGAAAAGAAGGACTAGGGGAGACATGATAGCAGTGTTCCAATATCTCAGGGGCTGCCACAAAGAAGAGGGAGACAAACTATTCTCCAAAGCACCTGAGGGTAGGACAAGAAGCAATGGGTGGAAACTAATCAAGGAGAGAAGCAACTTAGAACTAAGGAGAAATTTCCTGACAGTGAGTACAATTAATCAGTGGAACAACTTGCCTGCAGAAGTTGTGAATGCTCCAACAATGGGGGGAAAAAAAACCTTGAGCCAGTGAGAATCAAAATGCTGACATGTTACGGGATCCCCATTTGTGACCTTCTCAACCAGCTTCTGACAGCAATGGGAGAAGCTGGATTCATTTAATGACCACATGATTCATCTAACAACTGTAACGATTCACTTAACCATAGCAAAAAAAAAAAGTCATAAAATTGGGTGTGGCTCACAAAGCAGCCATCTCATTTAGCAACAAAAATTATGGCCCCAATTCTAGGCATAAGTCAAGGACTATCTATGTTTATCTATTTGTTTGCTTGCTTGTTTGCAATCTTTGCCAACTGCCCCAAACAGAGAAGGCTCTGGGTTGTGCGCAACAAAACTTGCAAGATTATTAACACAAAGCCGCAGTACAATTTTATAAAATCACATGCTCGCCTATTATCTCACCATGAGCCAAATTCTCCATAAACAAAATAATTTTCAGAGCCTTTTGGAATGCAGTATTTCATAGTAAACAACAGCCACAGTTTGGGGGGAGGGAGGGCGAATGGGTGACAGTGCAACACACAAAAAAACCCCTTTATTTTTGCAATGCAGTTCACCAACTGAACTGTGTCCAGAAAAGGTTTGTATAAAAATGTGCTTATTTCCAGGAAATATTTGGCAGTAACTGTGAAAAAAATGGAAGCAAATATGTATGTACTTGACAAAACATATCCCAAAAGAACACCAATTCTAGATCTTTTTTGCTTTGTTTGTTTATTTTTTTTAAATCACAAACACACACAGGAATGGTGCAAACTGAGCACGGAAAAGGAGAAAATGGAACCCAGATGAGAGTGGCAGAAACGAAGGGAAAAAAAATTGAGAGGAACCAAAATTGACAGGTTTGCACAAATGAGAAATTGAGAAAAAGCAACATTGACAGATTTACCTCTCTTGAATTGGCGCTATGATGCCCTGTCCTCTTTCCTGGCCATAATAAAAGGGTGCCTTTGATGTTTTTGATCACTGTAGTTATATTCTTCGAAATATAAGACATTAAATCATCCAGTACTGCCTTCTGTGTAATGAGTGAAAGAACTTTGATTTTAATTGGTTGTTTTCCAACCATTTGATCACAAACAATTTCTAAATGACTTAATTTTTTTTTAAAAAAATCCAAAAATTGATATAATAATTTTTAATATACCACAGTGAACATAAAAAACATTAATATAAGCCCAGTTGTTTGCAGTCCTTTTGAAATCTATGTAATTTTTTTAAAACATAGAAATCTAATTCTTCAATGTAATTTAATACAAGGGGAAATGAACTAAAATGTATTGGGTGTGGCCTTGTAGAAGAACCTGATTTTCAACTGCTTCCAGAATGCTAGGAGTAGGATTCCTTCCAGTAGGTGGGATTCAAAAAATTTTAACTACCGGTTCTGTGGGCGTGGCATGGCTTGGTGGGCGTGGTTTGGTGGGCGTGGCAGGGGAAGGATACTGTAAAATCTCCATTCCCACTCCATTCCAGGGGAAGGATACTGTAAAGTCTCCATTCCCTCCCCACTCCAGGGGAAGGTTACTGCAAAATCCCCATTTCCTCCCGATCAGCTGGGACTCGGGAGGCAGAGAATAGATGGGGACGGGGCCAGTCAGAGGTGGTATTTACTGGTTCTCCGAACTACTCAAAATTTCCGCTACCAGTTCTCCAGAACTGGTCAGAACCTACTGAATAGCACCTCTGGTGGGAATTCTTACATACATTCCGTAGTTGTTCAAGTAGAATAGGGTGAAACTATTGGGTAGCACTGGTGGGTTGCCCCCGGTTCGGACCGGTTTGCAAGAACCAGTAGTAAAACCGGTGGGGAGGCTCCGCCCACTGACCCGGATATCATCATAAGTGATCTATGCATGCGCAGAAGCTTCTGCGCATGTGCGAGCGAAGCAAGTGCATGCACACGGGCGCGATGCGAACCGGTAGTAAAGTAAGTAGAACCCACCCCTGGTCTGTAGGATAACCAGCCTGCAAGTAGTATAGGATTTTATAGTATAGAATTGGATTTACCTGTCCAATTCGATCCAGCAAATTGGGCATGCTGCACATCCCACCAGCCAAAGAAAGTTGACTGGCAGGAGCTAGAAGACAGGCCTTGTCTCCTGTGGCCCCAGTTTTGCGGAATATTCTTCCCTCAGAAATCGCCCCAACCCTGTTGGCCTTTTGTAAAGCTTTAGAAACTTGGCTATGTACCCGGTTCCAAAGTTTGGAATATGTTAAGGGCCCTATTTTATTTTTTTTTACATTACTGTTAGTTGGGTTAACTATCTCAGTTACTGTATGTATTTATTCTTTGGATGTTTTTATTGTTTGAATTGTTTTATAGTTTTAGAATTATAAGTTGCCCAGCTCACTAGGCTGAGATGGGCAACTATAGAAAATGAATGAATGAATAATGAATTAATTTTGCAGATAGCAATCGGCATCCTATATTGCACTTGGAAACCCTCTGGTTTGCACTTGCACTTGGAAACCTTTGGGATAACCAACGCAGCTCACACAGCAAAAGTTGAATATGGCAGGATTACAACCAAACAGACACCGCCATGTTCTGCCAGGCTGTAATTTCTGAATGGTCTTCCAGTGACTGCTCCTAAGTTGTTCTTTAGTGCTGATAGAAACAGGATGCACGGTTCAAGATAAGTTTGAAGGGTCATCCAAAATTCCTGTGAACCTCAACCAGGGGTGAAATGCTACTGGTTTGGTCCGATTCGCCTGAACTGGTAGTAAAAAAGGCTACTGGTTCGCTGAACCGGTAGTAAAAAATGTAAAAAAAAAAAAAAAAAGTTCCAACAAGCAACGCGCGATCCTCAGAACTTTTTTAAAAAAACTTTTTTAGCATTTTTTTTACTACCGGTTCTCCAGAACCGGTAGTAAAAAATGGTTTTAAAAGGTAAAAAAAAAAAAAAAAAGGCTCCGGAGATCAGAGCTGTGGCACGCGATCGTCAGAGCCTTTTTTTTTACCTTTTAAAGCATTTTTTAACTACCTATTCGCCTGAGCCAGTAGTAAAAAAATGCTTTAAAAAAAGTTTTTAAAAAGGCTCCGACGATCGCACACCACAGCTGATCACACATACACACACACCCCGTACACACTGTTCTACCTACCTTCCTTCCGATGCCTCCTTTTAGTATGCACTATGCCTGTGCGCGTGCATGCACCTAGCATTTGTGTTCTGCCCCAGCTCTGGATTCCTGAGGATATTGACACTCACTAATGGTCCTTATCAAATTTATTAAATAGCAAGAATAAACCAAAGTCCGGCAAGGTTGGCAATCAGCCCAGAAAGCAAGATACGATAAAGACTTTTCCAAAAATGCTCTGATGATAATTACAAGTTGTTTCTAGCAAGAAACTTACTAACGGTGTGTGACTTAAATAGGCTAAGGGAGTGGCCAATTATCCTCAAGCCTTACTCTCGAGGAGACCTCCTCCTCCTGAGTAGCCACTCCTGCCTTTTGGCAGTCCTGCGTGTTCGAGCATTGAGGAGAGGCTCCTCCACTTCGCTCTCTCCACTTGAAGGAACCTCTGGAGGTTCTGAAGGCCCTGGCTGAGTCTCTGCCTCTGGCACCACATCCTCTTCAGCCTCCTCGCTGTCCAACGCGAGCGCCGGCTGCGCAGGCTGCTGGCGCGACACCACACCAGCCTCCTCGTCGTCGGGATCAGCCACAATCTGCGCAGGCCGCTGACGGGCCACAATAATTTGGTGCATGATGTGCACTGCTCATGTAGCATGTACTTGGCGCGCGACACACATGCGCAGCCAGCAAACCTGTAGTAAACTGGTTCAGATTTCACCACTGACTTCAACCTATCCTATATGCTAGACTTCCTCAGTTCAGGATATTCAACCACCAGAATCTTCACATGCTTACTCAGGAATTCTGGAAGCTGAGATTTATACATTTTGGAAGAGCCCTTACAATCATAGGATTGGAAGGGACCTTGAAGGTCTTGTAGTCCAATCCGCTGCCCAAGGCAAGAGACCTTATTCCATCCCAGACGAATAGCTGTCCAATCTTTTCTTGAAAACCTCCAGCAATAAAGCCTCCTACCACTCCAGGAGGCAAGCTGTTCCCTTGATAAATTGTTCTCCCTGTCAGGAAATTTCTCAGACTGAGTTCAGATTGAGCTCAGAATGAGAAAAGCTGCTATGTGCTAATAGCAAATCTCTAGGAGTAGATCCATAGGTTTCCAAAATGCTACCACCACCCCACAGACACAAGAGAAAGGTGATGATGGGATGGGAAATGGAGTGAGGTTTTATTGGGAAATTTAATTTAAATTGAACTTGCTTAAACGTCAAATGGGAAGGAAGTCAATAAGGTACGAAAAAAGAAAGGTCTACCGATATAAAGTTGGGGATTCCAGCCCTAAAACTGTGCTTTGAGGAAACCGCACAGTTAGACAAATCAGTAGGACTCCCATCATCACCACTGGCCCCCTCCTGCCATCATCTCTGTCAAGTCTTCAATGGCAGAGATGGATATCAGCTTCATTCAGCCCCATAATCATAGAGTTTGCTTGACAGCTCAACACGCTGCATATTTAGAAGACAAATCCATGATGAGGAGCGGTTGATCCACTGATATCCACCATGATAGATTAGTGTTTGTCTAATACAAACAATAAGGGAAAGTGTGTTTATTTCTACACAAAAAAATACACTTGCACTCTTTTTATGGGTTTTCCTGAAATATTTCACTGGTCTGGACACCAAATAGAAATCAGATCATTATTAAGGGCACAGCTTGACACAGCTTGTCTTAAATGTATTTTCAGCCTCTTTTTCTCCTTCTTCTCTTTCTCCTTCTTCTCTTCTTCTTCCTCTTTTCCTTCTTCCTTCTCTTCTCCACTCTCCTCCTTACTCTTCCCCTTCCTTTTCATTCTCCTTCCTCCTCCTCTTCTCTTCTTTCTCCTTCTCTTCCCCTTCTTCCTCCTCCTCCTTCCTCTTCCTCCTCTTCCTTTTTCTTCTCCATTCTTCTTTCTTCTTCCTCCTTCACCTCCTCCTCCTCTTCCTCCATTTCCTTCTTCTTCTTCCTTCTCCTTCTTCTCCTATTTTTTCCTTCCTTTTCTTTCCTTCCTCCTCCTCTCCTTCCTCTTCCTCTTCCTCCTCCTACTTCTTCTCCTCTTTCCTTCTGTTCTTCTTCTCTTCCTCCTTCTTCTTCCTCCCCCTCCTCCTCCTCCCACCCCTCAGTCAAAATTCAGATGCTTCCAATGGCATAGGAGGCATAGAGGAGAGAGTGGTGCGTGTTATTAGGTGCCTCTTTCTTTTCAGAGCCAGTCAGACAGATCCTTTAAATAGATCTGAAGGAGTCCCAGCGCCTGGGGTGAATCGATCGTCCGCACTTGATAGAAGATCGTTTCCAGCCACATACAGGAGATGCACCAGCCGGGCGAGAGCCACTTTCGCCTCTATTCTGCATTCATCACACATTGCTCTCATTTTAGTGATTTCTTCATCCTTTCCGCACTTCCATCTTATTTTCATCCCACACTTATTCCTTCTGACAGCCAAAAGAGTCCTTCCCTAAAACGGGCTGGACAGAATCTTAAAGTATGATTTCACCATAGCATGGGGAATTTTTTTTCCTTTTCTTTTCATGTATTTGAAGGGGTCAAAACGTCAAATCAAGCAATGCACCATTTTCATCAGATTGTCTTAATTGTTGCGTGGGTATGTTCAAACATTTTCTGTTGCATCGTTATTAATGTTGCTGTCTTTATTATCTGATAAATACGATCTAGAATGCTGCATAATATGCAGATGTGTATGGAACATTTCCCTCTGATTATTTTAAATATACATAACACATCTATCTGATCTGATACTTCAAAGGAACCCAGCATTCAATACATAGATTTGCATTCTGTTCGCCGTCTTTAATTTTGATGTAAGAGGCACATTCTACCATTGTTATACGATCCTGAATACTTGTTCCTTTTGTCTTCTTATTCTTTCATGCAAAATGTTTCTTTTGTCATTTTCCATACAATAGTCTTGCTGCATCCCAAATGGTTCAAAGAGGATGGGTAGGAATAGGATTCATATCTGCACTGAAGTGTAACATTTCAATTGAACATCGTCATACTGGTCATTATAACTCATCTTAAGCTACCTAACAAGGCTGTTATAAAGATAAAAGTAGGGAATTGTGTATTTTGTCTTAAAACTCCAGGAAGAGGGAAAGAATAGGGGGAAAATATTTTATGCATGATGTTCTTTCTTTCCCATCTTTGGTCATGAGTTGTGAAAAAGAAATTTGAAGTCAGGAGAGAGGGAGGGAGGGAGGGAGAGAGAGAGAGAGAGAGAGAGAGAGAGAGAGAGAGAGAGAGAGAGAGGGAGAGGGAGAGAGAGAGAGAGAGAGAGAGGGAATGTAGGAGATGACCAGGCTGAACCTGAGGGAAGGGGCAAATGCATCAAAAGTCATGAGTCCCTGCATGCCCACAAAAAAATCTTAAATCAAGGCCACCTTTAATGCCTTTCTCATCTCCCGCTCATTTCTTCTGACTGTTAGTTGGTCAGATTCTTGTAGAGAGCTTAAGCTTGCAATAAATCTTTATACTCATTTCAATTGCCTGGATCTCCTGATTTTTCCAGCGAGAGGGGGTGGGGGTGGGGGGAGAGTGAGAGAAAGGCTTGTGAAAGCCACAGATTTATAGGAAAAAGATTGTGGCCAAAGAAAGCTTCTGGAATGAAGATAAAAATCCAGGTGAGGTGGAATTGTAATGGAGCATCCAGGAAAGGAGCATAGTTTCATGGCTTGAATCCTATGCAGAAGCAAATTCTGATATATGCAATACATAAATATAGGTTGACAGACAGACAAGACAGATGTTCTTATACATTCTTCCTTGGGTTGATATACTCATTTTGATGTATTTAAGCAATTTTGAAATGAAGACAATCATAAAAAAGGAAGATAAACCAGAAAGAAAAAGCAGTGCTCCATTGCCTCCATTATCTGGGAATTAAAAGGTATCTTAGAGGTCATCTGGTCCAACCCATGTTTGATGAAACATCTAAACTATTTTGAACATGTGGCTATCCAGCTTCTCTTTGAAAATCTTGAATGAAAGGGAATATGCCACTTCATGAAGCAGCTGCTCCACTGGTTGACAACTCTTATTGTCAGGAAATTCCTCAAAGTATCTGACCTAAATCCATTTCTCTGTGGTTTCAACTAATTGGATGTGGTATTGCACTCCAGGACAACAGAGATCAAACACATTCTCTCCTTTTCACCCATTTATTTTTGGCTAAGCTACTGTATAGAATGAACTTCTCTGACTCCAGCTTTCAGTCAGAAATGCTGCAGTTCTGTAGAGCTGGGAAGTGGAAACCCATACCTCAATCCTCTTCCAGGGTCTTATGCTTCAATCATCCTGGAAGATCCTATAAGGGGAATGATGTCTTGACAGCTTTGCAGCTCCCTCTCATAATTGAAACAACCCTGGACAAAATGCATATCTCTTTCCTCAATCATGTAAACTGGGGGAATTCTCTTGTTGCAAATTCATGAAAAATCACTTTCCTTATTTTGTGTACAGGCTACATTAAAAAAAAATAATATCCCTCTACATACCACATTTTTTAACATTGCACAAACTATTCTTAGATATTTGCAACTATCAAGCAGGTTTCCTTGTTTAACACTCATAGATCTCTAAATTGTTAAGCTGTCTTCAAGAACATCCCACAAGGAATCTGGCCATTTTAATATGTATAACAGATACATAAATCCCGCACCTTCCATAATGTGATGTATTTGGGAACAGGGATTGTATTCCCTTGGAAATCTGTAGAAAATCACTACCTCAATCCAGCCTACCTTGCTGAGATGTTGAAAGCATCTCGTATTGTCTATCTCACAGAGAAGGAAATGTTTCTTTTTCAAACGAACGCTCACACAAAAGTCTTCAATATTTTTCATTTTTCCCTGTAATGGAATATTCCAGTACCAGCATCTCTGGGGGGTTTCATTCTTTTGCAATATTATTGTTGTTATCGTTGTTATTATTTCTACTTAGTATGGCAATCGCAGGGTTTACAGATTTCTATCCTCTTCCCCGCCCTGCCCCCCCCCCATGTGCACCTGTCATCATGGCTTCTCAACAACCTTCCCTTTCAGCCCCCCCACCCCCTCCCCATTTCCTTCATACAACTTGCGAGCTGAGCAGATCAATACATTTTTATGTTACATTAAAGGGAGGGGGAATGGGGTGCATTGCTGCGTTTAGCAACAGACCAATTGCCGATAATTGCTTCCAAATATCTTTGGCTCTGATTCTCCCCCCACCACCACCTGAGAAACGCCTTTGTCTCTTGGCCCACTCACTGGCTGTTCACAATCCCTTGATCGCACAATCACACGAAGACACCAGAGTGTGTTTGCTCACCTTAGAGTTCTGGTTATATTTGTCCTTTAGGATCCATGTGCATAAGCTGAAGAAGTTTCTCCAGGCACCCCTCTTTCTATTTTTTTTAATAGCAGAAACATCACAGGGACTCGTAGAGACATGTATACACACATGCACTCACTTACACACATACATATAGTTCTCTTCGCTCATCCTCTCCATCCAGAAGCAGTACTTTACACCCCTCTCTCCTGTATTGATCCGGCTTTCCTTCAGAGAGGAGCCAAGAGAGGTTCAGTAGAGAAAGGAAGATGTACCCCCCATTGTATTCAAGGTCAAAGCCTTCTCTCTAATTTTTTTTTTGTAAAAAATCTTGAGGCCTGGGGTGGGGGCTGGGGATGGCAGTTAATGGGAAGGAAAGTGCTCCTTTTGAAAGGCACTTGCTAAATGCAGGTAATCATCCCAGCATCTGGGATTAGACAAGCCTGACTGGTTTTGTGTATGTGTGTCTCTCTGCCTGTGTGTCTAATTTTACTACTCTCCATCTGCTTCAATAGACGGGGATGAACGTCAAATCTCTCAGAATGAAAGTGATGTTCACTGGGAGCGTCGGCTTCCGAAATGGGGACGTTGTGAAGAAACCAGATTGAGGTGTAAAGCAGCCTTTGGCATCGGTTCCCAAGATAGACGGGAATTTTGCAAATGGTTGACAAGAAGAAGTTACTGCATTTGCCAGGTTTGGCATAAATGCCCAGATCTGTTTACATCAGTTGCAAAATTCCCATTTCACCGAAGTCTGGTTCGATGGATTTTCTTGTTTATCAAGTTTGTCTGATTTTAGGGGATGGATTAATGAAAGGGTTTTTTTTTTTTCCCCCTCCTAAGAATAAACACATTGTGGGCTTTCAGTGGTACAATTTATTCTCCATAAATGTTGCTTGTCTCTGATGAGGTTATTTCAAGGACGATGACCATGGTTCTTCTTGGTGGTTAGCTCCCTAACTCACATGGGGTCAAGGTAGAGCCAAATCAGCCAATAAATATTGGTGGGATCACCAGTAATAATAATAATGACATATAGATGATGGCTATCAATCCCCTTAATTGTGTCATAGAAGTGATAGTTCAACTATAAGGAGTTTGATCCAGGGGTGGTATTCATTTACCTTCGCTACCGGTTCACAAATGTGACCACCTCCACGCATGCACAGGGCCTTCCGCGCATGCGCAGAGCGTCAAAAACAGGACATGATGACCAGTAGTGGGTTGCCCCTGGTTCAGACCGGTTCGCAAGAACCAGTAGTAAAACCGGCGGGAAGCCCGGCCCACCGCCCTGGATGTTGTCATCGGTGATCTGCACATGCGCAGAAGCAAGGCGCGCGCACAAGTGAAGCGATCGCACACGCACAATCCCGTTGCGAACCAGTAGAAAAGGTAGGTAGAACCTACCCCTGGTGATGACGTCCGGGCAGGTGGGCGGAGCCTCCCTCAGTCACCACTACCAGTTTGCCCGAACCGGATAGAACCGGCTGAATACTACCACTGGTTTGATCTCCAATGAAATTTGCAACAAATTCTTTAATTCTAAGACTGCGTTCACAGGGAGAAAGAAGGCTGTGACATCATAAGTCTCATGATGTTATTATATAAATGAATTGCATCATTGTAGCTTCCACCAATCGCTGCAGATGGTGACTGCAGCCATAAAACTAAAAGATGCTGCTCCATGTGAAGAAAGCTATGACAAACCTAGACAGCATATTAAAAAGCAGAGACATCACCTTGCCAACAAAGGTCCATATATGGTTTTCCCAGTAGTAATGTATGACTACGACAGTTGGACCATAAGGAAGGTTGAGTGCAGAAGAATTTATGCTTTCGAATTGTGGTTCTGGAGAAGACTCTTGAGAGTCTTTTGGAAGATCAAATCAGTCAATTCTAAAAGAACCCTCACTTCTTGGGAAGGACAGATACTGAAGCTGAAATTCTTCGGACACTAAAGAAGAAGAAAGGACTCCGATGTTGGGAAAGATTGAAGGGAAAATGAGATGGGTATGGCAGAGGATGAGATGATTAGGTAGCATCATTGACAAAATGAACATGAATTTGGGCAAAATCTGGGAGACAATGGAGGACAGCATGCTGTAAGAAAGTTAGTACCTACCCATCTCCTAGAAGAATGAAATATTCTAGGAAATATTAAAAAGGCAGAATATTATATTTCTCTGGATGAGAAAAGGAGAAACATGTTTTTAAAGACAAAGCAGCTCCCTGCCTCTCACTTCAGCTCCAGGGTGATGGGATTAAGACCTGCATCCTCAGGACATGATAGGATTAGCTTCATTACCTCGTCACCTAGCAAGATTCAACCAAGCCTGGGACTCAAGACAACCTACAAAGTTACCCCTGCATGGCCCCATGGGAGTCTGACAACCAATCAGGAAACCTGCCCTTACACAGGAACAGGAAGCTCCAAGCTAGGGCACAAGAGAGGGTATAAATCTCTCTCTCTCTCTCTCTCTCTCTCTCTCTCTCTCTCTCTCTCTCTCTCTCTCTCTCTCTCTCTCTCTCTCTCTCTCTCTCACCCATGTGCTCGATTGCCTAGGACCTCAAACCATGTGGTCCTGTCCACCATTACACCATCTTTCCAATCAGCCTCCATGTTTCCAGTGTCTTTCTTCCCACTTGGAATTGAACCCAGATGGACATTTCTTACAACAATGCTATGGTCCATGGGGTTCCAAAGAGTCAGACACAACCTAGCGAATGAACAACAAAAGCTTCCACCAGAAGCTTCCTATTGGCCTTGGACAATTAAATATTGAATTATATTGGGGTCAGTTCAATATGGGATTGATCCAGGGGTGAAATGTAAAATTTGTTACTCGTTTTGTGGGCGTGGCTTGTTGGGGGGGTAATGTGACTGGGTGGGCGTGGCCAAGGTTTTTTTTTTTTAACTTTTCAAAGCATTTTTTCTAATGCTTTGAAAAGCCTCTGACGATCAGGCAACTCAGCTGGGATCGTCAGAGACTTTTCAAAGCATTTTTTTTACCACCTCTTCGGCCAAGAGATTGCAGAAAAAAATGCTTTGAAAAGCCTCTGATGATCCCAGCTGAGCCATGCGATCATCAGAGGCTTTTTTTTTCCTTTTAAAAGCACTTTTTCGTCGGAAGAGATTGTAGAAAAAATGCTTTTAAAAGTGTGATTGTGCTTTATTTCCTCCCCATTCTTATAATCCAGGAGGTCAGGAAAGTTTTCGCTTGAGCCATTTCCAAATATCATCTTGCTTCATAGGATTTAGAGAATGTTTTAACCCTCTTTGTCTAGGACCATGTTTCTCAACCTAGGCAATTTAAATATATGTGGACTTCAATTCCCAGAATTTCCTTACCAGCAGGGTTGGGGAATGTCTTCAAGTTCCTAAATTGAGCAAACTTGGTCTAGGCAATGAAGAAAGGAAAGACCCCTGTAAGGGGGTTTGTTTGATTTTAGCTCGATACAGTAAATCATGCTTCAGAACTTACCATCTTGTATGAACTCAGTCATTGGTAGTTTATTGAGCAAATCAGAGCTGTACATGTTTTCATTGTGATATATTTATTTATTTATTTATTTATTTATTTTATTTTTAAATCTGTATACCGCCCTTCTCCCTGAGGACTCAGGGCGGTGGACAGCCAAGTAAAAGCATAAACTACAAACATTAAAATACAATTAAAAAGATATATATAAATTTGGCCCCATGATTAAAAACAATAACAAATAATTAAAAACATTTTTAAAAGTGTTAGGCCAGCCCGGCTTGCTTTCCTGAAAAAGAAGGTTTTAAGGGCACGGCGGAAGGCACCGAGGTCTTGGATTCTCCTTATCTCTGGGGGCAGCTGATTCCAGAGGGTAGGTGCCCCCACAGAGAAGGCCCTCCCCCTGGGGGTCACCAGCCTACATTGTTTGGCTGATGGCACCCCGAGGAGGCCCTCTCTGTGGGAGCGCACAGGTCGATGGGAGGCCATCGGTAGCAGCAGGCGGTCTCGAAGATAACTAGGTCCTATGCCATGGAGCACTTTAAAGGTGATAACCAACACCTTGAAGCGCACCCGGAAGACCACTGGGAGCCAGTGCAGCTCACGCAGGAGAGGTGTTGTATGGGAGCACCATGCGGCTCCCGTGACTACCCACGCAGCCGCATTCTGGACCAGTTGGAGCCTCCGGGTGCTCTTCAAGGGGAGCCCCATGTAGAGAGCGTTGCAGTAGTCCAGGTGAGAGGTGACGAGGGCATGAGTGACTGTGCACAGGGAATCCCGATCAAGAAAGGGCCGCAACTGGAGGATCAGGCGAACCTGACCAAAAGTCCCCCTGGCAACAGCCGTCAATTGTTCCTCCAAGGACAGCTGCGTATCCAGGAGGACTCCCAGATTGGGAGCCCTCTCCGAGGGGGCCAAAGACTCGCCCCCAATAGTCAGTGATGGAATCAACTGACTATATCGGGATGCCGGGAACCACAGCCACTCAGTCTTGGAAGGGTTGAGCCTGAGCCTGTGTCTCCCCATCCAGAATATATGAAGTTTCCATAGTGTAAATATATTTAAATGATAGCACATCATTCTATATTTTTCTCTATATTCATTTGCACTTGCCCTTTTTGAAATAATTTTGTTATTTTCTTTTTCCCCTGGGAAGAGATGAAGATTGCAAGACAATAGCATCTTGATTTCAATCTTAGGCACAGTAAAAATGCGTCACCTGCAAAAATCACACATAAAGAAGAAATTATCTGAAATTTTGGAGGTGAGCGAAAGAGAAAGAACTTCAGGTATAATATGCCCATTATTTGTATCTTCATAAGTGGCTGTATTAACAAAAGAGACTTCATCAGGTCAGCTGTAAAAGTAAGACCTATATGTATAACAGCAGTGCTAAGCTTGGTTGGTTTAACTTTAGTTAATTCTTGCTTAGTGCAGGGCTTTGGGGCGAGTTTATGATTTAACTAATTTTGCAAATTAAGAGACTATATTTAAGATGTTACATGAACAAAGCCATCAGATTCCCTGGAAACTATACATTATATATTGTTATTTGTTATATCTCAAGAATACAGGTAGTCTTCAATTTACGATCACAATTGAGACCGGAACTTCCATTGTTAAGTGAGGTGATCATTAAGTGAGTTGTGCCTGATTTTACGACCTTTTTTGCTGTGGTCATTAAGCAAATCACTGTGGTTGTTAAATGAATCATACGCTCATTAAGCAAATCTAGCTTTCCCTATTGACTTTGTTTGTTGGAAGCCATTTCTGAAGGTCACAAATGGTGATTATGTGATTCCAGGATGGTTATGCAACCATCATATATACATGTTGGTTACCAAAAGCCCAGATTTTGATCACATGACCACAGAGATGCTACAACAGTTGTGAGTAAAAGGACTGGGTATAAGTCACTTTTTTTCAGCAGTATTGTAACTTTGAATTGTCGCTAAATGAATGGTCATAACTGAAGTACTACATATATATTATTTATTATCTTTTCTTTCTCTCTTTCTCTTCTTCCCTGCTCATTTCTAAAGTTTGCATAGGTTATGATGAGTCCCAGAAGTTATCATATCATAATCATAATCATAATCATAATAAGTTTATTTGTCAAGCATATATAAGATAACAGGTAAAAGTATAAACATAATTTGAATACATGAAAAGAGTAAGAGTAAATAGGAAGATTAGGACAGGGACGGTAGACACGCTAGTGCACTTATGCATGCCCCTTTCAGACCTCTTAGGAATGGGGTGAGATCAACAGGAGACAGTTTAAGGTTAAAGTTTTGGGGGTTTGGGGATGAAACTACAGAGTCAGGTAGTGCATTCCAGGCATTGACCACTCTGTTACTGAAGTCATATTTTCTGCAATCGAGTTTGGAACGGTTTACTTTGAGTTTGTATCTATTATTTGCTCGTGTATTGTTGTGGCTGAAGCTGAAGTAGTCATTGACAGGAAGGACATTGTGGCAGTACATAATTTTATGTACTATGCTTAGGTCAGACTGAAGTCGGAGTAGTTCTAAATTGTCTAAGCCCAAAATTTGGAGCCTGGTGGCATATTGTGGTTAGATGAATGGAGGACTCTTCTCATAAAATATCTCTGGACTCTCTCAATTGTATTTATTGATACACTTCGATATGCAGTGCGGGTTCCAGACAGATAAGCTGTATTCAAACTGTATAAGTTTGAATGAACAAAGGAAGTTGATTTCTTTTCCCCTGAAATGTTAATGTAGGTTTTTCTCTTCTTTTCTTCTCTAGTCTTCTTCACACACACAACTGCTTGTGGACAGGCTTTCCTCCTCCCTTTTCTCCATTAAATGACACACCATAAACCCCTTCCAACCCTGAGACCCTCTGCAGGGAGCCGGTTTACAAGAAGAGCCCACTGCTTTCCCAAACAAGACACCCCAACGCACCACACATTTCCAGCTATACATAATCTAATATACGTTACCATAGCGCCAATCAATAACTCAGCAGGCCAATGCCGAAAATTTTTTCTCTTAAAGGAACAGCTTTTCTCAGCCAGCTTCCCAGCTCTTCCAAGCTGACTCTTGCAAAAACAGCCCCAAATGTCTAGAGGAAACAAAATGGCAGCGTTTGTCTGATTGCTTATGGCTACCTCCTACCCAACATCTTGTGTCAGTGGATTATGGCCCTTGATGATTTTTCAAACGCAGTATGAAAGCAAAAGCTTGCTTCTTATATTCCTCCCAAGCATATAAAATCAAAGATTTGTAGCACTGGATAAGGATTGTCTTCTTCTTGTTGTGCCATATCCATCATCGGACGTTGCCGATCATGTTGGCAATCCTATTTTTGTCAACAGCCGTATGAAAAAGTGCTGCTGAGTTTGCTTTCAATCTTTTCCTGGAGGATTAAGTGAAGGATGCCATATTTTTCTGGGTGTCGCATCACATGTCCAAAATATTCTAACTTTCGCTTTTTAATGGCTTTGATTATTTCCCTTTGCTTTCCCAGGCGGCTTATCACGTCCTCATTTGTGATTTTGTTAACCCAGCTTATACCTAACAGTCTTCTGTAAATCCACATTTCAAATGCTTCTAGTTTCTTCAAGTGGTTTTCTGTCAGAGACCAACTCTCTACTCCGTAGAGCAGGATAGAAAAGATGTAACATCCGACAAGCCTGATTTTCAGTCTTAGGCTTATGTCCTGCTGAAGACCCTTTTCATTTTGAAGAATGCTGTTCGAGCTTTCTCTATCCTTGTCTTTACTTCACTGATCATGTCCCAGCTTTCACGTAAATTAAAACCGAGGTACGGGATCCTTTCAACTTTTTCTAATGGTATTCCTTCCGAATTTATCAGTGGTAAATTAATGGGCTGTTTGCTGACGACCATGATCTTGGTTTTTGAGGTGTTAAGCTTCAAGCCATATTTTTCAGATATTTCTGAGACTCTGTTGATGGTCTACTTGTGTTTTTCAAACTTGGCAACATTAAAATGACTTCAATTCCTAGAATTCCTCAGCCAGCAAGCTGTCTGTAAAATTCTGGTAGTTGAAGTCCACCTAACCTAACCTTGCCAAGGTTTGAAAAACACTGATCCAGTCCAACCCTCAACAATGGACAGATAGCAACATAGAGTCTGCACCTATATCTGAAGATCTCATTAAGCTGTTTAATTATTGAAATCTCTGGAATTCCAGCAAGGACCCATCTGCCTTTCACGGAGTCTTGCCAGATGCAGGATAGGAAGCCTTGGAAAATATGGAAGAAGTCAATGCAAGATAAAGCTTTTTTCGCTCTCTCCAGTAACATCCAATTGGCTGCATTCTGTGAGCGTTGTGAGGAGGTTGAGCATGGAACAACATTGGAGCATTTCTGACATTCAAAGAGACGCTGCCATTAATGAGGGTTGGAAATTCTTTCTGCAGCTTCCAAGATTCTGAATTTCAATACTAGCATTAAAGGCACATCCTTAAAGCTGCTGCCATTTTGGCTATTTTTGCTTCCCTGGTCTTGCCCAGCTGGGTGGGGCTTGACCCTTTCATCCAACCCATTTAACCCAATCAGCCATTAACCCAATTTTTAGCTCCTTGTTATTGGCTCTGGCAAGCCACTCACATTGACCCGATCAAAGATCATCTTTGAAGGAACCCAGAGCCTGGTTATCCCTTGAGCCCTTGGACCAGATATCATTATTTCAGTCACCTTCTCCTATTGGCCAGGTAACCAGCAGTGGTGGACTCTGTTTATTCCAGTGCTCAAGGGAACCTACAGCAATTTAAAAACACAATTAAAACCTAAACAAAAATGCTTATGTCTATGTTATCTACTGCTCCTTTGTCCTTATAAACATCAGGTTTTTAGACAGTATTGTGGGTATGTAATTGTATTATTTATTCCTATGTAAGCCAAGGAGTCATTTTTTGAATTGCAATAGAATGGCAACATGTTTAAAAAACAAAATTACAATTAGTTTTGTAGTATGCAGAATTAGATCTATATACTATGGAAGGAGGGAGGGAGGGAGGGAGGGAAGGAAGGAAGGAAGGAAGGAAGGAAGGAAGGAAGGAAGGAAGGAAGGGATTTCTGATGCACCCTGCTAGTTTCCCACAAGGAAATGGGGAATCCAATAGGAATGCTCATTCTATTTCTGTGTGTACCCTGTTTTCCCCAAAATAAGTCATCCCCTGATAATAAGCCCAATTGGGCTTTTGAGTGCATGGCAATAAGGCCAAGCGCTTATGATCTTCAGAGAGGGGCGGCATATAAATTGAATAAATAAAATAAAATAAATAAATTTCAGGGTTCAAAAAAATATAAGACAGGGTCTTATTTTCAGGGAAACACAATACATAAGGAAGTATCTCTGACCTGAATGGGACATGGATTACCTAGTAATTATTAAAAACGTTATGAGAGGTCTTTTACCATCTTTCTAAATATGAGCCGAGGTGGCGCAGTGGTTAGGGTGCAGTACTGCAGCTACTTCAGCTGACTGCTAGTTCAGCAGATCAGCGGATCAAATCTCACTGGCTCAAGGTTGACTCAGCCTTCCATCCTTCCGAGGTGGGTAAAATGAGGACCCAGATGGTTGGGGGCAATATGCTATTTAGTATACTGTCTTTGGTTTAAGCCGCCCAGAGTCCTCAGAAAGTGGGTGGCATAGAAATAGGACTAATAAATAAAATAATAAATATTGGGAGGATGGGACCTGTGAACTGGAAGGCATACAAAAGACCCCGTTTGCCCTCATGGCCAATAGTCAAACTTCCTTACCAAGGCCTCTTCTGCTGATCCAAGTCACTGGACAATTCATAGCAGGAGAGGTAGTTCCACAGATAATCCAGTATTAAGCCACACAGGGCTTTAAAGGTGAGCATCTGCACACCTTAAACAATGCCTGGTGGACTACTGGTAGTGAGGGTGCAAATGCCTTATAAACCTGGGGCTGGACCCTGTGGCGGTCACATTTTGCACCAATTGTCTTTGTGTTTTTCAAAGATAACCCCAGATACAGGCCATCATAGTAGTTATGGGTTGTAGCTCTCAGTAAATCCAGCCAGCTCAGAAATTTACTCTAATTTTGCAAGCTCATATCCCAGCCACCACTCCAAAACTAATGAGAGCTGTAGGCCAAGGAGCTCTCTCTACACTACCACCTTGTTGTTGTTTTTTTGGGTTTTTTTTATTGTTTGTTTAGTTTTTTTCTGGAACAGTCCTGGGCTACTTCTATTTTCTTTATTCAGTATATCTCAACTGAAAGGATTTGAAGGTTTAAAAAACAGTGACCCTGAAGTTCAGTCCTGTCTGATGGCCCACAAGAATATCACAATAGATGGTATCAAAAGCCATGCTAAGTCATGTCCTTCCATCTAGTTTCCAGTGTATACCAGGATGACCAAAACTGTCTCAGTATCTCATCCTGGATGAAATTATCCTAACTGCAATGAGTACAGAAAACCAGTTTATCCAGATAACAGAATAACAAAGTTGGAAGGAACCTTGGAAGTCTTCTAGTTCAAACCCCTACTCAAGTAGGAGATCCCATACCTTTTCAGAAAAATTATTTATTTATTTATTTATTCATTCATTCATTCATTCATTCATTCATTCATTCATTCATTCATGTATTTATATGCCGCCCTTCTCCAGAAGGACTCAGGGCAGTGAACACAAGTTAAAAACATGTATAACAAAATCCAAATTAACTAATAAATAATAAATAATAAAACCCAGAATCAGAGTCAGCCTATTTGCTTGAACAGCCAAGTCTTCAGGTCCCAACGGAAGGAGCGGAGATCAGGAGCCGTCCGGAGCTCGGTAGACAACTCATTCCAGAGGGTGGGAGCACCCACAGAGAACGCCCTACCCCTGGGCGCCGCCAGACGACATTGGCTCGCCGTCGGAACCCTGAGGAGAGCAGTCCTATGTGAGCGAACAGGACGGTGGGAGGCAGGCAGGAGAAGGTCCTGCAAATATCCCGGGCCTAAGTCATGTAGGGCCTTATAGGTGAGAACCAGCACCTTGAAGCTGGTTATCCAATTATCCAATCTCTTTCTTAAAAACTTCCAGTGTTGCCCACAATTTCTGGTGGCAAGCAGTTCCACTGATTAATTGTTGTAACTGTCAGGAAATTTTTCCTTAGTTCTAGGCTGGTTCTCTCCTTGATTAGTTTCCATCCATATCTTCTTGTTCTGCATTCAGATGCTTTGGAGTACCTAGGGGTTTCTTTGTGGCAACCCCTAGTTCTGGAGCCATACCTTCTTAATTACTTTATTCAAGAATGTAATTAAAAGATTTTCCAGACTGAGGGAGAACTTTTTCAATAAAAGAATTCTAACTGCCTCCCTTAACCAGGCTGAGACGTATTCTACGCTCAAGGAGGATGGATCAATTCCTTTAAACATGGGGCTAGTCCCAAACGTCTCCCGTATATACCCTTCTCCACATTTTGATGGAAGCACAGAGTATGGAGAAGCCTCATGGGCCTGTTCTGTGCACAATGGAGACACAGAAGTAAGGAATAGGATTTTTATTTACCAGTAGTCCTCAATTTACAACTATTCATTTAGTGACCATTCAAAGTTACCAACAGCACTGGAAAAAGTAACTTACATCCATTTTTCACACTTGCGATCTTTGCAGCATCCCCATGGTCACGTGATCAAAATTCAGACACTTGGTAACTGACTAACATTTATGACAGTTGCAATGTCCCGGGGTCATGTGATCACTTTTTGAGCCCTTCTGACATGCAAAGGCAATGGGGAAGCCCAAATCACGTAACAACCATGTTACTAACTTAAGCAGCTATTCACTTAACAAACTGTGGCAAGAAAGGTTGTAAAAAGGGGCAGAACTCACTTAACAATTGTCTTGCTTAGCAACAGAAATTTTGAGCTCAGTTGTGGTCATAAGTCGAGGACTACCTATACTTACTTGCTTACTAACTTTATGTGTTTGTTTGTTTGTTTCTACAGCCACCCAACTCAATGAAGCCTCCCAGAGCTGCTCAAAGGATTTGAATAAGACTGGGTTTCCTCTGATTCATGGAGTCCAAATGAGTTCTACTATTTGGAATCCAATCTTCTACCTATCCACTTCATCACTCTCAGTCCTCTGGTAAATCAAGGTGCCGATTGCTGCAAGAAAGACCAGACTTACAACTGATTGTGTCAACCACTTACCTCTTCTCTCTATTGTTGAGACTAGACTAGGCTTCAGCAGCATCCCTGTGTTTTACAAGCTGAACTCTTTCGACCTTCGGCTCCCAAGGCTGGTTTACAGAGAATTGACATTTCCATTATATATCACTCTAAGACTGTACTAAAAGGGTCTCTCACAGCCTTAAGACTCTGAATCTCAATAAAACAAGAGTTTTCGTAAAGTATTATATTTGTATCTTTCCATGTACCAGCCAATAGTATTAAAGAATCTGTCTTACAAATGCTCACAACACATTATCACTCCACGCTCATGAGCACGATACAGGTGATTTTCAATTTTTATCCCTCCTACATACCACAGGCAGAATTTAATCCCTAAAGAGAATATAAGGCACCCAGAATTCGACACTGACTTTTATTCTAAAGTCTCGATTTTTAAAGCAATCTCTCACTTTATAGGTTTTGCATTTTCTTCTCTATCCCATTTTGAGAAAACAGGAATGGCATTACTGGAGCCTTTTCACATATAAAACTATGAGTATTCAGTATTTATTCTGTTATTTCTGCAGTCCAGGGAAAAGCTGTGTTCTGCAAGCCTGAGATCCTCTGGCTGACAGATAATTTTTTTTCAACCAGTCTGTGCCAACTTGGTCCCCTCCAGTTGCATTGTCTAGATCATCAGTCATCCCAACCCAATTGCCTGGTATGATGGAATTTGTAGGCTGACAGACTTAGTTCAAGAAAACTGTTTAAAACACATCTACAGGTAGTCCTTGACTTACAACCATTCTTTTAGTGACTGTTTAAAGTTACAAAGGCACTGAAAAACTGACTTATGACCATTTTTTACCATTGTCATATCCCCATGATCACATGATCAAAATTTGGACAGTTGGCATGTATTTATAATAGTTAAAATGTACCGGGATCACATGATTGCCTTTTGCGACCTTCTGATAAGCAAAGTCAATAGGAAAGCCAGATTCAGTTAACAATCGTGTTACTAATTTAACAACTGTAATGATTCACTTAACAACTCTGCCAAGAAAGGTCAAAACATGGGGCAAACTCACTTAACTGTCTTGCTTAGCAACAGAAATTTTGGGCTCAGTTGTGGTCGAAAGTCTAGGACCGTGATGGCGAACCTATGGCACGCGTGCTAGAGATGGCACACGGAGCCATATCTGTGGGCACGCGAGTGTTACCCTAGCTCAGCTCCAGCACGCATGCGCGCCAGCCAGCTGATTTTCGGGCCATCCAGGCCCACCGGAAGTCGGGAAACAGGCTGTTTCCAGCCTCTCGGGGGCCTCTGTGGGGTGGGGAAGGATGTTTCTGCCCTCCCCAGGCTCCAAGAAAGCCTCTGGAGCCTGGGGAGGATGAAAAACGGCCCTACCAGGCCCACTGGTAACCTTTATGCCGTTGTGTGGCAAAAGTGGGGGGAGCACAGGGGGGGGGTCGCACGTGCATATGTGGGGGGTGGGGAGACATTGAATCATGAGTGTGGGCACCCAGGCACACGACCACCCCCCACTCCCCCCGCTTTTGGCACGCGACGGCAAAAAGTTTAGCCATCACTGGTCTAGGACTACCTATATATATGGACAGACAAATATTTGACTAACTGGATGTATCACCCTCACATGACACTCTTCTTCATATTTGTAAAAAATCAGAATTAGAATAGATCTGGAAGGGACCTTGGAGGTCTTCTAGTCCAGCTCCCTGCTCAGGCAGGAGACCCTATACCAGAGATCACCAGTTGGTGGTCTATGGTCCACGAGAAAATTTTGATGGTCTGCAGAAAAATTATTTGCATTTTTTTATATTGCACTAAATCAGGGGTCCTCAAACTACGGCCCCTGGGCCAGATACGGGCAATGAACGCTTGTGTTACTGCAGAGAGTCTCCCCCTTTCGGGTCTTTTTGTGTGGGTCGGAGGGGGGCAGAAATTCTAATTTGGGGTCTGCTTCAGCCTCCTGGTGCGGGGCTTTGGGTGAAGGCTGGAGGGAATTGCCGCTGGTGGCGAAGAGCCAGAGGACCTTGTTCCAGTGGGACTGCCTCATGGCCTGGAACTGGCTGACCATCTCAGCCTGCTGAGCTTCCAGGGTCCAGTACCTGGCCTTGCACTCCCGCAGGTCTTCCCTCTGCTTGGAAAGCCTATGCTCGTAGTTCTCAGTGAGGTGCTTCTGCTGAG
This sequence comes from Pituophis catenifer annectens, assembly GCF_029215685.1. Lineage (NCBI taxonomy): Eukaryota > Metazoa > Chordata > Lepidosauria > Squamata > Colubridae > Pituophis > Pituophis catenifer. The sequence continues at coordinate 335,176,999 of NW_027256881.1, forward strand.
CCTCCTACGTGGTCACATCCAATTTGAACTGAGCCAGCTGTTTTGCCAACTCTTTCTCATGGTGGCTGCTTAGCTCCAACAACTGCTTTCTGTTGGGGCCCTAAGAAGCCCGGGTGGGCAGGCGAGGAGTGGCTGGGAGGGGAGGGGTGAGTAGAGGCCAGCGAGGCACCCCTCCACATGAGTGACATTGAGTTGGCCATGCCCACCCAGTCACATGACCACCTAGCCACACCCACCCAGATCATATTAGTGGTCCACGGGATTTAAAATTATGAATTTAGTGGTCCCTGAAGTCCGAAACGTTGGTGACTCCTGCTCTATACCATTTCAGACAAGTGACTGTCCAGTCTCTTCTTCAAAACCTCCAGTGATGAAGTAACGTCTGAAGGCAAGCTGTTCCACTGGTTAATTGTTCTCCCTGTTAGGAAGTTTCTCCTTAATTCCAGGTTGCTTCTCTCCTTGATTAGTTTCCATCCATTGTTTCTTGTCCTGCCCTCTGGTGATCTGAGCAACCCTGTTCAGGATCAAGATCCCTCTTGTTATGCATTCTCCTCCAGTTGTTTGGAGGTCTTTAAGTGAAGTTGTTGCCACACATAATCCCAGGCAGAGAGAGATGAGCCCAAAAGGTGACAAAATGATATTTTGCTGGCCAGCAGAAGTCCTTGCAAACTGAATGGACTTGTTTACAGTGGTGATGGGGGCCACCACTAGAAGAGCTGAAGGACCAGGTTAAGGACAGGTCATCAGGGAGAAAATCTATCTATAGATAGTCCTCAATTTAGGAACCTAATGGAGCCTGCCCATTATGGTTGTAAGTTATGACGGTTGTAAAGTGACTAACCCAAATTTATAACCTTGCTTGCAGCGGTTGCTGAACGAATGCTGCAATCATAAAGCAAACACATTGTTCACTGTGCAATGTTTTTGCCAAAAACTAAAAATGCCAGTTTTGGGCAAAAACATCATAAAATACAAACTTTCATAAATGCGGGCCAGTTACCGAGTACCTAACATGCAGTCATGTAACCACATGAGAGGGTGGCCGTCAAAACTTGGGAACAGATCATCAATACTTTGTAACTTCAAATAGTCACTAAGTGACTGGTCATAAGTTGAAGATTATCTGTATGTGGTCACTAAGAGTCAACAATTTAATGGCATGTAGTCAATCAATGAATGGAAGTTTACATGGTAACTACAGCTAACCCAGTTATTCTAGTATATTCTCTCATCCATGACAAAAATAATATAACACACAAATGGACAGATACACAAGGATACACAATTTACTGGCCTGTAAGGACACCAAAATGATGCCTCCCAGAGATGCTGACAGTAAAAAGGGACAAGGTGTAGTGAGATTCCTCCCAAAATCATGTTGGGGAGCAAATCCCTCCCCTTGACATGCCTGCATTATGAAGCTCCTGTGGGATAAGACTTACATGATGATGTCACTTCACCTGCTCAGGTACCCCAAAACTACATCTTATTCTTTGCTTGCTGGCAAAAAACAGGCTCTCCTCCCAGACCAACCGGCTTATTTTGTGCCTGTAATTGCCAAGTGCTGCTAGGCTGCATTTTTGCCAGGAAACAATAATTCAAGGACCATTTTTTAAAAAATGGCATCCTCTGTTTGATTATTTTTTTAAAGCTTTTCTGGGAATCAAGCTATGTCCATTGACTTCACCAGAAATAATGCAGACACCCTCTTGAAATTGGTGGAGAAGCAAATGTCTTTGTATTTGGTTTGGCAGACCTCCTAGCTGAATTGGAAGGGGCCACATCTAAGTCCCACAGGAATCTCCTGGCCTCTTCATCCCAACATCCATAACTTCCATTAATTCACTTCACACCCAGAGCATTGATCCTAACTATTCATCTCTCTCTGTCTCTCTCGCGCTCACTTCCTACCCCCGCCGTCCCTCACCACCATCACAGCCCCCAGCCTTGCTGGCTTCTGTCCATGCAGTCTGCTTTGCCCAACGGACATCTCATCCTCCCTGCTGAATGATCCATGCAAACTCATTTACTCGAAGAAAATCAATGCACGAGAAATAGCGCACCAGGCAAGGCAAGGAATCTGTCTGAAGATTGACCGGGCAGGCAAAGAGACGCAGAGAAACCACGATAAGAATTGCCCTGACAGGCTCTCCCATGGAGAGCATGCGGATAGCAAAACAAGGAAAAAAAGTCCTTCAGAAGAAGAAGATGTGCAGGAGACAGAAATCCAGAAATGTTCTTCCCTTGGTGGAAAAAAAATAGAAATAATATGGGCCTACCGAAAAAAAGAGAAAAAAGTGCATTTTCATATTCCGAGGTTGGATTCACAGAATTGTATCACTTAGGATGCTCTTGAAATTCTGAAAATGAATTAAATAGCAGAGTTAACCCAGTCTAACAAACCACAAATGCTAGCATGTTGTGTCCAAGCAAATAAACCACGATAATGGTTTAATAGGATAGGCTGATTCTCACAATATGCTGAGACAATGACTTGGATTCCTGTAACATTTAAACAATAACTATTTAATCTCAATTCTTGGCTTCTAATGTTGTAAAAATCCAAGCAGTGAAACCTGTGGAATTCAGGGCTACAAGATCAGTGGTAGCACATCCTGCTTTCCTTTCTACTAAAGACTTTGTCCCTGACTCCCCAGTTATAATAAATGTTTGAGTAGAATATAATGGGAAAGACTGAATAACCGAGGCACAGCAAGAGAAGCAGGATGGGACTACATGGATCAAGAATAAGGTAGCTTTCAGTGTTTCCACAGAAATCTAAAGTATTTATGGAATCATAGAGAATCTAGCATCATCTAGTTCAACCCTCTGCATTATGCAGGAAAATAAATTAAACCATCTATGAGAGGTGATTGTCCAAACTCCTCAAAAATCTCCAATGATGGAAGACTCATAAGCTCCATGTAGACTGTTGTAATGCTGTGCAGATATTTCTCAATGTCCATTCTGTTGATAGAAACTCCCTCTTCTGAGGATGTTGGCACAATCTTTCTTCATGATCCAACAACTGCCATGGGACATCCTCTTAACACACCATCTTCTTAGTTGTGTATATTCCCAGAAATAAGTTCAACGTAGTCCTGGTGCCCTACAACAGGGGTCTCCAAACCTGGCAACTTTGATTTATGGACTTCAACTCCCAGAATTCCCCAGCTAGCATGAGCATTTGCTACCTCCTTCACTAAATTGTCCCATTAAATTGGCCTTAATCTATACAACCAGCATCTCAGGACAGAGACTTCCATAGACAGAGCTTTCCATGGTTGTTGCTATGAAGGAAGTCCATTTGGGTTTGCAGCCTAGCAACGAAGCTGGATGAGCCCAAAGGCCACCAAATCCTAATTATATTTGACCAGAATTCATTTCTTAGGAATTGAATATTGTTACTTGGCTCTCCTAAGGAACAATAACCATCATTCCTAGAAGAGAAGTCGTGCTGAAGGAACCAGAACCAGGTCATGGTTGCTAATCTTCAGAGTTAGACTGCCCTAGGATGAGCTAAAGCAGGGGTCTCCAACCTTGGCAACTTTACGACTTGTGGACTTCAACTCCCAGAATTTCTCAGCCAGCGCATGTTGGAAACCCCTGAGCTAAAGAGACATGGAGGGAGTGTTGTGCAGAGGTCTGGGGAAAACCAGACCAGCTTGACTTGCCTAAGCAGACCTGGCCCAGATCTTTGAACTCCTTCACCTTTCACCCACCATTTCAGAACCGCATCCTCATAAGGAAGCCCACCTCAGATCCCTCAACCCCTGTCTCCATTTTGCTTTCTCTGACCAAGCTGTCGGGCCTTTTCCTTTGCTTCCTTCCACGTATGCACAGGCCCATCGATCCGAGTTCTGCAGTGACCTTTTTCATTTGAATGCAATCAATTGACCTTTCTGAACCCTGGCAGGGAAAAGGTCTCTTCTGAGTATCGGAGGTCACTAAGACGCTGACCAGCTCCCGTTGCCACGGCAACCTCCATCCATTGTCCCCCCTTGTACTCCTGAATCAAGAGCTGTGGAGAGAAGCCATCAAGATTGACCCAACATGTCAGGGGCTCTTGAGCAGCAAACCACAGAGACCATTCCTTATAATGTTGTAGTTATAGACTATCTTGGTGGCTTTGACACCTTTCTCTCCCTCTCATTCTGCATCACTTGTTCCATCTATAATATGGGGATAACGGTCTTGAAAAGATCCCTTCCAGGGTACCAATTTAGCAACCTTCCTTCAGTGCAATTTGCCCAAGATGGCTTACTTCTTTTGTTTCAGACGTTTATATATTGCTCTATATAACATTTATCCCAGAGCAACTAATATATATTTTGTCCAGCCATTTTTTTAGATTCCCTCCTTCATAATTAAGATCAACCAAGTTCTGAAGCAAAGGAACCTTCCAACCAGGGGTGAAATCCAGCAGGTTCTGACAGGTTCTGGAGAACGGTAGCGTAAATTTTGAGTAGTTCAGACAACTGGCAAATGCCACCTCTGGCTAGCCCCAGAGTGGGGAGGAAATGGGGATTTTGCAGTATCCTTCCCCTGGAGTGGGGTGGGAATGGAGATTTTGCAGTATCCTTCCCCTGCCACGCCCACCAAGCCACGCCCACAGAACCAGTAGTAAAAAAAATTGGATTTCACCACTGCTTCCGCCCATCTAAACTATCCTTGCACAGAAAGGCCTGAATGAAGATCCCATCTTGACATTAAAAAAAACACCTGAATGCAATTCTGCAGAATGATGCATGAAACTGTTTGAAAACAGCATGCACCGATTTGATTGTCCCATCTACCAAAAGATACTACAGAGCTGGGAAAAGTGGAAAGAAAGGCAACCCAATTAATTAGAGAAGCAAGGTGCCGCTAATTAAACACATTTTTCCTCATTAATAGAGTCTTCTGGATGAAGCTTTGACTGTGCATTCTCCCTTACCATTCACAGAATGGCTGGGTCCTGGATGATAACGTACAAGCATTTCCTTAAATTATAGATACTTTGAATTTTTAAAAATGCTGACAAAAGCTGCCATGCTGCAAAGGAGAACACAGGTCACTAGCTTCATTTTATTTTCCAAGCATATCTCTGGGCCCCACACGGATCCCACAGACATCCACAGGAAAAAAAGAAAAAAAAGGAAAATACTAAATTGCTATAGATCGATATTCTGTTTGGAAGTGTGCCTGCCTACCTAGGAAAAAAAATGTAACAAACCAAAGTTGGTAGAAAGCATTGCAAGAGAAAGGAAATCCCCCTAAGTTTGCTTTCTGGAGAAACAAATCTTTCTGTAAAGGACCTTGCCCACCAGATCAGCCATTTTGTGAAAAGGCAAAATGTGGCAGCCATTTTGTGTGCACATCCCTGCCCTGTAATATCTCTTTCCTTGGGTTCTCAATTACATTGTAATCTATTTGTCACCCTCTCTGGTTTCCTTAGCACTGTTTCTGTTTTGTTTTGTTTTTTCCTGCTAGTGAAGAAAACCCTCAGGAGACCAAATAAACACAATGGTGCAATGTATTGTGATGAGTTTTGATCATTGAAACCATGAGTCTCAGCACAAACGAAGTGGGACTCTAAGTTCCCTCTCATAGTCACTGCTATTAAGCCTGGTTTCGCCCAGTTTATATCTGTGCTTTTGGTTTTTCTTACCTAAGTGTAAGACTTTACTTTTCTCTACACTAAATTTCATTTTGGTAGATAGGGCCCAGTGTTCAAGTCTGTCAAGATCCACCTGGATCTTGAGCCTATCTTCTAGGGTGTTAGTTATTCCTGCCATCTTAGTATCATCTGCAAATTTGGTGAATTCCCCTTCTATTCCCTCATCTAAGTCATTTATGAAGCTATTGAAGAGTACTGGGTTTAAGACGGAACCTTGTGGAACCCCATTGCTTACTTCTCTCCATGTTGACTTAGACCCATTAAGGACTACTCGTTGAGTACAGTTTGTCAGCCAGTTGCGAATCCATCTGGTGGTGAAGCTATCTATCCCACTTTTTTCTAGCTTACGAAGAAGTAGGTTGTGGTCTACTTTGTCGAATGCCTTGCTGAAGTCTAAATATATTATGTCCACAGTATTTCGCTGGTCTATTAATTTAGTCACTATGCTGAAGAATGAAATAAGATTGGTTTGGCATGATCTGTTTTTAACAAACCCGTGCTGACTGCTAGTTATTACTTTACCCGTTTCTAGGTGTTGGCAGATCTGTTTTTTTATTATCTTTTCCAGTATCTTCCTGGGTATTGATGTTAGGCTGATTGGTCTGTAGTTTCCTGGGTCTGTTTTTTTTTTTTTTCCTTTTTTGAAGACGGTAACCACATCAGTTCTTTTCCAGTCCTCTGGTAGTTCCCTGGTGTTCCAGGATTTTTGAAAGATGTGGTGCAATGGTTCTGAGATGACATCCACCAGCTCCTTTAGAACTCTGGGATATAATCCATCAGGTCCTGGTGATTTGTATTCATCAAGATCAGACAGGTGTTATCTTACTATTTTTTTGCTTATTTTAATTTTTATTTCCAGTCTGTTTTTTACAGTTATGTTTCTGGTAGGTTGGGCTATAGTTTCTTTTTGTGTGAAGACCGATGCAAAGAATGAGTTAAGCAGCTCTGCTCTCTCTCTATTGCCTGTTACTTCCTTGCTGTCTTCTCTCTTTAGTGGACCGACTGTTTCCTTGATTTTTTTCTTGTTATTTATATGTTGGAAGAAACTTTTTTTGATATCTTTGACTTTTGTTGCAAGTCTTTGTTCATTCTGAGCCTTTGCTTTCCTGACTTCATCTTTGCAGATTCTGGCTGTCTGCTGATATCCTGCCGTAGTTAGGTGTCCCTCTTTCCATTTTTTGTACTTGTCTTTTTTGTCTTTTAATTTGTCAAAGAGATCTTTGTGTAGCCATGCTGGTTCCTTTTTGGATTTCTTGTTTTTCTTTCTCAGCGGTATTGCGCTGGTCTGGGCTTTTATGATCGTATTTTTCAGAGTTTCCCAAGATTCTTGAGTTGTTTTCCCCTTTAGGATTTTCATCCAAGGAATCTTTCCCAAGTTCTCTCTGAGTTTATTAAAATCAGCTTTTTTAAAATCTAAGACTCTGGTATCATTTTGTTCGACTGCTTGTGTTTGCGTTATGTTGAATTCTAGTATGACATGGTCACTCTCACCCAAGTTTCCTGCAGTTTCAACTCGCTCTATCACTTCTTCTCTTTTTGTAAGTATTAAGTCCAGTATGGCTGTCCCTCTAGTTCCCTCCTCTACATTTTGGACAACAAAGTTGTCAGTTAGGTTGGTTAGGAATCTATTTGATTTTTCACTTGGTGCAGAATTAGTTTTCCAATTGATATCAGGGTAATTGAAGTCTCCCATTACTATTATAGTGTGTTTCCTACATATGTTTGTTAGTTGGTTGGCAAAAAAGGATATCTATTTTTTCTGCTTGATTGGGTGGCCTGTAGTATACACCTATGGCCATGTCATTCTTTTTGTCTTTTATGTTGACCCATATACATTCTAGGAAGTTTTCGTCTTTGGTTTCATGCAATTCTATAGTAATATAGTGGTCCTTTACATACAGTGCAATTCCACCTCCTCTTTATGGGGTCTGGGTTTTTTTTGAAGAGTTTGTATTTTTCTATCAGTATGTTCCAGTTGTGGTTTCGCCCCATCAAGTTTCTGTTATTCCTATTATGTCATATCTACCTTCGTGTATTAATAGTTCAAGTTCACCCTGTTTGTTCCCCAGACTTTGTGCATTTGTATATAGGCACCTGAGGTCTTTATGCCTTTATGAGACTGTGTTTATGATCTGCCTTCAGCATGATCTGCCTGTAAGCACAATTGGGATGGGAATTTCTGTTGCTAAGTGATGCACTTGGTAAGTCATCATGTAACCAGATGACTTCTCCACAATTTTACAATCATTTTCATCCTGATCCTTAAGTCGTTAACCATTCACATGGTTGTTAAGTAAATCATGCTGTCATTAAGCAAATCTGACTTCCCCAATTGATTTTGCTTGTCGGAGCTGGTTGGGAAAGTTGCACTATGCCGGGGTCAGCAACCCGTGGCTCTGGAGCCGCATGTGGCTCTTTCATCCCTCTGCTGTGGCTCCCTGTCATTGGTCGGCTCCACAATTGATAGGGCTTTCAGTTAGGACATGTAGAGGAAAAAGGAGGCCGTGCTAGGAGGAGACTCTATGGTGGGGGAACCAGACTTTCGGTTGGCTCCAGAATTGAACAGGGGACTCCTGGTTAGGACCTTTGTGGCTCTTTGAGTATTTAAGGTTGCCTACCCCTGCACTACGCAATCAGCGACTGCAAGATGTTGCAACTGTCGTAAATGTGAGCCAGTTGTTGATGCCCAAATTGCAATCATGTAACCCGGGGGTGATGTGATAGTCATAACTTCGACTTTGAACAGATCATAAGTCACTTTTTTCGGAGCCTATTTTAATTTGGCATTTGAATTGGCATTAAATGAATGGTTGTAAGTCGAGGACTCCATAGGCCTGCGAAGGTCATAAATGTGAGGACTGGTCGCTAAGTTACTTTTTCATCACCACCATAACTTTTAACCGTCACTGAATGAGGCAGTGCTAAATGAGAACTACATATAAAATAGGTAGAGCCTGGTGGCACAGCAGACTAAAGCACTGTTATTAACAGTGCTGTTATTAACATCAGCTGCCTGCAATTACTGTAAGTTCGAATCTCACCAAGCTCAAGACTGACTCAGCCTTCCATCCTTTCTAAGGTAAGTAAAATGAGGATCCAGATTGTAGGGGCAATAAGCTGATTTTGTATAAAATATACAAAAGTATGAAGGCTATTGCTTAACGCATTGTAAGCCCCCTGAGTTTCCAGAGAAGGGCGGCATATAAATCAAATAAATAAATAAATAAATAAATAAATAAATAAATAAATAAATATAAAATAAAGTCTCTCTTCTTTGTTGATTAAGATGAGCACAGGTAGCCATTTTAAGCACCAGCAGGAGCAGGATTAGTTGAGGTCTTTTCCATTTCTACTTTTGATTATTGCAGCTAAAGCTTAGGAGGGATGAACGACAGAGGTTTGTAAAATGATGGTAAGGATTTTTATGTTAAGTGTCAGATTAGATCAGGTTAATTTTTTTTTTCCGAGGAAGGTCTCTGGATTTATCAGGACAATCAACTCCTTCTAATCTCTCTTGCCTCATAGGCAAGGGGGAAATTACATGTATATACTGCTTGAAAGAAAGATGTCATATGATTGTAACGGAAAATATGGGTGAGGAGAGACAAAGAGATGATTATGGACATCCTTTTGAATGCTGAGTCAATAATGAAAATATTTGCAGATCAATAACAGACAAAGGAAAGCAGTTCCTTACAACGCACTGGATTAATCTGCGGAACTCACTGTCACAGGATCAGGGGTGAAATCCAGCAGGTTCTAACAGGTTCTGGAGAACCGGTAGCAGAAATTTTGAGCAGTTTGGAGAACCGGCAGCGGAAATTTTGAATAGTTCAGAGAACCGGCAAAAAGCACCTCTGGCTGGCCCCAGAGTGGGGTGGGAATGAAGATTTTGCAATATCCTTCCCCTGGAGTGGGGTGGGAATGGAGATTTTGCAGTATCCTTCCCCTGCCACGCCCACCAAGCCACGCCCACAGAACCGGTAGTAAAAAAAATTGGATTTCACCACTGCACAGGATGAAATGGCTGCCCCTAAAACAAGACCAGAAAAGAGACTAGAGACTAGATCTACCAATAGCTATCAGTCACAATAGCAAAACTGTGTTCTCATATTCAGTGGCCCTAGATTTACAAACATCTGGGTTCATATTGCAAGTATTGCAACATCTGTTCTCTCACACGTGACTACACCAGCATTTCTGTAACTTGGGCTGCTTACTCTCATTTTACAGATGAGGAAGAAAAATGAGTTTAGCCAAAGTAATCTAAAGCCACTTCATTTCTGGTTAAAGTTAGGATCTGATTTGTATTCTACAAGTTTGAATCAATTCTGCTGCAGATCCTTTAAAAATATGAATATTTTAATTTTCTGAATTTCATAAGCAGAGGTAGGCACTCCTTCTCATACCAAAGAAGCAGACAAAAGAAAGGACTGGTTTTGTAGCAGCTGTGCCTGCTGATTTAAAATCACCGTAAATGGAGAACACATGGCTAATCCAAAAGTTAAAAAAGAAAAAGAAATATAATGTTATGGGGGGGGGGGAAGGGGAAGGAGCCAGTTGAGTTGTGTGACCATCTGCATCTATGTTCTTCTTAGGATGGGTCAGCATCCTAAATGCCTTTCCTGAGCTCACTTTTTAGATCTCCTCAAACCTATTTCTCAAAATAATGAAGGCTTTTTCCATTTTCAGCAGGATGTAGGAACCTACCCTGTTGCTCCCTCTAGTGTTGAAGGGGTGTATTATCCCTTAACACACCAATACTCCAACGAAGCAATAATCCAAAGATTCATTTATTTCATCCAGCCTCGTTCTTTCAAGAGCATCTCAGCAGATGCCTCTAGGATGTTTATAAAGGAGGCCTGAATGCAGCTCCAGTGTTTGATCACAGTAGTTTTTAAGATTAGATTGTCACCACACATGGAAGATCCATTGGGCTACCAACTTCCACTAACTGCCATGCTACCAGAGTGGCATCTGCTAAACATTACTTAGGAATGTAGGGTCCTTGGTGCTTTCTAGACTTCGTTTTTTTTCACCAGACATTTCATTATCCAACTAGGTAATATCATCAGTGCTAGAATTCATGCTACCTAGCACTGATAATGTTACCAGTTGGGTAATGAAATGTCTGCAAAAAATAACCCAGCTCAGGGAGCACCTAAATTTCAACCCCAAGCTACAAATACTCTCTTCTATTGGTACTCCTTAGGAATGCACAAAACTTCTTCTCCTATCCTTTCCACCAGACTTTCTGGGCAATAAAACAAATTGAAAGGGATGGAGCCAGATGGAAAGCTTAGCTCTGCATTGTGCCAGCATTTATCAGCACCAGCTCTAAACATCTCCGGAATGAGCTGTTTGCAAATTCAAGGCCAAATCTTGATTACTATCAAGCCATTTGGCCCATTGGCCCATCCACACACTCACACTTTTTTTTACATTTCAGCCCCATAAGCAAAGTTCCTTTCCCTCCCTGGAAAACCTTCCCAGATATATCCGAAAGGTGATTTTAAAGAATGTGATCCTTTTTTAGAAATTATATTTATCAGTTGCAGGTACTCACAATCTAGAAGCTTAAATGAGGAAGAGGGTTTTTTTCAGGGATGAAATCCAAAATTTTTCTCTACCAGTTCTGTGGGTGTGGCTTGGTGGGCGTGGCAGGCAGGATACTGCAAAATCCCCATTCCCTCCCCACTCCTGGGGGAAGGATATTGCAAAATCTCCATTCCCACCTCACTCTGGGGCCAGCCAGAGGTGGTATTTGCCAGTTCTCCAAACTACTCAAAATTTCCTCTACCGGTTCTCCAGAACCTGTCAGAACCTGCTGGATTTCACCCCTGGTTTTTTTCCATGAATATTGTGAGGGGCCATTGATCTCTAGCCTGAAAGAAACTTTGGATAGGGGTCACAGGCCCCCAGAAGCACCACCTGAAGTCCTACGACTTGAAACCACACCTTCCCAACAAAGCAGACCCATCTTGTCCTCGGTGCATCCATGGAGAGTATGCACGCGCTCGTACATGCTCCCCGCATTGCTTCTTCACACACATACACACTTACACCTCCCCCCCCCCGTCAACGACTTGCTGGCATCTGGTGTCCTCCCACCAGGTCACCACCTCTGACCTTTCAGCCTGACCTCCCTTGTGACCTTGCCACTCAGACCCCGGCTCCTGTCGGAAATCAGATGCTCCAAGGGGGTCATTTGGAAGGAAGTAATTCAGCCACCGTTTGCAGGCACGAGGCCACGTTTGCCTGGAGGGTGTGGGTGGGGGAGGGAGGGAGGGAGGGAAGGGAGAGAGAAGGGCTTGTAAATGGCTGAAATGAAGGCCTGAGGAGGGTCCCAGACATCGATGAGATTGTCTAGTGTCTCCTTGAGTCACAGTGCCACCTAGCCAAGCAGAACGCAGGATCTCTTTCTTTCTGTTTGACCTCTAGTCCTAAAGCCATCCCATCCATGGTAAATGATGTCCCATATCCCTGTCTTTGAGTCACTTTGCAGCAGGAGAAAAGAAAACACTCGTAACCAAGCTTTTTTTCCCCCCCATTCAAGGTTCTCTGCCTCAGTCTCTAGCTGGGAAACATTGCTACACAAAGTACAGGTTGTCCTCAGCTGACGACCACAATTAGAACCAGAATTTATGTAGCTAAGCAAGGCAGTTGTTAAGCGAGTTGCACCCAATTTTATGACCTTTTTTTTTTTTGCACAGTTGTTAGGTGAATTCCTGCAGTTGTTAAGTGAATCACACAATTGTTAAGCAATTCCGTTTCCCCCCATTGACTTGGTTTGTCAGAAGCTGGCTGGGAAGGTCACAAATGGTGAATCACATGACCCTGAGACCAGGGGTGGGTTCTACTTACCTTTATTACCGGTTCGCCATGGGAGCGTGCACGCTATCTGCATGCGCAGATCGTCAATTATGACATCCGGCACAGGTGGGCGGAGCCTCCTGCCGCTTTTACTACCCATTCGCAAGAACCAGACAGAACTAGGAGCAACCACCACTGCCTGGGACACCCCCAACCATCATAAATACACATTGCCAAGTGCCTGATCATGAGCAATGGTTGTTAAGTGTGAGGATCGGTTGTAAATTATTTTTTTTTAGTGCCGTAAATTCAAATGGTCACTAAATGAATGGTTATAAGTCGAGGACTATCTGCAAATGACAGCTGCATTCTTACGACAGCTTGTATTCTCATTACATCCTTCCTGTCTTTGCTGAATGACCCTCTTTTCTCAGTTTGCACACAAGACATGTAAAGCATAAACTCTTGTGTCAGATACAGATTCAGAATGGATGTTTGGAGAGAAGATGCACACTTCTCAGCCAGTGCCAGAAAAAAGTGACCTTGCAATTTTAGTTGGAAACCTGCTGATTAGTCCTGTTTGCAGACCATGCTTAACGGAATCATAGAGAAGGGCTTAATGGAATCATAGAGAAGGGCTTAACACAGGGCTGTCAAACTCGCCACCTACGGGCTGGATGCATCAGGTGCTTGCCACGCCCACATCTGGTTTACCGGTTTAGTGAAGGGGGAAAAAGTCCCGATAAGTCACATGGTGATGCCATGACGCGAGTTTGACATCCCTGGCTTAACGGAACCATAGAGTTGGGTTTAACAGAACCATAGAGAGGGCTTCATATGCCATTCTAATACCTAGCAGCTGAAATAGAGACCCCGAACCCAAAGAGCCTTTTAGCCTGAAACAAACCAGGAGGCATTTGAAGTGAAAATTATTTTGCTGACTAGCAAGTTTGTGTGAATATCATAATCAGAGTAAATTGCTTCTTCCTTCTCTTAGAGCTGCTATTTATGGCTGTGAAACTTGGACTCTGAAAAAGGCAGATAAGAGAAGGATGGACACCTTCAAATTGTGGTGCTGAAGATGACTATTACACATCCCATGGACTACAACAATCACAAACAAGATCGCGAGACAGAGACTGTCATAGTTTGGCCATGTCATGAGAGCTGACTCACTCAAAAAGTCAATCATGCTGGGAGTGATTAGTGGAAGAAAAAGAAGAGGCCGCCATAGTACCCATTGGCTGGACACTTGTTCTGGCCAAGCTACGGACCCCAAAGAACGCAGCACACACAAAATCTGTTCAAACCTTAGTTTACTAAATAAACCAGTTTTTTACAACAATGGCTGTTAATTAACTGTTAATTAACAGCCGCCAAGAATTCAAAGAATAATACTAAAAGCTTACTGTGGTTGGCAGAATGCCCAGAAGCAATTTGCAGGAATTGCAAATAAGATAAGATAAGCAAGACAAGACATGAAGGTATGTGAACGGAATTGTTCCCTGCAAATTGCTTCAGTCGGGGTTCCTCCTTAAATAGGCTAAGGGAGTGGCCAATTAGCCCCACTCCTGCCTTTTGGCAGTTCTGCGTGCCCGTGCATCGAGAAGAGGCTCCTCCTCTTCATCCTCTTCACTTAAGGGAGCTTCTGGAGGTTCTGAAGGCCCTGGCTAAATCTCCGCCTCTGGCACCACATCTTCTCCAGCCTCCTCATTGTCCGACTCGAGTGCCAGCTGCACAGGCTGCTGGCGCAGCACCACACCAGCCTCCTCGCTGTCGGAATCAGCTACTAGCTGCACCGGCCGCTGACGGGCCACAACAACACTATAAAGGATGACACCAGGATGATCATGGCAGATCTGAAGGATCGGTGTGAGACAGAGGGGCATGGAGAGTCCTGATCCATAGAGTGGACGAGGGTTGGACACAACTGAATGGATGACAGTAATGGTGACCTCTTAGACCAGACCTTGCAAAAAATGACACTGCTGGATTACTTTAGCATCAACTGAGGAGTGTGTATCTTCTCTTAAGATACACATTCTGATTCTGACACAAGAATTTCTGCTTTGGGGTCTTTTCTTGGGGGGGGGGCAATATTTGTGGTAGGTTACTAGAGCAGCAAGGATCTAAGAGAAAGCACCCCAACATCTATTAGTTTTAACCCTAATTGATTCATTCTGTGCCATAAAGTTTTTTTTCAACTCAATTCCTATGGAGCACATAGAGGTACTACTCGACTTACCACCATTAATTTAGTGACCATTCAAAAACACCGAAAGAAGTGACTTACAATCATTCCTCATACTTACGACCATCGCAGCATCCCCATGGTTCACATGGATTAGAATTCAGGTGTTTGGCAACCAGCATTTAATTTTTCAATCTTTGCAGCATCCCAGGATCATGGGATCACCATTTGTGACCTTCCCTGCCAACTTCTGATGAGCAAAGTCAATGGGGGAAATTAGATTCACTTAGTGTCAGTATGATCCACTTAACAACTGCAGTGATTCACTAATGACCACAGCAAACAAGGTTGTAAAACCAGACATGACTCGCATAACAATTTAGCTTACCGAGATTGCTTAGCAATGAACAACGTAATCTAGCAATGAAAATGCTGGTGCCAATTGTGGTTATAATTCAAGGATTATAATTCTGTAGATAGATTTTTCTCCATGAAGATAAAACATATGAAGAACTGCTGCAGGATTTGGGGTTGGCTAGTCTAAAGAAAAGAATAATTAGAGGTGACGTGATGTTCCGCCAGCCCGGGCTATCAACATAATAATTTTAAATTGGGTGTTTTAAATTTTTGGGGTTTTAAATTGAGCCGAATTATTTAGTATTTTAATTTATTTTAATTGATGTTTGTCTTGTGCTTTTAATAGGCTGTACACCGCCCTGAGTCCTTCGGGAGAAGGGCGGTAAAAAATAAAATGATGATGATGATGATGATGATGATGATGATGATGATGATGGCAGTATTCCAGTATTTGAGAGGCTGCCACAAAGAGGAGGGGGTCAAATTATTCTTCAAAGCACCAGAGGGCAGGATAAGAAACAATGATTGGAAACTAATCAAGGAGAGAAGCAACCTGGAATTAAGGAGAAACTTCCTGACAGTGAGGACAATTAACCAGTGGGATGGATTGCCTTCAGAAGTTGTGGGTGCTTCATCACTGGAGGTTTTTAAGAAGAGACTGGGCAATCACTTATCTAAATTGGTATAGGTTCTCCTGCTTGAGCAGAGGGCTGGACTAAAAGACCTCTAAGGTCCCTTCCAGCTTATTCTATTATCTATCTATCCCTAACTTGTTTCTTAACCCTCATACTTTCTTAAATTTCTTGGTAGCTACCGCCACCTTGTGGCACAGCTATGCACTTTGTTTTCCACAATTTTATACCTAGACCACTTTCCTCATTTATCAGCCAGAAGACTCAAATCAAGGAAACCCCCACTGGCACTTGCACAACATCTGCCCAACAACTTTAACGTCGATTCCCAATGGAAAGCCAAATGGGGTCGCTGAACATCCAGACATGGATAGACATATAAATGATCCCACAAAAAAGGTGGCAGGCTTTCAACTACCACATCAGCACTTCTGACTAGGATTCACACCTCACAAAATGTCTACTAGGACTCCCTATGTATAACGCAGGCAGGACTAAATTACTGTCTCTCTTAGAAACAGATCTCTCTGGATCCAATGCTAGTAATTTGACCTTATATTGTTTAGGGGATGGCTCCTCACACATTACTTTTCAGGTTTCTAAATTTTTTTTTAACAGCTGTAATTATTAGAGGAGAACGATGTAATTCCTCTCAGCCAAGGCTTCTGGTAACCAACTGTTTATGATGTTACTTTCCCCACATCCTTTTGCAATTATATCTGTATTTTGGTCTGTGACCGCAAATAAAAAGTCTACTGGGACTCTCTGTATAAATGGGACATAGTATCCTCTCCTCAGTGTGACTGCAGGGTCCCATGTCAAACCGTAGTTCACATTGTGACCGGCTGTAAACAGAGGCCATTAGACCGGTCCAGTAGCTGATTAATTTTTTCCATATAAAATATGCTTCAATGGTTAGATTAGATTAACAGAGTTGGAAGGGACCTTGCAGGTCATCTAGTCCAGGGGTCTCCAACCTTGGCAACTTTAAGCCTGGTGGACTTCAACTCCCAGAATTCCCCAGCCAGCTTTTCCTACTTCCGGAAGTCAGCAAACGGGCCGTTTCCAGGCTCCGGAGTGCCTCCAGGGGGTGGGGAAGGCCGTTCTCACCCTCCGCAGTCTCCTAGAAAGCCTCTGGAGCCTGGGGAGGGCAAAAAACGGGTCTACCGGGCCCACCATGCCATCATGTGCCAAAAGCAGGGAAAGCGTGGGGGGGCGCATGCGCGGGAGGGCGGAGCGCATAAAATTATGGGTGTGGGCACGCACACGCGCAAGCCCCCCGCACTCCCCCCGTTTTTGGCACACGATGGCAAAAAGGTTAGCCATCACTGGCCTAAACATTGGTTTTTGAACTTAGATCTTTTTAACATTTATATTAAATGTCAAATATTTGACATTTTACTGTGTGTTTTATTGTGTTTTACTAATCTAGGTGAAATGTTAATATATATTGCTAGTCCATGTATGATATGCCATAGGTTAATAAATAAACAAACAAACAAACTCCAAGACACAAGTTACTACCGTCTTTCCCAAAAATAAGAAATCCCCTGATAATAAGCCCAATCAGGCTTTTGAGCGTATGTGCTAAAATAAGCCGCCCAAAAAATAAGCCCGAAAATATTTAAACGTATGCGCAGATGGTCCCCACCATTTCCTCTGGTTAGGGTTAGGGAGACAGAGCTAGAAATCAGGTAAGAAGGCAAGAGGATCCCCGTCTTGCTCCACGTGCCCCAAAATAATAAGACCTCCCCGAAAATAAAGCCAAGTGCTTATTTCAGGGTTCAAAAAAATATAAGGCAGGGTCTTATTTTCAGGGAAACACAGTACATTGAATCTCATCTCTTCTCATGGAAAAAAAAATCAAACAAACTCATTGTGCAATGAACAAGTCATTCTCTCTCAGTCCAATCTACCTCACAGGGCTGTCGTTGTGGGGTGGTGGGAGAGGGAGAAGGAGCATTGTGTATAATACCATGAGCTCCTAAACAAAGAATTGATTAATAATTAATAAATAAATATCTCTAAAACCTGATTTCAGATTGGGCGGTTGCAGCAGCCACAGCCTGAAAAGGAAGATACTTTTTTTAAAAAGGTAGACTATTTTTTGCAGTCATTAGCCAGTTGCAAAATTTAATTTATTGATCAAGCCTTTAATGCTAGGATCCAGTCTTCCAGAATTGAGAGTAATGCAGCTGAAATTTCTTCTGAGTGAATAATCAGAAAACTGCAGTCTAAACATTTTTCATCAATTAAAAACATGGTCTGACCAAAGTTTTCTTAGATGACCAGCAATATTTATTTTTGAAAACCGTGCAAACTATATTTACTCAGAACTAAGTTCTATTGATTCTTTAAAGGGAAACCAAATAATATAATATTCTTGCGCATGTGTGCTTGTTTTTCAACCAAGGTTGAATCTTGGCAACTGCCTGGACTGGTCCCTGCAGTTTGGCCTTAGGCCAATATTTCTCAAACATGGCAGCTTAAAGATGCATGGGCTTCAAGTCCCAGAATTCCTCAGCCAGCGATGTTGACTAGGGAATTCTGGGAATTGAAGTCCACACAACTTGAAGTTGCCAAGGTTGAGAAATACTGATCTAGGCTGAATAGCATTACATATTGTGGATATCCATCCTTTGCTTTAGCACATTGTGTGAATCAGGCCAGCGCTTTAAGTTATGATAAAGGTAAAGGTTCCCTTTGCACATATCTGCTGGTCTTTCCCGAGGGGGCGGTGCTCATCTCCGTTTCAAAGCCGAAGAGCCGGCACTGTCCGAAGATGTCTCCGTGGTCATCTGGCTGGCATGACTAAAGGCCAAAGGCGCACAGAATGCTGTTACCTTTCCAACAAAGGTGGTCCCTATTTTTCTACTTGCATTTTTTTTACATGCTTTCGAACTGCTAGGTTGGCAGAAGCTGGGACAAGTAACGGGAACTCACCCCGTTACATGGCACTAGGGATTCGAACGGCTGAACTGCCAACCTTTCGATCGACAAGCTCAGCATCTTAGCCATTGAGCCACCATGTCCCTATAAGTTATGATATGATCCCTTTATTTGAGCATAGTACCTCAAATGAGCACAGGTTCATTGTGCTTTGTTAACTTGGGTTTCAGAGTTAGCCCGTCTGTGAGGGAGATGGGCAGTTAATAGCAGTGGTGGGTTTCAATTTTTTTTACTACCGGTTCTGTGGGTGTGGCTTGGTGGGTGTGGCATGGCTTGGTGGGCGTGGCTTGGTGGGCTAATGAACTGTTTTGAAGAAAGCTGAAAATATCATGTTATAAGCCCATCACAGTCATTTGATGTTTCGCTTGGCAATGGAGTAGCTGCTCCCAATTGGGGTCACTAAGCAAGGATTGCCTGCACTGATGGGTGATTGTTCAGGGAAGGGGAAACGAAGCCAGGGGGAATGTATCAATCACTTTCTCTTAATTTGCCTCACTCTGGAATTGCAACGACTGGAGCACTCACTATCCTAGTTACTGATCAGCCCAGAGATCAGCCAACTCTCTTACCCTCACCAGCCTTATTCTAACCCAACTGATTGGGTAAGGAAGGTAATAGGTATCTTAAGGAGCCATGGTGGTGCAGTGGTCAGAATGAGTATTGCAGGCTAACTCACTGCTCACTGACAGGAGTTCGATTCTCACCAGGCTCAAGGTTGACTCAGCCTTCCATCCTTCCGAGGTGGTAAAATGAGGATCCAAATTGTTGGGGGCAATATGTTGACAGTGTAAGGCAGGGGTCTCTAACCTTGGCAACTTTACGACCTGTGGACTTCAACTCCCAGAATTCCTCAGCCAGCTCATGCTGGCTGAGGAATTCTGGGAGTTGAAGTCCACAGGTCGTAAAGTTGCCAAGGTTGGAGACCCCTGCTGTAGGCTGCTTAGAGACGGCTGTAAAGCATTATGAAGCGGTATATAAGTCTAAGTGCTATTGCTATTGCTAAGGATCATCAGTTAAAACAATTTTGACTGGTGGGATC
Source organism: Pituophis catenifer annectens (assembly GCF_029215685.1). Taxonomy (NCBI): domain Eukaryota; kingdom Metazoa; phylum Chordata; class Lepidosauria; order Squamata; family Colubridae; genus Pituophis; species Pituophis catenifer. The sequence goes on from NW_027256881.1 coordinate 335,196,639, forward strand.
CAAGAAAAGGACCTTCTTTGCTGTTGTCCCACCCTTGGGAATATCCCCCCCCGCAAATGAGGTGGGCCCTCTCCTGGCCCTTCAAGTTTAAAGATTTAGTTCTGCCAATTGCATGGAGCCCACCAAATGGCACATAACCTTGGGGGTGGCGGGCGCCTTAAGTGTCCTTCCTCTGCCTTCTAACTTTTTACTTATTCTATTCTTGTTTGGTTTTTTTTAAAAATCTGGCTCTTTTTATGGATGCATTGTGGGGTTTTTTTTATATTTGTTTTTTTAGGCTTTTATATTTTTAACGGTACATCACCCAGCGTCACTCTGTGAGCAAGATGGTCTGTATTTAAAATTTTGACAAGTAAATAAATAAATAAAACTAGGTAGCAAATGTTACGCTGGCACATTTTTCTGCCAGCTCAAGGACTGAAGGATTGCACTTTAATGCAGCCATCTGCTGTACCCAGAGGGAAATTCTACCAGCTAACATCCGTAGATAGCTAATAACTTTATTTAAACAACCTAAAAATCCCCTTTAGTCAAACTTGGCTCCTGTTTACAGCTTTCTGCCTTTTTGGCAGCATTGGATGGGTTGTTTTCTTTTGGATGTTGTTAGCATGGGCACTGAGACAGGAGGGCCAACGATGACACATAAACCATGACATTGTTATGCAAATGATGTAGCTTTGAGATTGTATCAAACCTTGTGATACAAGCACATAATTGTATGGTTTGTGTGAGACTGACATTTGGACATTATTCTGGCATCTGATGACGGTCACAGCTAGTCTTAGAACCAGCCCAAAGAGCAGAAAGGAGTTTTCTTATCAGCCCTGTGAGGTAGGCCAGTCAACAAACACATACAGGAACAATTGTAGGAATGCTACTTCTTCCTTACAAAAGTAGAATATAAGAACCTTGGAAGTCTGTCCCATTCATATACCAAACATATTCAAGGTAGGGTTATTTGAATCATTGTCTCACAATTGGTTCAATCTCTGGACCAGTGTTTCTCAACCTTGACAATTTAAAGATGTGTGGGCTTTAACTCCCAGAATTCCTCAGCCAGTGTACTAGCTGAGCAATTCTGGGAATTGGACTCCATGCATCTTAAAGTTGTTTCTGGACTGTGCAATCTGTTCTTCCTTCCTCCCTCCCTCCCTCCAGGGGTGGGCTTCAAAAATTTTAGCAAGGGGATTCTCTGCTTTTAGCAAGGGGGTTCTCAACTCTGCTAATTGGCCTCCTGCACCATGGTGGGGAGGAGTTTTTGCCCTCCCCAGGCTCTGGAGGCTTTCTTTGAGCCTCTGGGAGGGTGAAAACGGCCTCCCCAGGCTCCAGAGCCCCTCTGGAGGCCAGAAACAGGCCCATTTTCCCGAACTTCCGGTAGGCCTGTTTTTCACCCTCCCTGAGCTTCCGCGCGTGCCCTGAGCTTGCCTGCATCCAAAACAGGTCGCGTGGAGAGTGCTAGGCGGGACGGGGTAGGCAGGGTCAGTCAGAAGTGGGATTTGGGGGTTCTCCAAACTGCACAGAATCTTAGCTAGAGGTTTTCCCGAACCCCTGCGAACCACCAGCAGCCCTCCCTGCCTCCCTCCTTCTTTCCTTCCTATGGTTGTGATGCTGAGTTTTTAGATACCTTTCCTATAAATGCTCCTGAAGCAGCAAGTTTAAATCTAGACCAGATGTTTTGGCCATAAGGTCTGCAGATAGACACCAGTCCCAAGATAATTGGCGATAGTGAACTGAATGCAAAGTTAGAATAAGCCATGCCGGTATCAGATTCCTTCTAACATTCAGCAACATAGAAAAAAGACATTTCCCCCATCCCTGGTTAGTTTTTTTCACATGTTTTGGTGAACATAACTGAGGACCTGCGCCTGTCTTTTGTGTTGCTTTGAATTGTTATATATTAGAGTCCCATGTGGATTTTAGATTTCTCTCTCTCTTGTGAACAGCTATGATGGTTTTTGATCAGTTCTCATCACGACCAGCAGAGGGCAGCCCAAGCTTAAGATTCCCCCTCCCCCCCCCTTTTTTCCCCCTCCTGTTCAATTGTTTCCAATTCTCAGACAAGTGTTGTCTGAGCTTTGATTGTTTTCTTGTGTTTCGTGACCCAAAGTCGCTAACATCATCATTACACCATGCGTAACCAAGCTCAGAGAGCACCAAGACTCCCAAATTTCGACCCTGAGCTACAAATATTCTCCTCTATCTGTCTCAGTCAAGACTCTGCAGGATTTTTAGCAAGGCTTTTCAGAAGTGATGTGCCATGGTCTCCTTCCTAGCACTGAAAGAAAGTAGCTGGCCCAAGGTCAGTAGCCAGCTGTTGGCCTAAGGTTAGACTAGAACTCAGAGCTGTGGCTGGCTGGGGAACTTGGGGAATTGAAGTAATTGGGTAGGGTAGGGTAGAGTAGGGTAGGGTAGGGTGGAATGGAATGGAATGGAATGGAATGGGTGGACTGGGCTAAGATAGGCTAGGCTAGGCTAGACTAGACTAGACTAGACTAGACTAGACTAGAATAGAATAGAATAGAATAGAATAGAATAGAATAGAATAGAATAGAATAGAATAGAATAGAATAGAATAGAATAGAATAGAATAGAATAACAGAGTTGGAAGGGACCTTGGAGGTCTTCTAGTCCAACTCCCTGCCCAAGCAGGAAATCCTACACCACTTCAGACAAATGGTTATCCACCATCTTCTAAAAAACTTCCAGTGTTGGAGCATTTACAACTTCTGGAGACAATTTGTTCCACTGATTAATTGTTCTAACTGTCAGGAAATTTCTCCTTAGTTCTAGGTTGCTTCTCTCCTTGATTAGTTTCCACCCATTGCTTCTTGACTATCCCATTTGACTATCGGATTTTTTTCCCCATTTAATTTTGGTGGCCATATAGTTCTTCTCAGCAGTTGCCACGTTACCAAGTTCTGACAGAATCCTTCAATCTGCTTCACACCTTTATCTGCTCTGTTATTATGGCTGTCTAATACGAGTTGTTAGCACTGAACTGCATTGTATTGTATTAGATTTTAAGTGGTTTATAATCTACATTGGCCTTTCCACCTTCCTTCCTTCCTTCCTTCTTTCCTTCCTTGGATTTATATGGTTGCCCAAATTAAACAACTGTAAACAGCTGTACTGTTTTTAGTAGTAAACAGCTACAAAACAATACAGCTAAAAATAACAACCAAAATCAATAGGCAGTTGGAATCCAAAATTCTATTACAGCTCTGCAGGTGGCAACTCCAGTAAAACTGGTTCCAATGAAGACCAGCAGGATCAGACCAATCCTATACAGGTCCTCAACTTACAATAGTACATTTAATGACTGTTCAAAGTCACCACGGTGCTGAAAAAAGTGACATGACCATTTTTTTCACACTTATGACTGTTGCAGCATTCCCACGGTCACAGGGTTTACATTGAGATGCTTGACCACTGACTCACATTTATGACGGTTGCAGTGTCCCAGAGTCAGAAACAGAAATCTGTTTCCGAGATCCCTTTTGCGACCTCCTGACAAGCAAAGTCAGAGGGGGAACCAGATTCACTTAAACAGCTGTGTTACTAATTTAAGAACTGTGTGATTCCATTAACAAATGGGGCAAGAAAAGTCGTAAAATGAGGCAAAACTCACTTAACAAATATCTCACTTAGCAACATAAATGTTGGGCTCAATTGTGGTCATAAGCTGAGGACTACCTATATCCTCCATTTGTAATGTGGGCTAGACATCTTGAGCTGGCCCATCTGGATAGCAGCAGGACAAAGAAACTAATCTTAGTTAACGATCTTATATGATATGATACAATATAGAATTTTGGGAAAGTACAGGTAAAGATTTTCCCTGTCCTGTTGTGTCCGACTCTAGGGTGATGGTGCTTATCTCCATTTCTTAGCCAAGGGAGCCAGCGCTGTCTGAAGACACTTCTGTGGTCATGTGGCCAGCATAACTATACGCCGAGGCACATGGAACAGTGGTGAGTTGCTACCAGTTCGCTCACCAAAGTGGTACCTATTTATCTGCTTGCATGTGCATGCATTAAAACTGCTAGGTTTGCAGGAACTTTCAAAAGTACAAACACTCCTCAGTTCATGATCAATAATTTAGCAACTGTTCGAAGTTATGACAGTGTTGAAAAACTGACTTACAACCAGTCCTTACACTTAGACAGTCACAGTATCCCCATGATCCTGCAATCAAGATCTAAGCATTTGGCAACAGGCTCACATTTCTGATGTGTCCCAGTGTCACATGTGTCACATGGTCGCCATTCGCCACCTTCTGACAAGCAAAGTCAAAATTGGAAGGCATGCAAGGGTTGTGACATAAGCATCCGCAGAATCTTGCAAAGACGCTTTTCACCATGGTTAAGCAAGCTTCATCCTTTTTGTACATACACGCGTGGCACAATTGTGCATAGAAAAGGTGCAGGTTTAATTCAGAATGGTGTAATCCTATTTTTCTCATTTTATCCCTCCTCCCCTTGTTTCTGTGTGGTCGCTAGGCAGCCAAAATTACTACGAGCCTAGAACATATTTCTTGAGAGGCAAAATTAAAATGCTTGTGGGTGGGGGGGAACATGATAGAGGTATACAACATTAAATAAAATTAATTTACTTAATTTAAAGGGAAAATGCAGGCAAAAAAATATTGTTCTTTCTTTCAGCCAATGTTATAACTTTTTCATCCATGCAGCTTAAATGGTGAGAGTTTTAGAAGCTGTTTCTTTATACAACATATGCGCAAGAGAAATCTGCATATCCTGGAACTCATGGGCAACACACCATATTCCCATTGTGGTTTACATGATTTGTGTAATCATAAAAACTGACACCAATGGCATACATTGATCTAAATCTTTGTTATAACGTTCTCTCTGATTTACTGGACACTGCTTCCCTCCATCTAGTTCAATAAAACAAGCATGAGATTGTTTGGGAGCTATATGACCGCATGATTCAATTAAGAACTGTAGTATGTGTATGGAGATTCTCAGTCATCCAGACAGTGATGGGATTCAGCCGGTTCGCACCCCTTCGGGAGAACCAGTTGTTAACTTTCTGAGCAGTTTGGCAAATCGGTTGTTGGAAGAAATTATTAGGGCAGAGAACCGGTTGTTAAATTATTTGAATCCCACCACTGCATCCAGATCATGGTTGACCTGAAGGTGATTTTCAAAAGGCAACTGGACTTCCTTGGGGTTTTCTTCCCCTTGAAAATGTTTCTCTTCTCATTCAAGAAGCTTCTTCAGTTCTGACTCAATGATGGAGGATGGAAGGAGTTATATTTCTTTCAGTCATCTGGTCCTTAGCACTCTCTGTCTGAGAGTCATTGAGGCCATGTGAAGGTTAGGGCACAGGTGGCCTCAACGACTCTCGGAAAGAGTGCTAATGACCAGATGGTGGCAAGGAATATAAATCCTTCCATCCTCCGCCGTTCAGTCAGAACTGAAGAAGCTTCTTGGATGAGAAGCGAAACGTCTTCAAGGAAAAAACCAAGTCCAGTTGCCTTTTAAAAAAGTACCTTTGGGATAAGAACGGTAGTGATTCTCTTAATAACCGTGACAAAAAAAAGGTCATCGGTCAAGACTCACTTAGCAACGGCCTTGCTTAGCAATGGAAATTCTGGTCCTCAGTTGAGGACTTACTCTGTATTCATCTGATCAGTTTATAAATTTCCCAATTCCACCCTGCTGGTCACCGTAGCACACAGAAAGCTGGGCTAGATAGTCTTGTTCCTCTAAAGCCAAAAGTGCCTCTTGCTCTTTTTAAGAAGAGCGAGTGCTCATGACACATCAAAAGCAGCAACAGTTATTTTTTCCCCAGTAAATAAATCCATGCCTCTCAGATGTTCCCAGGTGCGACCTTCAATGGAACAGGAGAAATATGTGTTTTTGGCTGTGAGTCAAAAAGACGGCTGCAGATCAGTCTCCGGAGTATTGGGCTGGATTGATCAAGACTGTGGCTTGGCTTGTTATATCCCCTGAGGCTGCAACTGTAGAATGAATTACAGTATATGCATTGGATTAGGGAGTCAGAGTTTGAGGGGGGCTCTAATCTTCGCTCTCAACGTTGCTGATACAGTCCTGGGCGGAATAAGGGGGAGGGCTGAGGGAAGAGATGGGTCAAAGGAGAGCCCCGGAGTGGGGAAGGCGGCCGTCGCGTCCTCCGCTTGGGGACTCATTGTTTAGCAAGCCATCTTTTCAGGTGGTTTGTCACACTGCGTTATTTCCACTACACCAAACCCAACTGCAACCCTCAGAGAGACAGATGCTATGAGCTGGGCGAAGGGGAGGAGAAACTTTAACCAAGTTTGACATAAGAACAGAAAACCGGATGGCCAAAGAACTAAGGGAGGATGGGTTGAGAGCAGAGGGCTGCGTTGGTTGCTCTCCTTGTAACAAAAAAGAAAAGAAAATAAAAATCAGAAGGAGTCTGATAGCACATTTTCTGATTGACCAATGTTACTCAAAGGCATCAGCTCATTTCATTGGCGGAATCCATCTTAAGCGTGGTGGGTCTTTGCATCGGATCTATCACATCACGCTCTGCATTACTGTATACATCCAGGGGTGCGCTGCTGGGGTTCGCAGGGGTTCAGGAGAACCTCTAGCTAAGATTCTGTGCAGTTCGGAGAACCCCAAAACCTCACTCCTGGCTGGCCCCTCCCACCCCGCCCTCCTACGAGTCCCCATGCGACCTGCTTTGGATGAAAATAAGTGCAGGGCACGCACCGAGGCTCGAAGAGGGTGAAAAACAGGCCTACCAGAAGTTTGGGAAGGTTGGAAACAGGCCCATTTCCAGCCTCCAGAGGGCCTCTGGAGCCTGGGGAGGCTGTTTTCGCCCTCCCAGAGGCTCGAGGAAAGCCTCCGGAGCCCGAGGAGGGCAAAAACGCCCCCACGCCCCTGTGGTGCAGGAGGCCAACTAGGTTATGCCCACCATGGCCATACCCACCCAGCAACTGGGCAGAGAACCCCTTGCTAAAAATTTTGAAGTCCACCCCTGTAAACATCTGATGAAATGAGCTGCAGTTTACGGAAGCTGACAGCTTTTAATAAAATTAGTCAGGCAGAAAAGGTACTGCTACATTTCTCCTGAATTCTCAACTTTATTGACCACTTAAAGATGTGTGGACATCAATTGCCAAAACTTCCCAGCCAACAAGCTGGGATTGCCGGCACCATAGATCATTGTTTCTGAACCTTGATAAGTTTAAGATGTGTGGACTTCAAGCTCCAGAATCCCGCAGCCAGCAAGCTGGGGTTGCCATTATAAACTACCTATGTTTCTCAACCTTGGCTACTTTAAGATGTGTGGATTTCAACTCCCAGAATTTCCCAGTCAGCAAGTTTAAATCCACAGATCTTAAAGTAGCCAAAGGTGAGAAAAAGTGAGACTAACACAGCTCACCTCCACAATGCTGCTTACAGCTATGAGGGGCTGCCACAGAGAGGAAGGGGTCAACCTATTTTCCAAGGCACTCTAAGGCCAGACAAGGAATAATGGATGGAAACTGATCAAGGAGAAATTCAACCTAGAAATGAGGATAAATTTTCTGACAGTGCGAACAATCAACCAATGGAACAGAAGTTGCCTTTGGAAGTTGTGGGAGCTTCATCACTAGAAGCTTTCAAGAAGAGACTGGACAGGCATCTGTCAGAAATGGTGTATGATCTCCTGCTTGGGCAGGGGGTTGGACTAGATGACCTACAAGGTCCCTTCCAACTTCATTATTCCGCTATCAATCCACTTCCAATAAGACAATGCTTCCAAATTTTTCCTTCATTACCCAAAACCACTTAACCAAAAGTCCTTATTTAAATATCCGTTGTTGGGATTGGGTATTGAGTTTATGTATCATTACCCAAAGAAAAAACACTTTTACCCTGTTTTGGATAAGTGATCCAGATTTGGGAAGGTTTCGATTCAAGATCTGTCTTCCAATTCATACTGCAAAAAGATCTGTCCTCTAACTTCTTGAAAACTTTTTTCTCTTGCAAAAAAAAAAAAAAGGCGGGGAGGGTTTCTCCAAATTAAAACCCCATTCTTGGAGGGTTTTGGAGTTTCTTCTGAACTTTTCTAGATGGTACAGTTGGCCCTCAACTTACAACCACAACTGAACCCAAATTTCCGTTGCTAAGCAAGACAGTTGCTAAGTCCCCATTTTATGACCTTTCTGGCAATAGTTAAGTGAATCATTGCAGTTGTTAAATTAATAATACAGCTGTTAAGTGAATCTGGCTTCCTGTTGACTTTGCTAGTCAGAAGGTTGCAAAAGGATTTTAGGAGGAATCTCCTATGCTACCACCTCTTACAATACTAGACAACACAATATCAACAGTAGAGACCTTCAAGTTTCTAGGTTTTATCATATCGTAAGACTTAAAATGGACACCTAACATCAAAGACGTTATCAAAAAAGCACAACAAAGAATGTTCTTTTTGTGCCAACTCAGAAAGCTCAAACTGCCCAAAGAGCTGCTGATTCAGTTCTACAGAGGAATTATTGAGTCTGTCATCTGTACCTCTATAACTGTCTGATTTGGCTCTGCAACCAAACAAGACAGACACAGACTTCAATGGATAGTTAGAACTGCAGAAAAAACAATTGCTACCAAGCTGCCTTCCATTGAGGATCTGTATACTGCAGGAGACAAAAAGAGGGCTGTGAAAATATCTACAGACCCTTCGCATCCTGGACATAAATTGTTTCAACTCCTACTCTCAAAACAATGTTATAGGATATTGCACACCAAAACAACTAGACACAAGGACAGTTTTTCCCCCAATGCCATCACTCTGCTCAACAACAATACTGTCCTACAATACTGTCAAATTATTTACTAAAACTGTATTACTATTATTCTTCTCATCCTTCCTAGTACCTATCTCTTCCCCCTTATGACTATAACCATGTTGCTTGTATCTTTACAATTTATATTGTTTTATTTGTTTCCTAGAGTATGATTTGATTGCTTATTAGTAACCTATGACTATTACTAAATGTTGTATCTTATGATTCTTGATGAATGTACTTTATTTCTCTTCATGTACACTGAGAGCATATGCACGAAAGACAAATTACTTGTGTGTCCAATCACACTTGGCAAAGAAAGAAAGAAAGAAAGAAAGAAAGAAAGAAAGAAAGAAAGAAAGAAAGAAAGAAAAGAGAGAAAGAACGAAAGAAAGAACGAAAGAAGAGAGAAGAGAGAAAGAAAGAAAGAAAAGAGAGAAAGAAGGAAAGAAAGAAAGAAAGAAAGAAGACAGAAGAGAGAAAGAAAAAAAGAAAAGAGAGAAAGAAGGAAAGAAAGAAAGAAAGAAGAGAGAAGAGAGAAAGAAAGAAAGAAAGAAAGAAAGAAAGAAGAGAGAAGAGAAAAAGAAAGAAAGAAAGAAAAGAAAGAAAGAAGAGAGAAGAGAGAAAGAAAGAAAGAAAGAAAGAAAAAAAGAAGAGAGAAGAGAGAAAGAAAGAAAGAAAGAAAAGAGAGAAAGAAAGAAAGAAAGAAAGAAAGAAAGAAAGAAGAGAGAAGAGAGAAAGAAAGAAAGAAAAGAGAGAAAGAAGGAAAGAAAGAAAGAAAGAAAGAAAGAAAGAAAGAAAGAAAGAAAGAAAGAAAATGTGATCACATGACCCTAAGATACTGAAACCATCATAAATACATGCCAGTTACCAAGCATCCAAATTTAGATCACGTATCCATGGGGATGCTGCAATGTTTCTAAGTGTGGGGAAAGGGCGTAAGTCTCTTTTTTCAATGCCGGTGTAACTTTGAACGGTCACTAAACGAATGGTTGTAACTTGAGGGGCTACCTGTATCTTCGAGTTGACTTTATTGTTGCTAACACCAGAGGGTGCTACTTTACCTGCTTTGTTTTCTGCTACACACCTTTCCCTTCTTTAGGGGCCTCTCTGGCAGTCATCACACCTCCCAAACTGAGAACTTCCCTGGGAAAATGTCCTCCTGATACTGGAACTTAGTGGCAGCATGAGAAGGCAAGAAGACTGGGGGGTTCTGGGAAGAAGTGGGTTACGAGAAGAGACAGGACTCACAGATGGGCACCAGCTCTTAGCTCAGGAAGAAAAAGTGCAGAGGAGAACAACCAGGATGATTAGGGGACTGGAGGCTAAAACATATGAAGAACGGTTACAGGAACTGGGCATGGCTAGTCTAGGGAAGAGAAGGACCAGGGGAGACAGGATAGCCGTCTTCCAATATTTGAGGGGCTGCCACAGAGAGGAAGGGGGTCAAGCTGTTTTCCAAAGCACCTGAAGGCCAGACAAGGAATAATGGATGGAAACTGACCAAGGAGAGATTCAACCTAGAAATGAGGAGGAACTTTCTGACCGTGAGAACAATCAACCCATGGAACAGAAGTTGCCTTCGGAAGTTGTGGGAGCTTCATCACTTGAGACTTTCAAGAAAAGATTGGACTGCCACTTGTCAGAAATGATGTAGGGTCTCCTGTTTGAGCGGGCAGTTGGACTAGATGACCTATAAGGTGCCTTCCAAGTCTGTTAATCTGTTAGTTTCAGAGGTTTCCTAGATTAAATCCACAAAATTTATTCAACACTCGTTTCCCCCTTTTGAAGGATATCCACAAAAGCAAACTCTCTTTCATCACACAGAGTGAGCGCTGGTAGGGGTGGGGTGGGGAAGGACCGTAGAGGAGGTTTTTTTTCTTCAGGATTCTGCTTTCAATAACTCTATTGTGTAGTATGAATCACAGATGGCCCCCAACCATGGACACATTTAGATCAGGGATAGTGAGCCTATCAAAGGTGAGATGCCACTACGTTTTGGGTGACACACCAGCATTCACCAACAACACCCGACAACAACTGCAGGTAGTTCTCGACTTACGACTACAATTGAGCCCAAAATTTCCATTGCTAAGCAAGACAGTTGTTAAGTGAGTTCCGCCTCGTTTTACAACCTTTCTTGCCATATTTGTTAAGCCAATAGCAATAGCAATAGCAATAGCACTTAGACTTATGTACTGCATCATAGTGCTTTACAGCCCTCTCTAAAGGGTTTACAGAGTCAGCCTATTGCCCCCAACAATCTGGATCCTCATTTTACTGACCTCAGAAGGATCGAAGGCTGAGGCAACATTGAGCCGGTGAGGATCGAACTCCTGGCAGTGGGCAGAGCCAGCCTGCAATACTGCATTCTAACCACTGCGCCACCACGGCTCTGTACTTGTTAAGTTAGTAACATGGTTACTAACACAGTTAATGAATCTGGCTTCCCTATTGGCTTTGCTTATCAGAAGTTCTCAAAAGGTTATCATGTGACCCCAGGACACTGCAACCATCATAAATATGAGCCAGTTCCCAAAATCCAAATTTTGATTGCATGACCACGGGGATGCTGCAAGAGTGAAAAATGAGAGCAATTAACCAATGGAGTAAGTTGTGGTTGCTCCATCACTGAAGGCTTCCAAAAAGAGACTGGACAACCATTTGTCTGAAATGATATATAAGATCTCCTGCTTGAGTAGGGGGTTGGACTAGAAGACCTTTGAGGTCCCTTCCATATTTTTCTATGTTCTATGGTTATAAGTCATTTTTTTTTCAGTGACATTCTAAATGGTTACTAAGCAAATGGTTGTAAGTCAAGGACTATCTCTGGGAATTTGAGTTGGTTTTACTTGTATTTCATCTTTGTAATTATTTGATGTTTCTTTATATAATAACTAGCATCACACATGATTGGTCTGTATTTTTTTCAAGTAAATAAATATGTAAAGAATTGTTCTTTTGTTTAGGGGAAGTTGACATGCCAACAAAATAGAGATTGGCATTTTTAGAATTTTTGACACACTGAGCCTAAAAGGTTCACAATCAGTGAACTAGAAAGTTAATTAAGCAGGGATAATAATAATAATAATAATAATAATAATAATAATAATAATAATAATAATAATAATAATAATTTTATTTCTATACCGCCCTTCTCCCGAAGGACTCAGGGCGGTGTACAGCCAATTTAAAAACACAAGACACAACAATAATTAAAAATTAAAATAATTAAATAGATTTGGCCGATTTAAAACCCCCAAAATTAAAATACCCCAATTTAAAATTATTATATTGACAGCCCTGCCTGGCGGATGTCCATCAGGGAGGGCTAAAAAAAAAGGGAGGGGGAGGAGAGGGGCTACAATTGTACTATCAAACTCCATCTCATTTCTTATATCTGTGGCATGGACAACACGCTTTAAAAATGTGCATCTGACATCTTAACTTTTGGACTCCTGTCCCTGAGGATGCTCCTGGAATTAACCCATCTTCCGTATTTTCAAAATGCACTGAACCATAAAAAGAACATATATTGGATATCATTGTTTCTCAAACTTGGCAACTTTAAGGTGTGTGGACTTCAACTCCCAGAGTTCCCCAGCTGACAAATTTCTGGATCATGCAGAACAAGAAGTTCTAGGGGTAAGGATCGGAGAGTAGAAGTGTCCACAAGTCTTAAAATTGCCAAGGTTGGAGACCCCTGCTCTGGAAGAAAGAGTCAGGTTGGTGCAGTAATTGAGGTGCTAGTTTTGTCCCAGCTAAGGAATGAAAGCCAGCTGGGTGACTTTGGACCGATCACCAGGAGACTGTGAATTCTAGTCCCACCTTAGGCATGAAAGCCAGCTGGGTGACTTTGGACCAATCACCAGGAGATTGTGAGTTCTAGTCCCACCTTAGACGTGAAAGCTGGCTGGGTAACTTTGGGTCAGTCACTCTCTCTCTCTCTCAGCTAAGTCCACCTCACAAGGTTATTGTTGTGGGGAATATAGGAGAAGAAAGGAGTATTAGATATATTCACTACCTTCAGTCGTTTATAAAATAATAAAGGCAGGCTAAAAATCAAATAAATCTATAAAATAAATAAAAAAATAACCAGCCACACCAGGCAACAAAGACAATAGAAACAATAACATTAGCAAATAAGAGACTTGGGGGCCATAATATCGAAGAGGTAAAAACCCAAGGAACTTCAGAACAAATTTTTCTAATACCCCCCAAACCAGCCATTGTGCATATATCCATTCATTCATTCTACATTTTTGTGATTGGGATGGTTCAAGGGGGGGTGGGGGTGGCTCATGTATGGAGAAGGAAGGGAAGGGAAATGGAGGACATCAAGAGACGAACAGAGCAAAAGGCTCCCTTCCTTCTTCATTGTCTACCTCTTCTTTCTTTCTTTCATCTTCCCCCTCCGCCTTGGAAAAACACTGCAGCAAAAAAAAAAATATATATTAGCAGCACTGCAATCATTAATATGCAAAAATGCAAATGAGGAGGTAATTAAGCCACAGTCCTCAGGAGGATATTTCCATCATAATGAATTCTATTGTCAGGGAAAAGCAGCCAGGCGCATTGATGGTAGCTTAAAGGAATATCAACTACCAAGATCGATCAAAACAGGGTGCCCTCCTTCCCCATTTTTTTGGAAGTGGGCTAAAAGCTGGGATGAGGGGCTGAGACTCTGGAGAGGGGGGCACTACTGTTTCCTTCCCTACTGCATGGATGGTTTGCTCCCTGGGACGGGGAGGAGGTGGAGGCAAAAGAGTTTGGGGGTGCTCCTAAAGCAGAATGAGAAAAAACAAAGCTGTTTTGCACCCTCCCTGCAGCTAGGCGCCATGCCTGTGCCAGCTCATATACAAGAAAACTCATATATGGGGAACATCTTCCTCCTGGCATGCACAGAGCACCAGCATGCCAAGGAGGTGCCCGTTTTTAGGGCGTAGCAACGTATGAGAAAATGTGGAATCTTTTGGCTAACATGCTCAGGATGAGCATTGCAGGATGCTTGGTTACCTCTGGTGTCCTCCCAGCTTTTCACTCACTGAAGCCAGGGCCGAATCTACAACAAAGGGGGCACTCGCTGGTTCAAATGTTCAACAAAACAGTGTAAATCAAAGGCACTCCTTCATATTTCTTGGAGATCTTTGATGTAGGTTGAAGGGAACCCCTAGAAAAATGAGAGGGTACGCTCCCTTCTTGAGAGGTCATCTTTGGGATTCCACAGTGTTGGATAACATCTGTCCAAACTTCAACCTTCCCTTTTTTTTTTAAGGGAAGATGGTTGAGAAGGTGGTTGGCGCAAAGCTGCAGAAGGTCTTGAATCAAATGTATTATGTGGCCAGGGGTGGGCAGCTGTGGCCCTTTATGACCTGTGGACTTCAACTCCCAGAAGTCATCTCTTTGGACAGCCATTTGTCTCCTGCCTGAGCAGAGGATTAGACTAGAACTGGCTGAGGAATTCTGGGAGTTGAAGTCCACAAGTCTTAAAGTTGCCAAGGTTGGAGACCCCTGGACTAGAAGGCCTCCAAGGTCCCTTCTAACTCCGTTATTCTGTAAGTAACACATTTTAAACATTAGGAAATGCTGAGATGTTCCTTTTCTTTAAAAAAAAACTTTCATAAGCCACAATGCACTTAAAACAGTCCTAAATTCTTTCAAGTATAAAGATTTCCTCTCGCACAGTTCCAGGGTTGCTTCCGTGATCATGCAAAACTGTGCCCTTTTCTGCAACTGCTTTTCATTTAAAAAAAAGGTAAAATAGGGCCGTGATGGTGAACCTATGGCAGGCGTGCCATATCTGTAGGCACATGAGCGTTGCCCTAGCTCAGCTCCAGCATGTATGTGCAAGCCGGTCAGCTGGTTTTTGGGCCTTCTGGATCCACCGGAAGTCGGGAAAGGGGTCATTTCCGGCCTCCAAAGGGCCTCTGGGGGGGGGGGGGGCGGGGAGGGCCGTTTTCGATCTCCCCAGGCTCCAAGAAAGCCTCTGGAGCCTGGGGAGGGCGAAAAATGGGCCTACCGGTAACCTTTTTGCCATCGTGTGCCAAAAGTGGGGGGAGTGCGGAGGGGGAGGGCATTGAATTATGGGAGTGGGCATGTGCACGCACGAAACCCCCCCCCCCACTCCCCCTGCTTTTGGCACGCGACAGCAAAAAGGTTAGCCATCACTGAAATAGGGTGTTCATGACAAATTTCAGGTTTTAAAAGATCCGTCCTGCTCTAGTTCATTCTTCCAAATTTTCTTCAAGGCAGTGGTGGGTTTCACTTACCTTTGCTACTGGTTCACTCACGCCAGTAGTGGGTTGCCTCCGGTTTGGACCGGTTCACAAGAACCGGTATTAAAACCAGCAGGAGGCTCTGCCCACCGCCCCGGATGTCGTCATTGGCGATCTGCGCTTGCGCACGGGCGATCCCGTTGCGAACCGGTAGTAAAGGTAAGTAGAACCCACCCCTGGCTCATGCGCGCACCACTTCTGTGCATGCACAGAGCGTATTTGATGACGTCCGGGTGGGCAGAGCCTCCCGCCACCGCTACTACCGATTCGCCTGAACCGGGGCGAACCAGTAGCAACCCTTGGTAGTACAGTGGTCTAAGAGCCTTGGTAGTACAGTGGTCTAAGGCACCCTGTTATTAAGCTGATTATTAAGTCCAGCTGCCTGCAATTACTGCAGGTTCGAATCTCGCCAAGGCTCAAGGTTGACTCAGCCTTCCATCCTTTCTAAGGTAGGTAAATTGAGGACCCAGTTGTGGGGGCAATAAGCTGACTTTGTATAAATATACAAAAGGATGAAGGCTATTGCTGAGCATATTGTAAGCCGCCCTGAGTCTCCGGAGAAGGGCAGCATATAAATCAAATTAAAAAAAAAAAAAAACCACCACTGTTTCAAGGTTAGGAAAAGATTGGTGGGTTAGAAATTTCCCCTCAAAAAGCCAGTTAAAATGGGACTGATCTGCCCCATATTGGGAGTGACAAGTTTAGTATTGGGCTTTACCCTCACTTTACACACCATTAAGTATGTAAGGGGAAAAATCAGAGTTGAGAGGGAATAAGGCATAATATGATTAATTTTCGCTTCATTTCAAGCTTCCTCTCACATCTTTTTAAAAGGAGTCTTCTGCTGATACTTTGTCAATATGCTCTTTTCTTTTCTTTTTCATTAATTAATTGATTGCCTGGGGGAAGAAGTAGAGAATGAATCAGCTGAATGACTTCTAAAGATGGTGGATTCTACCTAGTAATCCAGTCGATGGTTAGAATTCATAAAGATACAGAAAATAAAGTTTCACAACACTAAAGCGCTGTTTCTCAACCTTGGTAACTTGAAGATGTGTAGACTTCAACTCCCAGAATTCCCCAGCCAACTTGGAGATGATGGATATTGGAATTCCACCCAACCTCTCTATGGTTAAGAGTTCCTGAAGATACAAAAGCAAAGTTTTACACACTAAGGCTGTGTTTTTCAACCTTGGCCACTTGAAGATGTGTGGACTTCAACTCCCAGAATTCCCCAGCCAACCTGGAGATGGTGGATGTTGGAACTCCATCCAACCTCTCTATGGCTAAGAGTTCCTGAAGATACAAGACACAAAAACAAAGTTTTACACACTAAGGCTGTGTTTTTCAATCTTGGCGACTTGAAGCCAGCATAAAGAATTCTGGGAGTTGAAGTCCACACATCGTCAAGCGGCCAAGGTTGAAAAACACCGCTGTGAGGAGAGGATGAGTTCATCCTTCCCAGGGCAGGCAATTCTGGGAAGTTATGAATTCATTTTAAACCACTTTGGGGGATGTTTCGTGGCTTTGACAGCCCTCAAATTTTTTAGCAGCTGTGTCAATAGGGACAGAGGGAGGGTAACATATATGATGTGTGGAGAAAGGAAGTGACAGGTGTGTGGCAACAGGCCATATGTGTATGTCTGTGTGTGTTGAGATTAGTAAGTAGATGTCTCTCAATGATGCCCCCATCTCCATTTCTTCTTGGACTTCTGCCATATCCAGTATAAAGCCTCTGGCTATATTATTGCTATTTTTCAAGGATTTCTCTTGCTGTATAGATGAGATGCTTAACTTGACCCCCCGCCCCCCATCCCCAAGAGGAATGAAGGTCTTTAACTATGATGGAGGCATCATCAGAACATAAATGATATCTCCTAGTGGTTTCAAATGAGAAAGTTCCTGTTTGCATGCACTTCTTTTTCTATTCTCCTATCCTTTAATCTTAAAATCTAGACTCTTCCCAAGTCCTCCATACATGCCTAGTCATTTAAATCAGTATTTCTCAACGTCAACAACTTTAAGATGGGTGGACTTCAACTCCCAGAATTCCCTAACCAGCAAAGGAAAGCTGGCTGGGGAATTCTGGGAGTTGAAGTCCACCCATCTTAAAGTTGCTGAGACTGAGAAACACTAATTTAAATAATTTACCCTCCCTTGTACCCAAAACTTCTAACCAATATCTTACAGCACAGATAGTCCTTGAGTTATGACCATGATTGCGATCAGAATTTCCATTGCGAAATTAGGCAGTTGACAAGTGAGACATCTGATTTTACGATTCTTTACACCAGGGTCGCGAGGATCTGCAGTTGTTAAGTGAATCACGCCGTCGTTAAAATGAATCTGGCTTTTATTTATTTATTTATTTTATTTTATTTCTATACCGCCCTACTCCCGAAGGACTCAGGGCGGTGCACAGCCAAACAATAAAACACATACATACAAAATTTAAAAGTAGAATAAAATCAAATTAAATAATTTTGGCCCCGACAAATTTAAAACCCCAAACTTTTAAAACCAATTTAAAATTGAATGTATAAAATACTAAAAGATATTTAAAAATTAAAAATCTTTTATAAAAGAGGGAGAAAATTAGGCCAGGCCCGCCTGGTGAAATAGTAAGGTCTTTAAAGCGCGGCGGAAGGTGCGCAGATCCGGGATCCTCCGTATCTCTGGGCTTCCCACTTTGGGTGTTGGAAACTAGCTGGGAAGGTTGCAAATGACAATCACATGAACCTTGGATGCTGCAGCCATTGGATTTACATTCCAGTTGCCAAGAGCTTGAATTTTGATCATATGACAGTAGGGATGTTATGTTATGTGAGTGCGAGGATTGGTTGTAAGTCACTTTCCGCAGTGCCGTTGTAACTTCAAATTGTCTCTAAACAAATGTTTGTAAGTCGAGGACTACCTATATCCCATTTTCCTAAAAGTCTTTCCTTCTCCCCCATCCCCTTATTGTGAGAGATCCTTCACGAATCTTCATTCTATGACTCTTTCCTTCCTTCTGCTTTCTCTACCAGTTCGCAAATGTGAGCACGTTCCCATGCACCCATGCATGCCCCGTCCATGCATGCACCCGGCCTTCCACGCATGCACTTTGCTGGGATGCGCCCCTTCCGCGCATGGACCCAGCCTCAAAAACATGCCTAAATAGGATGACAGAGTTGGGGCGGGTGGGCAGGCCCAACCATGATTTCCGCTACCGATTCGCCCAAACCGGCTGAATATCACCTCTGGTGTAATCTGTTTTACAAGACCCATGTTCTACCTTTCTCTCTTTTCCACAACCTTTCTTCAAATCCTTCTTTCACACTTGCAACTTCTTATCATTGCAAATTTTTTTTTTTTTTGCACCTTCTGATTCCAGAAACAATCCCATGAAAACAATAATCTTCAGGAGGTAACTCAGAATCTGTATGCATCAATGGGTCCATTTAGGAAAGAGAGAAAGGGAAGGGAAGGAGGAGAGTTACAGAGGAAAAGAGAGAGGGCAGGTGAAGTTAACTTTTTTTTTTTAAAAAAAAGTGACATACTTTTTACTTAAGGGGATATTAAATATGCTCTTTTTAGGGCTCTTGGTGGCTGCTAGCAAAGAAGATATGAGTATAGAACAGTGTTTTTCAACCTCAGCACAGGGGTGAAATCTACTTACCTTCCCTACTGGTTCGGAAGTGTGCGCTCGCATGTGCGCGCATCACATGCAATTTCGGACCTTCTTCACATGCGCAAAGCCTTCTGCACATGCGCAGAGGATAAAAAAGGTTACTTCCTGGTTAAAACCAGGAAGTAACGATGACCGGGTGGGTGGGCGGAGCCTCATGCTGCCGCTGCTACCGATTCTCCAAACCACCCGCCCCCACCGCTGCTACCGGTTCGCTGAACCGGTCTGAACCGGTAGCATTTCACCCCTGCCTCAGCATCTTGAAGATGTGTGAACTTCAACTCCCAGAGTTGAAGTCCACATATCTTCAAACAGCCGAGGTTGAGAAACACTGGATAGAAGTAAGATGCTCAGACAGATTGTGTCTCACTAAAAGAAGCAAGAATATTGATGACCAAAGTTAAGGTTTCAAGGAAAGGAGTAGATTGGAGTGAGGATGTGTGGACTTCAGAATTGGCAACAGGAAGGGCATCCGGCCATTAAAATACTCTGCTAGCTCCATTCTGTTGCCCAGACTCCACCCCGCAAGGGATTATGGGGTCATTAAATGAAGATGATGATGATGTGTGAACTTCAGCATGCTCAGCCAAAGCTATTGAGTGGGGAATGCTTGGAATCATAGAGCAAGCTCTACAGATAGTCTTCGACTTACAACCGTTCATTTAAGGGTGAAGTTACATCACTGAAAAAAAACATGACCGTTGCAGCATCCCAAATGGTCACATGATCCAAATTTGGACAACTTGGCAACTGGCTCATATTTATGATGGTTGCATTGTCCCAGGGTCACGTGATCACCTTTTACGACCTTCTAACAAGCAAAAGCAATAGGGAAGCCAGATTCATTTTACAACCGTGTTACTAATTTAACAACTGCAGTGATTCACTTAACAACTGTGGCAGGAAAGCTCATAAAATAGGACAAAATGTGCCGTCTCGCTTAGCAACATAGGTTTTGGGTTCAATTGTGATCGTAAGTTGAGGACTAGCTGTATTTAGCGAGATCTGGGCAAGACAACGGAAAGGGGCATTTTGTCAAATAAATAGGACCAAACCAGGGGTGAAATCCAGCAGGTTCTGACAGGTTCTGGAGAACCGGTAGCAGAAATTTTGAGCAGTTTGGAGAACCGGCAAATACCACCTCTGGCTGGCCCCAGAGTGGGGTGGGAATGGAGATTTTGCAATATCCTTCCCCCAGGAATGGGGAGGGAATGGAGATTTTGCAGTATCCTTCCCCTGCCATGCCCACCAAGCCACACCCACCAAGCCACACCATGCCCACCAAGCCACGCCCACAGAACCGGTAGTAAAAAAATTTGGATTTCACCACTGGACCAAACCCATTTAAGTTCCAAGGTATGGCTTTTAAGGCGAGGTAACAAAGAAGTCACCAAAGGAATACAGATAATCCTCACTTAACAACGATTCGTTTAGCGATCGTTCAAAGTTACAACGAGTGACTTATGACCAGTCCTCGCACTTATAAAAATTGCAGTGTCCTCATGGGCACATGATCACGATTGAGGCACTTGAGAAGTGTTGCATATTTATGATCTCACAGCATCCAATGGACACATGATCGCCATTTGCAACCTTCCCAGCCAGCTTCTAACAAGTTAATAAGGTAGCTGGCAGGAGATCATTAGTCACGATCCTGGGATGTTTTGCATAAGAAACACAGGTGATTCGCTTACCCATTGCAATGGGATTGCCGCCTCTGCTATCAATAAAACAAGGCAGACGTGTGCTGTTTTGCTTAATGACCGCTTTGCTTAGTGATGGAGTCCCAATTAAGGTTGTTAAGCAAGGACTACCTGTATTTTCTTAAAAGTCAGGGAGAAGAAGGAATCTGATGGATGCTAAGACAAACTTACTGGGGCCCCTGGGTGCCATATTGGGGATCCTAACAGCACTCCAGTTTGGTTAGAAATAACATGATATTGCAGAAATAGATTGTCATATATACACGAATCATCATCTGTCGGTGTATTTGACAAGGCAGCGGTCTTAGAACTGAACTGATCCAATACACAATTGATTCTGACATTTACATGTGTGCTTACATGCACACAAAGATCTCTGCGTGATGTGCAGAGAAGTGAGGAGGCAGATTGAAAAAAAAATTAAGGAGGATGTCCTATTACAGTACACCACTAAGTTGGCTGGGGTTTCTTCTTTCGAAAGGCCAAGGGACTAGCAACTTAAGATTGCTCCCGGATTTAAGTTGCACACACCGCTTCCTGGATTTGCCCTCAGTTTAACGTCTCCCTTCTTTCTTTCTTTCTTTCCATCTCTGCCGAAAAGCAAAGCCTGGCTCAAAATGAATGGGGTTGGCTTGATGCCATCTTGCAGCTGGTGTCTCGCATCTTAAGCCTGTCGTTTTTCAAATGTCAGCCAGCGAGAGAACCCAGGCGAAGGTTTGCGAGGGTGCCTCAGCCCTAGGATGGGGCGGAGAGGAGGGTGCGGGGAGATGAAAAATCACACTTGAGGGAGGAAGAGGAGGGGGGGCAGAGGAGGGAAATGGTGTGGTAAGGAGGGGGGGGGAGACTCCATGAGGCTGCAGCTGTTACCAGCAGAGGTGGCAAGGGGGGGACGGAACGGTGGGGGTTGAGGGAAGTGTCAGTGAGCAGCGAGGGCTCAGAGACCCCCTCCATCTTCTTAGCACTTTTGTGGTCATTAAGCAAGGGTAGAACTGGAGATGGAAAAGCTAAACAGTTGCTTCTACGGTTCTCGTCCCACTCCCGCCCCTCCTTCTTAGTTCTGCAACCATGCTTGATCTCAGCCAGCACGTGTTTCAGCTGTCCCAATACAAGTGGGACGGCCCCTTCTTTTGTGGAAATCGTCCCTGTTCAAACTCTGCCCTTATTTTCTTGAGGGCAATGCCTTTGAAAGCAACCCACCACAACAAAAAGACTCGGATGCATGCGAGCTGGCCTAATGTTTGCATCTGCTCCTGCAAATCTCTAGCAGTTTCAGTGTGTTGGGTGCCAGTAGACGTCTTATCTCTTGATGGAGCGAAAGAGTGCGGGCAAAAGTTTTGAGGGGGGGGGGGGTTGCGCTTCAAGGGCAGGCTGCCTTCCCGAAGAATCGGGAGGGGCAAGAAAGCAGAAGATTGTGGGTGTCCGGAAGGTTAGAAATGGGAGACGCTGTTCACGGTTTTGAGTCCGAGTTTCAAGTCTAAGATGTAGCAAGAGAAAATGGGAAGTGGTCTAGCAGCACCGAGTTATAATTTTCCCACCAGCAGAATAAAATGTAATAAATATGCCAATTGCCAACAGAGGCAATTGAACTGATGCAGGTCCAATCTGGGTCTCAAGACTGGTGGAGAGAGAAGTTCCCTGAGAATGGACTCCAGCATGAGTCTGAAAGCTCGGAAGACTAAATCTCTGGTCCAGTGGTGAAATCCAATTTTTTTTACTACTGGTTCTGTAGGCGTGGCTTGGTGGGCGTGGCAGGGGAAGGATATTGCAAAATCTCCATTCCAACTCCACTCCAGGGGAAGGATATTGTAAAATCTCCATTCCCACCCCACTCTGGGGCCAGCCAGAAGTGGTATTTGCCGGTTCTCCAAACTACTCAAAATTTCTGCTACTGATTCTCCAGAACTTGTCAGAACCTCCTGAATTTCACCCCTGCTCTGGTCCCGGTGACCGACCCAGATTGGAATCCTGCAACATTATGCTGGGACATGTATATTTTGCCCTCGTTCGTAGTGAACTGAAGCTGAATGCATTAAGATGATCTACAGATTTGCTGTTTGAATTTGGTAGATCCTTGGATACTTTGCTTTTTAGTGAGAATTTGAATTTTAAATAGTCTTTTAGGAAATCATTCTGCTCTGTTTTGTAACACTTTCCTTGCTTCAGAAGCTGATGTTAAACAACAGGTGTGGAAAACTCCAGCAGTGTCCCAGATCCCTAGGTCTGACCCTATTTTTGTCCATGAAAATATTAAAGGATATGTACACAATAAGTAGAGGAATGGAGGAGGAAGAAACTAGGCCTAAACAATAGGCAGTAAAATCAACAAAATCTATCACTAGCGGTAGCTGCAGATTTAAAGAGAGAATTTCCTATACTGAGGCTCCTCCTCTTTCTTGTAAAACTCCTCCTACTATTGCCCAAACTCCTCCTTTTCTGCTGGAATTATGTAAATTAGTTTGGAGATAGCCTTGAAGGAGGTTTGGAAAACATGACTGTAGCCCAGCAAGAAGGCATGGGGTGAGGAAGAAACTCAAGGTTGTCCCAGCTTGACTCTCTTTCGAATAAAAGGGAAGGAGAGAGAGAGACAGAGAAACAAAACAATTACTTTTTCAGTGTTTCAAAATATAGAAAATATACTCTATACGGGTAATCCTTGACTTGTTATGACCCTGATTCGGATTAGAATTTCCATTGCTAAGCAAGGTAATTGTTAACTGAATCATGCTTGGTTTTACAACCCTTTTTGCCATGCTTGTTAACTGCAGCTGTTAAGTGAATCAACAGTCATTAAGAAAATCTGGATTCCCCCATTGACTTTGCTTGTCAGAAGCTGGCTGGGAAGCTCACAAATAGCAATCACCTGACCACAGGAGTCATACAGGCTGATTGCCAAGTGCCTGGATTTTGATCATGGCGGCCACAGGGATGCTGCAACAGTCATAAGTGTGAGGACACTATTTTTTTTTTCAGTGTTATTTGAACTTTGAATAGTCACTAAATGGATGGTTGTAAGTCAAGGACTACCTGTATCTGTATTTCTAAGCTTTAAGCTCCCTCGTTTTAAGATGTATGGATTTCAACTCTAGTTGGATAATTTTGGGAACTGAAGACCTCAGATCTTAAAAGTTTGCAAGGTCGAGAAACACTGCCCTAGCCTAGGATAATAAAGCTCCAGATGTTCATCTGGTATCTGTTTTCTGACCTGGTCTATTTGAAAGGGCTGACAAACATCATCTGTGCAGTGGTGGGTTTCACATTTTGTTACCACCAGTTCACCCCACATGTGCATGCTCAATTTGCCGTGGTGGGTGGACAGGCCCACCCGCAATCTCCGCTACCCATTCGCTTGAACCGCTACGAACCGGCTGAATACCACCTCTGCTTCTGTGTCTACTGAGATCTTTTCCCAAACCTTTCCCCTTACTCCTCTGTGGGCTAAACATACCAGTTCCTTTAACATTCCTTTTAGGTAAGGATGAGCAACTACTGCAACTTTACGGCCTGTGGACTTCAGCTCCCAGAATTCATGCTGGCTCAGGAATTCTGGGAGCTGAAGTCCACAGGCCGTAAAGTTGCAGTAGTTGCCAATTCCTGCTTTCAGGCCTGGTTTTCAGGCTTCTCATCAAGCTGGTCGCTGTGGCCTGCATTTGCTCATCTATCCCCATTTTCCATCATTTGAAGTAGATTGGGCAGAGAGAGAGTCTATCCTCAAATCACCTAAGGAATTTGTCTGGCTTCTGCTGTATGAGGGAGACTAGGCCTTAAATTTCTCTGCTCCTAATCCAGTACCTTCATCAATTACTTGGACTGTCTCCTAGGCTGAGAGAGGGACTGGTCCAAATCAGTGGTGGGTCTCTACCGGTTCGCCCCAATTCAGGCGAACCGGTAGCGACGGCGGGAGGCTCTGCCCACCTGCCCGTACATTATCACGGATGATCTGCGCATGCGCAGAAGCGCCGCGCCCTAGCGAAGCAAGCGCGCACCCACATGCACTCGCAGTTCCGAACCGGTAGCGAAGGTAAGTTGAACCCACTACTGAACCACTTCTAAGTTTTATGAAGCAACAAAACATCACAGCCAACTCACCATGGCCAATTTGCCATGGGACAACTCACCACCGCCAACGTTTTACGGGCCAATTCAGCACAGGACAATTCAACCATTCAATTTGATTATTTAAAATAATTTTTAAAATGATTTTACTTTTTGTCATTCACATTTCATTTTGTCCTTCCTTTCGCATCCTTTGTTTAATGATTCTATTCCACCATTATTATTTTTTTCAAAATTAGTATATCTCTTGTCCTGCAGAGAGTTATCCTGTGGCAAATTGTCCTAGATCTGCCCTGGTCTCCAACTGAAGCTACAGAAGAAAGTCACAGCCGATGTCCCTTGTGCAGAATGATAGTCCTGATGAAGATGACTGTCTATTTAAAATGGGTGAAATGACACATCATCAGTAGCCAAAACAGCTATTGGAGAAGAGCTGGAATGGATCTGTATAGAGTAGAAACAGCATTAGAATTGTGGATGAAAACATTTTGCAGCCCCTCAATCAGAGGTGGGTTTCAGCAGGTTCTGACCAGTTCTGGAGAACCGGTAGCGGAAATTTTGAGTAGTTTGGAGAACCGGTAAATACCACCTCTGACTGGCCACTAGAATTGGTCACTATTAACTATTCAAAATAAGAGGTCTCTAAAAGCCGAGCCCAGTAAATCTAGCTGGTGGACCGGAAGATGCTGGAAAGGAAAGAGTAGGAAGTGGGAGAAGACAGGGAAGAAACACAGCAACAAGTGGTCCCCAAACACTGAACATGTAGGCCAGAGGTGGGTTTCAGCAGGTTCTGACCAATTCTGGAGAACGGGTAGCAGAAATTTTGAGTCGTTTGGAGAACCGGTAAATACCACCTCTGACTGGCCCCGTCCCCATCCCAGCTGATTGGAAGGAAATGGGGATTTTGCAGTAACCTTCCCCTGGAGTGGGGAGGGAATGGAGATTTTACAGTATCCTTCCCCTGCCACACCCACCAAGCCACGCCCACCAAGCCATGCCATGCCACGCCCACAGAACCAGGAGTAAAAAAATTTGAATCCCACCACTGCGGCCGCAATGAATGAATCCATCCTTATTCTGAGGCAGATTATTCTCTCATTCTTTTACAGATCAATCAGGGTAGGCATGATTTCTTTCTCATGAGGCTTAATTTCAGCATTTGGTTCAGACAGCATTTGATCACCGACATGTGATATTCTTCAGTGTAGTAATTAACAGTGACACACAACAACAGTCTCTAGTATTAGCATTACAGAAACAGGAATAAAAATATGTTAAAAATCATCTGACTATGAACTACCAAATCATCTTACATAAGGTATAAAGCAAATGAGCTTCCATGATTGTCAGTTTGCAGGACAACACAACACTTGACAACACAAATGACCAAGCCCCATGATCGCATTTTAACAAGGCTTTTAAAATAAATATGAAATGACCTATACAGATTTCAAATTTGAGATTTCACCTTTCCGAGTACAGGTAGTCCTCCACGTGCAACTATTCCTTTAGTGACCGTTCAAAGCTACGACGCCACTGAAAAAAATTCACTTACAATTAGTCCTCGCGCTTACGACCATCGCAGCTCTCCATGGTCACTTGACCAAAATTTGGGCGCTTGGCAACTGGCATGTATTTATGATGGTTGCAGCTCCCTGGGTTTATGTGATCCTCATTTGCAACCTTCCCAGTTGGCTTCCAACAAGCAAAGTCAATGGGGGAAGCTAGACTCGCTTAACAACTCCGTGATTCGCTTAACAAATGCGGCAAAAAGGTTATAAAATTGGGCACAGTTCACTTAACCGCCACCTTGCTTAGCAACGGGAATTCTGGCTCCAATTTTGGTCGTAAGTCAAGGAATACCTGCATTTGTTTCAGTTCAGATTCAACACCCAATTAGTGAACAAGACAAGGAGGAAGATCTAGCCGGATTTTCTCCGGCAACATCCTGACCTGCTTCTTCTTTCTTTTCGGGTGAAATAGAATCTACTGCAAAATGGGTTAGCCACACCTAAATTTAGAGGTAGCCCTGTGCCGTTGGTCCCCTCACCCACCTCCCCATGATACCACACTCCCCATTCCCTGAAACGGCAGAGAAGCGAAACAGATTGGGAGGGGGGCCGGTAGAAGTTGTCTTTGCCACCTGCGAAGGGCTGTGGGATTTCTAATTACAGCTGGCCCATCTTTGCCCACAAGGAGAATGTTGTTTCCATTCTGGGCTAACCACAACGTTACCTCTCCGGCTCCGCTCTTCAGCAGAGTGCGAGTTCTCCTACCATCACCACCCGGCTCTTTGATGACACAAAGCCTGCAAACTTGCAGCTCTTGCGTTCGGAGACCAAAAAGACCTACATTGGACTTGGGGTGGGGGGGAGGATGAGTTACATTTTGAACGGTTTATCCTTGGCTAAAAAATGGGAAGAAAGGAAGGAAGGAAGGAGGGAGGGAGGGAGGGAGGGAGGGAGGGAGGAAAGAGAAGGAAGGAAGGAAGGAAGGAGGGAGGGGGGAAGGAAGTAAAGAAGGAAGGAAGGAAGGAAGGAAAGAAGGAAGGAGGGAAGGAGGGAGGGAGGAAGGAAGGAAAGAGAAGGAAGGAAGGAAGGAGGGAGGGAAGGAGGGAGGAAGGAAGGAAAGAAAAAGAGGGAGGGAGGGAGGGAAGGAAGGAAGAAAGGAAAGAGGGAGAGAGGGAGGGAGGAAGGAAGGAAGGAAAGAAAGAAAGAAAGAAAGAAAGAAAGAGAAGGAGGGAGGGAGGGAGGGAGGGAAGAACAGAGTTGGAAGGAACATTGAGGGTTTTCTAATCCAACCCCCTGCTCAAACAGGAGACCCTATACCATTTCAGACAAATGGTTGTCCTATCTCTTCTTTAAGAGCATTCACAACTTCCTGAGGCAAGGAGGAAGGAAGGAAGGAAGGAAGGAAGGAAGGAAGGAAGGAGGGAGGGAGGGAGGGAGGGAGGAAGGAAATAAAGAAGGAAGGAAGGAAGGAAGGAAAGGAAGGAAGGAAGGAAGGAAGGAAAGAAGGAGGGAGGGGGGAAGGAAGGAATGAAGGGAGGGAGGAAAAAATCTCTCTGAAAGTCAACAAGGACTCACAAAATATTTTCCTTTCAAGCATATGTGGAGGCTACTTTCCTCTCTGCCAAAACTACAGGTCCGGAATTAGGCAGCTGGACTTGGCCAGGTTTTCAAAACCTTTGACTATAAGTCACAGCTGCCATTGTGCAGGGCAGGATTCCCTGGTGATCAGTGCAAATGAGGGTCAGATTCAAATGGGTCATCCTTGGCCAAGGAGATTAGGAAAATAGGGGCACTGCCAGGGCTGGACATCCTACCAACTATTTCAGCCTGGCTTTCTAGCAGGACATAGAAAGGATGAATTTGCTTCGGTGGATATCCCTTCACAAATCCATCAATGTCAGGAACAGTGAGATTCGGGTACCAATCTTCACACAGCTGTGTGCGGGCGTGTAAAACCCAAGGCCCATGGGCCACATCTGACCCATGGAGTGCTTGGATCTGGCCCACAGAAACAGCAGAGGACCGGCCCACGGTGCCTCTGCCAGCGAAAACAGGCTCCCAATCTCCGTTTTTGGCTAGGACGGCCTCCTGCAGCCCTCTGCCAGTGAAAACAGAGCTCAGGAGGGCCGCACGCATACCCTCACTGGCAGAGGGTTGCAGGAAGCCGTCCCAGCCGAAAACGGAGATCGGGAGTCTGTTTTCGCTGGCAGAGGCACACTCGGGCCACCACAGCCACCCCTGACACGAGTGACATTAAGCTGGCCACACCCAGCCTGGCCCCCCGAGGTCAAACACAACCCTGATGCGCCCGTCAATGAAATCAAGTTTGACACCCCTGGTATAGTCTTTTTCAGCTTGACCAAAACTTCTTTGCTATGGAGAAAGGTCCCGACGTCTAAACTGCCTTGAGCTCTCAGAGATTTTTATTAATGTAACTATGTTTTTCTTTATTTAATTTATTTGCCACCGAGCTAATACCCAACGACTCTGTACAAAAGCTGTACAAAAGAGATGGTATGCATCCATCAAAGAAAGGGACCGAGCTCCTTGGCATTAAATTCAGGGATTTTTCTGGAGAAACATTTAAACTAAACAATGGGGACAGAGAATTAATTAATACGGAACATTCCTGTCCCCAGCAATCT
Organism: Pituophis catenifer annectens; assembly: GCF_029215685.1. Lineage (NCBI taxonomy): Eukaryota > Metazoa > Chordata > Lepidosauria > Squamata > Colubridae > Pituophis > Pituophis catenifer. The sequence continues at coordinate 335,225,281 of NW_027256881.1, forward strand.
AAAACTAATAGGATTGTCAGTACTTGTAACATACAGTAGATGTTTGTGCGGATGAGAATATCAACCTTGCTGTCAAGGAAAATCAAGCTTTTGATAGCGTGCGCCACACCATATGCCCTAATCAAACAGGTGGTAAGGAAGTAGGGAGACTCAAGACACCAAAGAGGTTATGTAGAAAGTAAACACAGGATCAGTGAAAAAGGACTCAAATGTCTATACATCAGCGCATAGAGTATGACTCTGAGCGGCTTCCAACATGAAAAATATTAAAAACATTTTTAAAAAACATCCATTATACAACAACAGATAGAACATTAACAATCATAGAGACAAGATGGTAGAGAAGGGAACCGGACATGGGGGAAGGGGGGAGGGGGGTGCACTAAATCTAATTAGCCACCCACCTCCAGAATGAAGCTCCCCGATTGGGTCCCCAAGCTATCTGACACAGCCAGGTCTTCAGGCTCATACAGAAGGTCAGGAGGATGGGGGCTGATCTCACTTCTGGGGGCAAGATAATGAATGAAATAGAATGGAATGTTATTATCACCTTAAATGTACGCTAATCAACATACATTAAAATGAAAAGTTGTATATGCATAACCATTATGCATATACCAACACACACACATATGATATACAGTACATATATATATTAAGCTGGCTACACCCAGCCTGGCCCCCCAAGGTCAAACACAACCCTGATGCGCCCGTCAATGAAATCAAGTTTGACACCCCTGGTATAGTCTTATATATAAAGGTATATACTATACCTTTACAGGGAGGATACATGAGATGTGGGTGTGGCTTACTGATGAATGCTAACAAGCTAGAAATAGATCTATATAAGTCTCTCATCTGGCAGCAGGAACTTGCTAGCTGCCAGAAAAGAAAAAAGCCCAGAATAGAGTGGATGTGATTCTGCTGATTTAGGGCTGCAGAAAAAGCCTTGGTTACGTAGGAAAAACCTGGCTAGAGGAAAAACACTATATATATATAAAAACCTGGCTAGAGGAAAATATATATATATATATGTCTTCTTAAGTTTTTGCGGGTGTGTATATGCAAAAAATTAAAATCTCGGGTGTTTTCCCGCGTCATGTTAAATAAGTTAGTTAAAATGTTTAAAATTCTGGTTAAAATCCTAGCTTAAAATCTTCCAAAAATCTTCCTCTGTAAGGATTTTTGGAAGATTTTAAGCTAGGATTTTAACCAGAATTTTAAACATTTTAACTAACTTATTTAACATGATGCCGGAAAACACCCGAGGAGTCCCCATGCGGCCCATTTTGGATGCAGATATGTGCAGGGCACGCGTGGAGGCTTGGGGAGGGCGAAAAACGGGCCTACTGGAAGATTGGGAAGGCTGGCCTGTTTCCAGCCTCCAGAGGGCCTCTGGAGCCTGGAGAGGCCATTTTTGCCCTCCTGGAGGCTCGAGGAAAGCCTTTGGAGCCCGGGGAGGGCAAAAATGCCCCCCCTGCCATGGTGCAGGAGGCCAACTAGGCCACACCCACCATGGCCACGCCCACCAGAGAACCCCTTGCTAAAATTTTTGAAGTCCACCCATGTATAAAAGATGTTCTAGACTAGAGCAAGGCAGAGGAATTCTAGGAGTTGAAGTCCACAAGTCTTAAAGTTGCCAAGGTTGGAGACCCCTGTTCTAGAGGACAGGAGCCACAGCAGAGCCCAAGTTTCTAATATGAGCAGGAGGCATCTGGGATACCTTTTTTCATGCCCAACTGTATCTGGGGTCCTGTGTCCCCTTATGTATCACTTAGGAACAGCTTTGTCCAGTATGGTGCCCTCCAAATGGATTGCTCTCAACCCATCATCCAACCTTTATATATTAGTGTTTCCCAATCTTGGGAACTTTAACAAATATGGACTTCAATTCCCAGAATTCCCAAGCCAGTATGTGTTCTGGCAAAATTGTGGGAGTTGAAGTCCACGCATCTTAAAACTCACAAGATTGGGAAACATTGCATTAGACTAAAATGAAGTTGGCTTGTATGCGGCCCAATTAATGTGCTATGAGAATCAAGCCACCAAACTGAGTTAAAATATGGTTCCTTCCTTTGAGCATAACATGATATATAGGGATTATTGGGGGGAGGATGTTCAGTGAGGATTCGGCATGTTGAGCTGGAGGAGCAATTGAACCAATTAAACCAACTTCCTGCTAAAGAGAGGAACCCAGAACAACAGCATCCTTAATAGCTGTCTGTTAAGCCTTTGTATGAGTATATTCAGCAAACAAAACCTTTCCATAGAACAGTGTTTCTCAAATTCAGCAACTTTAAGATGTGTGGACTTCAACTCCCATAATTCCCCAGCCAGCACGTTGCCTTGGGAATTCTGGGAGTTGAAGTCTATACATCTTAAAGTTGGTGGACTTGAGAAACATTGCCCTAGAGCCTGGGTTCCTCTTACTGAACTACCATCAATATCCAGATTTTTTTTTTTGCCCTAACTTTGATTGTGATGTGTGTTTGTATGTATACATATATGTTACTAGTGGGCCTAGAACACGGTGTTGCCAAATAGTCTTCAGAGTGGCAGACTCTGAATAGACTCTGGAATTCTTACCCATCAAACAGTAGCTACCGGTACAAAGGAAGTTCAAAGTTCTTCTAGCAATTTGGGGAGATTTTGCACCCACTGATTTCCCCCTCAAAAAATGCTTTTGTATATATGTAAATTTGGGGGCTCTCCCAAGCCTGTGGCTGCCCTCTTCTTGTGTGCAGGTGGTGCCATGTTCCCACCCTATACAGTGAATGTCACCAGCTAAACATTAGAATGAGAAGAAATGAATGTATTTCACCTTGTGGTTATGTAACACGCTTGTGGGTTATTTTGGCCAGCCATTCTCTCTCAGCCCAACTCACCTCACAGGGTTGTTTATTTTGGGGGAAATGGAAGGGGGGGGGAATATTAGAAATATTTGCCACTAGTGTTACTTTTTTAAAAATAATAAAACCGGGATATAAACAAATAATAATAATAATAATAAACATTTGGTTTGGACAACTCGCCAGCCATCTTGTATTGCATTATGTGAAACCCACTCCAAGGGTGTGAGGGATGTGGGATTGTAGTTAGCCATGTTAGGTTTTGCAATACACTTTGTCCTTGACCTACATCTGGTGGCTTAACGACTGTGTGAAGCTAACGAGGGACTTATCTGGAGACTAATGACCAGATTTGAGATTTCAATAGTTGGGCACCCGCCTGTGGTCACGTGATCACATTTTGGGCCACCCGTTCGCATTTACAGATATTTACAGCATCTCATGGCCACATGACTGTTTCTGGTGATGGTTTTGCCGAAAACCAGCATTTGCTTCCGGTTTTCCGCAAAACTATCCCCATAGTGAACCACGGGTTTGCTTAACAACTGTGGCATTTGACTGCCACAAAAACGGTCATAAAATCAGGTCAGTCACATGACCGATCCGTTTTTGCAACCTTCACGACTGACAACTGTAATGGGAAGGCCACAACACAGCAGTTGTAAATCGAGAACAACCTGTACACATTTGTGCATCAATCCAAAGGTTGTGGGTGGCTCAGTGGCTAAGACACTGAGCTTGTTGATCAGAAAGGTCGGCAATTCGGCGGTTTGAATCCCAAGTACAGGTCTCCTGTGTGAGCAGCAGAGGTGGGTTTCAGCAAGTTCTGACCAGTTCTGGAAAACCGGTAGCGGAAATTTTGAGTAGTTCAGAGAACCGGTAATAAAAATTCTGACTGGCCCCGCCCCCATCTATTCTCTGCCTCCCAAGTCCCAGCTTATCGGGAAGATCAGCTGGGGATTTTGCAGTAACCTTCCCCTGGAGTGGGGAGGGAATCAGGGGTGGGTTCTACTTACCTTTAATACTGGTTCGCAACGGGATAGCTCATGCACGTTCGCTTCACTCACGCACGCGCCTTGCTTCTGCGCATGCGCAGATTGCTTCTGATGACGTCAGGGTCAGTGGGCGGAGCCTCCCGCCAGTTTTACTACCGGTTCTATAAAACCGATCCGAACCGGGGGCAACCCACCACTGGTGGGAATGGAGATTTTACAGTATCCTTCCCCTGCCATGCCCACCAAGCCATGCCATGCCACGCCCACCAAGCCACACCCACAGAACCGCTAGTAAAAAAATTTGAAACCCACCACTGGTGAGCAGGGGGTTGGACTAGATGACCTCCAAGGTCCCTTCCAACTCTGTTACTGTTATTGTATCTGAGGGGCAACCATCACCACAGGACCAAGCGCAGATCCATCACAATGCCTGTGAAGTTAAAGAAGAAGGTGGGGGGGGGATTTGCAAAAGCCGGCAACCGAGACAACTCTCCCGGTGAGGCCACGTTTGAAGGGGCAGGGCCCATTTCTCTTGTGTGATAACAATCTTAGGAGTTTCTCTCGTTTTTTGTTTTTTTTCAATTTTCCATTGAGAGGGCAATCCCCCACTCGCTACGATCATACCGCTAAGTACAAAAGGTTTCCTCAGTCTGTAGGCGGATGCTATATTCAGCCTCCCAGCAGAAAGGGGAGTGCCACCTGAAACTAACAGCAAAGAGTTCCCTTCCCTGTTCTTTCAAAGAGAGAAAAACTTTCCAACCAGACAACGGTGAGGTTTCCCCATTTCCTCCAATCACCATCGATGTTTTCTACGCCTCTCGGAACTTAAAAGTAACCAAAAGAAGTACCCAAATGCAGTACTTTCAAAGGGGAAAGGTAATTTTGGAGAAAGGTTTGGGGAAAACATACTACTCGTTAACTTCTTTGATTCTAAGGTAGTCCAGCTACATTAACATAACATTAACATTGGCATCCTTCAGTCTCAAGAGACTATGGCAGTGATGGCTAACCTTTTTGCTGTCGCGTGCCAAAAGCGGGGGGGGATCGTGCGTGCATGTGCCCACACCCATAATTCAATGTGCCTCGCCCCCTGTGCATGCACATGCCACCCTCCCACGCTTTTTATTTTTATTTTTATTTTATTTTAATTTGATTTATATGCCGCCCTTCTCCGGAGACTCAGGGCGGCTTACAATGCGTTAAGCAAGCTTCCCCCGCTTTTGGCACGCAATGGCACTGTGGGCCTGGTAGGCCTGTTTTTTGCCCTCCTTAGGCTCCAGAGGCTTGCTAGGAGCCTGGGGAGGGCGAAAACAGCCTTCCCCACCCTCCCAGAGGCCCTCCGGAGGCTGGAAATGGCCCATTTCCCGACTTCTGGTGGGACCGGAAGGCCCGTTTGTTGCTCTCCCCAGGCTCCAGAAGCTTTCTAGGAGCCTGGGGAGGGCGGAAACGGCCTTCCCCACCCCTGTGGAGACCATCCGGAGGCCAGAAATGGCCCATTTCCTGACTTCCGGTGGTCCCAAAAGGCCTGAAAATCAGCTCGCCGGCGCACGCATGCGCACTGGCGCTGAGCTAGAGCAATGCTCGCGTGCACACAGATATGGCTCTGCGTGCCACCTGTGGCACGCGTGCCATAGGTTCATCATCACGGGATTATGGTATCGTGCTTTGGAAAGAGGTCCTAAAACAGCATCTAGTGTGACTAAAATGGTGAGCGGCAATCCCTTCCACACTGAGGGCAGATACATTCTGCCCCCTGCCCAGCCCCCAGATTTCACTGGTTCCGGGACTGCCTCTTTGCCTCAGCCTGCCGAACAAGTGTCTCTTCGAACTGGAGAAGGCCATGCTGCATCTTTATTTATTTATTTATTTTTAAATTTGTATACCGCCCTTCTCCCTGAGGACTCAGGGCGGTGAACAGCCACGTAAAAACATAAGCTACAAACATTAAAATACAATTAAAAAGATATATATAAATTTGGCCCCATGATTAAAAACAATAACAGACAATTAAAAACATTTTAAAAAGTGTTAGGCCAGCCCGGCTTGCTGGAAAAAGAAGGTTTTAAGGGCACGGCGGAAGGCACCGAGGTCTTGGATTCTCCTTATCTCTGGGGGCAGCTGATTCCAGAGGGTAGGTGCCCCCACAGAGAAGGCCCTCCCCCTGGGGGTCACCAGCCTACATTGTTTGGCTGATGGCAACTCGAGGAGGCCCTCTCTGTGGGAGCGCACAGGTCGATGGGAGGCCGTCGGTAGCAGCAGGCGGTCTCGAAGATAACTAGGTCCTATGCCATGGACCTAGTTATCTTCAGCCTCCAAGCTGAACGATCGGAGGTCAAGGTTTCCCAGTTGTTAATGTCCATTCCATTCCATGGACATTAGTCCAGCTAAGGGTGTGTATAAACGTCAGTGCAGAAGTATCTGTCAACTTGCTGACTCCATGGTTTCTTTCACTTTGGTGAGGACCCAAGGCAGAAAGCTTTTATTTTGCAATGAATAAAAGAATAACAGAGCTGGAAGGGACTTTGGAGGTCTTCTAGTCCAACCTTCTGCTCAAGCAGGAGTCCCTATACCATTTCAGACAAATGGTTATCCAATTTCTTCTTAAAAGCTTCCAGTGATGGAGCACCGACAATTTCTCGAGGCAAGTCCATCCAGTAATTGTTTTCACTGACAGGAAATTAGTTCTAGGTTGCTTCTCTCCTCGACTAGTTTCCATCCATTGTTTCTTGTCTTGCCTTCTGGTGCTTTGGAAAACCCCCTCTTCTTTGTGACAGCCACTCAAATACTGGAACACTGCTATCATGTCCTTGTCCTTCATTTCACTAGACTAGACAAACCCAATTCCAGCAGCCGTTCTTCATGTTTTAGCCTCCAGCCCCCTAATCATCTTAGTTGCTCTTTTCTCCATTCAGAGTTTCTCAACATCTTTTTTTTTATTGTGGTGACCAAAACCGGATGCAATATTCCAAGTGTAATCATACCAAGGCATTATAAAGGGGTACTAACACTTCTCATGATCTTAGATACAGATACAGATTAAAAGGGTCGGAAGGGACCTTGTAGGTCATCTAGTCCAACCCTCCGCCCAAGCAGAAGACCTTACACCATTCCTGACAGATGTAGTCCAGTCTCTTCTTGAAAGCCTCCAGTGATGAAGCTCCCACAACTTCCGAAGGCAACTTCTGTTCCATGGCTTGATTGTTCTCACTGTCAGAAAGTTCCTCCTCATTTTTAGGTTGAATCTCTCCTTGGTCAGTTTCCATCCATTATTCCTTGTCTGGCCTTCAGATGCTTTGGAAAACAGCTTGACCCCCTCCTCTCTGTGGCAGCCCTTCAGATATTGGAAGATGCTATCATGTCTCCCCTGGTCCTTCTCTTCCCTAGACTAGCCATGCCCAGTTCCTGTAACCGTTTTTCATATGTTTTAGTCTCCAGTCCCCTAATCAAGAATTATGAAATTATTGCCATCTGCATTTCTTTGTGGATTTATTTCCAGTTAACTAGTCTTGTCTCCATTGGCTAAAAGGCACATTTTATACGGACTGTCTGTTGTGCTGTATACATAATTGCAATAGAGATAGTCCTTGACATACATTGCTTCAAATAACCGGGAACTGTGTTTTAAGTGTCAGGGTTCTCCTTCAATCAAGAGGTCTGAAGTTAAATTCTATTGCATCTTGAACTACAGGAGGATTTTTTTGTAACAAGAGATGGAAAAGGCTCTGACTGAGATGGCAGAAAGCAGCTGCCATCCAAACAAATAATGCAGGCTAAGTGTCTGGTTCATTTAAGAGCCTTTTTTTTCTACAGTTGGAACAGGCTTTGTTATCATTTGATGTTAATATCAATTTGGATTCTGATCCAAAATTAAAAAGAATACAAGAGAAAGTCACTCATGGCTGATCTTGAGAAGCTAAGCAGGATTAGATCTAGCTAGTACAGGGGTCTGCAACCTTAAACACTCAAAGAGCCGTTTGGACCTTTTTCCCACAGAAAAGAAAACACCGGGAGCCACAAAACCCTTCCCGTGCCTGACTATTTCTTGAGCAGTCACAAAACTAGCATATGCAGCTGAATTAAACGTTCTGTTTTCTTCTGAAACTTTTCTTGGATTTATCCATGGTTGGCCTACCGGGGGTTGAAAAACTCACTAAATTGCCTGCCAGCGGATATTACCCATTGGCGGTTGTGACACATATTTTGAGTGACAGGGAGCCGCAGCAGAGGGGTGAAAGAGCCACATGCGGCTCCAGAGCCGCAGGTTGCTGACTCCTGAGCTAGTACTTGGGAAATCTTCAGGAAATCCAGGGCTGTAAAATTAGATTGGATTTACAGGGGTGTCAAACTCAAGGCTGTGGGGTGCTTAGATCTGGCCCGCGGGCCAACCTGGAAACAGCAAAGGATGAGCCCACGGTGCCCCTGCCAATGAAAATGGAGCTTGGGAGGGCCATGCACGGCCTGCCTGAGCTCCGTTTTCAGCTGCAGTGGCCTCCTGAAGCCCTCTGCCAGCAAAAACAGAGCTTGTGAGAACTCTGTTTTTTCTGGCAGAGCCCTTGGGCTGCCACAGGGCCCCCCAATATGAATGATGTTGAGCTGGCCATGCCCACCCTGGCCATGCCCCCCAGCCCCCCCCCTCCCTGAGGTCAAACGCAACCCTGATGCGGCCCTCAATGAAATCGAAACCCCTGGATTGGAAAGTCAGAAATATTCATGAAGACTTTTCGGTTTGTCCAAGAAAACTACAGGTTGTCCTCGACTTACAACAGTTCATTTAGTGACCATTCAAAGTTACAACGGCACTGAAAAAACTGACCGTTTTTCACACTTATGACTGCTTCTCACACTTTACGACCGTTGCAGCATCCCCATGGTCACGTAATCAAAATTCGGATGCTTGGCAATGACTCATACTTATGACGATTGCACTGTCACGCACAGTCATGCGATCGTCTTTTTGTAACCTTCTGACAAGCCAAGTCAATGGGAGATCCACTTAACGGCCATGTTTAGCAACTGTGGTAATTCATTTAACAACTGTGGCAAGAAAGGTCATAAAATGGGGCAAAACTCACTGAACCAATTTCTTGCTTAGCAACAAAAATTTTGAGCTCAGTTGTGGTCGTAAGTCGTAGACTACCTGTACATAAATATTGACATGGAATCACCAGGAGTTTGACTTGAGAGGATATATTTTGTTTTTGTTTATGTGGCACGGCAATGTGTTTAACTCTCAATCGTTTTCTGCATTTGCAGAAAACAGAAAATTATACAGTGACTTACAACGATTTCCTCTGCAACTGTTTGAACTTGCAATGGCACTGAAATGTGACTTACAACTAATCCTCACCAGTGGTGGGTTCCTCCCGGTTCGGCCCGGTTCGGCCGAGCCGGTAGCAGTGACGATATGACGTCACCGAACCGGTTCTCTTAGGATATTCTACTCTTAGGATTTCCTAGTCTTAGGATATTCAACTGCATCAGCCTACTTTATAACAGGGGTCTCCAACCTTGGCAACTTTAAGCCTGGCGGACTTCAACTCCCAGAATTCCCCAGCCAGCAAAGCTAGGGAATTCTGGGAGTTGAAGTCCTCCAGGCTTACAGTTGCCAAGGTTATAAACTCCTGTTCTAGATGAAGGCACAGGCTGAGGAATCAGTGTACCAGCCTTAGACTCTTTCGAACATCACCCCCCATTTCTCTGCCCCCTCTCCAATTCTTCCCTTCTTTCTCTTGTTCCCTCCTATGACATTTTCTTGGATCTCTGTGTCTCTCTTCCCCAGTGGGAGCCTGTCACATTTTAAAATCTATAATCTGATGTCAGTTGGATATTGCGTGTTTATGCAAACAGAACAATTGACTTTTTTATTCACCTGGCTTTAGAGCTTAGTATATATGCTGTGAAACTGAACCCAGCTTCTCTGCTACTTCTTTCTGCACCCATTTAAGAGGTGAATCCCTCCCGCCTGCCCTTCCACTCTCCCTCCCTCCCTTTTTTCCTTCTTTCCTTCCTTCCCTTCCTTCCTCCTTCCCTCCTTCTCTTCTCCTTCCTCCTCCCTCCCTCCTTCCTTCCTTACCTCCCTCCTTCCTCTTCTTCTCCTTCTCTTTCTCCTTCTCTTCCCCTTCCCTCCCTCCCTCCTTCCTTTCCTCCCTCCTTCCTTCCTTTCCTCCTTCCTTCCCTTCCTTCCTCCCTCCCTCCTTCCTTCCTTTCCTCCTTCCTTCTTTCCTTCCTTCCTTCCCTCCCTCCCTCCTTCCCCTTCCCCTTCCCCTTCCCCTCCTTCTCCCTCTCCTTTTTGTGAGACTATGGTTGAAAGGAAGCCAATCACGAGAAAGAAACTCTGCTGATTTGTAGCCAAAGGTGCAGGAAAACCTTGTGATTGGCTGAAGGTCACTCAGACAGCTTTCATGCCTAAGGCGGGACTGGAATTCACAGTCTCCTGGTGATTGGTCCAAAGTCACCAACCTGCTTTCACGCCTAAGGAGAGACTAGAACTCACAGTCTCCTGGTTTCTAAGCTGGCTCCTTCATCACTAGACTAAACTGGCTCATTTAATGAACATCTCCAGTTATGGCTAAAACCCAAGGGAAGTTACATTGCCAGAAGGAATAAGGTCAGGGCTCATTGTTTAGCGTTGGCCGCTATACCTCATTGGCTTCTATATCTAGTCTAATTCCAGAATGCCAAATTTAAGAGAAAAAAAACTGAAAGGGCCATGGGAAGAAAGGCAGTAGCAACGTACCCACGCTATGCTTAACCGGTTTGGCTAAAATCCTAGCAACTGACTAACGTTTTTGGACTGATTTTGGCGTGGGTGTGTTATATGAACTCAGCCTGTTTTGCTAGTTGGCTTAAAGTCCTCCAGGAAATTTATCTGGCTGAGGGGGAGTGGAACATGGGTCTCCCTGCTCCTCGTCGAGTATCTTCACACCACACTCTCCTGGCTTTAAGGCTGGTACGTCTAGTCTGAAAAGAAGGCATAGTAGGGGTGACATGATAGCAGTCTTCCAGTATTTGACAGGCTGCCACAAAGAAGAGGGAATCAACTTATTTTCCATAGCACCAAAAGGCAAAACGAGAAACAATCAATGGAAACTACGCAGGGAGAGAACCAACCTAGAAATAAAAGAAAATTTCCGAACAGTGAGAACAATTAAGCAGTGGAAGGGCTTGCCTTCAGAAGTTGTCAGTGTTCCATCACTGGAGGGCTTTTAGAAGAAATTGGACAATCATTTGTCTGAAATGGTATAGGGTATAAATGGTATAATGGTATATTCGTGATGGCGAACCTCTGGCATGCGTGCCAGAGGTGGCATGCAGCGCCCTCTCTCTGGGCACGCAAGCCGTCGCCCCAGTTCCGTTCCGCTGCGCATGTGCATGCTTCCTGCCAGCCAGCTGGTCTTCAGGTCTCTGCTGCGCATGTGCAGGGGAGTGGGGCACATGCAGGTGGGCTGTGCCCGCATGCGTGGGGGGCGCATGCGAGGAACTGTGTGCGCATGCGTAAGGATGCATGCAGGGCAGGCACGCATGCACGGGGGCCGTGCGCATGCAGGGGCAGGCACACATGTGGGGTGGGATGAATGCAGGGGCGGGGGGCATGCGGGGGGCTGCACGCGCATTGCATTTTGGGGGTTCAGGCGCATGCACACGCATTTGTGCACACATTCGCATGTTTTGGGCACTTGGTTAGCCATCACTAGTATAGGGCCTCCTGGTTGAGCAGGGGGTTGGACTAGAAAACCTCCAAGGTCCCTTCCAACTCTGTTATTCTGAGTGAGACGGACCGGTCCAAAATCTGCCTGGAAGCTTCCTTAGCTGAGAAGGATTCAAATCTGTGTGTCCCCACTGCTAATGAAATGTTTTTACAACTGCAGATAGTTCTCAACTTACAACCATTTGTTTAGCGACTGTTTGAAGTTACAATGCTACTAAAAAGAGCTACTTATGACCAATCCCCACAGTTATGACCATCATAGCCTCCCCACAGTCACATGAACAAAATTTGGGCGCTTGGCAACCAGCCTGTGTTTACAATGGTTGCAGCATCCCGAGGTCATGGGATCCCCATTTCCAACCTTCCAAGCTGGCTTCCAACAAAGAAAGGCAATGAAGGAAGTTGGATTCACTTAATGACTGTGTGATTTTGTGAGCCGTGGTGGTGCAGGGATTAAGAATGCAGTATTGTAGGCTTAACTCTGCCGACTGCCAGCAGTTCGATCCTGACTGGCTCAATGTTTCCATCCTTCTGAGGTCGGCAAAATGAGGACCCAGATTGTTGGGGGAAATATGCTAACTCTGTAAACTGCTTAAAGAGGGCTGTAAAAGCACTACAGGTAGTCTTCCACTTACAACAGTCCACTTAGTGACCGTTCGAAGTTACAGCAATGAAAAAAGTGATTTATGATCATTTTTCATGCTTATGACTTTCAGATGCTTGACAACTGACTCACATTTATGATGGTTGCTGTGTCTTGGGATCACGTGATCCCCTTTTGCGACCTTCTCACAAGCAAAGTCAATGGGGAAACCAGATTCACTTAACAACCAGATTACTAATTTAACAACTGCTGCAGGGATTCACCGAACAAATGTGGCAAGAACAGTTGTAAAAGGGGGCAAAACTCGCTTAATAAAATTTCTCACTTAGCAACATAAATTTTGGGCTCAATTGTGGTCGGAAGTCGAGGACTATCTGTATGAAGTGGTGTATAAGTCTAAGTGCTATTGCTATTCATTTAACCGCTGCGGTGATTAGCTTAATAATCATGACAAAAACTGTTGTAAAATCAGGCATGACTCACTGAACACCCGCCTTGCTTATCAATGAAAATTCTGGTCATAACTTGAGGACTACCTTTTGAGGACACCATTTGAGATCTCATGTATACTGGCTATGAAGAGCGGTTTATCTAGGACAGGGGTCACCAACCTTTCGGACCTCAGGGACCACTACATTCATAATTTTAAATCCCATGGATGATCTGCCTAATGACCGGCTGGGTGGGCGTGGCTAGGTGGTCATGTGACTGGGTAGGCATGACCAACTCAATGTCCCTCACGTTCAGGGGTGCCTCGCCAACCTCTACTTGCCCCTCCCCCCAGCCACTCCTCCCCTCCCCACCCAGGCTCCTTAGGGCCCCAACAGGAAGCAGTTGTTGGAGCTAAGCAGCCACCACAAGAAAGAGATGGCAACAGCTGGCTCAGTTCTGACCTCACTGAGGACTACGACCATAGGCTTTCCAAGCAGAGGGAAGATCTATGGGAATGCAAGACCAGGTACCAGCGCCTGGAGGCTCAGCAGGCTGAGATGGTCAGCCAGTTCCAGGCCATGAGGCAGTCCCACTGGAACAAGGCCCCCGGCTCTTCGCCACCAGCGGCACTTCCCTCCAGCCTTCGCCCAAAGCCCTACACCAGGAGATTGAAGCAGACCCTAAGTCGGAATTTCTGCCCCCCTCCGACCCGCACAAAAACACCCCGAAGGGGGACTCTCTGCAGCAACACAAACGTTCATTGCACTTATCTAGCCCAGGGGCCGTAGTTTGAGGACCTCTGATTTAGTGCAATATAAAAAATGCAAATAATTTTTCTGCGGACCACCAAAATTTTCTCATGGACCACCAGTGGTCCACGGACCACCAGTTGGTGACCACTGATCTAGGAAGCCCCCTCCCCCAAATGACAGGCCTGCAACTCCATCCTTTCAGGGACTTTTCCTACCAGCCCTGGCTCTAGCCCGGTGGACCCCCTGGAAATCACTCTGACATCTCTCTTAAAATCACTTTATAACCTCTCACTTTCGATTGCAAGGGCCATCATTCTGCCAGTTTCTCTTTCCAGAGGATCATTAATTTTGCTGGGTGGATGTTTCCTTTGGGGGCTATTCATTATCAACGACAGACGCTGACAGTCTCTGGGAACGTTTCGAAGCAGCCTCGGCATGATTATAATTCTATCAGCTGAATTATGACAGTAAATATCTCCCCGAGGGGAAAGGAGAGGATGGGGGAAACCGCAGCTATTGATCCAAACAGAGTCCGGTTGTGCTTGGCTCTGACGGGATGTGTGTCAAAGAACGATCGCCGGCATCGTTCTTGAAAAATTAAGATGCGTGCTGCCTGCCAGCAGAGCAATCAAAATTGGGAAGAGGGTCTCCGTAAGCTGGTGAAGGACGGAGTCTAGAAAAGAGAGAGGTTGAGAGATATGTAGGTGTCAAAGAAGAACCTACAGGAAAGGGAGACCTGTGCTTCCTATGGAAAAGTTTCCAGGTTGCCAACTTCCACTAAGCTAGAAGGCATCATCTATGACTAGGGCAGGGGTCTGCAATCTTAAATACTCAAAGAGCCATTTGGACCCGTTTCCCACAGAAAAGAAAACACTGGGAGCCACAAAACCTGGGTGGGTGTGGCCAACTCGATGTCACTCACTTCCACCAGTCACATGACACCCCCCCCCAGTCACGCCTACCCAGCCAGTCATCAGGGCAGAGAACCAGTTGTTAAAAAACACCGGGAACCACAAAATCCTTTTTTCCCTCCCTCCCTCTTTCCCTCCCCCTCCCTCTCTCTCTCTCTCCCCCTCTCTCTATATCTCCTTGTCTCTGCCCTGGCCACTTCTCCATCCCCAACTGTCGCCCTTACCTTTTCAGGCCAGGCGAGGAGTGACTGGGAGGGGAGGGTGAGGGGTGGGGCCAGCCAGTGGTGGGATCACCTGACAGGGAGCCACAGCAGAGGGCCCAAAGAGCCGCATGCGGCTCCAGAGCCACAGGTTTCTGACCCCTGGACTAGGGGACTGGAGGTTAAAACGTATGATGAACGGTTGCAGAAACTGGGCATGGCTAGTCTAGTGAAGAGAAGGACCAACGGAGACATGATAGCAGTGTTCCAATATTTGAGGGGCTGCCACAGAGAGGAGGGGGTCAAGCTATTTTCCAAAGCACCTGACGGCCAGATAAGGAATAATGGATGGAAACTGATCAAGGAGAAAGTCAATCTAGAAATAAGGAGAAATTTTCTGACAGTGAGAGCAATCAACCCATGGAACAGAAGTTACCTTCGGAAGTTGTGAAAGCTTTATCACTGGAAGCTTTCAAGAAGAGGCTGGACTGCTATCTGTCAGAAATGGGTGTAGGCAGGGTCTCCTGCCTGGGTGGGGGGGTTGGACTAGATGACCTACAAGGTCCCTTCCAACTCTGTTAATCTGTTAATCTAGACTAAGGGAGACATGATAGCAGTGTTTCAATATTTGAGCAGCTGCTAGAGGAAGTCAACCTATTTTCCAAAGCACTAGAAGGCAAGACAAGAAACAATGGATGGAAACTATTCAAGGAGCCTGAGTGGCATAGGAAGCTAATGCCTCCTAAGGCAGCATTTAACATCCAGCTGCCTGCAATTACTGCGAGTTCAATTCTCACCAGGCTCAAGGTTGACTCAGCCTTCCATCCTTTCTAAGGTGGGTAAATTGAAGACCCAGTTTGTGGGGGCAATAAGCTGACTTTGTATAAATATACAAAAGTATGAAGGCTATTGCTTAACGCATTGTCAGCCGCCCTGAGTCTCCGGAGGAGGGCGGCATATAAATCAAATTAAAAAAAAAAAAGAGAGAGAGAGAGAGAAACAACCTAGGAGACATTTTCTAATGGTGAGAAAAACCAAGCAGTGGAATGGCTTGCCTTCAGAATTGCTGGATAGTCCATCACTGGAGGCTTGTAAGAAGAGACTCGGCAGCCACTTGTCTGGAATGATATAGGGTGCTTGAGCAAGAGGTTGGAGTAGAAGACCTTCATGGTCCCTTCCAACTCTGTTATTCTATATTCCAAATCATGATTACAGGTAGTCCTGTAGTCCCAACAGTTCATTTAGTGACTGTTCAAAGTTACAATGGCACTGAAAAAGGTGATTTATGACTGTTTTTCACACTTAACGACCATGGCAGCATCCCCATGGTCATGTGATCAAAATTCACAATTTTGATTCACAATTGCTTAGCAACCGACTCATATTTATGACGGTTGCAATATTCCAGGGTCATGTGATCACTTGTTGCAACCTTCTGACAAGCATAATCAATGGGGAAGCCAGATTCACTTAACAAGTGTGTTACTAATTTAATAACTATAGTGATTCACTTAACAACTATGGCAAGAAGGGTCATAAAACAGGGCAAAACCCATTTAATAACTGTCTTGCTTAGCCACTGAACGATTGTGTCATTCACTTAACAGCTGTGATTCACTTAACAAAGATAAAGACTTTCCGATAACGGAAAGCTGTAATAGTGTAATTGTGATTTTAAAGGTTAAAAATGCTGAATAAAAATATTAAAAAAACAAAGAGGGCAAGGAAGATGGCAAAGTGGGGCAAAACTCACTTAGAATAGAATAGAATAACATAGTTGGAAGGGACTGTGGAGGTCTTTTAGTCCAACCTCCTGCTTAGGCAGGAAACCCTACATCACTCCAGACAAATGGTTATCCAACATCTTCTTAAACACTTCCAGTGTTGGAACATTCACAACTGCTAGAGGCAAGTTGTTCCAGTGATGAATTGTTCTGACTGTCAGGAAATTTCTCCTTAGTTCTAAGTTCCTTCTCTCCTTGATTAGTTTCCACCCATTGCTTCTTGTTTTACCCTCAGGTGCTTTGGAGAATATCTTGACTCCCTCTTCTTTGTGGCAGCCCCTGAGATATTGGCACATTTAACAAATGTCTCAGTTACTAACTGAAATTTTGGGCTCTATTGTGATCGTAAATTGAGGATTAGATAGAACCAATGGTTTGCTATGCCCACGGCTTTGCCGAAAACCCACAGGTAAAGGGCCATAGCAGCCCATCCCCACATAAGAAAGAAACTCAGGCTGGATCCTCCCTCATTTCATGGGGTTATAAGAGGGAGGGAAGGGGAAAACAGCGGAGGCTCTCAAGATTCAGCTAATATAACATATGTCAATAAAGTAAAGCTTCTGAGAAACTCCTGAGAAAAGTCTGTTTCTTGACTTGGGCTACTCTGGAGGTCTGGCACCTATTGAAAACAACCCCCCAAAATGGCAGGGCAAAGACATCCATAGAGGGCAGACCAAAAAAGTCAAATTGGGAGTCACAACTCTTGTGATCCAAACTTCATCTGATGATTCAATGTCTTACTGCACAACTTAGTTTTTGGTCTCCTACCATACTCAGTTTAGTTGTCCTTCCTTGCACCTGTTCCAGATTGACTGAACTCTTTGTCATGCATTCAATGCCTTATATTTTTCAGGGAGGAAGGAAGGAAGGGAGGGAGGGAGGGAGGGAGGGAAGGAGGGAGAAAGAAAGAAAGAAAGAGTGATTGGTGCTTTGTACAAATGTAGATGCTGGACAGAACTGCAGCTTTACTCTATAATCTCTTCAAAGAATACATGTCATTTTTCCTGCTTAGTAAAAGATAAGATGAAGTTTGAAATTCTAAATAGAAACACAATACCACAAATCCTAAATCCATTTTTAACAAAAGAGCTTTCTGAGTACCTGTAACAGACTCTGCCAGGGACATCCAGAGTCAAAAAAGTCAAGATGGCAGCTGCAACCACACAAATCAAATTCAAATTCCTGCCCACTTCTGTGTGTGCTGCATCCCTATGCCCCACCTGAAAGCATATGGATTTAGTACGTTAGGGTTTAACAGGATAGCCTGGTACCAACCCCATGAGATTTTTTTTAAAAAGGGGGGCTTATTCTCACAAGACACTGAATTACAAAATATATAACTGCATTTTAGCCTAGTGCCTTTGTCCACAACAAATATTTCCCAAGGACCAAGGTTGTTGCATTAGAAAATGAAAATGAATGAACAATTTCAATATAGAGAGTGAACATTTAGAGCAGGTATTGTAGGTAGGTTTGTGGCAGAATTCTTAGTAAAGATGGGGAAATAGATGGTAAAATGAACAAAGACTTGTAGAAAGGTAATAGGAAGTATACCATCTTTATGAGGATTGACTGTTGAAAGAAGTGAGATTGTTTGTTTCTGCTTGCTATCTATCTATCTATCTATCTATCTATCTATCTATCTATCTATCTATCTATCTATCTACCTACCTACCTACCTACCTACCTACCTACCTACTTACATCTATCTATCTATGTACTGTACTGTACTGTACTATACTGCCTGCCTGCCTGCCTGCCTATCTATCTATCTACCTACCTACCTACCTACCTACCTACCTCCCTACCTCCCTAATTTATTGGCTTCCCATTATTGTTGTTGTTGTTGTTGTTAGTTGTGAAGTCATGTCCGACCCATCGCAACCCCATGGACAACGTTCCTCCAGGCCTTCCTGTCCTCTACCATCCTCTGGAGTCCATTTAAGCTCATGCCTACTGCTTCAGTGACTCCATCCAGCCACCTCATTCTCTGCTGTCCCATTCTTCTTTTGCCCTCAATCATTCCCAGCATTAGGCTCTTCTCCAGTGAGTCCTTCCTTCTCATTAGGTGGCCAAAGTATTTGAGTTTCATCTTCAGGATCTGGCCTTCTAAAGAGCAGTAAGGGTTGATCTCCTCTAGGACTGACCTGTTTGATCGCCTTGAAGTCCAAGGGACTCACAGGAGTCTTCTCCAGCACCATAGTTCAAAGGCCTCAATTCTTTGGTGCTCAGCCTTTCTTATGGTCCAACTTTCACAGCCATACATTGCAACTGGGAAAACCATAGCCTTGACTATACGCACTCTTGTTGGCAGGGTGATGTCTCTGCTTTTTAGTAAGCTATCTAGATTTGCCATGACTTTCCTCCCCAGGAACAAGCGTCTTTTAATTTCTTGGGCTTCCCATTTTACCACAGGATAACTCTAGGTGGCTACTTGTTACTTGGGAGCAAGAGCATTTTGGAAGAAACAAAAATAAGCTGTCGGGTGAAAAATGGTCATAAAACACTTCTTTCAATACCCTTGTAAATTCTAAAAGTCACCAGATGAAAGGTTGTTATGTCAAAGGCTACCTATGTTTCAGAACACTGAAGGTGACTCATGCAGAGATGCCACAGAGCAAACTTAGCCGAGCTTGAATATTATTTTATCTTCAACTTTGGCTTCTGGGAACAGCTACTGTACAACCTTTGGCTTTTAAAGAACACAAGATGGAAGAACCTCGATATTTTTAAAATATCCATTTAAGAAGTAATTCAAAGACTTTTTTAAAAAAAGAATCCAGTTAGAGCTTTATTAGCTAAATGTTGGTGTTAAGATTGAGGGGATGTTTTTCTAAGAGGAGAGGGGTTCCACTTGATGTTTGAACTTATTACCTTCACCAGTTGGACCATCATTCCCTGATCTGTCAACGCCCTGTCAAGGCTACTGCTGTGGGGAAGAAAGTAAATTTCATGTAAGGGATCATTAGAAAAGGATTTGAAAATAAAGCATCCATTGTTATAATGCCTCTATTTAAAAACTATGGTGAGGTCACCTTTCAACATACTGCGTAAGGTTCCAGATGCCCACAAATTTTTTTTCTTCTTCTTAAAAAAAAGAAAAAAGTAGAACTGAGAAATGTGCAGGAAATAACCACCCCAAATAAACTAACAGTTATTTCACCTTTCCTGAAAGAGCGGCTTCTAGCAAGAGGTGAGATTTATAAAACGATGAACAGCAAGGAGGAACAAGTGATAAGTGAGATGTTTTCCCCTTCCAAATAATTCTAGATCTTCTTCAAAGATTCTTTGTTCTTATATCCATAATTTTTCTGGGAAGATGGTTTGTGAAGTAATGCACAGGGTGTTTTTTTTGGACCAGACGCTGCCAGAGAAATGGAGCTGACTATAGATTCAGGATGGACAAGAGAACGCATTTCTTCACACAGTAGCTGCATTCACTTGTCATACTAAGTCAACACTTATTAATGGTTTGTAGAATAAACCCTAATGCTCTGATTCATATACTGTATAATGCTAAGCCATAACGAACATGTCAATAACAGGAAAAAGACATAATGGCTTAGTATGACATGTGAATCTGGCCATAATATGATTCTGAATTAATCACATCACAGCTGGATTCATGTTTAATATTAAACCATAAATTGCACTAAGCCATAAATCATAAAATCATAGGATTGGAAGAGGACTTGGGAGTCCTTCTAGCCTAACTTCTTGCCTATCCCAAGATTCCTACCCTGGGCAGAGGTTACACCAGAACACAGAATAGCAACTTGGAACGGACTTTGGAGGTCTTCTAATCCAACCCCCTGCCCAAGGAGGACACCCTATACCAGAGATCTTCAAACTTGGCAGCTTTAAGACTTGTGGACTTCAACTCCCAGAATTCTCCAGCCAGCTATGGAGAATTCTAGGAGTTGAAGTCCACAAGTCTTAAAGCTGCCAAGTTTGAAGTCCTCTGCCCTATACCATTCTGGACAAATGGCTATCCAATCTCTTCTTAAAAACCTCCAGTGTTACAGCAGCCACAACTTCTGACAGCAAACTATTCCACTGATTAATTTTTCTCAGTCAGGAAATTTCTTCTTAGTTGGATCTCTCTTTGATAAGCTTCCATCCATTACATCTCGTCTTGCTTTCAGGGGCCTTGGAAAATAGGTTGTCTCCCTCTTCACAAAGAAAACAAAAGGAAAAAAAGAAAGAATGAGTCCAGCTGAACTTGAGATTCATAAAAGTCTCCTTGTTGCTTGTTCTTAAAGTTAAAGTTCTTAAACCCTAACCCTGCACAGCGACAGAATCTGGGTTTGCTTTGCATTGGCTTAACACCGAGGTTCCCAGTGCCGGATGGAATAAGAGAGTTTGATTGATTAGCTGACTTGTTACAGAGCCTGACACTGATTAGGGATAAGAAGGAATGACTGGCCCGAGATCACCTAGAGCAGTGATGGCTAACCTTCTTGCCATCATGTCTCTCGTGCATGTGCCCACACTCACAATTCTATGCGACTCACCCCCTGCGCATGCGCGCACAACCCCCCCTGCGCTTCCCCCACTTTTGGCATGCGATGGCAAGGTAGGACCGTTTTTCGCTCTCCCCAGGCTCCAGAGCCTTTCTAGGAGGCTGGGGAGGGTGAAAACGACCTTCCCCACCCCCACCTCCCAGAGGCCTTCCGGAGGCTGGAAACAGCCTTTTTCCTGACTTCCGGTGGGCCCAAAAGGCCCGAAAATCAGCTGGCCGGCGCATGCATGCATGCCAGAGCTGAGCTCGCGTGCCCACCGATATGGCTCCGCGTTCCACCTGTGCCACGCGTGCCATAGGTTCGCCATCACGGACCTAGAGTTTCCATGCCTAAGGGAGGACTAGAACCTGGCTCTTTACTTCTTTCGTCTAAAACAGGGGTCCCCAACCCCCAATCTGTGGACCAGCACTGGTTGACAGCATGCCAGAACAGGGCTGCGCAAACAAGCGAAGCCCCATCCGCGGGACACAGGTAGCACATGAAACCACGCCCACTCCGGTCTGCAGAAAAACCTCTCTTCATGGAAGTGGTCCCTGGTGCCCAAAACACTTGGGGGCCACTCGTCTAGCACCTTCATCACTGAAACATCCTGGCTTTCTGAGGAAATCATTCCCAAGAAGAATTCAATACACACCATCAAGGCAGATTCTTCTCACCCATAAATAACATCTTAGGACTGTGATGGCGAACCTATGGCACGCGTGGCAGAGGTGGCACGCAGAGCCCTCTCTGCTGGCACACGCGCCGTCACCCCAGGTCAGATCTCCGTGGCGTTTCTTTCGTGAGCTTCTGTTTCTCTGCAAACGACGAAACAGAAGCTCACGAAAGAAAAAGATCTTACCTCTTGCGGCGCTCCTGGTGTTTGAATGCCCTGCCTCCCACCAGCCAGCTGGTCTTCGGGTCTCTGCTGCACATGCACGCATGTCCGTGCATGTCTGTGTTCACACATGTCCATGCATGCACATGCACGCATGTCCATGCATGCACACGTTCACACACAGCTTTCCGTTTGGGCATGCGTGCATGCGCAGTTTGGGCACTTGGTTGTTGTGGCTCTGTTATCTGAGCCTGTGTCATCGGCAGGAGAGGACTCCGAGAGTGAAGGAGAGGAGTTGGCAAGGCCTCCCTCTCCAGGACCCTCCTCTTTGGCAATGCCTTCGGTGTCTGCCGAAGGGCAAGAGATAGGGCCGGGGCCAAGCACGTCCACGCAGCCACAGGTGGACAGTGATGAGAGTAATGAGTCTTGGCTGGATCCACGCCAGCGTCGCAGAGATAAGCGCGCGCAACAGAAGAAAGGGCGTGCCCGAGATTAGGCTGAGTCACTGGACCACACCCCACAAGGTATAAAAGGGAGCGTGGTGGCCAGTCAAACCTTGTGACGAACAAAGCTGAAAGCTTCCACACCATTCTGCATTGCCGGACTTTTGCTATAGACTTTGCTGGATTATCTCCGGACTTGATTGACTCTGTAATTATTGAGCTGTTTCTTTTGATGTACCAGAAGCGGGGAGAAGTTATCTCTCCTCTTCGTAAGTAATAAACTCTTGGCAGGCAGTCACTAGGTTGTTGCCAAGTTCCGTTATCATAAGGAAAAGGATTTTGTTGGCTGGTTTAGTCTTTAACTCTTGAACGTCTGTTGGTGTGTGTGCGTGTGGGACAGGGACAGAACATTGGTGTCTAAAAGGTTCACCATCACTGTCTTAGAATATTCAGCTCCATCAGCCTACTTTATAACAGGGGTCTCCGACCTTGGCAACTTTAAGCCTGGTGGACTTCAACTCCCAGAATTCCCCAGCCAGCAAAGCAAAGCTGGCTGAGGAATTCTGGGGGTTGAAGTCCGCCAGGCTTAAAGTTGCCAAGGTTGGAGACCCCTGCTTTATAAGACATTGGACAAAGGAACAGAGTTTAAGCCCAGTGATCTCGAAATTCTGTGTTCTCAAGTGATTAGCTTGGCTCCTTCCAGATATCTCTTGAACTGCAATTCCGAGAACGTCCAACTAGCAGGCCCAAAAAGGATTTGCAGTTCCACTGCATACCATATCTAGAGAAAGTGAATTTGGAGAAGATGGGGAAGGAAAAATGCGTGCTTTGTTGGGTTGGGGAGTGATTCTGATGAAGGAGGGGAACAGAAAGAGAGGCCACCTGTGTCAAGAAGAGAGAAGTCCGTTCAGAGACGTTTTGGCCACAGAAGTTTTGGGATGCCTGGTTCATTGTATAATCAAGGCTTTGCTATTCTGCGAAGCTTCTGGAAAGGGAAGCTGGCATGCAAAAACTGGACAGGGAATAACCCTCTTCCGTCAGCCATGGTTTCAAAGCGGTCAGCTGCCTATGATGAATGTGAGGTTGCTTTATTGTAGGAAAATCTCAGGCTTTTAAGTTCTCTTTTCCTTTTGCTTGAAAATGACTTCCTGTGGGGAAATCTGCTCTAATACAGGTAATCCTCAACTGACAACCATTCGTTTAGTGACCATCAGGGGTGAAATCCCGCAGGTTCTGACAGGTTCTGGAGAACCGGTAGCAGAAATTTTGAATAGTTTGGAGAACCGGCAAATACCACCTCTGGCTGGCCCCAAAGTGGAGTGGGAATGGAGATTTTGCAATATCCTTCCTCCAGGAGTGGGGAAGGAATGGGGATTTTGCAGTATCCTCCCCCTGCCATGCCCATCAAGCTACACCCACCAATCCACACCACGTCCACCAAGCCACGCCCATAGAACCGATATTGAAAAAAGTTGGATTTCACCACTGGTGACCATTTGAAGTTACAATGCCACTGAAAAAAGTGAACGATGACTGTTTCTACAACTGTTGCAGCATCTACAACAGTCACATGATCAAAATTCGAACACTTGGCAACTGGTATGTATTTATGACAGTTACAGCGTCATGTGATCACCTTTCCCCACCTTTTGCCACGCAAAATTAATCTGGGAAGCCAGATTCACTTAATTAATAGGAGCCTTGGTAGTACAGTGGTTTAATGCACCCTGTAATTAACACAGCTGCCTGCAATTTCTGCAGGTTCGAATCTTACCAGGCTCAAGGTTGACTCAGCCTTCCATCCTTTCTAAGGTAGGTTAAATGAGGACCCAGTTTGTGGGGGCTATAAGATGACTTTGTATAAATATACAAAAGTATGAAGGCTATTGCTTAACGCATTGTAAGCCGCCCTGAGTCTCCGGAGAAGAGCGGCATATAAATCAAATTAAAAAAAAAAAAAAATTAACGGTGTTACTAACTTAACAACTGCAGTGGTTCACTTAACAACTGTGGCAAGAAAGGTCATAAAACGGGGCAAAATATACTTAACAACTGCCTTCTTAGCAACAGAAATTCGGGGCTCACTTGTGGTCATAAGTCAAGGACTCCCTTTAATTCTAACCATCTGTACCCATAAAAAAAAGGGGGCCTTTCCTAATGTTCCCAGAATGCACCCAACTATACTAGGTTAAGACATCACAGTAAATCAGCCAGCGGTTTTAGGCATTAGCAGACATACTAAGTCTCAGCTATTGACTCCTGATTCTTTCAAGCAAATACCAGTAAACATCAAACGCTATTGTTTGAGCATTCAAATATTCTTGCAAATTTTTTTTAATCAGAGATCAGCTGCTACGTGTACTAAATGGGTAACTAACAGCGAGATAAGGAGGTGGGCAGACAAACAGACATTTCCACCTCTTTCACCCCTTCCTGGTGGAAAAATCTGTTGAACTAATTTTGCTCTATTTTTGGAAAATGTCTTGGCTGCTTGCTTGAGCTTCTGCGTATTAGAAGAATGATTCCATGCTGATGTAGGAATGTGAAACCCATTTGGATTGTTGTTCAGCTTTTCAACAGTGAATTTCTGTTGTAGTTGCTGTGGTTCTTTTCAGTTTTAAGCTAAAATGGAAGTTAGGAAGAGGGAGGGAGGGAGGAAGGAAGGAAGGAAGGAAGGAATGCAAAAGGTGCAAAAGGTTGCAAAAGATGAGCATGTGACTCCAGGGAAATCTGCAACGGTCATAAATACATGCCACTTACCAAGCAACCAAATTTTGATCATGTGACCATGGGGATGTTGCAAAAGTTGTAAGTGTGGAAAACGGTCAAAGCCACTTTTTCAGTGCCAATGTAACTATGGTCACCAAATGAGAGGTTGTAAGTCTAGGACTACCTGCAGGGGTGGGCTTCAAAAATTTCAGCAAAGGGTTCTCTGCCCAGTGGCTGGGTGGGCGTGGCAATGGTGGGCATGGCCTAGTCGACCTCCTGCACCATGGCAGGTGGAGGGGGGGGGGCGTTTTCACCTTCCCCAGGCTCTGGAGGCTTTCCTTGAGCCTCTGGGAGGGCGTAAACTGCCTCCTCCAGGCTCGGGAGGCCCTCCGGAGGCCAGAAACATTTCTGGCCTTCCGGAACCTCTGGGAAGCCCATTCCCCCCACCCCACCCCCGAGCCTCCATGTGGGCCCTGCACTTACCTCACATCCAAAACAGGCTGCGTGGAGACTCCTGGGAGGGGCAAGGTGGGGTGGGAGGGGCAAGGCAGGATGGGAGGGGCCAGCCAGGGGTGGGATTTGGAGATTCTCTGAACTGGTCATAATGTTAGCTACAGGTTCTCCCGAATCCGGGCGAACCCGTAGCAGCCCACCCCCAACTACCTGTATTCTACCTGGTGATATTTGTGTATAGAAGCACCATTTTGGTTGTTTAAAGACTGTTTATTATTATTTATTATTATCATTTAGCATATGATGGGAACATGACAGACGAGAAGTAAAGATATATGCACAGTCTATGTAATTATAAGGAAACTTCTATGGGTGTATCACAGTGGCCTCATACCTGGCTGTCCAATTGATCGTCTCTGGTGTTACTTTGTGCAAGTCTTCTAGGGAGCCAGGGAACACACGTTGTGGGCACTTTTGCACAATATATTTAATAGTTCGCATATCAACACCACAATCGCAACAAGGGGAATCTTTTTATCCCCACGGATACTGTTTGAAGACCGTGTTAGCTATGAAGAAATCACCGGAGTGGCAGAAATTGATAAATCTGCCTCCTGCTACATTCCAATATCCTAAGCCACAGACTCCAACTGCATTTGCCTTTTTCATCTTTCCAATTTTGGCACTCCGGTCTTTGACCACAAACAGCACATCTTGCTTGCATGTTCTGTCGATTTCAAATTGAACTTAAGCCTCAAATTTATCAACTTTCCTCTTCTTCCTGTGTATTGGTAGCTGCAGCATAAACGTGAACGATCATCACATTAAAGTGTTGTCCACGAAGTCTCATCGATATTATTTGGTCATCGACTGCATTGTAGTCAAGTACGGTTCTTGTCATACTCTTCCCAATTATAAAAACAGTACCATTTCTTCTTTGTTTTTCACGTCCTGAGTCCTCAGCAATGCAATCTTCTGATGGAAAGTGTCCGATCTCAATTTGCTGGTGCCTAAGAGGTCGGTTTGTAGTTGTTTCGCTTAATCTTCCAGTATCTTAAGCTTTCCTATATTCATGCTTCTTACATTCCAAGTTCCTACTGTAATTGTGACTTTGCAGCTTTGGATGTTCTTTTCCTGTACAGCAGGGGTGTCAAACTCAAGGCCCACAGGCTGGATCCGGCCTGCGGGGGTACTTAGATCTGGCCCGCGGGGCCGCCCTGGTAACAGTGAAGGACCAAGCCATAGTGCCTCTGCCTGCAAAAACAGGCTCCCAATTTCTGTTTTCGGCTGGGATGGCCTCCTGCAACCCTTTGGCAGCGAAAACGGAGCTTGGGAGGGCTGCATGGTATAGGGCAGGGTTCTGCAACCTTAAACACTCAAAGAGCCATTTGGACCCGTTTCCCACAGAAAAGAAAACACCAGGAGCCACAAAACCCTTCTCGTGCCTGACTATTTCTTGAGCGGCCACAAAACTAGCATATGTAATTGAATTAAAGATTCTGTTTTCTTCTGGAACTTTTCTTTTCTTGGATTTATCCATGGTTGGCCTACCCGGGGTTGAAAAACTCAATAAATCGCGTGCTGGCAGGTGTCACACATTGGCAGTTGTGATGTATATTTTGAGTGACAGGGAGCCGCAGCAGATGGGTGAAAGAGCCACATGTGGCTCCAGAGGTGCAGGTTGCTGACCCCTGGTATAGGGTCTCCTGCTTGAGCAGGGGGCTGGACTAGAAGACCTCCAAGGTCCTGTCCAGCTCTATTCTGATTCTATTCTCACTTCAAAGTGAGTGCAAGACACTACAACCCGCCGTAAAAGCGAGTGGAAATGTAATCATATCACCGTGGGGGCTGTGGCCATGGGAACTTCAAAATGAGGTCCTAAGTAGCTCTGAGAAGGTCCATCATAACGTTGAACGGCCACTAAGCAACTGGTCGTTAAGCGAGTACTACCTGTATTTATATACTCCCAACGTTCTTCACCCATCTTTCCCAGGAACGCACGGACACAGACACACAAACACACACGCACAGCCTCAGTAAGGCAGCAAAACAGGATTTGGGGGTTGTTGAATGAAATTAGTCTTATATAAATATTTGTATCAGTTATACAATTAAATTATTAACAAGCAAGTCCGTTTACTTAACATTGGGGAGGGAAAGGAAGCTAACCGTATACACTTGTATCTGCAATTCAGATTTCTAAGTAATCCTGTAATTGGGAGTCTCAGCAATAAAATGCCTGTTCAAATATAGAGATGAGGCTAGGTTCTCAGTTATCATCTTATTCCTGCCATTCCCACTGGACTTTCATTTACAATGGCTTTATCACGGTTTATTGCTGCCTGCCAGTGCTGTGAATCACAGGATTGAATTACACAGCTCCATCTCCACAGCAAGCAACAAATGCCTTGCCGAAAGATGGGTTTGCATTCGTGAAATATCAGTCAGAGCTCATCGCCTGAAGCCATCTCTTAATACAGTATTACTTGTGTGTGTGTGTGTGTGTGTGTGTGTGTGTGTGTGTGGGAGGGGGTGTTGTAGGGGCATCAAGTTGAAATCTCAACTCCTCCCATGGATGGTACAGCCCTTGAGATCACTGCAGGCTAACCAATGGCAGCTCGGAAGTGCCAGAAGGCCCATGCATGGGACGGTAATTGAAACAAATGCTTCATTTTGTTAGGCCTTCTTTTTACAGCACAGAATCAGTGGGCCTCTTTTCAAAATGGTAGCGGGCCAGCCTGGTGGGAACTTCTTCAAAGGCTTAGTAGGGGTAGCTGGCTAGGAATTAACATTCTAAAGTGATTTTTTGGGCCCAGGTCTGCATTCAGATATACAAATAATCCTCAATTTACAGCCATTCATTCAGTGACCACTCGAAGTTCCGACGGCACTGAAAAAGTGACTTACGACGTTTTTCACAAATACAACAGCTGCAGCATCCGATGGTCATGTGATCAAAATTCGGATGTTTGGCAACTGGTTCATATTTACGACGGTTGTAGTGACAAGCAAGTCAATGGGGAAGCCAGATTCACTTTACAACTAACTTAACCACTGCAGTGATTCACTTAACAGCCATGGCAAGAAAGGTTGTAAAATGGGGCAAAACTCACTTAACAACTGTCTCTCTTAGCAACAGTAATTTTGGGCTCAACTGTGGTGGTAAGTCGAAAATTACTACTGTATAGTAAAATCTTGCGGCAGAGAAAATATTCTCCACGTCCACCTCTCTTCCTCTATTAGTTCTCATTCTACAAGTAGTCCTCAGTTAAGTATTGTAACTGAAAATAACAATTATGTCACTAAGCAATGGAGTCATAAAGCCAAAAATCACAGGACCATGACAATTTAGGATGGCAGTTCTGGTTGCGGTCACTAAGTGAATCACACAGTCATTAAGCGAGAAATCACATGACCACAACTTCTTACAACCTTCCACCAATTTCCCCACTGACTTTGCTCCTCAGAAGCCAGCTGTGGTGGCCACAAATGGTAATCACATGACCAGGGGGACACTGCAACAGCTGCAAATTTGAGGACAGGGATTGTAAATCTCCTCCTTCAGTGCTGTCATAACATTGAACAGTCACTGAGGGAGGGATCATTACAAGACTATCTGCATTTGATAAAAGAAGTACCAAAATGCAGTACTTTCAAAGGGAAAGGTAATTTTGGAGAAAGGTTTGAGGCAGTGGTGAAATCCAAATTTTTTTGCTACCAGTTCTATGGGCATGGCTTGATGGGTGTGGTGTGGCTTGGTGGGTGTGGCAGGGAATGGATACTGCAAAATCTCCATTCCCACCCCACTCCAGGGGAAGGATACTTCAAAATCCCCATTCGCTCCCCACTCCTGGGGGAAGGATATTGCAAAATCTCCATTCCCACCCCATTCTGGGGCCAGCCAGAGGGGGTATTTGCCGATTCTCCAAACCATTCAAAATTTCCGCTACGGGTTCTCCTAACTGCTCAAAATATCCGCTACGGGTTCTCCAGAAGCTGTCAGAACCTGCTGGATTTCACCCCTGGCTTGAGGGAAATATGTTGTTCATTAACTACTTTGATTGTTAGGTAGTCCAGCTAACCACGTGTATAAAAGTCAATGCAGAAGTATCTGTCAACATACTGACTCCATGGTTTCTTTCACTTTGATTATGTCCCGGGGCAGAAAACTTTTACTTTGGAATGAATAACAATAACAGAGTTGGAAGGGACCTTGGAAGTCTTCTAGTCCAACCACATTGCTCAAGCAGGAGATCCTATATCAGGAGTGTCAAACTCAATTTCATTGAGGGCCGCATTAAGGCTGTGGTTAACCTCAGGGTGTGTGTGTGTGTGTGGGGGCAACTGGATGGGTGTGGCCAACTGGGTGGCCATGTCCATCTTGACGCCACTCCCCAAACTGCTGGCATGTTTCCTCTTTGCATTGGGTAGACTGGGCCGAAGCAACATGGACTGGCCCCTTACATTTCCCAGGATGGCCCTGCAGGCCAGATCTGACCACATCCAGCCCATGGGCCTTGTGTTTGACATTCCTGCCCTATAATTTCAGACAAGTGACTGTCCAGTTTCTTCTTAAAAACCTCCAGTGATGGAGCACCCACAATTTCTGAAAGCAAGCCGTTCCACTGATTAATTGTTCTGTCAGGAAATTTCTCCTTAGCTCTAGGTTGCTTCTCTCTTTGGTTAGTTTCCATCCATTGTTTCTTGTCCTACCTTCAGGTGCTTTGGAAATACACCCCTTCTTTGTGACAGCCTCCCAAATATTGGAACACTGTCGTCATATCACCTCTTTAATTAAATTAAATTTTAGTTTAATTTTCATTAAACTAAATATACCCAATTCCTGCAACTGTCCCTCGTATGTTTTAGCTTCCAGTCCCCTAATAATCTTTGTTGCTCTTCTCTGTATTCTTTCTAGTCTCAACATCTTTTTTATATTGTGGCGACCAAAACATTTTGAATATGTTGGAATGTTTTGAATATTGATGGGTCTTGCTGTGGCTAAAGGGAGTCCCATCCTTGAGAAATAATTAGAAAAGTTCTCCATCCTCTGGCAGTGTTGGAAAAGAATCATGTTAATCTACAGTAGTAAAAAGTTAGAAGGAATCTGATCGGATCTTTTTTATTATTATCGTATTAAAGGCCTAAGCGTTCGTGAATTGCTGCTCAGGAAAGCTTCTATCTTCTAACAAAATTTGTCTGTCGGAAAAAGTGGTCCCAGATTTATGTTTCCCCAGAGAAATCCCCCAAAATTATCCATCTAATTTCTCTGTTCATTCAGGTTTGTGGAGAATCTTACCCAGTCATTTGCCCTGAAATTAAATCCAAAATTTTTCCCTACCGGTTCTGTGGGCGTGGCTTGGTGGGCATGGCAGGGGAAGGATATTGCAAAATCTCCATTCCCACCCCACTCCAGGGGAAAGGTACTGTAAAATCTCCATTCCCTCCCCTCCTGGGGGAAGGATATTGCAAAATCTCCATTCCCATCCCACTCTGGGGCCAGCCAGAGGTGGTATTTGTCGATTCTCCAAACAACTCAAAATTTCCGCTATCGGTTCTCCAGAACCTGTTAGAACCTGCTGGATTTCACCCCTGATTTGCCCCCAACCTCCACTTTTAATAGTGTGGAGGAGAAAATAGGAAAGGCAAAATTGTGAAGTACAGTATAGAAATTTTGCTAGCGTGGCTGCGAGCCTTCTGAGCAGGAGCAGTCTATCTGATCAGTAGAGACTAGAGATTTCCAGAAATGGATCAATTTATTTATTTATTTATCCTTGGGCTAACTGTTTAGCTGGGGATATGGAGGAAGTGGGATATTTCATGGCCTATGTTTGAAAAATAGGGCAAAAAAAAGTTGGCAGCCTTCTTTGACCCCACACTTAGAGGACTGGTGACATATTCTGCTCTAATGGGAACAGGACGTGAATAGGGGAATACCATAAACTGTGCATTTAGCTCAGGAAGATACTTACTAAATGACCATGTTTCTAATCATATCCTAAAGTTTCAGAAGGGTTTGTCATGGGTGTGAGTGAAAGCATTTTAAATATTTCTCAGGCAGTGCTCATCTGGCATTCAAAAATGGAGATATTCTCTCTTCCCCACTCTGTTCTGTGCCAGAGAAATAGAACAACAAAGTTAAAATTACAATATAGTTCAAACTATAACAAAGTTAAAGGCGGGCAAGGGAACAAGCTTATCCCATTAATTTATCAGAATTAAAGAAAAGCCTTGTTGCCTTCAGTAGTTTAAAAAATGGGGGGGGGGATCAGCTCTTCCCTTTCACAGGGAAGTAACCCAGAAGGAAATGCATTGTTCCAAGTTCCGTGTGAAACTAATGTAAGGAATAAATAGAAAGCCTGAGAAAAGTAGCTGGATGGCTGGACATCTTGACCTGTTTCTGATAAGGACAGAGAGGCAATTCAGTTCGGGCCTCTAGTCGCTATTTCAGAGCATCAGAAAACTTATCTAGTTCTAACAGGAGGCTGCCTGCTGGGGCTCTGGTTGAGTCCCTGTCCTGTACAGCTGCATTCTAGCGAAGATGTCTAATGCAGGGGTCTCCAACCTTGGAACTTTAAGACTTGTGGACTTCAACTCCCAGAATTCCTCAGCCAGCAAAGCTAGCAAAGAACTCTGGGAGTTGAAGTCCACAAGTCTTAACGTTGCCAAGGTTGGAGACCCCTGGTCTAATGCCCTTTGTGTGAATTAGGTGTGACTCCATTATTCAGGTGCTCCAGATCAGAGGATATGCCAGGAGTATCAACCGTTAAAAGAGTTTTTGTGGTTACTCTGTTTCTTTTCCAAATTTTTATTTGGAAAATGTTTATAGTTCACAAATACAGGTAGTCCTTGACCTACGACCACAGTTGAGGCCAAAATTTCTGTTGCTCAGCAAGGCAGTGGTTAAATGTGATATGTTTCGTTTTATGACCTTTTTTGCCAGTTAAGCAAATCACTGCCGTTCCAGTTAAACGAATTACGTGGTTGTTAAGCAAATCTGCCTTCCCACATTGACTTTGCTTGTTGGAAGCCATCTGAGAAGGGTACAAATAGTGATCACATGACCCTTGGATGCTGCTACCATTGTAAATAGGTAATTTATAATGGTTAGCAGCATTGTAAATTACCTAAATTACCAAACACCCAAATTTTGATCACGTAAACTATGAGGATGCTGCAAGGCTCCTGTGAAAAATGGTCATAAGTCACTTTTTCCCCGTGCTGTTTTAACTTCGGTCACTAAACAAATGGTTGTAAGTCGAGGACTATCTGTAAACAAGAATGTGAATTCTTTTTCATAGATTCTGGAAATTAAGTTTGTCCCAATGTGTGTGTGTGTGTGTGTGTGTGTGTGTGTGTAAGTGAAACAGCCCTACTTGAAAACGTGCCTCAGCACTTAGATATTTGGGAGAAAACAGACAAGAAAGCAGATTTTTTTTAGTTTTGAGGGACTAATGCGTGTTTTTCTCTACAGTATAACCATAAAGTCCTACTGTTCCCATTTATTCCTACTCATTTCCTGTGTTCATGTCCATGTTTATATATGTTTTCTCCTACATGTTTTGACAAACTAAATAAAATAAAATACATAAAAATAAACCACGGCAGGCACTTTTTTTTTTTTTTTTGCAGCATACAATTTCCAGCAATAATATTGTGGAACTATTGTTAACACTCAGTTCGAGAATAAATTCAAAGTGCCGTTTGGGGATTTTGGGGGAAAACTGACGAGTGGGAAATGCGACTACAACTTTAATCAACCGAGCTTCCCCTCCCCCGCTCTATTTTTCTCCAAAGTGATCCTATTTCTCCTCCCCCCACTTTTTTTTTTCTTTCATTCTTTCTTTCTTTTAGCTCCACCACTGGTCTATGAATCAGCCCAGACGGATTGATTTCTTGTTTGCTACTATGAACCACGCAAAGAAAGACGGGGTAGGGCAAAAGCGTAAAAATCAGAACTTTTTAAGCCTGTAGGCGTTCAATGTTCATTTGCCCATAAAATAACATTAGACTCAGATGGGTTTACTTCCTAGAAGGCACACATAAATCTGCTGTTTCCATGTAATATCTATTCTACCAATTTACAAGAGTACATAACTTTGGAAAAAGTACATTAAGAATGTAATCCCTAGACCAAGTCACTATACATTTCGGGACTGGACTCTTAAATTCTGTTCCATCCTGGCATCAGATGTGATTTAATAGTGCAAAAGCAGCTGGTTTTTTTTTTTTTTAATTGCCTATCATACCTTACTTTGCAGATGCAATTCCAAGCCAATTACGGAAATATACCAGCGGTTCAAGCTGTTGGAATTTTTTATTATTACAAAATACACGATGCCAGGAATTGCCAGCCATAAAAAATAGATCATATGGCTCTGTAAAGGCCCTTTATATAAATGCTATTGGTAGCATAAGCATATAGAGGCCTAGCCAGAGAACCAGGTTGAATTCAACATACTCTGCATGTTCCCGTCTTTAAAAGTCAAGATACCTCATTGAATTCAATGCACCTTGCTTCTGAAGTCATATTCGCAGTTAGATATTTTGAATAGACCTATTCGCAGCTTTTGCACGCTTCAAACACTTTCTGAAGAATGCAAAGCATCAAAAAAAACCTTTTTTAAAAGTGCAAAACATCCCCGCTCTAAACAGATAAATCATATCTATCGCTTGTCTTAATAAGCAAACAAGAAAGTAAGTAAATAAAAGCAAAATTATGACCATCCGTTTTAAACTATTTTTTTTTTAAAAAAAGAATCACTCTCATTCCAGCACTTGTGTTACATTCACTTCTTTTCAATTTCTCCTCCCGATTTCTTTTTTTTAATCAGCAAAACTGCTAAACAAAAACAATTCACAAAAATAACTCGGCCGAGGCCCGTTAAACAAAAGATCACGGCAGCTGCCTGCACGGCCTCCCCCTTGCTCAGTGGGCGAAAAAAGGGCTCGCAGGGTTAGGCAGACAGTCAGATGGAGGGATGGAGAGGAAAGAGACCGGAGGCTCGCTCTGATTGGTCAATCGTCTTGCTACTCCACCGCATCGTGCCGTTCCATTGGATCCTACCCCGCGGCCTTATCATTCCATCTCTTCGGTGCTCCCATTTCGTCACGCTGCTGCTGCTGCTGCTGCTCTCGTTTTTTCCCTACAACAATTTTTTGTGTCACTCCGCTCTGAAAAATAGTTCGTATTCCTCCACCTCTCGGCATGGCTCCTCCCAGTTCCACCCACTCCACGGAAACTCCTCCCACCGTACCTTTTCATCGATCTGTTTTCGGCAAGTGCAATTGTTTCCACAGACGAGTAAGAAAGAATAATAAAGAAACACAGTGCAAATGTATACGTCTCAAAGAACTATACTTTGGTCAAAGAAAGTTATGGCTTGAAAAATAATGCTAAGTAGAGCAAAGCAATGTTGACTATAGTATAGCAGAAAATTCCAGAATTTGTATAAATGCGCACTGTTGATTTGACCAACTCAGAACTTTTTTAAAAAAAAAAACTGTTCAATGTCTCCGGAATTTTTTATCAGGCAGAAGGAAGGAAGGCGAATATTTGTAGCTCAGGGTTGAAATGAGGGATGATGATAATAATAATAATAATAATAATAATAATAATAATAATAATAATAATAATAATAATAATAATAATAATTTTATTACTATACCGCCCTTCTCCAGAAGGACTCAGGGCAGTGTACAGCCTGATTAAAAGCACAAAGACAGACAAAATTTAAAAATAATTAAAATTATTAAATGATAGGCCCAATTATAAAACCCCAAATTTAAAATCCCATATTTAAAACCAATTAAAATCTACATTGATAGCCCAGCCTGGCGGAACAACAAGGTTTTGAGGGCACAGCGAAATACACGGAGATCAGAGATTTTACGAATTTCTGGGGGCAGTTCACTCCAAAGGGCAGGGGCTCCCACAGAGAAGGCCCTTCCCCTGGGTGTTGCCAGCCGACATAATTTGGCCGATGGCACCCTGAGGAGACCCTCTCTGTGGGAGCAGACTGGCCGGTGGGAGGCTACTGGTGGCAGAAGACAGTCTCGAAGGTATCCAGGTCCAATGCCATGGAGCGCTTTAAAGGTGGTAACCAACACCTTGAATCGCACCCGGAAGACCACTGGGAGCCAGTGCAGCTCACGCAGGAGGGGTGTCACGTGGGCAAAACGAGTTGCGCCCATAACCACCCGCACGGCTGCATTCTGGACCAGTTGGAGCCTCCGGATGCTTTTCAAGGGGAGCCCCCATGTAGAGAGCATTGCAGTAGTCCAGTCGGGAGGTGACAAGGGCGTGAGTGACTATGCGCAAGGTGTCACGATCCAGAAAGGGCTGCAACTGGCGGATCAGGCGAACCTGATAAAAAGCCCCCCTGGCCACGGCCGTCATATGTTCTTCTAAAGACAGCCATGTGTCCAGGAGGATGCCCAGATTGCGAGCCCGCTCTGTGGGGGGTAAAGACTCACCCCCAATAGTCAGCGATGGCATCAGCTGACTATATCGTGATGCCGGGAACCACAGCCACTCATCTTAGCACTGCTAGCATTGATGATGTTACCTAGCTTGGGTAATGAACTTCTGCAAGAAAACAATCAAGCTCAGAGAGCACCAAGGACCCCTGAAAGCAACCCCTGTCATCATGACATCACGTGATGTATAGCAACTTTTTTCCCCCTTGATAAACCGGGGGTGGGGGTGTCCAGTGTGTGATGCATCTGGTCAGTGGTGGGATTCAAATAATTTAACAACCAGTTCTCTGCCCTAATGATCAGCTGGTTAGGCGTGGCTCGGTGGCCAGGTGACCGTGTGGGCGTGGCCAACTCAACGTCACTCACGTTGATGGGCGCTTCGCCTTAGCTGTTACAATGTAATAAGGGTTAACCAGAGAGGCAGTTTCTGTAAGCAAGGCAATAAAGATTAGGCTTGAAACACCACCAGAATGTTTCCTTCCTTACAGGATTAGCCCTGTAAAGTAGGAAAAAACAAAATACAATTTCTTCCAACAACAGGTTCTCTGAACTGCTTAGAAAGTTAACAACCGGTTCTCCCGGATAGGTGCGAACTGGCTGAATCCCACCACTGCATCTGGCCCACGGGCTGCGAGTTTGATACCCCTGCCTCAGAGGAAACATAGGACAAAAACTGGAACAAGGGAAATGAAAGAACTATGTGTTCAAACTTCACTTTGGGAAAACCTAGTTATGTGAAATGTTATACATAAGTTAAAATAAAAAACCTCATAAGTAGAGACTGCAGATATTCAAATTAAGGTAAACCAGGTCAATAGTTTAGAGCTTTTTCAAAGAAAAAAAAAAACCTTTGTGACCTTTGAGGTCACATGGACATAATACCCATCAAGGGGTCAAATTTGTCCTAGTTTAAGTTTTATTTATTTATGCAGCTTACCTACCATCTCAATAGTCTTTACAGCCTCTAAGATTAAGGATTGTCAGTTTATGGAATTCCTTGCTACAAGGTAAAAACAATCAAGATCGTATATTTTTTTTTAACCAGACAAAATCACAGAGAAGAAAGGATTAATTGTGAGCAAGCAAAGAAAACCTGTGTTTAGAGACTGCTCAGCTTTGAAAGCAAAATACTGTGGACCGGCCACCAAGGGATGATGGAGAACGTTAGTGCAATGTAGAGGATCTGCCTGGCAGTTTTTAAAAATAAAGACTTTTCCATTACAGTATTTGAGCCTTTGCTCTGACTCATCTTAGATCTTCTTATGCCTTCTTAACGAAAGAGAACATCCATTGTTAGACACAGACTACTTTTTAGGAACAAGGTGCTAGGATTGAGCAGTAGAGCAGTGTTTCTCAAACTCGGCAACTTTAAGAAATGTGGGCTTCGACTCCAGAATTCCCAGCAGCCAGGCTGGCTAGGGAATTCTGGGAGTTGAAGTCCATACATCTTAAAAGCTTGAGAAACATTGCTTTATATTCCCCACTTTGAAATCTCCTTTTACTTTCCACTCTCCCAAACAGTATTTGGGTATTGTATTTGGCCTACACGGGGGGGGGGGGGGGGAGGATCTACCATGCTGGCTGAGGAATTCTGGGAGTTGATGTCCATGAATGGTTTTTTTTTTTAAATTTGATTTATATGCCGCCCTTCTCCGGAGACTCAGGGCGGCTTACAATGCGTTAAGCAATAGCCTTCATCCTTTTGTATATTTATACAAAGTCAGTTTATTGCCCCCACAAACTGGGTCCTCAATTTACCTACCTTAGAAAGGATGGAAGGCTGAGTCAACCTTGAGCCTGGTGAGTTTCGAACTTACAGTAATTGCAGACAGCTGGTGTTAATCACAGTGCTATCAGTCTGCTGAGCCACCAGGCTCATTTGAATGTTAAAGTTGGCAAGGTTGAGAAACATTGCAATAGGGCAGGGGTATCAAACTCAAGGCCCGGGGCCGAATTTGGCCCGCAGGGTGTTTAGATCAGCCCGTGGGGCCGCCCTGGAAACAGCAAAGGACTGGCCCGCGGTGTATCTGCCAGCAGAGGCTGGCAGAGGGTTGCAGGAGGCCATCGCAGCCAAAAATGGAGTTTGCGAGGGCTGCGTGCGGCCATCCCGAGCTCAGTGACAGAGAATTACAGGAGGCCGTCCCAGCTGAAAACGAGCCCGTTTTCGCTGGCAGAGCGCTCAGGTCACCACAAGCGCCTCCGACACAAGTGAGGTCGAGCTGGCCACACCCACCCCAGCCACACCCACTCCTCCACGCCACCAGGTCAAACACAACCCTGATGAAATCTAGTTTGACACCCCTGCAATAGGGGAAGGCTGACTCTCTGAAACTTAGGTGTTAGTTACAGAGCAGATTAATATTACTGCTGAGAGCAGCTAATAGTACTTTATCCTCTTTTGTGGGCATTCTAAAGTCATTGTAGAATCCCATTTAAGTGCCTTCAGAATCCAATCCTTACATCCTCATTTCATCTCACTAGGCCTGTAGTGAGGAAGTACTGGGTGTGATGTCCCTTCTGATGTCATTCTGCAAAACATATTGTGACATCACTGTGTGTCATTGTGATTAATACTTGATATCTATGTTGTTGTCTAGGGTTGGAATGGTGGTAGGGGATTCAAAAATATCAAGATGGCAGCTTTGGACCAATCTTCATTCATGTAGGTTGCAGATGCTGTTTTGATGCTTTTCAATCACCAGCCTGCAGATACCTCTGGGCTCCATCTAAGAAATTGGACTAAGCAAATGGCTTCACATATTGTGCTAGGTCACTATCTACTTACCCATAGTTTTATTGCAGTTTTCCCCAATCTGGTGCCCTACTATGATGTTAGTCTAATTCTCCCAATCTCCAGCTAGCACACTAGCTAATAATTTTAGAGTTTAGTTAACCATTTCTGGAGATCTGCAAGCTGAGGATATATAATTCAAGGTCTCAGTTCCAATTAGTTTCAACCATGCACCAAGATATAAACCACGATTCATACACCATGATAGATGGATTCACATAACACGCTAAGCCAATACCAAATACACCCCATTATGACTTGGTGCAATAGATGAATGGGCATTGTCTAGGACAGGGGTGGGGAACATGACCCTTTTATGACCTGTGAACTTCAACTCCCAGAATTCCTGAGCCAGCATGGCTCAGGAATTCTGGGAGTTGAAGTCCACAAGTCATAAAGACTCTCTAGTTCTTCACGGCTGGTCTAGGAGCTTTTGAATAGGAATGTATGATCCTGCAGAAAGAGCAATTGCATAGACCAGGGTGTCAAACTCGTGGCATCACATCATCATGTGACACATTGCAACTTTTTTCCCCCCTTCGCTAAGCCGGGGGTGGGCGTGGCCAGCGCACGACGCATCTGGGCCATGGGCCATGAGTTTGACACCCCTGGCATAGGCAATCAGTATGTGTTTTCCTGTGCAGTATTTTAGTAGGAGGTCCACTCAATATTCATCAAATCTTTAAATTGGCAGGTTGACTGCTTGGGGGGAGTGGGAAAATATTTGCTTATTGTTCTTTTAAAAATATTGTAACATCTCCCAACCCACCTTATAGGATGGGGAAAACTGGAGGAGGAGGGAGTATTAGGTTAGGTTAGGTTAGGTTAGGTTAGGTTAGGTTAGGTTAGGTTAGATTAGGTTAGGTTTATTAAATTTGTATACCGCCCTTCTCCCGAAGGACTCAGGGCGGTGAACAGCCAAGATTAAAATACATGCAATATAAAAATTAAAATAAATTAAAACCGAATTAAATCAAATTGGCTTCCCAAAATTTAAAACCCTTTACCCATAAAATAACCCATTAAAATTTTAAGCCAGCCCGGCTTGCTGAAATAGGAAGGTCTTCAAAGCTCGACGGAAAGTACGGAGGTCCGGGATCAGTTGTATTCCTGGGGGTAGCTCGTTCCAGAGGGCGGGTGCCCCCACAGAGAAGGCTCTCCCCCTCGGGGTCATCAGTCGGTAGGTATGTATGTTAGGTATGTTCGTCGCCTTGTGTTATTTATAAAAAAAAATAATAAGATGGGGTAAAATAAAAATAAATACAATTGATTCCTGATGATCTATGGACATGCATCTGGGCGGTTTGTTTGCAACAGCGTGGAAGAGCTTTGCCAGCATTTTCCTACAGAATGTTTTTGCAATTTTACAGCCGAGCCCTCAGCTTTGGCAGCCTCCTTTCCAACAATGAACAACGTCCAATTCCGCTGAGCATCAGATCTCAGACAAGGACCCTATCAGATGGCTAAAGCCCACTTCTTAAGATCAGTCAATTCCTCAAAGTTAAGATGGTTCCATATTTTTGATGGGGAAGGGACAGATGCTGTGGGCTGCATATTTGCTGGATCACTAATGTGTTTTGCATGGGATTTTAATTGAATTGGACAGCTGTGCGAAGAGGTTTTTCCCTTATAAAAAAAGGTAAGCGAGTTGTGGTGGAAATGGGAAGATGTGCTCTAGACGCTGGGCAGTGCTTATATGGAATAATGTGTTCATATGACATGGCATGTCCCAGTGGTGGGTTGCTCCCGGTTCGGTCTGGTTCTATAGAACCGTTAGTAAAACTGGCGGGAGGCTCCGCCCACCTGCCACGACATCATCATGGGTGATATGCGCAGAAATGCACGCACACGGTCCCATTGCGAACCGGTAGTAAAGGTAACTAGAACCCACCCCTGGCATGTCTCCTAATAAAATCAAATTATGGCATAACATGATGCTGGCGTTCACATAACATCTTTAAAAAAATGGCTGGGTTCCTACAATCTATTCATCCAGACACTGGCAACCCATTTATCCCAACACATTGAGGAAAGCCACTCATTCTCTTAGGTTAGAGCACGGATGTGAAACTCACCGCATCACATTGCCGTCGCGTGACATTTTGCGACGTTTTTCCCCATTCATGGAGCTGGAGTGGGTGTGGCCTGTGCGTCTGACCCGTGTGACGCATCTGACCCGCAGGCCGCCAGCTTCACACCCCTGGAGGGGATAGAGGAACAAACATATAATTATGTTGGGATGGGTCTTAACATTATTGGAACCCTACAAAACCAATAGAGACAATCATTTGGCGACTGCCTTCCTCTCTCTTTCACACTCAAGAGAATTGAGAGCAGTGGCTGTAATTCCTTGACTCTTTACAAGCAGTCCTTGACTTACGACCGCAATTGGGATCAGAATTTCTGTTTCTAAGCAAGGTGGTTGTTAGGTGAGTCGTTCCCAATTTTATGACCTTTTGTGCCAAGGTTCTTAAGTGAGTCACCACAGTTGTTAAGTGAATCATGCGGTCATTAAGCAAATGCAGCTTAATGAGGCCTGGCTAGGTGGCTCAGTGGCTAAGACACTGAGCTTGTCGATCAGAAAGGTTGGCAGTTTGGCGGTTCGAATCCCTAGTATAGGTCTCCTGCGTGAGCAGGGGGTTGGACTAGATGACCTTCCAAGGTCCCTTTCAACTCTGTTATTGTTACCTGGCAGCTTCCCCCATTGACTTTGCTTGTCGGAAGCTGCCCCGGGGAGGTCACAGATGTGACCCCATGACCCTGGGATGTTGCAACTGTTGTAAAATACACGCCAGTTGCCAAGCATCCAAATTTTGATCATGTGAGTGTTGGGGCTGCTGCGACAGTCCATAAAGTGCAAGGGCCAATTGTAAGTCCCCTTTTTCAGCACCCTTGTAACTTGAAATGGTCACAAAACAAAACGAATGCAAGTTGAAGACTACCTGTACAAAACTTATGAAAACTACGTGGCTAGTGAATCTCATTGCAAAAAAAAAAAGGGAAACCCCCAACTACCAAAAAGGGCAGCAGAATGCTGGGACGGACGGACGGAGGGAGGGGGGGGGAGTGTGTTCCTTAATCTCTCTACTATCTGTAGTTTGCCTGGAGTTTTGTAGGCAAGACCTAGTAGTCAGGGCAATATCCATTCAAAATCCCTCATTCTTTTTTTCCACTTTCCTCGGAAATATTTGAGCGCGCGGAGTTTTTTTGTCAGCCGGTTGTTAAGTAAAATGAAAAGAAAATCCCATTGGGAAGAATTCAGCTTCCCATTCTTTTTCCCAACTACTTGGGAGCTCCGAAAAGAACCCTGTGGGCAAAATCAGCCGTGTTCCTCCCTCCTTCACTCCTCCTCCTCCCTCCCCCCCCCCACTTTTTTGGGGGCTTGTGCAGCTGGTAGTGATGGTGGCTGCTGCGGCGGAAGGATACGCCAGAGAAGGAGGGGGAAGGTCTTGATGCGAGTGTCTCTCTCTGTGTGTGTGCATGTGTGTGTGTGGATGTGTGGAAGCAAAGGAGGAGGAGAAGGCGGCGAAGGAGAAGGGGGCGCCCGTCCGCTGCCCCAGCGAGCAAGGGGGTTGAAAAACGCAAAGAGAAAGAAGCTCGGCTATCATGAGCCAGCGAAGCAAGCGCTAAGTGGGCTCCGCGGCCGGAGGATCGGAAGCACTTTTATCTTCCAAGCGCGGATGGAACGTTGAGGAGGCCACATCAAAAGCTCCTGGCGGGGGGCAAAACACCCGATCGAACGTTGGGACAAACATTCGATCGAACGTCGGCGCGGCCGAACTCGCAGCCCGACGGGCAAAGACAGACTGAACCTTCGGGGGAGCGCCTTTCCCCGTCCTCTCTTAATTTATTTTCCCACTCTCGCTTTTTTTTTTCCTTCTCCTTTCTTTTTTTCTTTCTTTCTTTCTTTCTTTTTTTTTTTAAAAAAAAAAAAGCCTCCCTCCCTCGTTTTTACTACATTGTAGCCATTTCCGTTTGCTTGGACATTGTTAAAAGCTGCCTCCACCGTCTCCGTCGCCGCCGGGAGAACAATAGGAAGGCAGGAGGGGCGACCGGGGCGCCCACCCCGGCTGCGCCCCGGGAATCTTCAGCCATACTTGTGGATGTAACCCTCCCCCATCACAAAGCTGAGCAGGTAAGCCTGAGGAAAGGGGGGTGGGTGGGTTAAGCGACTAGGGGAGGGCCTCTGCTTTTAATTTGGGGGGTTCGTTTGTGACTCCTCCCCCTCCACGGAACTATTTTATTTTCGGAGGGGGCAGAGTTGACTTAAGTCTGAGTCTTTCTTCTCTTTCTTGCGGGTCTATAGATTTAACTTTGCTACTTTCCTCGGCTCTGTCCCTTACTTAGCAATTACTCTCTCTGTATGTTTGTTATTAATTTAGGTGTATTTTTTTCCTATTCTTCCCCCACACGCACGCACACTTGTCCTTTCTTTCTCTCTCCCCCCCCCCCCGGAAGTGGCATTAAACTTCATGGGGCGGGAAGTTAGCTGAAGCAAAAGGGGGGGGTCTTCACTCCTTTTGAGGGTCGGGGAGGGGGAAAGCAACAAGCTTTTTACTTCATTGAGCTTTCCTTTAGACCTGCGGGGGAGTTCAGCTTTGGGGGGAGGGAGTAATAACCTAAAGCAGAAGGGGGCTGACTTTCCCCCATTTTCTTGCCTGTGAAGTTTATTGTCCTTAAAGAAAGAAACACTGGGAAGTGATGTTTTAATTTCCCGGCAAAGAATACAGATGCTTCTTTTCAGTTGCAGTTAGTTTGTTCATTTTAATGAAGGGATCCAGAATTCACTCATAGTAG
Organism: Pituophis catenifer annectens; assembly: GCF_029215685.1. Taxonomy (NCBI): domain Eukaryota; kingdom Metazoa; phylum Chordata; class Lepidosauria; order Squamata; family Colubridae; genus Pituophis; species Pituophis catenifer. The sequence goes on from NW_027256881.1 coordinate 335,268,528, forward strand.
GTACACACATGCACAAGAGTCCCCCCCACACACACACACAAAATTCCCTCTTGCCTATGGGACGTTTTATTAGACTTTGTCCAGCACCAAAACTTGGTGTGTCGGCTATTATTATTTAGTGTGCAATTATCAAACGGTATGGATTCAAGAGGGCAGAGTGTAGAAGGTGTTCGGGAGGGTGATTGTATTCCCGATTATCCTACTTTTACAAGACACCCTTTCTAAAAAAAAGTTTTTAATGTTCTTTCTTCACACTCTCACTCTGGAGAGAAAAGCACACACCAGTTTGATGTCCCTGATTACAATATCTCGTCTCCCTTTTAAATCCCAGTTTGCCAATTCTTTCTCTTTCATCCCACAGACGCCCACCCTAATTTATATTTTACCAGTATACGACCCTCCCTTGCTTCAAAACAAAACAAAACCCCAGCACACGCTAATGAAAGTGACAAACTTTTAAAATGAGAACACATCACATTGACTGGATTATTCTTCTCCAGCTTCCATTTATAAATTCCCTCCCCCACACACACACACACCCAAGAAACCTCCATTCCTTTTGTAACTCTAATATTTCTACAGCAGGTTTGATGTACCAAACCCCAACGTATGCTACCCTCCTCTCCACAATTATTAGATGAACTGCACAAAGGAAATCGGGAAAATACAAGGTTTTAGGCCATGAATGAAATTAAGCAAAGCCTGGGATTAAATGCCTGCTTTATTTAATTATTTATTTCAGGTTTTTGACTTTATTTAAGAAAGAGGTATGGTTCACCACCTACCCCCCTTCCCTCTTCCCTTCAGCAATTTCCTTGGGAAGTTTTGTATGGCAGCAATCTAAGGCCTACTTTTAGAATATCCCAGAATTTAAGTGCAACCACTAGATTTTTGGAACTCTGTGGGGAGAATTCTTTCTGAGAACTTAAGTCTGTCGGCAAAACTATTTCTTCTGACTTCGGTGTCCCTGTGTATAAAACAATTGTCTCTGGTTTAAATATTTGTTGTTGCTGTTTGCCAATTGAATGGGCACAGACCTCTGCTTTTTTAGTTTTCGAGAAAGATAACAAATAGCCACAAAGTTCTTGTGTAATTTGAAATACTGCTTCAAATTCTGAGTGAAACTGTTCCCCAGACCTTAAATAAAACAGGTCATTATTTATGCTGAGTTGTAACGTAGATCTTTTTACTTATCTGCCTAGATAATGTTTTCTTCAATCACTTGTTCCTGTACGTATCTATCGCATGTCTAAAATCTATAGGTTTATCTGTGTGAAATCATTCTGTATACCTGTGTGTAGTATTCTTAAAGCAGCACAATATATTAATGAATCTGCTAATTGGCTGCTTTATTGTGAGCAAGTTGTTGACCGCTGTAAAATAAGTTAGGCCTCAATTGCTGAAAGAGAAAAGGGTTAGACTCCCACGCTGGTCCTCAGATACAGCATTTATCGTCCAGTAATATGGGTGCTGCCGCTGCATTTGAGGAGGGGGGTGAGGCCCCAGATGGCAGCTGCTTGCATATAAGAGATTCCTTGTCTGCTGCATTAAACCAAACTGGAAAGGGGGAAAAAAAACCTAATGTGAATTCTCACACCCCCCCCTTCCACCAGTAATTTAAAAAGAAATTCTAAAAAACTCTGTGTGAACGTTGGAAGTAGATGTCGGGAGCCTTTGAGTTTATTACAAACTTTTCTTTTTAATGCACAGGCAAGACCTCCCCCTCATACACACGCACACACTTTGCTTTGTGTTAGATTTGTTTTCCTCTGGCTGGCTCTCCACCTTCTCCCCCACCCTCAGTCCGCCTTTTGATCTGTTGGTGACTACATTAAGTTGCCTAAAGATGGAACACTTAGAAAGCCAGAAGAGTTCTAGCAAATATCCATAAACCTGCCTGGAGTTTGTTTAATTTTTTTTTTCTTTAAAAGTATGGTAATAGGGGAAGGGGGAGGAGGAGGAGGACGAGGAGGAGGGGCCTGGGGGATGGGGGGAGGGTCCGGGGGAGCTGGTTTGGAGTCTTTGTCCTGAAGGGGGAAAAAAGTGTCCCGCTTCTCAGTAGTGAAAGGAACCCCAAATGAGTCAGGTTGAAGGGCAGCGGGGAGGGAGGGAGGAGAAAACCGCTTGGAATGGGGGGGGAGCAGGTTGGGGGACGCCCGTCAGCTGGGGGGGACAGCCACTTTCTCTAGCGGGGGCGGGGGAAGGGAGAGATTTGAAGAAATATTTTGGGGAGGGGAAAACTCAACGCCACCGCGTTTCCTGCCTGAAGTCCAGCCGCCTTCAATTTGCCCTTGTGTTCTTGTGTGGATCTTTGCCAGCGGAGAGCAGAGAGAGAGAGAGAGAGCACCAGCCGATTGGCAGGGCTGAACCCCGGGCTCTCCTAGAATATCCGTGTCTGGAGTGAGCGAGACCGGGTTCATCAGCCGGATCCAGGCGATTGCTCATGCCCAGAGCACGTGTCTGGGATTCTGCCGTGCCTCAGCTTAAGACTGGCAAGTGCCCTCGGTGGAGGAGGGCTGAAATGCCGTTTAAGGGGGTGCTTTTTCCATCTCCCCCCCCCGCCCCACCCCACACACATATGTGAATGGAGCAGGGGGAGATTTATTTTTGTAAAAAACAAACAAACCTTGATGAAGAGGTAGATTGGTAGGGTACCAATGCTTTCTAACATCCTTTTCTGCTCCTCACCCCAAAAGTGAGGAGAAATTCTAGGGATACCCCACATCTTTGGGGTTATTTTTATTTCGTTGCCACCATTCCTCCCGTGTAGCAATCTGCTTTTCCCAGATTATCTTCATGAGGTAGGCTGGAACTGAGAGGAAGAGACAGGCCCAGTGAGTTTTCCAACAGTGAGTTGAATCCAGGTCTTTGGGAGTGCAATCTGGCCTTCTGGGCAATGATCAAAAGTTTTGTTTTCCACCTTCGAATTTAGCCCTTATTACAAGGAGTTTCTGGAAACACGCTTAGCAACTTTCAGATAAAAAGTAATTGCCAGATAGTTTGCTGAAATTAAAGGCTCTATTGCACCATTACTCAATTGCCTTCACTAAGTTCATAGAGAAAGTGAGTGGGTGTGAGTCTTTCTTTTTCCCTTCTAAATTATAGAGTAAACTGGATTTGCTGCACAGTCTTGTAACCTCATAGTATTCAGTGGGCCTCTCTGCCCATTACATGGCGTAGCCTGAAAAGTCTGGATTACAATCCTAATTGTGCTTTGTGTGGAGTAAGGCCCGTTGGCAATCATGGAGTTTACTCTCAAGTAGACATGTCTAGGATTCTGGACTTTCTACCAACCCACTCAAGCGACACACGTCTGTCTGTCTGTCTGTCTGTCTGTCTGTCTATCTATCTATCTATCTATCTATCTATCTATCTATCTATCTGTCTGTCTATCTATCTGCAAAGGTAAAGATTGCTATTCCCAGTGATCAATATAAGATCAACAATGAATATATAAGGCATAGTTAGAGTACTTAAGAGTTTTTGATTTACAAGAGGCAATGGGGCCTGGGATCATGGAGAAAAGGAAGAGAACCAGTAAAGGAATCTCAGGAAAACAAGAGCAGTTAAATTTGTTGAGTTGTCAACCCCTGATTAGCATGTATTGTAGAAAGTGTGCTCTGGCAATTTGGGGCAAACCCCACTTATGCATTTCTATAGAGTTGGGGGGGTGTCTCCCATTTTTATCCAGCAAAAATAGGAGCACCGAGCAGGAGAGTTGATTGATCTAGTGATGAAGGCGCCAGCCTAGAGACCAGGAGACTGTGAGTTCTGGTCCTGCCTTAGGCATGAAATCTGGCTGGGTGACTTCGGACTAGACCCTCTCTCTCAGCTCAACCCACTTCACAGGGTTGTTATTGTGAGGAAAATAGAAGGAGGAAGGGGTATTAGGTATGTTAGCCGCCTTGTGTTATTTATAAAAATAATAAGGGAAGGTTATCAATAAATAATTGGGTGTATCTTTTCTTCCAAGTCTGTGTGATTCCATGTGAGCGTAAGTGCACAAGTATTTTTCTGTTCACGAGCCTCAAAAAAAAAAAAATGAAGGATTCTAGTATTTGTTTTGTGCCCTGACATGTCTCATTTGGGATCAAAGGCCTGTGTGGAAATTAAATCCCACTTTCATGCTTAAGAAGTACTAAGATCTTTCATTTGTCCTCTTGTCTAATTTGAAACCCCCTTTTTTTTATATATATATAATGAATGGCTTGTACCATACCTTGTGGCAGAGAGTTATACATCCTTTTGTTTGTTCTTGTCGTTGGTGGGTGACCAATAAGCTCTAAAGTCTTATGAGGGGGTTTTAAATAAAATATTATTTTTTGGTAATAATTATATGTTGCAATTCCTGAGCCTTGAAGTTTCTCTGATCTGTAGGTTTTACCAACAAACGAGATTAAATGTGAGGACATCTCACATCACAGCGTGAAGTAATTTTTTTTTTCTTTTTTTTTTTTTTTTCTTCTGAAGACTACAAATTTAAAGCTGTTATCTGGCTGCTTTCCTAGGCTGCATCCCCATTGATCGGATTCACACAAGCAGGACAACTCTCTCCACCCCCTGCCCCCCCCATCAATGTTTTACAGCAGCCTTTCCTTGTTGACTAAGGATTGTGGACATTGTTGTTGTATCTGGAGGTCCCCAGATGCACACACACAAAAAAATGTTCTATGCTTAAAAGGGTTGCTTAAAACTGGGCCAGGTTTACTCTGCAGTAGATCCCACTGAGTTGTGCAGTGTTTACTTCACTTACAAGTACAATAAACTATCTGTGTTCTCATGGTGCGAGTATAAAGCTACGCTCTTACAATCCATCAAGTAATTTGGGTCTTTATTTTGTAATTCTTGCGCTGAGCAGGGGGCTGGATTTGATGACCTCTGTGGCCTCTTCCAAGCCAAGGAGCTGTTAGTAATTATTGTTTATTTTACATATTGGTATGCCACCCACTCCCAAATGATTCTGGGTAGCTTGCAAAAAGACAGACGTTAAAAACCACACAGTCAGCAGCATGGGGCAGTCAAAATTAACAAAAGCTTTCTGCCCCAAGGACACTACAGTTTTTTTTTTATAGTTTTATTTTTTTATATGGGGAGGATTGAAAGTGAGGTGGTGACCAAATGAAGCCGTTGATTAGAGAAAATTGTTCCTCGTCAACACAACTAGCTCTTCCACAGATAAAGCAAAATCTGTGTATGGAAAAGATGGAATTTTTGTGTTCACTGTTAACCTGAATTTTGCTATATAAGACATGCCATTTTTTTATTATTTTTTTTGGATTTCTGCTCAAATGTTCAGGCAGATCAACAGAGCTTATTCTCAGGTTAGTGTAAGATCGCAGTGTAATTGCCCTGTGGAGGTTGGATCACACATTGATTTTTAGTTTTTATAGAGAGTATTCAAAATTCAGATTTTAAGTATTTCCTACTGTGTCTTTTAAGGGCACAGGAAATGAAACCTTTGCTTTATTATTTGCAAGAACAACAACTCCTCTAGTCCGTATTAAAAAAAAAAAGAAAAAAAAAGAGAGGGGGGAGGAATTGTGATTGATGGATTTGTAAATAGATGCAGTATTAGTATTAACTGCAGAATTACTTTGGGAACCTTAAAATCAAAGGTCAGCAACTTTTCCAAGTGTTAGATCGGTAACTGGAGTAACAGGTGATCTGGAATAGAAAAGGCCGTAACCTTTAGATTTCTGCTGTCTCCCCATTCCTGCATTTATTTGTGATTTTTTTTTTAAATTTGTATTGGTTTTGAAGTGGCCCCAGTCAAGAAATTGGCACTTAAAGATACTCTGTGTGTGTGTGTGTGTGCGCACGCTTGCCTGTGTGTGCAAGAGAGAAAGAGTTTTAATTACTCACTTGTTGCTTGCTAGAGAATTTTTGCCCGGGAGGATTTATAATTCTGAGAAATAGTTGCATATTGTATCTAGTATTGAATAACATGAGCTTATTTTGAAGCGCTTCCATTCCATTAAAAAAAAAAAAATCTCTCTTTCTTCTCCACTCCTATCCTGCTTCCTTTCTCCTCCGGTATCGCCCCCTTCCTCCCTCCCTCCCTCCCTCCTTCCCCGTGTCCTTTTTCTAAAAAAGACAGGAGACCATTTCAATCGGTGGGAATATGAACCAGCAACAAAGAATGGCTGCAGCAGGAACCGACAAGGAATTAAGCGATCTCTTAGATTTCAGTATGGTAAGTGAGACGCTGGGGGCGATGGAGGCTCGGTAAATTTCCTGAATTTGGGGTCGTTTTGTGTGTGTGCGTGGGGGTGGGGTGGGGTGGAGATGTCTAAAAGAGCAGCAGCTCCATTTTGTACCCGGCATGCTCTGGGCTGTAAGGGGAGGGGTTGGAGGATACCCCTGGCAGAAGGGAGGGGGGGTTAACTGGGAGTCGCAAACTACAAGCTTCAACTTGTTTGTTCTCTGTACTTAAGAGTATCAAGGGGGACCAGTAATTGCATAGTCTCCTTGTTGTGAAGGCTTAAGGAGATACAGTAGTTTGGCCTGATGGGAAGAAAACAAAGCAGGTAAATCAATCGGATGTCTTCTTCCACCCTTTAAATTTCTCTCCCATCCCCCCCCAACAGATAAAAGTGTAAGGTTCTCCTAACTCTGCAAAATGCTACCATTAATCCAGGTTTGGTTTTCAGCCCACCCCTCTCTCCGTCTGTTTTCTGGCCAAGCCCAGAATTTTAATTTGTGTTTATTGTACTGGGAAATAAGTCCTGCTTGGCCGAATTTCTTGCAAACGATCTGAAATGGACAGGGAAAGTAGCGTTGGCTTGTTGAGTAGGTACGCTTGCCTAAAGCAGGAATTTAGAGGGACGTGTCAGAGAACAGGCAAAGTTCAGAAATGGGTGCTGATCAGTTTGGAATGTATGGCGTCCAAGTGCCACACTGTTCACGCATTGATTTGACATTTTTATAAAAAAATAAAAACTTTTAAAAAAAGAAAAAGAAATGGGTGCTGTTTGGGGGTCCCCTCCTGCCCAATACCTTTTAATTCTTCCAGAGGGGGTATTAGTTGGATTGGGTTGGCTTCTCTGTTGCATCTTTCTATACCTATGTTAACCCCAAATGTCCCAGGCTAAGCGCCAAGGACCTGAGAAAATATCGAGGGTAATTTCTTTGTCCTGGAACTGTGTTTTTCAAAACTTGGCAAGTTTAAGATCTGTGGACTTCCAACTCCCAGAATTCCCCAGCCAGCTATGCTGGGAGTTTGAAGTCCGCACATTTTCTCCAGCCAGAATTCTGGGAGTTGAAGTCCACACATCTTATAGTTGAATGAACAGTGCATTAAATCCTCATGGCCATTGGCGCCATATTTTGCTGGATGTTTCACCAGTAAGTCCAGCATCTCTTTCCCTTTCTTCTCAATACTTTTTTCAAGCCTTCACTGACAGGAGTAGATGCAGTTGGAAAACTGTCATTCAAATTGTACTTCAAAGGGTGGGAGACCTTGGCTTTTTAAGATAAGAGCCTTTTTAAGATAAGAGGCTCTTTGGAAGGAAGCTGGCAGAGGCTCTCCACACCGTGGAGGGAGATAAAGAGATAAGTGCAGAGCAAAGGATGACTAGGGGCGATCCTTGCTGGATCCTTGTTCTTTTCGTGGCTTGTTCGAACGGGGAACATCCTGGTTCTGTAGCAGTGTCCCTTCTGCCAATGTTATGTGGTTTGTTCCCCAATATTCGGTGGCCCATGGGAGGAGCAGTGGGCCGATTGTGTATCTTCTGTTCTGGTTAGTTCCCTTTGCTCTGTTAATGATTGGTTAGTATTTTCTCCTGGTCATGAATGTTTGGGGGCGTCATGCAGTGATCATCGAGGGTTGCTGTAAAAGCTTGTGTTTTTTTTTTCACTTGTTCCACATTGGCAGGAAGGGTTTTTTCTGCTTAAAAGGGACTGCCATCTTCTTTGTGGTCTGTTCTCTTCCCCCAGTTTTCTCTTCCTCTAATTTTTTTTTATTTTTTGTTGATATCCTGCTTTATTTATTATTTTTATAAATAACTCAAGACAATGAACATATTCAACACACCTTCCTCCTCCTATTTTTCCCATAACAACAACCCTGTGAGGTGGGTTGGGCTGAGAAAGAGTGACCCAGCCAGCTTTCATACCTAAGGCAGGATCAGAACTCATAGTCTCTAAGTCATAAGTCCAAAGTCACCCAGTTGGCTTTGATGACTAAGGTGGGACTTGAACTCACAGTCTCCTGCTTTCTAAACTGGTGCCTTAACCACTAGATCAAACCAAATTCTTACTCTTTGCAAATGAATTTCATGCCCCTTAACATGGTGATGGGAGTACACATTTTCAGGGTCTTTAGAATTAACTATGTATTTCTTATTTTTATTTTTATTTATTTATTTATTTATTTTATCATATTTGTATACCGCCCTACTCCCGGAGGACTCAGGGCAGTGAACAGCCAAGATAAAAATACAAAAAACATACAAAAGTTAAAAGCTATTAAAAATAGATTAAATAATTTGGGCTCAAGAAACAAATTTAAAACATCCAATTTATATAAAACATTTAAAACCCAATTTAAAAGGGAGAGTTAGGCCAGACCAGCCTGTTGGAATAAAAACGTTTTTAGGACGCGGCGGAAGGTGTGTAAGTCTTGGATCCTCCGTATCTCCGGGGGGAGCTTGTTCCAGATGGCAGGTGCCCCCTGGGGGCCGCCAGTCGACATTGTTTGGCCGACGGCACCCTGAGGAGCCCCTCTCTGTGGGAGCGAACTGGTCGGTGAGAGGCTACTGGTGGCAGAAGGCAGTCTTGTAAGTACCCTGGTCCTGAGCCATGGAGCGCTCTAAAGGTGGTAACCAAAACCTTGAAGCGCACCCGGAAGACCACTGGGAGCCAGTGCAGCTCGCGCAGGAGGGGAGTCACATGGGAGCGCCACGTCGCTCCCATCACCACCTGCGCGGCCGCATTCTGGACCAGTTGGAGCCTCCGAGTGCTCCTCAAGGGGAGCCCCATGTAGAGAGCATTGCAGTAGTCCAGGCGTGAGGTGACAAGGGCGTGAGTGACCGTGCGTAACGAGTCCCGATCCAGAAAGGGACGCAACTGGCGAATCAGGCGAACCTGATAAAAAGTCCTCCTGTCCATGGCCGTCATATGCTCTTCTAAAGACAGCCGTGAGTCCAGGAGGACGCCCAAGTTGCGAACCCCATCCGTGGGGGCCAACGACTCGCCCCCAATAGTCAGTGGTGGCGCCAACTGACTATCGGGACGTCGGAAACCACAGCCACTCGGTCTTGGATGGGTTGAGCCTGAGTCTGTTCCTCCCCATCCAAATCCGTACGGCCTCTAGGCACCGGGACATCACTTCGAGGGCATCATTGGGGTGGTCTGGGGTGGAGATGTACAGCTGGGTGTCATCAGCGTACTGATGGTACTTCACCCCAAAACCATGGATGATCTCACCCAGCGGCTTCGCATAAATGTTGAACAGAAGGGGCGAGAGGACCGATCCTTGCGGCACCCCACATACAAAGGGGCCTCGGGGTCGACCTCTGCCCCCCTGTCAACACAGACTGCGACCGGTCGGAGAGAAAGGAGGAGAACCACCGTAGGACGGTGCCCCCCAACCCTTCCAACCGGTGCAGCATGATACCATGTTCGATGGTATCAAAAGCCGCTGAGAGGTCTAATAGGCCCAGGACAGAGGAGCAACCCCTGTCCTGAGCCCTCCAGAGATCATCAACCAATGCGACCAATGCCGTCTCCGTGCTGTACCCGGGCCTAAAGCCCGACTGGAACGGGTCTAGATAGGTCATTTCATCCAGGTACTGAGGCAGCTGTCGCGCAACCACACTCTCAACAACCTTCGCAACAAAGCGAAGGTTGGAGACAGGACGGTAATTTGCTAACACAGCCGGGTCCAGGGAGGGCTTCTTGAGGAGGGGCCTCACCACCGCTTCTTTCAGGGCGGCGGGAAAGACACCCTCACTCAAAGAAGCATTTATAATCCCCTGGAGCCAGCCTCGTGTAACCTCCCGGGAGGCCAGCACCAGCCAGGAGGGACACGGGTCCAATAAACATGTGGCCGCACTCAGTCATATTAAGGTAGAGACCCAATGTGGTGTTATAGTTAAAAGCTAGAAGCTGGGAGAGTGTGAGTTCTAATCTTACCTTAAGCACAGCTGGGAGATCTGGTGCCAGCCAGGTGTCTCTCAACCCTAGGAAGCTGGCAATGGCAAACCACTTCTGAAATCTTGCAGAAAACTATACGAACTTGTCCATGCAGTCACCAGGAATCAAGACTACTTCAGAGATATAGGTTGTCCTCGACTTACAAGAGTTCATTTAGTGACCGCTCAAAGTTACAATGGCACTGAAAAAAGTGACATGACCATTTTTCACACTTACGACCATTGCAGCATCCCCATGGCCACGGGATCAAGATTCAGATGCTTGGCAACTGAGTCATATTTAAGACTGTTGCAGTGTCCTGGGGTCAGGCAATCTCCTTTTGCGACCTTCTGACAAGCAAAGTCAATGGGGAAGCTAGATTCACTTAACAACCATGTTACTAACTATTCAACCGCAGTGATTCACTTAACAAATGTGAGAAAAGTTGTAAAATGGGGCAAAACCCACTTAACAAATGTCTGGCTTATTAACAACAGAAATTTTGGGCTCAGTTGTGGTCATAAGTAGAGAACTACTGCATATACATAGCAGGTAGTCTTCAACATATGACCACAATTGTGCCCCAAAGTTCCGTTGTTAAGTGAGGCATTTGTTAAGTGAGTTTTGCCCCAATTTACAACCTTTCCTGCCACAGTTGTTAAGTGAATCACTGCAGTTGTCAAGTTAGTAACACGGTTGTTAAGTGAATCTGGCTTCCCCATTGACTTGGCTTGTCAAAAGGTCGCAAAAGGTGATCACATGACCTTGGGACCGTCATAAATATGAAACAGTTGCCAAGCATCTGAATGTAAATCATGTGACCCTGGAGATGCTGCAACGGTCGTAAGTGTGAAAAATGATCATAAGTCACTTTCTTCAGTGCCATTATAAGTTTGAACGGTCACTAAACGAACTGTTGTAAGTCGAGTTCTTCGACCTATATCTTCGAAGCACTCTTGATTCCTGGTGACTGCATGGACAAGTTCCTATAGTTTTCTGCAAGATTTCAGAAGATTTCACAATTGAGTCCCAAAGTTCCATTGTTAAGTGAGGCATTTGTTAAGTGAGTTTTGCCCCATTTTACAACCTTTCCTGCCACAGTTGTTAAGTGAATCAGTGCAGTTGTTAAGTTAGAAACACGGTTGTTAAGTGAATCTGGCTTCCCCATTGACTTGGCTTGTCAAAAGGTCGCAAAAGGTGATCACATGACCTTGGGACACTGCAACGGTCCTAAGTGTGAAAAATGATCATAAGTCACTTTCTCCAGTGCCATTGTAACTTTGAACGGTCACTAAACGAACTGTTGTAAGTCGAGGACTACCTGTAGACTGGCCTAATTAGTGTGGTCCCTCACCATAGCTACCCTGGACTGAATACAATTCAGCGTAATCGAGCAGAGGCAATCGACCCTAAAACTAATGTGCCACAGATGAAGCCACCTGGCCTGTTAATTTTCTGCATGCAAGTATCTCACGTCGCATATCGTGATTTGCCCTGAACACAGTCACATCTCCTGCAATTTCCAGGGCTGGAAAAAGAATCTTGCCTGGAAGATCGGTTACTAACATGGTTGGCTTGATGTATCTTTCTAGGATTTTTTTTTTTTTTCTTCAACTGAAAGAGCATTCGGCTCAGTTGGACATTGGCCATGTCTGAAGGAACTAACCTCGATTCCCACAAGGTTTTTCCAGAACCTTAGCCAATCCCTTCTCTGGATTGAGGCTACATCTTAGAGTAGGATCCGTTGTTCTTTACAAGTGGCTGGATTTTCTGACAGAAACTTCAAAGCAGGCATTTTTACTGGCGAAGAGGAGCAGCTAGGACCATGATGGCGAACCTATGGCACGCGTGCCAGATGTGGCACGCAAAGACCTCTCTGTGGACATGCGTGCTGTTGCCAGCTGTTCTTCTGGTTTCCGGTGAACGCATGCGTACCGGCCAGCTGGTCGCGCATGCTGGAGCCCCGGAAACCTGAAGACCAGGTAGCCGGTACATGCATGCGGAGTTTCCAGGCCTCTGGCACGCATGTGCATTCCGGTTTGGACACTCGGTGCCATAAAGGTTCACCATCACTGTCCTAAGAGGTTAGGTGGCTTGAAAAGCAGTCTGCGTGAACGATGGGAGGCCCAGCGATGAATAGAGACCTTATTGGAGCTGAATCAAAAGCCATAAATTGATAGCATGCAACATAGTAAAACTGGGAAGCCAGTAATTGGATAAACAGATATATCTAAGGAGTTCATTTTGATAGTGTTAACCATCTTACTTGAAAGCAAGCAATAGCAGATACATGATTGCTATTGTAATAGCTGGCACTTGAAGACATAACTAGCTTTTAATGTACGTTATCAGTTAGATACAATTTTGTATTTGTGATTTTATAAACAGGTCTCATTTGAAAGCCTCCCCAGTGCTGGATTGATAGATATTTTCACAGGCCTTCCTGTGGGGTACAAGCAGGAAGATTTTTTTTTAATTTGGAAGGGAACTTCCAGCTGGACTGAGACTGTGAATGTGTATTGAGCGAGGGTAAAATAAGGAATGATAAATGTGGGAGATCTTTCTACTTTTATGATTTTTTTTTTTTGCATCGTGCAAATGTTTTTGAACTGGTCTGAATTTAATCTGCCTTCCTTCCTTCCTTTCTCTCTTGGCCCGAAAGAGAACATTTCCCAGACAGATGGGATTAATTTTGTCATGTTCGGCAGGTCACTGCAAGTGCTGCCTGTTTTACTGTTTTGCTATTGTTCTTAAGATTTGGCGTTTGTTATCTTACACAGCCCGTCACATTTGAGGGTGAGCAGGAAGTAGAACTCCCAAGGATCTGGTGGGGGCGGGGCTATGCAAATAAGGTCTAGATGGGTATTTGGTGGGGGTTTTTTTTATCCATATGTTTAGTGTTAATGTTGAAATTCGACAAAAAGTTTTCAGAAAAGCAAGATGATTTTTTTAAAAAAAGATGACTACTTTGAATTAAAATGGAATAGTATAGTATTTGTTAACGCCAGTTGTTTCTAGTTTGTGCCTGTGAAGAACTCCTGTCTTCTGTTTCTAAATAACCGCTAAGTTAAAGGCCTTAGTCACTTCACTTGATAGACTATTTTTTAAAAAAACGAGAAACATCTTTCTTTTGTTTCCCCGAAAATAAGACATCCCCTGATAATAAGCCCAATCGGGCTTTTGAGCGCATGCGTTAAAATAAGCCTTCCCCCGAAAATATTTAAACGCAGAGCTGAAAATCAGGTAAGACGGTAAGAGGAGCCCCATCTTGCTCCATGCACCCCAAAATAATAAGGCCTCCCCAAAAATAAGGCCAAGCGCTTATTTCGGGGTTCCACAAAATATAAGACAGGGTCTTATTTTCGGGGAAACATGGTACATGCAGAAGGTATATAAGGCAGCCATCACTCCCTGAAAACAGCATCCTCACTTGTTCCACACGAAAAAAAAAATGAGGGGGTGTGGCATTACTATTTCATTATTTTTATTTTTATATGGTGTTTTTAGATCCTTGTAAGCCGCCTTGAGTCGCCCATGTGCGAGTAGGTGGCAGTATAACTTTTCTAAATAAATAAATTGCTCATATAAATAGAGAATATTTGCTGCTCAGGATTGACATTGAGGGGAAATGCAAGAAAACAAGTAAGCTCAGAGCGCACCAAGGACCCCTCACTGCTCATATTCCCCATTCCTTAGAATAAGTGGAAATGCCTTTCCCCAAAAGAAGCCCTCTATTTTTGAGAAACAGAAAAGGAGAAAGGATCAGAGGAGGCATTATCTATGGCAAGGGTCTCCAATCTTAGCAACTTTAAGACTTGTGGACTTCAACTCCCAGAATTCTGAGAGTTGAAGTCCACAAGTCTTAAAGTTGCCAAGGTTGGAGACCCCTGATCTATGAGACCAACATAAGGGATTATTTGTGATTTAGGGTTGAAATGAGGAGTCCTTCATGCTCTCTGAGCTTATTTGTTTTCTTACAGACATTTCATTACCCAACTAGGTAACATCTTCAGTGCTACTGATGTTATTCAACTGGGCAATGAAAAACAACCTGCTAAAAAAACAACCAAGCTCAGAGAGCACTAAGCACTCCACATTTTCTGTGATGCCTTGCTGGACCAGGGCAGAATTGCCTCTTGAGAGGGTCTGACAACTTGCATTTCACGGGTAATGTACTCCAATTGAAAATCTGAAAAATGCTTTGTAGCCTAATTTGAATAGGTCACCGATAGTCCTCAACTTATAATCTTTGTTTAGCAACGGTTCAAAGTTGCAACAGCACTGAAAAAAAGCATTTTACAACCGGTCCTCACACTTAATAACCATTACAGCATCCCTACGGTCATGTGATCAGAATTTACCAACCAGCATGTCTTTATAACAGTTGCAGTGGTCCCAGGGTCATGTGGTTACCACTTGTGATCTTCCCAGCTGACAGTCAATGGGGGAAGCCAAAGTCACTTAATGACCAGATGATTTAGTTAACAACTGCAGTGAGTCACTTAACAACAGTAGCAAAAAAGATGGTAAAATTCGGTGCAACTCACAACAGTCGCCTTGCTTAGTGTTGGAAATTCTAGTCCCAATTGTAAAACCTATTTTTCAAAGCACCTGAAAGCAGGACAAGAAGCAATGGGTGGAAACTAGTCAAGGAGAGAAGCAATCTAGAACTAAGGAGAAATTTCCTGACAGAACAATTAATCGGTGGAATGATTTGCCTCCAGAAGTTCAGGGTACTCCATCACTGGAGGTTTTTAAGAAGAGATTGGACATGCATTTGTCTGAAATGGTATAGGGCAATAATGGCTAAACTTTTTGCCATCACGTGCCAGGAGAGGGGGGGGGTTGGGGGTGGTTCGCACGCGCGTGTGCCCACACTCATAATTCTATGCGCCCTGCCCTGCGCACGCAACCCCACTCCCTCTCTCCCCCCCCCCCCCGCTCGTGACACATGATGGCCTGGCAGGCCCATTTTTCTTTCTTACCTGACTCCAGATCCTCTCTATGCATCTGCGGAGGGCGAAAGCAGCCTTTCCCACTCCCTCGGAGGCCCTCCAAAGGCCTGAAAGGGCCCATTTCCCAACTCCCGGTGGAACAGGAAGTGATGTTTTTTGCTGTCCCCAGCCTCCAGAGCTTCTCTAAGAGTCTCTGGAGGCTGGGGACAGCAAAAAATGTCACTTCCTGTCCCATCAGGAGTTGGGAAATGGGCCCTTTCAGGCCTCCGGAGGGCCTCTCAGGGAGTGGGAAAGTCTGCTTTCGCCCTCCGCAGATGCATAGAGAGAATCTGGAGCCAGGTAAGAAAGAAAAACGGGCCTTCCCCACCTCACCCCAGGCCCTCCGGAGGCAGGAAACAGCCTGTTTCCCTACTTCTGGTGGGCCCAGAAGGCCCGAAAATCAGCTGGCCGGCACATGCATGTGCGCCAGAGCTGAGCTGGCGTGCCAACTGATATGGTTACACGTGCCACCTGTGGCACGCGTGCCATAGGTTCGCCATCACGGGTATAGGGTCTCCTGCTTGTGCAAAGGGTTCGACTAGAAAACCACCAAGGTCCCTTCCAACTCTGTTATTCTGTTAATTACCTTTAGTTCAGTTCCTGGCAGCTCCATGTAAAAGTGTTAGAATTGCCAAAGGCATTTTCCTCTGGCAGGATATTGACCTTTAGCTGTCTTACAGAGAAGACAGAATAATTGGGTTCACACAACATCTTCTCCCCTAACCCATTTTAACAAAAAAACATGCCATTTCTAAGTTCCCATAACATATTATGGGCTAAACGTGATATCCTGGTTTGAACATGTTGAGCCAGTCTACTCACCCTCTTTCTAGTCTAGTTAAATATGTTGTGTGAATCCAGTCTGTGGTCCTTCCAGATGTTTCTGGAAGGCAGCTCACGCTATCTCTGATCATTGGGCAGACTGGCTCAAAACAGAGGAATTTGAAATTACAGCTGGATAGACCCAGAATGCAGAACAGAGATAGGCCAACGACCTGGCTTCTCACTGGACAGTTGCCTATGCCCATCAGGAGCATTCTTCATTCAGCCAAGACCTTGGAGTGACCCTCGAGTTGATCGGTCTTCCCCAGTTTGAAGCCTTCCAGATGTGCTGGGTCTCATCCTGACACATCTGGAGGATATCAGGCAGGACTATTTGTCTGGTTTGTGGGGACTGTTCAATTATTTTTTTAGAATGGGGACTTCTCTGTTCAACCTTTGTGGGCAGCACACTTAAAAGGGGAAAGAGGCATCAAATATGTCCATACAGAAGGACCAATATAAGGCAGTATAGCGGCTCCCACAGCTATTTGGGAAAAGAGGTGAAAACACACACACACACACTCTGCTGGAAGTTAGTGTGTTGGTCCTTCCTCCCTCTTCCCACTGCTCAGGTTTATCTGCCCCTTACCTGCTCAGGAACTGGTTATTGCTTCATTTAGATAACACGCCTGATAGCAGGTTGGGGAAAGCTATGCTAACAGCTGTGCTTCTACCTGTTCTTTAGGGAAGGACGAAATCTACCTTGTACTTTTTGGAACGATTCCTAAGTGAACATAACTGAGATCTTTTAGAAATGCAGTTTTAAGGGAAATAGAAATGCATTTCCAACTGACCATCTACATTCATTTTAAGAATCCACTTCTTTGACTCTTATGGGATCAGGCTTCCTCTGTGAAATGCAATCCCTAGAGATGCCCTTCTGAAATTTTTGATATCCAATCGATGTTTTCATTTCCTAGGCATTTGAAGAGCTATTTCAGAATATTAGAACATTAGGGTTTCCTTGCTGCTTTATTCTGATTTTTAATGCTTTAATTTATTGCCTTGATTATTGCCGCTTCTGATTTTTATCTTATCCTTGCAACGCTCTCTGGGTGGGTTTTTCTATTGTTTGCATAGTGGTTTTTAAATAGCAAACAGACCCAAGATAGGCAGCCCAATAATTTAACTCTGCAGAAGATTTATGGTCTATCCAGCAACTGCACACACAAAAACAGCAACAGTTTTTGCAAACAGTTTGAAGAGCTCACTGATGAAATACAACAGCTTTGTTTCATTTTGGATTTTGGCTACATAGCTAAATCTGTGGCAGTACCTCTCAGAATGTTTTTAATTGCTGAATTATTTCCCTTTCTCCCCACACCCATGTTCTCCAATGTTTAATCTTGTTATTGTTTGCTTTCTTTTTTTCTAGATGTTTCCCTTGCCAGTGACTAATGGAAAAAACAGACCCACGACTCTTGGTAGCACGCAGTTTGGTGGATCAGGTATTGCTTAATTTTCTCTTCCCTTTGGGTAGGAAACAGCCCAAGCTCTTTGATATAGATGTAACATGTTTTCAAATATTGAGACTATGGTTAAAAATCTGGTCCGGGGACTTAAGGCTTCCTTTTCCCAGTTAAACACCACTATTTCGGTTTTTTTGTTTGCCTTGATCTCATCTGGAGGGCTATTCACATAAAAGATGATCTGGAGCAGGGATCTAAGGAAGAAAATGACATCCTGCTATTTTGACTGTGCTATGGGTTTTTTTTTTTAAAAAAAATATGGGCTTATTTTTGAAAATGTACTTCTTTATGCACTGATAATGTTACCTAGTTTGGGTAATGAAATGTCTGCAAGAAAAAAGAAGTTCAGAGAGCACCAAGGACCCCTCATGTCAACCCTGAGCTATTCTTCTTTATTGGCACGTACTTACTTAGCAAAGTGCTCATATTTTATAAGCTAATTGACTTCTTCTTCTTCTTCTTCTTCTCCTTCTTCTTCTTCTTCTTCTTCTTCTTCTTCTTCTTCTTCTTCTTCTTCTTCCTCTTCCTCCTCCTCCTCCCCCTCCTCCTCCTCTTCTTCTTCTTCTTCTCTTCTTCTTTTCTTCTTCCCCCCTCCTCCTCCTCCTCCTCCTCCTCCTCCTCCTCCTCCTCCTCCTCCTTCTTCTTCTTCTTCTTCTTCCTTTTTAAAAGAAGTGGTTTTCAATCTTAGCAACTTCAGCATTCTGCAGGAGAATACTGGGAGTTGAAGTCCACACAAAGTTGCCAAGATTTAAAAACAGTGATTTAAGCAATTAAAGCATCTATCTCTCAGTGTTGTGTATGGCACTTCTGGAACCGTCAGGTTGGTCCCTTAGAGAAACAAGAGTGTCACAACTTTCAACCCTGGCCTCCTAGCCCTGGGCAAGAGATGGAAGAGTCATAGTCCCAAAACACCTGGAAGGTCCCCCCGCTGTGAATGAAGAGCCAAACAAAGTTGAAAATGAAGGGAAATTCCCACCCTTTTTATTTATTAATGGTATAAAGCTACAGAGTGCTCTCTTTTCTTCTTGGGCTGGTCCTTTAGCATGAAAGTAAAGAACTGAACTCCATTGTCACTGGGGATCACTTTGATTTGGGGCGTGTGTTGGAGAAAACTCTTATTTTCTGCCAGCGGGCGATACAAGTTTGTGCAAGTGTTGAATGTTGAAGCTACAGGCGGTGAGAACAAAGCCAAATTCCCCGCCACATGTTCTGTGCCTGAAGGTTGTCGTGTCTGCTGTGTTTTCCCCCTTTGATGCTCTTTTTCACCAAAAAAAAAAAAAAAAAAGTGTTTCAAAATGAAGATACTTGCCACAGTCAACCCTTATGGGATATATTTGCTTGAGGGGTATTGTTGTTGTTCTTTGGTTCCATACTTAAGGAATCATGCTTGGGATTTGAATCCGTAAATTTACACTCCAGCTCTTCCTGACTTTCGTTCTCTAGGGCTGGAAGAAAATCCACCAGCTTTGTATCGGCTCCTTTTGATTCAGGCTGCCGGCTTTGTAATTAAAAGACGAGCTGGGTAAAATGGCATGGAAGCGTTTAAAGAAAAGAGGGCAGGGCAGAGGTCCACCTAACCCCATATTGCCACAGTGATGAGCAGTCTTTCTAGGCCAGTATTTCTCAACCTCATATTGGCTGGGGGAATTCTGGGAGTTGAAGTGCAGGCATCTTAAAGCTGCTGAGGATGTTAAGAAAAACTCTTCTAGACTCTCTCAAACAGAGAGCTTTCTTTCCATCGCCTGTTATTTCCTCACCTTTATGAACTGGAAGTGCCAAAGTCTTAAACTTAGGAAATTCTGCACCCAGATTTGCTATTCCATCTCGGAGGAACTGTCTTTCTGATTTATTTCTGAGTGAGTGATACGCCCAACACTTACACCCATCCAAACATGTTCTCAGGATTTCCTATCAGTTCTGTGTGTGAATTCCAGAGACCAGAAGCGTCAATCAGCCACTCAGATCAGTTGTGCGGCCTGTAAATGGGCCCAGGCCGGCTCTGCCCCATTATTCGGTGGTTTTAATTCACCAATTATTATGGTGTTTTCTCCATCCTCCTCCTGCCACACCCACCAGCTACACCTTTGCGGATGCAAGAAATGCCAACAGCAACTGTGGGATCTGCCATTCTGGAGAGAACAACACATTACAGATTTGGAAGAATATTTTTCTCTCTTAAGCGACGACTAATGTTTTGTTCATACATTGTGCAAAACTCTGGTCTTTTTAACTGTACTTTATTGAACAAGCCACACCTATAGGTTGGCAGAGCAAGACTAGCTTTGTCTGCTGGATGCACACCTCACAAAAAACCCCAAACCAATAATCTTACAATTATTATACTAGGAACTATGTCTGAGTATTCACACACACTGTCCCATGTACTTCTTTGAGATGCAGCTTCAGAGCGGCTGCAATTAATCACCGATAATATGGACACCTTGTTTAGATACAGAAAAGTACATTCACAAAAATATCTATTTTTCCAGGACTTATTTATTCAATGCCCTGCCCTCTGGATCCTCCCATCATGCCCTCCCAACCTGGTAAGGATTACTAGGAGTTTAATCCAACCACTCAGAAACAAGTTAATAATGGAGTTATAGTTTTTACCAAATTTCACTATGAAGCCAGATGTCCTGGAATAAGTTAGCAAAACTCAGCTCCCTCCCAGATCTTTCCTTTCTCTCGTGCATTGATGGGGTGGGTGATGGATAAATTATAATCGCAGTTTAATTTGATTTCATGCCAGTGTTGTTATGGGTAGTTTTGAGCTGCTGCCACTGCTGCTTTAAGAGTTTATATACACACACACCTTTTCTAAGGGCATGCAATGACTATGTATATATAAGCTGTGTATAGATAAATAGAGAGGAGAGATCATGGAAGTGGGGGGAGGGGCAATAAGTCACAATGATGGATGCAGCTGTACAGTCAAAACCTCTCTCCCTTTTTATGTGCATGTTGGTGATCTGGAGAGAGGGTTTGGGTTCAAAGCAGTGGCGGGATCCTCCCGGCTTAACAAAGTTTGAACAAACCTTCATTTCCGGGTTTCTTTGGAGGAGTAACACAGCTGATTCGCACGGCAATCAGCTCTGCAGTGCGAATCAGCTGAGGACATAAAGCTAGGAAAATAGCGCGGGTGGGCGAGTGGGCCCATCTGATTGATGGGCCGAACCGGTTCGCTCTCAGCTAATCGTCGGAGGTACCGGTTCGCCCAAACTGGTAGAATCCCACCACTGGTTCAAAGGCAGCATGGCCTAGTATGAATAGTGCTAGACTAGGAGCAGTGTTGGGTTTCACTTACCTTTGCTACTGCTTTGCTCGCACGTGCGCCACTTCTGTGCATGTGGAGAAGCTTCTGCGCATGCGCAGAATATATTTGATGATGTCCAGGCAGGTGGGTGGAGCCTTCTGCCACTGCTGCTACCAGTTCGCCTGAACCAGGATGAACTGGTAGCAACCCACCACTAACTAGGGGTGTGGAAACCCAGGTTCAGTTCCCCCTTTCAGCCATGGAAGCTCATTGGCTGACTTTGGGCCAGTCCTCCCCTCTCAGCCTATCAGGTCTAGTGGGGAAGAGGCTGGATTAGGAGTGATGAGACCTACAGATTCTAGATCCCTCTCAGCCATGGAAGCTAATTGGTTGACTTCGGACCAATCTCTACCTCAAAGCTCAACCTTGCACCGTTCGTGTAGGGAAAACCAAGAAGAGGGAACACTATGTAGGCTGCCTTCAACTTCTCTACAAAAGGCTGTATATTGCTCAATAAATAAATACAACTGAAGAATTTTATGCTAAAAATTTTCCCTATAGCTTTCCTTCTAGAATGACCTGAAGCCTCCCAAATCATCTAAGAAAAAGAATGGGGTTTCTTTGTGCATGTGGTGGTGGTGGTGAGGTAATTTTTGCAAACTAGCTTTTAACTTTTTTTAAAAAAATGTCTTTCCTCTATATTTTTGAGGCAGCTTGTAGCAGTATCAAGGCAGCAGACGTGACCTTTTTGAGAAGCTGGAAGGAGGGAGGAAAGCTTCAGTATAATTGCTCGTAGTATGGCAAAGGACTGTGTTTTTAACCCTAGTTTGAGGAAGTGGGGATAGAAGTGTGACATTTGTGGGCAAATGGGCTGCAGGGATAGAATTTTGGCACAGTCCCTGGAGGACAGCAGAAAAGCATGTGATTTAACCTGGAGAATCCCAGGTTTGAGATAACATGCTGTAAAGTGCATGGTCTATTCTAATGTTTCCCAACCCTGGTAGTTAAGACATGTGGGCTAAGCAATGCTGGCTACGGAATTGTGGGAGTTGAAGTCTTAAATTTGCCAAATTTGAAAAACAGTGCGCTCTTCCCTGGATAGGAAGGATATAGTTCCACCACATATCATCGTGTGTGTGAGTGTGACAGCCTCCATTTTGCCATAAGAATTTTTCTCATGCTGGCTAGAACATCTTTGAGGGGCTGGGGTGGGCGTGGCCTGACTGGGTGGGTGTGGCCGGGGTGGCACGGGCCAGTCCCTCGCTGTTCCGGGATGACCCTGCGGGACAACTCTGGGCCTATTGTGGGCCGGATCCAGCTCGCAGGCCGCATGTTTGACGTGTCTGTTTTAAAGCTTCACAAGTTGCCTCTAGATTGCAATATTTTAAAGTGAGAAGGGGCAAAAAGAATGAATGCATGGGAATTAAATTAACCTGCATTTAATTTATGTAATCAAATGACAACTGCATTATTTCTCCTGGCTTAACTCATTTATGTTAGGCTTTTGGTTTATATATCAGCCTATTGGCCCAAGAAATAATATGCCAAGCATTGTATATATTAAAAAATTATCCAGTGTTTTGTCTAAAAATTAAAGCTTATGGTATGGCCCATTTTTTACATGCACACAGGCTGAGATATAGTTCTCACTGCCCTTTAAGAGGTTAATACTGGCAAACACTGGGAAAAAGCTTGGGGCAAGTTAGTAGTCAGAAAAAAAACCCTGGCTTGGTCCTCCCAGATGCTAAGCTATAATGTGGCTTTTTGGAGAGTTGTGAGAATCCATCATAGTTTGTTAGCTACAGTTGATTAGCGAAAGTCATAACCCAGCCAACAAAGAAACATGGCTTAGTCCAATGAGCCAGACCAAGCAGACTCATCTGGTACCAGCATTCTCCTAAGTCCCTTGAACTTTTGTGAACTTATAAATCCCTTTTTTAAAAAGGCCATCTGGTCTTTATCTCATCTGGCAGTGATTTGTCAAATTGTGCTTCCCTTTTTGTCCCATTCTTCAAAAAACATTTTTGGGGGTAACTCCCCCATTCTCCCCTCATGCAGATGTCCCTAATCTTGGGAGCCTCCAGATGTTTTTCTCACCACATCTGCAGAGTATCGGGTTGAGCAAAGCTGTGCTAATATAGTTAGAGAGGAACAGGGGAAAATGATGTACCTTCCCTGCTGTTTGCACAGAAAAAGTTTATACCTTCATCAGATCTGCCAGCTGCTTTTATGCCTCATGTTTTTGTTGTCTCTTTGAAAAGTTGGGAATCTGCTTTTTTTCCCATGGGTGTGTTGACAGTGTGCTGGGTCACCACACCTCAATCCGGGGGTGTCTTGCTGTGGTTCTTCTCTTTGCATTCTCCCACTTTGTTTGGATTTGAGCACAGCCCCGATCTGGCGCGTCTTCAGCAATAGCAGGCTCGACTCTTAACAGCTTTCTGGAGCATTTGTGGCAGGTAGAATATTTGCTGATGTGGCGCAAGAGCATGAGAAACATGAGTCAGAATTCAACCTCTCATTAAAAAAATAATAAAGTCCCAAGTCTGTGTCAAAGCGTGTATGTAATCGATGGTTAAATAAGAATAGCGACTATTGGGCACGATATGTCTGCCTGTCATAAGGCCACCTGACTCCAGACAACCCTGCATATCCTAGAGCAGTGATGGCTAACCTTTTTGCCGTCGAATGCCAGGAAGGGGGGGGTCGCGCATGCTTGTGCCCACACCCATAATTCTACAGACTCCTAGAGAGGCTCTGGAGGCTGAGGACAGCAAAAAAGTCACTTCCTGTCCAACCGGAAGTTGGGAAACGGGCTGTTTCTGGCCTCCGGAGGGGTGGGGAAGGCCGTTTTCGCCCTCCCCAGACTCTATGAGGCTCTGGAGCCAGGTGAGAGAGAGAAATGGGCCTTCCCCACCACCCCTCAGGCCCTCCGAAGGCAGGAAACAGCCTGTTTCCCTACTTCTGGTGGACCCAGAAGGCCTGAAAATCAGCTGGCGCGCCGGAGCCGAGCTTGTGTGCCCACTGATATGGCTGTGCGTGCCACCGGTTCGCCATCATTGTCCTAGAGGTATAAAGCATGCCGATTAACATCAGCCAATAATTAATCCAGAGGGGATGCCCCATATTCTCTTTGCACAATCACAATTGTTAAGGAGCCACACCCCACATTCAAACCAAATCCTGGGAGAAAAACTGGGGGGGGGGGGAAGAGATTTTAATTACCTTTATATGCCACCCATTTCACTCTCCAAAGTGATTCTCGAGTGGCTTACAATAGAAGAATAATTATTAAAATTAACAAGAATCAGAAAAAAAAACTTCAAACCTTTATTTATTTACCTTTATTATTACATGAACTCATTTTTCCGGGGTCACATAATACATTTGCAGTTTTGGCCAACCAAACGGGCAGGAATCATTTGTTGAGGAAAAAAGTGACCGGGTTGAATACTTAACCAGCCTTTAATACATTACTCCAGTGTAGCCACTTGGTCTTTAAATGAACTGGTTAAGTGTCTTGGGTTGAGCACGGCTACTTGCGGTTAGAACAGACCGTACAGAACTGAAATGGATTACATAAATGGCTTCCTAAAGTAAATTAGCTTCCTATATTTGTGTCTAATGTTATACAGAAAATTAAGAGGATATCCTGGTAAATGCCAGCATCCTTCCTCTCTTAAAAATAAACCAATGAGCGCCAATGACGTATAGGGGTTAAGAAACTGGACCGTGTGGAGACCTGGGGTTTAGTACTCTTCCCCCACCCCTTCCGTGTCTCACACCCATGAAAGCGAATGGCTGGTTTTGGGCCAATCCTTCCCTCTCAACCAATCAAGAGCAGTGAAGGGCCTGGATTAGAAGTGGGAAAACCTGGTTCTGGTCCCCCCACCTTCGGCCACGAATATTCATTGGCAGGCTATGGGCTGGTCCCTCCCTCTGAGCCCCAGAACAATCAAGAGCAGCGAAGGGGCTGGACTAGGAGGAGGGAGATCCAGGTTCTTGCCCCCTTTTCAACCATGGAAATTCATTAGCTGACTTGACCAGTCCGTCCCTTTCAGCCCCATAGCTAATCCAATCCAATGGCAAAGGTGCTGAATTAGGAGTTAGGAGACTCGGGAGTCCAACTTGGCCTATCTCGCAAAGTTGGCATGTGGCAAAATTGGAGGAGTGATACTATACACTGCCTTGAGCTGCTCTGGAGGGAAGGTGGCATATAAATCAATATGTAAACACCTTTCCTGTCTTGGCATTTAGGCCTTGGAAAGCTTAAAAGCCATGTACAAAGCTAACCATGCAATTTTGGGGACAAGACTGCTGCCAGAGGGTGGAGCACCATGGTGAGATAGGCAGCAAATAAATTTAACAAATAAATATATAAATAAAAGTAATCGGGGCTGGGAAAACAAACCCTGGTTGGCTTTTCCTGTGCACATCAATGTAATTAAAATTACATTTTAATTACATTAAATTACATTAAGCAAGTAGGTTCTGCATGGCTACCTCTTTTAAAAATTACACAGTAGAAGCTACTTTTGCAGTTTCTGGAACTTCAGTCTAGGCCAGAGGTCTTCAAACTTGGCAGCTTTAAGACTTGTGGACTTCAACTCCCAGAATTCTCAAGCCAGCTGGCTGGAGAATTCTGGGAGTTGAAGTCCACAAGTCTTAAAGCTGCCAAGTTTGAAGACCTCTGGACTATACATTGCTGGCTTAGAAAAAATATATATGCGAAAGACGAAACTTGTGTGCATACCCACACATAAATCTGCAGTGTCAGAGAAAGAGCTGTGAGATCCAGGGTTCAGTTTCGCCAGTCTTTTTTAAGTTCCTAGTCCTCAAAGATTGAGACCGTGTCTTTAAAAACATGAAGAGCTGAAATTGAGGGAAATCTGAGGAAGCGTTCTAAAGGCTGGTGAGATGACAGTGCATCTTGTTCCTTCTTGGACCCTCCTTGTGTCCCCTAACACCGGCCACACAAAAAACGCAAGGGCAGAATGAAAGAAGATTGACAAAATTGGCTGAACTTCTAACAGGTTTGGGCAGTACATTTGAGGCTGTGAGGTGCCCTAGGAAAACTTGGTTTTGAAGGATGAAATAGAATACAGATTTTAAAAAATAAGTTACATATACCCCTGGGTTGACGTATTGTTCATGCCCGCACTGTGTGATTTTTGTGCTCAGATCTCTCTGGGCCTACCCAACCAATCACACATCTCTTGACCCAGTAATCCCTTTGCTGCCTTTTTTAGCTA
This sequence comes from Pituophis catenifer annectens, assembly GCF_029215685.1. Classification (NCBI taxonomy): domain Eukaryota; kingdom Metazoa; phylum Chordata; class Lepidosauria; order Squamata; family Colubridae; genus Pituophis; species Pituophis catenifer. The sequence goes on from NW_027256881.1 coordinate 335,294,452, forward strand.
CCTTTTTGGCAAAAAAAAAAAAATGTATTGGGGAAGGCTTTAGAGTTCTTTCCCGGCTCTGAATTTTCTTTTTAATTGTTAACCTGGCACGCTTTGATCTCTTTCCAAAAGAGGACGAAAGAAATGTGTTGGCAAAGCTTCTGAGAGCTGCAGCGGTCCCGGCAACAAGCCTCTCTCCTTCTTCATCTCCCAAACAAAGAATTAAACTGCTAACCTGGATAGAAGAAGGAATAAAGTCTCCACCCTTTATTGTAGAGCCGTGGATGATACCAGCCTTTCTGTTCACCTGCTTAAAATAAAAATTTGGCAACGGTGTCTTGCAGAGCTATCCGTTGGGGGTTTACGGAAGTTCAGATCTCCGTGCAAGATTTTTATAAAGAGCTACGCAAATGTGAAGGAAAGCTTTAATAAAGCCGTAATTACCATTACATCCATCTTTTCCAACCCTGCTGGCAGCCTTTTGTAGAACAAGGTGACTAGTTGTCTCAGAAACAAGATGCCAGCCTAACAAACCCCTGGCTCAATTCAGCAGAACATGTTTGAGGCCTATGAATCTTCTCATTCTCCTTTTTCCAAGCTCAATAAAATGCAGGAGAAAATGAGATGTTCCCCCAAAAATTGGTCCTCAACTGGCTGGTCAATTTGCAACGTGATGGCCTTCAGTAACAAGATCCACAATGCATTGTTCGAATACTTTGCTTGACCAGGTATCCAATCTGGATTTCGGAGCCTGTTGCAAAGAGTGTGACACCTTGCGCTCTCCATTTTTTGCCCAGTAATCTTAACTGGAAGAAAACAAGCAAGTTGTGTGTGTGTGTGTTTGCCCTATCTCTTGTGCACACATAAAATTTAAATTCCAATTTCTGTCTTAATCATTGCAGACCTCACAAACCTGCTCAAATCTTCTGACCAGGCCTTTGAATCCTGGTATTATTGCTGTAATACTTGGTACCATCAAAAATATTTGCTTGAGGTTCTAACTAGGCCTGTGATGCCTCTCTCGGCAGGCACGCAAGCCATTACCCAGCTCAGATCCACTGCATATGCACGTATGTCTTCCCGTCTGCCAGCTGATTTTCGGGTCTCTGCCGCACATGTGGGAGATGCACGCATGCTCATGAGCGGGAAGGGTGCGCCCCCCCCTGCAGCCCGGTTTTTGTCCCAGGAAGCTGCAGGGAGGCCTACTAGGCCCAAAATGGGATGGGGCGGTCATGCACTCATGCGCGGGGAGGGTGCGGTGTGCCCCCACCCACCCACCCACCCACCCCGCGGCCCGTTTTTTGTCCCAGGAGGCTACAGGGAGGCCTACTAGGCCCAAAACGGTGTGTGTGTGTGTGTGTGTGTGTGTGTGTGTGTGTGTGTGTCGTGCACGCATTGCTTTATGGGTGCCGGTACACACACACATGCTTTCAGCACGCGATGACAAAAAGGTTAGCCATCATTGAACTAGGCTGTAGTGAAATAATGTGGTGCACATCACATAGGTCCAGCAGAAAACAAATAGGCAAAAAAGAATCACATTTAAAACAATACCAAATCAAATGTTCTTGGCCCCTTCCTTGGCATTAAAGGCATTATGGTGGCATCACTCACTTTAAATTTTCCAGATCTTTAGTTTTGCAGCGGCAACGACCTTTAGATTTATTTCCCATTCTGAGGTCTGCTCTAGTGGAAATAGCAAAGAATTCTGAAATGTAATATCCCGAGACCAATGGAAAAGAAAGTGTTCTTTGGATTCACAAGTTTCTTTTCACCCAAATTATATTATTATTATTATTATTATTATTATTATTATTATTATTATTATTATTATTGCCTGGATATGGTCTCCAGTAAAGATTAAATCCAGTAGCTGGGACAAAAATTCTCTCCTTTTGAGCGACGTGTATTTCTGTATGTCAGAAAATCAGAAGAAATCCAGTAGCACCTTTCAGACCAACAAATTTTATTAAAAGGTGTAGCTCACTTTTATAACAGTGAAAAGAGAGGTGGGGGCTCAGTGCTTAGAATGCAGTATTGCAGGCTAGTTCTGCTGACTGCCGACTGCTAGCAGTACAATGGCACTGAAAAAAGTGACTTATGACCATTTGCACTGGGTGCCTCGATGGCACAGTGGTTAGAGTGCAGTATTGCAGGCTACTTCTGCTGACTGCCGACTGACTTCAATTTGGGCAGTTCAGATCTCACCAGGCTCAAGGTTTACTCAGCCTTCCATTCTTCTGAGGTTGGTAAAATGAGGACCCAAATTGTTGGGGGCAGATATACTAACTCTGTAAACAGCTTAGAGAGGGCTGTAAAGCACTGTAAAATGGTATATAAGTCTAAGTGCTGTTGCTATTGCTATTTTTCACACTGTTGTTGTAGTGTTTCCATGGTCATGTGATCAAAATTTGGGTTCTTGGCAACTGACATGTATTTATGATGGTTGCAATGTCATGTATCACCTTTTGCAACCTTCTGACAAGCAAAGTTAATGGGGAAGCCAGATTCACTTAACAACCATGTTATTAACTTAACAACTGCAGTGATTCACTTAACAACTGTGACAAGAAAGATTGTAAAATCGGGCAAAACTCATGTAATAATCGCCTTGCTTAGCATTAAATTTTGGGCTCAGTTGTGGTTGTAAATTGAGGACTACCTGTATGGATCAAAGGATCAATTTTGACTCAAACCCAGAATTATGCACCATGGATGGTTTCTATTTCTCCAGGTTTATCCTTGTGTTTTGTACCCAAAGTGGGAAAACTCCAGCTTGCTTTCTAAAACCAGAACCTCAAGACTGTTAAATAAGAATAAGGAAAAGAAGGGGTGCATATTTCTTTTTGTGCTTGCAAGCCAGGGTATTAAAAATTATATATGATTACACTAAAGATGCACAATTTAAGACCACATGGCCCGCCTCCTTTATAAACTTTGAATGCAGCTCTAGACATCCAAAAGCTGTTATCAAATTGTAATTTTAAACATGACCTAAGGGGGAAATTATAAAGACATGACTGGAGAATAATCGCGTTATAACTATATAACGTTAATGAAACTAACATGTCATTGAGATTAAATTCAATTTGATTTTGCTGCACATATTACATTGTGGTGTGTAACCCCCAACACATGGCTCAAAACCGTTTGTAATCTTTATTTTTTCATATTCCTGTTTTTTTTATTTTTTTTATTGCTTTTTAATAACAAAAACGAGTAAGTAAAAAGAACAAAACACAATAATAATTATCAAGATACATACATTGTCAAAGAGGAGGGGAACAAAGAACACGCAAAAGTATTCTAAGAAAAGTGAAAGAAATACAACAAAGAAAATTATAATGTGATATATCATTATAACAGTAAACAATTACACTTCCCAGCATACTTATCTGATGCAAATAATGTATTATCCAAATAATGTCAGGCTGGAAAGACCAGGTCCACATATGTGAATGTCCAATCAAATTGATTTATTGCTAAAAAAAAAAAAAGCTTACGAATAGGAATCTTCTCAAATTAAAGGTTAGCACCTGCTTGGAGTTAGATAAGGGTCAATGGAATTCAAGGGAAGTTGGATTTAGTTCACTTGTGGCTACATAGGAATTCTAGGCTGATCCCTCTTTTAACTCTGGCCTCAGGTTCTGCCACACATCCTACAAGTATGTATATATTTCTAATACATTTATACAGCTATCATTTTTAAACCTACTATATTCCGCATAAATGAGTCCCATGTTTTATTATGTTGTCTATACAACGTCTACATAGGTTTTGTATATTCCTGATTTATACACTGTGCGCCTTCGTAAAGTTTATCTTTGATGTTCTACTTAGTGCAACTTGCCACTGCAATTTTATAAAATGAGGACATGGTATTATTATACGTGAATCAGGCTACTTTCGTTCATTCCACAAAACCAGAATTAAAGCATGGGTTAGCATGATGTCTGCAGCCACAGTCAAGATCACAGCTTCTGATTACTAGTTTTGGTATAGTTGGAAAGCCAGATGTGAATTAGGGGCAGTGCTTTGTAAGCATCCCATGTTAGTGGTGGGCAATACATTTTGTTACCAATGAAGGCAAATATACATGTCCCAGGATAATGTTGCAGGATCCAATTTAGGTCACTTCACTGGGACCAGAGGTTTAGTCTTCCGAGCATTCGGACTCATGCTGGAGTCAGTCCTCAGGGAGCCTTTCTCTAACCAGAATGTGTGACATTCCCTGTGTGGGCTCTAGCAGGGGTGGGCTGCTGGGGGTTCGCAGGGATTCGGGAGAACCTGTAGCTAAGATTCTGTGCAGTTCGGAGAACCCCCAAATCCCACTCCTGGCTGGTCCCGCCCACCCCACCCATCCCAGGAGTCCCCACACGGCCCGTTTTGGATGCAGGTAAGTGCAGGGCACGTGCGGAGGCTCGGGGAGGGTAAAAAACGGGCCTATTGGAAGTTTGGGAAGCCTCTAGAGGGTCTCCGGAGCCTGGGGAGGCCGTTTTCACCCTCCCGGAGGCTAAAGGAAAGCCTCTGAAGCCCAGGGAGGGAAAAAAGCCCCCTCCAACCGTGGTGCAGGAGGCTGACTAGCCACACCCGCCATGACCACGCCCACCCAGCAACAGGACAGAGAACCCTTTGCTAAAATTTTTGAAGCCTACCCCTGGGCTCTAGCATGAATCTGAAAGCTTGGAAGACTAAACCTCTGGTCCCAGGGATTGACCCAGATTGGATCCTGCAATTCATTGGATGGCCAGCGTGGATTTGTGCGTGTAAAAGAGAGCGAGTTGACTCCACATTTGTGCCAGTCTGTGCAAGACACAGGCAACAGAAAAGCAGTTGGCAACTGAACTATGAAATCGCTACCCATCTCTGAATTTGCCTGGCAAGCTTAACCCTTCGTTTACCTCTGGGTTCCTTTGTTCCCCACCAAGTCCCCTGGGAAGGAGAGAAGGACATTCCCAGAGAGAAAAAACAGCCAAAGGGATACCGGTAACTTAGCTTCTCTTCTTAAAAAACATGCTCTCTATTTGTGCCCCCCCCCCCCGGAAGAAGGACATATTTGCCAGTCCAACTGTAGATTAACCCCTATGCTTTTGGAAAAGAGCTTCGGAAAATCCAAAAACTACAGATTGGACAAGCAGGATTGGAGTACGGTGTTGAGGGACAACCCTCTCTCTATTTCAGGAATCTCTTCTTTTTTCTTCTTCTTCCTGCCTCCCCCCCCCCCCACCACCACCAATACTATTGGGAGCATGCTAATGAAAAAGGATGGTGTCGTGGGGTGATTGGCGCTCCCCTTTTTCTCCAGCTCTTGCCCAATCAATTTCCTCTTCTTTTTCCCTTAACAATCACAGTGGTCTCCTTTCCAAAAGCTTGCAAATACCCTATTAACATTGTTATACGAAACAGCAGTACACCATTTAATTAGGAAAAATAAGAGCTAACCTCCACCATATGTTATGCTTCTGTTGGTATTTGCATTTGAAAGTCCAACTGCATTTCAAACGCAGAGCTGGGATTTTCGCCATATGAGCAGCCTCCACGTTTGGGTTGCTATGGGGGAAGACTGGGGGGGGGGGGGTGGGGGGGGAGAAGGGAGAGGAAATTCAGTGTACTTTCCTGATGGAATTGAAATCTGTTTATTTTTCCGGAGTGCGTTTTCCTTTTTTAAGAGGTGAAGGGTTTTTTTTTAATTGAAGAAGATGATATCTTTTGCAAATTATCAGCAAAGATTGGGCTTCTGGCATATGTTTTTGTGCAAGGAAGCTTTTCCCACCCACATGGACCTGTTGGAGGAATTTATTTGCAGATGCATATATACAGCCTTTCTCACTCTCTCATCAAATTGTCCTGTTAATTTGCCTTTAAAAATTAAAAGAGCTTTCTGTTATTGGGTATGCCTAGTTTAATGAAACGAAGGACTAAGGGTGACATGATAGCAGGGTTCCAATATCCAAAGGGCTGACAGAAAGAAGAGTTTGGGGGGGGGGGTGTCAATCAATCCTCCAAAACACCTGAAGAAGGCAGAACAAGAAGCAATGGAAGGAAACAAATCAAAGAGAGAACCAACCTAGAACTAGGGAGAAATTTCCCAACAGTGAGAACAATTAACCAGTGGAACGACTTGATCGCTTGCTTGGCCAGAAGGCTGGACTAGAAGATCTCCAAGGTCCCTTCCAACTTTGTAATTCTATTTTTAAGCTGCAGAGAGAAAGATGCTGGGCTATGACAGGGAGACTTGGCTTCTAAGCCCCCACCCCTCAGCCATGGACATTCCTGGATGATTTGAGGCAGAAGCTTCCCTATTAAAGACAGTATGATATTTTTTTATTATTATACACACAACAATGTGAAATCACAGCTGCCACTTCTTTAACTGGTGTTGGCCTTCATACACATCAAGGTCTTTCCAAGAACCTATGATATCGTAATGTATCGACGCATATGTGCAGATCCAAGCAGGGTGGTCTTTTGTAAATATGGTTCGTCGCATAGTCAGCCAGATGTTTAGACTTGATTTGGCATTTTTATCTCCCTATCAAGTCCTTCCCAAGGACCGGAGATAGGCCAATTATTATTATTATTATTATTTATAACACGGGTATGAGGCATCTGAAGCTCTCCAGATGCAACTGAACCCAAATCCCACCAGCCAGGGTGTTGCGGTAAATACAAAATAGAGTCTAAAAACATCTGGAAGGTGATGGTGCCTCCAGCCCAGGTTAAAGCTGTTCCAACCTGTTTCCAATCTTCCTTTTTTGGGGAAGGTGGTTGAGAAGGTGGTCGTGTGGCAGCTCCAGAAGTTTGTGGGTGAAACGGATTATCTCGACCTCTACTAGTCAGGATTCAGGCCTGGATTTGGGACAGAAACGGCATTGGTCGCGCTTTTGGATGATCTCTGGCGGGAGCGGGATGGGGGTAGTGCATCCATCCTTGCTCTACTTGACCTCTCGGCAGCTTTTGATACCATTGACCATGGTATTCTCCTGGAGCGGCTTCAGGGGATGGGAGTGGGAGGCCAGTTGCGTCCCTTTCTGGATCGGGACTCGTTACGCACGGTCACTCATGCCCTTGTCACCTCCCGCCTGGACTATTGCAACGCTCTCTACATGGGGCTCCCCTTGAGGAGCACCCGGAGGCTCCAACTGGCGCAGAGCGCGGCCGCGCGGGTGGTAATGGGAGCGACATGGCGTTCCCATGTAACACCCCTCCTGCGCGAGCTGCACTGGCTCCCGGTGGTCTTCCGGGTGCGCTTCAAGGTTCTGGTTACCACCTTTAAAGCGCTCCATGGCTTAGGACCCGGGTACTTGCGGGACCACCTACTACCACCAATAGCCTCCCACCGGCCGGTACGCTCCCATAGAGAGGGGCTCCTCCAGGTGCCGTCGGCGAAACAATGTCGACTGGCGGCCCCCAGGGGGAGAGCCTTCTCCTTGGGGGCACCTACTATCTGGAACGAGCTCCCCCCAGAGATACGGAGGATCCCGGATCTGCGCACCTTCTGCCGCGCCTTAAAGACCTTACTATTTCACCAGGCTGGCCTGGCCTAATTTTCCCCCTCTTTTATAAAAGATTTTTAAAATTTTAAATATCTTTTAGTATTTTATATATTCAATTTTAAATTGGTTTTAAAAGTTTGGGGTTTTAAATTTGTCGGGGCCAAAATTATTTAATTTGATTTTATTCTATTTTTTAAATTTTGAATTGTATGTGTTTTTATTGTTTGGCTGTGCACCGCCCTGAGTCCTTCGGGAGTAGGGCGGTATAGAAATCTAATGAAATGAAATGAAATGAAATGAAATCCTGGTTCACTTCCTTCCTCTGTGGCCGTTCTCAGTCAGCATTGATAGGAGGGGAGAGATCCAGCCCTCGCCCACTGCTTTGCGGGGTTCCGCAGGGCTCGGTACTCTCTACTCTCCTGTTCAACATTTATATGAAGCCGCTGGGTGAGATCATCCATCACCATAGACTGAGGTTTCACTAATATGCTGTATGTGTCGGCCTGTGGTGAGTTAAGTGATGCCGTGTCCTCCTCCTCGCAGGGCCTAGAGGCTGTTGGGTCGGATGGGGAGCAACAGGTTGAAACTAAACCCTGGCAAGGCCAAGTGGCTCTAGGTTTAGGGTTCGTTGGCTCAGGGAGAATTGCCACCTTTGATCCCAAACAGACCCTATGTGTAATCTGGGGGTTCTCCTGGACTCACGACTCCTGCTAGAAGAGCAGGTGGTGGTCATGGCCAGGGGGGCCTTTGCGCAACTGCAGGTTGTGCACCAGTTACGCCCTTTCCTGGACCAACAATCCCTACTCACAGTCACTCATGCCCTAGTCACTTCTTGTCTTGACTATTGCAACACGCTCTATTTGGGGCTGCCCTTGAAGAGCAACCAGAAGCTCCAGTTGGTGCAAAATACAGCGGCCTGCATGGTTTTGTGCAGACCCCTGTGTGCACGTGTATCACACCTCCTGCGGGAGCTGTATTGGCTGCCGATTTCCTTTTGGGTACAGTTCAAGCAGTGGTGGGTTCCTCCCGGTTCGGCCCGGTTCTCCCGAACTGGTAGCGATGACGATATGACATCACCGAACCGGTTCTGCCCCCCCCGCATTATTCTTACCTTTTATTTGCCCCCACCCCCAATCTATTGCTGCCTCCTGAGTCCCAGCTGATGGCTAGAGGGAAAAAAACTGTTTAAACTCTTGCTGCAGGACTTCAAAGGGCCGCCCTACAGCTGATCAGTGTTAAAAGAAAACAAATGAGTAGACCGGTGCCTGCAAAAATACATGAGTAGATCAGTGCCTGCAAAAATGCATGAGTGCCTGCAAAAATAAATGGGTAGACCAGTGCCTGCAAAAAATAAATGGGTAGATCGGTACAGCTCTGCAAGCAGTTAAAAGCCTGGTAGACCAGTATCTCTGCTAAATCCTAAATAATTGTCACATGACCATCAAGCTGTGCCCACAAAATAAGCCACACCCATAGAACCGGTAGTAAAAATTTTTAGAACCCACCCCTGAGTTCAAGGTATTGGTTGTCACCTTTAAAGTCCTTCATGTCTTGGGACCAGGTTATATGAGGTGCCGTCGCTTGCCGGTCACATCTACCCGACCCATTGGAGCAGGGAGGCAGGGAATGGTGCGGATCCCATCCCCAAGGGAGATACATCTGGTGGGACCCAGAAGAAGGGCCTATTCGGTGGTGGCTCCCTTTCTCTGAAACATCATTCCCGCAGAGATTAGAACAGCCCCCACTCTAATGTTCTTCCAGAAGGCGCTGAAGTCCTGGTTCTGCCAGTGGGCCAGGGGAACCCAGAGCGGGATGGAGCCCATTAAATGGTTCATGTGTTCTGCTGTCACCGGGGTGGGGGTGATTTTATTATATTATATTAATTTATTTGATTCTTTTTATTAGTTTTATTGTTTTAAATGTGGTTTTATATTCTGTAAGCCACCATGGGTGAATAGGCAACAATATAAATTCAATAAATAAATTAAATAATAATAATAATAATAAAAAAAAGCTGGCAACTCCTTTAGCCATTAATTCAGTGTAGCTTAGATTTGTTGACCACGTCGTAGGTCTTCCCTAGCTAACTAATACCGTAGGTCATTGGAAGCTGTGGAGGGACCACACCAAGTGTATGCATTTGACACCTGTCATTTTACCCCTCAAGCAAATGAAACCTCTCCCAACTGCTCAGGGTGTGCCCTCCATTTTACGAATATAGGCAATCCTCAACGTACGACCACAATTGAGCCCAAAATTTCTGTGGCTAAGCAAGACAGTTATTAAATGGGTTTTGCCCTGTTTTATGACCCTTCTTGCCATAGTTGTTAAGTGAATCACTATAGTTATTAAATTAGTAACACACTTGTTAAGTGAATCTGGCTTCCCCATTGACTATGCTTGTCAGAAGGTCACAAAAGGTGATCACATGACCCTGGGAAACTGCAACCGTCATAAATATGAGTCAGTTGCCAAGTGCCTGAATTTTGATCATGTGGCCATGGGGATGCTGCAACAGTTGTGAGTGTGAAAAACAGTCATAAGTCCCTTTTTTCAGAGCCGTTATAACTTTGAACAGTCAGTAAATGAACTGTTGTAAGTCAAGGACTACTTCTAGTCTTCAAAAAGCTTAGGAAGATCATTCATTCTTCCAAGAAGGGATCTAGATCCTGTAAATTCTCTTTTCCTAACCCTGGAGACCACTTTCTTCCCTAACTGGACAAGACTCTCTTCCTCAAGAGTGAAACGAAAGACTTGCATAACTTTGCCAAAGAGGAAGGCTTGCATAGTTAACATGCCAGGTCTTTTATATCCCTGATGACAATTCCAGATCTGGGGAATAGCGCTTCAGGCCAGGAACTGGGCCTGAAAAACTAATTTTAACTCCATTGGACTGGCTATTTTAAATTGCCTTGGGAATTTCTTCTGCCTTCAGCTCTCTTTCCCTTCATTCTGATTCCTGGATTATGGTTACTTTCCTGAAGCCATGATATTTCCCTAGGAGAGTAGAATTGAGCCTTTAAGTTCAACTGAAGCAGTGGTGGGTTTCAAAATTTTTTACTACCGTTTCTGTGGGCGTGGCTTGGTGGGTGTGGCAGGGGAAGGATACTGTAAAATCTCCATTCCCACCCCACTCCAGGGGAAGGTTACTGCAAAATTCCCATTTTCTCCCAATCAGCTGGGACTCAGGAGGCAGACAATAGATGGGGGCAGGGCCAGTCAGGATTTTTACTACCGGTTCTCCGAACTACTGAAAATTTCCACTACCGCTTCTCCAGAACTGGTCAGAACCTGCTGAAACCCACCTCTGAACAGAAGGAATATTCCCACTTAGACCCTCATTGAAGAGCGGTGAGTGTGAGATCTTGCCCGACTGGACCACGTTTGAATGAGTCTTATCTTTTTAACACTTTTGCAGTTCAACAAACCATACTCGAAATCACAGGATGGTTTCTGGCCAAAGGAGCAGAAAAGCCTCGCCCTTCCCCTCTTGACAATTCTAAGACGTGCGGACTTCAGCCCCTAGAATTCTGGGAATTAAGAGTCCACCCATCTTAAAGTTGCCACGGTTAGAAAATCCTGGTTTACTGTTAGCATGTCGCTCAGAGATACACTGCCACTGAAATGGAGGCTGTTAGTTATGATGGCCCCTGGACCTTCAGGTAAACCTTCCTACATAATTTGGAATGTAATTCCACTCAGCAGCTCTTGTATGCAGTTTCCCATTGCTGTTTCCTGTGGCATTAACATCTACATTTTATACTTTGTGTCAGGGTGGATTTGATTTAAATCAAGTCGATATAAATCACGATTTAAATAATTATTTAAATCACTAGGAAAAAGGCTTGATTTAAATCAACTCGATTTAAATCATAATTTTTTAAAGAGCAACTGTCATCTCTGTCACGCAGCAGCTCCTCCTCTGACCCGCTGTTGACTCACTATATTGTATATTGCAAAATATACAGCCTCATGCTACATAACTAAGTTCCATTTCATGCTGACTAAATTAGATAATTAATGCATCTTAAATAGAAAACTATCTTTAGATAGATTTTTACTCCAAAAGCAATTTATTAAAATAGAATAGAATAGAATAACAGTTGGAAGGGACCTTGGAGGTCGTGTAGTCCAACCCCCTGCTTAGGCAGGATACCCTACACAACTTCAGACAAATGGTTATCCAATCTCTAAAATAAATTTGATAAATTTAAAAATCCGATTTAAATTTTAAAAAAACCCGATTTAAATTTTTTAAAACTGCTTTTTTTTTATTTTTTAAAAATAATCATTTTTTATCCTTTTATGCTTTGTGTGTCTGCGTATGCATATAGACAAACACGCTGTCATTTATTGGAATTTAGAGAATGAGAAGACTGAAAACTTTCCTCCTGATTTAGATCTGTGTTTATATGTGCGGGTCTAATTTTGAAATGCAGAATGTTGACGCATTCTGAATCTTACCTTTGTACTTTCATTTTCATTTCATTTTATTAAATTTGTATACCGCCCTACTCCCGAAGGACTCAGGGCGGTGAACAGCCATAAAATAAAACATATAAATACAAAATTTAAAATAGAGATAAAACAAATTAAATAAATTTGGCTGAACCATATTTAAAACCCCAATAATTTAAAACCAAATTTAAAATTCCCATTTAAAAGAGGAGAAGTTTAGGTCAGGCCGGCTTGCTGGAATAGGAACGTCTTAAGCGTGCGACGGAAGGTACGCAGATCCGGAATCCTCCGTATCTCGGGGGGGAGCTCGTTCCAGATAGTAGGTGCCCCCACGAGAAGGCTCTCCCCCTGGGGGCCGCCAGTCGACATTGTTTGGCCGACGGCACCCGGAGGAGCCCCTCTCTATGGGAGCGTACTGGCCGGTGGGAGGCTATTGGTGGTAGCAGGCGGTCCCATAGATAACCAGGTCCTAAGCCATGGAGCGCTCTAAAGGTGATAACCAAAACCTTGAAGCGCACTCGGAAGACCACCGGGAGCCAGTGCAGCTCGCGCAGGAGAGGCGTTACACGTCGCTCCCATCACCACCCGCGCGGCCGCACTCTGCGCCAGTTGGAGCCTCCGAGTGCTCCTCAAGGGGAGCCCCATGTAGAGAGCGTTACAATAGTCCAGACGGGAGGTGACGAGGGCATGAGTGACCGTGCGTAACGAGTCCCAATCCAGAAAGGGACGCAACTGGCGGATCAGGCGAACCTGATGAAAAATCCTCCCGGTCAGGGCCGTCAAGTGCTCTTCTAAAGACAGCCGTGAATCCAGGAGGACACCCAAGTTGCGAGCCCTCTCCGTGGGGGCCAATGCTTCGCCCCCAATAGTCAGCGATGGCGCCAGCTGACTATATCGGGACGTCGGAAACCACAGCCACTCGGTCTTGGATGGGTTGAGTCTGAGCCTGTTTCTCCCCATCCAGATCCGTACGGCCTCCAGGCACCGGGACATCACTTCAAGGGCATCGTTGGGGTGGTCTGGGGTGGAGATGTACAGCTGGGTGTCGTCAGCGTACTGATGGTACTCCACCCCGAAACCACAGATGATCTCGCCCAACGGCTTCACATAAATGTTGAACAAAAGGGGCGAGAGGACTGATCCTTGTGGCACCCCACATATAAGGGGCCTCGGGGTCGACCTCTGCCCCCCTGTCAACACAGACTGCGACCGGTCAGAGAGAAAGGAGGAGAACCACCGTAATACGGTGCCTCCCACCCCCAACCCCTCCAACCGGTGCAGCATGATACCATGGTCGATGGTATCAAAAGCCGCTGAGAGATCTAATAGGACCAGGATAGAGGAACAACCTCTATCCCGAGCCCTCCAGAGATCATCCACCAACGCGACCAATGCCGTTTCCGTGCTGTACCCAGGCCTGAAGCCCGACTGGAACGGATCTAGATACGTCGTTTCATCCAGGTACCGGGGAAACTGTCGTGCCACCACACTCTCAACAACCTTCGCAACAAAGCGAAGGTTGGAGACTGGACGATAATTAGCCAATATTGCCGGGTCCAGGGAAGGCTTCTTGAGGAGAGGTCTCACCACCGCCTCTTTCAAGGCGGCGGGAAAGACACCCTCACTCAATGAAGCATTTATAATCCCCTGGAGCCAGCCTCGCGTCACCTCCCGGGAAGCCAGCACTAACCAGGAGGGGCACGGGTCCAACAAACGTGGTCGCATTCAGTCTACCCAGAATCCTGTCCACGTCCTCAGGGGTCACAGAGTCAAACTCATCCCAGATAACATTCTCAGGACCTGCCTCCGTCATCCCCACTGGATCTACCCAGTCGGAGTCCAGATCTTCCCGAATCTGAGTGATTTTGTCATACAGATACTGAACAAAGTCCTCGGCTCTTCCCTCCAAGGGGTCCTCCCTCGCTTCCTGGTGGAGCAGGGAGCGGGTCACCCTAAACAGGGCGGCCGGGCGGTTATCTGATGACGCAATAAGAGCAGCAAGATGAGTACATTTCGCTGCTTTTATCGCCACTAGGTAATTCTTAATATGAGATCTTACCAGTGTCCGGTCAGATTCAGTGCAACTGGCCTTCCAACTACTCTCTAGGCGTCTTTTCCGGCGCTTCATCTCCCTCAGCTCCTCAGTAAACCAAGGAGCCAGGTGAGATCGGCGCCGGGTCAGAGGCCGCAAAGGCACGACTCAATCCAGAGCTCCAGCGGCCGCCCTATCCCAGGCGGCCACTAAGTCTCCAGTCGAGGCGTGAGCCAGGACCTCAGGCATTGGCCCAAGCTCCGTCTGGAACCTATCAGGTTCCATCAGGCGCCTGGGGCGGTACCATCTTATCGGTTCCGTCTCCCTGCGGTGGGGAGCAGCGGTTCGAAGATCAAGGCGAAGGAGAGAGTGATCCGACCATGACAAGGGCTCGATGACTATGTCCCCTATCTCGAGATCACTCAGCCACTGTCCAGAGACAAAAATCAAGTCCAGTGTGTTTCCCCCCATGTGCGTGGGGCCATGAATTAGCTGGGTCAGATCCATAGCCGTCATGGAAGCCATGAACTCCCGAGCCACCTCAGACGTCTCACCCACGGACGGCAGGTTGAAATCCCCCATGACCATAAGTCTGGGGGTATCAACCGCCACCGCGGCGATAACGTTGAGTAGCTCGGGCAGGGCTGCTGCCACGTGGCAGGGAGCCAGGGAGCATTTGGTTGCGTTTGTGGTCTTGGCCACGACTGTTTTGAGTTCCTGTGCCCCATTTACTAGGCTTGCATATCCTGAGGTTTACTTACTGCATTCAAGTTATCAGGAATGAATTTAGGGCTTATGATTATGATGATTAGACAGGATAGATTATTGAAAGAAGATAAGATGATGTAACTGGAGAGAGAGAGGTCAAAATATATTTATAACTGCTGTGAAAAATATCAGAAGCCACTTCTTTACAAACTTGTAGTTTTATATAAATAAATATATTTAACATTTATATTTATATAAATTTATATAAATATATGAATATTTATATAAATAAATATATTTATATTTACAACAGACAAGATAGTCAGGTATACACTAACACCATGAGGTTATCACAGAGCATACAGAACAAGCAGAAAAAAAGGCAGGGAACTTTACACCCACAGCAACCAATCATAACATAGATTGCCTCCTCATGCAGGAGCCAGTACTCTCCAGCCAATCAGCAACCGTGTATTCTGGCCCAGGGGTGGGCCATTGTGGCTCCTTTACAACCTGTGGACTTCAACTCCCAGGATTCCTGAGACAGCTTGGCTGTCCACAGATTGTAAAAGAGCCACAATTGTCCACCCCTGTTCTGGCCCATTATACACTTTACTGTTCCAGCTCCTAAATTTAAATATTCTAACAAACTAGAGAGAAAGGGTTCAAAATATATTTATAACTACCCTGTTTCCCGCCAAAATAAGACATCCCCTGATAATAAGCCCAATCGGGCTTTTGAGCGCATGGCAATAAGGCCAAGCACTTATTTCAGGGTTCAAAAAAATATAAGACAGGGTTTTATTTTCGGGGAAACATGGTACTATGAAGGATATCGGAAGCCACTTCTTTATACTTTTTAATTGAACTTTTCCCCTCTTTCTTTCTTCTTTGATTTCTTTCCCTTTCTTACTGTCATTTGCTTGTGTTAGCTTTTACTTTTTGTTTTAAAAAAATAATAAAAATATACTAAAATAAAAAGAGAATGAATTTAGGGCTTATGTCTGTTACTTTTAAAATACAAAGGGTGCTGAACCACCTTTCATTTTCCAAGTTAGTGTGGCAGTGCCATTGCTTGGAGTGGTGGAGGGTGGAATCATAGCTACCAACTCAGCTGGAATTGCAGGATACATCAGGGCTTACTCAAGTAGAGCTAAAATTAGAAATATTCTGGAGTTGAAGAGTTAATTTGGCTTATTATTGATGAAAGCTGGGTTCTCTCTTGACTGAATTTATATATTGGTCAGTTTTATCCATGGTTTGTTGAAAATGGTGGCCTGATTCATACATCTCACTAAGCGAAGAACCATCCTACACAATTGCTGGGTTTGCAGATCACATAAATTCAAATTCAAACAAACCGCATTATGATTGTGCAATGCACAAACTGGTTTTGCTTTCATCTAACAAGATATTTGGGAGTATATTTCTAGATTTATTTATTATTATTTTTTTTGAAAGATTTGTCCTATTAATCTGAAAGATTTTTGCCATCGTTTGATACAAGCTGATGCAGCAACAAAGTTGTTGAGAATCCTGTTTTGGAGATTTGATCCACTTCAACCAGGAACAAAGGCTCTTAAGGTGTTGCTGGTTTTCTTGTTGTGAATTCTCCCAGTGACACCTGCAAAATACTTTTCTTGCTTCGTTGATTGTATTCTTCATTCCAATGCAAACTTCCCAAAATTGTTTTTAAGGTGGGCCGCCTCTAAAGCTCAGGAATAAATAAGGAATATTTGTAATAAAAACAAAGCGTTAAGTTTTTCCTGCTGATAAAGGAAATGATTGTACGTTAAACCAGCGTCCATCAGTCCAGGGGATGGACGGGCTTAATGTTTCCAGGCATCAGTGAGTAGACTTTTACACATAAGGTTTTTTTAAAAAAACAACAACACCAGGGTGTCCCCAAGAAAAGAAAGTAATCATTCCCTTTGTTGTGGCAACTGGAGTTGAAACAACAGCCTTTAACAAAAGGCTGCCAGCAGAAGGAGTTTCCGCCAGTTTTTAAAGAGGCAGGTGATGGCTGAGGAACAGTTTGTTTTAAGGAAGAAGGGGGGGGGAACACGGTTGCTTGTTTTTTTGGTACACAAGGAATTGTCCTGCCTTGCGCTGAACAATTCTTCTTATCTCTTTCCGCTGCTATGAGTCACCGTCTGGCTTGTGAGCAATTTATTTACCGGAAGCGACCCTTGGATCATGACTCCTTCTTATATTTCCTGAGCGCCTTACTTGCTCTCTAGTGCTTAAAAATAAGATGGATTGGCCACGTGTTACACATTTTCTTGCATCCAGGTTCTTTTGGCTGAAAGTATCTGCCTCCAACTGTTGTTTGTTATTTAACTGTGTTATTATCACCGTTCCTTTAAGTTATTTTGGTATGGAGTGGAAAGAGATTTTTTTTTTTTTTTTTTAAAAAGGAAGAGTTAAATTTTTATTGCAGTTGTTAGCTAGGGCTTTATCCCAGTCTTCCTTCAAAGAATTTGAGATTTGAGAAAGCACTACTCAGTTTATTCTTGCAAGGTGAGAACATAAAACTTGAAGCCTTGTTTTGTTGGATTAGACCCCTGGCCCTTCTCGTCTTGCAGTCTTTTCTCAGTGTGGCCCACCAACTGCCCAAGAAAGCTTGCTAGGCTCCCAGCAGATGGCCTTTAAAGAGCAAACTCACTGCCGTCAGAGCTAATATCCATTTCTACCCACAATTTCCACGAAACTTTTCTGAAGCTAGCCAAGCTGATAGCCAGCACCACATCTCATGGTAGCCAATCCCAAATGGATTGTTTAAAATAGTATTATCTGCCCTGATTCTTCCACAATGGAATTTCATTGGGTGATCTCTAGTTCTCACATTTATAGAATGGAGAAATAGTTTCTCCTTGTTCTCTTTATCCTTGCCGGGCTTATATTTTTTATAGATAGTCCTCAACTTAAGACCACAACTGAGTCCAAAATTCCATTGCTAAGCGAGACAGTTGCTAAGTGAGTTTTGCTCCACTTTACAAACTTCCTTGCCAGAGTTGTTAAGTGAAGATCTGCAGTTGTTAAGTTAGTAACACAGTTATTAAGTGAATCTGGCTCTCCTGTTGTTTTTGCTCATCAGAAGCTCGTAAAAAGTGATCACATGACCCCGAAAAATTGTAACTGTCATAAATATGAGCCAGTTGCCAAGCGTCCAAATTTTGATCATATGACCATGGGGGTGCTGCAACTGTCAAGTGTGAAGAAGTCTATAAGTCACTTTTTCAGTGGTGTTGTAACTTAAAATAGTCACTAAATAAATGGTTGTAAGTGGAGGACTATCTGTACATCTCAATCATGTTCCCTCTTGTTCACCCTTTCTCTAGACAAAGTAGACTCAAGTGTCACAACCTCTCTTCACAAGGAAGCTACTCCAACCCCTTAAATCATCTGAGTTGTCCTTTTCCTTTGTTTATTAGGCTTAGCAAAAGTGACTATTCAGTGGTTTCTCACTGCTGAGCGAGGATTTGAACCCAGGATGGAAATGTAACACCTTCAAATCTGACATCTCACTCCCAAACAATAGCTCCATTCTGAACGATATATTTTTCATTAGCTTTTGCTGCTGTGGCACACTATAAATTAGTAAAATGGGCTGGAATGCTCATTTCCAGAGAATGCTATAGAGATGTAAACAAATAAAAAAGTTATTGCTTAATAGAACACTTAATTTTATCCTAGCTTGGATTAGCACAGCATGTTAAACCTGGTTGAATCAAATTCAGTTCCTATGTTAGTATAATTTGTTATACTTGAACAAATAGACTGCATTCTGACATAATGGGAAATCTGATTCATACACCCCCCCTATCCATCCCCTTTTAGTTTAACATGTTGTGTGAATTCAGTATCAGTATTGGC
This sequence comes from Pituophis catenifer annectens, assembly GCF_029215685.1. Taxonomy (NCBI): domain Eukaryota; kingdom Metazoa; phylum Chordata; class Lepidosauria; order Squamata; family Colubridae; genus Pituophis; species Pituophis catenifer. The sequence goes on from NW_027256881.1 coordinate 335,313,001, forward strand.
TGCTCTCAAGATGTAAGCAAATGCAATACGGTCTTGATAGCTGGATTACAATCGGGCAAGTGAACAGCCATGTATTCTGGCACCTTCTGTCCATGAATTTGCATAAATCTAATAATGAATGATCCATTTCTGCGTCTCCATCTCTGGTAACAAAAATCTTTCCTTTTGAAATTCTGAAGACATTTGATCCGAAGAGAGGCTGATGAAACAAGGCAGGAGTTGGGAAGTTTGAGCATTCTGATTATCTCCAACATGCAGGTTGCAGAAGACCTGTTGTAGACCTGTTGCCCCACTCACATTTCTTAGCTTATTTATTTATTTATTTATTTATTTATTTATTTATTTATTTATTTATTTGTTTATTTATTTGTTTGTTTATTTGTTTGTTTGTTTGTTTATTTTTCACGCACGCACCCCCCTTAATATTTTTACAAATAACTCAAGGCAGCGAACATATCCAATGCACTTTCCTTTTCCTAATTTCCCTACAACAATCCTATGAGGTGGGGCTGGGCAGAAAGAGAGTGATTGGCCCAAAGCCAACTTTCATGCATAAAACAGGTCTAAAATTCATGATCTCCCACTTTCTAGCCTGCTGTTTTAACCAGTAGACCAAACTGTCTCCCCACAAGTGTGTGTGTGTGTGTGTGTATTGATGTGTGTGTGTGTGTGTGTTAAATCTGATTTTATTGTAAGACTTTGAACTCACCCCCTCCCTCACACACACATACACCTTTTTTTTCCACTCAGTGCTGCTCCTTTTGGAGTCCTTTGTTTGCACAATTGTTTTTACAGCTGCCGGGAAGTGTTTAGGGCACTGATTTACTTCACCATTCTCCCCAGGTGCCACTCTTCTCTCCTCTCCCCCCTCCCTAGCTGAATCAACTGCTCTCTTCCACAAACTGCTTCGTTTGCTCCCTGCAGGTATCCCCCAAAACTACCTTCTCTAGCATGTCATCCCACTGACCTCGCTGTTCCCAGCCATGCTGGCCAGATTGTTTGAGAGTGATGAAATCCATTCTCTACTACATCTGGACAAGGGCACCAGATTGGGAGGAACTGCTCCAAAAATGTCTGTTGTTCCGACCCCATTCAGAAAAGGCTCTAAAACAAGGGTGTCCAACCTTAGCAACTTTAAGACCAGTGGACTCCCAGAATTCCCCAGGCAGCCATGAGAGTTGAAATCCACAGGTCTTAAAATTGCTATGATTGGACACCCCTGCTCTAAAAACAGTTTGCAGCTTGACAGCAATGTTCATTGGCTTTAACAACAAGTATGAAAACTCAGCAGTAACTTACAGCCATCTTCTCTGGATGGACAAAAACATCTCCCTGGTTCCTTGTGCAATTCCTATTCCTTTGTTTTGAGCAGGAAATAGCAGTGACTGTTTTGACCAATGCTTGTTCTCCTTGATTAAAGGTCCTGTTCTAAAATATATACTTTGGTCATTCAGACAAGCTGGACGTCACTAGGAGGCTCTGAGTTCTAGTCCTGCCTTAGCCCTGAAAGACGGCTGGGTGACTCTGGGCCGGTCCCTCTCTCTCAACCCAACCCACCTCACAGGGTTATTGTTGTGGGTAAAATCATATTAGGGAGGAGAATTATGTATATTTGCCACCTTGAATTACTCATAAGGAGATAAAGGCGGGATTTAAAAAAAAAACCTAATAAATAAATAAGGTCTTTTGCCCTGTGGCATACTGTTTACTTGAAGCAAGAACTTCCAGGACGATCTTTTCATTGAAGGAGGATGCTGACTGGAGTGAAACCTTTTGTAATTTGCCATCGTTGCTGGACAATATTAACAAAATGAGCACAGCCAGAGATTTAATGAAAGAATAAATGATGATGGTGTTGTAGGGGGCCCAACAGCACAGTGGTGTTGAGCGCTAAATAAGCAAATGGTGAGAAAGGAGGGGGGGGGGGTTCTGTGGGAAGAGGGTCTCTACACCTGTCCTCTGCATAAACTGGTCCCACAAGCTTGGTGGGAAATCCCCTTTCACTCTCCCCTCTCCCAAACAGTATTGGGCCTACATGGGGGAACTACCCCTTGAAGCTAGAAAGACCACTTCCTCTGCTCACAAATCCCCAGTCCCAGCCCCACACGCAAGTATGAGCCAGGATGTGTTGGCCATGTGGCAGTGCGTGCATGCAATATGCATAACATTAAGTATACTCTACAGTCCAGCTTCCGCTTCTTGGCATCAAGTTAGAGAATATAGACTCAGCAGTGTTCCTCAACCTTGGCGACTTGAGGATGTGTGGACTTCAATTCCCAGAATTCCTCAGCCAGCAATGACTGGCTGGGGAATTCTGGGAGTTGAAGTCCACACATCCTCAAGTCACCAAGGTTGAGAAATACAAATATAGAGAACAAAAGAAGGCAGGCCTATGGAAATTAGTCTTTGGCAGAGTTTAATGTGCCCTAATATTTATTAAGATATAATTAGGGGGAAAGAGCATCACTTTATTGCCTCTGTAAATGACATGGGAATGTTTAACCTCCCATTTTATTTCTCTAAGAAGTGTATCCCTTGGTTATGCTGATGGAAGTATCTGATGTACTTTAAAAGTCAGTTTGCCAAAAAACCCCACACACCACACACACACACACACACACACACACACACACACACACACAGCCCTCATTCTTCTTCCCACGAGAGATCTGAATGTCTCTTCAGATGATCTACAGAAAAAAAGTCGTGTTTTTGCCTCAGTTAATAAGTAGCCTGTTGATGTTCCACGGAGTTTTCCTATCTGCACGTAAAAGATGTCCTGTTGCCTCAGTAATTTAGACAAGAAAATGGTTTCTTTGGCATTTGCCACACAGATGAAATTTGAACCTGGGAGTTTCCTATCCATGGGGGCTGGGTTGCAGAAAGTTATCCATTTTAGTGACATCCTTATATTGGATGACCAGTTTACATTAGGCTCCCTCAGATTGTTTACAGAATTAACAGAATAACAGGGTTGGAAGGGACCTCCGAGGTCTTCTAGTCCAACCCCCTGCTCAAGAAGGAGATTTTGTACCATTAAGGACAAATGGCCGTCAGATCTCTTCTTAAAAACCTCTATCAGTATTCTATGTTGTTCAGCCGGGGATGGTGACTTGAATGTGAAAACAAAAATGGCTTGTGTAAGAAGCTAAAGGCAAGAGCCGTGGTGGTACAGTGGTTAGAAATGCAGTTTTTCAGGCTAATTCTGCTGACTGACGATTGCCAGCTGTTTGGCAGTTCGATTCTTATTGGCTCAAGTTTGACTCAGCCTTCCATCCTTCCGAGGTCGGTAAAATGAGGACCCAGATTGTTAGGGGCAATATGCTGACTCTGTAAACCGCCTAGAGAGGGCTGTAAAGCACTGTGAAGCGGTATATAAGTCTAACTGCTATTGCTTGTGGGAAGGAATTCAGTTTGCAGCACATGACTGTAAATCTCGGTTGGAGGGATCAATTTGGTGCACAGAGGGCAGGATCAGCAGAACATTATATTTCCTGACTCTCGTGCTTGCACAAACCTAGCAGCAGATTATACATTTTATTTAATTCCAGACTGGAGGCAGCAACATTTAGCAGGCAAGTGAAATACTTGATAATTCGATCCATCTGGATTTGTGGGCTCTTGGGTTTTTTCCTCTTTTTTGCTTTTTCTTTTATATTTACTCTATTTACTCTTGCCACTGCACTTCCCCCTTTAATTTTTATTTTTTTATTTTAGCTAGGGTGAGATGCACATAGAAGTATCCTGGGCAAGGCTTTGTTGCAGGGCAGAGAACAGATGAGCCACAGCCAAAGGAAAGAACTCTACTTTGGGGTCTTTTTTATTTCCCTTCCAGAAATTATGTCTTGGGAGATGTGACAGAAAATAGATTTGCTGCCCTTAATGGCTTGAAGAGGCACCCACAGCTGGTAGATATTCTGGCCCCCTGCCCATCACCCTATACAGTCAACCAATCCTTCTGGACTATGTTTCTCCCAAGGGGTTTCCTCAAATACCTTAGCCTCAGCAATTCCTCAATGCCATAAATCAAGAAACAGAGGAAATGTTTCCTTAAAGGCTGCTCATTCTGGCTTATTCCGTAGCAAGGCACTATATCTCTGTCGAGGCTGTGCTCCTGCAGATGGTAGGAATGGATGGATTGCTTCTGTGCGATTATATTTAAACACCCAGTTATATAAAAACAAATGTGCTTGTTTCCTATATTCAAGAATTTTATCATGAGGAAGGACTCGGCCCTATGAGAGAGTTGTCCCATGTTTTGAAGTGAGACAGTACAAATTTAAATTGTTTGGCTCTGTATGAAGTCCTGATCAGCATATTTATTTATTTGGGCCTGAACTGGTCCTCTGTGGGCTTGTTCACAATTTTGTTCCAGTTAGGGAGAAATATCTGTTGGGTCCTTGGTACTCTCTGAGCTTGCTTGTTTTCTTTCAGATATTTAATTACCCAAACTAGATAACATTATCAGCACTGATGATGTTACCTAGCTTGGGTAATAAGACGTCTGCAAGAATAGAAAGCAAGCTCAGAGAACACCAAGGACCCCTCATTTTAACCCTGAGCTACAAATATTCTCTTTTATTGATAGACATATCTGCATTAGATAGGTTAGTAGGTGAAAGACAGACTTTTTTCCCTCAGAAATACTATATATTATTCTAAATGTTCTTAAAAGGCACCCTCAAAAACCTTTTAAAAGAAAAAAAAAGTAATAAAAATTTGGGAAGATTTCAGTATTCTCACTTGAGTTTGCTCAAGGTCCATGGATGAGAACGCAACGAATCTCATGATATTTAGGCACTTATATTCATTCATTTGTTTGCTAAGTTTATATCCTGCTTTTTTTTTTTCCAGGAGCCTCAGTTGTCATAAATAGTTTTTCCTCCTTTTTGCTCACAGCAACTATCGTGTGAGGAAAGTTTGGCTAGAGAGGGATGGCTCTCTGTGGTTGATAAGGGGACTTGAAGCTGAGTTTCTGCTCATATTCCAACCTCTTCACCAATATCCTATCTGTACTTTAAGATTTCACAATGCTACATAGTCCCTGGAAAATTTACCAGTCTTCATTTTTTAAAAAACAAATACACACAGCACCCAGGGATGTCTCTGCACTCTGCCCAAACTGTCTCACAAGGCTCTTATGCAAATAAAATAAGAAACCCATTGGGCTCCCATAGAGAAGGAAAAGGATAATTGCAAACATCAGTAAACAAAGTAATAATAAATAAACCATAAGTCAAATCTTTGTGACTTAACCCAGGTGGGCATCCTGCAAATTGGTTGAGACCAACATTTGGGGAGTGTTGTGAAAAAGCCAAAGAGTTATCTTAGGTGTTATCAAGGCTTAAGGGATACATTTCACCCTTAAAAAAGCAAAAAACAAAACAAAAACCCAACCCAATAATTTTAAAAACATTTGGGAAATTTAAAGAGCAAACTCGGTTTGGTTTCTTAAAACTCCCCCAATGTCTGTCCCATCAAAATACAGGTAATCCTCAACTTGCAACGACAATCGAGCCCAAAATTTGTTAGTTGAATTTTCCTCCATTTTACAACCTTTCTTGACACAATTGTTAAGTGAATCACTGCATTTAGTAAATTAGTAAAACGGTTGTTAAGTCAATCTGGCTTCCCTATTGACTTTGTTTATCAGAAGGTCGCAAAAGGTGATCAAATGAGCCCAGTACACTACAACTGTCATAAATATGAGTCAGTTGCCAAGCATCTCAATTTTGATCACATGACCATGAAGAGGCTGTAATGGTCATGAAGTGTGAGAAAGGGTCATAAGTCACTTTTTTCAGTGCTGCTGTAACTTTGAATAGTCACTAAATGAACTATTGTAAGTCAAGAACTATCTGTATAGGTAGAAATGATTGACAGACCTCTACAATTAATCATGGTCCCACTAATTGTACTCCCATGACCCTCAGACACCCCTTAACAAACTCTGGCCAGTCAAAAGTTGCTCTTCCCTAACTTACCCCAGTTAGGGGTAAGTCTATCCGGGTGATACTCACATTTTTGGCCTGGCAGTTTATCAGCACTAAGTGGTGAGCCTGGATATAGAAATACAATTATTCACTTGACTATAGGGCAGTGTTGGCAAACATTTTTTGCACCGAGTGCTGAAACGGGAGCGTGCATGCGCACGTCTGGTTTCCGGCACTCACATGTGCGCCAACCTGGTCTTCCTGTTTCTGGAGTGCATACACGTGCGAAGATGAGCTGTCCGATGTACATTTGCCGGCTCCACCTGGCCTTTCGGGGGTCCTCGCGCCCCCTGCCCACCCCCTGGTCCTTGTCAGGGTGACGGGACATCCCCGTCTGGGTGGCGGGACGACCTGATTCTGCAGCCCCGGACAGGGAGGGAAAGTTGGGCGGGGAATGCCACCTCCCTCTGCTGGAAATCCGGAGCACCTTCCCGGCCTCGGAGGAAAGGGGCATCGGCGTTCCCGGGGCTCAGTTGGGGGGCCAGCAGGCAGGAGAGCTTCACCCCAACTCTGGCCAGGATGAAACACACAGACCCCCAGCCCACCATGAGAACAAGCCAGCACGCTCCCCGTTTCCCGACTGGCATGCGTCTTACCCCTTGGCGGCGCCTTCCCGCTTCCAGGCCGATGCGCCTCTTACCCCTCGGTGGCGTCTCCATGCATGAGGAGCTGCTGTCTCCTCCGGCCCTCCTGGGGCAGCTCACCTCCTTTCCCTCCTGGCTGCTCCAGCATCCCGGTCGGAAGCGGCAGTGCGAGAACCGCGGCAGGAGCAGCAGGCAAACACTGCCCCATGCGCCCAAGCTGACCAGGCACTCCAGACCGTGGATACACGTCAATGCCGCGGGCTGGAAGGCTGGGGCCGGGCAAGAAGCCCACTCGGGCGGGAAGGAAGGGAAGCCCCAGCCTGCCTGTCCTGGCTGGCAGCTCTGCTCCCCTTGCTTATCCAGGTTCCACCACGCCGCCACGTGGTCTTCACGCATGCCCATGCGCACCTGGCGGCTGCTCTTTCAGTTTCTGGCGCTCCCACGTGCATGAAGACCAGCTGGCCGGTGCACCAGAACCCGGAAGAGCAACGGGCGACAGCTCACATGCCCGGAGAAATGGCTCTACATGCCACTTCCGGCACACATGCCATAGATTCGCCATCACGGCTATATAATGTACATATTTAAATGCTTTCAACATAGGCCAGGATGTCAAACTCAAGACCCAGGGGCCGGTTCCGGCCTGCAAGGTGCTTAGATCCGGCCCACAGGGCTGCCCTGGAAACAGCAAAGGACTGGCCCGCAGTGCCTCTGCCAGCAAAAATGGAGCTCGGGAGCCCGTTATCACTGGGAGAGCTCCTGGGCCACCACAGGTGCCTCCGACATGTATGACATTGAGCTGGCCATGTCCACCCTGGCCACGCCCACCCCAGCCCCCTGAGGTCAAACACAGTCCTGATGCGGCCCTCAATGAACACCCTTGACATAGGCTATCCTTCTACTTCTGTTCTTGGTTATCTTGTTGACCGCTAGAAATCCTTTTTCAAATAGAAAAGTGAGATAAACAGGTTTAAACTGCATAAATGTGAGCAAACCGCATGAAGCAGCTGCCATAAAAGCTTATGCTCCATTAAAAGCGTAATTTCCAGATCAGAGGAATTAAAAGCAGCAGAAGCATCTCACCTCTAAATTCTCCCTCTGCGGAGGGTACCTCTGTGGTCTTCCTCCCCTTCCCCCACAAATTGAAAGAGAAACTTTGCTTAAGGGTACAGAACCAATTGGAAAAGGATTTGTATGTATGCATGTATACAGACATGTACATCTGTGTTTGCTTTTCAGGTGTGGATTAGTGGCAGATACTACAGTAGTGTGTTAGCATGCACAGATGCTCTCTCTGCAAGGCCTCCAAATTCATTTCCCTACAATGGAAACAGGCAGGACTACTCACAGCGTGGAGAAGGATAGTTTGAACTTCTTGGCTGCAGATCTTTATTTACTTCCTCTCACTTGCAACTTTGATTTGAAAAGTTTTTTTTTCAGTGTTCTATAAACGTCTAGTATTTATTTATATGTTATTTCATCATATATGCCACTTGATTCCCAAGAATTCCAGGCAGATTATCATTATTAATTGTCCTTGACTCAGCAACCATTCGTTTAGTGACCGCTCAAAGTTACAATAGTTTTGAAAAATGTAACTTACGACCCAGTCCTCATACTTATGACCATTGGTGCACTCCCCACGATCATGTGATCAAAATTTGAGTGCTTGGTAACCAGCATGGTTACACCATCCCGGAATCCTGTGATCGCTGTTTGTGGCTTTTCCAGCCAGCTTGCCACAAGCAAAGTCAATCAGTTCACTTAAGGACCTCATGATTCACTTAACAACTGCAGTGATTTACTTAACAGTGGCAAAAAAAAAAGGTCATAAAATCGGGCATGTCTCACTTAACCATCTTGCTTAGCAGCAGAAATTCTATATCCCAATTGTGGTCGTAAATTGAGGACTGCCTATAACATCATAAAATTTAAATTAGAACCAATAGCAAGGTAAGTCCTGATATATCACCATTCAGGCAAAGAAAAATCTTACAGCTTAGACTACGATTCTTATTTTACTGCTTAGGAATTTCTGCACGCTGCCTTGGTGGTTGTCAGAAGAGCCTGATAAAAATAACACCTCTCAAGACGTTTAAAAGCATGTGGGAATTTACTCTCCAGGGTCCATGCAATCGAATGTGTTTTCCTCTTTTGCAAAGCATGGTCCAGAGGAATGGGTATCCGTGTCTGTGGGAGAATGGCATTCCTGTTGTGGGTAGCTAGTGGGAAAACAATTTTGCTATGAGAATTAAAGCTAATTATCAGTCAACTAATTTCATTGATTTTTCCAAATCTCACTCAGCAGTTTGCTTGTCCCAGGCTGATTCTCAGGCTGATTAGGCAGCAAAAGCGGCTTATTATGAAAGTGTTTATCATGGCAGCTGTCTGCCACCTCTTTTTCAAATCAAATTACCGCATCCCTTACTCCCCTCCTCCACAAAGGAGCTAGATGGTACATTCTGACACCAAAAGGATTCTAACATTGGGTCTCACCACCTCTCTCCCATGACCTTTTAAGTTGTGGCTTCTAGCTTTATGACATCCAAGAACATTGTGTTCTACAGGCTGGAGTTTGGGTGTGTACGCGTAGGAAAAATTACTGAAAAATTGTACTTCCTTCCTCTCCCCAAGAGGTAAAAGATTTTGAAGTTTTGTGGATTGTTTGGCTCAGGTGGGATGGAATGGGAGCAAATAACCAGAAGGAAGGAGGAGGAGGAGGAGATCTGCTTCCTCCCCTTCCCGCACCTCTTTTTCCTCCTCATCTTTCTTCTCCCCTTTTTATTTTTTCTCTCAAATCTCCTTTGTGGATTAATTAAAAATATCAATTAAAAACATTCCTTTGTGGGTTATTATGAGCTGCGGTGGCACAGTGGTTAGGTTGCAGTACTACAGGCTACTTCTGCTGACTGTCGGCTGCCTGCAATTTGGCAGTTCAAATCTCACTGGCTCAAGGTTGACTCAGCCTCCCATCCTTCCAGAGTGGGTAAAATGGGGACCAATATGCTGATTCTGTAAACCGCTTAGCGAGGGCTGTAAAAGCACTGTAAAGTGGTATATAAGTCTAAGTGCTACCAGTTGTTATTATTCAGCAAATTCTGTGCTTTTTCTTTGCCCAAGGCAAGAAAACCTTATTCCTAGTATTCAATCAATACGGGTTCTTGAGAGATTTGTGGCACTTAAAGTTGTGGGGCTTCAGGTCAGTAGCTTCCTAGTTCACCCTGTAGTTTATGATGGCTCACAATTTAGGATGGCAGGGAGTAGGGCATGGGGTTTACTGGTTTACTATACTGGTTTACTGGATTTAGCTACTTCCTTACATGGATAAATAGCCAACCTGCAACATCTCTGCCTCCTTGTGCAATTGGGCACCATTTCTTCAGTGCTACGCAAATAGACTGGTTGAACCAATCCAAGATCTGAACTTTGAAAAGCTGAGGATGGAGAACTTATTTTCCAAAGCACCAGAGGGCAGGACAAGAAGCAATGGATTGAAACTAATCAAGGAGAGAAATAACCTGGAATTGAGGAGAAACTTTCTAACAGTGAGGACAATCAACCAGTGGAACAACTTGTCTTCAGAAGTTATGGGTGCTTCATCACTGGAAGTTTTTAAGAAAAGACTGGACAGCCACCAGTCTGAAATGGTATAGGTCCATGATGGCAAACCTAGGGCAAGCGTGCCACAGGTAGCACGCGGAGCCATATCGGTGGGCACATGAACTCAGCTGCGGCACACATGCGCTTGCCGGCCAGCTGATTTTCGGGCCTTCTGGGCCACCAGGAAGTAGGGAAACAGGCTATTTCCGGCCTCTGGAGGATTTCTGGGGGGGGAGGCCGTTTTTGCCCTCCCCAGGTTCCAGAGCCTCTCTAGGAGCAAAAAACGGGCCTATCGGGCCCACTGTGCCAAAAGCGGGGAGAGTGCGGGAGGGTTGCGGGCATAGAATTATGGGTGTGGACACCCGCCCCTCCCCCCGCACTGCCCTCGCTTTTGGCATGCGATGGCAAAAAGATTAGCCATCACTGGTATAGCATCTCCTGCTTGAACGGGGTTGGACTGGAAAACCTCCAAGGTCCCTTCCAGTTCTATTTGGATTGATTGATTGATTGATTGATGTTCTCTCCCCTGAGTCATCAAACCTGACTCCGTACAATTCATTCTCATTCTGTTGCAAAATTTTAGCAGAGACTCCATATCACGTGAAGTAGGTTTTCTCTGCGCGTGCAAATAGTGACAAGCACTTGACCCTAATCTTAACTCTTTCCTTCAGCAAGAGCACGTGCAGCTGTTATTCCTTTTTTCAAAAAAAATAAAACACCACTATAGTCTGTGCGTGTGTGTTTGTATTTGCCTACTACCTACAGTTCCCTTTTTACCCTGCCTAAATATGTCGTTAATGTTGAACTTCAGTGAGATACTTTTATCTGTGCAGTGGGTCACTGGGTGAAGTCAGTCTGTATCTACCTGCATCTACTCCAGTGTAAAAAAGTGACCGGGGGGGGGGGAGTTTCGTGCAGGGGGCGGGGGCACGGAGAAAGAACGTTCTCTCTTTCTGACAGCTACATCTTATACTATTAGTATATTTTAATTAGAACATGAGCACAGAATGCTTCATGAATATTCATGAGTGGGGTTATTAAAATGCATAATTAATCTATAGAGTTTCTATCTCCACCCCACCATTTTAATAACTCTATTAATGGAATGGGGATGGGTGAAGCCAGGGGCAGAGAGAGAGAGAGAGAGAAAGAGAGGGAGAGAGAATGAGTGTTTTCTTATGCCTTCCAGTCTGGGAAATAACATGCGATGTTAGGAAGTTTTGGCAAGCTGAAAGCGTTATCTGCTGTTTATTTTCCTGTTCCTTTTATTTTTATTCCAGTTAATGCTCTCCTTTTCCTCCAGAGAGCCCTCATGTAGGGTTGCCCCCAATTGTTTATGAGCTTTGTGACTAAATGAGAATTTGAATGTAAATCTCTTGTTTTTAATCTAGTACTCTAATCTGTCCTCCATCTTGATGTGTTTCAGATATGTTAAACATGTCTGTGCTGGCTAAGGATGATGGAAAGTGTAGTAAAATAAACCTAAGAGGCTGGGGAAAGCTTCTGTAACTGCAAAAAATGCATGAAGACATTGTGTGTGTGTTGCATTGTATTGCATTATTGCATTAAATATTAAATTGCATGAAGATACAATGTGCATATATATGTGGCTGCATAGAGCGTACCTAGCACTATCTATGTTTTTAGTCTATTTTGGAGCTTGGAGGGCTCTTTGTGAACATTTCCCCATTGGTCCCATAGCACAAGGGAAGATGTTTCTTCTCTTTTTTTTCTAAAAAAATGGAAAGGCTCAGCAAAACATCGAATCTTTTTGAACAGAACTGAGTTTGCAGGTTCCAGTTTAATTGGACAAACCATCTCTTTCAGCTGGTGAACGCCTTATGAAGTGTGAAATTTGAATATTTCAAATATTTGAATATTTTACACTTTCAAGATTGGTAGCTATCTTAAGAAATGGAAATGACACCATTTAAGGCAGAACTAAAGATTTCATTTGTTCTCGACTTACAACCAGTTGCTTAGTGATAATTCAAAGTCACGATACACCCAGAAAATGGGACCAACACACACACACACCGCAGTCATGTCAGCACTTCTAATTTTCAGCGGAACTGTGCCCATAGTAAATCTTTGGTTCGCTTAACGACCATGGTGTTCATGTAATTATTGTGGATTCTCCTATGACCGCTGCAAAAAAGGTTGTAAAATTGTTTTGCGACCATCATGATTTACAACCATGATGAGCAACCTCTGGTCATAGGTCAAGAACTATGCATTTAATATATAATGTATTTATTGTAAGGAGAAACAGCCAAGTTCTGAATTTATTTGAGATGATCTTTTAGGTTTGGCTCTGCCAATTTGGTGCATCCATGTTATTTGTGGCTTCCTAAGACCTTGAGGTGGCTTCGGGAAGAATGATTTATAGTAATGAAATGAAAAGAAAAGTTATCCATTGTGGAAAATTTAGTGGGAGTGTGAAACCTTGGCTTTTAATAGATATGCTCCTGTATTACCTGGTCATCTGCCTACTTTCAATTACCTTTATGCTTTGCAGAGGCAGATTGATATTTGGATATTGAGATGGATATCTAAATTTAGGTATTTGGATATCTAAATTTAACAAATACACATTCCCAAGGTGGGAAAGTCAGTCATATTACCTTGACTTGGATTCATAAAGCATCTCCATTGATTCAAAAACAAGATTTGGCCTCTTCTCTTTACAGAACCCTAGATAGCTTCTGAGTACTTTTCACTTTAAAAAAGCTTTAAGTGAATATAAAAATGGGTTTTTGTGTTCTCTTTAAACATTGCCTCTTGTGTTTCCTTACTTATTTCAATTACATTGCTTTTAAGCTTGAGTACTTCATTTGAACACAGTGGTTGATTATAGGTCTCTTCCAGAAAAGGGACATGGATCCCAACTCCTCCTTCCCTTCTTATTTCTGTATTTCCTCCCTGTGCCATGTGCTTTGCAACTCCTTGGGGCAGGATCCTAACAGAAGATCTGGACAGGTGGAAAAATAAGAAATTGAGTATGTCTAGTTCAATGAAAAGGACTAGGGGAAACACAAGAGCAGACTTCCAATATTCAGAACGTCTTCTGAATAGTTTTTATCCCAGAGCTATAATTGCACTCAACAATGAACTAAAGGGCCACCATCAATGAGCTGTTGGACAGCATTACTTGGTCTGCTGTGTGGATGCTTGGGTTTAGGGGTGGGGAGTATTTGGTGGGTGGGGGTGTGTCTGGTGATTGTCATATGTATTGGGCTTTGTCTCTGGGTGTTATGTGAATTTCGTTGTATGGGTATACTGTGTATATATGTACAATGACAATAAACTTTATATTATATTAATTATATTATATTATATAATATTAATTATATATTATATTTGGAAAAGCTGTGGTGGCGCAGTGGTTAGAATGCAGTATTGCAGGTTAGTTCTGCCGACTGCCGGCAGTTCGATTCTCACTGGCTCAAGGTTGACTCAGCCTTCCATCCTTCAGAGGTCAGTAAAATGAGGACCCAGATTGTTGGGGGCAAAATGCTAACTCTGTAAACTGTTTAGAGAGGGCTGTAAAAGCACTATGAAGCGGTATATGTCTAAGTGCTATTGCTATTGCTATTTGAGGGGCTGCAACAAAAAACAGGGAATCAACTTATTTTCCAAAGCACCTGAAGGTAGAACCAGAAGCAATGGATGGAAACTAATCAAGAAGAAAATCAACCTAGAAATAAAGAGAAATTTATTGACAGAACAATTAATCAATGGAATGACTTGCCTCCAAAAGTTGTGGACGTTTTTCAGAAGAGATTGGAAAACCATTTGTCTGGAATGATATAGGGTCTCTTACTTGAGCAGAGGGTTGGACTAGAAGACCTCCAAGGTCCCTTCCAGCTTGGTTATTCTGTTAATTTTGTAAACAGTCTTTGAACATTACCACCTTTCCTACCTTTTAAATTTTGTGTGCATCTGTCTGGAACGTACTTCGGTTTGATCCCCCCCACCAGTTCCAGAAAACACAGCTGATATCATTCTGAAAGAGCAGGATGGAAAGGAAGAAATAAAACATCAGCAGAGCAAAATTTGCAGTATTGCCAGCCTTGAGAAGAATAGGTAGCACTTTGGTGTTTTTCGTAGTTGCATTAAGCATCTTACTTCCACCGCCAGCCTCAATCCTGCAATGTAATCACATTGGATTTTTTTTTATTAGAAAACAAACTCTAAATGAGAGTTATGAATATTCATTAGGAGTGGAGATTAATATGCATAATTATGCAAATTAGACAGCAATTAAACACCAATTCTCCGGGGAAATGATTAACACAAAAGGCTTCGGAATGGAAGCATGTAATTTTGAAAGAAATTTCTGGTTAAATGAACAGTAGGGAGAGGGAAGGAGAGAAAAAGATGGTGTGTTTCTCATAATAATATGCTTTTAAAAAAATACACGTATACAAACATAGTAGAGTTGGACTTCAAAGCCTCCTTGTGATGATAGAGCTGTAGTTACTATCTGAGCATGAGATGAAATTAAAGGAATCGTTCTAAGATGGACACCGTCTCCAAATGAAGCTGGTTTGCCATCTTGGTCTTGGCTGATTTCCAGATCTCTAATACTGGCATTAGTCAAGGAGAGGAAACATCCTATTGGAAACGAAAAATACCCATTGTACACATAAAACGTTCCCTGCCCGTAATATTTTGGACATGGAAGGGGACGGTCTTATTCCAGACATGTTTGATTTGCAATCATATCAGAGCAGAGATGAAGCTAAGGAAATCCAGGCAGTTCAAAGGAATATACAGGTTTATTGTATGCTAAAGCTTTCTACAAGAATCTGAGCTACTAAAGCACATTGGCGGTAGATAAGAGTCAATGGAATTCAAGGCGGGGCTGGACTTAGATCTCTTGTGAGCAGGAAAGGATTCGAGACTGATAACACGTTTGACCCCCTCCCTGGAGTTCAGCCTGGTCATCTCCTACAATAGCAGTAAAATGGTCTTCTGACCTGTTAAAAAATGCCTGAAGCTGTTCAATGGGAGGAGACCAGCATAGAATTGCCATCCTATTTTGTAGGGACTTCGTTTATTTATTTATATATATTTGCAGAATTCACCCTGTTCTCATACAAAAACACTTGGCAGCTTGAGAGGGAGGGGTTGCTCTAGTCTATCTAAGGAGAGAAAAAATAGTGGAATAGCTTTTTCAAAAGGCAGTTAGCTCATCTTAAGCCATCTTCCTCTGCAGGGAAGCCAGGAGTACATTCTTGATTCTTCTTGTACTTTGTCAGTATTTGAGTTGGACCTTCCCCAACTTGGCAGCCTCAAGATGCATCAGGGCTAAAATTCCCAGAATTTTCAATTGGAATGGACCATTCATAGCGTTCGTGAATGTATATAATACTACAGCGAGATCTAGCAAGCTTCTCCCAAGCGGATGTCCATAGCCATTTCCCAGAATCTGTAATCTGCAGCTGTGCTGCTACTTCCATAACAAACACAAGGAATTAAATCTCTATGTGGATGAGAAATAAAGAGGTCTATTTTGCTGCAATATTTCTTCAGACTTCTGGGGAAGATGGTTTGCTTTTTGGGGACCTCATTTCCTATCTGGATGCAAATAAAGTTTAGTCAGTGGTGAAATGGGATGGAGATATCAACAAAAGAGGAAGGTCCTTCTTGATGATAACAAGGGTCCACCTCAGTGCGGCCATCTTGCCATGGCCATCTTGCCATGTCCACCTCGGCGCGGCTACCTCAGCGCCACCATCTCAGTGTGGGACAGATTGCCATCCTGCTGGAGGCTGGACCCAGATCTGGAGACACGGCCTGTTCCGACATTGTGATTGACGAAGGGAGGTGTCACACCGAGTTGTCTCATGGCGAGTTTCCCATGGTGATTTGTCCTGTGCTAAGATGACGGCACCAAGATGGCCACGCTGAGATGGCTGTGGTGACACAGCTATGGCAAGATGGCAGTGCCAAGGTGGTGCTGCCAATATGTCTCATTCTGGACCACTTATAATTTCTTCTAGAATGTAAATGGTGGACCAATTAGCTTTGGCTAAGAAAGAAAATAATTGGTTCCATTAACTGTCTCCTTCCCATCCACCCCCCTTCATAATTTGAGCATACTGAATTTTCCCACCTCCTTTCCTGTAATGTTTCTCTAGCCAAAGCAGCTTTTGGGAAAGGTAAGTGGTATGTGTTACAACTCCCTTGAGGTGTTACACATATTAAATAAAATTTGCCCTCTCACAATTTTGCCAAACATATCAACTGAGGCTCCTTTGAAGCTGAATCTGTGTGGAAAATTTGCAAAACAGGAAAAGTCAGTGTTGGTTTGGGATTTTCATCCAAATATTTTTGTATTTGTGAAAGGAAGAGTTAACTTTGAGAGAGTCTGTCCTTTGAAGATCCTGTAGATCAAAGTAATCTTTGTTTTTTCTCCCCCTCTTTCTCCGAAAGGTTTGGATGAGCGACCGACTTCAGGTTCTTGGGCAACAGGAGATCAGAACAACTCCACGTTTGACCAAGTCAGGGTAAGGATCGGGAAGATCTGTTCATTGCAAGATCCAAATGGATCTTTGGGGGTTTGTCCATACATGTGTCTTTTGAGATGAGAAAGTGAACTACCCGAATTCCCTTTTTCTTGAAAATGTAGGAAAAATAGCTTTCCTCTCACCCTAATTCTTGCTGAGCTATTTAATTTTGAGAAATCAAATCTTTAATTTTAAGGAATTATTTTCTGAGAGCATCCTGTCATATGTCCTATAGGAAATCAATCCATAAGCATGAGGTGAAAACAACAACTTTCTTGCTTGTATATGCTTAGTGGGATCATATTTCAAAGATATTCTTTACCTTGCTCCTAAATCTCCCAGACCTGCTTACATATAATAATGTAAAATCGGTGCTTCTCATTCAGTTTATAGTCTAATACAGAAAAAAAAGAGATGAAGAAGGAAGAGGAAATGACAGGCTTACGAATCAATTCTTAAAGTTCTATTGCAGTTCAAGTTAAGTTCAGATCATAAAATGATCATCTGGAATGGAAGTAGTTGAGAGAAAAACAGAGCCTGAAGGAATTGGTATTTTAACAAAGATGAGGTTTATTCCATGGAACCTAATGGAATGGCTGATATACACTAAGAGATTGTCCACGAGATTAAGGTTCTGCTTAGCTATCTCAGTGAATTGTTTGGTCATCTTGTTTTTGAGTCTGATCTGTCTTCCTTCCAACATTAATCATCCATCTTTTTGAACTATGTTTGATTTATTTTCTTTCCCACGATAATAGCAGGTGAAGAGAATGGTTTTTCCAGAACCTTCCCTGTTCTGGAGAGTACCATATTTATTTACTTATGGAATTTAGAAGCCACCCATCTAACTCTGAGGTGGATTCCGTCTTTTATGATGGAGGCTTTCTGTATGTGCTGAGGTTTTGTGATTTCCTCACTTCCCTCCATAACCCTGAGGCAGCATGGCTTAAGGGAAGTGTGTTGACTTATTTAACTTGTGCACCACTTCAGCCGAGATCCAGTCTGGTGTAAGGCATCAGGCTAGAAACTGGGAGATGGTGAATCCTAGTCCCGCACCTTGGGCAAGAAGCCAACTGGTTGACTTGGCTTGGGCCAGTCATTCTCTCTCAGCATAGGAAAACACTTCTGAAAAACCTTGCCAAGAAACTTCAAGGACTTGTCCAGGCAATCTTTGAGAATCGGGCATGATTGAACAGGAGGGGGAAAAATTGAAAAATGAGAGTATATAGCAGTGATAGCTAACCTTTTTGCCATCGTGTACCAAAAGCAGGGGGAACATGAGGGGGGTCGCGCGCACGTGTGCCCACACCCATAATGCAATGTGCCCCCGCGCATGTGCTCCCCCACCCGCTTTTGGCACATGATGGCCCGGTAGGCCTATTTTTCGCCCTCCCCAGGCTCCAGAGGCTTTCTTGGAGCCTGGGGATGGCGAAAACGGCCTTCCCCACCTCCCCAGAGGCCCTCCGGAGGCCGGAAACAGCCTATTTCCCAACTTCCGGTGGGCCCAGAAGGCCCAAAAAATCAGCTGGCTGGCGCGTGCAGGTGTGCTGCAGCTGAACTAGGACAATGCTCACGTGCCCACCAATCTGGCTCCGTGTGCCACCTGTGGCACACGTGCCATAGTTTTGCCATCCTGGGTATATAGAAACAGTTTGCTAGTCAGTTGGAGTTGATTTGATCCATTCCAAGATAGCTGGCCTTTATACGATCCAACTAAATTGAATTGTAAAGGTGTATTTTGATTTGGAAATGGTTCTGGGATACCCATAATCTTGTGGATTGAGATAGGAGTGGGTAGGCAATGTGCTTCATGACTATGGATACTAATTTTTTTTCCCCTTATAGCAGGGTTATGGCGAAGGTTCACACTACAGTGAACACAGGGACCTGCCATCCCATAACAGCATATCTTCGTCATCATTCCTGGGGTCTGGAATAGTAGGTAAGTGTCCCTGCTTGGAGCAAGTCTTGACATTGTAAAATTTTGCTCACCTGGAACTCTACCCACCAACAAGATGACTGCTGTATTTGATGGGACTGGTCCTGTTTGATTTTAGTAGAAAGGGAGATGATAGCAGAACGTAACCTGCTTTCTTCCTGGTCATCTCATCAGCCTTCTGATGATGCTTTGTTGACCACCTTGGTCAGGGGTCAGTAACCTATGGCTCCAGAGCCACATGTGGCTCTTTGGGCCCTCTGCTGTGACTCCCTGTCAAGTGATCCCAAGACTGGCTGGCCCCGTCCCTCGCCCTCCCCTCCCAGTCACTCCTCACCTGGCCTGAGAAGGTAAGGGAAATGGTGGGGGATGGAGACGCGGCCAGGGCAGAGACAGAGAGATACAGAAACAGCGGGGGAGAGAGAGACATAGAGATATACAGAGAGAGAGGGGGGAGGGAGGGAGGGAGGGGAGAGAGAGATATGTCAAAAGGATTTTGTGGTTCCCGGTGTTTTTTAACAACTGGTTCTCTACCCTAATGACCGGCTGGGTAGGCGTGGCTAGGGGGGTGTCATGTGACCGGTGGAAGTGAGTGACATTGAGTTGGCCACACCCACCCAGGTTTTGTGGCTCCCGGTGTTTTCTTTTCTGTGGGAAGCGGGTCCAAATGGCTCTTTGAGAATTTAAGATTGCAGACCCCTGACCTTGGTTATTAGTCTTTGTGTGACTTGTCTCTCAGCCATCACCATTTCCTGATTCCCTTGTGGGGAAAAATGGGAAATGTCGATCTTGCTCAGAACCAAGAGAATCCTTACGTTCATAGGAATTATTGCATAGGAATTATTGCATAGGAATTAATTTTTCTGGCTGCCCCAGTTAAATGGAACCAGCAGCATCGCTTTTCTTGCAAGGCCATTTCTGAAGGTGAGGGGTCCTTGGTGCTGTCTGAGTCTGGTTGTTTTCTTGCAGTCGTTTCATTACCCAGACTAGGTAACATCATCAACAGTGATGACGTGGCAGATAGTCCTCGAATTACGACCACAATTGAGCCCAAAATTTATGTTGCTAGGTGAGACATTTGTTGAGTGAGTTTTGCCCCATTTTACGAACTTTTTTTTTTTTTTTAATTTGATTTATATGCCGCCCTTCTCCGGAGACTCAGGGCGGCTTACAATGCGTTAAGCAATAAGCAATAGCCTTCATTCTTTTGTATATTTTATACAAAGTCAGCTTATTGCCCCCACAAACTGGGTCCTCATTTCACCTACCTTAGAAAGGATGGAAGGCTGAGTCAACCTTGAGCCTTGGAGAGATTCGAACCAGCAGAAATTGCAGGCAGTTGGTCTTAATAACAAGGTGCATTAAACCATTGTACTATCAACTTCCTTGCCAAAGTTGTTAAATGAATCACTGCAGTTGTAAAGTTAGTAACACGGTTGTTAAGTGAATCTGGCTTCCCCCGTTGACTTTGCTTCTCAGAAGGTCGCAAAATGGGATCACATGACCCTTGGGACACTTGCAACCGTCATAAATACGAGTCAGTTGCCAAGCATCTGAATTCTGCTCACATGCCCAGAGGGATGCTGCAAAGGTCACAACTGTGAAAAATGGTCGTAAGTCACATTTTTCAGTGCTATTGTAACTTTGAACGGTCACTAAACAAATTGTTGTAAGTCGAGGAATACCTGTACCTAGTTTGTATAATGAAACGCCTGCAAGAAAACAACCAAGTTCATACAGCACCAAGGTAACAGTAACAGAGTTGGACGGGAACTTGGAGGTCATCTAGTCCAGCCCCCTGCTCACGCAGGAGACCTACACTAGGGATTCGAACCACCAAACTGCCGACCTTTCTGATCGACAAGCTCAGTGTTTTAGCCACTGAGCCACCAAGGATCCCTCATTTCAACCCAGAGCTACAAATATTCTCCTTTGGAAGGGGTGTTTGTACATATAAAGCCACATGACTCACATTTTTGAGGTACTCTTAACGGATCCCCCTCCCCCACACCTCCTGAGAGCATTTGTGAATTAATCAACAGTAAGGGAGAAAAGCAAAGGGGTTGGTGGGAATTATTTAACTGTTAGGAAGGAAACCAAACCGCCTGAGTAGATCTCTTTCAAGTAATTATTTCTAGCAATTAACTCCTTTTCAGGGCTAAGCTTGCTAATCTAGCCAGCATTGTAACTGGTGTGCATCCTGGACAATGGGTTTTAATCGGTTCACAGTCTTCCGCTCCTCCCTCCCAACTGCCTTTAATCTCAACATGTTATCTTTCCTCCTCTGTTCCCTTGCTAGGAATTATATACTTAATAGAATGATTGGTTTTGAAAATCCCATTTTTCTTCCAAATGCCACAGTGAGGGGGGAAACCCTTTGTGTTCCTTCAACCAGACCCTGAAATATCCACATGTTCGTGTTTGGCCACCAGCTGAGACATGTTAGCAATTTGTAGGGCAGAGAGGTATGCAAAAGAACCATTGCATCTTTCTCCTGAATGCCAATCTTGCTGCCCTGGGATGGCCTGGCATATTTTTCTGGAACTTAATCCTCTGAACCGGAAGCTGTTGGGGTGTGTTCTGGCCAAGATCCTAGAATGTTGGGTTTTGCTCGTGCCTAGGATTACATTGGCTGTTTCCTGACTTAATGCTAAGCCAGGATTTGTTAACCATTGTGTGTTGAAACATCAAGAGCATGTTCATTTACACAGCATGTGGGGGGGGGGAAGCAATAGATAGGTTAATTGATCCTGGAAAGTCAGCTGCCAACCAAATAGCATTTTGTGTAGATGAGCCAATGAATGCCAACCATAGTTAAACATACTTTTTAAAAAAATCTCCACAGGTAAGGTAGCTTCTTTCCCCCTCTGACTGAGAACTAACAAATTTGTATCTTTGCCTATCATTCTTTAGTGCGAGCAACAAACTGGGCAGAGCCAAGCTAAACCATAGTTTCCACAATACATTGAAAGACTTACCTTAGGGTGAAGGCAACAAAACAGGGGCCTGGTGGCTCAGCAGACTGATAGCATTGTGATTAACACCAGCTGTCTGCAATTACTGTAAGTTCGAATCTCGCCAGGCTCAAGGTTGACTCAGCCTTCCATCCTTTCTAAGGTAGGTAAATTGAGGACCCAGTTTGTGCGGGCAATAAGCTGACTTTGTATAAATATACAAAAGTATGAAGGCTATTGCTTAACGCATTGTAAGCCGCCCTGAGTCTCCAGAGAAGGGCAGCATATAAATCAAATTTTTAAAAAAACCATGGTTATTGCTAACCCAAGTGAAGCTTATTTGGATTGTGATTCTATTTTTGCAGGAGTCAAGCGCAAAAATTCACAAATGTCAAAAAGTTCACAAATGTATATCTGCATAAGGCCTATGAGGAGTAGATGTGAAATTCTGAATTTCTCCAACCTACTAATTGGATTAATTGCCTTCTCTCCTCCCCGCCCCCTCCAGCCAATCTGTCTCCTTATTAACAATTCTTAACCCTTTCGGAAACAGACGTCCTTTAGAGAGGCAATCAAAATTCAACATCACATCCTTCCTGCTAAGGCAACCTGCTTTCCAGGGCAGAATGTATTAGATCCATGCATAGAACGAGACATGTTTTCTGTTTCATATGTACTTCTACTGACCACCCTTATAGCAGTGTAGATTTCGTCATAATTTCCTGAAGTTAGCAGTGATGATTTTAAAATTAAATGGTCAGGTCTAAGAATTATCTTGGGGGGGGGAGACAAAAAGGTCCTAGGACTGTACCAGTTATCTGACAGGAGTGGGGGGAGGTCCTGAGACTGAAGCCAGTAGTTCTTTGGGCATTTTGATAGTGTTAACCATCTTGAAATCAAGCAATAACAGATGCATGATCGCTATTATAATAGCTGGCACTTGAAAACATACCAGCTTTTAATATACAGGCAGTCCTCAACTTAACGACCATAATTGAGCCTCAAATTTCCATTGCTAAGCAGGACAGTAGCTAAGTGAGTTTTGCCCCGTTTTGCGATCTTTCTTGCCACAGTTATTAAGGGAATCACTGCCGTTGATAAGTTAGTAACATGGTTGTTAAGTGAATCTGGCTTCCCCGTTGATTTTGCTTGTTCAGAAGGTCACAAAAGGTGAAAATTCAAAATGCCAAGCCTTTGAATTTTGATCACGTGACCATGGGGACGCTGCAACGGTCGTAAGTGTGGGGAAATGGCCCTAGGTCACTTTTTTCATTGCTGTAGTAACTTCAAACGGTCCCGAAATGAATGGTTGTAAATCGAGGACTACCTGTATTACAAAATGAGGGGCAAGGAAGGAGAGATGGCTGCAGTTCTCTTCTCCCACCAGCCTCGCGTCATGTCTAAGCAGCAGCCCTGATTTGAAGGCATCCGTGTGTAAACTCCCAGTAGGCCGAACAAATTGCCTGTGTGGAACACACCTGTTCTTCCCTGATGAAATCCATTGTCAAATGGAGAAAGATACCCTAAAGTCACTGGTGTGTCTCTCTTACTCTGCAGCTTTGCTTTAATTTGGTTCATTGGTTGCAACTCTGAATGTTATGTGTGTATGCATGCATGCAGCTAGGGCCATTATCTCAACCGTATTGCAACTCTGCAGAAAGGATTCAGGATTGTTGTGTGCCAAAATCAAGAAATCCCTGCAGGCAAACCCTCACGGAATTTCCATTTTGACTATTCCTTTGCAATGATGACCTATCCATGACCTGCAATTTGTATATTAATGGCCCTTACATGATTCAGATTTCTTATTTAACCATGATTTGGTTGGTGTGCTAGACCTTTGTTATTTCCAGTTCATTCATATTTGAAAAATAAGTTTGTATTTTAATTTATTCCCAAAGGCTTTGAAAAAGAGTCATAGAGTCGTAATGAGAGCTCTGACAACTTCCATTTAGCTTAGCTGTTTATTTCCCCAGTGTTAAGGTTATTTTGCCTGGTTTCCTCCCGTTTATGAATTTTCAAGGGAGTCTGCATAAAAATTTGCATAAATTTTGTCCATTTTTTCCTTATGCTGTACAATCTACTTTTGCACACAATTTTCCAATACTTGCATTTTTTGGAAGCCATTTCTCACTAAGGGTTGGGTTTTCCCAAATAACACAATTTTTGGAATTCAGAAAAATACAGATTTGAGTGTATTATTGTTTTCTAGGTTTATAGAACTTAGAGATGTAAGAATTTTATAAGCTTCAATTAAAATGTTTGCCGTGCAAAAGTTGTTCCCTATTTCCAGCCAAAAAAAGACATCTGAGACCCAATGGGCATAGGTTGAAGGTGGATAATGAGTATCCCTTTCCATTTTATAGCTCCAGGAATTCACCAAAATTGTATTTCTGAAATTTGGCTGCAAAAATGTTGAAAAATGTAGAGCCGTGGTGGCACAGTGGTTAAAATGCAGTATTGCAGCCTAATTCTGACGGCTGCCAGCAGTTTGATCCTGACCGGCTCAAGGTTGATTCAGCTTTCCATCCTTTCTGAGAAAAAAATTCCTGACAATTAGAACAATTAATCAATGGAACAAGTTGCCTTCAGAAGTTGTGAATGCTCCAACACTGAAGATTGGACAACTATTTGTCTGAAATGGTATACGACAGGGGTGTCAAACTCGATTTCATTGGGGGCTGCATCACGGTTGTGTTTGACCTTGGGGGGCTGGGATGAGCGTGGCCTGGGTGGGTGTGGCCGGCTCGATGTCACTCACGTTGCGAGCGCCTATGAGCGCTCTGCCAGCAAAAATGGAGCTTGGGAGTGCTGCCCGTGGCCCTTGCGAGCTCTGTTTTCGGCTGCGATGGCCTCCTGCAACCCTCTGCCAGTGAAAACGGAGCTCAGGAGGATTGCACACAGCCCTCCCGAGCTCTGTTTTCACTGGCAGAGGCACTGCGGGGCAGTCCTTCGCTGTTTCCAGGACAGCCCCACGGGTCAGATCTAAACACCCCGTGGACCGGATCCGGCCCCCAGGCCTTGAGTTTGACACCCCTGGTATAGGGTTTCCGGCCTAAGTACAGGGTTGAACTGGAAGACCTTCAAGATCCCTTCCAACTCTGTTATTCTATTCTATTCTTTAATTTTTCTGAGGTAAAATGAAGACCCAGATTGTTGGGGGCAATAAGTTGACTCCATAAACAGCTTACAAAGGACTGTAAAGCATTATGGAGTAGTATATAAATCTAAGCACTAATGCTTGTGGGAAGGAACCCAGTCTAAGTGCTATTGCTATTTCTAGGGATACAAATAGTCCTCAACTTACTAGTCACTTAACAACTGTTCAAAGTTATGACAGACTTCAAAAAAGCTACTTACGACTCATCCCCAAAGTTACAACTGCCCCCTCTACCCCCCACCCCTCCCCCTGCGTTACATGATTGCATTTCAGGCACTTGGCAACCGGCTCGCATTTATGTCCAGTTGCAGCATATTATGGTCACGTGGCTGCAATTTACGATATGTTTTGACGTTTTATAGCAGAAAATGTTTTTTTAAAAAAACCCTCCTATTGGATACACTTGGATTTGCTTAACAACCCTGTGGTTCGCTTACTTATTGCGATGACTTCACTTTACCACCATTGTAAAAATGGTCACAAAAATCAAATTTGGTCACGTGGTAACCTGCTTAACCACCACAACAACTTACAGCCAAAATTCTGGGTTCAGTTGTGGTTGTAAGTCAAGGTCTACAGTCTAAGTCAATGTGCCGTGCCCCCTCCTTTATTCCTTTTTGCTAAAATACAGGAGGAAATTAGTGCATTAGATGTGCTTGGTATATCTATTTTGTCTCACGGGAACAAGGCTTTGCTCGTTGCAGGGACATCATGAAGACCTTGTCTCTTGCAGCACTTAGAACTCAAGGGGGAAATAATTAACATTAAATTAAAAATTAAAATACAAATGCCTAGCCACAAAAATAATATTAACTTGGACGTATTAGCAAATACATGGCAATTGATTAAAAGAAAATAACACGGACTCACACTAAGCCAGGAAGTAATTTCTAAAGTGCTTTTTTTTCCTTGGGATAAGAGAGCCGGCCGAGAAAGAGGAAAATCCCCCCCCCCCGCCATTTACCTCCCCTCTCATCCTGATCTTGTCAAGATTAATTCCTGTGCATAGCTATAGAAGCTCCAATCTAGAAGGAAAGATCTTGCCATTTGCTTTTCGAAGGCTCCTGAACGTCTCTGTTGTGGTTTAACCCGAGTCAGCACGGTGGCAAAAAAACCCACTAGGGCTATTTTTATGCGGTGGGAGGGGGGCGGAGAGTAGAATGAGGGCAGTCATATGGCAAAATTAGTTCCTAAACCGCTTTTAAAAAATTAGGTCAGTTAAAAGATTTCGCCCTACAACCTTTTGACCTCCTGTTTACTTAATGCTAAGCCTCTCAAATGAATGGGAATGTGCGTGGCCTAATGCCTGTTTGCTGTTGAAAAATGTTATATCACCGCTGGGTTTTCCAACCGGTGTACATTTGAGAAAAGTCAGGATCGGCCTTGATGGCCAAATGACTGCCTCTGAAGGACATCTGCTGGGAGACTGGTGGACTTCCTGGTGCAGGTGGGTGGGCCATGGTGAGAACAGGCAGCTGAACCAGATGGGACCAGGGGATCTGAGCCAGCTGTTTGCATTCGTGTGAATGACATTTATTTTAGTGTGAGTTTTCAGCATGGGAGAAGTAGTTGTCAGGTGTGAAAGACCAGGTTCACACATGAAGTTTCAATAAACTGATTTTTTTTGCTGAAAGCCTATGTGCAGGAATCTTTTATTGCTAAAAGCTTATGCACAGGAACTTTTTATTACTAAAACCCTATGCACAGGAATCTTCTCAACTAACAGTGGACACCTGCTTAGAGTTAGATAAGAGTCAACGGCACTTAAAGGGGGCTAGACTCAGTTCTCTTATGGCTACGTAGGGATTCTAGGCTGATCCTCCTTTTCACCCCACCCCACGTTTTGCCATCCGTTCTCCCAACAGTAGCTGAAATAATTTGAGCTCTGTGACACAGTTATATGCTAAAGTCTAACAGCCTCTTAAGTCTTTAAACAAATGTCTATGGAGATCCTCTGTTATCCAGGTTGTGGTTGTCCCAAAGGTGCTTTTTCAAAAGGCAACTGGACTTTGTTTTTCCTTGAAGACATTTCGCTTCCCATCCAAGAAGCTTCCTCAGTTCTCTTATTCTTGAATGAGAAGCGAAATGTCTTCAAGGAAAGACAAAGTCCAGTTTCCTTTTTTTTGGGGGGGGGGGAGAAACACCTTTGGGTCTTGCCATGAAGCTGGGGGAAGATGCAGAAAAGAGGACCGGAAATTTGGATAATTCAGAGGAACCTCCTTTGGAAGGCAGCTGAAGAGTTAGAAATTCTGGCAAGAGCGAAGGCTGATCTTGCTTCTGAGCCCCACTCTCTCCACCAGCAGACTAACTGGCTGCTACCCAAAACAAACTTTGAATTAGATGGAATGAAGGGGTTCAGCCAGCAAACAGTTAGGAGATTGCAATATACAGTCTTGGCGAGATCATTGGACAAGGAAAAAGCTGGGTTTGAATCCTTATGGTATTTTTGACTGGCACGCCATCTTACCCTGATTACATTGCTTGGAGGATGAAAAATCTTAAAAAGTAGGGAGAAATATCAATAGCTGCAAGCTAATTTGGAGAGGGGGAGTGGGGGCCTAAGAAAGGAAAAAGAAGGCAGATACTGGGGAGGTTCTGGTGAAAGCAAATTTATCTGTGTTATCCTGGCTTTCTCGCCTTTTAAAAAATGATAATTAACACTAAACAGTTATTCTTATCTCCATAAATGCAATCTGAGGTTTGTATGAGTGTGTATACATCAGTGAGAGGGTGACTTTGGCATGCATTCTTTCCCATGAGTGTAAAATGTATGTCTAATGTTACGTCCATACGGCCCCATAAACATCCTGTCTGTGTATAAAACATTGTTTCTGGAATAAAGGGGCCCGCTGAAAAATGTTTTATTTCATTTCCTTATAAGATTTGGCATAGAGGGAACTGGTGTTTTTTTTTTTTTAGCAGAGGGAATAAGTATGGTTACAAGATGCTTCATCCATGTCTCAGATAAGATCTAGACTTTTGCCCAGGGCCACAGAAATTATAATGCTTTATTGATGCAATATGTGGAAGCATAGAAGAGTTCTCATATGAAATGGGGTCTTCTTCTCAGCTAGAATATGGAAAAGAGGGAATCTTTTCACCTAGAACAGAGGTGTCAAACTCAAGGCCCTCAGGCCAGATCCAGCCCACAGTGTGGTCGGATCTGGCCCGCAGGGCCATCCTCCTCTACCCAATGTGAAGAGGAAAGATTGAGCCAGCATAGCTTCGGCCTGGTCTACCCAGTGCAAAGAGGAAAGATTGGGCCAGGGTGGCTTCGGCCCAGTCTACCCAGTGCGAAGAGGAAAGATCGGGCAGTGTAGCGTTGGCCTGGTCTACCCAATGCAAAGAGGAAACATGCCAGCAGTTTGGGGAATGGCGTCAAGCTGGCCACGCCTGCCCAATTGGCCACACCCACCTGGCCCCCTGACGTCAACCACAGTCCTGATGCGGCCCTCAATGAAATTGAGTTTGCCACCCCTGACCTAGAATATAGAGAAGATAGGATCTTCTCAGCTAGAATATGGAGAAAGTGAGGGTCTTCTCAACCAGAAAATGGAGAGGATGGGGTCTTTCCAGCTAGAATGTGGAGAAGAAGGGGTCTTTTCAGCTGAAGTATGGAGAGGTCTTCTCAACTAGAAATTTATAGGGTTACTTCTTTCAATTCCGAAAAAAGCACACTAATTTTATTTCGTTTTGTTTTATTTTAAAGTTATTGCCAACGGGCCAAGTATCTCAGCAGCTACGTATAATATTTATTTTGGATGTTGTTATTTTTTATTGTTTTAAAATGCTCTCAGTGTTTTAATTATGTTTTTGAATTGTAAACTGCTGAGAATCATTGAGATGGGCAGCTATAGAAATTGAATAAAAAATAATAATAATACTGGTTTGAGAAGATCTGGGATATTGGCAGTTGGTAGGGAAGTGCAGTGATTTGAATCCAAAATTGAAGAGGTGCCACAAATACGGCTGCAACACCCATCAGCGTTTCCTCTGAGAAGCCGCGTCTTTTTTTGGGAGCTCATGTAGCAGCCAGGAAAATATCCTTTTGAGTTATCCAGATATGCAACAAGCTGTTTCAGGGCGTGCTGTTGCTACCTCCTAAACTCAAATGTATATTTTCCTGCAATCCTACAGCAACAACGCAAACCCGGGAAAACATGCACTTTTTAAAGGATGCGCCAACTGTTGCAGAGTAACTTTCTGGCTTCAGATACAGAACATTGCACATCCCAAGATGTTGGATTTCCAACAAAGCTCCAGCAGATGAGGGAAATTTTTGTTTTCTTGCTGTATTCTGACTTACGTCTCCATTTATGGGTAATTTTCCAACACTTCCGATTTGCTCCCAGCAGGTTGGAGGTGAGACTAAGATGTAAAAATTCTCTATCACCAGCTCTTGGGGCATTCACTGTTGGGGAACCCTGGTGTACATAAACAGGCTGCCTTGAGATATCGTTGAACTGTATCTTTATTTTTAACCCTGATTTAACTTTTAGAAGGTTGAATTGGGTTTTGAGGGTGTCTGATAAAAAGATGCAACAGAATTGGAAGATGAATAGAACGGGAGGATTAATCCCCATCACCAGGATGCCTACCTGCTTTCAACCATCCTAATATTTCCCCAGACAGACTTTTGTCTCTTTGATTCTTGATCTCTAGGAAAAGGTACAGAAAGAAGCAACTACCCATTTGGAAGAGATGCAGGCATGCCAGCTATCAATCAGGTAAGCAAGGCTGCTCTTTTATTTTAGTTAATTCATTAATTTGAAGTGTGTTTTAAAGATTTATTCAGCAAAGTCTTGATCTTTTAGAACAGGGGTCTCCAAACTCGGTAACTTTAAGACTTGTGGATTACAACTCCTAGAATTCCCCAGCCAGCATGGCTGCCTGTGGAATACTAGGAGTTGAAGTCCGCAAGTCTTAAAGTTGCCAAGTTTGGGAACTCTTGTCTTAGAACAAAGAGATGTATGTTTTCTTTCTCGTAAGCAGAATAAGGGAATTTCACTTTTCCTCTAGGGTGCATTACAGAACATATGAATTGGAAGGGATCTTATAGGTCATCTTGTCCAAATCCCCTGCTCATTTCAGGAAACCACTAAATCATTCCACAATAGTGGGAGGGGAAGCTATTTAATCCCCATTTGAAAAAGTCCACAAGGGAGAGCCGTCATCTAGCCTCCAAGGAGGAATCAACTGCTGGAGCTCTCTGGCTTTCAAATCTAGCTTAAGTCTTGCTGTTTATCCAAAAGAGATGCGCCAGACTAGACCAAGTCCTGCTAATCCAGCATTTTCATTTTTTTCAATTCTGATCAGGATCTGGGTAGCTTCACAAGTAGAGTTTCTCTACCTGTCCATCCGTCCATCCATCTACTCATCCATCCATCCCTATCTCTATAGCTATATACACTGCTCAAAAAAATAAAGGGAACACAAGCAGAAGACATCCGAGATCTGAATGAATGAAATAGCCTTATTAAATACTTTGTTTGTTACATACAGTAGTTTTGTGTTCCCTTTAGTTGTTTGAGCAGTGTATAAACTACTGTATGTAAAGAACAAAGTATTTAATAAGGCTATTTCATTCATTCAGATCTCGGATGTCTTCTGCTTGTGTTCCCTTTATTTTTTTGAGCAGTATATTATAGCTATAGCTATATAGTTATATATCTATAGTTCTAGCTATAGATACTATATATAGTTATATAGCTATAGTTATAGCTATAGCTAGCTATTATTTGTCCCTATTATCTAGCTATCTGCCTAGATCGATCGATCAATCGTAATTAGAGTTGTGCAGGAAGTTTGAAAGGAAAGTCATTGTGACTGTCTTGAGATCTGCTGCTTGTTTATTCTCTCCTTGCAAATGGAGTTTGCATTACATTCCCATGTTCAAATACCTTCACTTCCTTGGGTTTTCCTCCCCTTCCAATTAAAAAAAAGAGTCTTTTTTTTTTTTTTTTTTTTTTGCAATAGTGTAAAAACTGCCTGTGTCCGAACACTGTAAACTGGTAACCCCTGACTCTCCTTGTGAGTTTCTTGCAATCTGCCCAGAATGCTGGGCTAACGGACTTGGAAATTCATTCTTCACGGTTTGTGTTACAATCTGTGGACACAGAGATGAGGTTTAAACCAGGGGTCTCTAAACTTGGCAAGTTTAAGACAACTTGTGGACTTCAACACCATGGCTGGCTGAGTAATTCTGGGAGTTGAAGCCCACAATCATTAAAGTTGCCATGTTTGGGGACCCCTGGTATAGACAAATGATTTGTTGAAGGAAGCCAGCACCACACGAATGAGAGATCCTCTCAGTTTCACAGTTATGCTAGTCATTCCTGCCGGTTGATGTTCTCTAAATATTTTGGATTATAACTCTCATCCTAATGGGTATGTCATCTGCGAATTACAGTGGTTATTCCCAACCGACATATTTTGAATGTGCTAGGTTGGAGAAGAGGTGGGAGACCTAAATGAAAGCTAACGAGCTAGAAATGGATCTATTTAGGTCTCCCACCTAGCAGTGAGAGCTTGCTAGGTGTTAGAAAAGAAAAAAGCCCAGAACCGAGTAGATGAGATTCTACTGAGCTGGAGCTACAAAAAAACCTTGGCTACGTAGGGAAAACCTGGCTAGAAGAAAAACACACATAGACCCTACGAAGAAGTAAGAAAATTGATACTATGCCTTTACAGGGAGGAGATGGGTGTGGCCTACTGATGAAAGCTAACGAGCTAGAAATGGATCTATTTAGGTCTCCCACCTAGCAGTGAGAGCTTGCTAGGTGTTAGAAAAGAAAAAAGCCCAGAACCGAGTAGATGAGATTCTACTGAGCTGGAGCTACAAAAAAACCTTGGCTACGTAGGGAAAACCTGGCTAGAAGAAAAACATATATATATATATATATATATATATATATATATATATATATATATATATATATATATATATATGTAGGTCTTTGGTTATTCGGGTCTTCTCCCACGTAAAATTGGAAGTGTCTTGGCGACGTTTCGACGAAGTCTCATTCGTCATCTTCAGGCTGGTGTTCTCGGCTTCGTGCTTCCAGGAGCAAAATTGCTCCTGGAAGCACGAAGCCGAGAACACCAGCCTGAAGATGACGAATGAGACTTCGTCGAAACGTCGCCAAGACACTTCCAATTTTACGTGGGAGAAGACCCGAATAACCAAAGACCTACATACAAACACCCGCGAAAACCTGAGAAAACATATATATATATATATATATATATATATATATATATATATATATATATATATATATATATATATATATATATGTATGTATGTTTTTTTTCTTCTAGCCAGGTTTTCCCTACGTAGCCAAGGTTTTTTTGTAGCTCCAGCTCAGTAGAATCTTGGCTACGTAGGGAAAACCTGGCTAGAAGAAAAACACACATAAACCCTACGAAGAAGTAAGAAAATTGAGATATATATATATATAATGTTATATTATATTATATTATATTATATTATATTATATTATATTATATTATATTATATTATATTATATTATATTATATTATATTATATTATAATTATTATATATATATATATATACACACACACACACACACACCGTATTTTTTGGACTATAAGACGCACCTGACTATAAGATGCACCTAAATTTAGAAGAGGAAAACAGCAAAAAAAAAGTTTTTGGCCTCCGTGCACCCCATTTTTGCCCCATTTTCCAGCCCATTTTCGAAGCTCTTTTTGGCCTGCTTTTGGGGCTTTTTTCAGCCTATCTTTGGAAAAAATGGACCGAAAAAAGCCTTGAAAACAAGCTGAAAAAAGCCTCGAAAACAGGCCTGAAAAAGGCCGAAAAAGGGGCGTGTGGAGGCTAAAAAAACGGCCGGTGGGTAGGCGGGACTTTGGCAATATTTGGTCTATAAGACACGCAGACATTTTCACCCCCTTTTGGGAGACAAAAAAGTGTGTCTTATAGTCCGAAAAATATGGGGTATAAATATATATATTCTCTCCCATCCCATCCCCACCTGTCTGAACAGAGCTGCGCCACAGTTGTGTGTTCCTTTCTTCTAAAGGAAAAATAAGATAAGATCCTAAAATGGTGGCAGGAGGAAAAAAAAAAAAGGTTTTTTTTCAAAAAAAAACAAACAAACCATTAGACCAATTTTTCCAAAACTTCTGAGACAGGCAGATTTATATATATATATATATATATATATATATATATATATATATATATATATATATATATATATATATATATATATATATATATATATATATATATATATTTCTGCTGAATTTCAAAGCAGATGTGCAAGGACTGCTATGGGTGCCAAAATAGATGTAATTTTAAAAACAGAACAGGAGACTTGCCAGCCGGCCATGTGTTTAAATAGTATGGGTTTGGAGTTTGCTTGTGTTGTTGTTGTTTTAATTTGCTTTCTGGTAGGAGGAGGAGGAGAGAGACATAATTGAAAGGGTGACGTCATGAATGGAAGAGTCAGTGGGAAGAGCAAGGCTCTTGCTGTGCAGACCATAAATCAAGGGGAAGAAAGCATAGCCTGTAAATTTTTCTCAGGCAAGGGGTCTGCCAAATCCAACATTATTGGTGAGACACAGTCTAAACATTTCCAGCAACAACTCTTCCGTGGTAGAATGCTTTTGAACAAGGAGTTTTCATTTTTCGCCCCCCCAATACAGGTAGTCCACGGGAATGGTGTGGTGGCCTAGAGGTGGAGCTCTCGCCTCACAATCAGGAGGCTGTGAGTTCGATCCTAGGTAGAGGCAGATATTTCTCTCTCTGGGCACACTGAAAATATATCTGCTGAACAAAATTCTGCATTGGCAACAGGAAGGGCATCCGGCCATTAAACACTCTGCTGGCTCCATTCAGTTGCCAAGACAGACTCCACCCCGCAAGGGATTATGGGGCCGTTAAACGATGATGATTAATACAGGTAGTCCTCGACTTATGACCACAATTGAGTCCAAGATTTTGGTTGTTAACTGAGACATTTGTTCAGTGAATTTTGCCCCATTTTACGACTTTTCTTGACACAGTTGTTAAGTGAATTGCCGCAGTTTATAAATTAGTGACACGATTATTAAGCGAATCTGGCTTCCCCATTGACTTTGCTTGTCAGAAGGTCGCAAAACTGTGATCCCATGATCCTGGACACAGCAAAGGTCATAAATATGAAACCCGTTGTCAAGCATCTGGATCTTGTTCATGTGATCATGGGGATGCAGCAATGGTTGTAAGTGTGAAAAATGATCATAAGTCACATTTTTCAGTGCCGTTGTAACTTTGAAAGGTCACTAAATGAACTGTTATAAGTCGAGGACTACCTATACTTACTAGTTACTGGTCTTGTAAGAATTGGTAGAGATGAAAATTCTGATGATACAAAACCAGATGTTTCTCAAGTAAGACATAAAAAAGGAACAGTTCCCCTTTCCTACAGGTAATCTTCAACGTACAACAGTTCGTTTAATGACCATTCAAAGTTACAACAGCACTGAATAAAAGTGACATTTTTCACACTTACGACCATTGCAGCACCCCCTTGATCACATGAGCAAGATTCAGATGCTTGGCAACTGATTCGTATTTTTTTTTTTTTTTAATTTGATTTATATGCCACCCTTCTCCGGAGACTCAGGGCTGCTTACAGTGCGTTAAGCAATAGCCTTCATACTTTTGTATATTTTATACAAAGTCAGCTTATTGCCCCCACAAACTGGGTCCTCATTTCACCTACCTTAGAAAGGATGGAAGGCTGAGTCAACCTTGAGCCTTGGAGAGATTCGAACCAGCAGTAAATTGCAGGCAGCTGTGTTAATAACAGGGTGCTTTAAACCACTGTAGTACCAAGGCTCTTTATTTATGACGGTTGCACTGTCCTGGCATCATGGATCCCTTTTTGCGACCTTCTGACAAGCAAAGTCAATGGGGAAGCCAGATTCACTTAACAACCGTTACTAACTTAACTACTGTACTGATTCACTTAACATTTGTGGCAAGAAAAGTGTAAAATAAAACAAAATTCACTTAACAAATGTTTCACTTAGCAACAGAAATTTGGGGCTCAATTCTGGTCGTAAGTCGAGGACTACCTGCATTTGTCTTCCAATATCTAATGTTTGTTTATTTGTAAAATTT
Organism: Pituophis catenifer annectens; assembly: GCF_029215685.1. NCBI lineage: Eukaryota > Metazoa > Chordata > Lepidosauria > Squamata > Colubridae > Pituophis > Pituophis catenifer. The sequence continues at coordinate 335,347,897 of NW_027256881.1, forward strand.
ATTAGCCGCCCATTTTGCCACAAGGTAGAATGTTTAGAATAGAAATGAGACCTTGGCACCCTAACTGTGACACTCCCAAGATTTTGCTGCCAAAGATAGTCCTCCACTTATAACCATTTGTTTAGTGAATGTTTGAAGTTACAACGGTGCAGCGGGAAAAAAAAGACATACGACCAATCATTTGCAAAGGTTGCAGTATCCTGTGGTCATGTGATCTCCATTAGCAACTTTCCAGATGTCCTTTGGCAAGCAATGTCAGCGGGGGAAGCCAGATTTATTTAATGACCACGTAATTCATTTAACAACTATGGCAAAAAAGGTCAAAATCAGGGTGTGATTCACTTAACTTAGCATTGCTTAGCAGTGGAAATTCTTGTCCCAATGGTTGTCGCAAGTTGAGAAGTACCTGTAATGCATTTCTTATCTTTTTTCAAAATTAGAAATGGAAATCCTCCCTCTTGTTTGCTTTCTTATGCATTTATTTGGAAAACTTATATAGACCCCCTATTTTAGACATGATAATCCTAGGTAGCTCACATCAATGTTCATAAAAATAAGGATATAGACAAACCCACAAAATCCTACTAAAGACATACTTCTCACCACAGCTCCACAATATCTCATTAAATCTACATTGAGTGGGCTCATTTCTAGCCCAATGCTTGAACCAGATCTTCACCATATCTGAAAGGCTAAAATGATGGGAACCCTCCAAATATTTAATTTCCTCCTTAATCCTTCCTTCCTTCCTTCCTTCCTTCCTTCTTTCCATCCATCTCCAGGAAGTAAAATCCTCGTCTTATGACCACTATTGAGACCACAATTTCCATTGCTAAGTAAGGCGTTTGTTAAGTGAGTCGCACCTGATTTTACAATCTTTTTTTATCATGGTTGTTAAGTGAATCAAGAAGTCGTTAAGCAAACCCTGCTTTCCCCATTGACTTTGTTTGTTGGAAGCCAGCTGGGAAGCCCGCAAATGGTGATCACGTGATCCCAGTATGCTGCAACCACGATAAATGCATGCCAATGGCCAAATGCCCAAATTTTGATCACGTGACCATTGGGGGATTGCTACAATGGCTGTAAGCGTGATGACTAGTTGTAAGTCACTTTTTAAAGTGTCTTTAATTTTGAGCAAACAAACAAATGGTTGTAAGTCAAGGACTATCTGTAGTCCGTAAACTGGAGAGTACCATTTGGCCAAAGTTGAAGAATCTGTGGCCTACCAGAAGTTGCTAAACTACAACTACCAGCATCCCTTTCCTGGTAAAGATGAGGAATCTGCGGCCTACCAGAGGTTGCCAAACTACAACTACCAGCATCCCTTTCCTGTTGGACATGCTGGATAGGACCAGGTGTCTTGGACTACAATCCCTGTGCTATTGCAGAGGTTGAAGTCCATCCTACCCGGAGGTTATCATTGAGGAAGGTTGCTATGGATTTCTGCCAAGTTGGCAAAGGTATGAAAGAACTAGACTAGCCAAACTGGAATATAAACCTGGCACTATCGCTCCCATGCGTCCACACCTGGTGCTCGGCTTCTCGTTTTGGAAAACCATGTTCGGCAAGAGATTTGGGTTTTGTTCAGGCTGTGATGGTGCACTCTTGTTTTTCTTGTTTCTGCAGCCTGGCTTTCTGCCTAGCGAAATAGGGATTTCGAGTCCCAGCACGCTCTCCCCAACGGGGGTGAAGGGAAGCTCGCAGTACTACCCATACGCCAACAACCCTCGCAGGAGAGTCGCAGACAGCAACATAGGTATGTGGCCTTAGTGAGGGTGTTGGCTGGAGCAGTTGCCTTTGTGAGGGATGTGTGTAGTAAAAATTCTCTGTTGCAAAGGAGGAAGACCAAAAGACGTTTCCTGTCAGGGTCTCACTGTAGCCCTTCCATTACAGAAAGTTCCTTTCCTATTGTTTTGAGAGTTTCTCAGATTCATTTAAACCACTGTTGTTCAACCTTAGCAATTTTAAGATGTGTGGACTTCAGTTCCCAGAATTCCCTGTGCAGCATGCTGGCTGGGGAATTCTGGGAATTGAAGGCCATACAGTTTAATTGCCAAGGTTGAAAAATACTTATCTAAACTTTAAGACTTGTGGACTTCAACTCCCAACCTGCATTGTTGGCTGAGGAACTCTGGGAGTTGAAGTCCAAAAGTCTTAAAGTTGCCAAGGTTGAAGACCCCTGATGTAAACCACCATTCTTGCTCAAACAGGGAACAACCAAGGGCTTCTAAGAAACCCAAAAATTAATTATGATGGCAGTAATCATCTTTGATTTATTTTTCTGCAACCCAAAAAGACAGACACAGACTTCAGAGGATAATTAGAACTGCAGAAAAAACAATTACTACCAACCTGCCTTCCATTGAGGACCTGTATACTGCACAAGTCAAAAAGAGGGCTGTGAAAATATCTACAGACCCCTCGCATCCTGGACATAAATTGTTTCAACTCCTACCCTCAAAACAACACTATAGAGCACTGCACATCAGAACAACTAGACACAAGAACAGTTTTTTCCCCAACGCCATCACTCTACTAAACAAATAATTCCCTCAACACTGTCAAACTGGTTACTAAGTCTGCATTATTATTAATCTTCTCATTGTTCCTATCACCCATCTCCTCCCACTTATGACTGTATGACTGTAACCTTGTTGCTGGTATCCTTAAGATTTATATTGACTGTTTCTCTATGACTGTCATTAAGTGTTGTACCTTATGATTCTTGACGAATGTATCTTTTCTTTTATGTACTCTGTGAGCGTATGCATCAAGACAAATTCCTTGTGTGTCCAATCACACTTGGGCAATAAAGAATTCTATTCTATTCTATTCTATTTTAAACCGTATGCCAGCATTTGGAGGAAAGGTTTTAATGTAATTGTATCCGTCTTGTCTTTCCTAGGGAGGGACAGTTGTATTAGGCCCATACTGAATAACTGAATACTATAGAGAGGAGTAGATGTGCTTCCCACAACTTTTCTTCAAGGTTAGATTAATTCCAGATAATCAGCCTCCTTTGAATCATCACCAGTAGCCTGAAATAGACCTAAGTATGAATTTGTTTTCTTCAATTCATTATTTTCCTGCCATTGGATGACCCAAGAATCTTAATATTTAGAGACAGAGAGAAAAAAAAAATCTTAACACTGTAGATCAGCTGAACTCAAATTAGTTTCGCTCTAGATGTGCTGTGACAATAAATTCAAAGAAACTGAAGGTTTGGGATTTTTTAAAAAAAATAATTTACTTTTTTTATTTAAGAAATTTTATGTGGTGGCTCACTTCAGACTCAGTGACTCTGGGTGTCTTACAAAGATAATTTGGAGAATTATGATCCCAATGTATCTGGAGAGGTACCAGTTTAGAGATAGAGGTTCTAACTCAGTGTATCTCAAGCTTGGCAACTTTAAGATGTGAGAATTTCAACACCCAAAATTCCCCAGCCAGCCATGCTGGCTGGGGAATTCTGGGAGTTGAAGTCATATGTCTGAAAGATGCCAAGATTGAGAAACGTTGCTCTAACCACTGCTATCTTGTTGAAACTGTGTCCGAAACCTTACAAAGTGGCCTTCCCTGTCCAAGGAGTCCACCAGTGATTGATATTGGGTCTCTAAAAGTTGTTGATCTACTATTGACACATACTTTATCAATGATGTAATATATTGTAATAACAGCAACAAAAGCAATATTTATTTTACAAAGGGAAAATGGCCACGTACACTTGTTACAACAGAAACCATCTTTTTGTGACACTTTCCCAAGTGTTTCCCAAACTGTGAGGTGTATCTCCTTTGAGGAGGTACAGATAGAATCCACGGAAAGTGCGAAGAATCCCAGGGAAGTGTGAAGCACTTTTTAGTGTACAATTACAGTACATCCAGCTCTCCCATACTTTCATTGTGTTATTTCCATCGTTGATTTTCTGTTCATTTTGATGTTTGGATTTTTTAGGGAAAGTGTGTATATTAAGATTGCGCTAAAGGGAGGTGTGATGGCAAAAGGTTTAGCAATCCATGCGGTAAAGCCTTTTGTGGAATCCATGAGTCCAAGAAACCTTTGCCTTAGTAGCAATATTGTTGTCATTTTAACAATGTTATGACAATGAAAACATAATAGACAAAATGTCATTATTACTATATCAAATCTTTCCCCTCAAGAAGCTGAAGCTTGCCTGAATTGTTGTGGTTGGTTCATTCATTCATTCATTCATTCATTCATTCATTCATTCATTTCCTGCCTTTATTATTTTTTACAAATAACTCAAGGTGGCAAACATCCACTATACCTTCCTACTCCTATTTTCCCCACAACAACCATGTGAAGTCAGTTGGGCTGAGAGAATGATTGGCCCAGGTCACCTAGTTGGCTTTCATGGCTACAGTACAACTAGAATTCACAGTCTCCCAGTTTCTAGCCTGGTGCCTTAAACCATTAGACCAAACTGGCTGTCTCCTTCATGTTTCAATCATCTATAGACTATGCAAGGCAGATTCCTCTGATAGTGAATGGGTCTATTGTAAAGGCAGGCCATAGAACTTCAGTAAAGATGGGATTTGAATCCAGGTCTCCTGATACCCCTCCACTCACCTTGTCATGTGGGGTGTGAAACAAATAGAGAAGGCCAGAAGATCAGTGAGCTGGGTGCGACCCACTTCCTGCGTGAAGCATCTTCAGGTGCTCTGTGCTTTGGGAAGCTCAGCCAGCTGTCAGGTATCCTGCATCCCATTGCTTTGAAGTCAGTTCCCCAGAAAGCTGCAAGCAACATCAGCTAGAGAAGCTTCAAAAATGAATCGGAGTCTCATAAGGATGTTTTGAGATCGCTTCCAGCACATCCTTCCTGGCAAGCAATTTTGCCAGCCAAATCCAAGCTGCATGTAAATATTCCCTTTATCCTCCCCCACCTGCTCGATGAGCACCTTGTCCGATTCAGAGGAGCAGAGGGAGGATGCTAGGAGATCTTCCTTTAAAAAACCAATTTCCCATCTCTTTTCAAGCGACACCCCCCTCCACCCCCACACACACACAGACTTTATGAGGTGGAATGGAGGTAGTTGCTGGATTTTGCCTTCAGGAGAACCCAGACATCTGGCATTCATTGATGGAAAAGAATCTCAGGAATGGAGTCCTTTTAGTGAACGTAGCCATGCGGCTTTTTCTCTGCCACTCGGCGGCCAGGACCAAAGGTGAGGGAGAAATCAGCCATTTGCAAACATTATTAATGTATATAACGCTGTCTGGCAGGCGGTGTTTTGCAAAGAACAGGTGCACAGGTCCTGGCCCCGTTTCCCTGGCCTTAGAATTTAAAACAGAAAAGGGAGAAACAGAGGCAGCAGCAGAGTGCAGGGCCATAGTAGCAAGGATGAAGAGAAGGAGGATGAACTGGTAGGGTAAAACACTCAGGCCTTTATCCATGCCTTCTTAATCACCATAACAAATAAAAATTAATAATTAGAGGTGTGCAGAAATCTGACCCATAGCGGGAGTGATGCTTTCAGATCCAACATCAGCACAATAAACAAGGGGGTCTATTTTAGTCCCGAGCCACCTTTGTTGCTTTAGATTTGAGCATTACATATTTTTAAAAATTATACATCTAGTCCAACTGTGACTGCAGGACCCTGCACCCAGTTGTAAATGTGGGCCAGTTGCCAAGGATCCAAAATATGAACACACGACACACCATATGACCAGACTCGATTTTATGACTGTTTTACAAGTCATTAAGTAAGTCATGTGGTTGAATGGTTGCAACAAGTCACAACTTTGACAATGGGTGGTAAATAGCTTTTTTTCAGTTCATTGTAATTTTGACCAGTTGTTAAACAACTAGTCATAAGTCAATGTCTGTCTGTGTATTTTTCTCTTTTTTCCCCTCTTTCTGCAAAATAGCTCATTTAAAAGAGCTGTTTTCTTACTTCCAAGAAAACCCCCAAAAGGAGAACCATGTTTTAAACCTAACAAGAGTTCATAATGCTCACCCTTTTCCTTCTTTTTGAACTCGTGGGGTAGAGGGGAGAATAGCTTCACAGAAGTGGAGTTAAATTCTAGCAGTTTTTTTCCCCTAGATCAATTCTTCTTTCCTCTTTTATGAAGATCCTGCAAAACAAAACAAATGCTTCCTTCCTTCAATGATTCAATTTGTTCGTCTCATTTGCATGTCAAAAAATGTTCTCAAGAAGAAAGCACCCTCCGTGTGATCATTAGGAAGTTCTCTCCAGCTCAGTACTCTCTGGGTACCTTGAACTACAAAATCCATCATCCTTAGGGAGTTACAAAGGTGTAGTCCAGCAGATTTGGGGATGTGCTGGGTAGAGGAAGATGGGGCCTAAAGACTGTATCATGAGGTGCAAAGGCAGTTCATATTTGATGAATATTTAAGGGGCCATCTGTCTCTTGTAGAGTTGGCATGCTTTTGAGTCCCATTGATTGAACAGAGTTACAATGGGCCCCACCTTCTCTGTCACAGCATCTGCTCTCCCAACACAGTATCTCCAATGGTTCAGATGACCCCCAATCTGACCTTGTTTAAGCAAGTTTTGAAGATCTGGCTCTTCCCCCAATCCATGGGTTAGGGAGTACATCAGTCCCTCCGTAACCCTTGGGAATATGCGGAGATAAGGGTTACAATTTTATGTTGTACCCGGATGTCTGTTAATTCTTTTTTCCTGGCTAATAATGTGCTGTTCTTAATATTGTACATGGCTCAGAGTCATTATGGTGTTGGGTGGCTTTGGAAAATTTAACAAATGTCACTGGAAGTGCAAGCTTCACTAATAATGGGATATAATTAACAAGAACGAAAGGAAGACAAAACGGTGTGAAACTGTGAATGCCAAAAATACACGCTGCCTTTATCTCAAAACATTGCTTAGCAGTCGTAAGCAGAGCTCTGTTAGATAGCCCAGTTATTCAGTCCTTAGTAAAGGACAGCTAAAGCAGGATATGAAAAGAGCAAGTAGATTCAATCACACCCTTGATATATTTCCCTCCAAGAGTTAAAACTGGGCCTTATTTGTCTGTGGAGATTCGCAGTCATCCAGTTCATGGTTGCAACAAAAGGTGCTTTTTTCAAGAGGCAACTGGACTTTTTTCTGTTTTTCCTTGAAGTGGTTTCGCTTCTCATCCAAGAAGCTTCTTCAGTTCTGAGAATAGAACTGAAGAAGCTTCTTGGATGAGAAGCGAAACGTTGCCCTTGAAAAAGCACCTTGGGACATGGACCTTACTTTGCTGCCCCTGGCTGATGAATTCTAACAGATACTCCATTTCTCCTTGATAAGTTTGTCTTGTCCCTTTTTAGAGCCATCAATATCTGTAACTTAACATTACTGGTATAGTTCGACTTACAACTGTAATTGTGTCCACAATTTTAGTTACGGTCATAAAGTGGGCCATCATGTGACCCGTCTGATTTTTATGACCTTTAAATATGGTGGTTGTTAAGCAAATGCAATGGTCGTAAAATGAATGCCACAGTCATTTAAATGAATCCATTGTCCAACACCGGGTGTTTGGGGCCAGAAACCAGAAATAAACACTGGTTACCGGCCAAAATGACATAAATTGTAGTCACGTGACTCTGGGGTGCTGCAAATGGTCGTAAATACCAGCCAATGGCTGAGCACCCAAAATGAAATTACATGACGTCATGGTGGGGCATTCATCGGACCTTCGAGTCTGGGTCGTAAGTCCCATGTTCGGGGTCTGTCAAAAATGCAAACGGTCGCTAAGCGACTGGGATGAAGTTCTTTCTTTTCTTTGTTCCCAATTTCCTTGATTTCATGGGGGCGGGGAGGGGAAACGACAACTCCACCTTAACGTCGTTTCTGACTCCGAAGTCCATCAGTGCAGACCAGCATTCAACCAGACATTGCGGTTAATCTTTTGTATTGAAGTCAAATACAGAAGAAATCTAATCCTTTGCTGAGGATGACCCAGGATGAGCTGATATTTCTCATTTTAACCTACCGTACAAGATGGTTGCAAAGGATGTATTTGGGGGAATATATTTGCTGTCCTCAGCTTTATGGAAGAAGGTGAAAAATAAACACGAAACTGAAATTTATGTTGATGCAAGGGCTATTGCATGAGACTGTTTTAGCTGAGTTTTGTTTTAAAGCTGGTGGGTTTTACCTGCAGTCATTCCAAATATCTTCAGTTGCATATTTTGAGGTTGATTTTTTTATTTTTTAATCTGTCTCCAAACATTCATTTAGAAGAGCAGGGTACTCTACAAATTGTTAAATTTAAGTTGTTATTGTTGTTGTTAAGCTCTGGTAAACCTTGGGAAAATCAAGGTAACCCATCTGTAAAATGAGTTTCAAAATCTGGATTCAAATCTTCCTACTATATTGTGCTGCTCCAAAGCTTTGTCTCTAACTGGCTTTGTTTTTATCTATTTCTTTGTTTTTCTACTCCACATTCAGATGGACAACCGAAAAAAGTCCGAAAGGTGCCTCCAGGACTCCCGTCTTCAGTAAGTTACAATTTTCTCTACCCATCTATCAAAGTTGATCAAGAGTCTAGCCGTTAGTGCATTGAAGGCAGTTCCTGATCTTTCCCTCTTTCTGATTGGTGGAACTGCTGTGATGTCAGAGAACATTTGAGAGCCACTAGCTGAGAGAGACAGAGAAAGAGAGAGAGAGAGAGAGAGAGAGAGAGAAGGATGCTGGCAGAGTGCCAAAGTGGTTTCTAACTAGTATAAAGCAGAGCCCAAGGCCAGTTTAACTGCAAGAGGCTGCTAGATTTCAGAAAAGCCAATGAACAATTTAAGTCAAGGGGAGGAAGCTTGTGGTATTGAGGAGAAAGGGACCACAATTGGGTGTGGACAGGTCAGAAAAAGAGCTGTGGGAGGGTAGGAGTCAGGGTAAGAAGGGGAACAAATAAACTCAGCAATAATGAGATGGACAGTAGAAGTAGAGGATAGCAGACAGAATTGGAGAAGTGGAGGGCATCTTAAAGATCATCTAGCTCAACCCTTTATCAGGCTAGAAAGTCTACTACTACTACAAAATACTGATTAGGTGTCCATCTGATCCTTGTTTAAACAGGGAACATTATACCAAGTGTTAGAAAGAGATGAAGGCCAAGATCCTGAATACAAATTATAAAGAAGTGTTTCCCAACCTCGGTAACTTTAAGATATGTGGACTTCATCTCCCAGAATTCCCCAGCCAACATGGCTGGCTAGCTGGGGAATTCTGGGAGTTGAAGTCCACATATTTTAAAAGGTGTCAAGGAAACACTGCTATACAGGATATTATAATAATTTCAATTGTAATCTTGATCTAACCGGGTCAGATTTTGGGGGATACCTATATTTATGTAACCATACTTTCCATCATTCTGGCAGTCCGCATGTGTGTGATATTTTGCTCATTGCACCTTTGTTTCAATTACAAATTAGTGGCAGTAAAGCTGAGTGATAGAACCCCTAAACCTTTCTGACAATGTGGGTACATACCAATATACCCAAAAGACTGCTATTTAGAGAAAGGAGCTTTCGAAAACCCCTTTTAATATTGCCTGTGAATTTATGTGCCCATGCTTGTAAAGAAAGGCTGGAATAAGAGAAGTTGTATTCCATTAAGATATGAATCACTGCTTTCTCACTCCTAGGCAAATCAAAGGCTTGTGAGGGAATCATTTTTTTTATTGTTGTGTTAACACATCCTTTTGATGCAAGTTCTTTTGGTTATTTTCTTTTAAGAAGGAATATGGGATTTTTTTTATTAAACTGAACTAACGATTTCCACCTGTCTGTTTTGGTATCTCCTACAGATAGTCTTTCAATTACCATCACAATTTAGCCCAAAATTTCTGTTGCTAAGCCAGACAGCTGTTAAGTGAATTTTGCCCCGGTTTGCGACCTTTCTTGCCACAGCTGTTAAGTGAATCACAGCAGTTGTGAAGTTAGGAGTATGTTTGTTAAGTGAATCTGGCTTTCTTCTTTGACTTTGCTTCTCAGAAGGTCACAAAAGGTGATCACATCACTCTGGGACACTGCAACCGTCATAAATATCAGTCAGTTGGCAAGCATCTGAAGCAATGGATAGAAACTTATCAAAGAGAAAAGCAACCTAGAGTTAAGGAGAAAGTTCCTGACAGTAAGAACAATTAATCAGTGGAACAACTTGCCTCAGAAGTTGTGGGTATCATCACTAGAGGTTTTCAAGAAGAGACTGGACAATCATTTGTCTGGAATGGTATAGGGCCATGATGGCTTCTGTGGGGTGGGATGAGGAGAAATAGGGGTGGAGTTGAATAACCCACCCACAGAGGAGATAAACTTTGATTTAGGGTTTCCTGCTTGGGTAAGATTCTGTCCTTGCCCCTTTTCCGAAGTCGATCTGGCTAGAGAAGCATTTGCATTCTGCACCAGCCTTTACATCTGGGGTTCATTCGGGGGGCCCCATTTCTTGGCTTCCCTCCAGAGGGAAGAAGGCGATCATGGCATGAATTCTCCCGGAGTTCATTCTTTTCTGCACTCACTCTTTCTCGCCTCTTGTTTTATAGCTGTGCAAATTCCATGTTTTATTTGCCCTGCCCATCTCTTCTTCTCATCTCAGGCTGATCCAATGGAGGTGTCATTCATAGATAGGAGTGTATATCGGGGAAATACAAAATCTTTCACGCTGCTTCCAGTCCTCCTCCTCCTCCTCTTCCTCCTCCTCCTCTCCTTCTCTTTCTCCTTCTCTTCTTCCTTCACCTCCTCTCCTTCCTCCCCCTCTCCTCCTCTTCCTCCTTCTCTTCTTCCTTCTCTCCTTCTCCCCTTCTCCTCCTTTTCTCCCTCCTCCTCCTCTTCTTCCTTCTTCTCTTCCTCCTCTTCTTCTCCTCCTCTCCTCCTCTTCTCTTCCTCCTCCTTCTCTTCTTCCTCTTTTCCTCCTCCCCTCCTCCTCTTCCTCCTCTTCTCTATTCCTTCTCATCCTCTTCATCTTCTTCTTCCTCCTCCTCCTCCTCTTCTCCTCTATTCCTCCTCCTCTTGCCATTTCAGGTGTTGAGGGAGATGTAAAAGTTCAGTTTTTTGCTCTTCTGACGGCCTCAACCATTGTTATGTTATGTCATGTTTCTCTGCATCCCCACAAATTAGATATTTTTCAGCCCTTGAAAATCCTATCAGGAATTAGGGGGAAAAAAATCTTTAATAGAGAGAGTACACAGACGAGAATCAAGATTTCTTACTTCTTTCTGTTGCATTTCATTATTTTACCTGAAAACACATATGTGGTTTCTGCTTTTTTTTTCCCTATTTTTTTATACCCAACTTTTTTTTTTAAAAAAACCCGACAACCATACGGTTAAGTGTGGCACACTGGCCAAGTATCATTTTGACGCATGTGGTGGTTCTCTTTCTTTCTCTTTCCATTTTCCTTCTCTCTCTCTTTTTTTTTATTGTTATTTAAAATCATTCCCCCTTCTGCTCCTCCCTTGCTCTGCAAATAAAGCCTTGATAGAAATACGGTGGCGGAAGAAAACTACTGTTTGGGTGGGATTGGTGCTAGAGACTGTGGAGCACAGCCGCCTCCATAAAGGAAAGGCTTGAATGTTTATGAGGGAAGATAGCGGGGGTGGGGGAGAATGTTTAATTTAACCTGCAAACTTTACGAATCTCAGACTAAACCCCGAGTTTCCAGCCCTCTCTTCCTTCCCCTCAGAAGATGGTTTGTTAAAGGGGAAGTAAGGAACTTGCCAGGCATCCCTCCCCGTCTTCCAATAGGAGAAGTTGGAAATGCCTTGAATTTTAAGCTGCATTCCCCCCCCTTCCCTGTTTTCCCCCCCCTTTCTTTTTCTTTCTTTCTCTCTCTCTTTTTTTTTTTTTCCTTTTTGTCTCTTTCCTCCCCTCCTCCCAACCCAGCACCACACAGCTGCCTGGAGAACTGGCCAGGTGCCAGGCATTGGCAGATGGCGCACGGCTATTATTCCTCCTCCTTCGCTCGAGTCCCAGTCCCAGCTCCTGCTATTTAATCAAATTATAGGAAAAGGCAATTTACTGGATTTCTTATTCTTTGCAGCGAGTTTCATTCCCCCGCACTGTGCTCTCCTTCTCTTTCCACCCCCCCTTCCCGCTTTGTTTCCTTCCCCCACCTCTTTGCTTTAGTAGTATACATCTCTCTCTCTCTTTCCCACCCCCCTGAACACACACACACACACACACACACACACACACACACACACACACACACAGAGTGCAGAAGGTAAAAGATTTGCAATTGTCAGGGAAGTTGGTTTCTTGGATTCGATCCTTCCACCTTGACACGCAGTAGGTTGGGTCTTCTTTAAGGAGGCCATCCAAGGGGCCATTAAGATGTACAGGCCCAACCCGCAGGGAGAAAAAAAAATCCTTTAAAAAATAATGATAATAATAATAATAATGCAGCCCAAACACACCGCCCCCGTGATATGCAAATGAAACAGAAATCCACCTCATTGTTTTTAATGCCTGAGAATCTTTCGAGAGGCCTAATTTTACAAGCAGTCCTCATTCTGAAACTCCTCGATCGGTATCAAAAGGGGGCATGACTGGTGTTTTTCTTTTCTTTTCGTTTCTTTGATTAGTCATATTTAAGCTGAGGGTTGGTCTCCGGGTTCCAATACCCCGGTTAAGTCTTAAAATGGCATAATGTGATATTATAAGTAATTCTCGACTTACGACAACAATGGAGCCCTGAATTTCCATTGCAGAAGGGAGACGTTTTTTGAGTGAGTTTTGCCCTAGTTTATGACCTTTCTTGCCACCGTTGTTAAGTGAATCACTGACGTTATTAAGTTACTAACACAGTTGTTAGTGAATCAGGCTTCCTTTGCCAGAAGGTCACAAAAGGGGATCACATGACCTTGGGACGCTGCAATCATCGTAAATATGAACCCGTTGCCAAGGGCCCGAATTTTGAACCTGTAACCATGGGGATGTTGCAACGGTCGTAAGCATGAAAAATAGCCACGTCACTTTCTCAGTGCTGCTGTAATTTCAAACGGTCACTAAATGAATGGTTGTAAATTGAGGACTACCTGTATGCCTGATGTCGTGGGATTGGTTGGACAGGAGCACCCACCGTCCTCCACTATGCTAGTTGAGGATGTTGTAAAAACAAGCCAGCATATCTGAAGAGGACCAGATATTGAGAGACTCATCATTCTCTGGAATGTGAACAACTCTCCATCCTTCCCCAATGTGGTGCCCTCCAGACAGGGGTGAAATGCTCCCGGTTCGGACCGGATCGGGCGATCCCTTAATGATCGTCGCGGTTGGTTCAGCAATCCGGTAGCGATGGTGGAGCAAAGCTTAGCCCACCCTGGTTTTAACCAGGAAGTAATGTGTTTTTTACCTTCTGCGCATGCACAGAAGGTTTTGCGCATGCACAGAAGGTCCACGTGTGCATGTGACGTGAGCAAAGTGAGCACGGGTGTGCGGCACGTGCACTTCCGAACCGGTAAGGAAGGAGGGTAGATTTCACCCCTGCCTCCAGATAAGTTGGAATTTTATTTATTTATCCCATTTCTACACTGCCGACCTCACCTAAGTGACTCCTGGTGGTTGGGGACTTTTGTACGTTGTTGTCGCCGCAGGAGGAGGGTGGTAAACTTGCCCTCAGCTTAGCAGTGTTCCAATATCTCAGGGGCTGCCACAAAGAAGAGGGAATCAAGCTATTCTCCAAAGCACCTGAAGGCAGGACAAGAAGCAATGGATGGAAACTAACCAAGGAGAGAAGCAACCTAGAACTAAGGAAAAATTTCCTGACAGTTAGAACAATCAATCAGTGGAACGACTTGCCACCAGAAGTTTCAACACTGGAATTTTTTAAGAAGTGATTGGACAACCATTTATCTGAAATGCGATAGGGCAGGGGTGTCAACCTTGCGTCGTCCCATCACGTATCACGACTTCCCCCCCCCTTCTCTAAACCGGGCGTGGGCGTGGCCAGCACGTGATGCATCCAGGCCTGCGAGTTCCTGCCTGAGCAGAGGGTTGGACTAGAAGACCTCCAAGGTCCCTTCCAACTCTGTATTCTGCTATTCTAACCAAGATCCATTGGGAGATGTTCAGTTAACTGGTGGACTAGAGATAATATAAACAGTAATAGAAATGTGTGTGGCCAGTGGGCAGGAAGGACAGGAAGTGTCATTCATCCCTAGCTGGAGGGTGGAGAGACACTCTAGGATTTAAAGCAGAGAGACATCTTTCCCACTGCCCTAGAAATGCATAGACAGATGCAAAAACTCTTGTACAAAGCCAGATGAGCCTTTTGCAATTAACATTCCAGCCCAAAGACCAGGTTTTGCTCTACCTAGAAGCAATTCTGCAAGAAATCCACCAATTTCTGCTGGCAAGTCCCGTTGCCTGCTGCTCAGTCTCTCTCTCTCTCTCTCTCTCTCTTCCCCCCCACCCCACCCCCCAAATCTCTTGATGCTGAGTGTTTTTGACTGTGCCTCCCAGCCTTGCCTTTCACTTGCCATTTCAGCACAGGCTTACTCTGTTCTGAGAAGACAAGTTACGGTATTTGTTTTAACTGATGCGATTTGAATCTTGCTTAACTGCTGGGCCATTTCATCCGGGTAAAGGATGTGTCTCCTGAATTTTCAAGGCTTTTTTTTTTTTTTTAGCTGCCATCTTAAATCCTTTGAGGAAAGAAGGAATCAAGTTGCTACTCCTGCTAACCTTGAGTGTTGATGGTTACTATATGGTTTCTCATAATGGTGTATATTAAGAGATCTTCAGAGGTCTAGTTTTTTAAAAACCACTTACACACACACACAAAAAAAACAACAACACACAACACAACACAACACAAACACAAAGCCATCACAAAAAAGCTTGCCTGTCTTTGTTGTTTCCAGAATCAGAACTAAAGCTAATCTATTCTTTGTTCCTGCTTCCAAAATAAAAAAAAAAACACACCCCTTTGCCAGCCTTTGGAGTGAAGACCACAATTGCCAGCTCTTACCTGGCAGTGAGAGCTAAGTTTGTGTGTTAACCCCCTATCCTTGACTTATGACCAACAGTTGGAACCAGGATTTCTATTGCTTAAAAAGGCGGCTGTTCAATGAGTCACGCCCAATTTTTATGATCTTTTTTTGCCATGGTTGCTAAATGAATCAGTGCAGTTATGTAAATAGACAGTCTTTAAGTAAATCCAGCTTTCCCCATTGAAAGGACTTTGGCTGGGCAGGTCACAAATGGTGATCAAATGATTGCAGGACACGGCAGCTATTCTTACTAGATGCGGGTTGCCAAGGGCCCAAATTCTTATCGCACAGGGTTGCTGCAATGTTTTTTTTTTCCAGTGCCGTTTTACCTTCAGATAGTCACTAAACGGACGGTTGTAAGTTGAGGACTACTGTAACCCCTCTTTGTTTCTTTTTCTGCCTTTGCTGAGGTCTGCTCCAACCTGCACTGCCGAAAATTGACATCCTGGGTTCCTTCCATTTTGAATTGTTCAAAGCAAAAGCTTAAAATAGACTGAACCCAGCTAAACAAAGACTCATGCGCGTGTGCACACACACACACACACACACACACACACACACACACACGGACGGAAAACCCAGAGGGGGAAAAACAGCACAAAGTTTTGACCTGCCTCTCTTGCATCACTGGTCCTGCCCACTCACAGCCCTTGCCTTCCCAAAAAATGTTGATTGGCTTCTAGCCATCAAAAGCCACCTCTTACATGGATTGTAGCCAGTTGTACTTTGTGTAGCGCTATTCCTTGTCCATGGGGCTGCTCCTGCCCTCTCCTCTGGAAAGGGAAATTCCAGCATTTACACCAAGAAAGCTAGACTTTGCCATTGGCCCCCATGTATTTGCCTGCAAATGAAACAGACATTTAAAATGTCTTCAGCTTTTTACCCTTCAGAGATTAAAAACTGTAATTGTAATTCAGCGTTGATAAAAATCTCTCCCAAACCCATAGATGCAGCAGCACCCAAAACAGGGGAGACACCCTGTTACAGAGGTGTGCCACTCCTTAAACCAGCCAGAACCAAGAGATTAAACAAAGAACATCATCTTGCAAAATTTTGATGTGCAGGAGAGATAACGTTTGTTTTGACCTGATATCCAATATCCAAGGAGGGTGCTGTGAATTTTTTTTCCCCTTTGGCAAGAAGACACAGAAATGTAGTTTCCCATCAACTAGGAACTTGCAAGCCTCTCTCTCTATCCTTGAGGTCTAGAAAGTTGAGCTATAAAACAGGAAATAGCATTTCCCATTAAAGGTTGGTGTCCTCAGCTTTGTCTTTAGGCATTTGTGTATTTTGGTAGTTAAAGCTGGATGGGAAGCTATTAGTGGAACTGATACCAGCTGCACCAAGGGCAATTACCTTGACATGGTGGGAGGATTCAGAAGCTCCAATGAACCTCAGAGCAGCGTTGATGGGAACCGTTGATAGAATCACTCTTGCCAATGGGGTGAAAAAAAGAGGAGAATCGAGAGATCATTACTCAAACCTGATTGGATGAGGGCAACAGCGCTCTCGGAGATTTAGCCACTGTGCTTTTGGGTCTTGCGTCAGCTATAATCCCAAGGTGGGGAAGGAAGAGTGGTGATAATCTTCAAAAGAAGTTTGGTGACTTCTTCAGAGGAGGTGGGTTGCGATTGCCAAAATGTGGACTGGAGAGACCTGCTAGGCGCATGGATGTCAAACTTGCCGTGTCACGTTGCCGCCATGTGATATTTCACAACATCTTTCCCATTCGCGGAGCTGGGGTGGCCGTGGCCTGCGCGTCACGCATCTCGCCCATGGGCTGCCAGTTTGACACCCTTGTGACTAGGGATTCTGCCTATAGAACGGGTGTCCAACCTTGGCAACTGTAAGACTGGTGGACTTCAACTCTCAGAATTCCTCAGCTAGTTCTGGGAGTTGAAGTCTACCACTCTTAAAATTGCCAAGGTTGGACACCCCTGCTGTAGAAGATAACATCCATCTTTCCTCAACTCCTGAGCCTTAATTCAAGGCTGGTTTTGAAGTTTCCTGATTTAAAGTTGGGGGGGGGTGGATCTTAATCTCCATGCCTTTATGTAGCATCCTGAGAAAACTTAGGAATTCAGCTTCCATGACAGCCATAAACTTATCCCAGATAATCTTGTCTTCTCCTCAGAGCAATTGGTGGATGATCTGAATTTGGAGGACATTTCAATGAGTCTTTTGCGATAGTTGGATCCCTTCCTGGTTCACCTAAGATTAGTCGCTATCCCCAACTCCAACAGGATAGAAGGACCCATTAAAAGTTGGCTTGCTCCAGGAGGTGGATGGATCTGAGTAGATCCCCACAAGTGCTGGAGAGTTCCTAGCAATTTGGGAGAGAGGTCTAAGCACTTGGTCCAGCTCTGAAATATGGAAGTGACCACAGTGCTTTTAAGGTTGTTCTGTTTCCTGATCCTGAGGAACATCTGGAGATGAAGTAGCAAAAAGAGACAACAAGCATTGTTGGAGGACAACCAGAAGGAAACATGTATGAACTCACGCTTGAGTCTCTACTCTGGCAATAAAGGTGGTGAAGCTTGTATTTCTCGGCTGGGTTGGTAAATTGTGCCCCAGTAGCTTGTTGGGAGTAACTACGCTGTGTTGTGTAGTTGGAGTCAGCAAGATCTCCCAATAAGATCTTTGTGAAGTTTTATGGAAACATTTTGCAATGCTGCCCAAGTGTCAACTCAACATGGGTTGCATTGGTGGAGATGAGTAAGTTCTCACCAGAAAGCTCATCCTCATAAAAGCTAATAGATTGCTTCCATTGGACTTTATTGAATAATTCACAACTGGCTGGGTTCACACAGCTCCCTGTGTTTCCAGTAGTTTGCAAAGCACACCTACCCACACACCCATTATGTACAGGAAGTCCTTGACTTACAACCATTCATTTAGTGACTGTTCAAAATTACAACGGCACTGAAAAAAATGACTTATGAACATTTTTTCACAAGCCCATTGTAGCGTCCCCAAGGTAACATGATCAAAATTGGGACACCTGTCAGCTGGCATGTATTTATGATGGTTGCAGAGTCACCTTCTGTCAAACCTGGGGAAGGCAGATTTGCATAACAATCATCATGTTACTAATTTAATAGCTGGAGTGCTTCACTTAACAACTGTGCCAAGAAAGGTCGTAAAATGGGACAAAAACTCATTTGACAATTATCTTGCTTAGCAAGAGAAACGTTGGACTCTACTGGGGTCATAAGTCAAGGACTACCGATATTGTGCATTGAGTAAATGCTAGAGTCAACGCTGCATAATTCTCATTGCTTAATCCACAGGCAGTGTTTTACTCTGTGGGGCTTCTGATGAATGAATGATCCATATGTTTGGGAGAGAGTATTTTCTTTTCAGTGGATCAGTTGATAACAGGGAATAGAGAGCAAATATAGAGTTCTGTGTTTACCAAGTTACCTGTCAGCTTAAGCCACTTTTCTCACTTGCGAATCCTTCTTGGTTTGTTGAGACTTCATGGCTGATGGATGGAGACGATGGGAAGCAAAGAGTTCTAAAACACTTGCAGGAATCTTAATCTGTCAGGCTGGATCAAGCAATTGGCTTTGAATTTGCTAATCAGTCCTAACATGATTCTCTTTTTAACATGCTTTCATATGTAAAGAAGATCTCTTATCAGTTTTTAAATGCGGTACTCATTTTAGGCATAGGAAAGAGATCTCTTGAATTTACAGGTAGTCCTCGATTTACAACAGTTCATTTAGTGACCGTTCAAAATTACAGCGGCCCTGAAAAATGTGACTTGTGACCATTTTCACAGTTGCGACCTTTGTAGCATTTCCATGATCCTGTGATCAAAATTCAGACGCTTGGCAACTGGTTCATATTTATGACTGTTGCTGTGTCCCGAGGTCACTTTTTGCGACCTTCGGATGAGCAAAGTCAACAGAGAAGCCAGATTCATTTTAACAACTGGTTTACTAACTTATCAACTGCAGTGATTCACTTAACAACTGTGGCAAGAAAGCCTCATAAAAGGGGGCGAAACTCGCAACAAACATCTCACTTAACAATCAAAATTTGGGGCTCAATTGTGGTCGTAAATTGAGGACTACCTGTAGAACTGTCTCATTGTTCAGCTTTCAAGAAATGGAAAGATGGAATATAAAGATTTTAAATCAAGGTTTCCTAACTTTGGTGACTTTTAAGATGTGTGGATCTCAACTCCCAGAATTCTGGGAGATGAAGTCCACACGTCTTAAAGTTGCCAAGAGTGAGAAGTCCTGCTTGAAATAAAGGAAGCAGGCCTTCCTTTGAAAAACCAAAAAGAAGCAAATGAAACATAATATAACTTGGAAAAAGTTAAATTCTGCCTCTTTTCCTCCCAGGTGTATCCACCCAACTCAGGTGACGAATACAGCAGGGACTCAGCC
This sequence comes from Pituophis catenifer annectens, assembly GCF_029215685.1. NCBI lineage: Eukaryota > Metazoa > Chordata > Lepidosauria > Squamata > Colubridae > Pituophis > Pituophis catenifer. The sequence goes on from NW_027256881.1 coordinate 335,367,258, forward strand.
AACTACGCACCTTCCAAGCCTCCCAGCACCGTTTACCCTGGAGCCTTCTACATGCCAGGTAGGTAACCTAAAGAATTCAACTTTAGTAGCCATCACCAAATTATATATAGGCTTGGGGATGTGGGCGTTTAACCAATTATCTGCGATGGCCATGCTGACTGAGGAATTCTGAGACTTGTAGTTGGTAGTTCTGGGGAGTGCTGGTTGGAGAAAGCTGGACTTTGGGAGAAATGGGGTGGGTTGAAATTTTTTGTTATATGTCAGCAGTTGTTGCCATTACAGGTAGTCCTCGACTTAATAACCACAATTGAGCCCCGAATTTCCATTGTTAAGCTAGACACTTGTTAAATGAGTTTTGCCCTGCTTTTACGACTTTTTCTTGCCACAGTTGTTAAGTGAACCACTGCAGTTAAGTTAGTAACACGATTGTTAAGTGTATCTGGATTGACTTGGCTTGTCAGAAGGTCGCAAAGGGTGACCGCATGATCTTGTAACTGTCATAAATACATGCCAGTTGCCAAGCATCCAAATTTTGATCATGTGACTACAAGAAGTCGCTGCAACGGAGTCATAACTCTGAAAAACAGTGCTAAGTCACTTTTTTTGGGGGGGGGTGCGTTTTGCTGCCGGTCACTAAAAGAATTGTTTGTAGAGATTCTCAGTCATCCAGGTCAGGGTTGTCCCAAAGGTGCTTTTTTCAGGAGGCAACTGGACTTTCATGTTTTTTCTTTGAAGACGTTTCACTTCTCATCCAAGAAGATTCTTCAGCTCTGACAGGATAGTGGGGAATGGAAGGATTTATATTCCTTGTTGTTATGAATTATTCCTTGCAGACAATTGCCAGCTGTCTGCAAGGAATACAAATCCTTCCATTCCCCACCATCCAGTCAGAGCTGAAGAAGCTTCTTGGATGAGAAGCGAAACGTCTTCAAAGAAAAAACATGAAAGTCCAGTTGCCTCCTGAAAAAGCACTTTGGAGATAAAAGAATGGTTATTAGCCGAGGACTACCATACATGCAATATCTCATAGTATTACAGATATCATACTTAAAAATAAATAATTAAAATGACTGCAGGCGAATTCTGAGAGTTGGCAGTCCAGCATGACTGAAGGGTTTCAGACTGGGGAAGTCTATCTTAAGGGCTTCTGGTGGGAAGAAGGATGTTGGACTGAAGGTTCAGCTGCATAATCCTTAGCTGGACCCTCTTCAGCAATTCTTTTGGCTTCCCAACTTACTTTGGGCTTTGAGGTCTCAAGTGCCTGCCTATCCAAATGTAGATTTACAGATTTCCAGTTATGAAACCTTCTCCTACTTTGTGAGGGTGTGAAGCGGAATGGGCAGCCAACTCTTCAACCCAATTGTTTCTGATTCTTCTCTTTCTGTCTTGCAGATGGGCTTCACAATTCGGCAGATCTGTGGAGTTCTTCCAGCAGCATGAGCCAGTCGAATTATGGGGCCATCTTGGGCGCTTCTTCCTCCCCGCTTCCCCAGTCTAGCAACTTCAGCAATCTTCACCAGCATGAACGCATGGTAATAAAACCTGGGTCTCTGGTGTGCTTGTGAGTACGTGTAGAAATTGGAAGATTCTGTACAGGTAGTCCTCGACTTACAACCATTTGTTTAGTGCATGCATACAGCAATCTCCCCGCTATTCCGTGTCAAATTCTGCCTTGCATTGTCCAGTACCATGAATCTATTTTGAATTGTTTTTAAATCAAGAAAACCATTGACTTTATCATCAGTTGTACTCTTGATTTTATATTTCTTCCCCTTGATAAAATTCTAATATCTGACCGTAGGTTATCCATCTATCCTTATCTATTATTTCTTGTCTATAAAATGCTTCTCTGTTTTGAGAGCCCTAACAGTGTTTTCAGACACAACCTGATTTGGTATCTATTCCATATTCTTAATGTGACAAGTCTCACATAACAATTTTTGAAATCTACACTAACTTTGACTTCATTGTACCACGAGTATCCATGCCACCCACAGATCAGGTAATGTTCTTCTAACTCTAAAAGTCTTTTATTTCTCACATACATCCATTCTTTCATCCAAGGCAAACAATAAATTGCAAATTACAATTTCAGATCAGGTCAACCCAAGTCCTTCTCTTTCCTTTACAGCTTGATAAAATCTTACATTTAACCCTTGGCTTTTTCCTTTGCCATACAAACTTAGATATATCTTTTGGCCATTGTTTAAATGGTACATCAGTTGTCAAAACAAGTATTGTGTGAAACAGAAACATCATTCTAGACAAGGCATTCATCTTTATCGCAGAAATCCTTCCCAATAGTGACACATGTTGTTTCTACCATCTTAGCTTGTCTTTTTAAATTTCATTCCATGTCTTCACATAATTGCTTTGAAATAACATATAATTCATATTTGTCACCCAAATATTTTACTTCTTTCTCAATCTTTAAACCAGTTTTCTCTATCAGTTCTGTTTGATCCTATATTTTCATATTTTTTATTTACATTTTCATCCTTCTGGCTATTAAATCTTAAAATCTACTATCGTAGTTGTAAGTTCCAGATTACTCCAGAGCAGTGGTGAAATCCATTTTTTTTTTTACTACTGGTTCTGTGGGCGTGGCTTGGTGGGCATGGTGTGGCTTGGTGGGCATGGCAGGGGAAGGATACTGCAAAATCTCCATTCCCATCCCACTCCAGGGGAAGGATACTGCAAAATCCCCATTCCCACCCCACTTGGGGCCAGCCAGAGGTGATATTTGCTGGTTCTCCGAGCTACTCAAAATTTCTGCTACTAGTTCTCCAGAACCTGTCAAAAGCTGCTGGATTTCACCCCTGTTCCAGGCCTCTTCTTTCAGGGGGAAACGCCATGTGATCCAGAGTCAAGGGGAGCAAATTACTTCTGTACAAACAAGAACTTCATCTTGTTAGTTCCAAAGGTCCTTTTACCAAAAGGCCACTGGACTACCTTGGTGTTTTGTTTTGTTTTCTTTGAAAACATTTCGCTTCTCATCCAAGAAGCTTCTTCAGTTCTAACTGAACTAAGTTAGAATTGAAAAAAACTTCCTGGATGAAAAGCAAAACATTTTCAAGGGGGAAAAAAACACAAGAAAGTCTATTTGCCTTTTGTAAAAAGCACTTCTGTGACAATCCCCATAGGCATTCATCTAGGTTTTTTTAAAGTTTTATTTATTTCATTTATAATACTTTCCATCTCCATCAAACTGTGTGTGAGCTGGATACAGTTATTTGAAAATTCATAGTTCGCATACTTGTTATTATATTCATTACATTGACATTGATAATGTAACTCTATATCATGATAATTTACAATAGTACATAACATCATCATAAGCTTCTCTCCACAGTAACATTTTCTCTTCTTATATCTTCTCTTTCCTAACTTCTGTTTCTACTTTCTAGCCATCCCACATCAGAAAATATTCAGTCTCTTCTCTGTCCTTAATAATAAGCGTTAATCTGTCCATTTCTGCGCATTCATCTTGTTAAGAGTTCAACTTCAGGGCTTTTTTTTTTTTTTTTTTTTTGCAAAAAGATCATAAAATGGGGCAAAACTGTCCTTAACCAACTGCCTTGTTTAACAACAGAAATGTTGGGCTCAGTTGTGGTTGTAAGTCGAGGACTACCTGTACTACTTTCCTGAGGTTCACATTAAGGGTAGAAAGAGTAAATCCTGAAGCTTTTATCTCCTAAAATTCTAAAGTGAGTCTGAAAGGAGAAATGTAATGGAAGATCCCCATTGTGTATCCCTCTTCCTCCCTTTGTAAATGCCTTTTTTTGTTCCCTTCTAGAATTATCAGATGCATTCGGGCGAAGTCAACGGTGGACTCCCATCCGTCCCTGGATTTTCTTCAGCCTCCACTCAGTATGGAGTGTCCAGCCACACTCCCCCGATTGGTGGGACAGAAAATGTCATGGGTAAGTATTTGGTCTTTTTTCTCCAAAACCATGGAAACACATTTAAGTGCTTTCTTTCTTTCTTTTTTTTTCATTTTAAGGGTTGAGCTACCATAGGAACTTACAAAGTTTGAGAATCCAAATTGGTTGTTGTTGTTAATTGCGAAGTTGTGTCCGACCCATCGCAACCACATGGACAACATTCCTCCAAGCCTTCCTGTCCTCTACCATCCTCTGGAGTCCATTTAAGCTCACGCCTACTGCTTCAGTGACTCCATCCAGCCACCTCATTATCTGTCGTCCCTTTCTTCTTTTACCCTCAATCTTTCCCTGCATTAGGCTCTTCTGCAGTGAGTCCTTTCTTCTCATTAGGTGGCCAGAGTATTTGAGTTTCATATCCAAATTGGAGAGACTAGATATTTTCAAGATCAAATAGCTTGCAAAAAAACCCCCCAACCTTTCCTCCCCATTTCTCTGATTTAAGTCGAAGAGTTATTTATAAAATATTTATCGATTCTGTTTTAATTTTATGTCAGACAGAGAGAGAAGGGTCAAAATAGTAGCCGCAGCTACAACATCTTGACATTGTGAACATGTGGTCACAAAACGTATGATTGAAAGCAGTAGTTCCAATAAGATTAAAATAATAGAATAACAGAATAACAGAGTTGGAAGGGACCTTGGAGGTCTTCTAGTACACCCCCTCCCTGCTTAGGCAGGAAACCCTACACCACTTCAGACAAATAGTTATCCAACCTCTTCTTAAAAACTCCCCAGTGTTGGAGCATTCACAACCTCTGGGAGGCAAGCTGTTCCACTGATTAATTGTTCTAACTGTCAGGAAATTTCTCCTTAGTTCTAAGTTGCTTCTCTCCTTGATTAGTTTCCACCCGTTACTTCTTGTCCTACCCTCAGGTGCTTTGGAGAATAGCTTCACTCCCTCTTCTTTGTGGCAACCCATGAGATTTTCGAATACTGTGAGACTGTTGAAGAAATTTCAAGCACTTGGGTGGATTTTAGATTTAGAAGCATGCTATGGGGCACCAACTATGGTGGAAGGGAGAAGAATGGGGCAGAAATAACTCTGGACGTGTCTGCTTTCTAATCATACACCCACATAACCTGCTTTGGGTGCACTGCCACTCTTCTAATGCAAATTCCTCCCCTTCTCGTGTCTTCCTGGCACATGAAGGTTAATCCCTCAAGAGTGGCTTTGGGCCAGGGGAGCCCAGCAGACGGAAATAGATCTATTTAGCTTTAAGCTCCTGTCTGGGGGACGTACTTAGTAATGTCTCCCCTTTTTGACAGCCAGACATAGAATCTTCATCCGTCACATGTTTATTACATATAGACTTGAAGACTTGTTCTTAATCCTCCTGCCCTCCCCTCACACTGCTGCTTGGGGAGGGGAGGAAAGAGACTAAATGTCACCTCGATTCATCTGCCGGTTCCCTCAAAATGGTTGGAAGTGGAGGTTGCCTTTACTTTACTTACTTAAGGAAGGGGCCCATTTTTAATTTAATCAACTTCAGCCATAGAGGCCCGACAAATCCTAGAGGCACCCAAGTGAGACAAAATACAGCAGTCCCTGGGAGCTGCTGTTATAAACAAGGATTAGAACGGGGGGGTGGGTGGGGGTGGGGATAATGCGGATCAGGGAAGAAGAGACCGGGTGATTTAGATCCATTGGGAAAACGCTGGGGGCTGACGCTGAATCCAGCCTTCCAGTCACCTCATTCTCATGTGAACCTGTTACAAATCTTTTCTCTTAGTGTTTTTAAATTAATAAAGTGAACAATTTTATAATGGTTAATAATTATTATTAATATTATATTATTATTGTTAATATTATTGATAATTATTTTATTAACAATTAATGAAAGGGGCAGGCCATGAGTTCCGAGTCCCACCTTAGCCACGAAAGGTGGCTGGGTGGCTTTGGGCCCGTCACTCTCTCTCAGCCCAACGTACTTCACAGGGTGCTTGTTGTGGAGAAAATAGGGGGAGCAAGTTTTATTGGATATGTTTGCTGCCTTGAGTTATTTGTAAATATAATAAAGGTGGGATACAAATAACTTATTTCCCTGCAATTAAGAAAAATTAAATAAAGACTGCAATCCCTTTGAAAGGGCCTCTAATTCCTTCTATAGATTTGGGGAAAGTGGTTGGTGGTGGAAATAAAGTCACTGGGAGGTTGACTGATCAGTGTCCCCAGAAAAGGGATTTAGCCCCGAGTGTTAAGTCACCAGATATCATCAGCCCCTCTTCATGGACACATCCTCCCCCCCACCCCCGGGTCACAAAATCTGAGTGGAAAGGGGCCAGTCAGAGTCTCAGATCCCGTCCCTGTAGAGGAAAGAGGTGTTTTAGCCAAGGAACAGGAAAAAACACATCTCACTCATGTTTTCCTAAGCATTTGCATTCATCCCATCCCCAAAGACAGATGGGGGACGGACAGTCTATGGATTTAATGTCGTAGCTGTTCCTTTGGGTACCATTGCTTTGTTCTGTTTGATTTATAATGGGTTCTATTTTAATGTGATTTTTTTTCTCCTGTTACTAGTCACTTTGAGCCTGGCTTGAGTGCATTGTAACTGGATGAAATAAATAAAATGTGAATTCCCTGGGTTTGGACAAAGTGTTTCCATGTTTCTAACACTTTGTCCCAAGTTTTGGATAACATGAGACATTTGAATGTTCCTTGTATAAAAATGGGGAACTTGGAACATGTTTTGGCTCTTAGCTTTATTTCCTATAGTCATAATGTTTGGGAGGTGGTAGTCAAAGCTACATAACACCCAACCTATAAACAATTGGAAAACAGTAATATTTTTTTAAGTTAAAATTCCCAGCAGGAGCAACCATTAAGCCAAAATGCTTTTTTTTTTTTTTGGTATCCTAATTGAATAATAACAGAATAACAGAGTTGGAAGGGACCTTGGAGGTCTTCTAGTCCATCCTCCTGCTCAAGCAGGAAACCCTCTACCATTTCAGACAAATGTTGTCCAATCTGTTTTTAAAAACCTCCTTTGTTGGATCACCCACAACTTCTAGAGGCAAGCTGTTCCACTGACTAATTGTTGTCATGGGCAGGAAATTTCTCCCTGGTTCTAGATTGGTTCTAACCTTGATAAATTAAAAATAATTTCTTTGGTAAGTTGGATGATAAGTAGCACATATCATGGATGACCATGTATGTCGTCATGCCTCCAGTAAAGAATGGGTGATCAAGAGACTTCTGCATGCAGAATACTCAATATGTTTCTAATACCAACAAAACAAACATATTCAAGAAGTTTTTACAGAGACTTTCCAATGGGAATTATTATTATTATTGTTGTTGTTTATATTTATATACCGCCCTTCTCCCGAAGGTCTCGGGGCGGTGAACAGCCAACAGATAAAACACAAGAAATACAAAATTTTAAAACAATATTAAAATCCAATTAAATTCATTTGGCCCACAATTAAAAACACCCCTGTATTAAGACCCATAAACAAGTTAAAAATTAAAACAATTTTAAAAAGTTAGGCCAGCCCGGCTTGCTGGAATAAAAACGTCTTTAGGGAACGGTGAAAGGTGCGAAGATCCGGGATCCGCCGTATCTCCGGGGGCAGCTCATTCCAGAGGGTAGGTGCCCCCACAGAGAAGGCTCTCCCCATGGGGGCCGCCAGTCGACATAGTTTGACCGACGGCACCCTGAGGAGCCCCTCTCTGTGGGAGCGTACTGGTCGGTGGGAGGCTATCGGTGGCAGAAGGCGGTCTCGTAAATATCCGGGTCCTAAGCCATGGAGCGCTCTAAAGGTGGTAACCAATACCTTGAAGCGCACCCGGAAGACCACCGGGAGCCAGTGCAGCTCGCGCAGGAGAGGTGTTACATGGGAGTGCCGAGTCGCCCCCATAACCACCTGTGCGGTCGTATTCTGGACCAGCTGGAGCCTCCAGGTGCTCCTCAAGGGGAGCCCCATGTAGAGATCATTACAGTAGTCCAGGCGGGATGTGACGAGAGCATGAGTGACCGTCCGTAAGGCATCCCGATGTTCCAAACTCAGAATTTCTTGTATTGGTTCATTTGTAGTCCTAAAATTTCTGGGCTTGATATTCCATTTGTTTATTTGTCCTTCCTGATTTTAATCTTCTCTTCCTTCAGGCAATCGAGGAACCACCGCTGGCAGTTCAGGGGATGCACTTGGAAAAGCATTAGCTTCAGTAAGTCTCATTATGATTTCTCATTCTAATAACCTTTGATTTTTATCTGCTGACGCTTTGTACCATTGTTTATGGAAGACGTCCAAAACTAGCACAACGTAGATCTGTTGGAACTACAACTGTAAAGAACTGTTTGTTTATTATAGGCTGTCCTCAGCTTACAACCATTTCTTTAGTGACCATTCAAAGTTACAACTGCACAGAAAATGTGACATGACCAAGGGTGAAATGCTACCAGTTTGGACCGGTTCGGGCAAATCGGTAGTAAAAAAAAATGCTACCAGTTCGGACAAACCGGTATTTCCAACAATCAGCTGTGCCCCGCGATTTATATTCACTAGAAAGCAGGAAATCCTGCTTTCTAGAGAATCTAAATCACACGATACAGCTGTTCTTCCCCCCTGCCCCGCCCCCCACTGTTCTGCTTACCTTAGAAAAGGCTTCTTAAGCTTTCTTTTTCAGCGCTGCGCGATAGCGCCTGAGGTGCGCAAGCTTGCCTTTGGTGCGCACCGTGCATGCGTGTGTGCAGCAAACGGTAGCAGGCCTTGGAGGATTTCACCACTGCTTATGACCCATCCTCGCACTTAATAAGTGTTTCAGCATCTCCATAGTCACAAGATCAGAATTCGGGCACTTGGCAACCAAGCATGTATGTACAAAGGTTGCAGCCTCCTGGGGTCACATGATCGCCATTTGTAACCTTCCCAGCCAGCTTCCGACAAGCAAAGTCCAATGGGGGAAGCTGGATTCCCAAAGTCAACGGGGGAAGCTTAATGACCATGTGATTCACTTAACAACCGCCTTGTTTAGCAATGGAAATTCTGGTCCCAATTGTGGCCAACCTCAAGCAAAAAAAAAAGAGGACTTGGTTTTTCAGGAGTATTTAAGCATGATATTTTCCCCTCCGTTTCTTCTCCCAAACTCTTTTCTTTTTTCTTCCTCCCCAGATCTACTCTCCAGATCATTCTAGCAATAATTTCTCTTCGAACCCATCCACTCCGGTGGGCTCCCCTCAGGGAATAACAGGTAAGCTGTAAAATTTTGCCCATGTAAAAGCAGTATAAATCTAGAACAAGCAACAGTGTGCGGAAATCTCAGAGGAGAAGCTGGGATTGGCATTTCATCAATGAGTTTTTCAAGATAAATGACCCTTCTTATTCTGAACCTGTTCCAGTGTTAGCCCCGTGATCCAGTTTGGGGTAACATGCAGAATACGTGGTATCCATGCAAACAATTCAGGTCCTCCGTCTGTATCTAATGTCTGGATTCAGCAAAATGAGGAAAGTATTCAGTTTTTGTAAGCTCGCCCCTTACAACCTATTGAGCAAGGTCTACACCAGTGTTTTTCAAACTTGGCAACCTGAAGATGTAAGGACTTCAGCTCCCAGAATTCCCCATCCAGCATGACTGGCTGGGGAATTCTGGGATTTGAAGGCCACACATCTTCAGGTTGCCAAGTTTGAAAAACACTAGTATAGAGATTCACTCAATCAAACTTCTATATCCACCGAAGTTGGTTGCCAGTGGAATTCTTTCATTCCTCTTCTTTAAGACGTGAAAAATATGTCCTTTAATTCTTTTGCATGTGAACAGAACTCTGATGAAATAGGGGAATAATACAGAGAAGTACTTGTGGGTTTAACTAATGCTAATAGAAGGTTTTGCAGAAAGTGATTTAAAATTCTTGGTTTTGTAAAGTAAAGGTAAAGGAGTCCCTTTAAAGGAGGTAAAGGATTTTACTCCACTAGTCGTTACTTATTCTAGAGGGTGGTGCTCGTATCTGTTTCAAGGCCATTGAGCCAGCGCTGTCTGAAGATATTTTTGCGGTAATCTGGCCAGCATGACGTCACAGAGTGCTGTCATCTTGGTTTTGTACCGGACTGAAAAGTGTGATGTCGGAATACAGTTTTCTATACTGCGTGTTTGCCTACTTCCAAAGACCTAAGGGAATGTGTAATAACTACAACAGAAGAATAAAATGCAAGTGAATTTTCCTTAAGACTACTAGCTAAAGGCAACCCTTTGACCACAAAATGTCCTGTTAACCTGAGATTGAGACAGCCTTAGTCTGAGATTTATTAAGGCTTAGCTGCACAGTTATGGCTCCAGGGTATATGTTGGAAATCAACAGATCTGAAGTTTGTGGGTTGTTGGCTCCACCTGCTGTCACATGGAAGAACTGCACGCAAACTCATGGCAAGTTGGGTTTCAAAAAATAATCCTCTTCACTAAGCAGTGTGGCTTGTAAAAACTGACCTGTACAAGGCTCCATCTTCTTTATCTTCTTCCCTGCCCAATTCATTTTGTCCTGGCTTTTTAAATGATATATGAAAAGAAGATTACAATGCAGTTTCTATCTATCTTCTAGGTAGAGGGGAAAAGCCATCATTAAAACATGAAATGCATTTCCAAGATGCGGTGGTGCTTCCTTGTTGACATTTCTGTGACAGGGATGGAAGCGAGCACATTTCTAATGGAAGGAAAAGACTATAATGCCGGTTCTCAAGCTCAGCAACTTTAAGATGTGTGGACTTCAACTTCCAGAATCCACCTTTAAATGGTGGTTTCGGGCGCTCTTTTTGGCAGCCCCTGGTAGTTACCTCTCCCTGGTGTTAGCTGACTCCTATACTTCTCAATGGGAGAGGGAGCTGACGAAGAAACTCCACCTGCTAGGTTTTTCGGGGGATGCATTGGGAGACTGTGGCCTTAAGGACGCCCAATCTAGGGTAGTCCAACGGCTTGTGGACATAGACTTGCAATATCTAAGAGCTAGAGCTAATAAAACCTCCTCCCCTCTGATCTTCAGCCAATTTAACAATTATGGAGATGGCCTCATATTTTTATACTTTAACCATCCCTAAGTATAGAAGAGTCTTCTCCCTTGCTCGTTTCAACGTCTTGCCCTTTGCATTGCTGGACAGACGATTCAAGAGGCTCCTAATAAGTGAGCGGAGCTGAGGTTGAAACTGTGGAGCATGTTCTTTTATACTGCCCTATGTATAACACAGGGAGAACTAAATTACTATCTCTCTTAGAAACAGATCTCTTTGGATCCAATGCCAATAATTTGACCTTATATTGTTTAAGCCAGGGGATGGCTCCTCACACATTACTATTCAGGTTTCTAAATTTTTCTTAAGAGCTGTAACTATTAGAGGAGAACGATGTAATTCCTCTCAGCCAAGGCTTCTGATAGCCAACTGTTTATGATGTTACTTTCACCACGTTCTTTTGCAATTATATTTGTATTTTGGTCTGAGACCCGCAAATAAAAGTTATTATTATAACTTCCAGAATTACCCAGTCAGCATGCTGGTTGAGGAATTCTGGGAGTTGGAGTCCACACATTTTTAAATTCCCGAGTTTTAATAAAATTGGCTGTAAGGAGTGATTGATTCTGATGGAACTCCCGAAGTTCCATCTGGCTTTTGATGAGTCCTGGAAAGGTGGAGTAATTAGGGCTCCCAGAGTTTGCTTGGTTGTTTATTTGTTTGCAATGCACTGATGATGTTGCTTAGTTGGGTAATGAAATGTCTGGAAAAACAGCCCAGCTCTGAGAGCACCAAAAATTCCACAGTTCATCCCTGAACTACTTCTATCATCCCGAAAGTATTTCCTGGCAGTTGTGAAGAGAAAGGATGTCTTTGCTATCTATCTATCAGACGTATTTGTTAATGGGCAAAATGTCCCCTGCTGTTTTTCCTCTACTCAGGTTCTTCGCAGTGGCCCCGAACAAGTGGACAGGGTGCCTTATCTCCAAGCTACGAAGGCACCCTCCATACTTTGGTAAGTATCCCTCAACCTCATACTTGCCATTGGTTTTTGTGATAAATAATTACAAGTAGTCCTTGATTTACAACCATTCGTTTACCAACCATTCAAAGTTACAACGGCACTGGAAAAAACAGCCTTTCCGTGGTGGTCATATCATCGGACTTTGGGTGCTTGGCAACCAGCTCACCTTTACAAAGGTTAGAGCATCCCAGGGTCTCGTGTGATCGCCATTTGCAATCTTCCCAGCTGGCAGGTCAATGGGGAAGCTGTCAGGAAAGGTCACAAATCATGATCATTTAACCATATAATAACTTCGTTGCTTTATAATCAATTTTCCACTCCCAGTTGTAGTCATAAATCGAGAACTATCTATAAGTTCCTAGCAGATAGCAGTTGAAATGGCAACCTTAGTAGTACTGTGTTTCCCCGAAAATAAGACCCTGTCTTATATTTTTTTGAACCCTGAAATAGGCGCTTGGCCTTATTGCCATGCGCTCAAAAGCCCGATTGGGCTTATTATCAGGGGATGACTTATTTTGGGGGAAACAGGGTAGCATAATTTTGATTGTCCACCAGCCTATTCTACATTGCTTGATAATATCCCCAAAGCTGCTTTCTTTTTAACCTTGGCTCTTCTGCCTGAAAAATCAGCCTAGCAATGGCCTACCTGATCAGGACTGTAAAGAAAGCCTCGTGTCCAATTTTCAAATGTTGTCTGTGTTTGCTTTTTGTTTTTAACTTCATGCTTGGTTTGGTGCCTGAATCGCAATTGTTGGCATGCACCTCCCCACCTCCCCGCAGTGGCTATGGTGGGCTCCTGTTTCACATTCTTTCCCTCTCTTCCATCCTTCAAGCAAAACAAAATGGAAGACCACTTGGACGAAGCCATCCATGTGCTGAGGAGCCATGCAGTGGGCCAGACCAACCACAGGGACATTCACGACTTGTTGGCATCCGCTTCTGCGCACAGCACTTCTGTGGGCAGCCTTAGCCAGTCTTTCTCCCCGGCTTCTGTCTTGCCAATTACTAGTCGGCATACGAACTTGGTAAGATAGGATTTGGGGGAGAGGGGAGAGGGCTGTGTTTCAGACATGCTCTACCATTCAAAATTTTATGGCTTCTCCTTCCAAGAAGCTTTTTAAAGGCCTATTTGCATAACTTGACTATTAATCCACCTGATCCAGGCATTTTGGTCCACGGTTCCTAGAATCCATTGACTTTAGACATACAGTTGGAGGTTGATGGGACTTGATTGGTCCAAAGCATCAGGAGAGCAGAAGTTCTCCACGAAGACAAATTTCTTGTGTGTCCAATCACACTTGGCCAATAAAAAAAAAATTCTATTCTATTCTAATTCTATGACTAATCGAGCTTAGTATAACTAGCAGTCAAACCACCTTTTCCTTGTAGATGCTGGAGATTTCCTCCACTGAACTCTGGGCTGTCCATGTTAAAAATCCTTCTTGCAGGCTGTGTAACATTCTCCATATTCAAAAGTCCTACCAAATTTAGACCCTTTCATTGTGGGCTGAGACTTTGTTGTACCGGTCGAGAGGCGGAAAGGAGAATATTCTATGATAAAAGGTCATGGCTGAGGGACAGAAGTCAGGGTATCTTGAGATCAAAAGGCAGTTTCCAATGGCCTCTACATTCAGCAATATAATTTTATCCAACTTTTCTCCGACAGCTTTAGAGTTTCACAGCCGAGTGGGATTTTTCCTTCTTCCAAATTTGGGTTGCACCCTACAAAATGTCAAGTTGGTTATTCAGGGCTGGGTTATAGGAAACTGTCTAATCTGAAGTCTGGGGTTTTTTTTCCCAATCTCATCGGTCAAATCACCAGCTTTGCACTGATGTTGTTATTAATTTGGTAATGAAACCAAAACTGCAAGAAAGCCACCAAGCTCAGATAGCACCAAGGAACCCCACAATATTGTAGAACTTGATTTATTTTTATTTTTCCATGAATCAACCTCTGCCTGTTTTTACATGCTTCATGACTCACTCAAAATCAGGTGGAGCTTCAGTAACACCGCTGTAACGGTCATCCTGCCCTTTCCTAACCACGCCCTGCAGACACTTGATAGCAGTTGATAGTCAGAATGCGTATTTAGGATTCTATGAAAGGGCTGCTAGATCTAAAATTCCTATCTGTAGACCTGGTTTACACATCAGATTAAGTTCTAATACAGGCATACTGGGCAGCACAATGGTTCAGCCGTTAAGACGCTGGGTTTATCAGCTGGAAAACCAGCAGCCCATGTTCGAGCCCCGAGCACCACGCGATGGGGTGAGCTCCTCGTCCTTGCCCCAGCTCCTGCCAACCTAGCAGTTTGAAAGCATGCAAATGTGAGTAGATAAATAGGTACCAGTGGGAAGATAACAGCGCTCCATGATGTCATGCTGGCCACATGACTGCAGAAATGTCTTTGGACTTGAATCGGAGATGAACACTGCCTTCTACAACTAAGAGAGTAAAATCCGCAGAGATTCCCTACCTATAGGCATACTGGACTAATGGCTTAGCGTTATGTTCAAACCTGAATTGTATTGTTTGATTAGCAACCAGTACTTAAAACAATCCTGGCATTATTATTAAATTTGTTCACCATTTCCTCTCGAGGCATTTGCTGTGGTTCACTAATGAAAACTGAGGCTTTAAAAGAGGGGCTGATATGCCCACTTTCAAAGTTCTACACTTGGTCACTAAGCGCTGCCAAAGGCAGTGTTTCTCAACCTTGGGGACTTCAAAATGTGTGGACTTCAACTCCCAGAATTCCCCAGTTCAGCATCACTGACATATTGGCCTCTCTGGACCTTGTTGCTGTTCTTTTTGGCAGGTGGGGGGAGGTCACCCTGAAGACGGCCTCTCTAACAATCCTGGTCTTCTCCACAACCATGTTGCTCTCCCTGCCCAGACCAGCTCGCTTCCTGACCTCAGCAGAGGACAGTCTTCAGATGCCTTTAGCGGTAAGGCTGAGTTGCACAATTTGAATGCTGAATCTCAAAACCCCCAGTCTCTTGGCTGGTGCAAGGTAGGGTACCGGACAAGTGAGATATTGAAGCTCTTGCAAAATTACAGTCGATATTTTCCCTTTATAATTAAAGGAAAGGAACCAAAGTAAATGGACTCTTCTCCATGAGACTAATCCTCCCTCTTCGTGTCTATGGAGATTCTCAGTCAATCCATGTCATGATTTTGTCCCAAAGATGCTTTTTTCAGTTCTGACTGTCAGAACTGAAGAAGTTTCTTGAATGAGAAGCAAAATGTCGTCAAGGAAAAACCTTTTGACAAAAAAACCCCCAAAAACCTTTGGGATCTCTCTCTTCATGTGAATCTGCAACTTAGAATCAAAAATGATTTCATTAATTATTATTTTAGAGGTTTTAGTTTTAGATTTTTTTTTTATCCTGCCTTTATTATTTTTATAAATAACACAAGGCAGTGAACATAAGTATTATTTCTTCCTCCTATTTTTCCCCACAACAACCACCATGTGAGGTGACTTGGGCTGAGAGAGAGTCCAAAGTCACCCCGCTGGCTTTTGTGCTTAAGGCGGGACCAGAACTCACAGTCCCCTGGTGATTGGCCCAGCTGGCTTTCATGCCTAAAGTGGGATTAGAACTCACAAGTCTCCTGGTGATTGGCCCAAAGTCACCCAGCCAGCTTTCACACCTAAGGCGGGACTAGAACCCACAACTTTCTGGTTTCTAGTCTGCTGCCTTAAGTACAATCATGCTGAAGATTTCAACTTACAACTCTTACAATCTTACAACTGGTAAGATCCCACAGAGTTGGTCTCCTCCGGGTCCCGTCAGCTAAACAATGCCAGCTGGCGGACCCGTGGGGGAGGGTCTTCTCTGCGGCTGCCCCAGCTCTCTGGAACCAGTTACCTCCTGAGGTCCGGACCATTCCCACCCTATTGGCCTTCCGAAAAGCGGTGAAGACCTGGCTCTTCCGGCGGGCCTTGGGCCGTTGATCTCGCTGCTGCGATTTGGCGAGATCCAGCCATGAATGGTGTGAATGGGTTTTAATTGTTTTTAATGGTTTAACTTTTAATATTTTATATATGGTTTTTAAATGTATTGTAAGCCGCCTTGAGTCTGGAGAAAGGTGGCATACAAGTTGAACAAATAAATAAACTCAGGTTATAGGTGAGGAGAAAGGGTGATTTTCCTACATTTCTCACTTTATCCTTGGGTCAACCTTCTACTTGGTTTGGTCCCATTGCAGGCTTGACTGGGGGCCTGGGAAGGGCCAGCGTCTCATCTGGCACCAGCGAGATCAAGCGGGAGGACAAGGAGGATGACGAAAACACGTCAGTGGCTGACAATTCAGAAGAGGAGAAAAAGGAACTGAAGCCATCTCGAACCAGAACAAGGTGCTCACTGAACAGGTCTCAACCTTTCTCTGTTCCCTTTGGAGGCTAACCGGGCAGGACAAAATCCTGACCCTGTAAAGGAAGCCTAAGGCAAAACAGCCTCCTCCAAAAACCTTTCAGGCTTAAGGAGAATCCACCCACTGTTTTCAAACCTCTAGGAACCTACTACAAATATTAAAGGGCCAACTTTTTTGCAAGACTGGGGCAGGTTGCCTTGTTGGAGAAATGGATCAGGAAGAACCTCCATCTAATTTTTATTCATTTTATTTAGTAAATTTAGAAGCCATCCATCTCCCTCACAGAGGAGGGATTTTCCAGCCAGGCAATTCCTTTGGCTGGCTAATTGAAAGAAGATCAAATATATTGGTGGTGGGTTTTTTTCCCCCCCAAATTAATTTTAATTTTATTCGGTGCATGAATATTTTCAAATTTTGCTACTTTTCCTTGAGAAATTGTGGAGAAGCAGAAGCATCCTATCGAGACAATTTGACTTACAGCTTTTGGTTTTATTTGTCTTCCCTGATCCTTTGTCTCCCCGCCCGCCATTTCCCTGCAAAGGTCCTGAGTAGAAGAGAAAGGCATGGCTTACTTCCTTGAGTCTCTCTTTTTATCTCACACAAATGTAAAAATGTGCTCTAGGACAGCCTGACAATCTAGGACAAATTTTATTTAGCGAATACGGCGCCATTCAGAACATTGCGGGGTTGGGGGCCCTGTCAGGCATTCCTGTAGTAAATATTGACCAATGATGGCAAAATAGATTAATTTCTACTTTTCCTTTTCAAATATCTTTTTTTTAAAAAAAAAAACGCCATTGTGATATGTTTGTTTTCTGTCGTGTGTGCATGTAGGGGTGCGCACATGTGTGTATTATATGTATTACAGTTTTCCTTTTTTTTTTTTTTTTTGTGAACATATTCCGGTGCCGAGGTGTGCACACACGAAAAATGTCCCCCCTTCTCCTTGTTTCATTCTTATTTCAAATTATCAGTCAAGATGAGGATGAGGAGGACGACCTTCTTCCCCCAGAGCAAAAAGCCGAGCGAGAGAAAGAGAGGCGGGTGGCCAATAACGCTCGGGAGCGCCTGAGGGTCCGCGACATCAACGAGGCCTTTAAAGAGCTTGGGCGCATGTGCCAGCTACACCTTAACAGCGAAAAACCACAGACCAAACTGCTAATCCTACATCAGGCTGTGTCGGTTATTCTGAATCTGGAACAACAAGTTAGAGGTCAGTGGAGGCTTCCGATGTGGTGACGTTTCGGAACGGCATGGGGCTGTCTGTCTGATCCTTTCAACCTTGCCCCCGGCCCACCGTGGTGGGCAGGCCTGCCCGACGCTCTCCATCCTGCTGACGTTTTCCTGCATCCTTTTTTTTTTTTTTTATGACGATGCCTTAAGTTTGGTTTTGTGTTTTACTTCTCTGTTCCATTTTGTTTTTTGTTCTGTTTTGCATCCCCTGTAATTCCTGTGTTGCATTTGGAATAAGAAAGAAGCTGCACTTTCTGCATGCCAGCCAGCCTCGTGCCTGTGCGGGGACTCTGCTTCTCTCTCCCTCCTTCCCTTCTCTGCTACTTAGCGCTGTAGAGGGCGGCCCACCTTGGACCTCAGCGCTTTGTTGCTAAATATGGGGAAAGGGCAGCGTCTGCAAAGACCAAGGCTCTCGTGCATACTGAGGATGAGTTCACAGCAAAACCATGTATACCATATCCTTCTTATTGATTGGAACGCCCTTTCCGGCCCCAGCCTCCTAGAACATTTTCGTACATGCCTCTTAAGTATAGATAGTCCTCGACTTACAAACATTCATTTAGCGACCATTACAACGACACTGAAAAAAGCATCTTATGACCACGTTTCACATTAACAACTGGTGCAGCATCCCCATGGTCATGTGATCAAAACCCAGACGTTTGGCCATGGGCATGTATTTATGACGGTCACAACAATATTGGGTTTCAAATCCTGTCACTACTTCTGCGCATGCGCAGAGACATCCGGGTGGGTGGGCAGAGCCTCCCGCCGCTACCGATTCGCCCGAACCGGTAGCAACCCACCACTGGGTCGCAGTGTCCTGGGGTCATGTGATCACCTTTTGCGACCTTCGGACAAGCAAAGTCATTGGGGAAGCCAGATTCACTTAACAACTGCCGTCATTTCTTTAACAACTGTGCCAAGAAAAGTCATAAAATGGGGCAAAATTTTACAACAAATTTTACAACAAACATCTCCCTTAGCAACATAAATTTTGGGCCCAACTGTGCTCGTAAGTCAAGGGGTACCTGTAGTAAAATGTAGATTTAGGGTTTGGGAAATCCTCGACGCTGAAAAGAAATGGTACCATGTCTTCTAGGTTACTACCTCTGCTTCCCCATTCGAGACCTTTTTTTGGTGGGACCATTTCTCATCCTGTGAGGAAAATTCCCTGTGGAAAATACATTACCGTAAACCCCTCTGCCTAGAATAGTCTCAAGGCACACATGTAACCTGTGGTGTAGTTCTTCAGGGTGTTTCTCTCTCTCTCTGCCCATCACCAGGAATGACTGAATTTTGACCATGCGTGATACCTTGACAAGCAGGTATACAAGGAGAATAGGGAACATAACACCTGATGGACACATTTGTGTCCGAGCTTGTGGTAGTTTTAAGATCTGGGACCAGCAACTTGAACCAGCGAAAGATGTTCAGAGGACCTGGGATTTTACTTACATCGAAATGTGTGAGGTTCTGACTATGAAGGTCATTTTCTGTCTATAACCCAAGTCTTCCAGTTGGGTCCCGTAGTCCCAGATCCCAACTTAAACGTCAGAAGTCATCCCTGCAAAGGTAGAATTCAAGGATTACCGTTAGGATTCTAGGATGCAGAATGTCCTGGAGGGAGGGAGGAAGGAGAAGAGGGAAAGGAAATTTGAAATGGGTCTCTGTGGCTACCCTAAAGGAGAAAGACAGACTCCCACCCAGTGTAGTTGTGCTAATTTTTTTTCCTTCTGGGAATGCTGCAAATGCTTGGCTCTGCATGTGAGCATCTAACCTTCCTTTCTTTGGAAACCCATCCCGTGGGGTTACCTTGGCAGATTTGACTCTTTTCCTCAAGAGAGGCGGCTGCATTTACCGTCAAGATCCACAGCCTGTTTTGTACTCTGCTGTCATGTTGCAATGCTGGAATTCATTTATGCTTTTCTCTCTCTCTTTTTCTCTCTTTCACTTTTTGTTTCCCTTTTTTTGCCTGTCATAACATGTATATAACTTTGATTTCCTTGTCCAACGTTTTCTTGTTCTTCTCCCCTTCTCCCCCAATCCTTTTACCTGCTTTCCTACAGACAGTCCCCAGCCGTGACCTCTCGGTGGTTCCCACCCTCTACCTTGTACTTGCTGCTTGCTCAGAGAGAGAGAGAGAGAGAGAGAGAAAGGAAAAACAGGAGTGGGGAGGTGGGTTGGTATAGGGAGCAGGAAAGGAACAATCTGTGAGCGGAAGAGTTGGCGCGTGGTCCTCTCATCTGGAGTTCAGTTTTCGATTTCAAAAAAAAATACATAGCATTTTACCTGAGGTAGAAGATGAGCAAAGTTTTGCCTTGACTGGTGAGCAGTTGGCATTCCTACGTTTAATCCCCCTGGGGAAAAAAATACTTTCCAATTGGATATCTTTGTTGGAGTCCTTGCTTCTTCCTGAACTGGCTTGTTTTCTTGCAGATACTCCATTAACCGACTAGGTAAGATCAGTGCTAGCCCTTCCCTAGTTACCTAGTTGGATACTGTAATATCAGCAAGAACGCAGCTCAGAGAACACGCAAGGACCCCGCAGTTCAACCCTGAATGTCAAATATTCTCTTCTATGGATATTTTTGATCCCTTGGACATTTTTATCAGAGAGTTTAAGAAGAGACACCATCCATAAGATGAGCTTCATATTTCTGAGAGTTGACATCTATCATCCTAGAAAAGGCAGCCCATAGCATTTTTCAGCAGTGAAGATTGAAGTTAGAACGGGATCCTCACTAAATGCAAACTTCTACTTCTTCTAGTACCTTGGATGCGTTTTCTGTAGGGCTTTCTCTTCTCCCTTTCAATCCCATCAGTTACGAATTTATTTAAGAAGGTATTATGTTGCTATCCTTTTGAGAGTGTGGTACTTTATTTTATAAAGGCCAAAAACTCTGTGGAACATCTAGCTGGTGTTAATCGGGCAGCACTTACAACTGATAGCTATTCTCAATACTCTGCTAAAGTTTAAATTTGCTTTGGGATTGCACAGGATTATTATAGCACAGGAACAGTCTGGATTCCTTCTGTGACAGGAGCTACTGAGCCGAAGGGCTAAATGCAATCCCAAGAGTTTGGATACAGCTTCAGTTTTGGTTGCTATAATCCTCAACTTATATTTCTTTAATTCATAGTTAGCTATTACAGTTCCTGTTGGGTGTGGGTATCTAGGTTTTAGTTTTAAACTGAATTTGACAATCCTTTGAATAATTACGAATTTAAAATGTGAACTTGGCTTGGAAATATGTCCTGTTGCATTTAATGAGGCTTGCTTGTCAGCTGTATTGATAACTCACACGCAGGTGTAGCAAAGTGGCTTGGCTTCCACTTAATCATGGTTATTATTGGAAAAATAACAATCATTGGTTTAATTTCAAATTTGGTTACTTCTACCGTTGCTTAGGTTGTTGTGGCCAGAGTTTGCTTGGATAATTTGTAGTTCAGTGTATAAGGTGTTAATTCTGGGAGAATGGCTTTAATTCTGTAACTCAGAGAAGTAAACTCTGTGAATCCATACCTTGCCTGAATTTTGAAGACATAACAGAAAGAGACGGCACTTAAGTGAGCCCTACATTTTTTTAGCCACAATTTTTAAAGCCATGGGATCAAAAATTCATTCTGGATTTAGGCTGAGTTCCCAGACAAGATCGTAGGAGAATCCAGACTGAAAGTGAAGCTTACACCAAAGAGTCATTTTTCAGAATGCAGCTTCCCAAGTAGTGAATCACTGAAAAGATAAAGTCATTGAGAAGTTTGTCTTGGATGGTTCTGGAGATGAAAAATCAAGAGGTAACAACAGAGATTGAATATTTTTCTGCCTTGCCCTTGGTAGTTTAGGACAATGTTTCTCAACTGTGGCCATTTTAAGAAGTCTGGACTTCAATTCTTCAGCTGAAGTCGGTACAGACCTCTTAAAGTGGCTAAATTGAGAAACACTGGTTTAGGTACAGAGGTCTTCAAACTTGGCAGCTTTAAGACTTGTGGACTTCAACCCCCAGAATTCTCCAGCCAGCATAGCTGGCTGGAGAATTCTGGGAGTTGAAGTCCACAAGTCTTAAAGCTGTCAAGTTTGAAGACCTCTGCTTTAGGGTGCTTTAGCTATGCTGGCTGGAGAATTCTGGGAGTTGAAGTCCACAAGTCTTAAAGCTGTCAAGTTTGAAGACCTCTGCTTTAGGGTGCTTTAGCTATGCTGGCTGGAGAATTCTGGGAGTTGAAGTCCACAAGTCTTAAAGCTGCCAAGTTTGAAGACCTCTGCTTTAGGAGGTTGGACATGAAGAGCACACTAAAATACATCTTACTTTGTCTTGCTAGTTGGATAAGAAAAAGGTTGCTTAATTCCAAGCTACACAGGCCCTAGAATTGTGCCTTCACACACTATTTCAGTAGGAAATCATTTCCAGTGGAAAATGGTTGCCCCGTGTCCTCAATTCATTGGAGACATCTACTATGCCTTGTCAAAAGAAGGCAATTATATCTACCTTTTCAAGGATTTTTTCTTCTTCTTTATTTTTTTTTTATTTTTTTTTTGCTCTGGGGGAAAAAGGCTGTCTCCCTGTATAAAAACAGGATGTGACTGGGCGTCATGGGAGAGAAAAGGATTTCCTAGGTTCAAACTGCCAAGAGTTTAAGATGCTGCCAATGCTCATAATTATTTTAGACAGAATCAATTTTGATGCTGTGTTTGATTATACCTAGAAGCTACAGTATTTTGCCTGATTGGGTGGCTTGGGGGAAGATGGGAATCAGAGAAGTAGGCTCTTCTTTTTTTAGATGGAGATCTTTCCAGAGCTGGTACAGGTAGTCCTCGAATTACAACCATTCTTTTAACAACTGTTCGAAGTTATGACGGGGCTGAAAAAAAGCTATTTGTGACCAGTTCTCACCTTTACGACCATCACCGTGTTCCTACGGTCATGTGATCTAAATTTGGGCACTTGGCAACTGATATATATTTACAGCAGCTGTAGCATCCTAGGGTCATGTGGTCAGGAGGGGAACTCGGGTTCCCTGAAACAATGGTGTGATTCATTTAATGAGTTGAGCGGTCATAAAATTGGATGTGACTCATTTAACGAGTGGCTTTGTTTATTTCTGCTGCATAGGCTCCCATTCGTGGCAAGTGTTAGGAAGCCACTTTACAAAGCCAGTTGCGAGTTGTGGCTTCTGTTTTCTATTCTCCAATGACCCTCTTTCTGTAAGAGAAGGAGTGGCAGAATCTGGGGATGGAATCAAAAGAGGACTCAGCCTAGAGTCTCTTAAGTAGCCACAAATGGGTGAAGTCTCACCCCTCTTGAATTATGTTAACCTTTACCTGACACCAAAATAATGCTGTTAGTTAGATTCCCATGGATTTGTTGTTGTTAGTTGCGAAGTCGTGTCCAACCCATCGTGACCCCATGGACAACGTTCCTCCAGGCCTTCCTGTCCTCTACCATCCTCTCGAGTCCATTTAAGCTCATGCCTACTGCTTCAGTGACTCCATCCAGCCACCTCATTCTCTGTCGTCCCCTTCTTCTTTTGCCCTCAATCTTTCCCATCATTAGGCTCTTCTCCAGTGAGTCCTTCCTTCTCATTAGGTGGCCAAAGTACTTGAGTTTCATCTTCAAGATCTGGCCTTCTAAAGAGCAGTCAGGGTTGATCTCCTCTAGGACTGACCGGTTGGATCGCTTTGCATAATCACTTTAAATTAAAACATCACCTGTGATCCTGGGTCTTTCCTGCCTGACACTTCCTTTCTGATCCTGTTTTCACGTCCATGTCAGCGCAATGTTTTTCCCATTAACTGAAGAAACCAGGAATCACTTAAGGCACTCAACAAATGAAGTTTTAAGTTCATAACGACGGGGTTCAGATTTCAGAAGAGAGGCCACGTTCAAACACACATTGGGCAACAATTCTGGAGAATCTTGACGTAATGAAGAGCATTTTGAAGAACGTGGACCAGATGTTTCTCTCTAATTCCTTCCCACCGGTTAGAGTAGCTCAATAAAAGTTGAACAGCCCGCCCTTTATGGTCATGAGGTAGGAGATGACCAGTCTGAGCCCAAGGGTGTAGTCAAATACATCATCAGTTTGGAGGTACTACCCCCCCAAAAGAGACCTAAATCCAGCCCTCCTTGAAGTCTATTGACTCTTAATCTGGTGCCAATTTGCCTTGACCGTTAGTAGATCAGATTATTGCATATAAATTGCACTGAATAAACTTGTAGTGCTTTTGAACTCTATCTTGGCTCCTGATTTCTTGCATCTTGACACATAAATGGTTATAAAATGGATCGATCACGTGACCAGCCTGAATTTAGGACTTTATTGTGGTGGTGATTCAGTTGTTAAGCAAGCCAGTGGTTCGCTTATGGGCATGGTTTTTCTGAAAACCAATCGTATAAGTGCCGTTTTTGGGCAAAACCGTCATAAAACGCAGTCATGTGACTCCAGGACCCTGCAAATGGGTGACCGTGGAGGGAGGGCTTGACTGTTGGAACGTCAGATTTAGGTCGTAAGTCCCCTTTTTCGGGTTGGTTGTTAACTTCGATCAGTCGTAAGTCAAGGACTACCAGTGTGAGGGTCAATTTCCTGAGGACATTTTGGATGGGTGGGCTCATGGCTGGTGTTCAAGTGGCATCACAGACCCCTTGTTTTATTTTTGGTGAGGGGGGGGTTACAACATCCTACACTCTTTGTGCTTAAATATGTGACTGTACTGCTACAAAACACAATCTGAGGGGGGCCCAGAAGCCATAAAATGGTATTGGGGCTCCAAGTTTACAGCCCGTTATTTTTAATGCTTAACTTGGATTTTACTTTTTTTTTTTTTTTTTTTTGCCCCTTCCTTTCTAAAAAAGCAGAGAGAAAGACATTGCAAGTCTTATTTTTAATTCCCTAAGGGAAAATAAAAACAAATACATGGACAATACCGATTCCTACTATTTAAGGCTTAAATCTTTACTATAGCAGTGGAGAATCTATTGTTCAGCCAGTCTTTGGGGAGGGGTTGGGGACGAAGTTCCCACTTTTGCGTTACTGATTGCTTTGTTGTTCGCAAACCGTGGTTCTCTCAACTTTGCAAAGGAGAGTCCTCACCTTAGCATCGAGGATTACTGGTTTCCTCTGATGAAGGAAGGAATTAATTTCATGTAAAAGTCTTCTGTTTCTTTAAATAGACCATCTAGGAAATAAAGGGCAGAGGACTTTAATCCTGCCCCAAAGTCCTTGGCAGCTTCTTAGCTCTATGGTGCAATTCAAGGGTTCCCCTACGATCAATTGGCCTGGCCCATCTTGGCTTGTAGTGGCCTCCTGTGGACATTTTTCCACCACACCTTGGCACCGTCCCCCTCTCTCTCCCCCCACCCCGATTCCCAAGTCACATTTTGCTCCCTGACTAACCCCTGTGGTGCTGTGTGAACCCAGCAGTACGGATGAGGCGCTATCCCTGGAGGACAAAGATCTGAGGGACCGGGAGAGGCGGATGGCCAATAATGCAAGGGAGAGGGTGCGCGTACGGGACATTAACGAGGCCTTTAAAGAGCTGGGACGCATGTGCCAGATGCACTTAAAAACAGACAAAGCACAGACCAAACTCATCATCCTTCAGCAAGCAGTACAAGTCATTCTAGGCTTGGAACAGCAAGTACGAGGTACGGCGCTAGGGGTGCCCCACCACCCTGAGGTCATTCTCTTGCATGGGTGGGAGGCTGTCTCTTTCCGGGATGTCCCCCCACGTGCCCTTCTTCGCATGAGTGTCTTCTATGCCTGTCCCTTCCATCCTTTGCTCGGGGCGCTAAGCGGAACGGTTTTGGTTGCAACATCTTCTTAAGTTTTGCTTTGCTTTATTGCTCTGTCGGCTGCACGTGGACCATGGCGGAAATGATCCTCAAAGGACGGAGGGTCATTCTGTGTCTAGAATGAAGACCAAACGGCCCATGACTCTTCAGAGGTGGGAGTACGCCGAGTCTAAGCATCTCAAGTTCGAACTTGCTATCCAGAGCAAGCTGTTGCCTGCTTACAGACTAGCTGATCACTAGGTGGCAGCAAAGCGTGAGAATTGTCTGGTTTCTCTTTGCTGCCATCTAGTGACCATCTGCCTTGAGAGCAGCCCAAAGTCTAGCTATCCAGCTAGCAGCCCAAGTGGCAGCCTTACTGCAGCTCCCCCAAACCCTGCTGTTTCCCTTGCTGGGGTACTTTCTCTCACTTGAGCAGCATGTATATTCAGCCTCTGTTTTCCTTCTCTTACGCTTCTTGGGGAGGACATCAGAAAGACCGTGGTCATTGCAAGATATTTTTACCCCCATCTAGGTTTTCTCCTCCTTCCCATGGCGCGTGTTTTTTTCTTCTCTTTCTCCCAGAACGCAATCTGAACCCTAAAGCAGCTTGCTTGAAACGTCGTGAAGAGGAGAAAGTGTCTGGCGTGGTGGGTGATCCCCAGATGGCACTTTCGGCATCTCATGCAGGCTTAGGAGATGGGCACAACCCCGTGGGACATATGTAAAGGTACTTTCTGCTGGGACTGGGATGGGACTTTTCCTGAAAATGGAAGCATGCAGCTGAATGAATGAATGAATGAATGAATGAATGAATGAATGAATGAATGAATATTTATTTGCCACCTGTCTTGCTACAGGTGACTATAACGTTAAAAACAATAAAACCACGAGAAAGAAATATTACTGATAACAGTACAAATACAAATTGTAATTAAAGATGGGGAAGGAAGGGGCAGGATGCGCAGGGGAGTGATATCTTCCATTGGCCCATCAACTACCTCCAGTGCGATATTCCCCCATTGGGGGCCCAATGAACTGGCAGAGGCAAGTCTCCAGACTTTTGCAGAAGGCCAGGAGGGTGGGAGCACACCTCACTCTGGAAGGCAAGATGTTCCAGAGGGCAGGAGCCATGACAAGAAAAGGCTCTTCTCCTAGACCCCTGCCAGCCAGAATTCCTTGACCCAGGGGGTGCATAGATAGATAGCATGCCTCCTCTGCCAGCACAGGTGGGACAGGCCAGTCCCATTGGGGTAAGACAGTCCCTCAGATAAGCTGGGGGAATGCATATGTACGTTCCTTTCACGTAAAGTTGCTCATGGCCTGATCTCTAATTGAGGGAGGAGGAAGAAGAGGCTAAAATCAACCAGGAATTTCTGCTATTGGACATCATTTCAATCAACAGAGAGAGGGTTTCCTCCAGGGAGGGTGGAACTGCAGAAATCTAAGCCAGCAGGACCACAAAGTCCACGGGAGGGCCTTGCCACGTTCTCTTACTCATAGTTGCCTCACAGCATTGGAAAGCTTTACTTACCTTTGAAAATTTACAGTCTGCTTTTCTGTCGGGAAGTCCATGCATCTTAAAAGTTGCCAAGGTTGGCAAACACGGGTTTAAATTAAATTAAAACAGAAGTTCTTCTCTAGGAATTAAAAAGAGAGACAGTTTGCTACAGTGGTTAAGGCACCAGGCCATAAAGCAGGAGAATGTGCATTCGAGTCTCATTTTAGACATAAAAGCCAGCTGGGTGACTTTGGGCCAATCACCAAGAGGCTCTGAGTTCTAGTCCCACCTTAGGCATGAAAGCTGGCTGGGTGACTGGGCCAATCACCAAGAGACTCTGAATTCTAGTCCCACCTTAGGTATGAAAGCTGGCTGGGTGACTTTGGGCCAATCACCAGGAGACTGTGAGTTCTAGTCCCACCTTAGGCATGAAAGCTGGCTGGGTGACTTTGGGCCAATCACCAGGAGACTGTGAGTTCTAGTCCCACCTTAGGCATGAAAGCTGGCTGGGTGACTTTGGGCCAATCACCAGGAGACTGTGAGTTCTAGTCCCACCTTAGGCATGAAAGCTGGCTGGGTGACTTTGGGCCAATCACCAGGAGACTGTGAGTTCTAGTCCCGCCTTAGGCATGAAAGCTGGCTGGGTGACTGGGCCAATCACCAAGAGACTCTGAATTCTAGTCCCGCCTTAGGCATGAAAGCTGGCTGGGTGACTTTGGGCCAATCACCAGGAGACTGTGAGTTCTAGTCCCACCTTAGGCATGAAAGCTGGCTGGGTGACTTTGGGCCAATCACCAGGAGACTGTGAGTTCTAGTCCCACCTTAGGCATGAAAGCTGGCTGGGTGACTTTGGGCCAATCACCAAGAGACTCTGAATTCTAGTCCCGCCTTAGGCATGAAAGCTGGCTGGGTGACTTTGGGCCAATCACCAAGAGGCTCTGAGTTCTAGTCCCGCCTTAGCCATGAAAGCTGGCTGGGTGACTTTGGGCCAATCACCAGGAGACTGTGAGTTCTAGTCCCACCTTAGGCATGAAAGCTGGCTGGGTGACTGGGCCAATCACCAAGAGACTCTGAATTCTAGTCCCGCCTTAGGCATGAAAGCTGGCTGGGTGACTTTGGGCCAATCACCAAGAGGCTCTGAGTTCTAGTCCCGCCTTAGGCATGAAAGCTGGCTGGGTGACTTTGGGCCAATCACCAGGAGACTGTGAGTTCTAGTCCCACCTTAGGCATGAAAGCTGGCTGGGTGACTGGGCCAATCACCAAGAGACTCTGAATTCTAGTCCCGCCTTAGGCATGAAAGCTGGCTGGGTGACTTTGGGCCAATCACCAGGAGACTGTGAGTTCTAGTCCCGCCTTAGGCATGAAAGCTGGCTGGGTGACTTTGGGCCAATCACCAGGAGACTGTGAGTTCTAGTCCCACCTTAGGCATGAAAGCTGGCTGGGTGACTTTGGGCCAATCACCAAGAGACTCTGAATTCTAGTCCCGCCTTAGGCATGAAAGCTGGCTGGGTGACTTTGGGCCAATCACCAAGAGACTCTGAATTCTAGTCCCGCCTTAGGCATGAAAGCTGGCTGGGTGACTTTGGGCCAATCACCAAGAGACTCTGAATTCTAGTCCCGCCTTAGGCATGAAAGCTGGCTGGGTGACTTTGGGCCAATCACCAAGAGACTCTGAATTCTAGTCCCGCCTTAGGCATGAAAGCTGGCTGGGTGACTTTGGGCCAATCACCAAGAGACTCTGAATTCTAGTCCGGCCTTAGGCATGAAAGCTGGCTGGGTGACTTTGGGCCAATCACCAAGAGACTCTGAATTCTAGTCCCGCCTTAGGCATGAAAGCTGGCTGGGTGACTTTGGGCCAATCACCAAGAGGCTCTGAGTTCTAGTCCCACCTTAGGCATGAAAGCTGGCTGGGTGACTGGGCCAATCACCAAGAGACTCTGAATTCTAGTCCCACCTTAGGCATGAAAGCTGGCTGGGTGACTTTGGGCCAATCACCAGGAGACTGTGAGTTCTAGTCCCACCTTAGGCATGAAAGCTGGCTGGGTGACTTTGGGCCAATCACCAGGAGACTGTGAGTTCTAGTCCCACCTTAGGCATGAAAGCTGGCTGCGTGACTGGGCCAATCACCAAGAGACTCTGAATTCTAGTCCCGCCTTAGGCATGAAAGCTGGCTGGGTGACTTTGGGCCAATCACCAGGAGACTGTGAGTTCTAGTCCCACCTTAGGCATGAAAGCTGGCTGGGTGACTTTGGGCCAATCACCAAGAGACTCTGAATTCTAGTCCCGCCTTAGGCATGAAAGCTGGCTGGGTGACTTTGGGCCAATCACCAAGAGGCTCTGAGTTCTAGTCCCGCCTTAGGCATGAAAGCTGGCTGGGTGACTTTGGGCCAATCACCAGGAGACTGTGAGTTCTAGTCCCACCTTAGGCATGAAAGCTGGCTGGGTGACTGGGCCAATCACCAAGAGACTCTGAATTCTAGTCCCGCCTTAGGCATGAAAGCTGGCTGGGTGAATTTGGGCCAATCACCAAGAGGCTCTGAGTTCTAGTCCCGCCTTAGGCATGAAAGCTGGCTGGGTGACTTTGGGCCAATCACCAGGAGACTGTGAGTTCTAGTCCCACCTTAGGCATGAAAGCTGGCTGGGTGACTGGGCCAATCACCAAGAGACTCTGAATTCTAGTCCCGCCTTAGGCATGAAAGCTGGCTGGGTGACTTTGGGCCAATCACCAGGAGACTGTGAGTTCTAGTCCCACCTTAGGCATGAAAGCTGGCTGGGTGACTTTGGGCCAATCACCAAGAGACTCTGAATTCTAGTCCCGCCTTAGGCATGAAAGCTGGCTGGGTGACTTTGGGCCAATCACCAAGAGACTCTGAATTCTAGTCCCGCCTTAGGCATGAAAGCTGGCTGGGTGACTTTGGGCCAATCACCAAGAGACTCTGAATTCTAGTCCCGCCTTAGGCATGAAAGCTGGCTGGGTGACTTTGGGCCAATCACCAAGAGACTCTGAATTCTAGTCCCGCCTTAGGCATGAAAGCTGGCTGGGTGACTTTGGGCCAATCACCAAGAGACTCTGAATTCTAGTCCCGCCTTAGGCATGAAAGCTGGCTGGGTGACTTTGGGCCAATCACCAAGAGACTCTGAATTCTAGTCCCGCCTTAGGCATGAAAGCTGGCTGGGTGACTTTGGGCCAATCACCAAGAGACTGTGAGTTCTAGTCCCGCCTTAGGCATGAAAGCTGGCTGGGTGACTTTGGGCCAATCACCAGGAGACTGTGAGTTCTAGTCCCACCTTAGGCATGAAAGCTGGCTGGGTGACTTTGGGCCAATCACCAAGAGACTCTGAATTCTAGTCCCGCCTTAGGCATGAAAGCTGGCTGGGTGACTTTGGGCCAATCACCAAGAGACTCTGAATTCTAGTCCCACCTTAGGCATGAAAGCTGGCTGGGTGACTTTGGGCCAATCACCAAGAGACTCTGAATTCTAGTCCCGCCTTAGGCATGAAAGCTGGCTGGGTGACTTTGGGCCAATCACCAAGAGACTCTGAATTCTAGTCCCGCCTTAGGCATGAAAGCTGGCTGGGTGACTTTGGGCCAATCACCAAGAGACTCTGAATTCTAGTCCCGCCTTAGGCATGAAAGCTGGCTGGGTGACTGGGCCAATCACCAAGAGACTCTGAATTCTAGTCCCGCCTTAGGCATGAAAGCTGGCTGGGTGACTTTGGGCCAATCACCAAGAGACTGTGAGTTCTAGTCCCGCCTTAGGCATGAAAGCTGGCTGGGTGACTTTGGGCCAATCACCAGGAGACTGTGAGTTCTAGTCCCACCTTAGGCATGAAAGCTGGCTGGGTGACTTTGGGCCAATCACCAAGAGACTCTGAATTCTAGTCCCGCCTTAGGCATGAAAGCTGGCTGGGTGACTTTGGGCCAATCACCAAGAGACTCTGAATTCTAGTCCCGCCTTAGGCATGAAAGCTGGCTGGGTGACTTTGGGCCAATCACCAAGAGACTCTGAATTCTAGTCCCGCCTTAGGCATGAAAGCTGGCTGGGTGACTTTGGGCCAATCACCAAGAGACTCTGAATTCTAGTCCCGCCTTAGGCATGAAAGCTGGCTGGGTGACTTTGGGCCAATCACCAAGAGACTCTGAATTCTAGTCCCGCCTTAGGCATGAAAGCTGGCTGGGTGACTTTGGGCCAATCACCAAGAGACTCTGAATTCTAGTCCCGCCTTAGGCATGAAAGCTGGCTGGGTGACTTTGGGCCAATCACCAAGAGACTCTGAATTCTAGTCCCGCCTTAGGCATGAAAGCTGGCTGGGTGACTTTGGGCCAATCACCAAGAGACTCTGAATTCTAGTCCCGCCTTAGGCATGAAAGCTGGCTGGGTGACTTTGGGCCAATCACCAAGAGACTCTGAATTCTAGTCCCGCCTTAGGCATGAAAGCTGGCTGGGTGACTTTGGGCCAATCACCAAGAGACTCTGAATTCTAGTCCCGCCTTAGGCATGAAAGCTGGCTGGGTGACACTCAACCCAACAGACCTCAGAGGATTGTGAGGAAAGGGGAAAATAAGAGGAGGGATGCGCATTTGTTGCCTTGAGTTACTTGTAAAAATAAAAAGGCGGGACACAAATAAGTAAAATAATAAATAAATTACAGGTAGTCCTCCACTTACAACAGATTTTTTAGCGAACGTTCAAAGTTGCAACGGCAGTGAAAAAAGTGACATGATCATTTTTCACAGTTATGACCATTGCAGTATCCCCACAGTCATGTGATCAAAATTCAGAAGCTTGTCAATTGACTCATATTTATGACGGTTGCAGTGTCCCAGGGTCATGTGATCCTTTCGTGATTTTCTTACAAGCCAAGTCAATGGGGAAAGCAGATTCCCTTAACAACCGTGATACTAACGTAACAGCTGCAGGGATTCATTTAACAACTGTGGCAAGAAAGGTCATAAAATGGGACAAAATTCACTTAGCAACAAAAAATTTGGGCTCAGTTGTAGTCGTAAGTTGAGGATTACCTGTAGCTGTTTCTGCTGTTTCTTACAAAGTGACCTGTGCAGAACATCAAGATTTCTATACCTTTTCCTCTGATTTCTTTACAGGTGATTTTTTTCCCCCTTGACCTGGAAGCAGATGTCTGTAGGAAGAAGTGAGGACTGGATCATTTTCACACCCCGGCTGGGTGTCCACGCCAGAAACTGCAGTCTTGTTGAAATACTGACATGGCAATGGAAATTCAGTGTGCTCGAAGGAACTTTTATTTCCCTCCACCAGAAAGGAAAAGCAACAACTTTATCCAAAAAAAAACAAAAAAAAAACAAACACAAAACACAAAAAACCCAACAGCAAAGATTGCCTTAACTGTATATTCTGGAACTCTTAATGCATATCCTTCAGTGGGAGGTGGGGGGAAACATTTAAGTGGCTTGTGTTCACAAAAGGCCAGCAGAAGAAATTGTGCCTATGCGTTTGTTTCTTTTCTTTTTTTTTTCTTTTTCTTTTTTAAAAAAAGAACATTAGTTACAATAATTTTTTAAATGTAGAACAAACATAGTAATGCCTTTTTTTTTTGTTTTTTAAAGCTTCTTTTGCATCTCTGTTTTGTAAGCAACAACAAAAAATGTAAAAAGAGAGAAAGAGAGAGAGAGAGAAAGAAAAAGACTTGATGATTCCCCATGCCTTTTTCTGCTGCTGTTTCTATAGTTAATGTTGCATATTATTTTTTAAATAAGATCAACCAGAAATATTAAAAGTTTGTATTAAGAGACTGGATGTTTTTTAAAAAGAAAAAAAAGAGAAAAACAAAAGAAGAGATTGGTACAAGAGAGATTTGCATTTTGGCTCGGAGAAAGTCACGTGCGTTTAGCAAGCGGGTTAATAAAATCTTCCCTAAGGCTAGTAGCTTTTATAATTAAGAGGAAAAAAAAGAGGGAGGAGAAAATACTGATTATCACCTCAATTCCTTTTTGTCGCTTGGAATATTGGAGGGTTGGAGGGGGAATGAATCCATCAGCTGCTACTCTTTGTGTTGTTGTGGCTTATGTCTTTCACCCAAAGGATGCAACCAGTTGCAATTCTTGGAAGCTTTCTGTTTGGTCTGGCCCTCTCCCATCTTCCCTGCCACTCAAAGTATTTCCAATCCCTTCTAACAAAACAAACAAACAAAAAAAAAAGACAAAGAATGACACAAGGCATTTCTGAACATTGGTTGGAAAACATGGCTTTGAGTTGGGTGGCGGCCTCTGTATCAGGCGCAAAGAATCAGGACCGTACGTTAATTCGCAATCCAAAAGGATTCCTTGGTCGAGCTTATACACAAGAATCTCATTTGACTAAAGTTCAGATCTGAACCGGCACCAGATAAGGGGTCAAAGGAATTCAGGGGGGGCTGGACGGACTGTTTGTGGGAACGTAACGACTCTAAGCTGATGACACGTTTAACTCTGCCCCCTCCAGCTCTGCCTGCTCTTCTACATTCTGGGAGCTTGCAGAAGTATTCTTCAAAGGCACATAGGAGATGGAAAACCACTTGCCTTTTTTTTTAAAAAAGCACTGGTGCAAATTGACGTGGAACAAAAAAGGAAGCGAAAGATCCTAACAGGTTACAATCAGAACAAAGATCTCATGGGAGAAAAGGAACAAGAAAGCCTCACCCAGCAAAAAATAAATAAATGTATATATATATAGCGCCAGAGAGAGAGAACGAGAGAGTGGCGTGCAGAGTCCAAGTTGCTGTTGTGAAACAAATGCACACACCAAAGAAGACGCATCTCCTACCCAGCTTGGCAATGCTCCACAGGTCTCAGAACAGGCTGCCGCCATCACTGTTGCATTTCTGCAGAAAATGCTGGTGAGGTGGCTCCACCGTTTTCCCCTGATCCCTGTGTGCTCTCGTGGGAGATCCTCCCTCTTTTTTTCATGGACAGAGAAGGAGAATGACTTGATGTCTCCCTGATGCCAGAGAAATCCAATCCCGTGTAAGGTTGCTTCACCCCCGGGGAGGAAGGAAAGGTATCCTGTGGCCCATTGGCCGAAGACCTTTGAAGACCTACAGAAGAGTTTGCGTTCTTCTGTAGGACAGCCGACTGTAACTAAACATTTTCTTGGGTTGCTAGGTATTTGGAGCCAGCTGAAGGGCATGGAGCAGTCTCAAAATGGGAGCTGCAACGTTCTCGCCGCATGTCACTTTTTCTGGTTGGAGAAAAGGATGTAGCATCTGCTGGATAGTTTGCGGTAACCCCACAACCACTTCCCTTTCTTCTAAATGCAGTATTTCTCAACCTCAGCAACTCGAAGGCAGGTGGACTTCAACTCCCAGAATCCCCCAGCCAGCAACGCTGGCTGGGGGATTCTGGGAGTTGAAGTCCACCTGCCTTCGAGTTGCTGAGGTTGAGAAATAGTGCTCTAATGCCGTTGAGAGACGTTTCGTCATAAAGGGCTCCGTGGGGATGGACTTTTCTGCAAAATGTCCGCCTTGACCTCTCTCTAAAGAAGGAGAAAAGACCAGACACTGTACCTTTTGATGACAAAGGACATGCCAGCCAAGTCAAACCGGCCTATTCTCTTCCATTTTTGCCATCTGTTTTGACTGAATTGCAGAATGCCGTTTTCTGACGACAGGAGTGCAGCCCTTCTTGCATAAAAGCGGAAACAGGAGGAACGTTCTCGAGAACATCGGAGAAGAAACGCGGCCAAGGTCCTCCAGAGAGCTCTGACTTTCCCTCTCTTCCTTCTCTCTGTTCCACGGGCAAAGTTGTGAACCAGGATCGGGGCCTATCTCTGGGTTCGAACGGCTTTGCGTGGAGGGCAGGAGCAGGATGGCACGTCGCAATCCGAACCACGTTTCCTACCACCATCATGGCGATGTGATTCTGCAAAGCAGATAAAAGAGCAGCCGGGTCCTTCTAGCGCCAGATCTTCCCAAATCTCTTTCTAGACCACCAGCATGAAACCAGCTTCTCCTCTAATTATTGTTTTTGTTTTGTTTTGTTTTGATTGCTTAAAGGTATTTCTGTTGAAAGGGAAGCACCTTTCCAAGGTCTGTCTACACTACAAGCGCTAAGCTAGTTTCAGATCAGTTTAACTGTCTGGAGCAGTGTTTGCTCCACCTTGGCAACTGTTAAGACGGGTGGACTTCAACTCCCAGAATTCCTCAGACAGCTGGCTGAGGAATTCTGGGAGTTGAAGTCCACCGATCTTAAAAGTTGCCAAGGTGGAGATACCCTGAGGAATCCTGCAGGTTGATAACGGTGTTAACAGCCAGTGGTGGGATTCAGCCGGTTCGCACCACTTCGGGAAAACCGGTTGTTAACTTTCTGAGCAAACTGGTTGTTGGAAGAAATCATTAGGGCAGAGAACCGGTTGTTAAATTACTTGAATCCCACCACTGTTAACAGCTCTTGGTTTATGAATATCTGCGCATTCCTAATGGGACCCTCTTAAGACTACGTTTTGCAGATCTCCTGTATTGGGGAGCTGCTGTAGCCAGAAACGGGTTTGAAACCAGTTTAGGTTTGTAATATAGATGTGTCCCAAAGTCTCTTTGGATATTTATTTTTCTTGGGGGGGGGGAATGTGGATTTTAGGAGACAAAAAGGGACAAGCAGAAAAAGAATCCAATTGTCATGGGAAAATGTAACGTGTTTTGTTAACAAAAATAGGGGTTCAAGCAATGCAGAGAACAAAATATAACTTGATTCCCATTTAAGATATATTTTTCTAGAAGGGGTGGGGAAGGCTGTGTAACTTTCAGTCCTTGTAGAGTGTTTTAAGGGTTTTTTTTGTTTCGTTTTGTTATTACGGCTTTTTTATATTAAAAAAAAAATGATTTGTTTTGCTTTGGGAGGGCTGCCTCAAGCCAGATACAGTTTAATCATGGCAATGTCTTATGGAAATGAATGGACTAACTTAAGTCTTTCGGCGGACTTAGGTTTTATCTAACTGTATGTGGGTTGGAGTCTTGGTGTTTGCTGCCTATGTGTAAAAATCCAGCTGTACTTAACTGGCTGAGATCCTTGTTATTAAATCAGATACACATTATAGTTTTTAAAGATATATATATATATATAGTATAAATAAATAAAATATATATATATATGCCTAACACCAATAAAAAAAAGGAGAAAAAGGAAGAAAAGTATTGGGGGGGGAGGGAAAAGGGCAAGATAGTTTAAAAAATAATTTTTTTGGACTGATTCAGAATTACTGGGATGGGGAGCACGGGGGTTAAAGTTGTGTTTCTGAGTGCCTCAAGATATGGATTGTGTTCATTTTTTAAAAATATATATATAATAATTTTATACAAGTGTCAAGAAAAAAAAAACAGCTGGCTGGATTATTTGGAATTTTTAAATAATCCTTAACTTTTTTAAAAGTAGAATTTTGAGAACTGTCCTGTATATAACAGTAATGTAGCAATAAATGTGACATTTTATAACAATATTACCTTTTCCCCCACTCCCCAGATCTGTCTTTCAGATGTTGTATACCTATCAATGAAAAAAAAAAGTTGTAATAAAGGTTTTACCTTGTACTAAAACGGCTTTTGCTGGTCTTTTTGTTTCCATCACTTGCTAGATTGAAGGTTGAGATTTTTTTGATGTTGTAACTGGAACATTATTTCTGCTTTTTTCTTTTCCCTATAAACCATGCTGCTTGAGTCATAACCCAGATCAAAATGGAGGTGTGTTTTTAGAGGAGAAAAACATTCACCGTGGAAGGAAAACGACCAAGACTACACTGACATCCATCTTGTGATTGTAAAAAAATAAAATCTGAAACTAGAGTTCCCGTTTCTGCATCAGACAAAAATCAGATTGCTGTTAAAATTGGCACTTTTTAAAAATTATGTATTTATTAAATTTATGGAGCCAACCAGTGGTGAAATCCAATTTTTTTTACTACCAGTTCTGTGGGCGTGGCGTGGCTTGGTGGGCGTGGCGGGGGAAGGATACTGCAAAATCTCCATTCCCACCCCACTCCAGGTGAAGGATACTGCAAAATCTCCATTCCCACCCCACTTGGGGGCCAGCCAGAGGTGGTATTTGCCGGTTCTCCGAACTACTCAAAATTTCCACTACCGGTTCTCCAGAACCTGTTGGATTTCACCCCTGGAGCCAACCATCCCAGATATGTGACTCTGGGTGGCACAGACAAAAATAACAAAAACATTAAAATACAAGTTTTTTAGTTTACAAATATAACAAAAAGCACAGAAGAGGGCATTCCAAAACATATGAACAATGCAACTTCTTCACAAATTCTGTCCTTCTATAGCAGGGGTCTCCAACCTTGGCAACTTTATGACTTGTGGACTTCAACTCCCAGAATTCCTCAGCGAGCGCATGCAGTCATAAAGTTGCCAAGGTTGGAGACCACTGTTCTATAAGATCCCCAGGCGTGCTGTAGAAGTCACATTTAAAGGATTTCTTAAAAGTCATAAGGGTCCAAGCCAGTAGTGGGTTTCACTTATCTTCACTATTGGTTTGGAACGGGGAGCATGTATGCACGTAGCGCTTCTGCGCATGTGCAGAACCTTCTGCAGATGCGCAGAGCGTCCGTGATGATGTCCAGGCAGGTGGGCGGAGCCTCTTGCTGCCACCACTACTGATTCACCCAAACCGGGGCGAACCAGTAGAAACCCACCACTGGTCCAGGCCAGGGGTGGGTTCTAAATTTTTTTACTACCGGTTCTGTGGGCATGGCTTATTTTGTGGGTGTGGCTTGGAAGTTGTGTGATTAGGTGGGCGTGGCTAGCTGGTCAGTCATTTCTGGAAGGTCCTCGCACTTACGACCAGTCCTCGCACTTACGACCCGACTCATTTGTTTGCTTTTAACACTGATCAGCTATAGGACGGCCCTTTGAAGTCCCGTGGCAAGAGTTTAAACAGTTTTTTTCCCTCTAGTCATCAGCTGGGACTCAGGAGGCAGCAATAGATTGGGGGTGGGACCAAATAAAAGGTAAGAATAACGTGGGTGGGGGCGGGGGGGAGAACCGGTTCGGTGACGTCATATCGTCACCGCTACCAGCTCGGCCGAACCGGACCAAACCGGGAGGAACCCACCACTGGTCCAGGCCAACCTCACCTTGATAGGAAGGGATGATGTTCCAAACAGTAGGTGCCACTGCAAAAAATGCTCTCCTGAATCCTGGCAGATAAAACTCCTTAGTAGATGGAATCCATAACATGACATTTCTGTTGGATCTGACGAGATAGTAAATGAATAACGTAGCCCCCTGCCATGTAGGCCTTCAAAGGTGATAACCAGCACCATGAATTGAACCGAGAAGCAAACTGGCAACCAATGCAGTTTGTGGAGCAGAGATATGATCTGTGCAGTTCTAGGGGCACACATAAATGCCTGCACTGGGGCATTTTGTACCAGCTGAAGCTTCCAGATGCTCTTCAAGGGCAACCTTTCCCAGCATTAGAGGTTGATCTTTGTATCGTGTTTCTGAAGTAGGATAATTTGGGCCTCAGGTGAGAACTTTTAGGTTGATTTGTTTGACAATGTATTGCACGGGTGTCAAACTCATGGCGTCACATTGCCATCATGTGACGTAGGAAGTTAGCAATCACCCCTCTCCTAGAAGAATGAAATATTCTAGGAAATATTAAAAAGGCAGAGTATTATACCTCCCTGGATGAGAAATGGAGAAACATGTTTTTTTTAGGCAGGAAGCAGACTCACTGTTAATAGTACCCACCCACCTCCTCTATAGCCCACAGCAGATGTCAGCACTTAAGAGTTAAAGAGATGGCTAGGTCTATTCATAAGCAAATACCTTCACCCAAGATCCAACAAAGATAGGATTAGCCCTCAGACATAATAGGATTAGCCCTCTACCCATCTCACCACATGGCACTTGGGAAGATTACATCACCCAGCAAGATTCAACCAAGCCTGGGACTCAAGACAACCTACAAACTTACCCCTGCATGGCCCCATGGGAGTCTGACAACCAATCAGAATACATTTCTTTCACAGGAACAGGAAGCAAGTTCAAAGCCCAAGGGAGGGTATAAATCTCTCTCTCTCTCTCTCTCTCTCTCTCTCACCCATGTGCTTACTTTGCCCAGGACCTCAAACCATGTGGTCCTGTCCACCATTTTTCCAAATAGCCTCCATGTTTCCAGTGTCTTTCTCCCCACTTGGAACTGAACCTATATGGACATTTCTTCCAACAGTATCATGACGTTTTTCCCCTTCACGGAGCTGGGGTGTGCGTAGCCTACACATGACGCATCTGACCTGTGGGCTTCCAGTTTGACACCTCTGATTATTGCTTTGATTTCTGGGCTGACCATGAGATTCTCAGGACTTTTAACACCAAACCTTAGAAATGTCTCCAAGTTTCTAAAGCTTCAATACTCTTTGTGCTTTGAAGTTCTGCTTCCATAGAGTGTCACACCCATAGTTCAAAGGCCTCAATTCTTTGGCGCTCAGCCTTCCTTATGGTCCAACTTTCACAGCCCAATTAAGAATAATGAGACTTTATTGTCCAATCAGCTTGAAAACAGCACCTGGGAAACGGTTGCCTTGCCCAAAGGACGTGTAGTCACCCCACTTCCCCCTTTTAAAAAAAAGCCTGGGCTAAGATTTTCATTATGGTTATGCAATTTGAACCCTAAGCAGAGTATGCATTTTTGGTTTGTTTGCAAGGTTTGAAGGCTTTTAAAAAAAACAGTCCAGTCCAGTCCATATCTGTTAAGTGTGATCATATTTGCAATTGTGACCAAAATGTCTCTTGCTGCAAAAGACTGAATTTCAGAACGGGACCCTTTGCGATATTTATTATTTTGAATGTACATGTTTACAAGGCACTGCGAAGGACGCCCAATGCTCCTTTCCCACTAAATACAACCTTGGTAGGGTCCTTCCTGGAAAGGGTAGTTCGCGAGCGCCGCACACTGCATTGCGTCACAGAGAAGGCGGGGAAAGCGGGATAACATTGAACATAGACTTTTTTACAGACTCGCAGTCAGCTAAATCTATTCAGATTGAGAGCCTTTTTTTAAACGAGCTATTGTGTCTACCAAGGTAAAATAGCCCAGAGGGTTTACGCCTTTACGACTCCGCCGTTTAATTCTTGTGGAGCTGTGTGGGCTTTGTTGTGCATGTGTAGAATTTACAAGACATATTTTTCAATCAGTGGATGATTTGAAGTGGTGTTTCTCAATTTCAGGAACTTGAAGATGTGTGGACTTCAATTCCCAGAATTCCCAGCAAAGCTGGCTGGGGAATTCTGGGATGCAGAAATCTTCAAGCCGCCAAGGTTGAGAAAGTAGTTTAAGTATTTGCCTCCAAAGTGAGCCTCTTTAAAGGGCGGCTACTTTCAGCAATGGGATTATTTTGTTTTATTAAAACTGGGAATCCCAATCTTAACACCCCCATTGTTTCATTTGCAGGATCACTTCACAGACCACAGAAGGAAATTTTGGAAACAACCCATCAAAAAATCACAGAAAGAGATACAGGTAGTCCTCGACTTACAACCACAATTGAGGCCAAAAAATGTCTGTTGCTAAGTGAGACAGTTGTTAAGGGACTTGCAGCCCCACTTTACAACCTTTTTTTTTTTTTTGGCCACAATTCTTCAGGGAATCACTGCAGTTGTTAAGTTAGTAACGTGGTCATTCAGTGAATCTGGCTTCCCCATTGATTTCGCTTGTCGGAAGGTCACAAAAGGGGATCGCACGACATGACCCCAAGACGGTGCAACCGTCATAAATGTGAGACTGTTATCAAGCGCCTGAATTTTGATCACACATGACCACGGAAAGGCTGCCATGGTCGTAAGTGTGAAAAACGATCGTAAGTCCCTTTTTTTCAGCGCCGTTGTAACATTGAAGGGTCACTAAATGAACTGGTGTAAGTCGAGGACTCCCTGCACACACTTGCCTACCTACCGTAGCTTTCTTGTATGTTTCATCTGCTATTTCAC
The DNA here is from genome assembly GCF_029215685.1 of Pituophis catenifer annectens. Classification (NCBI taxonomy): domain Eukaryota; kingdom Metazoa; phylum Chordata; class Lepidosauria; order Squamata; family Colubridae; genus Pituophis; species Pituophis catenifer. The sequence goes on from NW_027256881.1 coordinate 335,407,993, forward strand.
TGAGTTTTCCTTTTAAAAAAAAGAAAACCTACTACTGGCTAGAGAAAAATGTTTTTCTATTTCCTGATTGCTTATTTGTACCCTATGACTATCATTAAGTGTTGTACCTTATGATTCTTGACGAACGTATCTTTTTCTTTTATGTACACTGAGAGCGTATGCACCAAGACAAATTCCTTGTGTGTCCAATCACACTTGGCCAATAAAAAATTCAATTCAATTCAATTCAATTCAATTCTATTCTATTCTATTCTATTCTATTCTATTCTATTCTATTCTATTCTATTCTATTCTACTCTACTCTACTCTACTCTACTCTACTCTACTCTACTCTACTCTTCATTCCTGCTGAAAAATGAGCGTAGCGTTCTATACTTTATCCTAGGTCTATAGACCGGTGAGTAGCTCTAACGGCGCTGCGCATGCGCCCTGGGGGTCGAGAAGGAGAGCCGCTGGGCGCGGGCGAGCCGGACGGGCGACCTTCATGGCGGGTATCATGGCGCTCTTAGGGCTGAAGCCCGGCTTGTTGGAGCACCTGCGCAAGCAGTGAGTCGGGCTGGGGTGCGGCTCTGCTTGCTCGGTCTGCTGGGAAATGGGGTCCCCCTTGGAAGTACGCTCGTTGCTCTTGCAGTTAATCTCACTCTGCCCTCTATTTCCAAGCGGCTGTCCTTGTTTTGCCCTGCAGGGACTACATATCCCAGCATTTCGAGCCACTTTGGCCACGTTATCCTAGTTATGAGAACTGGCATAGGAGAACATGGGCTTGGGGTAACAAGTTGAGGAAGGGTGGCTTCAGCACCCATCTCCAGACCCCAAAATTAATGTTTTAAGAATGCAAATGTAAAACAATATCCTCCAAATTTAACCCCTACATCGTTTCATTTGGAGGATCCTAAGAACAAAACCGAGATACCTTAAAAATTAAGGACGGTCCGAACCACCAGCAAGCAAAGCCTAGAGTAACTTTAGAAAAAACGCATATTCTAAGAAAAGACAGCTTTCTGAAATAAAGGCATACTCTTCATTTCAAAATAATAAAGGACAACTTTATAATACTGTAAGCAGGGTGGATAAAAATCAATGATTTTTTTAAAAAAATAAAAAAAATCAGATTTTTTTTATTTAAATCGGATTTTTTTGATTTAAATTGGATTTATTTTAATAAAAAACTTTTGGGGTAAAAATCTATCGTAAGATAGTTTTCTATTTAAGATACATAAATAATTTAGTTTATTCAGCATGAAATGGAGCTTAGTTATGTAGCATGAGGCTGTATATTCTGCAACACTGGGACTATCGGTAAGTCAACAGTGGGTCAAAGGAGTAGCAGAGATGACAGTTGCTCTTTAAAAATTATGATTGAAATCGAGTTGATTTAAATCAAGCCTTTTTACTAGTGATTTAAATCATGATTTAAATTGTGATTTAAATCAACTTGATTTAAATCAAATCCACCCTGACTGTAAACTTAGGGTATTATAAAGGACTGCCCTGTTTTATCCCAAAGGTGCTTTTTCAAGACTTCCTGCTTTTTCTGAGCTCTGAGCTGAAGAAGCTTCTTGGATGAGAAGCGAAATGTCTTCAAAGAAAAACTAGAAAGTCCAGTTGCCTCTTGAAAAAAAGCACCTTTGGGACAACCCTGACCTGGAGGACTGAGAATCTCCATAGATTGCCCTGTTTGTTTCTCCAGTTTTCAAATTGCGCTCAACTTTTTCTAATTCAGCTTTACTTAATTAGTATTCGACATGTAGGTTAATAAATAAAGGGAGAGTATGCAACATTTTCTCATGACTTTGCCAACCTAGAGTCTGTCCATTTTACCATGTCCTTTCCAACCTGGTTTCCGGACCTGTGTGTAGGATCTATCTATCTATCTATCTATCTATCTATCTATCTATCTATCTATCATCTATCTATCTATCTATCTATCTATCTATCTATCTATCAATCAAATTTCTATACCGCCCTACTCCCGGGGGACTCAGGGCGGTGAACAGCCAAGATAAAACACAGATAATGCAAACATTAAAAGTCCATTAAAATTATTAAATATTTTGGCCGAAAACAAATTTAAAACACTCAATTTGTAAAACAGAATAAACGATTTAAAAATTTAAAAGGGAGAGTTAGGCCAGGCCAGCCTGCTGAAATAAAAATGTTTTTGAGAGCACGACGAAACGTGCGCAGATCCGGGATCCTCTGTATCTCTGGGGGGAACTCGTTCCAGATGGTAGGTGCCCCCACAGAGAAGGCTCTCCCCCTGGGGGCCGCCAGGATTCATATGAGATCAATGAAACGCTGGTACGTTTCTTCCAGACAAAAGCCACACCAATCTTCATTCCTAAGCAGCTGTCGTAAATTTTATTTTAAAAAATATGCTTAAATGAAAAAGCACGCCTAACGTGAGAAGAAGAAAACAGTTTTTCAAAGTGGCCTGTTTGCAGTTTTGCGAGGTGCGTCTGTAGCGGATCTTTAAAGGTTCATGGCAAGTGACTGAAAGGTCTCTGCAAAAAGGACCCATCAAATGTGCAAGTTTTCAGAACAAGAAATATTCTAGAACTTAAAATACTGCTGTTCAAGTTACTCATTTTCTCCATATTGCAGGAAGGGTGTATATACGCTCTGGGCCACCAGTGTCGCCATAGGAGGTGTGTGGCTCACAGACTGGAAGGTGATCTTTGGTTATATCCCGTGGATCAACGGCAAGTTTAAGGACGATGAATGAGCAAAACTTGTACTATTAGGTAAGACTTGTGATGTGTGAGGCTTCCCTTCTTAAAAGTATGCCCTTCTGGCAATGCCATCCTTGATTTGGCTTCCTTCTCCCCAAAAAATATTGTATGCAGGTAGTCCTCGACTTACAACCACAATGGAGCCCAACATTTTCACTGCTAAGCAAGACAGTTGTTTTGCCCCATTTTATGACCTTTCTTGCCACAGTTGTTAAGTGAATCTGGCTTCCCCAGTGACTTTGCTTGTCAGAAGGTTACAAAAGGTAATCGCATGATCCTGGGACACTGCAACTGTCATAAACACATGCCAGTTGCTAAGCATCCAAATTTTGATCACATGACTATGTTGCAATGATCTTAAATGTGCAAAACAGTCATAAGTCACTTTTTTCAGTGCTGTTGTAACTTTGAGCGGTCACTAAATGAAAGGCTGTAAATCGAGGATTACCTGTACCCCTCCCAGCTTCATATTTTGACATGAAGAAGAGCTCCAAGGTCCAGTAGTTGAAAAATCACACTCTTGGCAAGCATAACTTTTTGTCTTGATGGGAAGGCCATCGAGATTATTTTTTTGAATCCTTAATCACTAAACTTATGAATATTGCTATGAATTCATGCAACCAGAAGCATGGATAACTTTCTTGAATTAATACACCAAATATTTAATATGTACCTGCTTAGCTCTCTCAGCTCTCTTTCCTTCTCTGTGTTCCTCTACTTATCTTGTGGGCTTCCTTCTCCCCCATATCACAAACGCATTTTAATCTCACACACTCTTTTCTCTAGGCTTTAATTGAATGTTCCTCACCCTTGTTACTAATTTCCTTTTAAAACAGACTTTTAATCACTCGGATTTCTGCATCGTAATCTCATTTTCAGTTATTTGTGTTCCATGTTTTTTCATCTTTATAAAAGGAAGCATATTCAATCTTTATCATAGTTAGGACAGTTATAAAGGTCCCTAACCTTTATAGCTTGGTGGTCTGGGGGGGGGAGAGGGAAATCAGCCCACACAAGTATTGGGCTGGCACGCACACCAGCCCACCACTCGTATTAAGTTGAACTCTGCACACGTGTTCGTGACGGCCTACCGCTCACACAAATTGAGCTGTGCATGCGCCAGCCAACCACTTGCATGGCCCAATTCCAAACAGGTCATGGCCCAGTAGTGGAATGCAACCCAGGGGTTGGGGATCCCTGAGTTAGGAGCCAAATGATGAGAAAGATAAAGATGCTGATTGAGATGCTGGCTTTTGTCTAAGTCACTTTCATGAGTTGTGCTCTTGATGTCTGTTGACAGAAATAGAGTCTGGATAGGTAATATGACGCAGGTTAGACGTGATGTTGCCGACTTCCTTTTCAAAGCACTTCTACATTTGAGAATCCACAATCTAGCAAGATAAACATTTGAGTTATGTGGTGAATGCAGAGTCCCATCCTTATGAAAAATTAAGGGGACATGAGTCCAAAGGCAGTCTGGTATAATGGCCTCCACCATGCTGCCTTTAGAGGTACACCTTATTGATCTCGTGCAGGGCTGTGAAGAGAGTTTAAGCTTTTGGGTATGATTCTTATTATTGGTTATATGAGATATGATGAGGCTGCTGGGGGTTTTTTTTGTACCTGTTGGTTACCAAAACACAGAGTCTATTCATTTATATTTTTGTTTTTATTCCTGTAAACCATCGAGTGTTTTGGGAGGAGGGTGGTTAATTAATATGCAAAAATAAATTTAACTTTGGAATGGAATGAGTAAAAGGACATATTATGAACATATTTTTTTTAAAAAAGAACCCTTTGTCGGTTCACCCATCTTGCTTCATAATTTTTGCTTTGACTGGCAGCAATTCTGCCAATCCTTCAAGAATATATAGGATATTATTCATTGCTTTTCTAGATTCTCTTTTTAAAACTGGCAGCCACCAGGAATTGATCTTCTACAAGCAAAGAAAGTGCTTACATCACTGCAAGGCACTCCCATCCCAGAAAAGATTTCTTCCTGTGGAGTATCAAGATAAAACAGAGCAAGACATTTTGATTTATAACTTTTGTTATAAGACAATACATATACATGTGTTCATTAGTCTTATTACCTTAAAGGTGAAGCAAGGTTATGCAGAACTTGGAAAAGGAGAGTCCTTGACATATGGCAGAAGTAAGGATGCTAAGTAGCTTTTTCAGGGTCTGCCATAACTGCAAACGTCATTTAGCTGCCGTTTGAAATTATGGGAGACCCTGAAAAAGTTACTTACGAACCAGGTTCAAAATTCCTCCATCGCCCTCCCCTTCCATGGTCATATGACCACATTTTGGGCGCTTAGCAACTGACTTGCATTTATTGTCATTTGCAATGCCCCATGATCATGTGATTGCAATTTACGACATTTTGGCTGGAAACCAGCATTTCTTACTGGCAAAAAAAACACTCCATAGTGAAAATGGGTCTGCTTAATAATTGCAGCATTCGTTTAGTGACTCTGGTATTCACTTTATGACCACTGCAAAAAAGTTGTAAATCGGGTCTGGTCACGTGATTGCTTTACAACCATTATGATTTATTATTGTGGGACTCAGTTATGATCATAAATCAACAACCATTTGTAGTAAGCAAAATAAAGTCTGAACTTAGAAAAAAAAAAAGCCAAATCCAGTTTGCATCAGTACTGTTCACTGTACCTTTGTCTTTGCTAACCATCCTTACTTCTGTCTTCTATATATTGATACCTCACTGCTAGATATATTGCCTTGTACATTGTCTTTTATTTGTTAAATTATAGGTAAATGTCTCTTTGTTGAGGATCTTTCATTCCCTCCAAGACTTTCTCAATGTCTACCTTCCTCTCAACCCATTCAGTTTAGTTTCGTATATTTGTTCTATGATTCAGTTCTCATTTATTCTCTTTACATTCATTCATTCATTCATTCATTCATAGCTATTTAACATTGGCATTCTGTATTTCTTTTTTCATCAGTTGCATTTATCCAGCACTCACTACCTTTCTGCTACTTCTACTCCCTACTCCCTTCTCCCTCCTCCTACAGGCCAGGCTACCTTGACTTGGGGAAGCTGCTTCTCTGATGTTCCTGGTCTGAGTCTCTGATGTCACCTTCCATGAAAGTGCACAACAGCTTCATTTTATCCTCAACGAGCAGTTGCCATATAATGTCCTGTATAACCAATAAATGTCTTAGCTCATGGGGTCTACGCAGCAATGTATTTTCTTTTTCCCTCTGTGGGTATTTATTGTATAAATTAATGCAACCAAATATGTATCTAAATATATATTTAAAATTATGCTTAATATTGAACAGATATACATGTGAATGTTCACTCACCTATCTTGATTGTTTTGTAATAGAAAAGTATTTATGTCTGAGTTTGAATCCCAGAAAAAGGCATGCCTGATTTTTCTTCTGGCATAATTGTTGAAAAAAAATAGCTATTCTACATTATTGCACTTCCCATGCATTTCAGTTTTGTTTTGTTTGCAGTCAACATTACATCCCTTCTCAGTTCTTCCTCCTTCCATGTTAGACTATAACTTCCATATTCCCTTTTAAGAACTTTAATAGAGACCTTGCTTAGCGCTGGATGTTGAAACATCTTCTGACAAATATTTCTACAGATTGTTTGGATATGGCAGCTTCCAGATCGTAAGCCCAGATATATAAGCTACTAAGAGAACGTTAACTTGAACCTGCCTTGTAAGCCCAACAAATATAGCAATAGCATTTAGGCTTATATACTGCCCCACAGCGCTATCTGGTTTACAATGTAGAAGCATTATTTGTATATTGTCTCCAACAATCTGAGTCCTCATTTTACCAATCTCAGAAGGATGGAAGGCTCAGTCAATTAGAGCCCCATCGGAATCAAACTCCAGGCTGTAGGCAGAGTTTGCCTGCAATACTACACTTAACTACCGTACCACCAGGGCTCCTTGAATCCTGTTATAGTGTACCACTATCAATCATGCACCGCCAGAGCTCCTAATATCCCTACAAGCAATTCCTTGTAGCATCTCTGCATGTGTAACTTTTTTAGCTTGTACATTTTTTAAAAGGTTTGGGGAAGTGCCACCTCAAGTGAACCAAAAAATGAGTTTTTCTATCCCCCTCTCTCCCTCCCTCAAATTATTTACTTTCTATTGAAAGTAAATAATTTACTAGTACAAACTGTTCTTGTAATATACAAGGGCACAACAATTCATGATTAGAATTCTGTTTAAAAGGAAGATAAGACAGACAGCGATAGCAATATTCTGCTGATGATACGCAACGGTTGGTTAAGTGATCCAAACTGGAAAGCAACTAATTTTTGTTGCCTGCTTCCATTCAGCCTGCTGACTTCCTCTAAAAACTTTCAGTACCCAAAACTATAAATGTTCTTTGAGATGGATTTTAAATAGGCAACATTATTCTGACATTTCGTTCTAAGCCAGGGTGTAACTGATTACAAATATCAGCACAAATACTGCTACTTATCACCACTAGGCAAATTTGGGGAAAATAAGTAATGCCTTTAGTAATGCATTCACTGATAAAAGACAGCAAAAATCAGACTTCTGGGGGGAATCGTCAGCTTAAATCTTTTTTTATCTAAATGCTTAATAATTGAAGAAAATGACCATTAGCTAATTTGTATCAAATTATTTGTTTTGACAACTGCTTGTAAAAATAAGATAAAACTTGTATGAAAGTGCCCAAACAAAAATAACAAAATACATTAAAATGTACAAAAAAGTGCAAAAACATTAAAACAGTGTTATTACAGCAAATATTTTTTAAAATTAAGAAAAAATGGATAAAATATGTTTAGCAGAGCTTGCTAATTTCCAAGGCAGTGTATTGTTGTATAAATTCATTAGGTATTCAATTTTATATGAATCAAAATGATTTTCTAATCAAGAGAGCTTGCAAAACTTTTCCATGTGCTAAAGCAGAAAATAAGGCAGTACAATAAAAAAGGAGTAAACTCATAATTTCCTTGGAGCAAAGGCAGAAACACATATTGTATAAAATATCGAGAAATTCGCCTTTTCTAGCTGCTGATATCATTTGCTGGAATCATAGCGTTGTAAGTTCCTCATACTAATTTGTACTCACATGGTAGTCTTAATATTTAAAATATTGTGGTTTACTTCTTTTATGCAGTGTGTGTGTGTTAGAAGTATATACCATTTGAGATTAAGAAATCTCAAAAAGTTTTCTCAGCATTCTGAGAAACTAACAATAGCTACAGTAATTAAAATGTAATTTATTTTTACCAATTGCATTTGTTAATATGCAAGTTAAAACTGCAAATGAAGAGTGCCATTTTCTTGTTTCAAAATTATTTTTGTATAGTTATTTAAATCATTAAGTCAGTAGAAAGGGTAAAAAACGGATAGTAAAGGCATAGGTATTTTAGATTTTATCCAATTCTTCATTGGCCATCTAAGCAGCTTAAAAGTTGCTTCCCTCCCCCATTGATCTGCTAAATCTATCACATTTTATTTTTGTAATTCTTATAAAGCAATTTCACTTCAAAAGATGATGGGAGAGTATTGATAACTTTGAATTTTGGTGTTAGAGAACCAAACTCAGAATACTGTGGACAGCCAAAGAAACAAACCAATGGATCAGTGAACAAATCAACCTATAGTTCTCGCTAGAGGCACAATTGACCAGTCTCAAATTATTCCATATCAAACAGATTAAGTGAAGGCTCAGCTCTCTGGCTCAGCTTTAATGCTGAGAAAGGGAGACGAAAAGAGAAAAAGATGAGCAGCAAGGTGGGTGGGCTGATATAGGGTAGCAGTGAGTGCACCGTTGGGGCAAATCATCATGGAGAATATGTGTTGATACCAACTTGATGGCAAGTAATCATAAAGCAACGCAAACTCTATGCTAATGCAAATGTTAGGAAAACAAAATTTGGATTCACAATGGTGATCAAATTTGTATCAGAGCGGATGGCTAATGTCTTGCATCCTTTCACCTGAGCTTCCAGTTGTAAGAGGGTACAATGCCATCCTGTCCATATGAGCTAAGGAATTTTCTTTTTAAAAATTACCTTGACTGCTGAAATGGAGGGTCATGCTTGAAACACAATTCAGAAGCTACAACTGGTACAAAAGGTAGCAGCCAAACAATTAACTGGTGCAAAGTACACATGATGTCTACATTGAAAGATCTGCACTTGCCAGGCATAATTTAGAGCCTTAAAAAACTGGAGGCCTGAATATTTGAAAGAATGCTTCTCCTACCTGAAGGAGAACTCACTAGGCCTCCAAGCAGATCTTTTACATTGGAGCTCCCTATTCTCACCTTAGCAGCTGCTACATTTGAGACAGCAAATCTGTTCTGGAGCCTGAGCTTGTACAGACAGGCTGCTTTTACCAAAAAACAGCTGCTGGCGGAATACTCTGAAATGGTTTTCTAATACTGGTTTTCCCAGTATGAGAACTTCAGGCTATGGAGTGCAAGCGTTTGAATAACCTGCAGATGGCAGTAAGGAGTCAGGAATTTTTTGATGACATCTTCTGGTGTATGCATTTAATATGCATTGTCTGGTATATTTGCTTGTCACTCTGCTACAATTCATTGTCCATCCACTGGTTGTGTAACAAATCATGACCATATTTTAAATATTTTATTTTAAAAATGAAGGCCCACCTGGGACATTTGCAGCTTCCAGCTGAAAGTTGGCTTCAGTGTATTGTTGTCCACAATGAAGCTGCCTAATTTAATGAGATCTTTAGGAGAGGTTCCTCTGAATTCTCCCAGCCAGCTCAACTATTGGTGATGGCCCTTCTCTGGTGCACCTTCTAAAGACATGGAAAGCTCTCCCCAGGGGGAAGCACTTGGCCCCCACTCTCCCAGAATTTAGGAAAGTGGCAAGATGAGTCACTATCACTAGGGATTTCAATGGTTAACTGAGTTTAATCCTGTCATGTTGCTTTAAATTTTTTGTAAGATAGCATGGCTGCATCTACGAGCAAAAGAAAAAGTATAAAGATAAATGACTGGTTCTTTTCCCACTTGCTCTGCTCTTTTGTGTTCATAAGACACTTAACCTGCTGGTGGGGGAACAGTGTTGTTTTTGAAACCCCTTGAAAATTGTTCAGGCAACACCAGAAAGGGCCTGGTGGTTCAGCAGACTGATAGCATTGTGATTAAGACCAGCTGTCTGCAATTACTGTAAGTTTGAATCTCACCAGGCTCAAGGTTGACTCAGCCTTCCATCCTTTCTAAGGTAGGTGAAATGAGGACCCAGTTTGTGGGGGCAATAAGCTGACTTTGTATAAATATACAAAAGTATGAAGGCTATTGCTTAACGCATTGTAAGCCGCCCTGAGTCTCCGGAGAAGGGCGGCATATAAATTAAGAAAACAAACAAAAAAAAAAAAACACCAATCAATTTGTAATGTTTTTTTATAATTTCAAGGTAGGTATAAATTGGGAAGCACCAAAGCTCTTTGGGGTCCAGGAGATGATTGATAGGAAGTCCCGGCGGGCCTACGTAGATGATGCAGAGATGGGTTTGCGAAGGAAGCGTTGCAGGCCTCACCTGTTGAGCTCGTCCCCTGATTTAAAGGCACATAAAAAAAAGGGGGGAAACAAGCGCGACGGATCCCACGCAACGGTCACAGGCGCCGAGGGAGGAAGCCGGAATTGGGCGCCCAAAGGCCGCGGGGGTGAAGCCGAGGCGCCTTTCACGTGCTGGCGGCCGCCCCCCCCTCCTCCTCCGTCCCCTGCGGGCTGGCCCGGCGGGGCGGGGCTTCTGGGGTCGAAAGGAGCGGGGGTCCTGGGCTTTGGGACCACGTGGCGCCCGCTGCACCGCCCGGGGAAGAGGAAGATGGCCAAGGCGCCGGGGGCACCCGGGGGTCCGAGAGGGAGCCCGCGCTGCCTGCCTTTGGGGTGAGCGCAAAGGGGAGCCTGAGGAAGGGATGCGCCTGCGACGGCAGTGAGGAAGGGGGGGGGGGACACTGAAACCCCACGGACAAGGTTCAGGGCACGAGCCGAGCCGGTCAGCAGGCTTAGAAGCGGGCGCGGAGCAGGGGCTCCGCTGGAAGTCTGGGCGCACGGAGAGCCCCGGGGCAGGCTGAGGAGGGGGGGTGAAGGGTGCTTAGGTGCGTCTAGGCGATGCGGGAAATGGACGCTCTCGAGCCCGCGGGCGGGCGGGCGGGCGGGCGGGGGGTCGGGCTCCACCACAGCCTCGGGAGACAACAGGGAGCGGAAGCGTGAGGGAAACGGGGCCCGGGAGGCGGCTTCGGGTCACCCCCGGAGGTCCTCGCAGCGCCTCCCGTGGGGGGTTGCCGAAGAAAGCGGGCCGGCGAGGCAGGCGCGCGCTGTGTGGGGCGGGAGTTTTGAAGAGCGGGGAGGGCCGAGCCGTGGGGTGGAGGAAGGGGACGGGTTGCCGGCGAGGGAAGGAGGAAGGGCCTTTTGCTGGCGGCGGAGGGGCTGGGCTGGGGGTCCCCGGTGGGTGGGCGGGCGGCGAGCTCCCCTGACGCGGAAAGGCCTCCTTCGCCCCGCGCGTGGTGTAACGTTAGATGCCACATTAAACGCCCGTTGATAATAACGAACGAACGGCCGGTTCGGGAGGGAGGGAAGGAGGGAGAGGGCGGGCGGGCAGGCAAGGCAGCCTGTGAGAGGAGCTGGGGGGCGGAGGCGCTGAAGGCACGTGTGTGTGTGTGAGGGGTGGGGGAAGCGAGGAAATGGGGAGACCCGTGGGGCCTGTCCAAGCAAGCCCAGGGCAGGCAATGAGAGCAATGGGGTGGGCGAAGAGCTTCCCGCGAGGAACCACGATGTGTGGTGGAGGGTACCTGACTTTGTATAAATATACAAAAGTATGAAGGCTATTGCTTAATGCATTGTAAGCCGCCTTGAGTCTCCGGAGAAGGGCGGCATATAAATCAAATTTAAAAAAAGGGGGGGTGCAAAAGCCGGGCAGATGGGAAGTCGTTTGAATGTGTGGTGGACCCCCGGGCGGATTTGGATGTCGCCTTTTCGGGCAGGGACTCCAGGCGGCTTGCAGAGCCCGCGCTGCTTTCTGGGAAAGTGGTCGCAGGGATTTGGGGTTTGCTTAACGTCGGGGGGTCCAGGAGACGCTTCGTAGAGAAAGGATGGCGGTTGGGAAAGCGGCCGGAGTTGAGCATGCGGGGCAACGTTCACACGTAGGAAGCTGTCCGGCTGCGGGGTTTAGTGGGAGAGAGCGAGGCACATCGTGAGGAGAAATGAGATTGGGAGCGTAGAACCGGAATCTGTTTATCAGTAAGGAAAAAAAAACAAAAACCCGAGCCCTGTCAGTGCTTTTGGCAGCAGGTGCCCGTATGAACGCCCGTTCACGTATATGTGGCAAAAAAAAAAAATTCTGAGGGGACTATATTCTTGCCAAAGCGGAGGGATATCATGTGGGCGCTTTTTCTTTAATTTGGCGGGATGGGAAGTGGACTTTTTTTTTTTTCTTTTGGCTTTTCACTAACGGCTGCCTGCGCTCACTCTGCCTCATTCCTTCGTACGGCGGGAGGAACATGAGTGAATGGAACAGCCGCGGAGGGGAGGCGCACGTGCGTGGTTAAGGAAAAAGCAAAAGGAATGAATGAGAGACAGCAGCGGGAGGGGAGGGAGCTCCTGAGAAGAGCCGATGATGCAAGCAAAGAAGCTCGGCGGTCGGGTAAAAGGAACAGCGCCCCCATCCAGCGGGAGAAGTGAAGGGTGGGAGGTGCGATTGACAGCTACTGAAAGGAACAGCCACTGTGAACGTTCCAGTCCCAGCAGAGGGAGGCACTCTGGAAGAGCTTGGCCCTGGAAGCCAGAGTGGAGGTTGCAGTCGCCACCAGCTGCAACAGAAGCTAGTCAGCAAGTAGCAGCAAGCAAACCACCGCAGTCCTGGCTGGGAGGGACCTTGGAGCAAGCCGGCAGGCAGGAGCCAGAGGCGGAGGAGGAGGCTGGCTCGATCCAGATCCAGACCCAGGCATCGTGGAAGCAATGGATCGGAAGAGGTGGGAGTGCTCAGCTCTCCCGCAGGGATGGAAAAGGGAAGAAGTGACCAGGAAATCGGGGCTCTCTGCTGGCAAGAGTGATGTCTATTATTATAGGTGAATGTGCCACGGCGGAGGGGCCTTGGGTAGGGAGGGTTGGCGGTGGGAAGGGAGGAAGATGGAGGGGGTGATGGGGCTGCTGTGGCCGCCGCCACCTATCTTTATCTTTACATGCTTGCTGCTGTAAGACTGTCATTGCAAACATATGCATACAAAGAGGGGGAGTCTGTTTGCTCAGTCTGCATTTTCTGCATGGAGGAGATATAGCTGGTCTTTCCTGTCCCCTGTTTGCAGCTACTGTGGAAAGTCTAGTTCTGTGGGGAGAGGGGGAAACTGGTTTCTGCATGTCAAATGGGAAAGGAATGAATGGTTACTTCTAACCTTTGCATGTGTGCTGTGCTGGAGATTTCGGGGCTGAAAATGGTATCTTTAGCATTTTTGAAAGGTTTGATATAAGCTACAGACGTTCCTTGTTCTGCATTTAGCTAAAGAATCACTTGAAAGGAGCGTTGCCAATGGCTTTCTCTCGGTCAGCAGTGGAGTAAACTACAAATGACAATTTCACATCTTAAAAGTCCAGTAACTTGGTGTATATCCTCAAGTAGAGCTGATTTTAGATTACTACTATTGTACCAGAGTTGAAGCATTTGAGCGATTTCCCCCAGTGAATTGTGGGCAGGTTAGTCTCTTAGTATCTACATGCTAAGAAATTACAGTCCTGTTGCAATTGCAAGATATTCTTGTGGAAGTTTACGCTGTTATTTCAAGATGGAGGAGCTAAGTTGCTGTCTGCTTTTTGTTATCTTTGGGGCTGTGAAAATATGATACCCCTTTCCAGTGACTTTGCATCTGGGTTTTGAAATATATCAGTGTGGGGTTCTCTGGAGAGAAATAGACTTCTGTATTGAATAGAGCAGTGGTTCTCAAACTGGTCTTCAACAGGCCAACTGGTCTGCCATAGCATCCCCACATTAGCCAAATGGAGTCTTCCCACCAGTTCAAGTGATAAATAAATTCTTAATTTCAGATTTCATTTTTTGGTACAAAATTTAACTCAAGGGGCCTTTAAAATTTAGAATGGAGATGTATATTTATCAGAATATAACACAGATGCAGTCATAACTTGTTGAAAAGTGATTTCAGAGATGAAGACATTGCTTGTGTTTTTCTAATATTTATTAAATAGTTCAGATTTGCTGAGAGTTTGTGAAAGTGGCACAGAGAGAACGTGAGGCTTTCAGATACAGAAAAAATCAAACATGTTGTGGGAGTCACATGGAAGGGCAACATATCATGTGGAGAATGCATGAGTTGATTTTAGATCCCCCCCCCCCATTTTTGTAAATAACTCAAAGTGGTGAACATACCTAATACTTCTTCCTCTTCCTGTTTTCCACACAACAATCCTGTGAGGTGAGTTGGGCTGAGAGAGAGCGACTATCCCAAAGTCAGCCAGCCAAGCTTTCAGGCCTAAGGCAGATTGATAATCTAAATTTGATTTAAATAAATTTAAATTTAATTGATAGTCTAAATTCAATTGGAATCAGTAGTGGATGATAACTAAACTGTCAGAAGTGCTGTCCTAAGTGCAAGAGAGTTTTTGGGGAGGAAACGAGAGAACTGAGTTTCTTTGCAAATGAGAGGAAGCCCCAGTCTGCAGAATAGTAGTTGACCCAGCTGCTCCCTCTTTGCTATACCACTGAACTAGAAACATTGTAGAAAGATAATCAAGAAAAGATTGAGGGAGCAGGGTAGAAACAGCCATTTAAGGATATGTGTAGGCAAAAAAAAAATAACGAAGTAGTACTGTTGTTGCCACCTTGGTTTCCTTTAGCTTAGTTACATAGATATCTCTGAGATGCTCTCACAATGCTTCTATGTGGGTGTATGGGAAGCAGAAAGACTGCAGAAGATGAGTTGGTAGAAGCTGTAAGTCTGTCTGATACAAAACAGTTTTTCCCCCCTAATCTCTTACAATATAGTCACAGTATTTCTAGTAATAAGAGAAGATACAGTCTGTTGCATAAAGATACTAGTAACTATGTTCACATTTCACTAACCATGATTTGTTAATTAAGTCTGGGTTTACAAATCACACTAAGCAGGAACTAAACAAATTGCATTGTGGCTGCTGATCTTGTCAATGTGCTGCTGGTGGCGTTATATCAAATTATGCCAGACTGCCAATGCATGAAAAGTCTTCAGCCTTCTAACCTCATGGAAGAAGGCTGTGAGATGGCATCTTGTGCTTGTTCATTCAGGAAGCTGTAGAGGTGGGGTTCAGGGCTGCAGTACAAAGGATCCCAGCACAATTATTGCATGTTTATAAGCTTATAAATTGTATCCTTCAGATAACAATTCACATGAATTGAGAAGAGAGGGAAATAAAAGGCAGAACATGTAAAACCCTAGGTATAATTAAGTGGATGTTTGATAATTTTTAACACAAGTTTTAGAAAAAAACACCTGTAACACCCATATTTTGGATGATAATGATAATAGAGTGTCTTGGAATTTGTGTTCTACTAAGAGATATCTTTGAGATTTGAGAATTGGTCTAGATTAGGCATGCACAACATGTAAAAGGGAAAGGGCCATATCGATAAATTAAAAGAATAAACCTGAGCCACAAAGTAATACCTGGCATGCTGATCAGCAGGTTTGGTGGCTAACAGAAGGGCAGCACTGGTGACACGGAAGCTTGTATCTTCGGATGGCATCAGTAAATCAGCTTTTTTAAAAAATACTGGTGGGCTGCAAATTGTCTATTCTAGACTTAGCTATATGTATTTTTTTTAATTGATGTGTAGAACAAAGCTTTAGTGCTGTGCCCATGTAATCAATTAGTATTGTCTATTATGCACATGATGGAAGATTTGGAGAACTCCAGTGGTTTTTATAATTTTACAACTTCAGGAATAAAATACAACAGAGTAAGTACTAAAAATAGCTGACAAAATGTGATATGGAGACATGACTGCTTAGAATATTTTGAGGTGGAAATAGAAACCAAAATGCATACTTCTATGTAGGAGCAGGATTTAAGGATAAGCATTACTAGAACCATTCAGAATTATTCCTTTCTGTTCCTTATCTGCACTAAAGGTGAAGTTAGCTGGCCTGATTGAGTAAACAATAATTATAAGTACTAAGTTGGAGAAATGTATCTGGGATGCTTCTAAAAATGTTCAGGATTTGGTTTTAAAAGAAGTACAGCTAATCCTCGACTTGCAGCCATTCATTTAGTGACAGTTCAAAGTTACAGTAGTACTGAAAAAAGTCACTTATGACTGTTTTTCACATTTACAACCATTGCCACATCCCCATGATCACATGTTCAAAATTCAGATATTTGGTTGGCAACTGGTTCATATTTATGATAGTTGCAGGATCCCAGGGTCATATGATTACCTTTTACGACAAGCAAAGTCAATCGGTCACTTAACAACCACATTACTAACTTAACAACTGCAGTGATGCACTTAACAATTGTGCCAAGAAAGGTTGTAAAAAAGGGAAAAACTCATTTAACAACTGTCTCAGCAACAGAAATTTTGGACTCAATTGTGGTCGTAAGTTGAGGATTGTACCTTACAGTTAGGAAGCAGTGAACAGGAAAGAGCTGTGGCGTGGAATCACTGAGGAAAGAAGTAAAAGTGAACCATGTTATAGTCATGAAATATGTGAACAAGAGCAAGAAGGAAAAATAGGTATATCCCATACAAAAGTTCTGCTTTCTAATCAAGGAAACATTGTGACATTTCAATTCCTTTGAGTTTTCGATGAAGTTTATTACTTGCACCCTTTCTCCAACTTTCAACTTGGACATGAGAAACTACCTTAACCTGATAGATAATGTGAACCTAGAATGTCCAACCACAATAATTCTTAGTTGTATCATTGCTTATCATACTTTGGTCTAGTTAAAGTAGGATTGAAACTGATAGGCAGTGGCTCTAATCCTTTATGGTAAGCTACATTCTATAGTGATGGGAGATCTCTGCACCACTTAATATTTTCAGTACAATATTAGATGATTCCATTTCCTCTCCTGTGCTTTTTAAAAAATCAACCTGAAGCCTCTGAAGAGAGCAATTTAGAGATTGGGCTAAAGCATAATGAAGGTGTTACACAGTTGGCAAATTTCAGTGTGGACGGATAAGGATACAATACTGATGGACAAGGCAGATAAACTTGTGGAATTGTCCAAAGTTTGTAGCTTCACATTCTGGATTTTGAACTCTGTGTGGAAACACACATGGCACTAGAGCAGGAGTGTCAAACTCAAGGCCCAGGGTCCAGATCCAGGCCACAGGGTGCTTAGATCTGGCCCATGAGCCTGCCCTGGAATCAGTGAAGGACGGGCCGCAGTGCCTCTGCCAGCAAAAACGGAGCTTGGTAGGGCCATGATCGACTCGCCCGGGCTCCGTTTTTGGCCACAACAGCCTCCTGCAGCTCTCTGCCATCAAAAATGGAGCCCAGGCAGGCTACATGTGGCCTCCCTGAGCTCCATTTTTGCTAGCAGAGGGCTGCAGGAAGCCATCACGGCCAAAAATGGGAGTCTTGATGAGTGACGTCGAGCTGGCCACGCCCACGCCGGCCATGCCCCCAGCCACACACCCTGCCCCCCTTTGAGGATAGTATGGATGCTTCAAATAGCATATAGGACAGTTGCTTATATGCTTGCTGGTGCTAAATAATAGAGTGTATTCATCCAATCTTAAAGCCTATTCACTTCCTGCCCCTATTTGAAGTGTTGCTATTAAGCTCTTGAGCTCTAAATCTGAGCTAAGGTATAGTACTTCCCCCCTCCCCACCTCCACTTGCAGACATATTACTTACAGATATATATGGATCAACTAGTTGATTAAAAAACAAAGCTTTTTGTGAGGGTCCTGTCTAAATAAATATTCTACCTTCCTAACAGATCCTAAAGATGTTTAATTCAAGCTGTTTTGAATAGAAGTTGGATTGGTTTAGTGAAGCTCTCATTTTAATTATGCTTAAATAACAGTTATTGCAATATTTTTCTGCATCACACTGCTTGAGTTCTTTAAGTACCTGATAGTTTTAGTGTAAGATTTTGATGCTGTATTTACATAAATGGATCTTGGTAAAGCAAGAGATGAGCAAAATCTGCATTTGAGACCTCTGGAAATACAGGAAATTGCAGCAAATAATAATAATTTGACCTGGGCAAGACAATATGACCTGGGCAAGACACTTATCATCAGGACAAATGGTGATTCAGCTTTGCATGCTGGGATCTGATGGTAAAAGAATTGTATCAATGATGAAGACGTGTTTCTGCCTGCCTGAGATCTGGGCATTCGTGGCCAGGTGAAGTAGACAATACTAAGCCAATAAATCAGTGGTCTGACTCTAGGTAATCTCACATATTCATTTAGTGTGCTGTACAAGTAATCATAATTAAATTGATATACTGTTGATACGTGTGACTTTCAGCTGTATTCTTTGATGTTTCTTTAATATTTAACATTTGTCAGTGAAAAAATAAGGAATGATGGGCTTTATTTCTGGAAAAAAATATTTTCACCATTGTCTGATATAGGAATCAGCTATGCAAAGATTTTAGTGACCATGAAAACTGAGTGTGAATGCAAATAATAAGGCTTGATAGATATAAATTACCTTGTAAAAGTATTTTGGATACCTAGACTCTGTGAGAAAGGGTAATCCCTGAAAGGAGACAGTTTGAAAACTACGGCTGTATTTTACCCACTTGCTCAAAAACTACTGCTTGATGTTACACTTTTGCTTTTGTTTTAATTAAACCCCTTGGGTTTTTTCCCTCTGTTCTATAAAATGTCTGTGTGTGCTTTCTTGAAGCTAAATAATTGGTGATAGAAATGAATTTGCATGTAACTGGGACAAAGATACATTTTCCCTTGCAAATCAGAATATAAAAGAACAAAGAGTCCAGGTTGTCTGTGCAGAGTAGACATCTGGAGGCTGTTCAATCCAGTTTGAATAGGTTGCAATGTATTCATTTTAAGTTCTCCCCTTTTCTTCCCCCCTGCAGCCCATGTATGTTCTCAAAAGTCTGTGAATTTCAAGTAACGCTCTAAATAAAGGAGTGAAAGAAAAGTAGACAGCTTTTTTTTTTGTAAACAGAGTCTGAAGGATACCATGGAAAACTTTACAATGCCAGCATACCTTTAAGACAGGCAAGCGTGGAGAATTGGTTCCATTGCTTTGCAGCTGCTTTTTTATCTTTGGTTGAACAATGGAGGATCAGAAATGCTTTCTGCATTCACTTTTTTAGTAAAAAAGCATAATAATCCACATGGGACACTTTCCTCACAAATGACTTGCAGACCTTAAATCAGGAGGACTTCATATCCACAGTCTAAAAGCCTTTTCTTTGCACGTTTGTATCATACTGATAAAATGGTAGTTTTGGAATTATTTCTGTTTGTATTGAGCAGTTGCACAGATCTCGTATGTTGAAAAGCATGTACAGTATTTTCTTAATTTTAAGTTATAGCTCTTAATCTTTCCCCTTTACAAAGCTTAAGTTCACCATTGATCTTCTTTCTATGTGCAATATACTGTCCACAGTGTCCTCAGCAATGATGAAAGTGACTTGCTTCTAACTAGCTTTGTTGCATCTGTAGTTACTGAATGGAAGGGGAGGGGGTCTGTTAACTGCCAGAACAAAGCCATTATGATTTTGCAAGGATAAGTGCAAACAGCCCCAAACTAATTGCTATATTTGGGCTATAATTCTAACACATGCTGCCCAGAGTTCAAAAGCTAAATTGGTTCTTCTTTCCATCCCCCCCCCCCCCCCCCGTCCAAATTCTGTCCATTTCTCAGTCCAAGTGGGAAGAAATTCCGCAGCAAACCTCAGCTGGCCCGTTACTTGGGTAACTCCATGGACCTGAGCACGTTCGACTTCCGAACAGGGAAGATGCTAATGAGCAAGGTGAACAAAAACCGGCAAAGGATGCGCTATGACTGTTCAAGCCAAACCAAGGTGAGGCTGGTCTTTTTTTTTTCCCCCCCCCCCCTCTTTTTTTAAAAAAAATTGAATACCCTATTGACTATAGGGAGAGAATTACAATTGAACTCTGAATGCACACGGTGATATGGCTTATTAAGTCTATTTACTTTTGTCAATGCTCTTTAATAACTTGTACTTGAAGCAGATAGCGTTTAAAATAGATTTCACATTAAAAATTCTGAAGTAACATCTCGGCAAATGGAAGACAAAAACATATCCAAGGTTCTTGATTCTAAACAAAATGTCTGGTTGAACCAAATGATCTTATTTTATATATGTGTGCATTTTATTAAGCATTACAGTTAAACAGATAAAAATTAATACAAACTAGACAAAAGTAAACTTGCAAAAAAGCACCCAGAGAGAAAAATGGTGAGGTCAAGGAAAAAGGTATTTTCTGCTGTGCCCTCAGAGGTGAGGAAAGCCCCCAATCTCTTGCCTTCTGCAAAGGGGTCAAAACCTGGCTGTGTAGCCTTGCATGGGGGGACACAGGAGCCCACATAGCCATGGGGTTGGCTGGCCCCTTGAGAACCTTCCCCCCCACATATTAACAACTCATCTTGGAACTCTTTTTAATAATTGTAATTATGTGGTTTTTAATGTTTTATTAAACTGATTAAATTGTATAGCACCCAGAGCCCCTCTATGAGGGAGATGGGCAGTTAAGAAGGTAGACAGACAGACAGAATAAAGAAAAGAAAAAGAAAAAAATTATAAAGAAATGCTTTGCTCTTTGTCACAACAATTATAAAGAATTTTAACAACCACTTTGTCTTAAAACGATCTCTTCATCTCTTTTATCTATAAACAAATCCCTAAAACTTCATCATTCAGTCCTAGTCACCAAAAGTCTATTAAGGTTTACCAAAAAAAATAGATATGACAACATATCTATTTTAACCTTGATCAAATAAACCTACCGTATACTCTTTTTACTTTTAATAATCTTGGCCTTTTAATCCCTTCAAATAGTGCCCTAGAGTTTTTTTACTTTTCATTTTTCTTTGTCTCTTCTCACTGAATCCTTAAGAACTTTAACAGGTCTCTTTTGTAAACCCAACATAAGAAAGTTGTTCTTTTGGTTTGTCATTTCTTTATCCCTTTTAATTGTTAAGATAGCAGTCAGTTTCATTTGTATACCTAGCGCAACATCTTTTTCCATATTCTTATATCCTGCCATTTTTAAATCTAAGACCCATCTCAGTCTGGTAAAACTTGTTCCTCTTCTAAAACATCTTTGAAAGATTATCAAAAATGATTAGGAAATAAGATTTGGCAGAACTTTGTCATCATAAGGCAACATTGTGGCGTTCAGCTTGGTGGAATCTCTTGATTCTCAGCTGTTCAACTCTCAAGCCATTAGTTTGCTTTTGAGGAGTGGCTGTCCAGAACGCGTATGGGAATATATCACACTCTCCTTTATCCGGAGAGACTTGGCTGGTCAGAAATGTCTGGCTGCTGATCTCTATCTGCTCCTTCAGAGATGTCTAGTTTGCCATGAATCCTCATTGGAAGTTAAACAAATGGTAACAAGCTATGAACAAAAAGGGATGGATTGGGGAACTCCATTTTTAGATCTTTTGTGTAATTTACTATTCCTGGCCAAGTTACTATTTTATGACAAAGCATGAAGGGGAAACGTATATTCCCAGAATAGAAGTGAACATTAGCTGTTAAATTGGAAATTGAACCTACAATCCTCTGTACATGTAAGCAAATGCCACATCTAAGGTAGGGCTTTTCCCTCCTTGTCTAAGACGGCAGACTTTGCCCTCAATCATCAGTCAAACTGCATTGTCTGTACACTGTGTTGTTTTTCATAGACATGAATGTGCCACTTGCAGACTTAATTAACGGCACTAAACTTTGACTTCAGATATTGTGAATTAAGGCTCCTATTATTTATTTTTTAAAGTTTATTTAGCACTTTCTATAGCTCTCCCACCTGTGTGTGGTGCATACAAGCAAACTGTGATATAGAATAACTGATCAATTAAAATTATTTTAAAAACCTGCACCAAAAATCATCATCATAATGGCAGTAACAAAAACAGATAACTGCTTATAATCACCCTAGAGATCAAAAGCTTGCTAAAATAAAATTATTTTAAGGCCTTCCTGACCACAGCTGATTGGATCTCCAATTATAAAATTAGAATTGAATCTTAGAAGTTAACTGCTCCAACCTTCTACTCAGTGTAGGATCCATTAGTGCACCAGCCTTATGTTCACAGACCTATATAGGTAGTCCTTGACGTATGACCACAAGGGCAAAATTTCTGTTGCTAAGCAAGGTAGTTGTTAAGTGAGTTTTGCCTCATTTTACAACATTTCTTGCCATAGTGGTTAAGTGAATCACCACAGTAACACAGTTGTTTGATGACTCTGACTCTCCCATTGATTTTGCTCATCAGAAGATTGCAAAAAGTGATCACATGACCCCAGGACACTGTAACTCTCATAAATACATCTTGGTTGCCAGGCATCTGAATTTTTATCATGTGACCATGGGGATGCTGCAACAGCCGTAAAGTGTGAAAAATGGACATAAGTGCATTTATGTCCATTGTTGTGCTGTTATAACTTTGAATTGTCACTGAACAAATGGTTTTCAGTTGAGGACTACCTGTACTGATTTGTAGCTTTTTATCACTCTAAAGTACATCAGAGTGTTAATATGACTTACGATTCCTGCCTGGGCAGGGGGTTGGACTAGAAGGCCTCCAAAGTCCCTTCCAACCCTGTTATTCTATTTTATTCTAATGATACATACATACTTTGACTCCTAAAGTTGCCTTATATGAAGGCAAGCTGTTGATCTAAGGCCAAGATAGAATAGAATAGATTTTTTTTTATTGGCCAAGTGTGATTGGACACACAAGGAATTTGTCTTGGTGCATATGCTCTCAGTGTACATAAAAGAAAAGATACGTCCATCAAGAATCATAAGGTACAACACTTAATGATAGTCATAGGGTACAAATAAGCAATCAGGAAACAATATTAATATAAATCGTATGGATACAAGCAACAAGGTTACAGTCATAAGTGGAAGGAGATGGGTGGTGGGAATACTTGGACTCCTAAAGTTGCCTTATATGAAGACAAGCTGTTGATCTAAGGCTGAACTAAGATGGGGCTAAAGAGCATTCTGTATACTCTTATAAAAAGCTGTATGGTTTTGGGAGGAAAAACGGATAGTTCATGATCAAGATAGATATGAAGGGAAAGCAACTTTTTCCTTCTGTTACATTCCTGACAAGAAAATTCTGTATTGCTGCCAATGGAGAAAATTCATTGTAGCCAAAAAAAAGTTCCTTTTGTTGAGTGATTTCTCCAGAATCACAATATAAGGAAAGGGTTATTTTACTTGTCATGTATCTTTTAAAAATCTGAAATTTATAAAGACATATTTAACTGCCAGTAGACTTTTAAGTTTTAGGAGTCTTGAAAATGTTTAGAATCAAACCACTTCAATTGCAAAATTGTCAGTTTGAACCATTTTGAAACTGTTTCAACTCAAAATCAAATCTTTGCTGTTAGAACATAGTTGTTTCTGGCTAAAAACACAGCCTATTCACAGCTGATTCTCATTTGAAACGGTATTTTGGATTAGAAACAATTTGATTCAAAACATTTTTGCATCATCACGAACTCCATAATGTTGTAGACTGGGATCTTAGTTAAATTTCAGAATGATTTTTTTTTATTGCTCACTTCCTATCCTCTCAAATCTTTAGGGTAAACCTGATCTAAACACCACACTTCCTGTGAGGCAGACAGCTTCAATTTTTAAGCAACCAGTCACTAAAATCACAAATCATCCCAGCAATAAAGTGAAGACTGACCCCCAAAAAGCAGTTGACCAACCCCGACAGGTAAGGGGTGTGATTGAGAGGTGGGAGGTTTGCTCTGAAGTATTTTCCAAATGATCTCGTAGAATGCTAGACTGAGAAGCAGAAACCTCATCAAGGCTGAGCAGCAATATGAACCTTGATCTCTGCTTTAAAGTCAGTTTGCTTTCTCCATTATACCACACTAAGTTATTGTAATATTATAAAAAGATTCCTGTTAAATCCACCTAATCCAGCATCTTATTTCAGGAGTGGTTAGCCAGATGTTGCAAGAATGTTTGCAAGGAATATAAATTGCCAGTCTACTCCCCCAATCTCTAGCAACTTTTAAATTAGCTCTGAATTTGAAATTAACATTTCTGAATACTGAGAAGTTTCATTTTACTAGCACTTCATGAGCTTTAGATTATTTCCAACTATATCCCATAATCATGGGTTGCATGAAAGAACCTAGCTGAGGCAGGAAAAGATTGCTTCTTCCTTTTCAGATTAATCTGAAGTAAAATGTGAAACTTGTAGACCTTGGAGCTGCATGCAAGTTCCTTTTATACTTACACAATACCTTATCCCAAGTGGATGGGGCCACTATTGGCCCATTTTGCATAGTTTGGTATTTTGACTAGAGTTTAAAAGGGGGAAATCCTTGATACCCTCTATCAAGTTTGGTCTAGTGGTTAAGGCACCAGGCTAGAAAGCAAGAGAGGGTGAGTTCAAGTCCCGCCTTAACCATGAAAGTCAGTTGGGTGACCTTGGGCCAGTCACAGCCCAACTCATGTCACAGGGTTGTTGCAGTTAGAAAAATAGGAGGAGGAAGGTGTATTAGGTATGGTCACTGCCTTGAGATCTTTGTAAAAATAATAAAGCTATATATGTGTGTTATGAATGAATGATTGGGTGAAGTTATATATATGATTCTAGCTTCATCCAGTCTTCAAGTGAAACTTTCAATAAAAATTATACACTCTTGTTTAAAATATTTGGGGAAATATGTTGCATACAGAAGATTAAATACCTGTCATATCTTGTCTAATAGAGAGCTGCAAAATTCATCAATCTGGGATGGGCCAATCTGGTAACTCAGAAAAATCCAATTTGTCTCCAAATTGTGAATGATGCAAGATGCTTTGGATAAAATAGGTGTTCAGCCAGAAATCCCAAGCCACTTCCAGTTCAGAAGCTACTGCTGAAATCTCCCATCCCACAAACTGACAATTTTTGCATACACCTATTCTACAGGTTTAAAAATATCTTGGATGGGAAGATTCATCTATCTTCTGAAAAGTCAGGGTAAAACCCAATGTTTCACAACATGGTACCCTCCAGATAACTTGGATTATATTATTTTCAATAATTATTCAGTTGGGCTTGTGCTGATGTGAGATGAAATCCAAAACATAAATCCTTCAGACTCTATCTTCCTCAGCTCTTGACAAGCAACTGTTCCATTCAGTTACAAAAATGTAAAAAATGGAAGCTGGGCCTTTCTATTTGCTCAAGCTGAAAGTTGTTTCCCCTCTCTGAGTTGTTTGCTTTCCAGCATTACAGTTAGTCACTGTAAGAACTTGTTCCTGAGTTAGCTCCATGCCCCAACTTTTCTCCCTTAGTCCCTTTGTAACGTGTCTTTTTAGATCAGGGGTGACAAACTATGGCCCTTTTATGACCTGTGGACGTCAACTTCCAGAATTCTTGAGCCAGCATGGCTGGCTCAGGAATTGTGGGAGCTAAAGTCCACAAATCATAAAAGGCCATAGTTCTCCACCTCTGTTTTAAATGATAAATCTGGGGACTGGGCATCATGTGTATGCCATTCAGGATCTTCAAAGCCACAGTGAGTTAAAGTGCTTTTACGCTGAATAACATTAGGAGGGATGCATACTGGGAAAGACTGGAATGAGATGTAAAAATTACATATTGCAGGTTTCTTAAAGATGTGTAACAGGAGAATCATAACTGTTCTTCCCCCTTCCTCCCCGCTGTTCCCCACCCCACTTTTTTTTTAAACAACAATTCATTGTTTTTATCTCTTTAGCTCTTCTGGGAAAAGAAACTAAGTGGCTTAAATGCCTTTGACATTGCAGAGGAGCTGGTGAAAACAATGGACCTTCCAAAGGGTTTGCAAGGTACTTTCAACAACTGTTGGTAGAGAGTGACCAGGTTCCTCGGATCATGAAGTTGATTATTTCATTGGGAATATTTTACATTCCACTTCTCCACTATCAAAAAATGTTCATGTTATGTTAAAAGTAATGATTTTTCAAATAAATGATCCAGTCATAAAAACAAATGCCCAGATAGGTCAGATGAATAGAGCATTTTTAACACACTGCCATAAATATGTCTTTACTTGCTAGTTGCAAGAGTAAATCTTTTCCTAAGCTATTGTTCTGTCACATAGAAGGTTAATGTTTATGTCTGTCCATATATTCATTTCAGTAATGAAAGCTTTAAATCTCCCTCGTTCACAATCCTTGAATTATGTTGAAGAGTTTCTAATAAAGAAAATATTTGTAGCTCGGGATTTAAATGAGGGTCCTTGGTGCTCTATGAGCTTAGTTGTTTTCCTTAGGCCATTTCATTACCCAAATGTCTGCAAGCAAACATCCAAGTTCAAGAGAGCACCAGGAACGCCTCATGAAGAGTTTCTGCCTAGAATCTCCTCTTTGGCCCCACCTTTTGTATAAATTGCTGTTTCCTAACCTCCATTTCAGAAGTGATCCAATCCTTTCAGATTCCAGTTTCCTTTCTTTCTGCACTTAGAGGTCTCATCATAACCAACTGCTTGAACTATTTGTTAAAAATACAAAATACATTTTAAAAAATCTCACTATTCGGGTGGGATGTGTATAAAATGAAATACTCATTTTGCGCCCCTTTATCCTTGGGGGGGGGAAGAAAATGGAACAAGGAAAGGGAAGCTTGCTGATTTTCAGTCTGCTGAAAAGGGAGACCACAGGAAGGAGCTTAATTCTATCTCTTCTCCTAGAAGGCACAGGGCTTAAACTGTTTGGAGGCTAATCCTGCCTTCATATTGTTAGCTCTGCCTTCTGTAAAGGAGGAAAGGCTTTCCCCCTTAGTTGCGTTTCTAGGCCAAGAGGTTAAGAAGGAAGAAGAATTTTTTACCAAAAAAAAAAAGTCTTAAAGAAGCTTTAGCTATGGAGTAGGGATTTAAGTTTGAATCTCAGCTCACCATTCTAGCTAGTGTCTGATACTGCTATCAGGATATCATGGAGTATAATTTGTGCCTTAAACATGATCATGCTGATCAGTAGGAATTTTGTAATAGTATTAGCAAAAAAAGACAATCATTTATTAACTGTTATCGTGCTGTACCTCTTTAGGTGTGGGACCTGGATGTACTGATGAGACACTCCTTTCAGCCATTGCCAGTGCCTTGCATACCAGCACAATGCCCATCACTGGACAGCTTTCTGCTGCTGTTGAGAAAAACCCCGGGGTCTGGCTGAACACTTCTCAGCCTCTCTGCAAAGCCTTCATGGTGACTGATGAAGACATCAGGTAATGAAACCTGACTCCCAGGGCAGGAGGTGAATTTCTCCCCCTGGTGTTTTACGTAGTACCAGAATTTGTTAGATGCTTAAAAACATCTATGTTTCTGTCCTCCTCAAAAAAAAATTAAATTGTTGTAATATGTAATATGGAACACATTAACTGCCTACAGTGGGGCCTGAGCATTCCCTCTCAGTCTAATTCACAAGCAGGACTACAAATATTTGATGTTGTTTCCAGCAAGAGCAGATAATCTCTGTGCCCAGTTCCTCCTCCCCCTGTTCTAGAAAGCACACAAGACTACCACAACTTCAGCCTGACCACAATTCGGTCAATTGAGATCTCTTTTCTTCTACAGTGGTACCTCATCGTTAATTGGTTCCAGAAGGCATGACAAGTACTAAAAAATGATGAGTGCCAAACAAAGGATGTGATTTACCACATGACCCTTTGGTTTCGGCCAGGAAGGATTTCTGTCTGTCCCTTTTCCTACATCAGTGACCTTCCCAGCATGGCCTACTTCCTATCTGCCCTCCCTGGCCGTCCCCCTCTCTTTTGCAGTAGGCTTCCCAGCAAGGCTGCCTTCTTGTCCATTCTCCGTAGCTGTCCCCCTTTTCCTATTGCAGCACACCAAGTACCAAACAAATGAGTCCTGGGACAACATTTTTGTGTAAAAATGCATTGAATACTAAATTTGATGAGTTTTGAAGCTGTCAAATACTGAGCTACTTAGTGGAGAGGGGGGGCGTTCCCCCATAAATTTGGTAGGGGATTCATGACCAGCAAGCTCACTAACAGCATTTGGGAAACAGTGAAGGAACTCTAAGTGCTAAGGGCAAGTAAGTATGCCAGCATCTAGCAGTGCAACAGTATGCTCTGACCACATACTGTATGACTCAGAAAGAAATCTGATAAGTACTATGGCAGCCACGAAGCTGCTTGTAGTCACAATGTAATAGCCTACATTGTAACCTACATTGTTGATCTCCAGAATACATATGTAATAGCTGGATGACTTGCTGATTTCACCCCCACCAGTCAAATAGGAAACAGAATGGACAGATCTGAGATTTTGGTTGGTAGGGAAGAGAATCCCCAAACACAACACCCGGGTATCATTCTTATACAAAAGAGAGCCCACATCAGTGGTGAGAAGGAAGTCTGTACTATTGACAACTTACAGAAGTTCTTTAGTTCAGCTGCCCACTTTTCATAAATCTCACAAGTCTCCAGGGCTAGATGATTACCTACACAGATTCAGTAGGCTCACTTTGTGCTTTTTTGCCTGTTCGTTCTCATTCCTGTCCTGGGAAGAAATTAAGAAAGGAAGCACTGCCTATTCAACCTTGAATTACTGAAATGAAACATGGGATATAAAAGTGATCCTGTTATTCTTTGACAATTTACCTCTTCCCTAACAGCAGGGTTTCTCCGCTTATATCTGCTGCATGCGACATAGGAATAGGTACAACATGTGCTGGGGGTATTTATTTACCTATTTTTTTCTCTCTCCAGGAAGCAAGAAGAGCTGGTTCAGCAAGTGAGGAAGAGGCTAGAGGAGGCCTTGATGGCCGACATGCTTGCTCACGTGGAAGAGATAGCCAGGGATGGTGAGACACCTGCAGTAAAGGGTAATGAAGAAGAGGAGGAGGAGGAGGAAGATGGTGATCGTGTACAGGAGATGGAGAATGTATAGTCCAGGTAGCTCATTTCCACATTAATACCTTTTCCCCATCACCCATGGGGTTGCAGTGCCGTGTTGATGTTTTTCCCAACCCTTGAAGAGGTTCAGCGTTTCAAAGTGTCTTTATCCTACATTTCTTTATATTTATTACCAAGCTCAATATTTGGGATGAAGGATAGCATTTTTCAAGATTTTAAGAAAATACTTTTCCAAAATATTTCTTCCATTTCTGTTTTAACTAGAAGGGACTTGAAGTGGGGATTAGATGGTATTCTTGGCAGGTTCTTGGTCCTGAAGCCAAGTTGCCTGGGCCTGTTTTTTGAATGGAGTGGCTATACTCTTGACCTCTCCCAAATGTTGAATAGCAAGTACACATGAATCTTCAGAATAGGAAAACATTTCTTGGGATTATTTGGCAAGCCACCCATTCCCCATAGTCACAGCCAGCGGTCTTTATCTTGCTACATGCTTGCCTGGCAGGCTCTTCTTCACCATTATGCTCATAGAATCATAGGGTTGGAAGGGGCTTTGGAGGTCTCCTAGCCCAACCCCCTACCCAAGTTAGGAATCTTATTATTCGCTCTCCCACCCCATCCCTGGATACCTTTTGGAGCCATATCTTCCATGCTTTGTAGCTGATCAAGTGTCTCTTTTCCTTCAGGGTGTTTTTTTCAAGACCTAGCCTGCACTTGGTCAACACAGAGGCAAGTGCATCTTCAGAATGCTGTGCACTAACTGTATCTGCATGCGTGAACGTGTTTGGCTTCAGTTCACAAGAAGCTGAAGGGACCAGTCAGACTGAGTAGTTTGAAGAAGAATTTGCTGAGCTCAGTTTTTTCTTTCCTCTGCCCCCTCATTTTTCTCTTAAAAAGTATCACAGGGCAATAGAGGAATCAAAAAAGTTATTCACGAATTGTGAGCATAATCCCTTTGTCTCATTTCCAGTCTAACAGTTGAAACAGGTTTTCCAAGTCTCTTTTCTAATAGTGTCTGTACATGCCCTAAACGAATTGGCTTAGCCCAGAGATGCCAGGAAGAAATTCTTTTTAAGTTTTCTCTACATATTTGAAGTCCCATATAACAAAATAGTTTTGGTGGCATAGGTAAACTATTCCACTTGTAAAATCTTGCTGTGGGATTTTCATTTTCTTATCTGATTGTTTAATTTGGGTTAATTTTATTTGCTTAAAAAAAAAAAACCTCCCATCAACAGAACGTGCCTTTCCATGTGGACTGGGAAACTGATCACCCGAAGCTATACAGATCCACATTGTGATCAAAATCCCCTTCTTCTGCATGAATATAATATGACATAGAACTATAATTCATGCAGGGCTTTATGAGCACAAACCATTGTGGAAAGAATATTAAATGATGACAATAATTGCCCAATCAGAGAAAGTGTAACCAAAAGGTGCTGTGTGAGTTTTTTGCAACTATTTGAAAGAAAGGATTACTTAGTGCTATTGATCTCCTTGTTTTATAATTGCTTGGAGGGGATGCCTTTGTCTCATATAATTAAATGCT
Organism: Pituophis catenifer annectens; assembly: GCF_029215685.1. NCBI lineage: Eukaryota > Metazoa > Chordata > Lepidosauria > Squamata > Colubridae > Pituophis > Pituophis catenifer. Next base: position 335,438,349 of record NW_027256881.1, read on the forward strand.
TTTCAGAAGTAGTAATATTAGATTGCTAACATAGTTGAGGAGAAGCAAATAAAACAGGCCAGTTGTGAATGACACAGAATTTGCCTTAATTAATTCCACCTCAGCTGGGATTGGGTTACTAGAAACATAAATACCATCTTTGCTCTTGCTTGCTTCCTAATGCATACTGTCTCTTAAAAAACTCTCATCAACAGGATGCTAAATCTTCAGTGCTGGATTTTAAATTTCAGGATTAGATGATAGTACTACATCTCTTTAAAAAAAAAAAAAAAAAGCACCAGGGCTGATGGAAACCCTCTTCATGAATCCTGGTTAGATTTTACGTATTTTGGAAATGTGGGGTGTATCTTCCTTTTTTAATTCCCAAAGTTAGAAATGTGATCTTGGGCCTAATATAGCTCTTTTCATTTTGGACTTACAAAAGCAATTCAGGATTTTGGTCCAGTAGTCTCTATTTAATTGTTTTCAGATTTTTGAGTATTGGTTGAAATCCATCATGTATATTTCTCTTCTGCTCTTGCATGCACATAAGAGTTAGTCCCTGCTTGGTTTCTTTTCTTTGCTTATTTGGAGCAAACCTCTCGGCATATAGAAATGTCATAAATTATTGCTTTAAGCTTTTTATGCTGCAAAATCATGTTGCGTGCTTAAGTCGTGCTAGAATGAAGCTGCAACTAGTACGCAATTGTATAAAAGCCCTGTTGAAAAGGAAATGCAGTCTGGCTATCTTCACAGCATCCTGAAGCCAGATTGATGCATTTATTTCCTTTTTGACCCATGATTTGATAGTGTGGTGTTCATTAACAAGAATTTAGAAAATTCTTCAATCCTTTGTCTTTTAAATACACACTCATCACCACTGTCGCCACCTTACCACTGATATGTACCTTAATTGTAACAGTATCTTAATGTACAGTCTTGTTGGGGAATATTAGTTTTGTAATAAAATGTTTTTCATACATTTAATTTTTCATGCATTTAATGTTTTTGAGAAAATATAGTGAAATATGAATAGCATAATTAATGTATAATATTACTCCCAATCATAGACCAGAAAAGAGGTGAAGTTAAAAAAAAATGTATGTAGCAGTCATAATGGAAGAGATTCAAAGCAGGCAAGAGAGTGCTATAGGGGTTTAAGAATTTCTGGGTTAGGTAATGATGGTCATTAGATTAGATGACTGGTTGAGATCTAGTATTTCTGTCTTTATGAGTAAAGGAAGTCCACTAAATAGTTGTATGGAAACAACAAGAGAATGAAAGTTTTGGGTTTTATTCCCTACTTGGGAGTATTTTAGAACCCCAAATGGTCAGATTCTTCCCTACAGGGCAACATTACAATTGTGGTTAGCTTTTTTTAAAAAAAATGTAAATAAAAGAAGAATAGAGAGCCAGTTTGGTTAAGGCACCAGGGTAGAAACCAGGAAAGCATGAGTTCTGCCATGGTCACAAAGCCAGTTGGGTGACCCTGGGCCAGTCCCTTTCTCAGCCTTTAAAAAAAAGACTTAAAAACTTGGCAAACTACTTTCAAAAACTTGCAAAGAAAGCTGCAGGGACCTGTCCAGTCACCAGGAATGATCACTCAAAAAAAGCATAACTAATGTATAAAATGAATGCTTGCCAATGGCTTCTGTTCAGACAGGATGGCCAGTTGTGACAGAAATATATTTCCAGGCTCAGCAAACTTACTAATATTTGCAGGGAAGCCTGAATTGGGTGAAGCCATTTTACCATATTTTGTTTAAGGGTTTCTCATAATCAAGTAACTAGGAATTAATAGGTTGCTAGTCTGATCAGCATTGCTAAGGTGCAAGAAAAACAACTATTTATGAAAACTGCTGTAAGCCACAGGGTTGAAGTTGCCCAGTTAAAAAGTTGGAGAGCAGGAATAAAAGATGTAACTTCTTAAAGTGGAAGGGGGGCTTTCTTATCCTGCAAATTAAGGAATATGTGGCATGGGTTTTCCTGCTTGAATGCTGATCATGAATATCTCCATATGAAATCACATGAAAATATTAATAAAAAGGACTAGATGCTTATTCGTAACAAGCATTCTCAGGTTCAAAGTACTTCCTTCACTTACATAGGAGGAGGAGACTAATCTTCATTGCTGATAATTTTGCCTGTTAACAGGGTCTAAAAGAGTAAGTTTTGGTAACATTCAGGCTTGGATCTATATCAACGTTTCCTGATAACTGGAGTAGTGCCACCTGTGTGCCAACGTTTATAGAGCTATTATCACAAAATGGAAAATCTGATTTTTTTTTCAGTATCTGAAATATTTAGGGAAGGGAGATCAGTCATAATGACAAGTTCATAGCCCTGTAGCCCATTTAAGATCTCCATCAATAATCACTGTACACAACTCCAGGCTTGGTCAAGCAGCAATGGACAAGAGTTAGATCGGCTAACTCCACTGATCAAGGACGTGCTCAGTTGAATATGGCAGCAAACGAGTTAAATCTCTCATCCCAAACTCTACAAGGGGCTTAATTCATGCATGGCATTAGTACCTCTTTTATTAAGTTGCAACCGGCTGGATCATAATCCCATTGAAAAAATTGCATTGGTTAGATCATTTATTGGTTAGAGCTACACACACAAGTGTCAGACACATTAAACCTTCCTGTTTGCTTAACCTAAATGCATGTGCCAGACCCTCCCTCCTTTCCTGTATAGTTCCTAGATACAATCTCACCTGAATCCTGACCAGCCAGTACTTTTCATTTACTCAAGTGGAAATGGCAATTGCTCTGATTCTGAATGATACATTTAATCTTTTAAAAGCTGCCTGTAGTAAAGTATGTAGTAAGAAAGTAGCATTCATATTAGCCAGCCAGTGGCTTGCTCTGCACAAAAGTGTTCCATATTTTAGGGATGTGTAAATTCACCCACGGTATAACCCAAAGCAGACATGTACATGTCCAAAAGGATTTTGAACAATGAAACTAATAGATTTAGCTTCCTTCCTTCCTTGGTGCTGGAGATATCCTGCATATCAATCCCCAGATGTCAGTGTTTCTCAACTTTGGCAGCTTTGACATATGTGGACTTCCCACTCTCAGAATTCCCTAGCCAGCATACCTGGGAGTTGCAGTCCACATATCTTAAAGCTGCCAAAGTTGAGAAGCACTGACCTATGTTGACTGGAGAATATCGGGATCAGCCTGTAGGAAGCACCAGGTTGGAGAAGTATACTTTATGTTAGAATCCACACTTTGTGTTAAATCAAAATTTGTCAAGTACTGACAATATTTGGTTCACTTGTACTAAACCATTTATTTATTTATTTAGCATATGGCAAATACATGGACTTTTAGTAGTTCAAATGTTAATGTCCAGTCCACCCAGCCATTCAAGGACAGGGTGGTCTATGTTGAAAAAAATCTGACACTGAGCCGGTGTAAGGTCTTGATGGATAAACCATTAATGATTGGTTATGACTGTGACCCTCTTCAGAGAAAATGGTCCTTGCAAAATGAATGTCTGAAGACTGGCAAATGCTTATAGAATCCATTTCACCCTTTTAAAGATACAAGCGTCTCTTCCCCCCATCAGCTGACATCGACAAAAAGTTATTCCAACATCTTCGGCACAGAAGATACTGACCCTCATTTTATCTGGAGACTATGATTTTGCCTTTCAGGTACTGTCTTTCAACAAAGGAGAACAGTAGGAAGGCTGTAAGAAATGGAAGTGATAACAGATTTTATTTTCTTGGGCTCCAAGATGACTGCAGTCAAGAAAATAAAACACTTGCTCCTTGGGAGGAAATCCATGGTAAACTTAGACAGCATATTAAAAAGCAAAGGCATCACCTTGCTGACAAAGTCTGTACAGACAAAGCTACGGTGATGCATGGTTGTGAGAGTTGGACCATAAGGAAGGCAGAGCATCGAAGAATTGATGCTTTCAAATTGTGGTGCCTGAGAAGACTCTTGAGAGTCCCTTGAACTGCAGGGAGATCAAATAACCCTAACCCTAAAGAAAACCAACCCTGACGGTTCTTTGGAAGGACAGATACTGAAGCTGAAGCTCAAATACTTTGGCCACCTAACGAGAAGAAAAGACTTCTTAGAAAAGACCCTGGTGTTGGATAAGATGGAAGCAAAAGGAGAAGGGAACTGCAGAGCACGGCATGGTTGGATAATGTTATCAACACAATGAACACGAATGTGGACAAACTGGGAGACAATGGAGGACGGGGTGCCTCATGTCATGGTCCATGAGGTCCCAAAGAGTCGGACATGACCTAGTGATTGAACAAGAGCAACAAGGAGGCTGTCTTCCTTATAAATTGGACTTAAAGCAGGCTGATGTGATAAGGGGATGTTCCAGATTCACTTACCTTCCCTACTGGTTCGCAAATGTGAGGGCATGTGTGCTCTGTACATGCGCAGTAGTCATGCATTACGTCTGGGCGGTTGAGTGGAGCCTCCCGCAGTTACCGCTACCAGTTCGCGCAATCTGGAGGGAACCGGCTGAATCCCACCACTGGGATGTTCGTACTTAGTCTGTAAACATTTTGTTCTATAACTGTGATGGCGAATCTATGGCACATGTGCCACAGATGGCATGCGGAGCCATATCTGGGCACGTGAGCATTGCCTTAGCTCAGCTCCAGCATGCATGCCAGTTAATTTTCGGGCCTTCCGAGCACACCGGAAGTCAGGAAACGGGCTGTTTCCGGCCTCCGGGGTTGGTGGGGAAGGCCATTTTCACCCTCCCCAGGCTCCAAGAAAGCCTCTGGAGCCTGGGGAGGGCAAAAAAAACAGGCCTACCGGACCCACCGTGCCATCACATGCCAAAAGCAGGGGGAGCGTGAGGGGGTCACGCGTGCATGCGCAGGGGGGCTGGGTGCATTGAATTATTGGTGTGGGCACGTGGCATGCGACAGTACAAAGGTTAGCCATCACTATTCTATAATGTGGGTGGAGAGGAACCGGGGGTGGGTGGGTTTTACAGTCAATATCGTGAAAAGATGCAATTTGCCACAGGTAAATAAACTTGTATCAAATTTATCAAGTTACTATCTGGCTTTCAGGACTGAAAGAATATATGAACATCGCTCGTCTTGTAATCATCTTCCAAAGCATCAAGATGACAAAAATATTGAACAAATTATACATATTGTGTAAAATAATATACAGCTAGTCCTCAAATTAGGAACAGAAGTGGGACCAGAATTTCTGTTGCTAAGCACGGTGCTTGTTAAGTTCGTTACCTCCAATTTTAGGACCCTTTTTGCCATGGCTGTAAAGCGAATCACTGCAGTTGATGAGCAAATCGTGTTTGAGATCGTCAAAGAAATCTAGCTCCCCCATTGACTTTGCCTATTGGAAGGTCACAGAAGGAATCATGGGTCCCCAGAACGTTGCAACCATTGTAAATGCAGTATATCACAGAAGTGAGTTCACCCCCTCACATTTTGTAAATATTTAAGTATATCTTTTCATGTGACAACACTGAAGAAATGACACTTGGCTACAATGTAAAGTAGTGAGTGTACAGCTTGTATAACAGTGTAAATGTGCTGTCCTCTCAAAATAACGCAACACACAGCCATTAATGTCTAAACTGCTGGCAACAAAAGTGAGTACACCCCTAAGTGATAATGTCCAAATGGGGCCCAAGCAGCAGTTTCCCTCCCTGGTGTCATGTGACTCATTAGTGTTACAAAGTGTAAACTCAGGTGTAAAAGGGGAGCAAGTGTGTTAAATTTGGTGTTATTGCGCTCTCATACTGGTCAATGGAAGTTCAACACGGCACCTCATGGCAATGAACTCTGAGGATCTGAAAAAACGAATTGTTGCTCTACATAAAGATGGCCTACGCTATAAGAAGATTGCCAAGACCCTGAAACTGAGCTGCAGCACGGTGGCCAAGACGATACAGCGGTTTAACAGGACAGGTTCCACTCAGAACAGGCCTCGCCATGGTCGACCAAAGAAGTTGATATCCAACTTCTTTGGTCGACCATGGCTTTGAGAAATAGATGTATGAGTGCTGCCAGCATTGCTGCAGAGATTGAAGGGGTGGGGGTGGGGGGGCCAGCCTGTCAGTATTCAGACCATACGCCTCACACGGCATCAAATTGGTCTGCAGGGCTGTCGTCCCAGAAGGAAGACTCTTCTAAAAGTGATGCACAAGAAAGCCCGCAAACGGTTTCAAGGAATCCATGGATTCCTGGAACCATGTCCTGTGATCCGATGAGACCAAGATAAACTTATTTGGTTCAGATGGTGTCAAGCGTGTGTGGTGGCAACCAGGTGAGTACAAAGACAAGTGTGTCTTGCCTACAGTCAAGCATGGTGGTGGGAATATCATGGTCGGGGGCTGCATGAGTACTGCTGGCACTGGGGAGTTATAGTTCATAGAATGCCAACATGTACTGTGACATACTGAAGCAGAGCATGATCCCCTCCCTTCGGAGACTGGGCCACAGGACAGTATTCCAACATGATAACGACCCCAAACACACCTCCAAAGCGACCACTGCCTTGCTAAAGAAGCTTAGGGTAAAGGTGATGGACTGGCCAAGCATGTTTCCAGACCTAAACCCTATGGAGCACCTGTGGGGCATCCTGAAACGGAAGGTGGAGGTGCACAAGGTCTCTAACCACCAGCTCCGTGACATCGTCATGGAGGAATGGAAGAGGACTCCAGTGGCAACTTGTGAAGCTCTGGTTAACTCTAGGCCCAAGAGGGTTAAGGCAGTGCTGGAAAATAATGGTGACCACACAAAATACTGACACTTTGGGCCCCATTTGGACATTATCACTTAGGGGTGTACTCACTTTTGTGGCTAGCAGTTTAGACATTAATGGCTGTGTGTTGCGTTATTTTGAGAGGACAGCACATTTACACTGTTATACAAGCTGTATACTCACTACTTTACATTGTAACCAAGTGTCATTTCTTCAGTGTTGTCACATGAAAAGATATACTTAAATATTTACAAAATGCGAGGGGGGGTGTACTCACTTCTGTGATATACTGTACATGCCGGTTGCCAAGTACCCAAATTTTGATCATGTGACCATGGGGATCATAAGTGCAAGGACCAGCTGTAAGTCACTTTTTCCAGGCTTGCTGTAACTTGAAACAGTTGCTAAACAAATGGTTGTAAGTTGAGGACTACCTATAGTAAAAGTAAACTTGCCAAATGAAAAAGAAGGGGAAAAACACACACACACACAAAAGGAATGTATTTAAATCCATAAAAAGTCATTTCTGTGCTATAGTGCGTTTGGAGTTAAGAATTCTCCCTTGCACAATTTCAACATATATTAAATATATTCTTACCTAGTCCTGAAATATTTACAAATTTAGTAATTCTCTGCACAATTACATATTTTAGGGCAAATTCAGAAAATTTTTTATGTATTTTTGCAACTGAAGATAGAAGGAATACATATTTACTAGATGCACGTGATCTAGCCAAAATTAAGCACTTTACTAATTCTTATGGGAGGAAAATAAATGTCATGGGCTTCGCTTTTGATTGCTGAAATGTTCTTCCAAATGTTCTTGAATATTGTTAAATCTTTCCTCTGAATATCAAAATATTATTACAACTTGTTTTGTAAACTGTTATAAATATGACGTATACCTTCAGGGCATACAAGCTTATCTCATGGCTTGGCTTGGCTACTGCAAACCTATGCGGGGTTACCCTTGAAGACAGCCCAGAAGGTTCAACTGGTCCAGAATGCAGTGGTATGAGCAATGATGGGTGTTAAGGATATTGTTGTATTATTTATTATTCTTATAAACAGACTTAGATTTAGCCACCAATACTGGGTTATCCCTTAAAATAAATAAATCATTTTCTAAACTTGCAGTAACAACTTTGCCATCTTTCTCAATAAAACACTTATCATTTTTAAATGTTACTGTAAACCCAAATTTCAATAAAGATTTAACAGATAATAAATTGAATTTTAACCCAGGAATATATAACATAGGCAATGGTTCATTGCTAAATGACCAACGAGCAATACCCTCTCCAGCTACCTTAACTTTCCAACCATTTGCTAGTTTAACATCTTGGTTACTCTTCTCCATTTTAACAAAAAATTTTCTATTTCTAGAAATTGATTGAGAAGCACCACTGTCAACAACCCAACAATCCTGGTTAACAACAGTAGTTGAGCTGGATATAGCTAAATTACAACCCTTCTTGGGTCTAGTATTGTCTCTAACAGGCATTTTCTTATTCTTACAATACTTAGCTATATGCCCTTTAGCCCCACAAGCAAAACAACGTTTTACAAAATAGGCAGTTGAATACATTTTTTCTTCTTTTGGTTGTTGCACTCTCAACTGATCCCTTTCTTGTCTTCTTTTGGATTCTTCTAATAACCTACCGGTTATGCCAGCCAATGTCAGTTCATCTCTGGACAAAACCTCTAACGAAGAAACATAGTCATCATAACTATTGTCCAATGAAGAAAGAATTATATAAACTTGTTGTAGTTCTGAGAAAACAAGTTCCTTTTCATGCAGCTCCTGGAACATTCTGGTCACGGATTCCAAATGAGCCATCATATCTCCACCTTTAAGAAGATGTTGTTTAAATAATCTCCGTGTGAGATAAATATGAGCACCCACAGAGTTACGAACATATAGTCTCTTCAACTTGGTCCAACACCTAGCAGCAGACTCTTCGCCACGAATATGGACAAGCTGCTGGTCACCCAGTGTTAGTCCAATAATGCAAAGAGCTTGTTCATTGTCTCTGTTAAACTTGGTTATTTTCTTCTCATCTTCCTCATCAGCAGGATTCCATGCTGTTACATCCGGTGGATTATTAACTACATCCCACAGTCCTTCACTACGCAAAAGTAGATTACATTTTGTAGACCAGGATACATAGTTTGTTCCATCCAGCCGGGTTATCATGGAAAAATTTGCTGCTTGTTCTAGTGCCATCTTCACTTGGATTGTTTATCACAAACACAGTTTGTATTATTCACATTAACTCTCAGTTTAGCTCTTAACAATCCCAGTTAGTTCTGGTTGGCTCTGGGCCCATAACCAATGTTAAGGATATTGTTGTTGTGTTACCAACCAGCAGAGTGTAGAGCACAGAGAAACGTTGCTGAGAGCAATGAATAAGAGATGTGCAAACTGGTTTATCAAAAGCTTACTTTATAGTATAAAAACAGTCTCATAGTCTTTAAACAAATTCCAAGTCTTTGCCAGTTAAATCAGTCCAGTAGTTACAGATATCTTCTTACCAAACAAATATTAGTTGGTTAGAATAACAAACTCACTCTGGTTCACAAACCACGATGGTAGCAGATCCATCAAACGATGATTAGCAGAATGTTAGCAACTCCTCACTATGGCAGCATATCATAGCAGCTTCATACACAATGGCAGCATATCATAGCAGCAACTGAACACGTTACAATACCTTGCTTAAATACTCTCACAACCAGTCATTACCTAATTACAGCATGACTGCATTAAAGCCTTAAAGTTACACAATACATTTACAGATTAAAGTCACAGAACACATATATTGCCTGGACAACTTGTTAGGCTCAAACCATATCCTAACAATGGACATGTCTCAGTACTTATAAAATCCTACATAGCCTTGGGCCTGGTTACTTGAGGCATCATCTATTTCCCATAGTATCTGACCAGCCAATTCAAACTCAAAGGATTGGCATCTTATTGGGACCTCAGAAGCACACCTTTGTGACAGCACCTGCCCTCTAAATGTGTAACAATAAGACCCAAAGCAGTACAATATCATTTTACTATGTACAGGGAGATGGGATGTAAGGAAATAAGGACAGATAGTCATACTCCGTTCTTTACATTTGTGCATCCTTCATTATATTACTAAAAGCTTGTTTTTATTGTAGTAATTAGTTTTATAAATGAAACACCAGAACAATGCACTTCGATTTGTTCAGTATATTGTGTTTGTTTTTCTCTGAAGTTTTAATGTCTGCATTTGTATTTTCAATTGGTCACAGTTATTTTTTGTTTTATTTTTTAAATTAACCATTAACCAATCAAGTGGCATCCAAATGATTTAAAGGTAAGTGGGGGAATGAAAAGCAATAAAACCTTTGGGGTTATTTACATTGGACATATGAATGGTCCCAACCCAGGAAGAAGCACGTGGCTCTTCATTCATTCATTCAACTGTATTTTGCATCGAAAGATCAGAATTATCCATACGGTGATTTTCTATGGAAATAAAAATTGGACTTGGAAAAAGAAGAGTATAGATGCTTTTGCGCTTTGGTGTTGAAGAAGACTCCGGAGAACAACCAAGAACGTATAAAATGAATCATTAAATCAATCCAGAGTTTCCACTTGGTGCACAAATGACCAAGCTCAATTTGAATGCAAAGATCCGGCTCCTTGAGAAGTCCATAAAGCTGGAGAAAGTGGAAGGAGAAAAAGACAGCCAGCAGAAATAAAAGTGGGCTTGATTACAGCTGGGATGGGTGCACCATTGAAGGAGCAACTTGGACACAGGTCACCAAGAGTTAACAACAATATGATGGCCATGAATCAATCACAACCAGAGCCAGGACTGATAATTCTGCATTCCTGGCTATGGAAAGCGTGGGAATAGTGGGACAGAGACGCATGAAATTCAAAGATGCCTGCAGGTTTATCTCTGAACTGAGAGGAGATTCTTTCTGCAGAGAAGGTAGAAGATGATCAGGACTTGGAGCTATGTTGGAATGAGGTTAGTCCCAAAGGTGCTTTTTCAGGAAGCAACTGGACTTTCTGGTTTTTTTTGTTTTGAAGACATTTCGCTTGTCATCCAAAAAGCTTTTTCAGCTCTGATGGTAGAGCTGGAGAAGCTTCTTGGATGAGAAGCGAAACGTCTTCAAAGAAAAACCAGAAAGTCCTGTTAGCCTCTTGAAATAGCAACTTTGGGATAAACATGACCTGTTATTATCCCAAGTCCACAGTTCTGCACAATACACTAAATCCATATGCGACCACTGTTGGCTCCCAAAGCAACACTAGGTTATAATATTTGGAATAGAATAGAATAGAATAGAATTTTTTATTGGCCAAGTGTGAATGGACACACAAGGAATTTGTCTTGGTGCATATGCTCTCAGTGTACATAAAAGAAAAGATACGTTCATCAAGAATCATAAGGTACAACCCTTAATGATAGTCATAGGGTACAAATAAGCAATCAGGAAACTCAATATAAATCGTAAGGATCGTTATAATATTTAGTAACTGCACTCGCACAATGCAGTTCCTTTATCAACTCATTTTTTGATATCGGACAATAATTAAACCAAAAGGGGGCGGGAGCGGGGACAGGTAATATTAGCCAAAGTATGGCGTTTTCTGCAAGTCACCAATTAGGTTCTTTACCGACTTAAATAAACATGCCACGTCTACAGGAGCTGACAGCTGAGGGGGACTGGGCTGAAACGCTGGGATGGTAGACCACGAGGAAACTCCCAAGGCTGCAAACTAGAGGAAAACCAATCTCCAAAAGCGGCCAAGGGAAACCGCTTTTGCACTCAAAATACTCCCAAGAAACTTGGTTGGAAAGGGGTTCCTTTTTTTTTTTTAAGCGCACCTTAAAAAAAAAAAAAAGTACTCCCCCTTCCCCGCTTGCACCACGCGACTTCAACCAGCATACATATATTTTTATGATTACAAAGACAGCTCTGGAAATCAGGTTGGGTGTGTGTGTGTGTGTGAAAGCATCCCTCCCGGCTCAAATCGGCCCCATTTATTGTTTTTTTTTTCCCAAGCCAGAAGTTGGAAGGCGTGGCCGCGGTTTTAACCCCGAGCCTTTACAGCGCGTGGGAGGGGGCGGGGCTACCCCGGGAGGGGTGGGGGGGGGTGAAGGATGGGGGGGCGAGGAGGAAAAAAGGCTTTCCCCGCGCATGCGCTTTCCCCCTTTTCTTTTTTCCCTTTCATTGTTGGGCTGGAGATGACGTCCTCTTTCTGGGTGGGACAGAGGCGCGGCGAGGCGCCATCGGGTGGGAGGGGGGGGGCCGCTGCCGGCAGCCTCCGCTCGGGCTCCCCGCCCCGTCCAACCTCCCTCCCTCCCTTTCCTCCCCCCCACCCTCTCTCCAGGCCGGGCTGCTGGATGAAGGCGGCGGCAGGGCCAGCAAACAAAGGCGGAGGAGGAGGAGAAGGCAGGGGGGCGGGATCCTAGGCGAGCGGAGCCGATCTGGGGGCGGTGCGGCGGCGGCGGCGGCGGCAGCAGCAGCAGCCCGAGAGAGCGCCCCGAAGCCGGAGGCAGGGAGCCCGTCCCAGGCTGGGGGGGCAGCAGGAGGAGGAGGAGGAGGAGGAAGAGGCGGAGGGGGAGCTGCAGGCAGCCATGCCCAGCGCCATCTACCAGCTGGATGGAGAAGCCTCCCGCTGCTGCCCCCCGCCTGGCTTGGGCGGGCTGCTGACCCCCCAGATCGCGCAGCAACCGGCTTGTTCCGGCAGCAGCTTCGCCCTGCCTGCCGGCCTCCAGCAACCCAGCCTGGAGCCGCCTTCCCCGCCTCTCCTGCAAGAAGCCTTGGCGCCCCGAGACCCCGCGGCCGAGCTTTCCTTGGCCTTGGAGCAGCTTTCCATCTTAGGGCTGGCGGCAGAGGAGGAGGAGGAAGAGGAGGAGGAGGAAGGAGAAGGCGGGAGAGAAGAGGAGGAGGAGGAGGCGGCGGCCAAGGAGGATGGAGGAGGAGGAGGAGGAGGACCACGACCCGAGGACGACCTGATGGAGGCAGGTGATCCAGGAGGGCTGGACCCTTTCAGCTACCATGGGCTGCCCCCTCTGGCAGCAGCGCCGCCCTCAGGTGTGGGCCTGGTCCTGCTGGAGGCCGAGGGCAGCCCCCCAGCCTCCAACTCCGTCTCCCCCGTGGAGATCCTCGGGGCCTTCCCGCCCCACCTGGGACACCCTCCTCCGCCACAGCATCCCCTGCTGGCCGGGCAGCTGGGCATCATCGGCAGCCGCAAGAAAAGTGTCAACATGACGGAATGCGTCTCGGTGCCCAGCTCGGAACATGTGGCAGAAATCGTGGGCCGTCAAGGTAAAAAAAAAAAAAAGAAACCGTCCAAAGAGTTGGTTGGTTGGTGCCCATCATAAAGTTAGCCCATCAGTAGGAAAAAGGGCGGGTCCGCCATCCTTAGTTTCTGCCCCCCACCTGCCCCTAAGATCCTCTCAGCCCCCTTCCCCAATTACTCAGCAATCTACCTACCTACATAGCTTTTTAAAAGTCTTGGGAGGGTTGCATTTTACCTGGGTTTGTCCCTCTCTCTTTAATTTATTTGGGGATGAAAAGAGCTTTCTTTCATATATATATATATATTTGAAAGCAGCATCCATACTACCCATCCCATGTTTGGAAGAAATAAAACAAAACTGCTGGTCGTGTTCTTTTCCTTTTTTAAAAAACAAAACTTTGGGAAGGGTAGATGAGCCTGCTTGAGGCAACCGATGTATGTGCACACCCCAATCTTAAATTGTGTAAGCGTTTAAGAAATGCTGCATTTTAAAAGCTTTCTAAATGTGAAAACTGGCAGACTTCGTCTCTCTGTTCCCCAGTACCAACTTTTCCAGCTTTTCTGTGACTAAATCCAGCCGTATTTGGCTTTGCATTTCTCTCCCTTAATTCAAACTTTGCTGAAATCCAGAAAGCCAAGGAACGCCTAATTTCTGGGCCTGTTCCATTTGGCTTTGGGGAGACTTTTAAAAGCTTCTTTGTTCTTTCGTGTGATAGAAATGTGGAGAGGAAGGAAGGAAGGAAGGAAACTAAAAAACTTTCGACATTTACAGTTGGAAAAATTATTCCAGAAATAACAATATTCCATTTCCACCTACTTTCCCTTGTTTTGAGAGAACCGAGTAAGCATCTTTATGAATTGTATTTAAAATAGGTAATCCTTGTTTTGAAAAGATAAGGTGCTACACATTTGAGGAGATTCGTTTGAGCACAGGTTTGGATGCTTGTTATTCTTTCTGGATGAAAAGGCTATAAGAAGTTGGCAAACTCGACCCACCTTCTGGAATCCATGCGAAATGGGTGTCATCTGTGCCCCGTTTTTCAGGTCCCGCTTCTTTTGGGACCCATGTCTGTTCCTTTTGTGAATTGCTCACTCAGCATAATTCCGATTATTCATCCCTTCTTTCCATACATTTTAAACATTTTGATTTATAAAACCCATTTATGTACACTGAGAGCGTATGCACCAAGACAAATTCCTTGTGTGTCCAATCACACTTGGCCAATAAAGAATTCTATTCTATTCTATTCTATTCTATTCTATTCTATTCTATTCTATTCTATTCTATTCTATTTCTTAGCAGCAAAGATATAAAGAGAATGAGCAAGTTTCAGTGGGCAAAGATGAGCCTCTGGTGGGCCGAATCTTGAACTGATACTCTCCTGTCTTCCTTTGCTGGTTTTACATTTGAAAGCTACCATAATAAATGCCAAAATATATTTGTTGGAAAATGTACCTTTCTTTTTTCCAAAGCTGGGACATTTTAAGAGCTGTCCAAGCATCTAAATAAGAACTACTCTGCCTCTTTGTTTATAGCCAGCCTAAGTTGTTGCGTAACATTTTTGTATTTTTAAAGTTTGTAATTTTGGGGTCTGTATCAGTCTTTTTCCCCTTGTCAATGGGGCACATATCTGCCCTATTGTTCGCTTTGTTAGCTGAGACCATGCTGTGTTGAGCGCGGTGACATCACGCTCCTTGTATCCTATTGGCTAATTCTGGAAGTGCCCTCCCTTCCCCTCCCGCCCCTATTTGACCACGCCCAATTTATATTAGGCCATGCAGCTCTCCTTCCAACTTTTTTTTCTGCTTCTCCTGCCTTAGCAGAAGTCAGGGTTTAATAATTCCTCAAGAAGGCAACCTGAGGTTTTTACTATCCAATCAGGTAAAATTTCTCACTATCTCTAACATATAAGAGTGTGATTGGTTAGTGGTGGATAAAAACAGTGTTTGCTCAAAGATATCTTTTTTTTTTTTTTTTTTAGAAAATCTGGCCCTGTCTCACACTGCTTGTAAATAGTGATGTTGACCAAATAGATTTTGATTAAAGTAGTATTGCCTTAAAAGATTTTTTTTTAAACTGTAGCATTTTTTATGCAACCATGAAAAATATGTTTTCTGATGCATGGGCAACTCTTTTTTTAAAAGTTATTACTAGCATACATCCAACAACAAATTTTATAGAAGAAGAAATTTATCCGATAAAGTTTCATTGTGCAGTGCAAAATATACAGTTTTTGCATTTCCTTTTTATATTTTGTTAGGTAAAAGATTTCTTAGGTAGCTGAGTTTTGTGTAGAATAGCACAATCTTCTGTCTTGGAAATGCACAACGATCCCCTATTCAGCTTCAAGTTTCTAACTCTAGAACAGAGTTTCCATCTGTCTTCCTTTGTGACCTGAAATTCAAATTTCACTTCAGTTATGAACCCAGATTCTCCACATTTGTTCAGCCATCATGCTTTGTTGTTAAAGAGGAGGCAATTAGGATGGAAAAAAGGCTGGTGCCTCCTAAAGTTTCACCTGCAGGATAGGTATTGGGTCAAAAATTCTTTTAGGGTCATTTTTCTTTTAGGGTCTCTTTGCTTTTTATTTTTAAAGATGGCATCTTGCATTTTTTTTCCTTTGAAGGGCCTAAACATCTCATGTCAGTCCAGAAAAGACCACTGTTGGAAAGAATGAAGCATCTTCTATATAATGGTCATTTTTTTTATTACTTTCAGCCAAGGTTGTTGAAAACACCTTCCAAGATTGAATTTGAAATCAGGCAAATAATAGGAGTGTGTTTGCTTTTTCTCACTTTGAAGGATTATCTCCCCCAAGAGCGTCATGGAGAAATGGATCCGTTCCTGTTTTTCTTTCTGGATCTCTTGATGATTTTTAGTTCAGTGGATTGTGAGGTCCTTCTGGACTGACTGGTGGAACTGAGTCTTGGAGAATGAATGTTGCCTTGCAAAGTTCTTTCTTTAGCCCCTTCGAGGACCAAATACAGGTAGTCTTTGGCATACAATCACAATTGAGCCCAAAATTTCTGTTGCTAAGCAGGGTGGATTTGATTTAAATCAAGTTGATTTAAATCACAATTTAAATCATGATTTAAATCACTAGTAAAAAGGCTTGATTTAAATCAACTCGATTTAAATCATAATTTTTAAAGAGCAACTGTCATCTCTGCTACTCCTTTGACCCACTGTTGACTCACCGATAGTCCAAGTGTTGCAGAATATACAGCCTCACGCTACATAACTAAGCTCCATTTCATGCTGAATAAACTAAATTATTTATGTATCTTAAATAGAAAACTATCTTACAATAGATTTTTACCCCAAAAGTTTTTTATTAAAATAAATTTGATAAAAATCAAAAAAATCCGATTTAAATAAAAAAAAATCTGATTTTTTTTTATTTTTTTTAAAAAAAATCATTGATTTTTATCCACCCTGTTGCTAAGTGAGACAGTTGTCAAGTGAGTTTCGCCCCATTTTACAAGCTTTCGTCCCACAGTGGTTAAGTGAATCACTGCCATTATTAAGTTAGTAACACAGTTGTTAAGTGAATCCTGGCTTCCCCATTGACCGGGTCACAAAAAGTGATCACATGACATTAGGACATGCAGGGCATCATAAATACAGTTGCCAAGCATTCAAATTTTGATCGCATGACCATGGGGATGCTGCAACGGTCATAAGTGTGAAAACAGTCATAAGTCAATTTTTTTCAGTGCTGCTGTAATTTTGAACAGTCACTAAATAAATGATTATAAATGGAAGATTACTTCTAGTGATACCTAAGGAATACTAGACAATACCATACTATATGTGCTGCACATAGGCAACATAGCACCTGCAAGCAGCACAGTTATGGGGACACTTCCCTAGAGACCTAACTTCTCCCATCTCCTCAGATCTTAACAATGGAAGACTAGCAGGCTTGCAAAGCAAAACACCAGACATGATCTTCAACCATCACTCGGCCCCATTTAATTTAATTTAATTTAATTTAATTCCCAATTTATATACCGCCCTTCTCCCTGAGGACTCAGGGCGGTGTACAGCCAAGATAAAAAACATAGAATACAAATATTAAAACATTTAAAAATATATATAAATTTTGGCCCGAAAGTTAAGAATCACAAACTAATTAAAAGAATTTAAAAATTTCTTCTAAGCCAACCCGGCTTGCTGAAAAAGATAGGTTTTCAGGGAACGACGGAAAGCATTGAGGTCATGGATTCTTCTTACCTCCGGGGGCAACTGATTCCAGAGGGTGGGAGCCCCCACAGAGAAGGCCCTCCCCTTGGGGGCCACCAGCCTATATTGTTTGGCTGATGGCACCCTGAGGAGGCCCTCTCTGTGGGAGCGCACGGGTCGATGGGAGGTCGTCGGTAGCAGCAGGCGGTCTCGGAGATAGCTAGGCCCTATGCCATGGAGCGCTTTAAAGGTGATAACCAACACCTTGAAGCGCACCCGGAAGACCACCGGGAGCCAGGGCAGCTCGCGCAGGAGCGGTGTTACATGGGAGCGCCATGTTGCCCCCATCACTACCCGCGCTGCTGCATTCTGGACCAGCTGGAGCCTCCGGGTGCTCTTCAAGGGGAGCCCCATGTAGAGAGCGTTGCAGTAGTCAAGGCGAGAGGTGACGAGGGCATGAGTGACTGTGCACAAGGAATCCCGATCAAGAAAGGGCCGCAACTGGCGAATCAGGCGAACCTGATAAAAGGTCCCCCTGGTAACAGCCGTTAGATGTTCCTCCAAAGACAGCTGCCTATCCAGGAGGACTCCCAGATTGCGAGCCCTTTCTGTGGGGGCCAAAGACTCGCCCCCAATAGTCAGCGATGGAGTCAACTGACTATATTGGGATGCTGGGAGCCACAGCCACTCAGTCTTGGAAGGGTTGAGCCTGAGCCTGTTCCTCCCCATCCAGATCCGCACAGCCTCCAGGCACTGGGACATCACTTCAAGGGCATCGTTGGGGTGGCCTGGGGTGGAGATGTACAGCTGGGTGTCATCAGCGTACTGGTGGTATCTCACCCCGAAGCCACGGATGATCTCGCCCAGCGGCTTCACATAAATGTTGAACAGAAGGGGCGAGAGGACCGATCCCTGCGGCACTCCACAGATGAGAGGCCTCGAGGTCGACCTCTGCCCCCCTGCCAACACAAACTGCGACCGGTCGGAGAGAAAGGAGGAGAACCACCGCAACACAGTGCCTCCCACCCCCAACTCTTCCAGCCGGTGCAGCATGATACCATGGTCGATGGTATCAAAAGCCGCTGAGAGATCTAATAGGACCAGAACAGAGGAATAACCCCTGTCCCGAGCCCTCCAGAGATCATCCACCAACGCGACCAATGCCATTTCCGTGCTGTGCCCAGATCTGAAACCCGACTGGAACGGATCTAGATAGGATTTTTCCTCCAGGAATTGCGGAAACTGTTGCGCAACCACACTCTCAACAACCTTCGCAATGAAGCGAAGGTTGGAAACAGGACGATAGTTGGCCAATATTGCTGGATCCCATGAAGAACAGAAGCATTCTTAGAAAATAAAGGGCCTCTTTATTGGGCCTCTTTGTCCATCTGATCAAAAATAAGACAGAAATGGTAGAAAGTATCTTCTACCAGAAGCCAGAAAGGCTGATGAATAGTAAGGTCTCCATTTCAAGTGGGGCTTTGAGATCAAGATTTAAGATCCCACAGAGTCGGTCTCCTCTGGGTCCTGTCAGCTAAACAATGTCGGCTGGCAGGCCCGCGGGGGAGGCCCTTCTCTGTGGCTGCCCCGGCTCTCTGGAACCAATGACCCCCTGAAGTCCGGACTGCCCCCACCCTACTGGCCTTCCGGAAAGTGGTGAAGACCTGGCTCTTCTGGCAGGCCTGGAGCCGTTGATCTCGCTACGGTGATCTTGCGAGACCCAGCCACAAATTGGAGTGTATGGGTTTTAATGTTTTCTTTTAAACTCTTGTATGGGATATTGTCCGCATTGTTTTATTCTCTGTTGTAAGACGCCCAGAGTCCCTCGGGAGTTGGGCAGCATAAAAATGTGACTAATAAGTAAATAATAAATAAATAAATCAACCATGCCCTCCCTCTATATGGAAGCCATTCTGTGAGAGTGCCTACAACCCGCTATCAAAGATCTAAAAATCCCCTTCAGGTTGTGGCCCTCAGCATTGTAATTTAAGTCCAGTTGAGCTGTCAGTAGCCTTGCTTAGATTCATTATTGGACTGCATAAGGGTGCATACAGCCTTTGACTGAATTGAAGTGGATGAGTATTTATTAGATTTTTATCCTGCCTTTATTAGTTTTATAAATAATTCAAAACAGAAAACATATCTAATACTCTTTCCTTCTCCTATTTTCCCCACAATAACAACCCTGGGAGGTGGGTTGGCTGAGAGAGAGAGAGAGAGAGAGAGGGAGGGAGGGAGAGGGGGGGCCATGTCACCCCGCTAACTTCCATGCCTAAGGCGGGAGTAGAACTCACAGTCTCCTGGTGATTGGCCCAGTCACCCAGTCAGCTTTCATGCCTAAAGCAGAACTAGAACTCATAGTCTGCTGATTTCTAGGCCAGCACCTTCACCACTACACCAAAATGGTCAACGGGTCAATAAAAGATTTATCCTTTGTTCTATAAAGGGCTACATTCCCTCTAAAACCGGGGTGGGGAACAATGGTCTTTTAATGACTTGTGGACTTCAACTCCCAGAATTCCTGAGCCAGGAACTGAATTGGGAACTGAAGTCCACAAGTCATAAAAAGGGTCATAGTTGCCCACCTCGGCTCTAAAAGATCAAAAGACTCCAAGCTCTTCCTGGATTTTTTTGGTCTTCCTGGATCTTTGCAAGATAGAATGGCCAAGTGCTTTTGCAAGACAATGTGGTATATCTTGGCGCCTTGGGGTCCTGTTGAAAGATTCCAAAAATCGAACCCAGAACCTTCACTAGGCAAAAAAAAAAAGCTTTGGTATTCAACTATGAGTTCCCAGGCTGTCTCTCTCACCCAGTGTTGGTTACACCCACCCAATCAAGTCACATTTCTAGGAATTGTAATTCTAGGGTCAGAAATAGTCCACCTAGTCAGAATTTAACCAATCTGCTTCAGAGCTTAATCCTGTGGTTTGTGAACAGAAGCCAAGCATGCTTTGCTCTTAATTACACATGTGTAAGTTGCTCTAGAACCGTGATGGCAAACCTATGGCACACGTACCACAGGTGGCACGTGGAGCCGTATCTGTGGGCCCGCGAGTGTTGCCCTAGCTCAGCTCCAGCACGCATGGGTGTGCCGGCCACCTGATTTTCGACCCTTCTGGGCCCACTGGAAATCAGGAAATGGGCTGTTTCCAGCCTCCTGAGGGCCTTTGTGGGGGTGGGGAAGGCAGTTTTCACCCTCCCCAGCCCCTAGAAAGCCTCTGGAGCCTGGGGAGGGCGAAAAACGGGCCTACCAGGCCCACTGTGCCAAAAGCGGGGGAGCGCGGGGGGGTCACACACATGTGCAGGGGGCAGGGGGCATTGAATTATGGCTGTGGACATGCACGCATGCAAATCCCCTGCTCTTCCCCTACTTTTGGCACGCCATGGCAAAAAGGTTAGCCATCACTGCTCTAGAAGCATACAAGTGGTCCTTGACTTATGACCACAATTGGGACCAGAATTTCTGTGGCTAAACAAGGCAGTTGTTAATGAGTCACACCCACTTTGATGGCCTCTTTTGCCATGGTTAAGTGAAATACTGAAGTTGTTAAGTGAATCACACAATTGTTAAATAAATCTGGTTTTTCCCATTGTCTTGGCTTGTCAGAAGCCAGCCCGGAAGGTCACAAATGGCGATCATGTGACCCAGTCCCCCAATGATGCTGCAGCTATCGTAAATATATGCAAATTGCCAAACCCCTGAATTTTGATCATGTAATTGGGTATGTTGTGACAGTCATAGGTGCAGAGACCAACGATAAGTCACTTTTTTCAGCGCTGTTGTAACTTTGGCCACTGTATGTAAGTTGAGGACTACCTCCATGCCTATCAAGGCATTGCACGGAGAATCCTTCCACGCTACCAAGTTTCCCCGAAAATAAGACTGGGTCTTATATTATTTTTTGCTCCGAAAGATGCATTATGGCTTATTTTCTGGTTAGGTCTTATTTTGGGGGAAATACGGTACTAAAGGCACCCATCTGGCTGACAGTCTTAACGGGCTTATTTTGGGGGTAGGGCTTATCATTCGAGCATCCTGAAAAATCATGCTAGGGCTTATTTTCCGGTTGGGTCTTATTTTTGGGGAAACAGGGTAGTCTCAGTATAAGAAGTACCTGTGAAATCCTCCTCAGAACGTGAGCTTGAGCACTTCAGACTGGGAAAAAAAAAGGAAACCGGACAATTAGGTTTTATTTATTTATTTATTTGGAAATTTATATTGCTGCCTATTCACACACGGCAACTCAAGGCTTTGCAAGCTAATCCTTTCCATAAATTGTGTTCTTTTGTTAAAAAAATAGCTTTTCCTCTGTTCCCTCCTGCAACATGGCTAAGAGCAAATTTCCTTTCTCATAAGATTGTCCTCAGGATCATCTATTAAATAGTGATAGGGAGGGCAGCAATTTCCTGGCCCGATCAGTGTTGTATGGATTCAATCATAATTTTCCTCTGTCCGATTTTCTCTTCAGCCTCCTGAAAAATTTAGTGTTGCGCACATTTTTTTCCTGGCATATCTTTTTGTGTGTGTGCAGCTTTTGGAGATGTGGACAGAGCTAAGATCACAGTGGATTCACCCCTATAAAATATTAGGCCATTGATTCCAGGGGTGGGTTCCACTTACCTTTACTACCGCTGCACATGCACAGATCACCAATGATGATGTCGCACCGGGTGAGCGGAACCTCCCGCCGGTTTTACTACCGGTTCTATAGAACCGGACAGAGCCGGGAGCAACCCACCACTGATTGATTCAGAAGAGAAGAAAATATATCAAATAGAAACTAGGTATGTGATTAGTAAATATATCACATAAGCACATTATATTAATGGAATAATGGATCAGTGGCAGATAAAATGGAGGAGTTTGCAGAGTGTGACTAAATCCTTGTAAGCTGCCTGGAGTCACTGCCTGGAGTGAATTTGGCAGCATATAAGTAGTCCTCGATTTACAACCATTCATTTAGTGACCGTTCAAAGTTACATCGGTACTGAAAAAAAGTGACTTGCGACAGTTTTTCACGCTTATGACCATTACAGCATCCCCATGGCCACACGCTTTCAGGCGCCTGACAACTGGCCTGTATTTATGACAGTTTCACTGTCCTGGGTCACATGATCACCATTTATAACCTTCCCAGCTGGTTTCCGATAAGCCAAGTCAATGTGGGGAAGGCAGATTCGCTTAACGACCTCATGATTCACCTAAAAACTGCAGGGATTCACTTAACTGAGGCAAAAAAGGTCATAAAATGACCATAAAATTCACTTAACAATTGCTTAGCGATGGACATTTTAGGCTCCATTGGGCCTAAAATGTCGAGGACTATGTGTATAAATTTTCTTAAATAAAGGTTGGTGCTCCTCTGACCCAACATGGCACAGCGGTAGCCAATCTGGATAATATTAAGAGGAGGCCAGACAGATTATCTGAGTAATTGTGGCTAGTTCTTGACAGATTTGAACATTGGGCGCTATCTAACAAAATGAAATTCAATGGTGAAAAAAATAAGGTTCTACATTTAGGCAAGGAAAACAAAATGCACAGGTGCAGTATATGTGATACCTTGCTCAATAGTAGTAACTGTGAGAGGGATCACAGTTCTAGGTTGCATAAACAGAGGAATAGAATGCTCCATTTCCGGCCGCTTAAGGTTGTGTTTCCAACCTTGGCAAATTTGAGATTTGTGGATCCCAACTCCCAGAATTTCCCAGGCAGCATGGGGAATTCTGACTTTGCTTGTCAGAAGCCGGCTGGGAAAGTTGCAAATGGCAATTACATGATCCTGGGATGCTACAACGATTCGTAAATATATGCTGGTTGCCAAAAGCCCGAATTTTGATCACATGACTATAGGTATACTGCAGTGGTCGTAAGTGTGATCACTAGTTGTAAGTCACTTTTTTCAGTGCCATTGTAACTTCAACTTGTAACTTCAAATGGTCACTAAATGAATGGCTGTAAGTTGTGGACTACCTTTACTGGTTAAGGACTAGAAACTTTTTGTTCTTTTTTTTTTTTTTAAATTTGATTTATATACCGCCCTTCTCCGGAGACTCAGGGCGGCTTACAATGCGTTAAGCAATAGCCTTCATACTTTTGTATATTTATACAAAGTCAGCTTATTGCCCCCACAAACTGGGTCCTCAATTTACCTACCTTAGAAAGGATGGAAGGCTGAGTCAACCTTGAGCCTGGGGAGATTCGAACCTGCAGTAATTGCAGACAGCTGAATGTTAATAACAGGCTATTAGTCTGCTGCGCCACCAGGCTCTTTTTAACAGAATTTTAACAGAAGGGGAGATTCTTAGGCAAGGGAAGCAAGGTTTACACACAAAGCTAGATTTTCATTTGCTTTAAAGTTCATTTTTAAAAGATTCCTGGATGGTTCAAGAAAGCAACCCCCTCTCTTCCTAGAATAGAGACTGTAGATGTCCACGGACTATTTTTATAGAATCTATCTCTTTTTTTTTTTGTCCCCATTCCCTCATATCTTTTTGGAGTTATTTATCTTTAAATTTTCTTCTGAGCATTTGGCATCAGAAAGGAAGGGAGCTGGATTTTAGAGCTGTACCACCCAGGAAAGTTGGAGGAGCTATTTTGAGAAAATCCCAGGTGTAGTTTATTTATTTATTTATTTATTTATTTATTTATTTATTTATTGGTTCGATTTATATGCTGCCCTTCTCCGGAGACTCAGGGCGGCTTACAATGCGTTAAGCAATAGCCTTCATACTTTTGTATATACCTGCTTAGTAGGGCTTTTGCCCCCCCCCCCAAGCGGTGTTCTTTTTTATGCAAAGTCAGCTTATTGCCCCCACAATCCGGGT
Source organism: Pituophis catenifer annectens (assembly GCF_029215685.1). NCBI lineage: Eukaryota > Metazoa > Chordata > Lepidosauria > Squamata > Colubridae > Pituophis > Pituophis catenifer. The sequence goes on from NW_027256881.1 coordinate 335,462,371, forward strand.
CCTCATTTTACCTACCTCGGAAGGATGGAAGGCTGAGTCAACCTTGAGCCTGGTGAGATTCGAACTCGCAGTAATTGCAGGCAGCTGGCAGCTAAGTGCTACTTAACAGCACTTCAGTCCACTGCACCACCAAGGCTCTTATTTCCCAGAGATCAGACCAAATAGTTAGATGCCTCAAGGAAATTTGGAAGAGAAATAGAAAATAATAGAATAGAATAAATAATAAAATAGAAAATAAACCCTTCCCCTGTTTTGTTGCTGGTCTTTGGGTTCTAGTATACAACAATTCATTTGGTTCAGGTGATCATCCTATGTGATTTTCCAAGCTAGCTTCTGTCAAGCAAAGTCAGTGGGGGGATCCTGGATTCGCTTAGCCACCGTTTGATTCACTTAACAACTGCGGCAAAAGTCCGTAAAATTGAGTGTGAGTCACCGATAGCTTAGCAACAGAAATTCTGCTCTCAAATGAGGTTGCAATTTGAGGACTACCTGTATTGCTCCTGTATACAGAAGCTCCACGTAACTGTCGATAACGATGAGTATTTATTGCTCATAAATAACACAAAGGACCCCAAATAAAATGCTGAGCCTCCCAATGTTAATTTATCCTAAAAAGCACTGTTGACACAAAAGCGTTATGAAGATGCACGGAGGGCACTTTTCGGCCATTCAGATTGGAAAAAAACACTTTTGCAATCACTGATGTGACCAAAAACCTCTTTATCCTCATGCTTTGCCTTCACAAAGCAAACTGGAACATTTTCCCATCCTGTGGAGTTAAGACCCTTCTGTGGAAAACAAAGATAATCAGACAGCACAGGGACTAGAATTTAGAATAACAGAGTTGGAAGAGACCTTGGAGGTCTTCTAGTCCAACCCCCTGCTTAGACAGGAAACCCTACACCACTTCAGACAAATGGTTAACCAACATCTTCTTAAAAATTTCCACTGTTGGAGCATTCACAGCTTTTGGAGGCAAGTTGTTCCACTGACTAACTGTGAGGAAATTTCTCCTTAGTTCTAGGTTGCTTCTCTCCTTGATTAGTTTCCACCCATTGCTTCTTGTCCTGCCCTCAGGTGCTTTGGAGAATAGCTTGACTCCCTCTTCTTTGTGGCAGCCCCTGAGATATTGGAACTCTGCTATCATGTCTCCCCTAGTCCTTCTTTTCATTCAACTAGACATACCCAGTTCCTGCAACCGTTCTTCATATGTTTTAGCCTTCAGTCCCCTAATCATCTTAGTTGCTCTTCTATTCATTCTTTCTAGAGTCTCCACATCTTTTTTACATCGTGGTGACCAAAACTGAATGCAGTATTCCAAGTGTGGCCTTACCAAGGCGTTATAAAATGGTATTAACACTTCACATGATCTTGATTTTGCCGCTTGATTCTCCCCTCTCTGTGGAAAGTGATGCGGCAGTGGTGGGATTCAAATTTTTTTACTACCGGTTCTTTGGGCGTGGCTTGGTGGGCATGGCATGGCATGGCTTGGCGGGTATCAGTGGTGGGTTACTCCCGGTTCTGTCCAGTTCTTTAGAACCGGTAGTAAAAGCAGAGGGAGACTCCGCCCACCCGCCCGGACGTCATAATTGACGATCTGTGCATGCGCAGAAGCGCGCGTGTGAGCGAAGTGAGCACACATGCATGCTTCCGTTGAGAACTGGTAGTAAAGGTAAGTAGAACCCACCCCTGGTGGGCATGGCATGGCTTGGTGGGCGTGGCAGGGGAAGGATACTGTAAAATCTCCATTCCCTCCCCACTCCAGGGGAAGGTTACTGCAAAATACCCATTTCCTCCCGATCAGCTGGGACTCAGGAGGCAGAGAATAGATGGGGGCGGGGGCAGTCAGAGGTGGTATTTACCGGTTCTCCGAACTACTCAAAATTTCCGCTACCGGTTCTCCAGAACAGGTCAGAACCTGCTGTATACGACCTCTGGGATGCGGGAGAAAAGGGATAGAATTTGGGGTTCTTAAGAAGGGGTTCTTAAGAAAAAAATCTGTATTTTGCCCTTAACCTCTCCAGTTATTTAAAATAGCAAGAGGAGAAAGAGGTAGTTCTACCTCTTCCAGAGAGTTACAATACAGACAGTCCTTGATTTATGACAACAATTAAACCCAAAATTTATGTTATTTAGTGAGACGGTTAAGTGAGTTTTGACCCATTTCGTAACCCTTCTTGCCACAGTTGTTAAGTGAATCATTGCAGTTGTTAAGCTTCCCCATTGATTTTGCTTGTCAGAAGGTCGCAAAAGGTGATTACCTGTCCCCAGGTAAATATGTGGCAGTTGCCAAGTATCCGAATTTCGATCATGTGACCCTGGGGATGCTGCAACAATTGTTAACTACGAGACCGCCTCCTGCCACCAGTAGCCTCTCACCGACCAGTACACTCCCATAGAGAGGGGCTCCTCAGGGTGCCGTCAGCCAAACAATGTCGACTGGCGGCCCCCAGGGAGAGAGCCTTCTCTGTGGGGGCACCCGCCATCTGGAACATGCTCCCCCCGGAGATACGGAGGATCCCGGACCTGTGCACTTTCCGCCGTGCCATCAAAACATTTCTTTTCCAGCAGGCCGGCCTGGCCTAACCTCTCTTTTAAACTGTTTCTTTAAAAAAAAAATTAAAATTTTTAAATTTTAAATTTGTCTTATGAATTTGGGGTGTTTTAAATTTAGTTTTCCGGGCCAATTATTTAATTGTATTTTAATGGGGTTTTTTTAACATTTGTATTATATGTATTTTATTTGGCTGCTCACCACCCTGAGTCCTTCGGGAGTAGGGCGGTATACAAATTAGAAAAAAAAAAAAACTGTGCAAAATGGTTGTAAGTCGAGGACTACCTGTAGCTACAGATGGAGTGCTTTGGGGCAGGGGAAAATGTGGCCTCCAGGATTTGGAGGCGATTCTGGGAGTTGGGGTGCATTACATCTGAAAGGCCCAGGTTGGGATAGTCATAGAAATTCTACTTGTTGTTATGGAAAACTGTTTTTTGACAGCGCAATTTCTTATGCAGCGATACATTTCTAACCAAGACTAAGATTTATAAATAGAGTTCTCCACTAGCTGACATGTCCCTTTTGTTCTTCTCGTCTTCGATATTTCTGTCTTTCAGGATGCAAGATCAAAGCCCTGAGAGCGAAAACTAACACTTATATCAAAACACCAGTGAGAGGAGAAGAACCCATTTTTATTGTGACGGGCCGGAAAGAAGACGTGGAGATGGCCAAGCGAGAAATCCTTTCGGCTGCCGAACACTTCTCCGTGATCCGGGCCACTCGCAACAAAGTCAACGGCATGGCTGGCTCAGTCCTGGCCCCTCCGAATCTCCCCGGGCAGACCACCATCCAAGTACGGGTTCCTTACCGTGTGGTCGGGCTAGTGGTGGGCCCAAAGGGAGCCACCATCAAGCGCATCCAGCAACAGACACACACCTACATCGTGACCCCGAGTCGGGACAAGGAACCGGTGTTTGAAGTGACGGGCATGCCGGAGAATGTGGATCGGGCGCGTGAGGAGATCGAGGCTCACATCACCATGAGGACGGGCTCCTTCATCGACATCAACATCAACAACGACTTTCATTCCAACGGCACTGACGTTTGCCTCGACTTGATGGGTGGCAATCCGTCCAGCCTGTGGTCAAAAGCGCCTCACCCTACCCGGCGGACTGTGCCCAGTTTACGCAACGATAGCCTTGGTTCCTCGGGTAGTGCTACCTCGGCCACCGAGCCTTACTTCGGGGGCCATGTGGCTGAAAGTCCCCCCACGGGCTCCTTTGTTTCCAACAACAGCAGTTACTCATTCAGCGAACCCCCAGCTCCCGGACTGGGCTCTGATGACGGTGATTTTGGGTTTGACTTCTTGGCCTTGGACCTCACCACGCCAACCACCATCTGGTCCCCCTTTGAGGCTCCCAGCAACCCCCTCCAGGTCTTCAGCAGTTCTTCCACCTCCTCAGTGAACGGCAACACTCAGAGACGCAACAGCACGCTCAGCACCACCGCCACACCTCGGCATTCACCCACCCTTCCAGACCCTGGCGTGGCTCTGGAGCATCCTTTGGCCCGCCGCATCCAGAGCGATCCAGTCAGTACCCTGTCCTGGCTGCCGGCCCAGGGCTCCATGTCATCTTTCTCCAACAGCACCGGCTACTCATCCTCTTCCCCGTTACCAAGCAGCATCTCCGCTACTTCGGGCTCGCCTACTGATTCGAACAGTTCGGAACGAGCTCGCAAGAATTCCCGCGAGTGCATGGTGTGCTTTGAGAGCGAAGTGATTGCTGCCCTCGTGCCCTGTGGCCATAACCTCTTCTGCATGGAGTGTGCCATGCGCATCTGTGGCCGGGTTGAGCCCCAGTGCCCTGCCTGCCACGCACCAGCCACGCAAGCCATCCATATTTTCTCATAGCCACTGAGTGGGTGGGACTCACCATGCATTTACTGCCCTCCCCCCCCCACACACACACTTCCTTTCCCTCCAAAACAAACCCACAAGAACAACAAAGAACGTGGCTTTTTTTCAAGCGTCTTAATTGTTTATATCAACCTTTTTTTGGAAATCAGGACATGCGAAAGAACCTGGAAAAGGGTGGGAAGGGAAATGGAATATGTATTTTTTGGATCTTGCCTGGTGAAAGGAGATACGTCGAGGTAGAGAGGGGGAAAATAATATTGGTGGTGGGAGGAGAAGACGATAAGAGTCTTCATCATTTAGGGCAGCTTTCAGATGTATCGATGTCAGCTCCCAGAATTCCCTGTCATAAGCATTGCTGAGGATTCTGGGACTTGGAATACCACACACCTGAGGGCTGAATTGTATTTTGTGCTTGGCAAGAGCCAGCTTTCAGAGCTGGGCAAAAAGAAACAAAAAATCTGTTCAAATATTGTTTACAGAATAGCTTTAACTCTCAACCCCATAAGCACAGGCTGGGTTGGGTTAAATGTTTGCTGTTCCTCATGCCCTTTTGCCCCAAACAGTATTCCTTTTTGCAAAGATAAATCAAGCAAAAGTCCATATTGTGCACTTTTAAGATTTCTTTTTCTTTCTTTCTTTCCTTCTTTCTTTTTTTCCCACCAACTCTCCTTCCTTCCTTCCTCCCTCCCTCCCTCCCTTCCTTCCTTCCTTCCTTCCTTCCTTCCTTCCTTCCTCTCTCTTATTATTCCTTTCCTTTTTTTGTATGCAGTTCTGAAGAGAAAGAAAGCGTGAACATAATTTTTTGTTGTTGGCAAGACAAGTGTTACCTGCATTTGGCTGGTCCCCCAAATTATATAAATTGATACTAACTCTCAAGGGGGACCAATAAGCTGGAGGGGAGAAGTCGGGCAGGCTCCCTTAGGGAGGGCAAAGAAGGAAAAATAAATATCAGCATAATACGCACACGCAAAAAAAAGTCTCTTTTTTATGTTGGACTTTTTAAAGTTTATTTTTTACCTCTGTGTATATGTAGGGAATTTCTAGGAAAATAGTTACTTTATTGAATAAATTTTAAGAACTAAAATATATTTTATTTTTTAAGAAAAGGGGCTTGGCATTGGGTGGGGGCAAGGACCAGACCTTTAACCATCCAACGGCTAAAGTTCTGAAATATATACATATAAATATATATATACATATATATATATTTGTTGATCTGACTTGACAGTTATGAAAATTGTATCCAGAGTTTTATTTTTTTTTTAAACTTCAAAGCCTTCTTAATAATAATAATGATAATGCTGATGATGATGATAATAATAATAATAAAAGACTTTTTACTATCTGACAAATATGTCCTGGTAATCTAGTAATGTCACTCTTGGGAATTAACAATTCACACGTTTTATTTGTCTTTATAGCTTGTCTAGAATTCAGCAAGGTGGGTTGGGTCAAGAGGGAGGAGCTGGCCCAAAGTCAGCCAATGAGCTTCTGAGCAGTGGTGAAATCTAAAATTTGTTACTACAAATTTGTAGTACTACAAATGGGCGTGGCTTGGTGAGGGGGGTAATGTGATTGGGTGGGCGTGGCCAACTTTTTTTTTTAACTTTTAAAACCATTTTTTCTATAACCTTCGGCTGAAGAGGTTGTAAAAAAAATGCTTTTAAAAGCCTCTGATGATCCCAGCTGAGTTGCCTGATCGGCAGAGGCTTTTAAAAGCATTTTCTTCCACAACCTCTTCAGCCGAAGAAGTTGTAGGGAAAAAAATGCTTTTAAAAGCCTCTGACGATCCCAGCTGAGCCACGCGATCATCAGAGGCTTTTTTTTTTTTCACTTTTAAAAGCATTTTTTCGGCCGAAGAGGTGGTAGAAAAAATGCTTTTAAAAATTTTTTTAAAAAAAGCCTCTAATGATCACACGGCTCAGCTGGGCATGGAGGTGGGGGGGTGGGCAGGGATTTTTGCTACTGGTTCTCCGAACCACCCGCCTCCATCGCTACCGGATCGGGCGATCCGGTCCGAACCAGGAGCATTTCACCCCTGCTTCTGAGGCTGAAAAGGGACTTAAATTTGGTTTCCCCACTCCCCTTCCTTACTACACCTTATTGGCTCATGGGCTGAGAAGGTGGGACTGGCTGTCCCTGCTATTAGTCCATCACCTTAATGAATGTATCTTGGCTGTAAGGCTGAGAGGGAGGGTTTGGCCCCACGTCCTCCAGAGCAGGGTCTCGAACCTTGCCAACTCAGCCAGCAACCTGGCTGATGAGGAATTCTGGGAGTTGAAGTCCACAAGTCTTAAAGTTGCCAAGGTTGGAGACCCCTACTCCAGAGAGCCCCTGTGGCTGAGGAGGAGTCTTCCCAGATTCAGTCGAGCACTGAAACCACTATATCACACTGATTTTCTGGCGGTTCCAATTATATTCTGTTGTTTTATAGAATTCTTCCTCTAAGCACATAACAGATAGTCCTCAACTTACGACCGGTTGCTCAGCAACCATTCAAATTTAAGATGGGACCATCAAAACTGACCACCTGGTTTCCCCAAAGTTCCAACTCCCCCTCCCCCCATCACACGCCCGCATTTTGGACACTTGGCAACCAGTCTGCATTCACAGCTTTTTGCAGCATCCCACGTTCCCGTGATTCCAGTTTATGGCATATTTGCCGGAAACCAGTGTTTACTTTCAGATTTCAGCAAAAATCCAGTCCTTAGCAAACAAGGGATTTGCTTAACAAAGGCCACATTTGCTTAATGACCATTATGTTTACTTAACACCCAAGGCAAAAAGTCAAAATCAGGTCAGTGGATGACCCACTTTAGGACCATAATAATCTATGATCATAATCGTGAGGTTCAATTGCGGTCATAAATGGAGGACAACTTGTATTTCTTTGAGAAATGGTAGAAAAATGTTTTTTTGTAATCTCTGCAATATTTTTTAAAAGAAGGTTTCTCCCCATATTAAAAGAGTCCTGGTGCAGTGGTTAGAATGCAGTATTGCAGGCTAATTCTGCTGACTGCCAGGGGTTCGATCCTGACCGGCTCAAGGTTGACTCAGCCTTCCATCCTTCTGAGGTCAGTAAAATGAGGACCCAGATTGTTGGGGGCAATAGGCTGACTCTGTAAAACCGCTTAGAGAGAGCTGTAAAGCACTATGAAGCAATATATACCCTAAGTCTAAGTGCTATTGCTATATCTCTAAAACAGCCTCTCTGCCTGCATCTACTGGCTTTTACTGTACCTGACTGGCAAATTCTGGCTTCTTTCCTTTGTATAAACACCAGAATCCTAAGGTTGTTGGGGACCATGGAGGTCTTCTAATCTAACCCCCTGCTCGGTGAAAAAAAATCTTACATCATCTCAGACAAATGGCTGCCCAATCTTTATTTGAAAAATCCCATTGATGGAGCATCCACAGCTTCAGGAAGCAGGCTGTTCCATATTTTTTAACTTCAGCAGGGGATGATGGGAAATGTTGGCCTGGGTAGGGAGCCTTGAACATTCTTTTCGCTCATCCTCTAATTAGAGTTTCTCTGCCATTTAGAAGGGAGGGAGGAAAATTTCCCTCTTAATTGTATATGGTCCCTGATGAGATCCATCACCTTTTCTCTTATTCATAGAAGACGGAGCAAGGAACTAGACACATTTCTGAAGCCCAAAGAACATCTTAACCCAGTTTGCAACTGAACATTTTTTTCAAGCACATACTTTCAACTTTAGGGACCAGAAACTTGAATTTGGGCTCACACTACTGTTTTTGTGTGTGTCGTCAGCAGTGACCTACAGCCCTGCAACCCTAACTTTGTGCTTTCTGTAGTGTTTTTGCAAGATGTCTTGCTATTTGCTACAAATTTTCTATAAGCCAGAGGTGGGTGATATGTCAAGGACCACATGTACTTCTTTGGCCTAAAGTAATACAGCTCTATTGCGAGGGAGTTGATCAATGTCCTTCTGCAGCTTCCTCCTTGAGAAACAAAAATATGCCAGAGAGAACAAAAGGTGAGTATCAACTTGAGACGAATGTTCCTATCCACTTTTGGCTCCAATTCTTCTCTGCTTGATGGAGAACCAGGCAATCAGTTTGTTCATTCAATTTGGATACTACCAAATCCAAGCAAAGAACTGGGGGAAAAAAACTATTAACCACAGTAGACATAAAATGAAAATGAATCAAGGTTATAACGATAAAAGGGTAATGAAACAATCTTAAAAAGCCAAACTGAATAATACCAATTAAATTTATAATAAGATACACAAAGTGAAATAAATCAAGGAGGGATGTCGTAATCAATTCAAGCAACATTGGTTGGAAAAGTCCCGTTGCAAATAGCTTCCTGAACTTTAGAAAAGGATGCAGCAAATCTTATTTCTCATGGGAGAATATTCTACAAGGCTACAAGATACAAATGAGAAATTGTTTCTGAGAAATTAATCTCCACAAATGGTGGGGAATGCGTGGTTCCATATATACTGGGTGAGCCAGTTTAGATAAGGTGGACTTGCAGTTAGCAAGGTGCCAGGTCATCAGGGTTTTATAAATAATAACTAGAGTTCTGAATTGTTCCTGGAAACTGACTGGTAACCACTTAGAGACTAGAGCACAGGTGTTAGATGCTCTTGGCAGGTAACCAAACTGGGCTGCTGTGTTTTGCACTAAAAGCAAAAATTCAAAGAACTGGGTATAAATGTGTTCTGCAGTACTCTGCATTTGCACAACTAATGCTATGCAAATATAAAATATAAATTAAATATAAAAATATAACCCATTCATTTATAAAATGTGCAAAGAATACCCTAACTAATGAGCAGGTTACTGCTATATTAAGCTTAGTATACTATGCAAATTCAGTCAGTAAGTTTACTTCTGATCTGATTAAGTATATCATGTCATAAGCCATGGTTTGCTCAAATAAACCATAACTGGCAAGCCAATAAAGTACATAGAATAGAATAGAATAGAATAGAATAGAATAGAATAGAATAGAATAGAATAGAATAGAATAGAATAGAATAGAATAGAATAGAATAACAGTTGGAAGGGACCTTGGAGGTCTTCTAGTCCAACCCCCTGCTTAGGCAGGAAACCCTACACCACTTCAGACAAATGGTTATCCAACATCTTCTTAAAAATTTCTAGTGTTGGAACATTCACAACTTCTGGAGGCAAGTAGTTCCACTGATTAATTGTTCTAACTGTCAGGAAATTTCTCCTTAGTTCTAAGTTGCTTCTCTCCTTGATTAGTTTCCATCCATTGCTTCTTGTCCTGCCCTCAGGTGCTTTGGAAAATAGCTTGACTCCCTCTTCTTTGTGGCAACCCCCGAGATACTGAAACACTGCTATCGTGTCTCCCCAGTCTTTCTTTTCATTAAACTAGAGATACCCAGTTCCTGCAACTGTTCTTCATATGTTTTAGCCTCCAATCCCCTAATCATCTTTGTTGCTCTTCTCTGCACTATTTTTAGAGTCTCAACATCTTTTTTACATCGTGGCGACCAAAACTGGATGCAGTATTCCAAGTGTGGCCTTACCAAGGCATTATAAAGTGGTGTTAACACTTCACGGGATCTTGATTCTATCCTTCTGTTTATGCAGCTCAGAACTGTGTTGCCTTTTTTGGCAGCTGCTGCACACTGCTGGCTCATATCGAAAATGGTTCTCCACTAGGACTCCTAATTGTTAATGCATATGTACATAAGGTAGTCCTTGAGTTAAACCAAAATTGGGACCAGAGTTTCTGTTGTTAAGCAAGGCGGTTGTTAAATGAGTCACACCCAATTTTATTATAATTTTCCCTTTGTTGTTAAGTGAATCACATGGTCATTAAGCAAATTTAGCCTCCCCATTGACTTTGTTTATCAGAAGTCAGCTGGGAAGGTCGCAGCTGGTGATCAGGTGAGCAGAAGACATTCCAGCTGTCTTAAATACATGCCGGTCACCAAGCACTCAAATTTTGATTACTTGACCATGGGAACACTACCACAGTTGTAAGTATGAGAAACGGTCATTAGTCACGTTTTTCGGGGCTAATGTAACTCTTTCGTTAAACAAATTATTGTAAGTCAAGGACAGTTTCTATGTATACATGTGTTTGTGTGTGCTTATGTGCTAGATAAAACATAAACCTAACCTACTGTAGGTAGGTTAACAGTAACAGTACTGCAAGCTACCTCTTCTGATTGCCAGCTGCCTGCAATTTGGCAGTTCAAATCTCACCAGGCTCAAGGTTGACTCAGCCTTCCATCCTTCCAAGATGGGTAAAATGAGGATCCAGATTGTCAGGGGCAATAGACTGGCTCTGTAAAACCTTAGAGCGGGCTTAGACTCAGGGGGGGGATTCAGCCGGTTCAGACCAGTTTGGGAGAACCGGATGTTAATTTTAATCTTGTTCGGCGAACCAGTTGTTCCAAGGACTGGTTGAACTCCCAGGAGTCTTCACGTGGCCCATTTTGGATGCCAGGTAAGTGCAGGGCGAGCACGGAGTCTCTGGGCAGGTGAAAAACAGGCCTACTCAAAGTCTGGAAACGGGCCTGTTTCCGGCCTCCGGAGGGCCTCCAGTACCTGAGGGAAGCCGTTTTCATCCTCCAGGAGGCTCCAGGGCGAAAACCGGGCTACCAGAAGTACCGAAAGTCCGGAAATGGGCCCATTTCCAGCCTCTGGAGGGCACACAAAGCGCACCGATTGTTATAACCAGTGAATTCCACCACTGGCTTAGAGAGGGCTGGAAAGCATTGGAAAGTGGTATATAAGTCTAACTGCTATTGCTACCGTGGTTGAGTTCATACAGCACATAGCTAAACTCCAACATTGCGTATTATATGCAGAGAACTTTGGACAGAAGGCTTGGAAGGGATCTTGGTTATCATTTGTCCCAACTCCCTGTCCCTATGGCAGCATCTCTGACAGATGGCCATCCAGCCTTTGCAAAGTCTACCATCTGTTGTGTTAGGCTGCTCTATTGTCAGGCAGCTGTTGGTAGCTGTTACCTGCCAAGAGCAGGACACCTGTGGTTTGTTCCCTCTATTAGGAATTTATTCTTGATGACCACTTGAAAGCTGCAGGGTTGCTAAAGTAAACCCACCATTTTTCATCCATTAGTCTGGAGAAGCTCTGGATAATTCTTCCTACCACCACCACCCCCAAAATATGAAAGCAAGTTCAGAAGACTACAATCAACATTGTCTTCTCCAAACTCAGCATGCTAGGTGTTAAGGGACCATCACAATATGTGTTATGTGTTTTTTATTTATTATGTGATTTTATTATTATGGTTAGTATATTATGTCATTATGTGATGGAGCGCCATCCTCGGCATCAGTGGTGGGTTCCTCCCGGTTCAGTCCGGTTCGGCCGAGCCGGTAGCGGTGACGTTATGATGTCACCGAACCGGTTCTCCCCCCCGCCATCCCACCCCCCCACCCACATTATTCTTACCTTTTATTTGGTCCCACCCCCAATCTATTGCTGCCTCCTGAGTCCCAGCTGATGACTAGAGGGGAAAAAACTGTTTAAACTCTTGCCCTGCGGCTTCAAAGGGCCATCCTACAACTGATCAGTGATAAAAGCAAACAAATGAGTCGGGTCGTAAGTGTGAGGACTGGTCGTAAGTGCGAGGACCTTCTAGAAATGACTCTGACCAGCTAGCCACGCCCACCTAGTCACATGACCTCTAAACCACACCCACAAAATAAGACACGGCCACAGAACTGGTAGTAAAAAAATTTAGAACCCACCCCTGCTCGGCATATATTGGCAAGACTATGCCCACAATCTGGAGGTCCTAATCATTGAGCATTGAGTCCCTGATCATGTGGTGTGTGGGACATGTCATCAGAATGGATGACTTGCCAGTTGCTCTATGGCAGGGGTGGGGAACGATGGCCCTTTTATGAGTTGTGGACTTTAACTCCCAGAATTCCTGAGTCAGCCATGCTGGCTCAGGAATTCTGGGAGTTGAAGTCCACAACTCATAAAGGGGCCATTGTGTCCCACCTCTGCTCTATGGTATACCAGAGACTGGGGAAGAGATTCTTAAGGTCATCCACACAAGCACTACCAAGGTGCTGTGAAGGAAATCCTACACCAGTGATGGCTAACCTTTTTGCCATTGCATGCCAAAAGCATGGGGAGCATGGGGAGGTTGTGCCCGTGTGTGCCCACACCCATAATTCAATGCCCCCCCATACCCCGCATCTCCACGCATGCACACACGATCCTCCCCCCCCCCTCGCACTACCCCCGCTTTTGGCACATGACGGCAAAAAGGTTAATGGTGGGCCCGGTAGGCCCGTTTTTTCGCCCTCCCCAGACTCCAGAGGCTTCCTTGGAGCCTGGGGAGGGTGAAAACAGCCTTCTCCACCCCCCCAGAGGCCCTCCGGAGGCCGGAAATGGCCCATTTCCTGACTTCCAGTGGGCCCGGAAGGCCCAAAAATCAGCTGGCCATTGCACACATGTGCGCTGGAGCTGAGCTAGGGTAACACTCATGTGCCCACAGATATGGTTCCGCGTGCCACCTGTGGCACCCGTGCCATAGGTTCGCCATCACGGTCCTACACCATTCTGATATCCAGCCAAGAGAACTACGCTACAAAGCTTCTACAAGGTCCGAAGACAAAACCTGAAACATATGTGCTAAGTCCTCAGCCTTACAACGAGGTCCTCGGACTTACCACGCAGCACCCTCATTGGCTAAGACACGCCCAGAGACGGCGGGAGAATTCTGGCATCACCATTGGCTGAGCGGTTTGACAGCTACTGTAGAAATAGCTGTCAAACGCCTGAGTTGCTGTCAGCATTAAACCTTTGGTTCCCCTTACACCTGTCTTACCTCAGTTACTGCCCCCCGTCGCTCAACAGAGCAATATGAATGGCATCACAGAATAACACCCGCAATTATTACAACAATAGATTTCCAGTGCTCCCATTGTGCTAGACTCTGTGCTTCCAGACTGGGACTGCACAGTCATCTCTCTGTCCACAGATGAACTGCACAAGCCCATGTCTTTGAGCCAGAAACTCTCTCTATCTATTTATCTAATGTAAAGCTAAAAGTGGGTTAATTCAATTACAGATAGCCCTCGATTTACGACCACAACCGTCATTGCTAAGTGAGACAGTTGTTAAGTGAATTTTGCCCCATTTTAGGACCTTTCTTGCCACAGTTGTTAAGTGACTCACTGCAGTTGTTTGGTTAGCAATTCTAAGTTGTTTGGTTAGTGATTCACCTACGGTTGTTAGGTGAATCTGGCTTCCCCCTTGTCTTTGCTTGTCAGAAGGTCGCAAAAGGTGATCACATGACCCTGGGACATTGCAACCGTCATAAATACATGCCGGTCGCCAAGCATCTGAATTTTGATCACGTGACCATGGGGATGCTGCAATGGACATGTGAAAAATGGTCATAATAAGTCACTTTTTACAGTGTCGTGATAACTTTGAACGGTCACTAAACGAAAGGTTGTAAGTCGAGGACTACGTCTATTAAGTTGTGTGTTGTGTGCACACGTTAGTTGGCTCTCTTAAAGAAGGTTCATACAATATGCTGGAATAAACTGGGGTTAGTTGAATCAACCATGGTCCTATACCCGTGATGGCGAACCTATGGCACGCGTGCCGTAGCCGTATCAGTGGGCACACGAGCTCAGCTCCGGGCCAGCTGATTTTCGAGTCTTCTGGGCCCACCAGAAGTAGGGAAACATGTTTCCCGCCTCCGGAGGGCCTGAGGGGTGGGTGGGGAAGGTCCGTTTTTCACTCTTACCTGGCTCCAGGGCCTCTCTAGGAGTCTGGGGAGGGCAAAAACTGCCTTCTTCCCGCCACCCCCGGAGGTCCTCCGGAGACCGAAAACAGCCCGTTTGACAACTTCTGGTCTGGAAGTTGTCAAATGGGCCATTTTTGGCCTCCAAAGGACCTCCGGGGGGGGGAGGCTATTTTCGCCCTCCCCAGACTCCTAGAGAGGCCCTGGAGGCTGGGGACAGCAAAAAAACTGGGCCTTCCAGTCCCACCGGAAATTGTCAAATGGGCCATTTTTGGCCTCCAGAGGACCTCCCGAGGAGTGGAGAAGACTGTTTTTGTCCTCCCCAGACTCCTAGAGAGGCTCTGGAACCAGGTGAGAGAGAAAAACGGGCCTACCGGGCCATTGCGTGCCAGGAGCGGGGGGAGCTGCGCCACACGCACCCTGCCCTCCCCTCCTGGCATGTGACGGCAAAAAGGTTAGCCATCACTGTCCTATACTGTGTAGCTCTAACTGGGGTGTAGGGTTGCCAGGTCTGCTTCCAAAAAATAGCAGACAAGCGGGGGGGGGGGGGGTGTTAAGTAGTAAAAAAATAAAAATAAAATTACAATTAAATTATATATTTTCTTACAAACATTTTAACACGTATTAAAATAATCACTTCAAAACTTTACTTAAAATTCAAAACATCAATTATATTTTAATAATAAGTATAATATTAAATTACATTTTACTTTGCTGTCGTGTGTATTTTTTATTTGACTGCGCAGCTTTGATCAATTCTTTGTGTTTAAGGAATAATTCTTTAATTTCAGTACAACGTTGAGAAATATTAAAAAATATACAAAGTTCGCTTCGAACTGATGGTACAAGCAGTCGGTTACGTTCGTCAATCCACAAATTTCCCATGATGCTGAAAATTCGTTCAACGTTTGCATTTGATACCGGAATTGATGCACAATACTGGAACAGTTTCAGTAAACTCGGAGCTGGCTCTTTCTTGAAAAAGTACGTCCACTTATCAAGGGATGAATCACCCTGCAGATGAACATAAACTTCTTCTAAGGCAGAAATTTCATCGAAGAGAGTGTTGGGTGGAAGTTCTTCTTGCCATGGTGATAATAACCAGATGTTCGTCATTTCTTCTAAAATTGGAGGATTATTGCGATCAATTAGATTGAAACAACATAGCGTCTCATATACTGAATCGGTGAAATTATACCACTTTTCTAGGTACGCAATGGCTCTTTGATACACGTTGATGGCTTCTTTCTTGAACTTTTGCACGGCATTCTCAGACAAATGTTTTTTATGTAAGGCAAATAAAACTTTCATTCCAAAAAACTGCTCATCGTATTTTTTTTGCAAAGAATCACGCAGCTTACACATGATAATGTGAAGATCACATGCAAGAATTTTTTTGCTTTCCAGCTTCAGTAGGGTGTCTTGCATTATTGACATGAAGAAGTGCGTGAAATATAAATACAGTTCTGAAATTGTTGGTTCATCGTCCTTTGCGAGTTCATTTTCCTGATCCGAAATAAGGTTCCAGATAACCTTATGGCACTCATCAGATCCAAGAGAAATAAAATACGATTTTAGAGGTATCCAGTTTAAAAGAAGTCTTTCGACCGCTTTAAACAAACTTAACCAACGTGTTGGAACATGGCGCAAAACTTCATGGAATTCTGACTCGCAAAACTTACGTACCATTTCATCATAAAGCGTTTATATAAAAAAAATGTCCACTATTTTGTGAAAAAAAATAGTGAACATAATGTGAAAAAAGCAGACTGTCCGCTCAAATAGTGGACACCTGGCAACCCTACGGGGTGGTTTAAAATTTGTGTGTTATATTTTAAAGTGGGTTAGTTCAGTAGACTAGGATTCAATTCCTTGTATGTTAGAATGTGGTAGAAATACAGAGCTTTTGAAGCCTACAGCAGGAAGAGGCCTTCAGCGAGACTTAGTCCAATCCACTTTCACTCAGGAAACCTGCTATGTCACTCCCACTTGACAGAGCTAAAAATAAAAATATTGATTAATTTTAGTGCTTTTGCTTTTTTGAAGATCTTTTTGCTTCTCTTCTATCAAACTAAAATACAAACAAGGCTAGAGAAAACAGTGGGGAGATAATAAAGCTAACTCAGAATAAAAACCAAATTAAAATGCAGTATGGATATAAAAGGAAGCCATGATGTGGCACCGGAGTCAGTTTGGTGTAGGGGCTAAGTTATGAGGCTAGTAACTAGAGACCATGAGTTCTAGTCCTGCCTTGGGCATAAAACCAGCTAAGTGACTTTGGGCCAGTCAATCTCCACTCTAGGAAGAAGTTAATCCCAAACCACTTCCAAAACTCCATGCCAAAAAAACTGCAGGCCGTAACAGGAATCAAAAGTGACTCAAAGGCACACAAACAAAAAAATTGTCTTGCGCAATAGCTGAGAAGTATCATACATAAAATGGTGGTTGTCTATATCTTAAATAAAGTGGGTGTTTGTATCAGATTTGTGTACATTAACCTGCCCATTACAGTCATTTTTTTTTTTAATTTGATTTATATGCCGCCCTTCTCCGAAGACTCAGGGCGGCTTACAATGTGCTCAGCAATAGCCTTCATACTTTTGTATATTTTATACAAAGTCAGCTTATTGCCCCCACAAACTGGGTCCTCATTTCACCTACCTTAGAAAGGATGGAAGGCTGAGTCAACCTTGAGCCTTGGCGAGATTCGAACCCTGCAGTAATTGCAGGCAGCTGGTCTTAATAACCAGCTTAATAACAGGGTGCCTTAAACCCTTGTACTACCAAGGCTCATAAGGCATGATGGGCATAAGCAAGTCATCCTGTGACCAACCCAATTTTATATCCTTTTTTTGCTGCAGTCGTTAAGCGAACCCATGGTTCTCAGGGGGGGGGGGGTTGGCTGAAAACTGGTAGTAAGTCTTTAGCAAAAACATCATAAATTGTGGTCATGTGACCATAGGACACTGCAAATGGCTATAAATGTGGGCTGGATGCCAAGCCCCTGAAATGCAATCATGGGAGCCTTGAAACTTCAAAACCAAGTCATAAGGTACCTTTAGAACATGAGTCTCCAAACTTGGCAAATTTAAGACTTGTGGACTTCAACTCCCAGAATTCCTCAGCCAGCTTTGGAGACCCCTGCTTTAGAGGATACTATTTGAAGTTAAGATAGACACTACCACCCATTTAGAGGATGTCCGTCTTAACATCAAATAGTTACTAAGCAAATGGTCATAAGTTGAGGACTACCTGCATTTGATGAACTTTAAACTACAGTATAGCAGTGGTGGGTTCCTCCCGGTTCGGCCCAGTTCTCCCGAGCCGGTAGTGGTGACAATATGATGTCACTGAACCGGTTCTGCCCCCCCCACCCTCCCTATCCCCCACCCCTGCGCCTCCACCCACCCCCCGTGTTATTCTTACCTTTTATTTGGCCCCACCCCCAATCTATTGCTGCCTCCTGAGTCCCATCTGATGGTTAGAGGGAAAAAAACTGTTTAAACTCTTGCCATGGGGCTTCAAAGGACCGCCCTACAGCTGATCAGTGTTAAAAGAAAACAAATGAGTAGACCAGTGCCTGCAAAAATACATGAGTAGATCAATGCCTGCAAAAATACATGAGTAGATCAGTGCCTGCAAAAATGCCTGAGTAGATCAGTGCCTGCAAAAATACATGAGTAGATCAGTGCCTGCAAAAATAAATAGGTAGACCAGTGCCTGCAAAAAACAAATGAGTAGACCGGTACAGCTCTGCAAGCAGTTAAAGGCCTGGTAGACCAGTACCTCTGCTAAATCCTAAATAATTGTCACATGACCATCAAGCCACACCCACAAAATAAGCCACGCCCACAGAACCGGTAGTAAAAAAATTTAGAAACCACCCCTGCAGTATAGGTATTCCTAGACTTAAAACCATTTGTTTACTGACTTCAAAGTTACAACGGCACTGAAAAAGTAACTAATGACCATTTTTCACACTTATGACCATTGCAACATCCCCATGGTCATGTGATTAAAATTCAGATGCTAGGCAACAGGCATGGTTGTAAGTCAAGGACCACCTGTAGTTCAAGGCAAACCCAAATGATGGGAGGTATTTTCCAACTACTAAATTATGTATAACTTCAGCAAGACTTAACAAGCCTTATTAAACATTGTCTGAAGGGTCCATTTAATTAAAAATAAAATGTCTGCTACTTTAAGCTCAAGTTAAATCAAATGAAGTTGTTTCACTGCTAATAAAGCAATTTAGTGCAATTTTTAAAGTCACACAAATAATTAACAAGTTTATTTTGTATTTTTATTTCAAATTGTGACAAAAGCAAACTACAACTTTATGCAGTCAGAGAACACCCAACCCCCTTAATAAAGATGGAATTTTAGAAGATGCTAGAGAATCAAAGCCAAAAAACAACAAAAGGACTAGATTGGAGAATCAATTGGAAGCTAAAGAAATCCAGATAGCTTGAAGTGCACCAACTGTTTTAAATACTAATTCAGGAATAAAAAAAGATGTATTCAGCAGCAGCAGCATTTTAGCTATTGTCTATTCACCGCAGGTTGAAGGCCTCTTCTCTTCCCTATATTTCCAACCAATGTGGTCCTGAGTTTTCTTTTGCCAATTTGTCCTGCGATACATGCTGATTTTGTTGATCCATCTGGTTTTAGGTCTCTTTCATGGATGCTTTTTATCAAGTGGGATCCATTCTATGACTTCCTTGGTCCACCTGCCATCAGTTGTTCTTGCTATGTGACCAGACCATTTCCATTTCCATTCTTTTACTCTCTTGATGACAGGGTGGATTTGATTTAAATCACTAGTAAAAAGGCTTGATTTAAATCAACTTGATTTAAATCATAATTTTTAAAGAGCAACTGTCATCTCTGCTACTCCTTTGACCCATTGTTGACTCACCGATAGTCCCAGTGTTGCAGAATATACAGCCTCATGCTACATAACTAAGCTCCATTTCATGCTGAATAAACTAAATTATTTATGTATCTTAAATAGAAAACTATCTGTTATGTCCTTATAAGGACATCCGCCCTGATTGGCTGCTAGCAATCGGGCGGGAGATTTGAATCCCTGTCAAGGGGCGGTGCGTCTGCCGGGAGCGAATATAAGGAGAGCTCCGGCAGCGCGCCAGCAGTCTTGTCTTGCTACTTTTGTAACCAATAAAGTTATTAAATGTATCGAGCTGGTTACGTCTTCTGTTCCTGCGCCTGATCTAACACTGGCGACGAAGGACTAGAGAAGAGAACCTGAGAAAGACTCAAGGCACGATCGCCACCGAGCTGAAGTCACTACCACACAGCGACTCTCAGAATGGCAACTCCGCAAGCCCCGATGACCGCGCTGAACCCATTCGACCCATCCAGAGAGAAATGGAGGTCGTACATGGTCCGGTTCCGGCAGTTCCTGCGAGGTAATGGCTACCAGAACCTCGACGATGAGCGGAAAAGAGCCCTCTTCCTGGCTCATTGCGGAGCGGACGTCCTAGAGATGGCGATTGACCTCGTGGCACCCAGGGACATTGAGGAGATGTCCTGGAACGACCTGCAGGAAGTCCTACAGGAGCACTACGCACCTTCAGGCACCCCCATCGCAAACAGGTTCACCTTCCAGCAAAGAAACCAGCGGGAAGGTGAATCCATCAAGGAATTTGTGGCAGCGCTTCGCCAAATCGCTGCCAACTGCGAATTCGACAACGTGGAGAATGCCATCCGAGACCGCGTTGTGTTTGGAATGCGAGACGTGGGGCTGCAGAAGAAGTTCCTCAGCCGGAAGAGGATCCCACTCAAAGACGTCCTCGACGAAGCAACAGCGGCTGAAACATCCGAGAAGGCAGCCGCCGCAATGGTGAAAGCCAGAGGGATCCACAAGATCCACAAGTCGGGCCTGACCTCATCAGACGAGGCAACCACGCAATCCGAGTCTGATGAGGAAATGGCCGTCTACAAGGTTTCCCGCCCCCCCAGGCGGGAAAACCCACAGCATGGCGACCGGGGAGAACGATGCGGCAGCTGCAGAGGCGACCACCCCAGGACAACCTGCAAATGGAGGGACGCGACCTGCCGTCGATGCCTGAAGAGGGGGCACATCGCCGAGGCCTGCAGAGCAACAGATCCAGCCCCGGAACCGCCCAGACCTCGTTTCCGCGAAAATCGCAAGGACAACCAGAGGACATCCAAACGGTCCTCGAACCAGTCCCGGCGCGGGGAGGAGGAATATCCCCGCAACAGAACGGTGCACCAGACCACCATCGCTCACACAAGCGACGAGGGAACCACCAAGTTCCACGTGACGCTGCTGGCAGAGGGGTCACCGTGCAAGATGGAGGTAGACTCCGGATCCGCCTACTCCATCATGGACTGGCAGCACCTACAGCAGCTGAAGCCCTCATACAAAAAGACCCAGCTGAAAACCCCGAAGGCGAGGCTTGTGGACTTCAATGGAAACCCCGTCGAAATCCTGGGCAGAGCCACCATCCACGTGAAGTACAACGACTTCAACGGAAAGCTGCCCATCACCATCGTGGAGCACAGCCGACCGAACCTGTTAGGCGTGGAGTGGTTTAAGCCGCTAGGACTTTCAATTCAGGGTATCCACGAGATCCACAGGGACGAACTCGACACCATCATCGAAGAGTTCAAGGAAGTCTTCGATGGTAAGCTGGGGAAATTTGTGGGGAGGCCAATTTCTTTTAATCTGGACAAGGGAATCACCCCAATTAGGCTTAAGCCCCGCCGAGTTCCGTTTGCCCTGCGGCCTAAAGTAGATGAACAGCTGGATAAGCTGATCGCCCAGGGCGTCTTGGAACCGATCGATCATGCTTCATGGGAAACTCCCATTGTGACCCCACTGAAGCATGATGGGTCTGTGCGCATCTGCGCCGACTACCGTTGTACCATCAACAAGGCGTTGGCACAGAGCGCATACCCAGTCCCAGTGGTGCAACACCTGCTGCATTCCCTGGGATCTGGATCAATTTTCGCGAAACTGGACCTGGCCCAGGCTTACCAGCAACTGCCAGTGGATGAAAAAACGGCGGAGGCCCAAACAATTGTCACGCACAGGGGGGCATTCAAATGTAACCGCCTCCAATTTGGAGTCAGCGCTGCCCCCGGCATCTTCCAATCTATGATGGAACGCCTTCTCCAAGGCGTTCCAGGGGTGGTGCCTTACTTCGACGATGTGCTCATCTCCGGTGACTCAAGAGCTCAACTCCTTGAAAGGCTCAGGCTTGTCCTGCAGCGGTTCAAGGCCAAGGGCTTGAGGGTCAGGCGTGATAAGTGCATCATAGGAGTACAGGAAGTCGAGTTCCTGGGCTACCTCATTGATAGCACAGGCATCCACCCCACCAAATCAAAAGTGGAAGCAATCCATGAAGCTCCAAGCCCAAAAAACAAAACGGAGCTTCAGGCTTTCCTTGGGTTGCTCAACTTCTATGCCATTTTCTTAAAGCAGAAAGCCACAGTTGCTGAGCCACTCCACCGCCTGCTGGGGAAATCGGCTGCCTGGAAGTGGGGCCAGGAAGAGGAAGCAGCGTTCCGGGCCATCAAGGGACTATTGACGTCCAAAAGCGTCCTCATTCAATACAGTGAGACGCTGCACATCAAGCTGACCTGTGATGCGTCGCCATATGGGGTGGGGGCAGTCCTCAGCCACGAACTGCCCAACGGCACGGAAGCCCCCATCGCCTATTTCTCAAAGACCATGTCCGGCGCAGAACGGAACTACAGTCAGCTGGACAAAGAAGCCCTGGCCATCGTGGCTGGAGTGAAGCGCTTCCACGAATACCTCTACGGAAGACGCTTCACCATAGTCACCGACCACAAGCCACTCCTGGGACTCCTCGCAGGCGACCAACCCACCCCGACCTTCATGTCGCCACGGATGACGAGATGGGCCATCTTCCTAGCCGGCTACTCCTACCGGCTCGTGCACCAGCCAGGCACAGCCATAGGAAATGCCGACGCGCTCAGCAGATGCCCGTCGAAAAATCCAGTAGAAGACCCAGCCCCCACGCTCCACTTGTTCCATATTGATGACGACGCCAGCTGTCCGGTGTCATCCGCAGATGTGGCCGTTCACACACAAAAGGACCCCACACTCCGTCAAGTGAAGTCCTGGATCCTCAGAGGGTGGCCATCGGAAAAGCCAGAGGAGAAGTTCAGCCCATTCGCCAGGAAACAGAAGGAGCTGTCCACCATAAAGGGCTGTCTGCTATGGGGAGACAGAGTGCTGATCCCAAGCGCTCTGCAACGGCGGACGCTAGAGACTCTGCACAAAGGGCATCCGGGCATCGTCCGCATGAAGGCCCTGGCACGGAGTTACGTCTGGTGGCCCTCCATGGACAGAGACATTGAGCAATGGGTCTCCAGATGTGACCCGTGCCAAGAAGTTCGCCCAGCGCCGCCGCAATCTGAAGTCGCAAGGTGGGAGACCCCCAGCAACCCCTGGTCGAGGATCCACATCGACTTCGCGGGTCCGATGCAGGGGCGACACCTCCTCATCGTGGTAGATGCCTTCTCCAAGTGGCTAGAGGTGATATCCATGGCATCTACCACAACAGAAGCGACGATCCGAGCCCTGCGCCGTCTGTTTGCCACACATGGACTTCCGGATGTGCTAGTTTCGGACAACGGCCCCCAGCTCACATCCCTGGCCATGGAGTCCTTCCTGGCAGGACTGGGCATCCGCCACGCCCTATCCGCCCCCTACAGGCCGGCCGGAAACGGACAAGCGGAACGCATGGTCAGACTGACCAAAGAAGCCATCACCAAGATGGGCCCAGGAGACTGGCAAGAACGCATCGATAACTTCCTCCTCACCCAGCACATCACGCCACATGCCACCACCCACAAGAGTCCGGCCGAACTGCTGATGGGCAGAAGGTTGAGGTCACCCTTGGACCGGCTGCACCCCCAATACAGCCCGGAAGTAACCGCAACCGCCAGCCGCCCGCTTCGCGCCTTCAGCAAGGGAGATTCAGTTTTCGCGCTGAATTTCAACGGCTCTCCTAAGTGGCTGAAAGGGAAGATTGCCAGCACAACCGGCCCCAAATCCTACACCGTCGAGTTGGAAGATGGACAGGTCTGTAGACGTCACATCGACCAACTCCGGAAAAGGTGGGGGGGATCACATGAAAACCAGCCTGACGAGGGAGGCCTACAACACCCAGACGAGGTAGGCCTCCAACACCCCGGCGAGGTAGACCTACCATACCCAGACGAGGTAGGCCTACGACACCCCGGCGAGGTAGGCCTACAACACCCCGACGAGGTAGGCCTACAACACCCCGACGAGGTAGGCCTACCCCACCCCTGCGAGGCAGAGCAACGCCATCCCGACGAGGTCGGCCCAGCACACTACCAGGTACTGTCACGGCGGCAGTCCAGCGAGGTAGACCGGGGCCAACCACACGGGGGATGGCAACACCAACCCAGCCAGGTGGGCACCGGGCACAACGGGGCTAGGGACCACCAACCCAGCCCGCAAGTAGACCGGTACCTGCCCAGAGGAGGAGCGGCGCACCCCACCAGTGACGGCAGCCTACGCCAGCCCAGCCAAGGAGACTGCAGTTCCAGGCGAGTAGACCGGGACCCATCCAAGACGGGCACCCCCCGACCCATGGGCAAGGGTGGCACACGACTCCCCGGCGAGAGGGACCCCCGCCCATCACAAGAGGCAGCCAGAAAACAACAACCCGACCCAGATGGCCCCAGGCACCACCAGACGGTAGACCAGGGACTAGGAGGAAGGGAAAGCCGACAACAACCCGGCCAGGGAGACCTGCACCACCCCGGCAGGGGAGACCTCCGCCGCCCCGCAGAGGTAGTGCCGCAACAACAGCCCGGCCAGGTCGACCACCACCAACCAGACGGGGTAGACCAACGCCAGCCCGACCTAGCAGACCAACACCACCCCTGCGAGGTCGAACAACACAACACAAGCCAGCACCACCAGCAGCCGGCGGGCCGGTCCAGAGGGCACCGAACAGAACCACCCCTCACCCAACACCAGGCCGAACCGCAACCGAACCGCAGCGCCCGGGAGACCAGGGAGGAGCAAACGATGGACTTACCGAGACTCAGACGCTCTTCCCGGGTTGGAACCGAGCCACCGAGACGAGGCGATAGATCCACAGGCCAGGAGGAAGACCATCAGAACCAGCCATCCAAGGTCTGCGGTCCGGCCGGAGGCGCTGGGGGTGACCCCGCTCACTCGACAGCCGAACCAAGCCCGGTTCCGGAGAGGGAACCGGGAGACGACAGAGCCCCGTCCATCCAGGCCGGAGACGGAGAACAAGTGAGACTGCGCAGGTCAGCTAGGGTGCCGAGGCGTCCTACGTACCTGCGTGATTACGTGACTTTTGTGGATGAGATTGACAGCTCGGACTAAGGGGGGAGGAGTGTTATGTCCTTATAAGGACATCCGCCCTGATTGGCTGCTAGCAATCGGGCGGGAGATTTGAATCCCTGTCAAGGGGCGGTGCGTCTGCCGGGAGCGAATATAAGGAGAGCTCCGGCAGCGCGCCAGCAGTCTTGTCTTGCTACTTTTGTAACCAATAAAGTTATTAAATGTATCGAGCTGGTTACGTCTTCTGTTCCTGCGCCTGATCTAACACTATCTTACGATAGATTTTTACCCCAACAGTTTTTTATTAAATTAAATTCGATAAAAATCAAAAAAATCTGATTTAAATCAAAAACATCCGATTTAATTTTAAAAAATCTGATTTTTTTGATTTTTTAAAAAAAATCATTGATTTTTATCCACCCTGCTTGATGATATTGTACACTTTCATTTGTTCTCTAATCCATCTGCAGGTCTTTCTATCTTGTGATGCTGAGCATGTATCTTTCATAGTATGTATTCACACTATGTATACCAATGACTGCATCTCTAACGATCCATCTGTTAAACTACTGAAGTTCGCAGATGACACAACAGTGATCGGTCTCATTCAAGACAATGATGACTCCGCATACAGACAGGAGGTTGAACAACTAGCCTCGTGGTGCAATCGGAACAATCTGGAACTGAACACACTCAAAACCATAGAAATGGTGGTAGACTTTAGGAGAAACCCTTCCATACTTCCACTTCTTACAATACTAGACAACACAGTATCAACAGTAGAGACCTTCAAATTTCTAAGTTCTACCATATCGCAAGATCTAAAATGGGCAGCTAACATCAAAAATGACATCAAAAAAGCATAACAAAGAATGTTCTTTCTGTGCCAACTCAGAAAGCTCAAACTGCCCAAGGAGCTGCTGATACAGTTCTACAGAGGAATTATTGAGTCTGTCATCTGCACCTCTATTACTGTCTGGTTTGGTTCTGCAACCCAACAAGACAGACTCAGACTTCAGAGGATAATTAGAATTGCAGAAAAAACAATGGCTACCAACCTGCCTTCCATTGAGGACCTGTATACTGCACGAATCAAAAAAAGGGCTGTGAAAATATTTACGGACCCCTCACATCCTGGACATAAACTGTTTCAACTCCTACCCTCAAAACGACGCTATAGAGCACTGCACACCAGAACAACTAGACACAAGAACAGTTTTTTCCCAAACACCATCTCTTTGCTAAACAAATAATTCCCCCAACACTGTCAAACTATTTACTAAGTCTGCATTACTATTAATCTTCTCATCGTTCCCACCACCCATCTCTTTCCATTTATGACTGTATGACTGTAACTTTGTTGCTTGTATCCTTACGATTTATATTAATTTGATTGTTTCCTGATTGCTTATTTGTACCCTATGACTATCATTAAGTTTTGTACCTTATGATTCTTGATGAACGTATCCTTTCTTTTATGTACATTGAAAACATATGCACCAAGACAAATTCCTTGTGTGTCCAATCACACTTGGCCAATAAAAAATTCAATTCAATTCAATTCAATTCAATTCAATTCAATTCAATTCAATTCAATTCTATTCTATTCTATTCTATTCTATTCTATTCTATTCTATTCTATTCTATTCTATTCTATTCTATTCTATTCCTGGAGGTCCAAGAAATTCTTTCATGCTATTTAAATATGCTTGGGGCTGTAAGTTTTCTACAGATCATAAATTCATTGACACAAGCAAATTGCAGTCTAAATATTGCCACAAGGAAAATAATATGGATAGAAAATTGGGGAATAAAAAAAAATTGAGATTGCAGTACGCATTCTTAGTCCTAGGAAATAAGGATAAAGCTGATTTATTTTTGGCCAGCAGGTGGCGATATTGAACAACAAATGAGACTTTGATCAACTTTTCATAAAGCTGTCTGACAAGAGAAGGAAAATCTAAACTCCATATTAAGCATGGATTTTGGCCAGTTCAAGATATGAAAGATTAAGGACACTGTGTTTACAAGAACTATCAGGCAAAGAAAATTGCAATGTAAAAACAGGGGGGGGAAAAGGATCAGAATACAGTGGCTTTGAAACAGACACTAAACTGGCTATATTAATGCAAAGGATCTATAAAGAGACACGGTGCAGTAATCATCACAAGAGGATCTACAACAAAACGTTGCAGTTTGATACACTTCCTGGTCTACTCTCGGGCTATTTTACCTCTCCCATTTTTAGTTCCCTTTTTATCAGCATTAAATATTCACACACACAACAAAAAAAACATTCACAAAATATGCTCATTATACATCAAAGTTTGTTGTAGTGGTAGATGAATCACTAGAGAACATATTTCTCTATTCTTTCCTTATGGCAGAAAATATTGCTTGCTTAAAAAGTCTGTATTTGTCTTTGCTGCCAGTTTGGAGGAGGTATCCTGACACAAGATGATAGCATATAGATGACTTAAAAATGATGCCTAATAATTGGATGAGAGACCACAAGGAACTGTCAAGGCTGACATTAAATCCTTGAGAAATTTCCTTTAATTCAAGGAAATTTTACTTTAAATTTTTAAAAAGATAGGGAAGATGGTTATAGCAAATCAGTGGGATATAATGTTTAAAGTGCTGGATTAAGAACAATGCTGAATGATTTTGATCTGGTTACTCCCTCTCAGCTCAGCCCATCTTGAAAAGTAGCTGTTGCAGAGAAAATACACCTTGCAAGATTGTTGTTGCAGGAAAAACAGGAGAGAATATTATAGGTAGTCCTCAACTTATAACAATTTGTTTATTAAGCATCCAAAGTTACAACGGAACTGGAAAAAAAAGTGATGTATGACCATTTTTCACACTTAGGAGCAGGGGTCAGCAACCTGCGGCTCTGGAGCCGCATGTGGCTCTTTCACCCTTCTATTGCAGCTCCCTGTCACTCAAAATATGTGTCGCAACTGCCAATGTGTGACACCCGCCGGCATGCAATTTATTGATCTTTTCAACCCCCAGTAGGCCAACCGTGGATAAATCCAAGAAAAGAAAAGTTTCAGAAGAAAACAGAACGTTTAATTCAACTACATATGCTAGTTTTGTGGCCGCTCAAGAAATAGTCAGGCACGGGAAGGGTTTTGTGGCTCCTGGTGTTTTCTTTTCTGTGGGAAACGGGTCCAAATGGCTCTTTTGAGTGTTTAAGGTTGCAGACCCCTGAGCTAGTGGAACAGCTTGCTTTCAGAAATTGTGGGTGCTTCAGTTGCTGTGTCCCACATCATGTGATCACCTTTTGTGAGCTTCTGACACGCAAAGTCAATGGGGAAGACAGATTCACTTAACAACCGCGTGACTAACTTAACCACAGCAGTGATTCACTTAACAACCGTTGCAAGAAAAGTTGTCAAATGGGGCAAAATTCACTGAACAACTGTCTCGTTTAGCAACGGGATTTTTGGGCTCAATTGTAGTCGTCACTCAAGAACTACCTGTATACAGGTGCCATTGAGTTGCATCAAATAAAGGTGGGAAAGCAGCAGTGGTGAAATGTAAAATTTGTTACTACCGGTTCTGTGGGCATGGCTTGGTGGGGGGGGGGGGTTAATGTGACTGGGTGGGCGTCGCCTTTTTTTTTTTTTTTTAACTTTTAAAAGTATTTTTTTCGGCCAAAGAAAAAATGCTTTTAAAAGTAAAAAAAAAAAAAACCTCTGATGATCGCGCGGCTCAGCTGGGCATGGGGGAAGGCAGGGATTTTTGCTATCGGTTCTCCGAACCACCCGCCGCCATCACTACCGGATCGGGCGATCCGGTCCAAACCGGGAGCATTTCACCCCTGGAAAGCAGTCTAATAAATCAATTCCATACGGCTGCTCAGAGAATTCCAGTAAAAGTAATGATCAAGCCAAGGGCATATTTATGTTTTTATTCAGCAAAACAGGAAACAGGGCTATGGGAAGGGAGAGAATTGGGGTCTCAATGGCAGTTTGCGAGTATCTCTAGTTCCCTCTCTTCATGACTACTCCTGCTGGTGCTCCAGTAACCTGCTTTGGAGGGATTGAGCTGGGCAGGAAAGGTGTAGGAAAGCCAGCTGAAGGAAAGCCACCTACAGCTGGAGGTCACTCCCAGTTGTCCCGTTAAGCCTTGGCCTACCAGCGTTTCTTCCCGCTGGGCATTTATGTAACAAAATTGAGTAGCAAAGCAGCTGGGGTGCCAGTGAATGCAATCGTAGGAGGGGGGGGAGCGAAGAAATAACGCGCGGATAATTGAAGTCATTTGTCGAAGATGGGACGGGAGTGAGGGGGCTGCTCATCTCCCACCTCCCACTTCCTTTTTCCACAGCAACTCTCTAATTGTCCACAGTCACTGATGGCCATTGATGGAGTCTGGTTGCCGTGGCAATGGATGAATAGAATCACACCGCCCCCCCCACCCCCAGATTGTACCACACCAGAAAATGGGGGGGGGGGGAGGCAGGCCATCAACAACAACAGAAACAGCAACAAAAATATAATTTCGTTGTTGTTGTCCAGGAGATTAAGCAGTTTGCAACCAAATAATAGAGGTCTGAATGAGGGCCCCGTCGCAGAGTTCTTCTCTGGGTTGCGGAGAAGAAAAACAGATGCTTAAGGTCGCACCAGTGTTGGGATGCCGAACAAAAACAGCATCGTTTATTGGTCCGAGGATTAGATGCTGTAAGTGGGGCTTTTTTAAACTTGTAGAGCAGGTTTTATGTCTTTCGTGTAGAAAGTGTGTCAGGCCAAATGAACAAATCAACACATGCCTGTGGTGGGGTTTTTGTTTTTTTTTCCCCTGTGGGAAGCTCCCTCTTCAGTGGCAGTCTACCTCGCTGGAAGTGCACACATCAGGAACAAACTGGGCCTTGTCCTCTTTGTGTCCTCTCGGTGACATCTTTAAGGCTAAAAGTCCAAACATGCTCAATGGATAATTGGGTCTTCCTAAGGAAAAAATCGTTAGATGTGACCGTAGGATGGAACTTCCATCTTTAGGAGCAGTAAACCTTAAATGACAAGCGGGTGGGAAAAAAATGCGATGATGACTAGTGAAACTCCAGAGATTTCCTCCGCTGTCCATGTTTAGACGAAAGATCCTGGCCTAACCCAAACTTCCGCATCATCTCTGCTATTCATGCCTGACTGTTCACAGGAGACAAATCCCTTCAGACAGATCCCCCATTTTTCAGCTGGCCTTTTTTTTTCTTTCTTCCCTTTGCTGATTTTTATGGAAAATGGCTGCCGGGAACCTATCAATGGGGCCTGGCAAGAGGACGGCCGAGCAACCGCCCCCTTTGCATGCAGAGATTTATTTCCCTGCTCTAAATTGGCCAAAATGGGGGTTTGTTGGCAATCCACTTTCTTGCTTTTTTCCCCTTGGGGTTCAAGCCCCAAACGTGCCCTCTCCCCAGGACCAAGCGTAAAAGCCCACTCAGACATGGCTCTCCACCCTGATCTGTGGGTGGCAGCCCTTTCTTGGTTTTGGATTTTCCCTCCCATCAACTGATTGCTTTTGACTGGTCCTGGCTGGGGAAGGGTGCTCCTCCACCTCCTTCCAACCAGCTCAGCAAAGCAGCGGGGGCACCATGCTTTTGTGCCAGGCGAGGAGGCCCTAATGAATTTTGACAGGAGCTTCCTTCACCGTCCCCGCCACCATTCCCGGTTCCCGCACTGCAGGCTCAGCATGAGGGTGGGGATCCGGGCTAGTGCTCCTGAGCCGCTTGCAATATTTGGGGGGGGAGGAAGGGGGGGAAATAAAGCACGAGGCCGTAATCTTCTGAGGACGTCTAAGCTCCTTGCCACCCGCCCTCCCGGCTCTGCAGTTTCAAGCCTGTTAAAACATTGCATCAGGGAAGAGCTTGTTCTGTTCCTATCGCCGTGTCTTTTTAATAATTCAGAATCCTCTATAAGCTGCTTTGGGTATAGTTTGATTTTATAAGATGGTATGCAAATAAATGAATAAATAAAACGCCATGGGAGTTGGGGTGGGCGCAAGCGTCTGATCTTCAGCAAACGGGAAAAGGATGTGATTGGTGCCGAGATAAATCAAAGTGGAGCATCAGGTCGAGGCACATATTTGTTGATAGGAATGTAGGGGGAAAAAAAGGAGGGGGGATTCCCATTGAAGCAGCAGCAGCTCTTATCAGATTATTTCTTTTTTTCTGGTACATTCAAGGCTATTAAACAATCTTCACCCATATTTTGTAGGTGAAAAATCAAGGATATGCTTGCATAGTGCAATCTAGGCCCCACTCTGCAATTATTATATCAAAGTCACTGCAACATCCTGTGCCAACATTTCTGCTCCACCTTCCAATTCTCTCTTCATCCATGATCCATTTTCTACTCATCTGACAGCCAGATGCTTTTTATTCAGCTTAAAGATGTGATTTAAAAAAAAACACCAAACATAATAGCCCCTGTAGTAGTTGAACGAAACCCATTCAAATGGTAACATATTTTGTCTTTAAAAGGCCTGTAAGTCTCAAAAGAGCTTTATTTTTTTTCATGAATTGTTTCACTTAGTGGATTTTTCATGGGATTGAATGGGGGAGTGGGTAGCTGGTAACTAAAACAAAAGGGATAAACTGAAGTATTCCATGTGTAAATGCACAAATTTGAAATTCTTGTCCTTTTTACTTCCGTTTCTAAGAGATGGGGGGGAAATATGCAACATGTAAAAAATATACACCTCAGAAATGACTTTCCTAAAATGCACACTTTCTTGAAAAATAACTTATAAGGTTTCCTGAAATTTATTTGCAAAAAAAAAAAAATCCTGTGAAAGGACAACAAATATCTATATTTGAAGAAAGGTGCATTCAAATGCACGCAAAATATAGTGCAGGTTTCACAAAAGCCTCTCAACTTGGATAAACTGAATTTGACAGTGTCTCAAAAATGAGAAAATGAGAAAAACTAAAACCGACAGATGCACCCATCCCTAAAAAGATGCTTGTTTTTGTCCACCTCAGCATCTTGTGATGATTCATACTGTTTACTCATCCTAATAAAATCCTAGTTTCTCTTCAATGCTCATTTCCTCTTTATCATTTTTCCTATGAATTCTCTGTTCATAGTATGTTTTTGTTTCCATATGAGGAGACTAAATGATAGGCATCTGGAAGAGGCCACTGTGCAAATGTCAAAAATTATGTTATTTCTGACATTTACGAGATGATGTCATTACAATGTTACTTCCTAACACACACACCCCCAGTGGTGGGTTTCAATTTTTTTTACTACCGGTTCTGTGGGTGTGGGTTGGTGGGCGTGGCATGGTTTGATGGGCGTGGCAGGAGAAGGTTACTGCAAAATCCCCATTTTCTCTTGATCAACTGGGACTCGGGAGGCAGAGAATAGATGGGGGGGCCAGTCAGAATTTTTACTACTGGTTCTCTGAACTACCCAAAATTTCCGCTACCAGTTCTCCAGAACTGGTCAGAACCTGCTGAAACCCACCTCTGCCCCCCCCCATTTGCAAATATAGGTAGTCCTGGACTTACAATAGTTCATTTAGTGACTGTTTGAAGTTACAACAGCACTGAAAAAAATGACTTTATGACTGTTTTCACACTGATGTATTGTAGCATCCCCATGATCACACAAACAAAATTCGAATACTGAGCAACTAGTTCATATTTATGACATTGCAGTGTCCCAGGGTCATGTGATCACTTTTTGCAACTTTCTGACAAGCAAAATTAACAGGGAAGTCGGATTCACTTAACAACTGTTGCATGAAAGGTTGTAAAATGGGCCAAAATCCACTTAACAGCTGTTTCACTTAGCGACAAAAATTTTGGGCTCAGTTGTGGTCGTACGTTGAGGACTACCTGTACCCATAAACTAAATCAAAGGTTGTAAGAAAAGAATCTCATGGAGCAAGAATTGGAGATAAATACAAGGCCACCAAATATTTTGCTAGGTGAATAATAATAATAATAATAATAATAATAATTTTATTTCTATACCGCCCTTCTCCCGAAGGACTCAGGGCGGTGTACAGCCTATTTAAAAACACAAAACAAAAAACACGACAACAATTAAAATTTAAAATCATTAAATAATTAGGCTCCAATTAAAATCCCAGAAATTTAAAATACCCCAATTTAAAACATTATGTTAATAGCCCTGCCTGGCGGAACAACAGGGTCTTCAGAGCGCAGCGAAACACCCGGAGGTCGGAAATCTTTCGTATTTCGGGGGGCAATTCATTCCACAGGGCTGGAGCTCCCACAGAGAAGGCCCTCCCCCTGGGTGTCGCCAGCCGACATAACTTGGCTGATGGCACCCGGAGGAGACCCTCTCTGTGGGAGCGAACTGGTCGGTGGGAGGCTATTGGTGGCAGAAGTCGGTCTCGAAGGTACCCGGGTCCTATGCCATGGAGCGCTTTAAAGGTGGTAACCAACACCTTGAATCGCACCCGGAAGACCACTGGGAGCCAGTGCAGCTCGCGCAGGAGGGGTGTCACATGGGCACAACGGGTTGCACCCATAACCACCCGCGCGGCCGCATTCTGGACCAGTTGGAGCCTCCGAGTGCTCTTCAAGGGGAGCCCCATGTAGAGAGCATTACAATAGTCCAACCGGGAGGTGACAAGGGCGTGAGTGACCGTGCGCAAGGCGTCCCGATCCAGAAAGGGCTGCAACTGGCGAATCAGGCGAACCTGATAAAAGGCCCCCCTGGCCACGGCCGTCATATGCTCTTCTAAAGACAGCCGTGCATCCAGGAGGACACCCAGATTGCGAGCCCTCTCTGTGGGGGGCAAAGATTCACCCCCAATAGTCAGCGATGGCACCTGCTGACCATATCGGGGCGCCGGAAGCCACAGCCACTCGGTCTTGGAGGGGTTGAGTCTGAGCCTGTTCCTCCCCATCCAGGCCCGCACGGCCTCCAGGCAGCGGGACATCACATCAAGGGCATCGTTGGGGTGGTCTGGGGTGGAGATGTACAGCTGAGTATCGTCAGCGTACAGATGACACTTCACCCCGAAACCACGGATGATCTCACCCAGCGGCTTCACATAAATGTTGAACAGGAGAGGCGAGAGGACCGACCCTTGTGGCACTCCCCATGCGAGATGCCTCGAGGTCGACCTCTGTCCCCCTGCCAACACAAACTGCGAGCGGTCGGAGAGGAAGGAGGAGAACCACCGCAAAACGGTGCCCCCTATTCCTAACCCCCTCAACCGCTGCAGCATGATACCATGGTCGATGGTATCAAAAGCCGCCGAGAGGTCTAATAGGACTAGGACAGAGGAGCAGCCCCTGTCCCGAGCCCTCCAGAGATCATCCACCAACGCGACCAATGCCGTTTCAGTGCTGTACCCCTGCCTGAAGCCCGACTGGTACGGGTCTAGATAGATAGCTTCATCCAGGTGCCGGGGAAGTTGTCGTGCCACCACGCTCTCAACAACCTTCGCCACAAAACGAAGGTTGGAGACTGGACGATAGTTGGCTAATTCAGCCGGGTCCAGGGAAGGCTTCTTGAGGAGGGGCCTCACTACCGCCTCTTTCAAGGCGGCAGGAAAGGCACCCTCACTCAGAGAAGCACTTATAATCCCCTGGAGCCAGCCTCGTGTAACCTCCCGGGAGGCCAGCACCAACCAGGAGGGACACGGGTCCAATAAACACGTGGCGGCACTAATCCTACCCAGAACCCTGTCCACATCCTCGGGAGTCACAGGATCAAACTCCTCCCAGATAACATTCTCAAGACCTGCCCTCGTCTCCTCCCGTGGACTCATCCAGTCGGAGTCCAAGCCATCCCGAATCCGAGCGACTTTATCGTGCAGGAATTGCACAAAATCCTCAGCGCGACCCTGCAAGGGATCTTCCCGCACTCCCCCCCGGAGGAGGGAGTGGGTCACCCTAAACAAGGCGGCTGGGCGGTTCTCTGCAGATGCGATAAGAGCGGAAAAGTGGTTAGACTTTGCCGCTTTTATCGCCACTAGGTAGGTCTTGATATAAGACCTCACCTGTGTCCGGTCGGAATCGGATTGGCTAGTCCTCCAAATGCTCTCTAGGCGTCTTTTCCGACGCTTCATCTCTCTCAGCTCCTCAGAAAACCAAGGAGCCAGTTGAGATCGGCATCGGGTCAGAGGCCGCAAAGGCACGACGCGGTCCAAAGCTCCAGCGGCCGCCCTTTCCCAGGCGGCCACCAGCTCTTCAGTCGAGTCGTGTGCTAGGGTCTCAGGACACGGCCCAAGCTCCGTCAGGAACCTTTCGGGTTCCATCAGGCGCCTGGGACGGAACCATCTAGTTGGCTCCGTCTCCCTGCGGCGGGGGGCGGCGGTAGGAAAGTCTAGTTGGAGGAGCGAATGATCTGTCCATGACAAGGGTTTAATATCTAGGTCCCCTCTACCAAGATCATTCAACCACTGACCAGAGACAAAAATCAGGTCCAGAGTGTGTCCCCCTATGTGAGTGGGGCCTTGAACTAACTGGGTCAGGTCCATGGCCGTCATGGAAGCCATGAACTCCCGAGCCACCTCTGACGCCTCACCCGCGGATGGAAGGTTGAAATCCCCCATGACAATAAGTCTGGGGGTATCAACCGCCACCCCGGCAATGACGTCGAGTAGCTCGGGCAGGGTCGCTGCCACGTGGCAGGGAGCCAGGTACGTAGTCAGCAAACCCATCTGCACCCCACGGCCCCACTTTACACAGAGGGACTCACATCCGGCTATCTGAGGAACAGTGGTCTCCCTCGGACAAAGACTTTCCCTAATAATCACCGCCACTCCCCCACCCCTCCCCTGGGCCCTTGGCTGATGAAATGCACGGAAACCTGGCGGGCACATCTCAACGAGGGGGACCCCCCCCTCCTGGCCCAACCAGGTCTCCGTGATACCTGCCAGGTCCGCACCCCCCTCCGAAATAAGGTCACAAATGAGGGGGGCTTTATTAACCACCGACCTGGCATTACACAACATCAGCCGCGGACCCAGGGCCTGAGACTCTACACAACCCAGGACACGAGTCACGCATCGGGGGCCGGAGTGCGCAATCGCTCGTAAACAGCGTATGCGCACCCCCGACACTTGATATGGCCCCCTGCGTCCGTCATACCTGCCCCTCCCACTCATTATTTCAATTTCACAGCCCTTCCTGTCATCCCCCTGCTTCCCGGTTGAATTTCCTTTCGCGACCCTCCTGCTGCAACTAATCGACCCATCATCCCGCTCGGTTGCTATCTGGACCCCCCCAGGTCCGCTTTTACAACCCCCCCCTCCCTCCCGGGTCCCCTTAAAATTTTTTTAAAAAATTTTCCTAAAAAACCCCTCAACCCCCTCTTCGCTACATGCCATCTCTCGGGGTTCCAAAGCCCGTCATCAAGATAGGCCCTCGATAATGTGGAGGGCCAGGCCTGCGAGAGGGGGGAGTCTCGCAGCGCAAGAAGGTCGGCTTTTTGGAGCATCAACCGAACCAAAGATGGGAAAAAGGCCAGTCCGGGGGTCTATCATAGTCCAAAGGGGTGACTGAACATACAGATCACAAAAATGTCCATTTGTAGAGCTGGACTCCACTGTCCTCTCACGACAGGGAGAAGGTCCAATGTTCTTTTTCTCCAACAGAGGCTAATAGCCAACCATCCTCTCACGATGGCCGGTCCCGTTACAAGGGTTAACGGGAACAATGTTCTATCCTCCCCGTTGGGATACAAAAATTCCTCAGTTCTTTCAAATGGTGTTCAGTCTCTCCTACCAGCGAGGGCATGAGTGGAACATAGTGGGGGGGGGGTCCAGGATGTCCACAGCATAGTAGTTCGTAAGCCCCACCCCCCATGAAAAAGGGGGGGGGAAGGCAGGGGGAAGGAGGGGGGGGGAAACAATATCCCCAGAGGAGGGTAACATCTCCTCCTCTGCCGATCTGTAAGTCCAGGCCCCCTCACTTCGGCTTCTCCTCTCCACTCTCAGCAAGCCACCACTGCAGCATTCTGTGGCAGACGTCGCACCGGAGCCAGTGTCACCCCCCACCCCAGCACCATAACAGATGCATGGGGGGGGGAACCAGCGCCGCCAACTGGCCTCCACCGCCAGCACCGCCTTGGTTCTGCTGCTTTGAGTGGGGGGGGGAGGGGGAGGAGGGGGGGGCATCGCCCCACGGCAGTTCGTACCACCGCCGGAGCCACCGTCCCCCTCCAGCCCCTCTTCTCCGATGGAAAAAAAAACAAGGACCGCAGCTAGATGACTCTTTGCAGCCACGCCAAGCTGCTCCCACCATCGCTGCTACCGCCATTCCCGCTGCTGCTGCTGCCGCCGCCATCACCGCCGATGCTTTCTCGGCGCCCTCAGCTGTTCTTCGGCGCCCTCAGTTGTTTACGGCGCCCTCACCGCCGCCACAACCTCGCGGGGCTCCAGGCAGTCCCACAGCGCCCAGGAAGGTCTCACAGCGTCGCCGTCGCCGCCGCCGCCGCCGCTACCAACCCTGCGGCGCTCCGCGGCGTCCTCGGCGTCCCAAGCACCCTTCAGGACCTCTCCCAAACCGCTAGCCCCTCGCTCCAACCATGATGTCACAAGGGGAGCAAAAATCCTCCCCAGGTTGGGCAGGGGCTAGAAGGGAATAGATCAGCAAGTATCATCTATATCTATAATTCCCTCAACACTGTCAAACTATATACTAAGTCTACACTACTATTAATCTTCTCATTGTTCCCACCACCCATCTCCTTCCACTTATGACTGTATGATTCATTGAAAGTATGATACACTTTTCCTGAATTCCCACCCATCAGAAAGAGGACACAAAAATCCGTTTATTAAGGGAAAGCGTACACGTAACGGCACACATTCATGAAAATAATGCAAAAATAGCAATTACATCAGGGAAATTGTACACTTGAGTGATCATGCATTCCAAACTGCATATATGGTGGACATAGTGACAAAGACATGACTTAAAATTTTGTGGGGACCTTAAAAATAATTTGTGAACTGATGCAGAAACTCCCAAGTCAATGGAACAACAGGAAAATTCGGAAATGAGCAAAAGTGAGCTTGACAGATTCACTCACCCTGCTAAGGCTAAGCCCGCGATGTAACCTTTTCTCTTTTTTTTGACTGCCTGTCCTTTAAAAGATTAAAAATGGACTTCAAATTTAAAATATATTTAAATCCATTCCAGTATTGCTGGAAACCTTCTATAATGCCTCTTTGAGACACCCAACAGTGTTTAAGATGAATTATTAAATTGCAATAAAAAGCTAGTGCTTCTTGTTAGGAAACCATCTTTGAACCGTTTTTTTTCTCTGTCCAGGGCTCATGATAGTCAGAATCAAAAACAGACAAAAAAATATGAAAGAAAATTGTGAAAACCCTTAACAGGTATCAAAACAAATATATTTTCATTGTAGAAAAGCATCTACAGCCTGGAAAAAGAATGGGTCTTTGTGATAAACAGCGACCATCAAGAAAATGCGTGTGAGGATTATCAAGGGAGAAACTAAAGTATAAACAAAATAAAAAGATTTGTCTTTATTTATTTATTTACTTCTTTTATTAAATTTTTATACTGTCCTATTCCCAGCAACTCCTAGTAACTTGTTAAATGTTTGACCCACATATTTATTTATTTTTTTAAAAAAATAGTTTCTATTGAACATTTTTCAACTTAAAAAAAACACAAGTACAAAAGAAAAAAGGGGGAAAAATACAAATACAAACAAATAAAAAACACAAGCAACACAACAATGTAATTTAATTTTACAGCTTTCCGTATCAGCATTCTGATTTTCTGCTTATATTCTGCTTTTATAATTCACTATTCAATATTTGCCTTCTCATAAATTTTAACAATTCTAGTAATACTATAATTGTATTATAATAATATAATACGTTCTGATTATACGTATATACATTTATCTTTATATTATATTCAATGGTTTTTGAACTTTTATTTCTTGTTTTGGCTGCTATTCGCTACCCACTTGTACAGTCTACTCCAAATTTTATAATAATCCGACTCTTCTCTTTCCTTTAACTCCATAGTCATCCTGTCCATTTCAGCACATTCAAGTATCTTCCTAATTACCATTTCATCTGAGGGAGTATTTATTTGTTTCCAGTTTTGTGCAAAAACGATCCTGGCAGCGGTTAGTATGTGTAATATTATGTATTGATAATTCTTACCCATTTTTAGATCTAGTATGCCTAATAAACATAATTCTGGTTTCAATTCTATCCTATGTTCCGTGATTTCTTCCAGCCATTCCTTAATTTTGAGCCAATATTTCCTGGTGTTGGGACATGTCCACCACATATGATAGAATGTTCCAGATTTATGTCTACATCTCCAACACTGAGGGGATAGTTTGGGAACATTTTGGCTAATCTCGCTGGGGATAAATGCCATCAGTAGAACATAATATATAGATTCTCCTTACAGGCTATCGCTATCGTAAGCTTATAATTTCTTTCCCACAATTTGTCCCAATGTTCTAGCTCAATATTATAACCAAAATTCCTGGCCCAGCTTATCATTGTCTCCTTTACTGTCTCTTCCTCCATTTTATATCTTAAAAGAAAATTGTATATTTTGGTAATCATTTTCCCTCCTATTCCTTGCAATATTTGGTCCAATTCCACAATTGTTTCTCATATATGCCATATTGTTCACAATCTTTTTTGAATCTTGTCTTAATTTGTAAATAAGGCCACCATTCCATAGCAATTCCTTGTTTTTTCAAGTCCTGGGACGATTTTAATTCTCCTTTGTTATCCAAAAGTTCTGCATAGCTCACCATTTTATTGAGATCTGTAGTGTTTGGATAGATCATTGCCTCCATCGTCGATAACCAAGTTGGGATCTTTGTATAATGATTTTTTAAAAAATTTTCTCAGGTATCTAGCAGGGCATCTCTTATTAGATGCCTCTGGAAATATGAATGGGATTTATTTTTCCCCTCCCAGAGGAAAGCATGCCAGCCAAGTTGGAGACCTTCTATTGTTAGTATCCTTTTATTTTTCAGTTGGATCCAATCCTTGAGCCACATCATGGCTGCGGCCTGATAATAAAGTTCCCAGTCTGGGAGGTCAAAACCTCCTTTATTTCTGCTATCCTGCAGGAGTTTACGTTTTATGCGGGCTTTTTTCCCTAACCAAATAAATTTGGATACCATTTTGTTTAATTGTTAAAAAAAAAAATCCCTAATTTTATTGGTATTGTTTGAAAGAGATACAGTAATTTAGGTAGTATATTCATTTTAATTCTTGAGATTCTGCCAATTAATGATATCTGTAATTTAGCCCAATTGTCCAAGTCCTTTTGTATTTGTTGTAATAGTCTGTTGTAATTATCTTCTTTTATCGTAATACATTTTGCCCAGGGGTAGATTCTACTTACCTTTACTACCAGTTCGCAACGGGATTGCGTGCCCGCGTGAGCAAAGCAAGCACACACGCCTTGCTTCTGCACATGCGCAGATCGCTGATGATGACATCCGGGGTGATGGGCGGGGCCTCCCGCCGGTTTTACTACCGGTTCTTACGAACCAGTCTGAACCGGAGGCAACTACTGATTTCACCATTAACCATATTCCCTAATATCTAATTTTTTTGGCCCTCAAAATCCTCAATTTCTCTTCCAGTTCTTCAATTTGTCTATTGGTAAAGATTCTTAGTTAACATTTTAGTTTTCTCTTTATTTATTTTAAGCCCTGCTACTTTACCGAATTGTTTTAGTTCCTATAATAATATTTGCTTGGTGGGCGTGGCCTGATGGGCATGGCAGGGGAAGGATACTGCAAAATCCCCATTCCCTCCCCACTCCTGGGGGAAGGATATTGCAAAATCTCCATTCCCACCCCACTTGGGCCAGCCAGAGGTGGTATTTGCCGGTTCTCTGAACTACTCAAAATTTCCACTACCGGTTCTCCAGAATCTGCTGAATTTCACCTCTGGTCTGTCAGCATTTCCTGATTGTCAGGCTAAGTCTTTTCTTTGGATCTGACACCTACATTGCAATCATTTTTTTTCTTTTTGAAAAAGGCCTCTGCTACTTACTCACCTGATATTGTTCAACACTTTGCACATGCTTAGGAGCAAACCTTCTAATCAGGGCTCCTGCTGAATTCAAAATTCCAACAAGTAACACTTACAGTAGTGCATTTTGAAATGAATCTAATAACGGTCAGAGGCTTTGGCCTTTTTCATACAGGCAGTCCTCGGTTTTCAACCATTCATTTAGTGACTGTTCAAAGTTACAATGGGACCAGTCTTTGCACATACAAACATCACAGCATCAGAATTTGAGCACTTAGCAACCAGCATATTCATTTACAATGGTTGCAGCATCCCAAGATCACATGATCACTTTTTGCAACCTTTCCAGTCATCCTTTGGCAAGTAAAGTCAACGGAGGAAGCTGGATTCGCTGAACAACTGCCCGATTCACTTAACAACTGCAGCCACCTGCTGAACAACTGTGGCGAAAAAGGTCGTAAAACTGGACACCTCTTGCTTAACAACAGAAATTGTGATCCCAAATGTGGCCGTAACTCGAGGACTACCTGTATATTGTCCTGCCGTCTTTCTCTTTGCCTTGGCTTTACTGGCAAGTTTAAGCAGATCGTGCCGGGGAGAAGGAAGGCAAGGTCTCGGGTAGAGATGGCACATTTGCTTGCTGAGAACGTGGAGGGGGAGGGCAAAAGGGGGCGGAAGAGCTCTTCCCTACACTAAAAAGCTCTTTGCTAGCCTCTCAACCCTAATGGAAAAGTCATGTTGGATTAGCCCAGTCACAGTGAAGGTCCTTCTGCCTGCTCAGGGCTGGCCCCCGGGAAGACTTCGATGGAGCAGCCATGTGGAATGGCAGATCTGGGCCAGTGTGCCAAGGCGGAGCTGCCGAGCTCGATCCAACCGCAGCAATGGGGGAGGCAGGCAGGCATCTCTGGATAAGGGAGGGCAATATTTATTCTTGTCTACTAAGCAGGTTTGAGCCCGTTCTCCCCCGTCCCTTGATTTTAAGAGTAATAACATGGGTCATCTCGTAGTGCCAAACAGCAGAATGTCAGAATGGCCTCTGCCAATTAGGGGGAAAAATAGAAAACCCTTTTCGACCCCCTTGTCTGTGCTCTAGCAGGCCATGAATGAGACGAGAGACAATTCTCCCGTAGGTGTTCCTGTTTCTTCATCTGGCTCAAATGTGCTGAATGTACAATTAGTAGAAGGTTTATTCTCTCAGGGACTGTTCTGGAACGGATTTTAGGAAATTAGAGGCTGATATTAAATACATAAAAAAGAGTTTGGTAAATGAGTTCTAAACCTATATTCTTAAGAGTGTGGCAGTACCCTCCTATCTCAGATGGAGTTTTCACCTTAACAAAAGGAAGTATTTTCCTAAATTTCCAGACTGGTCCAGATTATGACAATTTAGATTATAATCTCCTTGGACAGGGACTGTCATTTTTTCCTTTCCTTTCCTTTCCTTTCCTTTCCTTTCCTTTCCTTTCCTTTCCTTTCCTTCCCTTCCCTTCCCTTCCCTTCTTTCCTTTCCTTTCCTTTCCTTTCCTTTCCTTTCCTTTCCCTTCCCTTCCCTTCTTCTTTTTGTCCTTTCCTTTCCTTTCCTTTCCTTTTCCTTTCCTTTCCTTTCCTTTCCTTTCCTTTCCTTTCCTTTCCTTTCCTTTCCTTTCCTTTCCTTTCCCTTCCTTTCCCTTCCTTTCCTTTCCTTTCCTTTCCTTCCCTTCCCTTCCCTTCCCTTCCCTTCCCTTCCTTTCCTTTCCCTTCCCTTCCCCTTCCCCTTTTTCCCTTTAATTTACATTACATCTTTTTTCTTTTATCTATATCTGATCCCCTCCTTTCTTTATATCATCCAAAAATAATGCTTTATGTGCGTAAATCGGTGTTTCACAACCTTGGCAACTTAGATATGTGGACTTCAGCTCCCAGAATTCTGTTATTATGTGAGCAAATCATAATTATAATCAATCAGAACAAATAACTGCCAGACGGATAAAATATAAGTCAATCACTCCCATTTCTGCCGCTCTTTTCTCTTCAGCTATACTTTATCCCCCTCCCCATTTGAAAGGGGAGGAGTATGCCTATGGCTTCTCCTAGTATCTCTGCCAAGAAGAGCCCTGTGGATAAGCCAGGGATGCAACACTATCATTAAATGCCTTCCGGAAGCCATGGACCACTTTTTTTTTCAGTCTGTTTGGAATCACAAACTCATGAACAACTAACAACGCAGCTGGACAACACAGGATCTCAATCATGGAGAAATCGCAAAAGCAAAGCAAGAATCTTCTTCTTCCTAGCGTATTCCCACAAGTGCAGGGTCCGCTTTTCGGATAATTGAATACCACTTTGCATGGTCAGCTGCGTCTCCAGGGCGCAGGTCCATAGCTTGCATATCTTTGTTGATGCTGTCTTGCAGGGGTGAAATGCTACCAGTTTGAACCGGTTTGAGCGAACCAGTAGTAAAAATGCTACTGGTTCAGGGGGAACCAGTATTTCCGACAATCAGCTAGGCGACGATCAGCTGTGACGCGCGATTTATATTTATATTATATAATCTGATTTCCTGCTTTCTAATCTAAATCATGTGGCACAGTGGATTCCCCACCCCTCGCTGTTTTACTTACCTTTGCAGATGCGGAAGGCTTCAAAATGTTCCTTTTTAAGTGCTGTGTAGGTGCGCCTCAGGCACGCATGCACACAAAGCACACATGAACCGGTAGCAGACTTCTGAGGATTTCACCGCTGGTGTCTTGCTATCTTTGTTTTGAACATCCACGAGATCCCCAGCCATTGACTTCTAGTTGGTAGGCAGTCTTGGCAATGGTGGAAGGTGCTGCTCTCAGGACATGTCCATATCAATGGAGCCAGCCTTCTCTCTTCTCTATAATTGATGCTACACCAAAATGTTATCGAATGGTGTCATTCGTGATGTGGTCAACAAGGAAGATGCCCGATATTCAATGGAGCATTTGCATTTCCATGGCATGTGAATGCATTATTAAAAAAGAAGAAAAATATAAAAACCCACCCCAATAGCAGAAGAATAAAAGATCAACTCCTAATTGATTTTGGAAAACTGTAAGAGAAAGAAGACGAACCTGAATGTAGCATGGATTGACTACAAAAAGGCATTCGACTCTCTGCCACTTGACTGGATAATCAAGTGCCTAGAAATAACAGGAGTCAGTAGAAACATCAGAAGCTTTGTGCAAAGATCGATGGCACAAGGAAAGACACAGTTGCAGGTCAGTGGTGAGAGACTGGGAGAGGTTAATATCAAGAAAGGAACATTTCAAGGAGATTCACTATCACCACTACTATTTGTCATTGCACTATTTCCTCTGTCAACACTACTGAATAACTCGGGCCATGGCTATCAAACATCAAAAACATCTGCCAGACTATCCCACCTCCTTTTCATGGACAATCTGAAGCTGTATGGAAAAACTCCATCTGAAACAGAATCGCTGCTCAACACTGCCCGTGTATATAGCCAAGATATTGCAGTGGAGTTTGGATTGGACAAATGTGCTACACTCACTATCAAATAAGGAAAAATAGTGAAAACTGAAGGAATCAAGATGCTCCACGAAAATAACATTAAGAGCCTGAATGAAGATGATTACTACAAATACCTCTTACCGTATTAATGTTGTATTGAGCATTAATTGTATCATTGCAATAATTATCTGGCCTTCTAAAAAAAGAATATTCCTGCATTTCAAATCTGCTATTTTTCTGCATGCCAAGGTGCACCAAAATGTTACATTATGCAGTTGCAGCTTTTTGAAATCACTGCCCCAATTACTGTATTGCATCAAAGCCAGTGGTGGGTTGGCCCTGG
The DNA here is from genome assembly GCF_029215685.1 of Pituophis catenifer annectens. NCBI lineage: Eukaryota > Metazoa > Chordata > Lepidosauria > Squamata > Colubridae > Pituophis > Pituophis catenifer. The sequence goes on from NW_027256881.1 coordinate 335,506,710, forward strand.
TTCGAACCGGTTCGCAAGAACCGGTAGTAAAACCAGCAGGAGGCTCCACCCACCGAACCGGACGTCATCAGGAAGTTTCTGCCCATGCAGAACCGGTTACGAACCGGTAGTAAAGGTAAGTAGAACCCACCCCTGATCAAAGCAGAAGTGTTCACACAGGGATCTTGGAATCCTAGTGGACAACCATCTAAACATGAGCCAGCAGTGCGCGGCAGCAGCCAAAAAAGCCAATGCAATCCTAGGTTGCATTAACAGAGGGATAGAATCAAGACCACATGAATTACTAGTATCACTTTATAAAGCCTTAGGAAGACCACATCTGGAATACTGCATCCCAGTTTTGGTCACTCTGTATTAGGGATTCTAACCGCTGAATTGCCGACCTTTCTGATCGACAAGCTCAGTGTCTTAGCCACTGAGCCACCTAGTCAGACAAGATCCCTTCCAATTCTGTTATTCTGTCTGCTAATTAAAATACATAACCGGCATTTTCAGGATCCACCACAAAGCTGCTTAAATTTCAGGATTTGGGTTGGATGGCCCAACCATCAGGCAGATACAAAAACAACAAATAGTTTCATAATTAGGCTGGAGAGAAATTGCAATAACCAAGGCTGACCATTCCTTGCCTGTCATTCTTGCCTTTATTCTCCTCCATCACTGGCTGAGGCTCTGTGATGGCATGAAAAAGACGATGAGAACACAGCTGTAGAATGTTAACAATGCCCACAAACTTTGGTATAAGTGAGCCAAAGGTCACTTTGGAAAGAAAAAAAAAAAGGGGGGGGGAAATCCAGAGGTTTAGAATAGGAAGGGGTGTGATTACATTCTTAAACTTTACTGATTATTAATTTAAACCCATTTCCTGGGTTCACCCAGTCCAGTGAAGTATAAACTAACCAAACAGGCTAGAGTCGATCAACATGTTAAGCCACAAAAAGCAAACCAAAGTTAACATCAACCAAGAGACCATTTTTTTTTTTTTTTGTAAATGAAAGCAGTTTGTCTTTAAGTGACTTGGTTATGTTATTCTGCAAACACAGCTCAGTGGTCTTGTGGTCCACTTATCCATGATTAGCTGAACTATGATGTATTCACTTTTTTAAAAATATTATTTTATTATTTTTTTTTAATTTGATTTATATGCCGCCCTTCTCCGGAGACTCAGGGCGGCTTACAATGCGTTAAGCAATAGCCTTCATACTTTTGTATATTTATACAAAGTCAGCTTATTGCCCCCACAATCCAGGTCCTCATTTTACCTACCTTAGAAAGGATGGAAGGCTGAGTCGACCTTGAGCCTGGTGAGATTTGAACTTGCAGTAATTGCAGGCAGCTGATGTATAATAACAGTGCTTTAGTCTGCTGCGCCACCAGGGCTCTTCACTTAACCTAATTTCCTCTGTTGACTTGGCACACTGAAGCATAAATCGCATGTGTTAGGTTCACACAATAAACCAGACTGAAATGAGATCAGTTAAGCATAGAATAACGTTCCCACAATCACACAGAAATCTTACATGCGCTGGTGCTCAATTTACCCGACAGTGACATGATTCAACGATGCTCAGATGTTCCCTGCGCTTAGCTAACAGTAAGCAGGGGAGCTGTCCAGCAGAGCAAGGAATGAGTAACTTTAGGGTAACATTGTAGAGATAGGAGGGGAGCTGTCCATCCAAAATCCAGAGTCAGAGTCCAGAATCAAGGTGCTTGCCCGAAAAATTATGGTGCCTATTAAGGTAGTCTTCAATATATGATAATAATTGGGACCAGAATTGCTAAGGAAGATAGTTGTTAGAAGACCTCGAAGGATCCTTCCACCTCTATTCTGATTGATTATTTATTTATTTATTTTATTAGATTTTTATACCGCCCTTCTCCTACTGGACTCAGGGCGGTGAACAGCCAAGAATAAAAACATCACATATAAAATTTAAGATTAATTTTAAAAGAATTAAACAAGTTTTGGCCCAATATAAAATTTAAAACACCCCAACTAAAATCAATTAATAATTAAAAATATCTAAGGGGGGAGTCAAGCCAGCCCAGCTTGATGAAATAAAAAAGTTTTAAGGGCACGGTGAAAAGCACAGAGATCTGAGATCCTACGTATCTCCGGGGGCAGGTCATTCCAGAGGGCAGGTGCTGCCACAGAGAAGGCCCTCCCCCTGGGGGTCTTATAAAGAGGAAGGCTCTGAAAAATGGCAGTGTTATTGTTTTTATCCTGTGATAAAGGTCTCTTATTTAGAAGAAAATCTGGAATTTCAGCAACCTAAGGGCCATGCAAGGAAGTTTTTCCTAGAGACCTTAATCCTGTTCCCTTGGAGGAAATTCTTGACATTCTAAACATTCAAGAAGGATAAGGACCATTAATTTAAGAAATAAAATGGACCCAACGTAATCCTGCAAAGTTCTTGCTCAGTTTACAGTTTTACAAAACTTTGAAGTTACAACAGCACTGAAAAAAAGTGATTTACTATGGGTCCTCGCAGTTACGACCATCACAGCATCCCCATCGTGACCTGATCAAAAGTCCGGTGCTTGGCAATCAGCATGTATTAATGATGATTGCAGCATCCTAGGAGGTCATGTGACTGCCATTTGCAACCTTCCCAGTCAGCTTCTGACAAGCAAAGACCAAAAAATGTGATTCATTTAACTTCAGTGATTCGTTTAACAACTGCGGGGAAAAGGTTGTAAAATTGGACGTGACTCATTTAAGAATCCCCTTGCGTAGCAACAGAAATTCTGGTTCCTATTGTGGTCATAAGTTGAAGACTTCCTGTAGGAATGAAGCTATAATACTCATTTAGATGGAAAAATTAAAATCCTTTTCTGTCACATACATTGTTATCACAAGCATCCAGAGAGATCAGCCTAAGCTGCACAAAACCAAATTTTGGAAGTCCCTACCTGCTTGAGTACATATTCTAATTTTCTTCTGATGCCAGGCATTTTTATCTTTCCAAGTTTTTTAAATCAGGGGTCTCCAACCTTAGCAACTTTTAAGACTTGTGGACTTCAACTCCCAGAGTTCCTCAGCCAGCAAAGCTGGCTCTGGGAGTTGAAGTCCACAAGTCTTAAAAGTTGCCAAGGTTGGAGACCCCTGATTTAAATCATGGTATGGTTTTAATTTTGTTTTCATCCCATGAACTTTCCCCCCCTCTGTTTTCTTTTTCAAAGCAGCCGGTCTGTGGGTTTTCTTGTGTTTTCCCTCAGTTTTAATTATGTGGTTTAATTGGCTTGTGTCTCCATGCTTTTTTACAGGCAGGTTTGTTTGTTTCTGAAATCTGATTATTTTTATGTTGCAATCTATTGAGAGAATGTTTGTTTTAGTTTGCCATATAAATAAATGTAAGTCAGAAAACTTGATTCTGATTCTCTCTCTTTCTAACTGTGTCTTGGGAGATGTTGGGCCAATGTGTTTCCCTCAGCCTAACGCATCTGACAGGATGGTTGCTGCGGGACAAAATTAGAAGCCACCTTGCTTCGTAAGCCACTTCTTGGTTCAAAGAGCAGTGATTCTCAACCATAGAAACTTTAAGACAGGTGGATATCAACCAGTGGTGGGATTCAAACATTTGTACTACCGGTTCTGTGGGTGTGGCTTGGTGGGCATGACATGGCTTGGTGGGGGTGGCATGGCTTGGTGGGGGTGGCTTGGTGGGGGTGGAAGGGGAAAGGATACTGTAAAATCTCCATTCCCTCCCTACTCCAGAGGAAGGTTACTGCAAAATCCCCATTTCCTCCCAATCAGCTGAGATGCCAGAGTTGGTATTCAGCAGGTTCTGACCAGTTCTGGAGAACCGGTAGCGGAAATTTTGAGTAGTTCAGAGAACCTGCAAATACCACCTCTGTCTGGCCCCGTCCCCATCTATTCTCTGCCTCCTGAATCCCAACTGATTGGGAGGAAATGGGGATTTTGCGGTATCCTTCCCCTGGAGTGGAGTGGGGTGGGAATGGAGATTTTACAGTATCCTTCCCCTGCTATGCCCACCAAGCCACGCCCACCAAGCCATGCCACGCCCATCAAGCCACACCCACAGAACCAGGAGTAAAAAAATTTGAAACCCACTGTGGGATTCGGGAGGCAGAGAAAGATGGAGGCGGGGCCAGCCAAACGTGGTATTTACCGGTTCTCCGAATTACTCAAAACGTCCGCTACCGGTTCTCCAGAACTGGTCAGAACCGGTTGAATACCACCTCTGATTTCAACTCCCAGAATCCCCCCAAACCAGGATGGCTGAAGGAATTCTGGGGGTTAATGTCTACCCGTCTTAAAGTTCCTGAGGTTGAGAAACACTGTCCTAGAGGCAAGATGGGATACAAAGGGAATGAGGAGGGAGGAAGGAAGGAAGGAAGTTCTAAAAACCATGACATCAATTTTGCTGAAGCATTAATACAAAGGAATCCAAAAGAACAATCTTAAAACCAAAGTGGGAAGAATTATCTTAAAAATAGGTAACATCTCATATTACAAAAATATAAGATAGGTAGTCCTCTACTTACGACCACAACTGAGCCCAACATTTCTGTTGCAAAGTGAGACATTTGTTTAAGTGAATTTTGCTCCATTTTAAGACCTTTCTTGCAATAATTGTTAAGTGAATCTGGCTTCCCCAATAACTTTGCTTGTCAGAAAGTTGCAAAAGATGATCACCCTGCAACTGTCATAAATATGAGACAGTTCCCAAGCTTCTGAATTTTGATCATGTGGCCAAGGGGATATTGCGATAGTCATAAGTGTGAAAAATGGTCATTTTTCAGTGCCATTGAAACTTCGAACGGTCACTAAATGAACTGTTGTAAGTCGAGTTCTTCCTGTAATTCAAAAGACTAACCCTAAAACCCATGTATTAAGGATTACCTTTAAAAAAAGTGACATCTCATATTACAAGTATGTCACATGTTAACATTATTCGGTAGACAGCAATATGTTAAGTGAAATAAAATAAATTTAAATGAGCTTTCCTGATTGTGTGGCCTGCATAGAAGATGAAACAAAGATGTCTGAGCAACAGTGAATCACTTATTTATTGGGTTTTTTTAGTCTTTTTCTTATGAAGAGAAACAGAATATCGTCAAAACATCAAGGATAAAACAAACCAGAGGGAGAAGAAAGAAAACAACAAAAGCATCCCGTTTTAAAACAAACACTTTGGGAGGCCGTGTGTGTTTCTATCCATGCAGGCATTTTCTCTAGACTAAATAATGGAAGGGAAGAGGGATTGAGGTTTGACAGCAGAGATTTCTCAATCCCGGTGCTCTCTAAACATAAATGGGTCCGAGCAATTTGTGATCCAAGATCTTCTGAAAACTCAGGAAATGTCTTAGCAGGTTGAATGACCCAGGCCATCACATCAAGATAGGGGTCTTCAACCCAGATCCATGGACCGGCACAGGGTCACCGCATGCCAGAAACTGGGCTACGCAAACAAGCAAAGTCCCATCCGTGGGATGCAGGCATCACACGAAACCACGCTTCCTCTGATCAGGGGAAAAAACGTCTCTCCACAGAACCGGTCCATGGCAGTGGTGGGTTGCCCCCAGTTCGCATCAGTTCTATAGAACTGGTAGTAAAACCGGCCTGAGGCTCCACCCACCGACCCCGACAACATCAAAATGCTTCTGCGTTTGCGCAGAAGAGCGCACGCGTGCACGAGCAAAGCAAACGCACACGCGTGGCCCTGCTGCAAATCGGTAGTAAAGGTAAGTAGAACCCACCTCTGGTCCATGTTGCCCAAAAGGTTGGGGACCACTGTATTACAACATATATGAATTTGTCTCAGTAGGTTACAACTGCTTCTCTTTCTTAGAAGCCTTATATCAGGGGTCTGCAACCTTAAATACTCAAAGAGCCATTTGGACCCGTTTCCCACAGAAAAGAAAACACCAGGAGCCACAAAACCTGGGTGGGCGTGGCCAACTCAATGTCACTCACTTCCACCAGTCACATGCCCCCCCCCAGCCACGCTTATCCAGCCGGTCATTGGGGCAGAGAATCAGTTGTTAAAAAACACCAGGAACTACAAAATCTTTTTGACATATCTCTCTCTCCCCTCCCTCCCTCCCTCCTCCCTCTCCCACCCACTCTCCCTGTCTCTCTGTCTCTCTCTCTGCCTCTCTCTCTGTATCTCTCTGTCTCTGCCCTGGCCGCTTCTCCATACCCCACCGTCGCCCTTACCTTATCAGGCCAGGCGAGGAGTGAATGGGAGGGGATGGTGAGGGGTGGGGCCAGCCAATGGTGGGATCACCTGACAGGGAGCCACAGCAGAAGGCCCAAAGAGCCGCATGAGGCTCCGGAGCCACAGGTTGCTGACCCCTGCCTTATATGTTTGTACAGGTAGTCCTCGACTTACAACAGTTCATTTAGTGGCCATTCAAAGTTACAGCAGCACTGAAAAAAGTGACTTATGACCATTCTTCACACTTACAACTGTTGTAGCAACCCCATGATCACATGATCAAAGGTCGGATACTTGGCAACTGACTCACATTTATGACAGTTGCAGTGCTTTGGGGTCATGTGATCCCTTTTTGCGACCTTCTGACAAGCAAAGTCAGTCAATGGGGAAGCCAAGTTCACTGAACAACTAACTGCACTGATTCACTTAACAATTGTGGCAAGAAAAGTTGTAAAATGGGGCAAAATTCACTTAACAAGTGTTCCACTTAGCTACAGAAATTTTGGGATCAATGGTGGTCATAAATCAAGGACTACCTGTATTGTGCTACCTAGGAAAGACCTTCATTGAGCATGTGCAGTGTGCCTTTTCTTCAGGGTTGAAACTATTATGTTTCCGTTGTGTTTATGACACACAGAACCTGAAACCCACCTCAAGGAAGGCTTCGAGACAGTTTTGCCCTAAAGAAATTCACGTATTGTCCTGTGGGCTAATTACAGTGCAAATTAAAGCTAAGTAAATATTTTTCCCTGCCTACCTCTAAGCAGAAAATGGGTAAGCCAGGATTGCTGTGTCTTTTTTATTCCAAGTCAGCCAAAGTTGACTATTAAAATCATGTTTTATTGTACTTTGGATGTTGCACTTGGAGATGAGGCTCATAAAAGATTATATGCAGCTTTTAACAAGGAGAATTGAAACACAGTTTACCCTAAAATTTGTACCCGGCGGAAAAAGTGAGTGGGCAGTCAAAATACATAGTGAGGTCTGGATCTCACATACAATTCTCTCTTCATGCTGAACAATAAATACTCTGCCATTTGATGGCAATATTTATGTAGTGGTGCTGAGTTTAAGCAGTACTGTTTTTAGAACATTTGGTCTTCCTCAGTGTAAATACAGGTTGTCCTCGACTTACAACAGTTTGTTTAGTGACCATTCAAAGTTACAACAGCACTGAAAAAAACACGACCATTACAGCATCCCCATGGTCACGTGATAAATAATTCAAATGCTTGGCAAATGACTCATATTTATGACGGTTGCAGTGTCAGCTTTGGAAGCCATATTAACCCCAGAAGCTTCCACGCTGCCAATCCTAGGGTCATGTGATCCACCTTTTGTGACCTTCCGATGAGCAAAGTCAATGGGGAAGCCAGATTCACTTAAAAACCATGTTACTAATTTAACAACTGCAGTGATTCACTTAACAACTGTGGCAAGAAAGGTTGTAAAATGGGCCAAATTCACTTAACGTCTCACTTAGCAACAGAAATGTTGGGCTTAATTGTGCTCGTAGGTTAGGGACTACCTGTAGAAATAAGAGTTAATCACAAAAGTCTAATCATTTTTACAGGCAGTCCTCAACTTATGACCACAATGAGGACTGGAATTTTGGTTGCTAACAATGCAGTCATTAAGTGAGTCACCATGTGACCAGATCAGAATTCACTATTTTTACTGTGATTGTTAGGCAAAACACCTCAGTGGTTGATTGAATCCAATTTCCTCCATTAATTTTGCTTGTTGGAAGCCAGCTGAGTAATCATGATCATGTGACTGTAGGACATTGCAACCATCATAAATGTTGCAAGCACCCAAACCAGAATCACATGACTATGGCAGTGGTGAAATCCTCCGAGGATAGCCACCGGTTCTCTGCCCGCACATGTGTGCTGCGCAGCAGACACGCACTGCTCCCGCTCACGTGAGCTGCATGCCAAACATGCGCTGCACCCGCGCATGAGCAGCACGCACCAAAAGTACACCGCGTGCACATGCACAGCACACACCAAAAGCATGCTGCATGTGCATGCACAGGATTTCTTGCTTTCTAGCAAATATAAACCGCACGGCACAGCTGATCGTCGGAAATATCGGTTCGCCTGAACCCGTAGCTTTTTTTCACTACCAGTTCGCCCGAACTGGTAGTGAACCAGGACAAACTGTAGCATTTCACGTCTGGACTATGGGGATGGCATCGTGGTTGTACCTTCAAGAATAGGTTATAAGTCACTTTTTCAGCATTGTTATTGTTTTGAACCATCATTAAACAAATGATCATATTTGATCATTTTTGTATACAGAAATTATGTTTTCAATGGGATTTGCTTTGTGTCGACTAATTAGATAGAGCTCCTCTTGTCTTCCAAAAGCTTAAGATAGCTAGAGCAGAGGTGGGTTTCAGCAGGTTCTGACCAGTTCTGGAGAACCGGTAGTGGAAATTTTGAGTAGTTCGGAGAACCGGTAGTAAAAATTCTGACTGGCCCCGCCCCCATCTATTCTCTGCCTCCCGAGTCCCAGCTGATTGGGAGGAAATGGGGATTTTGCAGTAACCTTCCCTTGGAGTTGGGTGGAAATGGAGATTTTACAGTATCCTTCCCCTGCCATGCCCACCAAGCCACACCCACAGAACCGGTAGTATAAATTTTTGAAACCCACCCCTGAGCTAGAGGTATCCATAGGAGAAATCCATAGAAGGAACAAACCTTAATTCCAGCATTTCCCAAAGGAAACTTTCAGATTATAGCTCGGTGGGCAACTATGGAAACTTGACAACCTGTGGACTACAACTCCCAGAATTCCTAAATCAGGTGGATTCTGGGAGTTGAAGTCTACAGGTTGTAAAGCTTCCCACCCCTGGATTAAATGGTTGAAATAAAGACATTGACATGCACACTTTTTTATTTTACTTTTCTTTTTTTTTTTGTAGTCTGCCTTTATTATTTTTACAAATAATCAGGACTCCTCTTATTTTCTCTACAATAACCCTGTGAGTTGGGATGGAGTATGAGACAGAGACTGGCCCAAAATCACCCACAGCTGGTTATGGCTCAGGCAGAATTTGAACTCAAGGTCTCCCAGTTTTCGAGCCTGGTGACTTAACCACTGGACTGGACCAAACTGGCTCCCATATCAACTGGCTCTCTTTGCTGTAAGCCAACAACTTTGTAAGGGTATTATTATTCCATACTGGAGATGGAAGGGCTAAAGTTGAGGCAGAATGACCAAATTATTGAAAACCATACTGTAATTAATTTTGGGTCAGGCAAGGTTTGCATGTGGAATTTTTTTTTTTTTTTTGTTTAATTTGGAGTTCAGGTTGCACACTGAAACCTACCTGCCTCCAGACAAACGTCACTGAACTTAATGGGAATTCTTGTGGTGTACAATTGTGTAGGATGTTACTACACATGTTCTGTAATCCTGAGGCATTTGGGTTAAAGATTTACTTTGGGACAATCACTAGATGGGAGCAGAGAGCTAGTTTTTTTCTAAATCCTACTTCCGTCATTTAAGGATTGCCCAATTTTTGCAGCCCAGATAGAGTAGCTCTAATTTACTTCATCTAGTTCAGGGGTCTCCAACCTTGGCAACTTTAAGACTTGTGGACTTCAACTCCCAGAGTTCCTCAGCCAGCAAAGCAAAGCTGGCTGAGGAACTCTGGGAGTTGAAGTCCACAAGTTTTAAAGTTGCCAAGGTTGGAGACCCCTGAACTAGATGAAGTAAATTTGAAGGCCTGTACAATTCTCTAAACTTGCCAGCATGATAGGGGCATCCATAATGGAATTACAAAATTCAGGATATCAGCCACAACAGTATTATTGAATCCTTGTGCCTTTTTTTTTTAATGCCTTTGCAAACCTAAGCAAGAGTAGTGACTGCCATCTTGACTTTCTTGACCTTTGGCCTGCAGACCCTTCACAACGTTCCATACTGCTTCTCTTGGCTTCAACTCTTTGCCCATTCAGTTCTGACTCTTAAAAAAAAGGAGTCCTAATTAACATGACAGGTTTCCAAATTTTTAAATTTTGGGGTGGGGAGGGGTGTCCCTGTAGCTATCCTAGTTGTCAAGGAACTACAACTGCCAGCAGACCCTGCCAGGTTAGTTAGGAGAGTCATAAGGGATTCTGGGAATTGTAGTTCAAAACCATTTGAAGGGTTACACTTTCTCTGTCTCTGAGGTTAATAAAAGTGTTGCATCGTTGCATCATAAACTGCTCCTTTCGGAATCCCTTTCTGCCATAAACTTTTCCAGAATATTCCATTTCCTTCCTTCCTTCCTTCCTTCCTTCCTTCCTTCCTTCCTTCCTTCCTTCCTTCCTTCCTTCAATTTTCTGCTCTTCTATAAAAGCAAAGTTGTTTTGCTTTTGTTTTTTTAATCTCTTTTATATTTTCTTGGGAGAGAGGGAAGAAATTCTTACCTTATTTTATTGTTTTATTTAAAAAAAAAAAACTGGGGGAGAGATTTCATGGGTGTTTTGCTTGCCTGTTTTATTTCTGCTAGAGATGCATAAAATATTTTGACACCGCCACTCCAGAATTATCCTGAGCTTAACACAATCCCATCTGAAGCTCAAAAGCTTCAGGATGATCAGAAGGATTATTGGGAGTCCTCTAGTAACAACAACAGTAGTTTTGTGCGCTTATAATTTCTGCAACTTGTGAGTTCCCTTTCAGTGGTGAAATCCAATTTTTTTTACTACCGGTTCTGTGGGCATGATATGGCTTGGTGGACGTGGCAGGGGAAGGATACTGCGAAATCTCCATTCCCACCCCACTCCAGGGGAAGGATACTGCAAAATCTTCATTCCCACCCCACTCTGGGGCCAGCCAGAGGTGGTATTTGCAGGTTCTCTGAACTACTCAAAATTTCTGCTACCAATTCTCCGAACTGCTCAAAAGGTCCGCTACAAGTTTTCCAGAACCTGTCAGAACCTGCTGGATTTCACCCCTGGTTCCTTTCCTTTGAGTCTGCCATGTTGGCTGCATAAAACCAGATGTCCAATGATTGATTTTAGCATTAGCATCTTGGTCCTCTCTGTGGCCATGTAGAATCATTGAACTGTCTCCAAAATAGACTCTCTTGTTATGTCCAAGACATCAGCTATTTAATTGCCCAGATATTGGTCTGACCCAAAGGAAAACTGAAAGTAAATTTCTGAAGTGTCCTTTGGGGCATCATGGATATGGGATTCTGAGATGCTCATGCCTTCTTGATGGCCCTGGGACTCAGAAAAGGTAATATTTACTAGCCAAAAATTCTCCCATCACATCCCTTTGCCATGAGCAATTGGTTAATAGAATAATCTTCTAGCAGAAGACATGGGAGTGAGAGACAGTAAGGCAGATAGATAAATAGATAGATAAGTAGCTGGCTAGGTATCTGAGTAATAGAGAGAGAGCTAACCAAACTATTTTTGGACTTTGGAATTAGCAGCTCAAATAGGATTAATCTCGGTAATACGCAGCTCAGCCTCTGTCCAGAACTTGTAGGTAAGGACATCGGATGTTCACAACACTCATAGCAGGAAGGGAGATAGATATGTCAGGAGGGAATGTTTTGACACTTGTAAATTTGGAATGAGCAACTGAGAGGGCCAAGGGTACCTGTTCCCACCCCTAAAATCTGAGAATTTAATCATGCTCTTCCTTCAGAGGTATACAGGTAGTCCCCAATTTACAACCACAACTGAGCTCAACATTTTTGTTGATAAGTGAGACAATTGTTAAGTGAGTTTTGCCCCATTATACAGCCTTTCTTGCCACAGTTGTTAAGTGAATCACTGAAGTTGTTAAATTAGTAACACGGTTGTTAAGTGAATCTGGCTTCCCCGTTGACTTTGCTTGTCAGAAGGTTGCAAAAGGGGATCGCATGACCCTGGGACGCTGCAACCGTCATAAATATGAGTCAGTTGCCAAGCCTCTGAATTATGATCGCGTGATCATGGGGATGCTGCAACAGTGTTAAGTATGAAAAATGGTCATAAGTCACATTTTTCAGTGCCGTTGTATCTTCAAATGGTCACTAAATGAATGGTTGTAAGTCAAGGACTACCTGAGGTAGTCCGCCACTTACATCCACAACTGGGACCAGAATTTCCTTTGCTAAGCAAGATGGTTGTTATTTGAGACACACCCAATTTTATGTTCTTTTTTAGCATGATTGTTAAGCGAACCACTGCAGATGTGAATCACATGATTGTTAGGCAAATCTGGCTTCCCCCACTGACTTTGCTTGTCAGAAGCCAATTGGGAAGGTTGCATATGGCGATCACATAATTCTGACTGTTACAACCATTGTAAATACAGGCCAGTTGCCAAGTGTCCCAAGTTTGTACACCTGACCAAAGTCAACGGGTTCTGTGATGGCTGTAAATGCAAAAGCCAATTGTAAGTCTCTTTCTTCAGTTCCATTGTATAGAATATAGAACCGTGATGGCGAACCTATGGCACGCGTGCCACAGGTGGCACTCGGAGCTATATCTGTGGGCACGCAAGCATTGCCCTAGCTCAACTCCAGCGCGCATGCACGCACTGGCCAGCTGATTTTTGGGCCTTCCGGGCCCACTGGAAGTCGGTAAACGGGCTGTTTTAGGCCTCTGGAAGCCTCCGGGGGGGTGGGGGGTGGGAAAGGCTGTTTTCACCCTCCCCAGGCTCCTAGAAAGCTTCTGGAGCCTGGGGAGGGCAAAAAACAGGCCTACCGGGCCCACCATGTCATCACATGCCAAAAATGGGGGGAGTGTGGGGGGGTCATGCGTGCATGTGCAGGGGACAGGACACATTGAATTATGGGTGTGGGCACATGTGCACACAACCCCCCCGTTCTCTCCCCCCCACTTTTGGCACGCGACGGCAAAAAGGTTAGCCATCACTGATATAGAATATAAAATATATTCTATAGAATATAGTATAGAATGTAGAATATAGAATAACGGAGTTGGAAGGGACCTTGGAGGTCTTCTAGTCCAACCCCCTGCTTAGGCAGGAAACCCTACACCGCTTCAGACAAATGGTTATCCAACATCTTCTTAAAAACTTCCAGTGTTGGAGCATTCACAACTTCTGGAGGCAAGTTGTTCCACTGATTAATTGTTCTAACTGTCAGATAATTTCTCCTGAGTTCTAGGTTGCTTCTCTCCTTGATTAGTTTCCACCCATTGCTTCTTGTCCTGCCATCAGGTCAGGGGTGGGTTCTACTTACCTTTACTACCGGTTCGCAGCGGGGCCATGCGCAGAAACATTTTGATGATGTCGTGGTCGGTGGGCGGAGCCTCTTGCCAGTTTTACTACCGGTTCTATAGAACCGATGCAAACTGGGGGCAACCCTTCACTGCTTGACTCCCTCTTCTTTGAGGCAGCCCCTGAGATATTGGAACACTGCTATCATGTAATCCCTAGTCCTTCTTTTCATTAAACTAGTCATACCCAGTTCCTGCAACTGTTCTTCATATGTTTTAGCCTCCAGTCCCCTAATCATCTTAGTTGCTCTTCTCTGCACTCTTTCTAGAGTCTCAACATCTTTTTTACATTGTGGTGACCAAAACTGGATGCAGTATTCCAAGTGTGCCTTACCAGGGCATTATAGAGTGGTATTAACACTTCACGTGATCTTGATTCTATCGCTCTGTTTATGCAGCCTAGAACTGTGTTGGCTTTTTTGGCAGCTGCTGCACACTGCTGGCTCATATCTAAATGGTTGTCCACTAGGACTCCAAGATCCCTCTCACAGTTACTACTATTGAGCAAAGTACCACATACACTTTACCTGTGCGTTTTGTTTGTAATGTTGTATTGCTGCTAAATGCATGGTTGTAAGTCGAGGACTACCTGTACATAATGAAAGAATTACAAAAGCTAACCGAGGTAAAAGGTACAGAGCTAGATTTTTTTTTTTTTAATGACAGCTTACATTCTCAGCAAACTGAATGTTGAATCTGGAGCATATTGTGCCACAATATGAGAAGTCCGCCAGGCTTAAAGTTGCCAAAGTTAGAGACCCCTACACAAGAGAGTAAAAGAATGGAAATAAGCTGGTCACATAGCAAGAAGAACAGATGGCAGGTGGACCAAGGCAGTCGTAGAATGGATCCCATTTGATAAAAAGCATCCACAAAAGAGACCTAAAACAAGACGGATCGATGACATCAGCAATTATTGCAGGCCGAATTGGCAAAAGAAAGCTTAGGACCGTATGGGTTGGAAACATGCGGAAGAGGCCTTCATCCTGCAGTGGATAGACAATGGCTAAAATGATGATGATGATGACAACCGAAGAGATGGTTTGCACAAGCCCCTTTGCCAAACCCACATCCCAAAGCAGACAGAAGCCATTTTGACTACCGGCACCCAATTCCCTTTGGCCTTTACATTTCTTCGGGCACTGGTACCCCTGTTTGTCAAGAGAGCAATGCCCTTATTTAGGTAGGAGCAGAAAGCTTTGTAACCCAGAGATGGCAAATTACATAAGCTCCTAATAGGCTTATAAACACAAGCTGCTGTTTGCATTCTTATTATCGTCCTTTGCCACCGCCGCCTCGCCTCACAAACCGGGCAGCCAAGGAAGTACATTATAAAATTCTTATTACAGACCTTTGTGCTGGTACAGCAAATACTTTAAAATTTGCAATTGGGGTCAGCGCAGTAATTGCCAAAGAAGGATTTTCCAGTGGACTCAATCAATATCTTTTATAACTGTTTCTTTAGCATGTTCCTCTCTCTCTCTCAGATTTCTCAAAACTTACATAGAAGTAGTCCTCGATTTACAACCACATTTGGGATCGGAATTTTTATTATTAAGCAAGGAGATTGTTCAGTGAGCCGAGCCCGATTTTATGATCTTTTTTCCCACAGTTGTTAACCAAACCACTGCAGTTGTTAAGTGAATCACACAGTCATTAAGCAAATCCACAATTGCACAATGTTTCCTCAGGCTTTATTAAGAGAAGGCTTGGAGGTGATATAACATTTGGCTTTGGCTGTGGGAAATGCTGAAATGCTTGTGACAAATCTACATAGAAAGACATGTTAGTACGGGTGGTCCTGAATTTATGACCAGAATTTCCCTTGCTAAGCAAGATGGCTGTTAAGTGAATTGCATCCAATGTAATGACCTATTTTGCCATGATTGTTAAATCACCGCCCCGAGTCCTTCGGGAGAGGGGGCGGTATAAAAATTTAATAAATAAATAAATAAATAAATAAATGTATCAGTGCATTTATTAAGTGAATCAGGCAGCCGTTAAATGAATCCTGCTTCCCCCTATTGATTTTGCATGTCAGATGGTCGCAAAAGGGGATCACATGACCCCAGGAAATTGCAACCGCCATAAAGATGAGTCAGTTGCATCTGGATTCTGATCATGTGACCATGGGGATGCTGCAACGGTCGTCCGAGTGGAGAACGATCATAAGTCGCTTTTTTCAGTGCCGTTGTAACTTTGAACAGTCATTAAATGAACTGTTGAAGGTTGAGGGCTACTGTATGTCAATTCCTGCAACATTCAGATCAATTGTTGCTTTTGGCATCAGATACATATCAGCACAAAATTGCATAGCCCTAAGAAAAACACAAGTATTATTATTATTATTATTATTATTATTATTATTATTATTATTATTATTATTATTATTATTATTTATTCAATTTGTATACCGCCCTTCTCCTAGTGGACTCAGGGCGGTGCACAGCCAGAACTAAAATACATAACAATACAAAATTTAAAATTAATTAAAAGAATTATATACTTTGGCCCGAATTAAAACAATGCAAATTAAAACCCATTAACAGATTAAAACTAAACAATTAAAAACTAAAAAAGGGGGCGGGGTTCACGCCAGCCCTGCTTGCTGGAAAAGAAGAGATTTCAGGGCATGGCGAAAGACCCGGAGATCCGATATCCTTCTTATCTCCGGGGGCAAATCGTTCCAGAGGGCGGGAGCTGCCACAGAGAAGGCCCTTCCCCTGGGGGTCGCCAGCCGACATTGCCTGGCCGATGGCACCCTGAGGAGTCCCTCTCTGTGGGAGCGTACTGGTCGGTGGGAGGCTATCGGCGGCAGAAGGCGGTCCTCGACTTACAACCATTCATTTAGCATCTGTTCAAAGTTACAACAGCACTGAAGAAACAGGGATGGTATTCACTTACTTTCCCTACTGGTTTGCAAATGTGAGCGCATGCGCCCCGTCTACACATGCACCCGGCCTTCTGCTCATGCACTTTGTTGGTGCGTGCACCTTCTGTGCATGCGCCCGGCCTCAAAAACGTGCCTAAATAGGATGGCATGTAGCCTTGGCAGGTGGGCGGGTCCACCCACAATTTCTGCTACTGGTTCGGGCAAACCGGTCTGAACCAGCTGAAAACCACCTCTGGTCTTTGCACTTGCAACTATTGGAGAATCCCCACAGTCATGTGATCATAATTTGGCCAATTGGGAACTGGTATGCATTTACAAGAGTTGCAGGATACCAAGGTCATGGGATTGCCATTTGTGACCTTCCCAGCCAGCTTCCGACAAGCAAAGTCAATGGGGGGGGGAATGGATTCGTTTATTGACTGCATGATTCACTTAACAGCCACAATGATTCATTTAACAACTGTGGCAAAAAAGGTCGTAAAACCAGATGCAGCTCGCTTACCAACCACCTTGCTTTAAGCAATGGAAATTCTGTTCCCAGTCGTGGTCGTACGATGAGGATCACCTGTATTAACATGTCCTTCTATCTAGGTTCGTGACAAGCATTTCAGCAAACAGCCAAAGCCAAAAATTATGCCGACTCCAAATCTATTAACAAACCTTAATGAAACATCATGTGCAAATTCAAAGCTTATGTTCTATAATCAATGTCCTCTGTGCAAGGGGAAATAAAGATTATTATATTTAATATTTTAAATATTATAAGTTGTGATGTTCCGAGATTTTATTTACTTATTTCAAGAAAGGGTACAGATGTCCTTCATTTAAAAAAAAAAATGCATTGGATTTTGCAGTAACCTTCCCCTGGAGTGAGGAGGGAATGGAGACTTTACGGTATCCTTCCCCTGCCACGCCTATAAAGCCACACCCACAGAACCGGTAGTAAACAATTTTGAAACCCACCACTGCTCTGTCCCCTCCCCCCCTTCAATTCCTCCAAATGTCACTGGCAGATTTTGACAGATGGGGAAACTTACTAAATGTGTGGCGAATAATAATATAGCAAGCCTTTAATTAATGTAGTTTAATATTAATTCAACTGAATTGGGTTCAAACTTTTTTTTTTTGGGTGGCTTAAGATACAGTTTGCCAATCCAAGTCATTTGATTAATTTAGACAAGATTATTTTCCCTTAATGACATTGCCTCCAAAAGAGGACTGAACATTTCTGTTTCTCCCTGCCAACGGCATACAATAATCAGATTACTGGCTTTCTACTTGCATCTGTCTGTCTACCTATCTGCCTCAGGAATACCCGAAAAATGGATTTAGTGAATCACTGTAGTTGTTAAATTAGTAACACAATTGCTAAGTGAATCTGGTTTCCCCGTTGACTTTGATTGTCAAAAGGTCGCAAAAGGGGATTACATGACCCAGGGATGTTGCAACCGTCATAAATATGAACCAGTTGGCAAGCTTCTGAATTTTGATCATGTGACCATGGGGATGCTGCAATGGTCATAAGTGTGAAAAATGGTCATAAGTCACTTTTTTCAGTGTCGTCACTAAACAAGAGGCTGTAAGTTGAGGACAACCTGTACATTTAAAATTTGAATAAACATTAGCTCATATAGTAAACTACAGTAAGAGCAAGTGGTAGGAAGTATATCTTAAGCAGCTAGTAAAAGACTGATTATGTTACCTAGCTGGGTAATGAAACGTCTGCAAGAAAACCACCAAGTTCAGAGAGCACCAAGTGCCCCATAATAAAGGTTTGTCAAAGAGGGTGCCAACTTATTTGTTGAGGTGGGGAGTTCCATAGGTTAAATCAATGTTTCTCAAACTCTGCCACTTTAAGCAGTGTGGACTTCAACTCCCACAATTACATAGCCAGAAATGTTGGCTGTGGAATTCTGGGAGTTGAAGTCCACACAGCTTAAAGTAACTGAGCTTGAGAAACACTGGCTTAAATGCAGGCCATGAAAAAGCCTCTTCTCTTCTCCTTCGCAACGAAGACACTGTTTTCCTGTGTTTTACTGGCACGTTTAACCAAGCTAATCAAAATCCCAACCAATACAATCACATATCATCCTAAACTTCTTTAATCATGACTGAATTTTCAATGGTTTCATCCCTTCTGTGAACAAAATCCATTCATAAGTTTGCAATTTCTGGTCTTGTGCGAATCTCCAGAAAGGGTTGGATGGGAACACAGCCAAAAGGAGTGTTGTGGCCCGCCAGCGGCCAGCAGAGCTGGTGGCAGACTCAGACAGTGAGGAGGTTGGGGAGGAACATGGGCCAGTCCTGGAATCTGGGGATGGCTCTGACGAGTGCTCTGCATCGGAGGCAGAGAGGGGGCCAGGGCCGTCCAACAGTTATCAGCTGCCTTCAGAGTTGGATATCAGTGGGGCAGAAGAACAGTTGGAGCCTGTTCCCGATGTGCGCATGTGCAGAGCTGACAGTAGAAGGGAACAGCTAAGAAACAAGGGCCGACTCGGAAGTAAAGGCACAGGTGGACCGTGAATGGCCCCTCCCATAGGGAATAAAGGGGAGTGAAAGGGGAGTGGAGTTTGCAGGAGACAATTAGTTCGCTTAATTGGTTTGTGACTCTCAGAGACTCCTTGCCAAATACAGCGTTGCCGTTTTGAAGATATCGGCCTGGTGGCTCTCCAAGCCAGATAAGGTCTGTGACTGTAAATTCACTCTTGAAAGACTTTGCTGGATGTGAATGAGAGGAATTCACAGTAACTTAATAAAAAGGGGTTTTGTCGGGACAAGGAGTCTGCTTTGTGGTTTGGGGAAGCCTAGGTCAGAACAAGAAGAATCTCTCCACCGGAGATGGGTTTCAGCAGGTTCTGACCAGTTCTGGAGAACCAGTAATGGAACTTTTGAGTAGTTCGGAGAACCAGTAGTAAAAATTCTGACTGGTCCCGTCCCCATCTATTCTCTGCCTCCCAAGTCCCAGCTTATCGGGAGGAAATGGGGATTTTGTAGTAACCTTCCTCTGGATTGGGGAGGGAATGGAGATTTTACAGTATCCTTCCCCTGGAGTGGGGAAGGAATGGAGATTTTGCAGTAACCTTCCCCTGGATTGGGGAGGAAATGGAGATTTTACTATATCCTTCCCCTGCCACGCCCACCAAGCCATGCCACGCCCATCAAGCCACGCCCACAAAACCGGTAGTAAAAAATGTTGAAACCCACCACTGCTCTCCACCACATATTAGATCCGAACCGACATGAAAGGAAGCGATCTATAAAGTATTTTGCACTTGAGGCCTTTAGGGTTTTAAGATCTTCAGAACCACTTTTGAGTTGTGGGGAAAACAAACCAGCATCTGAGGTAGCCCTTACATGAACCTCCATCTGGGCAGCAAAATATCTCTGACTGGCCAAGGAAGATGCAAAAACATGAACCTTAATTGGGCAAGATGAGAGATTTTCATAAAGTTAAGTTTGCATCATTGAAATGGATAAAACTAGAAGGAGGGAGGAGAAAAAAGGGAGCAAATGTTTGATTCAATCAAAATTATACAGAAGAGCTGAAGAACCTCCCACCTGTCTTTCTTTTTTTAATCTCTCTCGGCCGCCAAGGAATCAACAAGCAAGAAATTTCCTACTGATTCTCCTCCCCCTTTTCCAGCTCTCATTCCTTAATTATTACACTAGAGGATTTGTTGAAGTTATTTATCAAGGTTCTGAAATAGAGAAATACATACAGATTGGGAGGGGGGGGAACCCACAATCTTCCATCATGTTTTTGCATAGAAATACTTAGTAGTTTAAAATACTGTCACAGAGATTTTTTTCCCATGTAATTGCTGTTCCCGAGCTGTTGATTAGCCATGAAGTTGGTTTTTTCACCTTCAGAAGGTAGGCTGAAAAGTTTGAGAGAGACAGAGAGAGGAGAAAGAGAGAGGAGGAGGAGGAGGAGGAGAAGGAGAAGGAGAAGGAGAAGGAGAAGGAGAAGGAGAAGAAGCTTTAAAGAGGCTATCTAAAGATAAAGAACTAATCTTGTATATTGTCCAAAGAATATGCAGTATTACAGAACTGGAAAAAATACCAAAAACGGCAAACCAAATAAAATAGGGAGTATTGGATCAATCTATTCTATAACATATGGATTGTCTCAATGTAGAAAGAAAGAGAGCTAAGGGAAATAGCTCTGAGGATTATAAATTTACATATGGCCAAGAGAAAATGGGGAAATAACTCTCATAAATTACTATATAGTACAGAGAACATTTCAGGAAATCAACTGGTAGGCGTGAGCAAGCAACCTCTCTTCATCCAATCTGATGTTTTTAAATGTCTGCCAAGAGGCAGTCTAAGTCTGTGGTGGAGTCATGTTCTTTCCACCAAAGATTCAATCCTGATTCCTCTACTTAAAGAAAAATCACAGAAGGTGGGAGAGTAAAATGAAAAGAGTAGGGCATTCATTTACATAGTGTAGAAAGTTAGCACCCACCCCTCTCCTAGAAGAATGAAATATTCTAGGAAATATTAAAAAGGCAGAATATTATATTTCCCTGGATGAGAAATGGAGAAACATGTTTTTTGAGGCAAGAAGCAGACTCACTCTTAATAGCCCCCACCCTCCTCAATAGCCCATAGCAGAAGTCAGCACTTAAGAGATAAAGAGATGGCTAGGTCTATTCATAAGCAAATACCCTCACCCAAGATCCAACAAAGGTAGGATTAGCCCTCAGACATAATAGGAATTGCCGAAAGCCCCTTCATTACATCACCTAGCAAGAATCAACCAAGCCTGGAACACAGACAGCCTACAAAGTTAGCTAAGACCCCCGCCCCCGGGGAGTCTGCAGCCAATAGGATAATTGTCCTTGCCACAGGAACAGGAAGGTCAAGTTCAAAGCCCAAGAGAGGGTATAAATAACACTCACTCTCCATTCCATGTGTTCAGCTACCCAGAATCACACGTGCTTGGCAGTAGTGGGTTGCCCCTGGTTCACACTGGTTGTATAGAACCGGTAGTAAAACTGGCGGGGGCTCCGCCCACCAACCCCGACATCACTAAAACGCTTCTGCGCAGAAGAGCGCGTGCGCGGCCCTGCTGCAAACCGGTAGTAAAAGTAAGTAGAACCCACCCCTGGTGCTTGGTGGTTCTGCTTCACAATTAAACCATCCTTCTAAACAGCCTCCATGTTTCCAGTGTCTTTGTCCCCACTTGGAACTGAACCCAGATGGACATTTCTTCCAACAATTGTCAGGGGAGATCTGGGATTTTCTGCTAGAGAAAGTTTTTCAAAGGATTTCTAAATTCATATTTCAGATAACTTGAGGCTCTTCAGTGTGTTGGTAGGGTATTTTGTCACTAGTTTTCAATAATAGTGACCCAACAGGTTATAAAATCCATAAAAAGAAGCTTGAGGTCCAACTGAGAAATCCACAGGAGATGGTTAACAAAAAGCCAGAATGGTGGTCACAATGGTACAACAATTGAAGTTTATGTGCAGCGACATAAAAACAGAGTTTGACTGCCCAGTGGTGGCTGCCATCTTGATTTTTTACACCACACTTGCAGACAATTGTAAGTCTAAATGTGGCTTTGATGCTGCTGGTTGCCCAGATATTGCTTCATATAAATCAGTGTTTCCCAACCTTGGCAACTTTAAGACATGTGGACTTCAATTCTCAGAATTCCCCAGCCAATTCCCCAGGTGGCTGGGGAATTCTGGGCTGGCTGGGGAATTCTGGGAGTTGAAGTCCACATGTCTTAAAGTTGCCAAGGTTGGGAAATACTGATATAAATTATTGCTCTTCCTCCTTTGACTACCCAGATGCAAATCAGTTTCCCATTTCATAAGCCCACTGCAGTGGTGGGTTTCAAATTTTTTTACTACTGGTTCTGTGGGTGTGGCTTGGTGGGCGTGGCATGGCTTGGTGGGCGTGGCAGGGAAGGTTACTGAAAAATCCCCATTTCCTCCTGATCAGCTGGGACTCGGGAGGCAGAGAATAGATAGGGGCGGGGCCAGTCAGAATTTTTACTACCGGTTCTCTGAACTACTCAAAATTTCTGCTACCGGTTCTCCAGAACTGGTTAGAACCTGCTGAAACCCACCTCTGGCCCACTGGATCAGAGTTGTTGTCACAAGCTGGCCTACCTCTCCATCATCTCAAGTCGTTTTCTTAAAAAATGACTGCCCGATTAGAGGCCTTTGTTACCAGCCAGGCCTGGAGCTAGCAAACAATCCTTCCCCGCTGCCAATTGATAGAAATTACTATATCTTCTCTCCCCAGTCTTGGTCTTCTTCTATCTTTTTTGCCATTGTTTGGTTGCTTCTAAACAAGCCGCCACTGTGGAAGTGTTATTGGTGCGCTGTGATTATGCTCGAAGTAGGTTAGTGGGCCAAGAAGACAGGAAATGTTGCCAGCTCCATTGTCCTGCTCTGCATTTTCACTTCAGCTGAGCTATGAGGACTTGCTATTCACCTCTTCCCTGCTTCCGTTCCCAATTCCAGACCATCTTGCTTTCAGGTCTACTTCAGGAGCTTCCAACATTTGCAGGCCAAGAAGATACAGTCCAAATTTTAGAATTGCTTTAAGGTAAGGGAGCTGAGTCCCCTAAAATACAATGAGCTGATTTTTAATTCTTTTAATTCTCAAACTCAAAGTAGCCCCACTTAGTATAAGATGGGTCACAGAGATATTTGGACAGGCTTTCAAGAATTATGTCAGTCTTTTGAGGAAAGCAAATAAAGAAAAAGACACAGCTAGGATTCCAGAAATGCAATTCCTTGGTGAGGGATACAGCTAAAAAATCTTGAAAGTTCTTCTCTGTCCCATTTTCTATTAAATAAATGAAGGCAGAGCTATTTTCAGTTACTTTGTCCTGCTTATTTCTATCTCTGGGCTGTGTGATCTCTTCTCCAAGGTTCTCCTTAACAGTTTTCTCATACACATCCCAAAGTGAGCTCCAAACTCTTTTACATAGACCAAGAATCTCCAATGTTCTCTAATGTTTTCTCCAACATCAAACCAACCTGCCAGTTTTTGTTTCTCCTAATCCTTTAGCTGCCATGATAGTCAAGACTAGGGTTGACATCATAGCAGTGTTCCAATATTTGAAGGGCTGCCACAAAGAAGAGGAGGTCAACCTATTCTCCAAAGCATCTGAAGGCAGAAGCAGTGGATGGAAACTAATCAAGGAGGGAACCAACCTAGAAATAAGGAGAAATTTCCTGACAGTTAGAACAATTAATCAGTGAAACAGTTTGCCTCCAGAAATTGTCGGTGTCCAAGAAGAGATTGGACAGCCATTTTTCTGAAATGTATAGGGTCTGTTTCTTAAACATCATTGGACTAGAAGTCCTCCAAGCCTCCTTCTAACTCTGTTATTCTGTGTCTGTTTATATTCTCCTTAAAGATTTATTTTATTTATTTATTATTCGTATTTCTATGCCTCCCAACTCTCCGAGGACTCTGGGTCCTGATATCCAAACGTGATCCAAAATCCATAGCCCCAAGGTAGGTGATATTATGTCCTCCAGAAGTTTGGGACTTCCATCTCCCATCAATCCCTATCATTTCCCATCACTGTTAACAAGGAGATATGACAGCAGTGGCTGAAAATATCAGGAAGCACAAAGTCATCTATTCTTACATTCTAGGAGCAAGTCTGAAAGTTTCTTCTAGTGATTAAGGTGCTGCATTAGAAACCAGGAGGCTGTGAATTCTAGTCCTTCTTTAGGCATAGAAGTTGACTGGGTGACTTTGGGCTCATCATTCTTTTCCAGCACAACCCACAGAATGCTTGTTGTGGGGAGAATAGGAGGCAGGAGCTTGAGGTATGTACAGGTAGTTCTCAACTAACAATCATAATTGGGACCAGAATTTCCATCACTAAGCAAAGCAGTTTGTTAGGTGAGTCGCACCCAATTTTAAGACCTTTTTTGTGAATGTTATTAAACTCCAGTTGTTAAGCATATCACATGGTTGTTAAGCAAATCTGGCTGCTTTCCCCATCAGCTTTGCTTGTCAGAAATCTCTGAGAAGGTTTCAAAGGTGTTTTTTCAAAGGCAATTGGACTATTTTTTCTTTAAGGAAGACATTTTGCTTCCCATCCAAGAAGCTTCATCGGTTCTAGCAGAATTGATTTTGAAAAAATGTCTTTGAGACAATTAAGACCAGGTTGACTGAGAATTTCCACAGACATCTCTCTGAGAAGGGTTCAAATGGTAACCTGGGAATTCTAGAAACGGCAGTCCCAACCTGAGGCATCCAAGCAGGTAAAAAAAGTCAAAATGACAATTGCACAGTTGCAGCTACTGCCTTGATTTTTCTCTCTTCCCCTTCTTGACACATCCGGATGGAATCAGATTGGGAAAAACTTTGTTAGCCCAGCTGGTTTGTCATTGACAGAAATTGGAAACCAAGAATAAAAGAAGGATTGCAGCTTCACCAGCTCTGCGGTTCTGCTGTAATCTATTCTCTGGGCTTCTCTGTTTTTGCAAATCTCCCTGAACCTCAATGTACCACTTTTAATTTTAACCATGGTTGGTTGTCAGCATTAAAATCCATATTTGCAGTTATTAAAAAACTGCCCCCAGAGATGCTGAGGTATCTGGGGGGAAAAGTAATATAATCCCAGATGTCTTTTCACCATGATGTTTACTTATCAGCCTTTGGAAAAGTACATATTAAACTCTGGCCTTGTACTTTTAAATGGCTGGTAAAATTGTTACTGGGTCTACAATATATTACTTTTGGACTATTAGCAGGGATGACCAGAATCTCCCCACATCACTTTCAAAATCCACACATATAGAATAGTTTCATGAGAATAGGCAGAAAAATTGCTTATTGCAAGGGGTCCATTTCATCCTATAACTTTCCTTGTCTAGCATCTCCAAACAGGTTGGAAATGTAGGTAAAACAAAGCTGTCATGACTTCAAAATGTTGGAAATTATCTTAGAAATCATTGGCATCAATTCTGTTCTCCACGAGGCCCTGTGAAGCTCAAACCATGTACAGCAGCATTAGTAGCAGATTGCAACGTACTACTACAAGTACTTAAATTTCCCCAATAACGATCCCATCACTTTCTGTGAATATTCCATAGGTATTGCCAGGTAGGGAGCCTGGCCTAAAATTTGTGTCTTTTCTTGATGCCAGTCTGCAGGGATCAAGGCATCACAAAAAGCAGAGAGGCTATTTAGCTGGACTTTATGATAGTATCTTCCCAAATTTTATGAGGGCCTGGTTTGAAATGCATATATTCTCACAGCACTGATCCTCTTCACTTAGATTAATCTCCTCTCTGTAGTGACATGATGTAGGGATTTATAACCTTGTCAAGAGAGCATTCCTTCCTTATCACCTCCTAGACAAAAATGACAGTTAGGGTAGATTTTATATTTTAAGTGCAAGAATTCAACAACATTTCTAATTAACACATATTTATTAAACATTCATACCCACACCCTCACCACTTAGAAGAGAATGGGAAGGAAGGAAGGAAGGAAGGAAGGAAGGAAGGAAGGAAGGAAGGAAGGAAGGAAGGAAGGAAGGGCATGCCTTATTGACAAAATGAAAACTTGTCAATAAGACATGATCTTTCTTTCTTTCTTTCTTTCTTTCTTTCTTTCTTTCTTTCTTTCTTTCTTTCTTTCTTTCTTTCTTTCTTTCTTTCTTTCTTTCTTTCTTTCTTTCTCAAAGCCTCATTTCCCCACCCATCTTTTCTTTACAAATTTAGTAATGTTTTGCTACATCTTGGGGTAACTAAAAGAAAGATTTCAGGAAGGAAAACAGACATAGAATATTTCATGTTTAGCTCCTCATCTAACAGAGAGAAGGGAGCAGAGTAATGCTCCTAACTTCCTCCCATTCCTTGATTAAACATTATACTCTTCCCTTCAATGATTGTTTCAAGGCAGTTGGCAAAATGCTTCTTTTGGGAGGTTGGGACCCTTCAGTATATATTCCTGCAAGTTCCTGGACAGGTTCACACCATTTTCTTGGCAAGATTTTTGGAAATAGTTTGCCCTTGCCATCTTCCTAGGAGAGAGAGAGAGAGAGAGAAGAGAGAGAGAGAGAGAGAGAGAGAGAGAGAGAGAGAGAGAGAGAGAGACTAGGGCAAAACTAGAACTCACGGTCTCACAATTCCTAGCCTGATGCCTTAACCACTACCTCAAAATACTTAGAATAAAATAAATAACAAATGTGTGATCCATCCATTTTATTCTGTGTCAAACTCTAATCAATAGTTCACAATGGCAACTTTCCCTCATACTCACACAGCAGTACTGTACTTCCAAATAAATTCCTGTCAGTAGAAACTCTCACTGTCATTCAGTCACAATCTGCAAAATTTACCGACTAAGAATGATGACTATGTTTTGATAAGACAGACTTAGGGCCAGTTATGAGCCCTCCACTCCATTTATTTCATATTGTGGCTGTTGTAGAGAGAATTTGAGGGAATATACTGCCTTGAACTGTCAGAGGTAGGACATAAATGTCCCATTGAGTCCTATTGAGTCCTACCCAAGGAACAGGGATAGACAGATGTGGATGTTTGATGGTGTTAAAGGTATCGTGTCAGGATGTAAGCTGTTCCAAGTAAAGCTGCCTTTTGCAATTGACTGGTTGTGATATTGACAATGCAGGCCGTGTTCAAATGGTGTTCCGGTTATTTTGGGATTGCACCCAAGGTGCTGTTTGCTTCTTTCTACCACAGTTGTCCCATTATTATTATTCATAATATTATTAGTTAAAGTAGCATTTATTAAACTATTTTCATATATTAAATGTTGGAGGGGTGTTGATGAACAACCCGAAACCTCATTAAAGGTTGATGAACTGATCAAAATAAAAGTCAATGTTTTTTCCCCACCATCCAGTCAGAGCTGAAGAAGCTTCTTGGATGAGAAGCAAAACATCTTCAAAGAAAAACCAGAAAGTCCAGTTGCCTCTTGAAAAAAGCACCTTTGGGACAACCATGACCTGGATGACTGAGAATTTCTATAGATATAAAAGTCAGTGGGATATAGCAGGGAAGGAACTGGAGCTCTGGGTTCAAACCCATCTTCAGTCAGGCGACTTGGGCAATTTGGGACCCATCACTCTGAACCTAACCTACCATACAAAGCTGTTGTTCTGGGGATTACATGAACTGACATTCTCCTGTTGTCTCATTTAAACTCATCAAGACAAGGAATCAAATCTAACAGAAAAAGAGGGTGAAAGTCCACTGATCTGGAGGGGGACACTGATTTGGATTGGCCTTTTTTTAGCCAATCTCTTTTCTTCTGCTTTCCCTTCTTTTGGTAACCTTTCCCCTAGAGATGTTTGGAGAGATTTTTTTTGGGGGGGTGTCTTTCTACATTGCTCCATTAACTGAGCAACGGTGGAAGCTAAAATAGGATCTATCCTTTATGACAGATAACAAGGCTTTTCCAGGCAAAAATACCTCCTAGGGTACTGTAGCCTCTTCGTTTATGTTCAAGGCATCCTGTATAACCATGATATAAATTCATCATTCCCCTTACATTTGTTAGTTTGCTAGCTTTTAAGCTGCATTAAAAGGGCGGTAGATATACAGAATTCCTGATTTTACAAAGCCAGCTTATACCCTGCAGAATTTAAATCCATCAGTGTGTGTGTCTGTGTGTGTGTGTGTGTGTGTGTGTGTGTGTTTGTGTGTTTGAGCGTGAGCATGCACATAAGGGATGGGGGGATGGTGACATTGTACACAGCTGGTTCATGTGTGTATCCATGCATTTTTGCTTTTCCTCCCCCCCTCCTCCCGATCCAGCCCAGCTATTTTCTGTGCATTATCATGATGGACAATTTGATAAGCACACATTCAAGTCATAACTTTCTGTGTAAAATAGAACTGAATCTGGTGCATCATATATTGGATTTCTCAGGTTTTTGTTTTTAGTTTTTTGGATCGCCACTGATGATTTCATATGCTACAGAGAGATCTGGGGCAGAAACAGCAGAATCAATTTAATTCTGGGCAGAAAACCTTTCCCACAGACCCTGTGGGAGAGGAGGCAGAAACTAAAGTTTATTACAGGCAATCCTTGATTTATGACTGGTCACTTAGTGGAAATTATGACAGACCCACCAAAAGGTACATATGACCCAATTCCAAAGTTCTGCCAATTATCCCCTTATGCTGGGTCACATGACCTCATTCTGGGCCCTTCTCAACCAGTCTCCATTTATGGCCAATTGCAACATCCCGCAGTCAGGGGACTGTGATTTCTGTCATTTTTGTTGAAAATTGGTGTTTACTTGACAATGGCGTTTGCTTAACATCCGCAGTGATTCATTTAACAACCATCGGAAAATTGGATCAGTCACATAGCAGATTCGCTTTACAACCGTCATGACTTACAACCGTAATGGGCAGGCTCCATTACAATAAAAAGTCTAGGGCTACCTGTAGCAACAATTGTTCAGTTTCTAAGACTACCATATCTGGGTAGCAAAATTCAACTATTTTTCACTCTGCTGCAATCTAATGTTCATTCTGTGTTCTGCAGCCCAGCTATAGTAAAAATTGTGGGTCAGCTAGCCAGATTCCATATTGGAGCATAATTGTCACATAGGGACAGTTTCAGTGCATGTTATGTGCTGATTTCTTTGCTAAATTTGGTCTGTGGATAACTGCAGGTCTTACCTGCCACTTTCCGTTTTATTCCCAGTCAGCAGTTCCTGGCAGTGACTTCCAATTTCTAAACCATGTTTGGAAAGACGTGATATTGGTATTATTCCTGAAAGTAGGCCTTGGTTTGTTAATTACCTTTGATTCATAATGTCATCCTATGACCCATCAATATAGTACTGGATGTCCACGAGGTTGTGGGAATGCATGTCAAATTTAAAGACAGTTTCTTCTTCATTTCACTACTGCTGCCTGCTACTCCATAAGGTTTCTAGAAGGAGTGGTTTTAGTCAATTGGTCTGGCCCAAATTTCAACTGGTCAAAACAAAATTCAAAATTTACAAATAATTAATCAGCTGCTTAGATAGGCACAATAGAATGCAGAAATATCAAATATATAACTTGCATTTTAGATAGTTTATAGTCAACAAGAAAAACAGTTCAAGTTTCTAAAAATTAGTGAACATACTTTATTCAGACATTTCTATATGAGTATGAGTAGCAAGAAATAATGCTAGCCACCATCTATTGGGGCAAGAAAGATCTTTTCCCCACTTCTTTCCTTTAGCCAAAATTAGTGGCTCTGCTGGTCATAAGAATATGCTGGATGATCATTTGAAAGCTTTCCAACTAACCTGGATAATAACATGTCATCCAGTACAGGTATGTTACGACTTTCCAAATGGCTGTGGGGTTTTCTCCTCCACTAGGTGGCACTATGGAGGTTTAAAATAACTAGCTCACTTAGGGTTAAATCACTGCCTCTGGCCCCACAGTCCTAGTTTTGCTGCTTGCAAGGTGCTAGTCCTCTTGAGGAAAACATTTCAAAGAAAACCTACATCCCAACTCTGAACAAAAAAGAGAGTTTTAAAAGGTGCAGGAAGGATGAGCAATATTGTTGAAATGTAGGACTTCTTTCTCTCTTCACTTCAAGAATACAATGAGAGAGAATGTAATAAAAAAAATACAAATAGGTGGTGATAAAGTGAAGTGAGGTTAAATTCCTCTCCATGCTTGAATGAAGGCAATCCAATGCTATTTCCCCTAAATGATAAAATCAGAAAAAGTGTAGTAGATAGGTAGTCCTCGATTTACAACCACAATTGAGCCCAAAATTTCTGTTGCTAAGTGAAACATTTATTAAGTGAGTTTTGCCCCATTTTACGATCTTTCTTGCCACAGTTGTTAAGGGAATCACTGCAGTTGTTAAATTAGTAACACGGTTGTTAAGTGAATCTGGCTTCCCCATTGACTTTGCTTGTCAGAAGGTTGCAAAAAAGGGATCACATGACCCAAGGATAACCGTCATAAATATGAACCAGTTGGAACCATCCAAATGTAAATCACATGACTATGGGGATGCTGCAAGAGTCATAAGTGTGAAAAATGGTCATAAGTCACTTTTGGTCGCAAAAGATGATCGTGTGACTTCAGTTGCCAAGCATCTGAATTTTAATCACATGACCATTGGGATGCTGCAACGGTTGTAAGTGTGAAAAATGGTCATAAGGCACTTTTTTCAGTGCTGCTGTAACTTTGAACAGTGACTAAATGAACTGTTGTAAGTGGAGGACTATCTGTATTTATTCAGAAATGCAAACCAAATGAATCTGTTGTAGAATGATATCTTATATTTTTCCCAATATTCTTCTAGTGATGATGGTTTGTTGTGACAGTATGCATCTATGCTTCTTCGTCAGCAGTTTATCCTTATTTTGATGCAATGCAATTGCCCTTCATGAAGCAGGGCCTTTTCTGCTTTAGCCTTTCTGATTCTTGACTGCTATTCCAGGACAGATTAAATGGGCACTGAGATTATAATAATTCCAAGACTAAATGAAGACCTTCCTCCAGGCATTTGGAAGAAAAGCTGCACATAGCTATGATCTTCGCTCAGTTCATTCTTTAGTTTGGTTGCTAGTCTTTATTCGGTCCATTGCTGTATGTTAACACAGTGTTTAATATTGGTATCTTAGAATCTTTCTTGTACGATCCCAGACTTACGAACTTTTCGCCGGGCTCTAAAGACTTTCTTATTTCACCAAGCCGGGCTGGCCTAATTTTTAAATTTTTTAAATTTTTTAATTTTAATCTGAATTTTAATGGGGTATTTAAACTGTTGGGCCAAATTATTTAATTTATTTTAAATTGCTTTTAAATTTTGTATTTTGTGTTTTTACCTTTGGCTGTTCACCGCCCTGAGTCCTTCGGGAGAAGGGCGGTATATAAATTTAAAAATAAAATAAATAAATAAATAAATAAATAAATAAATAAAGAGCAGAAAATAAATTGTAAACAAAATGAATAAATGAAAAAGCAACAATATGCAAAAACAAATAATCCTCATTTAATGACCACAGGCGAGTCTGGCAACTTGGTCATTAAACAAAGCTAAGTGAAAGTGGGACTGTGATTATCTACTTTAGCTTTCTTTGGCTTTACAGACGGGCAAAAGTTGTAAATGCGAGGATCGGTCGGAAATTTACTTCTTCATCGGCATCAAAATAGTGAAAATGAGGCAGTCACTAAACAAGGACTGTTTGTAAAATGAGACTCTTCAGACAGCAATCTAGTTAACCAATATTGAACAAACATAAATAAATGCTGTACAGGAATCTGTTAAATGAACCTAAATAAATGCAACGAGTACATTTTTTTGCTGGATAAGGAAACAGAGAAAAGTGTCCATGCAATGAAAAAAAAAGAAAAGAAAAGAAAAGACGCTCGGAGCCTTTTATCGAAGGAAAACAGATCAGAACAACACAAATCCAAGGACGCAAAGCGAAGGGGCGGGCCCCGGACCCAGAGTGGGTGGAGCTTGGGCTGAAATTGACAGGAGGTGGGCGGAGCCCCGAGCCTGGGATTTGTCATGTGAGTTTCCCATGCTTCTTGTACATACCAACCTCTGGAAGAAAGTAGGTTAGCAGTTCTCCAAGAGCGCTTGGCAGGGAAAGAAGGAGCGAAGGAAGGAGAAAGGAAGGAACGAAGGAAGGTGTGGAGACATCAGAAGGAAGACGCTTCAACCACTTCTCCTTAATCGTTGGGCGAGCTGCAAAACCCAAACAGAAGAGAAGAAACCAGCCGAGCGAGCGAGCGAGCGATCGAGGGAAACCAAACCACCCGTCCGATCCCACGCTGGAAACTTTATACCCTCCGCTCCCCGCCGTATCTATTTATTTCCCCTCCTCTCCTTCTGCAAGGAGTTTTGTTTCTGACCGTCTGCTTTTTTTCCATGCTATTTCCAGAAGAGAGATAAGAGAAGGGAACCTCGGCGTAGATAGAAGATGCGAGGTAAGAATCTCCCACGGATCCCCCCTCTCTTCATTGGCGTCCAGGTGGGAGAGGCGATCAATCGATCGCGCGCGGCCAGGCGCGATCCAGTTCCAGAGGGGACTTGCAGGGCGGGGGGATCCGAAGTGTCTCCCCTTGGGAAAGCGAAGCGAAAGTGGGAGCGTTTCTTCGGAAGCCGGTCCCACTCTGCTTTGGGGGGCGAGAGAGAGAGAGAGAGAGAGAGAGAGGATCGCCGGGTTTAAGGAGCTTAGTTCTTAGCGCTCGGTTGCGATCGCGCGCTCTCTTTTCCTTTCCTTGATTAATAAATAATCGTATTTTCTCCCGACACCCAGCTATTTCACTCGTGGGTATTATTGCTTTCCAAATGAAGCTGCCGTACTTTACAAACGAGATTTTTTTTAAAAGAAAGAAATGCAACCGATAAGCAGTTTAGCGAGCAACTAAAGGAAAAACAAACGCATCTTTGGCGGTTGAATAATAGCAAACAGGACATTGTGATATAGAATAGGAAAAGGGGTTTTAAAAAAAACGTTCTCTTCCAGATGTGCATTTTGAGCTCTCTTTGGGTTAAGCAACTTGTATTTTTAAAAAAACAACACACCACTGCATCTTAGCTGTGATTATTATTATTATTATTATTTATTATTGTTATTATGAGTTGTGGCGTAAGGAAAAATTGTGTTTGGATGCAAAGCTCATTAAAGGATGGAGATTTTTGTTTGTTTGTTTCATATAATAACATAATCTGCAGAAACTCACATCTAGCAGTTTTCTGTTGCAGAAATAGATATTAAGGAGATCAATTATTTCCACATGCAAACCAGCATGTGTTTGTATGTGTAAATCCATCACTCCACCCTCATCTCTAATCCCTTTTTATTTTATGGATTTCTTTTCCTTAAAAAAAAAAACTTTATATTACTTGGTAGATTTTTTTTAACATGACCTTGTAATTTTTCCTGCCAAGAAGTATTTTAGGCTTTATCCTGAGACAAACCCTAAAAATAATAAAGGAATAGATCCATTTGTTCATGGTGGGGTTTACTCTTCAATAAAGTTAAGGTTACCCTGTAGTCTTTTCCGGTTTCTTATCTCTATCCTGGGAAGTCATTTAAGGTATAATTTGATGAGTTCTAAAGGACTTTTGCTAGCCCCCAGCGTGAGTAAACTGGAAAGCAGAATGTAATCTGATCCGTATTATTTTCATTTGAATGCGTAAGCATGAAAGACAACATATCCAGATGTAAAACAGGTATAGATTTCAATAAGAGAGTGTTTTTTCCAATTCTAGTTCTTTGGTGTTGTAGATGAGGGACTCTGTACTTGTTCAGAGGTACTGCTGTTACATTCTATGAGCTTCGACTAACATTTTCCCGTAGGCAAAGGAATAATTTTATTTGACTTTATTTTTTTCCCATCATATCTTATGTTATTAATAAGTCCTCCTAGAAAATGTCAAATAGTTTTGTCCAATAGCTTTATACTTATGGTGCTTGAGGTCATTTTTTTTCTTTTCAATGATTTGTAAGTTGGAGACTTGAAGTATTTTATTTTGCCCGCATGTGCATGATATATGCAAGCCACATATAATTTTAGCACTTGCAATGTGGTTTTTTCCCACCTCCTTTTTCTACAATTTAATGTATACGCAAAGATTATAGAAGAGAGATAGGAGATAGAGAATGCAAGCATGTCTGAAATTAATGCTTGGAAAGCAAGGATGGGATGAAGAAAAGAATAGCAGAAGACTTTTTTTTAAAAAAAAATATTTCAATAAATAATAAAGTTCCTATTCTGTTCGGCATTCCATCCAATATGTGAAAAGTTCGATTTTGTGTGCATGCAGATATCCATGTACGTATTTCAAGTTGTCCTTCCTCTGATTAGAATCAGTGCAGTGGGGAGCTTTGAATGTGTCCAGCTAATAGAAAAGGAAGGGAGGAGAGAAAGTCGTCTAGGCCGTGATTTTTTGAGATCTTACGGTGGCAATTGATCAACATAATCAGGAAGGAGGAACCATTTTGCATAAACAACACTGTAGAAAGTAAGCAAAACCATGACACCCACTTTTCAGAACTGTCACTCTCCAACCACTCCGTTCTCCCCGTCGTTTCGATTGTGGCGGCATAGAGGTGTATCATTAATAAAATAAATAAACAAATAAAGGAACACCTTGAACCGGCCTTGGGCTAATGGTGCTTTGACACAAAGCTGCGTCCCTCCCGAGCTCCGAGACAAGTGCTGCCCGTTTTGGCCTGTCCTCCTGTCCCACCCTTGCTTAGCTGATGAATCATTCCTTGAGCCAAATCATCCATTCTTTCATCGCACAACAATATTTTTGTTGTTTTTCCTCCTTTTCAGTTCATGCCGTCTGCTGACCCATTTTAAGCAGGGATGGGAAACGCATACCTGAGTATAACATATTTCAACCTTGGCAGGTTTCCGATGGGTGGACTCCAACTCCCAGAATTCCCCAGCCAGCCAATTGGCTGGGGAATTCTGGAAATTAGAGTCCACCCTTTAGTAATTTACCAAGATTCAGAAACTTAGCTTAAAAGAAAATCTTGCTGAACTCCTGTATCTTTGCTAAGAAAAGCTGCTTAAGATCGAACTGAATGATTGAGGCCAAAGGTAGCCTTGAACCCATTTCTCTGCCTAGGAGGGAATGAGCAAAATTGGACCAACATATAATTTAATTAATGCTTGAAGAACAGTTCTTTGTAATTCCAAACCTGTCATGTTGCAGCATCAGAGATGGGGGAAGTCATTTCTAATTTTGCTTTTGGCATAGAACACCATTGAGTGGCATTATTGTGTCACTCTCGGAAAATAAAGGGACTAGTTTTATTTATTAAATTTGTAAGCATCCCAATTCCACATGGCTGACCAGCTTGCTGGACTCAGTTCCTTATTCTGAGTTTTTGTTTTCTGGTTGTATGTAAAAAAAATGGACTAGGAAGAAGGAAATTATATAAACCCATGGCTTGCCTGATCAAATGCCAAAATAAATTATGTCATATTCTTTCCCCACCTCCGAGCATAATTTCCTTTTATATCTTTTTCCTATCCTCCTTCCAGATCTAAATCTTGTACCTTCTGCAGCCTTTTGCATGTCTTTTGCAGTGTAGATGATGTAGAACGGGGCCAATTTTTCAAATTTCTAATTCCCAGTTTGGGAGCAGATTAGCATTTGAGGATATGGTTCTTCTGCCCATCCCTGAACATCACTGCAGAGGCAGATGCACTGCTTTTCCGGTGTGCGTGCTTCGTTGGTGTTTGTCTGGAGTCCTACAAGTTCCGCCATTTTTCCTCTCCAGCGGCCATTTTAATCTGCAGCCTGGGTCTGCCTTGCTGCTCTCAACCATCGCTGCAGTGAAGAGAAAAGGCATTGGGGTGGGGAACGATTGCAGTGTGAGGGGATTAAGGATGAAATGATGTAGGAATTGGGATGGACAATGGGATTCTGGAGAAAATGTGCTCTTTCTAAACTTAGAAGTTTAGATTAGGTGCAAACCAGCATGTGAGCAACTTGTACAATGCAAGAAAACATTGTGTATCCGATGTTAGGGAGATGGAAAGAAAGATGGAAAGAAAACAAACATTTCTCTCCACATAAATCTCTTGTTTCAGTGTAATAATTGCAGATGGTAATGCTATAATCAGTAAAAACCAAGAATATATCTTAGTGCCATCTTGTACCTAGTTAAGGAGCAAAAATCCACATCCCTATAGCTCTCAATGTGCCTTTTTCATCCTTCCAATCATAGCTAGCAAAATATTTTTATGGTGCTTTTTCATTACGAGCAGAAAAGGGCAATGCGTTGGAGGGCAAAGGTTCATTTTTAATGTTCCTCTTTAACATGCAGTTTTTTAAAACCATTTTATTTATTTTATTTTATTTTTTTGTTCTTGCGTTAGACAGTTGCGTTTGAACTAGATTATTGCCCTTGGGGAACAGGGTGGCCACAAAGAGATGATGTAGAATTGTGTTCAATGTTGGGCTGCCCCTCAAAAAGTCTGGCTGAAATTTCCACAGAAAAATGAATGCAGGGTTGGTTCCTTCAAGCAAAGCTTTTGCATTTTCTCTCCACATTGGTACAGAATAAGATTTTTGCTAACTTGAGGGAGAACGCTTGCAGTCAGTCTTCTAAGAAAGTTAGGATAACAGTTTGAAAAGCTTTAAAACATGTTGATCTGTTCTGAGATTCAGAAGAAAGGAAGTGGAGCATAACTGGGTAGAAAGGCGGATAATTAAGCTTCTTTTGCTCATCCCAAGAGATGTTGGAACATCACTGCATTGGCCTTGATGTGAAAATGTGAATTATGTGCAAACTGTTGGCTCTTAAGTTGTTAAAAAAACAGAATAAGGATGTGAATAGGGAGGTTTGTTTCTGTTTAGTCACTTACCGGGACTTTCACACCTGAATTTGATCCTGAGAGTTGGGAAGAAGGAAGACTAAATGTGGAGAGCCAGAGACATCTATGGGGAGCGGGGGGAAAATGAAGATACGGTCTCATACTGTATAGGTAGGTATACCTGTATAGGTAGTTCTCAATTTATGACCACAAATGAGTCCAAGATTTCTGTTGCTAGGCGAGACATTTGTTTAATGAATTTGGCCCCATTTTACAGCTTTTCTTGCCACAGTTGTTAGGTGAATCACTGCAGTTGTTAAGTTAGTACCATGGTTGTTAAGTGAATCTGGATACCTCACTGACTTTGCTTGTCGGAAGGTTGCAAAAGGTGATTACATGACTCCGATTGTTTGGCAACATGACATTCAGATGTTTGGTAACTTGTCTCATATTTATGACGGTTGCAATGACTTTTGCAACCGTCATAAATATGAGACAGTTACCAAACATCTGAATTTTGATCACATGAGGATACTGCAATGGGGTGAAAACCAGTGACTTTTTTCAGTGCCGTTGTAACTTTGGACAATCACTAAACAAACTGTTGTAAATCAAGGACTACCTGTAATTGTTTTTTTAAACGTGTGTCCCAGCCATCATCTTGATCTTTTTGCCCTCCTCTGGATTCCTCTGTTTAGTATATAAAACACTGTTATCCAGTTTGACAATAGACGGGAATATTCAAATTTAAATTCAGTCTTTCAAGTTTACAATAAACGCTAAGTACAAAAACCGAATGCTAATTAACTTGTAAATGTCGAACAGATGAGATTTTTTTCCCCTCTCCTGTGGTAGGATCCAGACACATTCAAATAATAGGAAATAGAGGTACCATACTTTATTTAATAAAGATACATTGATAGGGTGAACAGAGGGATTTAAGATATAAAAGGAGGAGAAGGATAATCCTAATGCTGAAGGATAATCCTAAAGTATGGAGACAACCTTCCAGTTTCCATACAAGAGGGTTAAGATTTTGCTGCTAGATGGAGCAGTGGTAATTGTTGCAAATGTCAGGAGCCCAATTTCTCACTTATATTCTGCCAGGAAGCAAAAGCTAAGGCTTTAGGAAGGCTTTTAACATTCCTTTGATAGGTTGCATCCCCCTGAATACCTGGCCCCTCCCACACATGTGTGTCATCATTTTTAGTTGCCCACCTCCCCAATAATAGGAAGTCAGAAGAAAGAATCGCCCTAACCATAATTTAGAGCAGTGTTTCTCAGTCACAGCAACTACTAAAACACATGAACTTCAACTCCCAGAATTCCCTAGCCAGCCAGCTGGCTAGGGAATTCTGGGAGTTGAAATCCATCCATTTTAATTGTTGCTGAGATTGAAAAACACGGCTCTAGGGGACCAGGGCAATTTAGTAAATATAGGTTTTGTTTTTTAAACAAAATAAAACAAAAGAAAACATTCAGTGACAGCATCTAAGGGGACAGTATCTCTGAGATCACATAAAAGGTTTTGTGTGACTCCTTTGTGTCACAACTCTTGTGTAGAACATTTCAAGCGTTGTATTACCACATTTTTCAGAAATATTTATTTACTTATTTCTACCTTATATTTTATTGGTTTATATATCCTGCCTTATTAATGTATTTATAGCCCCACTGACTAACAAGTTATCCCCTGACATCATATCTAGTTTAACTTAATATTTGAAGTTCGATATTACAGTAAAAGTGAGTAGAGGTAATCCTTGATCATTTGCAATTCTTCAACAGGCACCCCCTCCCCCAAAGATGCAGTAGTTATGACCCGATTTCAAAGTTACGGCAACCACATCTTCCCCACACTCATATGATTGACTGCAATTTCTGTCATTTTTTGTTGGTTTCCAGCATTTAATTCCAGCTTTCGAATAATAACATCTACCTTGTTTCCTTGAAAATAAGACTGGATCTTATATTAATTTTTGCTCCAAAATACACATTAGAGCTTATTTTCTGGTTGGGTCTTATTTTTGGGAAAATATGGTATTAGGTATAATGGTTTGCTTAACAACCATTGGAAAAAAATATAATAAAATCGGGTCTGGTCATATGGTGATCCACTTAATAACTGCATTGACTTCTGACCATAATTCCTTGGTCAATTATGATTGTAAGTTGTATGATAAAGGTTCTTGATACATGTATCGGGAAGATGCACATCAGCACAAGAGGTTGTGACACATGAAAAGATCTATGGAAGTTCCCCATCCAGAATGGTCATTTCTAAGCGTGTTGGGAATTGCAGTCAAAGGCAGTATTTCTCAACTTTGGCCACCTGAAGATGTGTGGACTTCAATTCCCAGAATTCCCTAACCAACCATGCTTCAACTCCCAGAATTCTGCTGGCTGGAGAATTCTGGGAGTTGAAGTCCACGCATCTTCAAGTTGCTAAAATTGAGAAATATTGCTGTAAAGACTAAAATACTCTTTAAGTTTCCTTTACTGGAAAGGCAGCAGGATTTCCTTTTGGGTAAATGTGCTCAGAATTTCAGTTCGTGTTTGCTGTCCTATTCACTTTACGGGATTATGCTGCAAGTTTTCAATTACAAATGCCTTTATTTGAAAGAAATCACACTGAACACAGTGAGGTGTTTTTTTTAGTAAATATGCAGAAGGTATTATACTGTATGCCAGCATTTCTCAACCTTGACAACTTGAAGATGTGTGAACTTCAATTCCCAGAATTCCCCAGCCAGCCATGCTGGCTGGGGAATTCTGAGAACTGCAGTCCACACATCTTCAAGTTGTCAGGTTGAGAAACACTGAAATAGATTGACTCTGCCCATGTATTGTTAAGCCGTTTAGCTATCCTGCAAGCTTCCTCCTTAGCTGGCCTAGCTGCAGCCTAGAAGTACTACTTACCTAACAAAGTTGTTGTAACTCTTGCGGGGATAATCTATTGGTAATATTTTGAGGATTTGGAAGAGCAGGATTTGAAACGTATTTCAATTTCTAGGTGCCATTTATTTTTATTTATTGCAAACAATGACGTTAATGATGCTCCCAAATATCAACCAAGCATAGAGTTTAGTCTAGGGGTATCAGAACCTATTTTGCTCCAGAGGGAACAAAACCTGTCCCTGCTTCACTATTACCTTTCTCGAGAAGTTCGTCTTGTAGCCCTTTCCACTCTTATCTTTCCTAGAGATTGGAAAACACCGTTTCTGTACATGTGGAACGTTCATAGAATTGTCGTGAAGAAAAGCAACACAATTCCTTTTACCCAAATTTTCAAGAGAAGAGAAGGCAAGAAGGTTTTGAGAGAAAGAGCTTGACCAAGGCAGTTGTCCCAATACAACAGAGGTCTCCAACCTTGGCAACTTTTAGCCTGGAGGACTTCAACTCCCAGAATTCCCCAGCCAGAAAAGCTGGGGAATTCTGGGAGTTGAAGTCCTCCAGGCTAAAAGTTCCCAAGATTGGAGATCCCTGCAATACAACATCAGTATTGACAGCACATTTTCAAGGAGTAAATCTTGATTTCTAGATTCCCTGTTTTTCATTGTTTGGGAATCTAGAAAAATGGCGTCGCCTGTCAAATTTCCTTGCCTTTTACACAAACTCATTGACTTGACAGGACCATAGCTCTCTTTCCCACTTGCAGCCTGGCTGTTGCTTAAGCAAACAAGCTGGCTGAGTAGGCAGCAGGAATCCAGCCTATTGAAAGGTGTACAGTATGTGAGAAATTATTAAAAAACACAACAAAACCACAATGGAGTAGATTGGGCCTCTCTTTCCCCTATCGGAATTCCTAGGAGTCCTGAGATGTTTCCGGTGTGTATGTGTGTGCAAACATGTGTACGTGTTAATTTGCTTGGTGCGTTCAGTCGGGGATCTCTTTATCCAGGGAACAAAGCGGATGGTCTCCCTTGCGGGTTCGTAAGAGATTTACAACATGCTCAGGCAGATTTCAGATTATTTAAAGCTAGGCTGGCTGATTGGGATCTGCAAATAGGGGAGGGGGAGGATTGTAGCCAAATACAGATTTCAGCATCTCACTTATGCCTTCCTGTCAGTTGAACCATTCCAAAAAATCAAAACAAATTCGTAAACTGAAGATGGATGTCAAGGATTTGACCTTTGGTCTCTTGATCTTTTACCTGAAGCATGTGTCTTTTGCAACTCTTCGGGTCATTCTATGGTGGGGTTCTTTTAAAAATTCAGTAGGTGTCCAAGTTCTGCCCACTCTTCTTTTTTAAAAAAATTGCAAGGGAGATTATGGTTTCTGATTATTATTATTTTTTTGTCTGTAGGCAAAAGGTGACACAGAAGTGCGTCAGCAACAGGGCAAGGACACAATATTGTGGGCAAGTGATTGACGTGGAGTGACTTGGGAGGCTACTTTAAATTAATGTTGAGTTTTGTTTTGGGCTGGTACGGGAGATCCACATTCCCGTATTCCCAACGTTTTATTGCAGTTTGGATAGAGCAGTGTTTCTCAAGCAGGTCCACTTTAAGATGCATGTACTTCAAATCCCAGAATGCCTCAGCCTGGTGGGGGAATTCTGGGAGTTGAAGTCCATGCATTTTGAAGTGGCTAAGTTTGAGGAATATTGGAATAGAGAGTTCGTTTTTGAAACCGGATAGCGGTTTTAGTGAAACGGGGGTGAAATAGTCCTGCTATAAATCTTTGAAATTCATCTTATGGTCAAGGGACATGCTTAGCATCACACTATGCTTTATGTAGTTAATGCCTCTGACCTATTTTACAGGGTTGTTGAACATAATTATTCCTGTAATGAGGGTGGTACCTCAGAAATATAGGGCTAATAAGGTAACAATGACTGGAATTAGTACTGTAACCCAGGTTCAAACCCCTACTCAAATATGGTGAAATGGATTAGAGTCGTTTCTCTCCCTATTCTGTCCTACACTTAAAGGCTGTTGAGTGGATAAGGCTGGAAAACTACTTACACTTTCTTTAGCCTTCCTTAGGTATGATAAAAACATAATACATACATTTATGAAGTTAAATAAGTCTAAAAAGAAAAGTCCCATACGTTTTAATATGATTTATTAAATTTTGAAAGTGTGAATAAAAGATAAACAAGGAAGAAAATAGAAAAAAAAGAAAAACGGACAAAAAGCAAGAAAAAAGGGAGAAAAAAAGGGAGAAGTAAAGAAAAAAGAAAGAGAATGCTTTCCAACTTTCCTTGGTACAATATAGATAAAAAATACAACTAACTCTTATTCTGAAATTAACAATATTACTTCTCTGATCCCCCATTAATTCTAATGGTTGAATCCCGAAATCCAAAATTAAATTGCTCTTAGTTTCTCGCAAGAAGTCCACTTAACAGTTCAGCACTGTTTCTTACAATACAGCCAGATACCTCTTCATTCCATACCTTAGCTCATTTTCTATAAATTCATCTCTAAATCTTCAGCTCTCCTTATTAAATCAGCAAAGATGCAACTGGCAAAAATACCTAACAACATAAATATAAAATTCCCTTTTCCATTTAGTCTATGTTCCCCTCATTCCTCCATTCACAATTAAACATTACCAAAAAAAGAAATTAAAAACTATTAACTACCAAAAATTATCACCCCTTATATCAAAAACTAACCCATTAGACATTTCTGAGAGAAGCACTATCTAATTCAGATAACCATTCAATATCACCAGAATTCAGAATTCATTATTTAACTAGATAAAACAATGAAAGAAAAGCCCCATTTCAACTAGACTGGCCCATCCAATACCTCCAATAAGAAGGCTATCTGAGGGCATTAAATGAATAATTTCTGTTCTGGAGCTTCTGGGGAATCTAGCAATTCAGAAATATATGAAAATTGTCTGTACGAATATTTGCATAATGCGTAGAATCTATTCTTTACTGCATTGTTAGGGGACAGCTGAAAATATATAAGAGCTCTGAATTTCAGTCTGCAATCAACAATATCTATTTTCCCCTTTAGAAATAAATGTAAAAAGCTCCAGTTTTCTAGCTGTTATTAAGAAACAAAAACACATTAGAAAGTAATCCACAAAATGGCCAAAGCTGGGATATGGTGATAGTTTTTGCTTACAGCATTAGACTTGTTTAAATCACTGAAGAAAAGCCATGATGTTCTTGCAGTGCTGAGGACTAGAAACCTGTGGGTTTTTTTAAAAAAAATATAATTTTATTGCTTCATTATGTTTCCTAATTCCCAGTTGCCAAAGATTGATTTTTCAGTGTTTTGTTTATGATTTTCTCATTGTAGGAGGGGAACCATGTTAGCCTGCAACAAGGGTGGGTTCTAAAATTTTTTACTACCGGTTCTGTGGTCGTGGCTTAATTTG
This sequence comes from Pituophis catenifer annectens, assembly GCF_029215685.1. Lineage (NCBI taxonomy): Eukaryota > Metazoa > Chordata > Lepidosauria > Squamata > Colubridae > Pituophis > Pituophis catenifer. Next base: position 335,549,654 of record NW_027256881.1, read on the forward strand.
TGGGCGTGGCTTGATGGTCATGTGACAATTATTTAGGATTTAGCAGAGGTACTGGTCTACCAGGCTTTTAACTGCTTGCAGAGCTGTACCGATCTACCCATTTATTTTTTGCAGGCACTGATCTACTCATTTATTTTTGCAGGTACTGATCTACTCATGTATTTTTGCAGGCACCGGTCTATTTATTTGTTTTCTTTTAACACTGATCAGCTGTAGGGCGGCCCTTTGAAGCCCCACGGCAACAGTTTAAACAGTTTTTTTTCCCTCTAGCCATCAGCTGGGACTCAGGAGGCACCAATAGATTGGGGGTGGGGCCAAATAAAAGAAGAATAATGTGGGGGGTGGGGGGGGCCGGGGGGGCAGAACCGGTTCGGTTACGTCATATCGTCATCGCTACCGGCTCGGGAGAACTGGGCCGAACCGGGAGGAACCCACTACCAGCCTGCATGAAAGCTTATGCCTTTTCGTCAAAGTTAGTTGTTGGGAAAAGGATGATCTTCCCAGCATCTTACAAGAAGAGAAAGAAATGAGTGACAGCAGATTTGTAGAACCTTAAAAACTGGCAAAATACGAAAGAGAGTTTTGTTTTGTTACATGCTCTACAAAGTAAGAGTATCTGAGTATAGGTTTGTTTATTTATTTATGTGTACAATATGGCTTCTGTAGTGTAGGTTTATACCTATATAAACTATAGGTTTCCCATGTAAACTTCCCCATATCTTTAACATTGGTTTGAACTGCGGGGTTAGGGTTTCTTATGAAATCTTACAACGACTGCAGTTTTCTTGGCAAAAAATTTCGGAAGCTGTTTGCCTTTGCCTTCTTCTTAGGGATGAGAGAAAAGGAGAGACTGGCCCAAAGTCACTCAGTTGGCATTTGTACCAAAGGCAGGACTAGAAATCATAACCTCCCCATTTTTGGCCTGGTGCCTTTAACTACAGCATCAAACTGGCTCTCTCAAATTATGTACCTCTTCCTTTCTGATACTCCTTATATAACAGACCTTATGCAACCTTACCTTTGTACAGTCATTCAGTTTTAATTTGATCTTACTTCTCTCTCCTTCACTGCTTCTTGTGGAATTTTCTCTTGTCTTTAATTTGTATTCCACTGCAGTTCCTATCTCATCCCTTGGCAATAAATCTAACCTAAATTGATTCTTTTGTTTTACCAGGAAAAGTTGGGTCTTGGATCATATAGGTTGTCCTCAACTTACAACCACAACTGAGCCCCAAATTTCTATTGCTAAGTCAGTGAATTCGTTGTTAAGTGAATTTTTCCCCATTTTACAACCTTTCATGCCACAGTTGTTAAGTGAATCACTGCAGTTACTAAGTTAATAACACGGTTCTCAAGTGAATCTGGCTTCCCCCATTGACTTTACTTGTCAGAAGGTTGCAAAAAGGGATCACATGATCCCAGGACACTGCAACCCTCATAAATAAAATATGAGTTGCCAAGCATCTGACTTTGAATCATGTGACCATGGGGATGCCACAATGGTCATAAGTGTGAAAAACGGTCGTAAGTCACTTTTTTCAGTACCATTGTAACTTCAAACGATCACTAAATGAACTATTGTAAGTCGAGGATTACCTACATTTGTATTTCTACATCCCACCCTTACTTCAACAAGTGGTTGTTTTTACCCTTCTGTATCATTGTTTTTTAACTTGGCAACTTTAAGATGTGTGGACTTCAACTCCCAGAATTCCCTGGCCACCTATTTCCTAGTGATGCTGGCTGGAGAATTATGGACATTGAAGTCCAGATATCTTACCTTATCCTGTACTATTTTTGTGCCACAGCTTTATCTCATCATTAAATTGATCCAAGAAAGCTTCATGGCTGAGTGATGTTGGTTTCCCCAGTTTGTTTACATTTCAGTTGCTTCATCCACGATTGCTTAAATATATTTAATGGAAATTGATATGATCTTTCCCTCCCAGACTAATAAGCAAACTGGAAAATAATTATCCTTTCGATTGCACAGTCCTTTAATATCTACAGTGGGCAGTGTATCTCACTGTACCAAAATGCGTTTAAAAATCTAAATCTTTCCAATTAAAAAAAATTAAATGCACATTAGATAAGGTATGTCGCTATAGATGCACTTTGGGGGAAAACCGATGTTTTAAAATGTGTTCCAATTCAACATTTTATGCAGATTTAATCTTCCCCCTTGCAAATTAATATGGGATTGGAACACAGGGAAAAAATTAGTTTGGCATCCCTCAAATATTTATTTTGGCACAGTGCCTCCTGTGCATTGCTATAATTTCCCAACTCGCCTGATTTTAGGGTGCTTGTCCAGCTTTATAGGATGTGATATTTTCTAGGTGGAGACATCTATAACTTACAAAGGAAATCAGCATGATAACATGGCTTTGGAAGCTGCCAAAGGAACCTATGTCTCCACCAAGCCCAGGGAACATTCACCATCCACTGAGATTAAGAAGAAAGAAAAAACATTAGTGGTTACACTGTACTGCAGACATGAGAGATTTTTGTGCTGTCTGAGCTTGGCAGATGTTTTGTTACCGAAGTAGGTAACATCATCAGTGCTAAAAGGAGTGGGGTTTGCTCTCTTTTTACATACTAGTACTAGCATGGCTGACTCAGGAATTCTGGGAGTGGAAGTCCACAGGTCGTAAAGGTGCTATAGTTTCCCACTGCTGTCCTAGATTCACAGCTGTTGCTTGAAGAGCCGGTGGCAGCTGTGGCTAGAAAAGCAGAGACTTGAACTTGATTATTTAAATCAATGTTTCTCAACCTTGGTAACCTTGGTACCTTCCCCATGCTGGCTGGGGAATTCTGGGAGTTGAAGTCCACCTGTCTTACAGCTGTCAAGTTTGAGAAACAGTGATCCAAGTGGCTGCTTTTCAGTCCAAGGCTGTGCTCCCACAACATACTAATTCCTGGAGTTGGGCTAGCAAAACACAATTGCTGTACTTAAATAACAAGCTAGGCCAAGAAAATAAACCCTATTACAGCTTATTATGTCGGCCTCATTCGTGCAACGTGCTGCGATAATAGCTGTGTTTCTAGACTGAAGCATAGAGCCCCCTGCTTCTTGGAATGTGTTGTGCAAGTACATTTTTAACTTCTATGATTCCAGTATGATGCTAATCTGTGCCTGGTTGTCCATTCAGAAAAAGATGTTCACCTACTTGGATCTTTGGAGATGATATAGCAAGGCTCTAATATTTGTCACAGATTGGCATAAAACCAGCATTTGGAGATTTGGCACAATTATTTGAGATCTCATGGCTATATGAATTACTTCATTTTCCAAGAAGATGTTATCTTGTTTTAAGCTACTATGCACTTCATACTAGCAACAGCTGCCTGAATCTATTTATGAGATGCCTTTATTAGGGTTGCTCAGGTTTTAAACTTACAAGCCTTCCTTAGAACTACTCCAAGTAGAACCGAGAGCAAAATAATATAAGCTAATTTCATTCATCACAGTAAGACAGGGGTGTCAAACTCAAGGCCCAGAGGCCGCATCCGGCCTGCGGGATACTTAGATCTGGTCCACGGGGCCACCCTGGAAACAGCGAAGGACTGGCCCACAGTGCCTCTGCCAGCAAAAATGGAGCTCGGGAGGGCCATGTGCGGCTCTCCTGAGGTCCATTTTTGCTGCCAAAAGGTTGCAGGAGGCCGTCACAGCCAAAAACGGAGCTCAGGAGCCCATTTTTGCTGGCAGAGCACTTGGGCCACCACAGGCGCCCCCGACAGGAGTGAGGTCAAGATGGCCACGCCCACCTTGGCCACGCCCATCCCCCCCCCCCGAGGTCAAACACAATCCTGATGCGGCCCTCAATGAAATCGAGTTTGACACCCCTGCAGTAAGCCATACTTCAGTTGTGATTTGTTGAATAAACTGTAATGGCAGAGGTCACATATTATACTAAAGTGTGAGTCACCGAACCACTGTTGGCTGGGTTCATACAGCACAGCAAACTTAATATTAAACAAATCACATTACGGTGTGTGAACCCAGTCACAAGCTATACAACACGGTGTCTGATGAGTGGGCAAGGACAAGCATTCTGACATTTGCTCAGCTTTCTGTTCTCCTCCCACACAAACAATCACTCCTGGTTGATCCCATATTTTCTTAATTTCAGTTACCTAATTTCAGAAAGGAGGTATCAGTTTATGTTGCTGATGTGACCTGTGATATAGACTTCTTAGACGTCATTCAACAATCATGTGGTTGGATTTTGATCTTGATGATCTAGAATTATCTTCTGCTTGTCCTACCTTAGAACTCATATATATTCAGTATGCATTGCTGGGTATCATCTAAGATACAGTTAAACTGCCTGTGACTCAGATAGCTGAAACGGGGGGGGGGGGGGGAATCACACCTCTGGCATTTATCCATGCTCAGGAACCATTCTGAAGATGTTTTCAAGGCATGCCAAATTTTACCCCATGGCATCTTTAATACAAATCAGGGTCAGAATTTTCAGTGCATGCATCTATGGTTTCTTTAATATCCGAAAAATACCAGGTTCTAGAATACCGATCTAGAAACGTGCCAGGTTCTAGAATAATAATCTAGAAAAGTGCCTGGTTCCAGGATGCTGCTCTAAAAGACTACAAATTCTCCTTCTTGATTTTAAAGTAGTGTTTCCCAACCATGGCAACTTTCAAATGTACAGTCTTCAACACCCAGAATCTTCAGCAACAGTCATGCTGGTTGGGGAATTCTGGGTACTGAAGTCTTACACATCAGGAAGAGGCCAAGCGTGTTTTTTTGGGGGAGTGGGGTTCAGAATGGGAAGTAATTGTGTATTTCCTGAGACAAAAAGAGGCTGGAGCATGAGTGATAGTGGGACCATATGAATTTGTGAGACTACGCTGCAGAGTCTCCACAGCAAGAGGGAAGTTGAAATGTGGACTTTTAGGGCATTTTAAAATAGTTTCTAAAATAAAATGTTTGAAATGGTTATATAGATTACTGTCTATAAACTATGGATGAAATGGGAGGGAGGATGGAGTTAATGGAAGAGTGATAAACAAAAAAGGCCAAATGCACTAGTTACAACATAGTTCTTTCTCCACTTACCAACGTGTTACTCCACGAGTCTCGTCCTCTTGAATCCCTGATGATTCCCCCAACTGTGAACAGGCAGAATTCTAAGTCTTAATTGAGACTTCCTTCCCCTCCTCTGCTCTACAGCATTGATCCACCACACATTTCTGCAAAGCATTGTGGGCCAGAGACCTATTTTTTCCCAGGATTCCTGCTGGCCAATTAAGCCTGGTGCCCGTGAAAATGCATCAGAGGGATAGTTGATTGGAAAGGACAATGATGTTTTGCCCTCCCTTTGCAAAGCAAGCTGAGTTTCTAGTCCTTTCGGGAATTAATGAAACCATGATGAGGTCAAAGATTCTGTTCTGATGAGCTGAAGGTCTTTTGACGTTCACACAAATGTTGTCCTTCCTCTTCCAACTGAGAGCAGGTCATTTCTGCTGTGTGCCTGCTGGTTTGGACACAATCCATGATTCAGGGGCTCCAAGGCAGAGATATTAAGCTCGGCTGCACTCATAGAGGTATAATCTACTTCTACCACTATCTTGCACATATTTCTCTTCCCACCGAAACCTTGGGCTTTGTACCCAAGGTCTTCTGGCCCAGCCATCTGCTTCCCACAGGAGAAGCTTTCAGTTAGTTGTCTTCTGGATGTTGAAGGACTACAATTCCTAAACTTCTCTTCCAGCATGGAAATGGTTGTCCCAGCATATCTGGAATAGCCTGTATGATAGATAAAATATCTGAGAAATAACTTCCATCCATGTGGATCAGCTTGTGCAATTCAGTACTTGGATTGGGTGGAAGAAGTTCACCTTTCATTCCTTTTTATAGTAAAGATACAAATGTCTGTTTTCATTCTGAAGCTCTTTCCAAAACAAGTAGTGCCCAGGTCTAAAAATGGAGGAAACTACCAATTTTATTTTGACTTTAAGTCCCCCCTCCCTCCCCCCATTATTTTATCTGCCCTCTGTCTAAGCCCGAGGTCGGGAAATATGACTCTTTTATGACTTGGGGACTTCAACTCCCAGAATTCCTGAGCAATCCATGCTGGTTCAGGAATTCTGGGAGTCAAAGTCCCCAAGTCATAAAGGGACCATTGTTCCCCACCCCTGATCTAAGCGGACAATTGCCATGTTGGACCTTCTGTGGTCCAGCACATGTTGGCTTCCATCTTGGTCATGAGAGAAAATAAACCACAACAAGGCCCCTCTTCCACTGTGGAGGGGAGTTGTTCTTCCTCACATTAGCAAAATGCCAGGGTGTGCCCAGATGACACTTCCCCGGGCGGGGCTGAAGGGTTAGTTTGTCATGGCCCCCCCACCCTGTTTGTTTATAGGAATACCATTGGGTTGGCACAGGGGGATGGCGGGGAGGAGGCGAAGAAAGCTTGTGAGGGTGAGTTGGCAGGCACGCCCTTGGCTGCTTCGCCTAGCTTTGTAGGAATGTGGATCGGCTGCTACAGCTAGTGCCAAGACCTTACCTGAGTGAGGGCGTTGCCTGCTCCCTCTAAACCTTTGGGTGTTGACACCCAGGAGCTTCAGCTCATCTCTTGGCCTTTGGGAAGCTGAAATTTTCCAGCCTTGGCCATAGTTACTTGGCAAAGGAAGGAATGTTGGGGTCTTCCCATTCTGAGTTTACCCAGCATTGTAGACTAGATTTAATTCCAGTTGCGTCATTTGAGGTCTAGCATCCGGTGCAAGTCAACCAATATGAATCACAGATGCATTCACTTATAGAAGCCACCATGATGTATAGAGATGGTTAGCTTTGATTATTTGTTTAAGGAAGGGATTAAGGAGTAATGCTGAGGTGGAGAACACATCTCAGTGTTGACTACATGAAATCTTCTGGATGGATTTGCCCTACAGGCTACACCAAGCTAAAAATGGAATTGAGTACTTAGTATTTCAACATGCTGCGGGAATCCAGACATTACATTAAGATGTCTTGTGGTTTTTTTTTTCCTTTGGGCTTAGTATGATGCGAGATCAATCACTGTAGTTTATGAATCTGGATTTGGGTTTACTGTACTGTATGAATGCAGCCTATGTATTGGACTTGGAAGATGTAGGTCAGTCCTCCTATCTCAATAGTTACAAGGAAATTCATGGAGAGAAATCAAGATGCTGATTGAAACTGTAAAATCAGTTTCACTTTTTCATGCATATAGCAAGGCTTTAATTGCAAGCTGCAACCACCATCTTAACTTTTTTTGACCGCCTGTCTTGAAGATGCCCTCATACTTTGCTACCGAATAGCAGATGAGGCAAATATCTTTCTGTTTAGGCCTAGAAGAGCTCCTATAATGCCAGGGCTAATAGTCCATTTTCTTGCCAAGATCCCGTTCTTATCTGCAGCAGGATCCTCTTTGATAACTTTGGCCATTTTCACACTAGTGTCTTCAGAGTTAGCCATGTATGTTGATGCAGAACCTGTTCTTATTGCTCCTAGTTTGGCCCAATGATAAGTTAGGTGACTCCAGCATGGTGACTTCAATTCCAAGAATTCCACAGCCAGCATCTTCTATCTAGCATCTTACTATCAACACTGTGATGATAAGGATAATAATGAATGCAGACTTTTTATTACCCAAATGATGCTGGAAATCACACCAGTGAGGAAATCGCCATGGCTGGGGTCAGAGGCCTCTCCTACCCCTTTTAATCTTTCTGTTCTTTTTCTCTTTATCGCCTTCTCTGTTTCCTGCTGGCTGCTAAGAAGGAGTGGGTCACTCTTGTTAGACCCCCGAACTTTGTAGGAGGCAAATAAAATTAGACTCAAGGCACATAGATGACCCATTCCTGCCCTCTGCATTTTTGGGAGATCGTGTATTCTATTCCTTTTGGCCCTCCCATTCTGAGAACAGTCCATAAATTCATGATATTTCCATCTATAGTATCTTCTGCAGTATCTTCCATTAGGAGGATCAGAGGACAGGGGATAGTTTGAATGGCATTTCTCCAAAATGACACCTTTCAGTAAAATTAGAATCATCATTTTCATAACCCCCAAACGAGCATGAGTTAGAAGTATCAGGTTGGAGGTGTGAGATATTTCAGATATAAGCTGCTGAAGTTGGCTGCCTGTTTCTTATTGTGGGAAGTTGTATCTTCAAGTGGGCAGTGGGAATACGTCTTCATTTTCATGCCCACATGGTTATTGGCAGTATGATGCATCTAATGCCTTTCAAGGCCAGTCCTTTATTAGCATGAGAAGAATCTGCTCAGTTAAATTGAGAACCTTCCTTGCTTATGGTTATGTTTCCAAGATAGTTTAACGAACTTGCAAGAATGACAACCTTCCCCTATTATTTGCCTTTATCCCATGAATATGGAGGATTCGTAGTTTAGCTTCCTTTAAAAACACATACAAACATTTGAAGCAGCTTCATGCAGTGTGAAGCCACATAATTATAACAAGAAGGGAAGGGAGTAGCCTGTTGTCTCCTGGCTGTATTCGCACAGGGTAATAAAATGGGAATTTGGCCAAGATAAACTTGGTTGGTGTAAAGTATAAACCACATTTTTCAGACTTGGCAATCTTAAAATGTATGGGCTTCAAGTCCTAGAATTCCCCAGCCACCTATGCTGGCTGAGCAATTCTGGGAATTGAAGTCCATACATCTTAAAAATTGCCAAGTTTGAAAAACATTGGTGCAAATCTTGGTTAGCTGTGGAGGATTTAGCATTTCATATGGATTAAGCCTGTTTACTTAATATGGAGGTCATTTGATTTCCCAAGTGGGGCTCATAAACTCCACATTTGAAAATATTTTTTTCTGGATCGCTAACCTCTATTGGACATATATCGGTCCAGAAAAGTTTCATTTAGCTAGAATTGTTAACAGGGATCTATTTCTCTTTCTTCCTAACTGTCGGTTTCGTTTCAGTATTTATTTATTTATTTTATTTTATTAGGCTTTATTTGATTCAGTTTCTCTTGAGCCTAAGCCTTTTTGAGCCCTCTCTCTCCAACAATAAAACAGAATTGCTCTCTGCGGATTTGGGCGTCGCAAGGGTTAAATTCAGCGAATGCTTTCGTTACACAAGCACCTCGTTAAATTCTATTAGAAGCAGAAAGTATGTCAGTAGGACGCAATGACTTCAGCGCTCAGCACAAGCTTGACGGACAGGCTCGACAGCCAATGGCATCCGCCTCCGAATCAATCAACAGACTCGGCAGTCCAATAAGCAAGCGTAACCCAGGCAGGCTTCTCTTCCTCCAGAGCCAGCTTTGTACGTCACCAATGTTTAGCAGATGGTGGTTATATAACCCCATGTGGTTTCAGCCAGCCAGCTGTGCCAATAACAACAACAATAACTACGACAACGATGAGGAGCTTTCCCGGGAAGTTGGGCAACAGGCATTTCAAAGTGGGAGAAGCAGCAAATGCCTTTATATTTAATTGCCCTGTTTCTTTTGTTTCTTCAGAGCTCTCTTCCTCTTCCTTTTCCTTCTCCTGGTGGGAGGAGAGGGAGAGAAAGAAGGAAGGAAAGTTGGTTAAAAAAATTGCAGAGTGACCCAGAAAGGCGATATTTGCAGGTCTCTCACACAATCACACTTTTTTTTTTTAAGGAAAGCTGTTTTTGCAAATCATCCCTAAAAAAAACTGGTTGGTTTTCCACCAACTGACTACAAATTGAATGGCCACTTGTTTTTAACAATTATTTGAAGTTACATGGTGTAAAAAAAATGACATGATCAGTCCTCACACTTATGACAGTCACAACATCCCCATAATCAGATGATCAAAATTTGGATGCTTGGCCATCGGCATGTATTTACAAGGGTTGTAGCACCCATGCCATTGGTGACCTTCCCAACCAGCTTCTGACAAGCAAGATCAAGGGGGAAAGATGCATTTGCTATAACAACTGTGTGATTCATTTAATGACTATAGTGATTTGCTTAATTGCAGCAAAAGTAATAAAATCCGGCATAACTCCTTTATCAACTGCCTTGCTTAGTAATAGAAGGTTTGGTTCCAATTGTTCCAAGACTCAGCAGCCCTGAGTCACCGGAGAAAGGCGGCATATAAATTGAACTAATAAATAAATAAATAAATTGTACTAGGTAACATGATGGGTGCAGTATGATTGATGCTGTTACCTAGTTTGGTAATGAAATGTCTGCAAGAAAACAACCAAGCTCAAAGAGCACTAACAATCCCTCATTCTCAGAAGTCTTTAACATCAAAGTTCAGAAGCATCAACGCTTTTCTTATCCTGCTTCTTTAAAGTCCAACTTTTGCTTCCATAGCATGTCACATTAGCTCACACTAGTGGTGAAATCCAAATTTTTTTACTACCGGTTCTGTGGGCATGGCTTGGTGGGCTTGGTGGGCGTGGCAGGGGAAGGATACTGCAAAATCTCCATTCCCACCCCACTTTGGGGCCAGCCAGAGGTGGTATTTGCCGGTTCTCTGAACTACTCAAAATTTGCACCACCGGTTCTCTGAACTGCTTAAAATTTCCGCTACCGATTCTCCAGAACCTGTCAGAACCTGCTGGATTTCACCCCTGGCTCACACAATTCTGATCTTGGTAGGAATAGACACACATCTCAGCATCTGAATATCTTTTCCATGGCTCTACCAAGTGCTTAGGGACGTGGTGGCTCAGTGGCTAAGACACTGAGCTTGTTGATCGAAAGGTCTCCAGTTCAGCGGTTCAAATTCCTAGTGCCGCGTAACAAGGTGAACTCCCGTTACTTGTCCCAGCTTCTGCCAACCTAGCAGCTCGAAAGCACGTAAAAAATGCAAGTAGAAAAATAGGGACCACCTTTGGTGGAAAGGTAACAGCTTTTCATGCGCCTTTGGAGTTTAGTCATGCCAGCCACATGACCACGGAGATGTCTTCAGACAGCGCTGGCTCTTCGGCTTTGAAATGGAGATGAGCAGCGCCCCCTAGAGTCAGGAACAACTAGCACATATGTGCGAGGGGAACTTTTACCTTTACCTTACCAAATGCTTATCTGTGCTGCTTGTTCCTCTACTGCCTTTATTTGATCCTAAAAGGCAGAAGCTACCTACCACTGCCAGGACTTTATTTATTTTATTTATTTATTTATTTGTTTGTTTGTTTGTTTGTTCCTATTTCTATACCACCCTTCTCCAAATAGGACTCAGGGCGGTGAACGGCCAAAGTAAAAAACAGTACATACAAAATTTAAAAGCAGTTTAAAATGATTAAATATTTTGGCCGTAAATTAAAACAACCCAATTTAAAATCTTGTGGTTGTATTAGCTTGCTCTTCCTAGTATTTAAGTTTTGTCGTATTTTTTTCACTCTGCTCCTTCACTTTTATTACCAGAAAGGATACTTGCAGATCCTTTTCATTTTTGACAGCAGAGATGGCCATTTTTCCAGAAACATCATGTAACAGCTGGTGTGGTATCATAGCTGTAGGCACATTGCTGTTTTTCATGCAGACTTACCACACCAACGTGCTGTGAACACACTCTGACACCTCTAATCTCTAAAGTAAAATAGAGCTCACCTAGAGATACATACTTAAAGTCTTAGAGTTCAAAATTATTTGGAAGGAAAGTTACATTGATAAAGACATACAGGTATTCTCGATTTGCAATCACAATCGGGACCGGAACTTCCATTGCTAAAGAGTGAGGTTGTTAAGTGAGCCATCATGTTATCGTGCTTGATTTTACAAGCTTTTTTGCCATGGTCGTTAAAGAAATGACAGTTTTTAAGTGAATTCAGTTTCCCCCATTGATTTTTCTGGTCAGACTGGCTGGAAAAGTCATAAATAGCAATCACAAATACCAGAATGCTGCAACCATCATAAATACATGTGCAAAGACCAGTTATAAGTCATTTTTTTTTTAGTTTCATCATAACTTTGAATCAGTGGTGGGATTCAGTCGGATCGGGCAAACCGGTAGCGGCAACTGCGGGAGGCTCTGCCCACCCACCCAGACATAACGTGCGTCTACTGCGCATGCGCAGAGGTGGCGCATGCGAGCGAAGCAAACCAGTAGGGAATGTAAGTGAATCCCACCTCTGCTTTGAATGGTCACTAAACAAATGGCCTGTAAAATGAGGACTATCTGTATGTGGCCGTCCTGTACCAAGAGCTATTCCAAGCAGAGGTGTACTTGCCATATTAAAATAAATATTTTTTTCTCCATCTCCCCCCTTCCAGTGATGGTTTGCTCCCTACCCAATTATTGCTGGGAGCTTAGCATAGTGCTAAGTGTCGTCATCTTGCAGAAAGTAATATGAGAACATTCCATACTGGAGAACCTTCCAGTTTCCATCCATCCTAGGGAATAAAAACTGGGAAACGGGCACAATAGGAGATTTAGTAGCTTACAAGACTGTAATTTTCTGCCGAAGAGACGGTCAGAAGTTATTAGTTTTAGTTTCTTTATTGTTTCCTCGTCTTGCCCCTCTTTCCTTTCTTTTTTTTCTTTACAATTGTCTTTTACTTTATGTGAAAATCTCAATAATTATAAATAAATAATAAGAAGAAGCCACTCAAGCCTTGCACCACCTTTGTAAAATTAGAGGTTAGAATGATGAGAAAGTGGGTTATTTCGAAGGGCCCATGGCAAATACCACTGACTGGCTAAAGCTTGGCAGAATCGGGAGTGGGTACTCTTTCCCAATGCAATTTGGAGGTGATGGAATTTGCTCCTGGGATTTTCTGCATTCAGAGTATTTTTGCTGAGTTGTGGTCTTTCCCCTCAAAATAAAGTAGGCTTCTAATCCTCATGGTTTTAAATAGAGAATAGATTTAAGCAGCAATAGAAGAAGCTGCTGTTGAGACTGAGTCAGATCCTTGCCCTAACTTGGCCTGTCTTATCTTTACTATCACAAAGCATCTGCAGGCTATGGGCTTTTCTAACATTATCTGAAGCTGCCAATTTTTTTTTTCTATGCATGCAACACTGTATGCTATTCCAGTATAGAATAATTATATATTATTCTATGGGGAATAACTGTGGTTCCGTGTTAGTTGTGAAGTAACTTCATAAGAGCATTGAGATACCAGGTGCAAAAGGAATTTTTCAGAAACAACCAGAAATGGTTTGGATTGCAATATATATTTAATAAATAAATAAGAGGGGCAGGTTTTTTTCTGGCTACTCAATCAGTGCCTGCGTTCAGTTCATTCAAATATTTAAGTAACATCAACATGTAAACCATAAAGGAGAGAGTAATGGAGTATCTCTACGCAAAGGTTGAATCCAGAATTCTCCAGCAGAGGCAAGGATTATACAAATGTCAAAGGATAGCAAATAGTGATTAGTGTTTTTTGGATGGTCTAAAGTTGTCTTATGTGGGTAGAGGGAATGAGTGTGCCAGAACTGGCAGAAAGATGTGGAAAACTATGAGGTGCTTATGGAGAACATTGATTGCCTCATTTCTTACGGTGCCTGTTGTATTTCTCAATTCTCCCTCCTGCTTAAATCACAGACAGGAGACTTCAACAGGTTCCTGTTTACACCCTGAGGAAGATTTAAATGGCTGAAGGTAGTTGTGTTTGTTATCTTAGTGGTGCCACCTGTAAAATGGATACAGTATGCCCCCCCCCTCTACAAGACCTAAAGCCGATCAGCAGTGGAACAAAGAAAGCCATCAGGAAAATCCGGCTCCAAAAGTTTTTGTAATGGAGAAGCTTTTTTATGGGGGTGGGGGAGGAAAAGGAGGCAATTAAAAAAAAAAATCTTCCACTTCCTCCTTGGAATGAATCAACCCTACTCAACAACAAGACACGCCTGAGTAGAAAGTATTGCGTTCAAAGCAAGAGGTTGCAACCTCTTTTATTTGGGCTTTGCAAGTGACATCAGTGGTTGAATTAGAATCTTTTTCAGCCAATATGCCGATGTTTTTCAACCTTGGCAACTTGAAGATGTATGGACTTCAACTCCCAGAATCCCCCCAGCCAACATGACTGGCTGGGGGAATTCTGGGAGTTGAAGTCCTTTCATCTTGAAGTATGGCACTGAGGCATGGTTGACAAACAATGTGTGACATGCTGTATTGGAAACAGGAAGGGCTCTGAATGTGTTCATGGAAATAGGAATAAGATGGTGTCTCAGAAGCAGAATCACCCAGAACCAGAATGTACCCACACACCCTGCCACACCATAATTTCCAACCATCAAAGATATGGCTCCAAATACAGTTCCCACCTTAAGTCATGAAATCATCAGTACGCCTTTTGTACCATGCCCCACCCATTATTATCCATGGGCCTCTTCACAAAAATGTAAAAGAATCAGCCCAAAGGTGCTTTTTCAAAAAGCAATCCTGGACTTTCTTGTTTTTTTTTTCCCTTGAAGATGTTTTGTTTCTCATTCAAGAAGCTTCTTCAGTTCTGACTGAATGGGTGGAGAAAGTTCTTCAGTTAGAACTGAAGAAGCTTCTTGGATGAGAAGTGAAACATCTTCAGGGAAGAAACAAAGCTCTCTTGCCCTTTAAAAAAGCACCTTTGGGACAATCATGACCTGGATGACTGAGAATCTCTGTAAACAATCAGTTTGTAAGGATCAAAGGAAAGGTGCATTTTTAAGATCTACAGAGATGGGCTTGAAGGCCACAGTGCCTTCCTGTTCTTTGTCCCGGGATCTCAAAGTACAGATCTCAAAAATATTGGCTGGATAAGGCAGATTCCTGTTTTCAAGAAATCTAATACAATCAGTCCTTAGCTTATGACTACAATTGAGACTGGAACTTCCATTGCTAAGTAAGATGGTTGTTAAATGAGCTCAATTTTACAACCTTTTTTGCCAGGGTCATTAAATGAATCACCACACCATTTGCATGGTCATTAAGCAAATCTGGCTTCCCCCATTGACTTTGTCAGAAGCCAGCTGGGAAGGTGACAGCTAGTGATCAAATAACCCCAGGACACTGTAAATAAATCATAAATCCATGCCCGTTGCCAAGGACCCAAATTTTTATCAGAGTTGCTGTGATGGTTGTTAAGTGTGAGGATTGGTCATAAGTCACTTTTTCAGCACCATTGTAACTTCAAATGGCCATACGTGGAAGATTATCTGCAGTATACATATCAAATAAAAGTAAAGTAAAGTAAAAGTTATTATTATTGATTTCACTGATTGAAAATGTTTAAGTAAATCCAGAAGATCTCTTGGATGGTAATTCATAACGTCATTGCTGTCTCCCTTGGCAGAGAGTTCCAAAGGTTCACTGTGAATATCTGCAGTATGAGTAAGCAGGAGATACTATGATGTTTTTTCTTTAATCCTCTTCCCTTGAGTTATGACAGGATTACATTAACAAGGCTACGATTTATTGTTCCTTTCTGGCATATTATTCCTAATTGGAGTTTTGGTGCTCTGTCTGAATTTGGAGTTCAGCTCAAGTCTGGCACTGAATTTCCTTGTAAAAGGAATGATTTGACCTACTGTGACCCATAGGATTGGAAAGAAATCACAGTTGGAGGATTATTTGCATTTTTCACAGAATCCCAATGGGGAAAACTTGATAAAAGTCAACATCTGCTCAACAAGGACAGACCTCTGGGAAGATAAAGGTACTTATCCAAGAATTGCTAGCATTATAAATGCAACCTTCTAAGCATCGGGACTAGCATTACTTCTGATTGAATTCTGAACTCTGATGTGCCACCAGGTTGGCATCGGTGCTTAGTGTCCACATAGATCAATTTTCTGCAGGAGGATCTGTCCCTAACCTGAACCTTCAAGTCTTCTAATGGGATACCTGTTAGAAGGCCATCCGCCTTCCTGCTGATTGTCCTCTTCTTTTTATCTTTCCCTGCATTTTACGAATTACATGAACATAATTCATAAGAAAGTTATTATTACTGAGCTGTGTCTCCAACTCCTCCTGGTTTTAATTGCTGTGTTGACCTCTTGTTTCTTCCTTCCCTTTTCTTGCAACAGAAAATCCTTTAATGGGTTAGGAATGCTTTCTAGTTGATAGCATAAAGACCCTGCTATTTGTCCAAACCAGTATTTCTCAACCTTGGCAACTTAAGATGGGTAGATTTTCAACTCCCAGAATCCCCCAGCCCACATTGCTGCCTGGGGGATTCTGAGAGTTGAAGTCCACACATTAAAGTTGCCAAGATTGAAAAATACTGGTCTAGAAGTACTTCAGTATTCATTCGATAGACATGCACAGGGTGACACTGCCATCAAAAAATTGCATTTGGGGCCTGGAGGTTAATTTTCTTCTCACTCCTCATGAATAAGACAGAATGAAGAGAAAAGAGTAAGGGGAAAAGATTCTCTGGAATTGCTAACTGGAATATAATGGGGATACCAGGATGGATAAAAATCAATGATTTTTTTAAAAAAAATCAAAAAAATCAGATTTTTTTGATTTAAATCAGATTTTTTTGATTTAAATCAGATTTTTTTTATTTAAATCGGATTTTTTTGATTTTTATCAAATTTATTTTAATAAAAAACTTTTGGGGTAAAAATCTATCGTAAGATAGTTTTCTATTTAAGATACATAAATAATTTAGTTTATTCAGCATGAAATGGAGCTTAGTTATATAGCATGAGGCTGTATATTCTGCAACATTGGAACTATCGGTGAGTCAACAGTGGGTCAAAGGAGTAGCAGAGATGACAGTTGCTCTTTAAAAATTATGATTTAAATCAAGTTGATTTAAATCAAGCCTTTTTACTAGTGATTTAAATCATGATTTAAATTGTGATTTAAATCAACTCGATTTAAATCAACTCCACCCTGGGGGACACCTATTGAGGTTCCCTAGCAGCTAATTTAGGATTGAAAAAAAGGAATAGCTCATTCATCCTGCATAAATTAGACAGTAGAATACAGTATAGCAATGGCCACCAGCTGGTGATGTTCCAAACTTGGCAACTTTAAGACTTGTGGACTTTTATGACCTGTGCCTCTTTTCCGACTGCTGTCTATTCTGCAGCTCTTCCTCCTGTCTCTCAAGATCATTCCCACATACCATTTACAGGTAGTCCTCGATTTACGACCACAATTGAGCCCAGAATTTATGTTGATACGCGAGGCAATTTGTTTAAGTAGGTTTTGCCCCCTTTTACGATTTTTCTTGCCACAGTTGTTAAGTGAAGCACTGCAGTTGTTAAATTAGTCACACAGTTGTTCCAGAGAAGCTGGCTTCCTCATTGACTTTGCTTGTCAAAAAGTCGCAAAAGGTGATTGCGGGACACTGCAACCGTCATAAAATATGTCAGTTGCCCAGCGTCCGAATTTTGTTCACGTGACCATGGGGATGCTGCAATGGTCGTAAGAGTGAAAAACGGCCGTAAGTCACTTTTTCAGGGCCGTTATAACCTTGTATGGTCACTAAATGAACCGTTGTAAGTTGAGGACTATCTGCATGGAAGGCAGACTCCCTTGCTCCTCAGGGTTCATAGAGCAGCATGACAACAAAGCCGAGACAATTCATTTGAGTATCCTTCTGTGGTAGGAAAGGGACTGGGGGCGATGCATCAGCCACCACAGGTGAGCAGCTGAAATTCCTTCCTCCCCAGATAGCAATGGCAGCTCTGCCCATGGATTTGACAACAACAAATCCATGCCACTGTATAATTGTTTGCAATGAACTTAGTCACTCGGCGAAACAGTCATGCCCAGGAGAATGATGCCCCTTGTGCAAGGCCGGCCTTTTGCAATGCATTGAGGAAAAAAATAATAATAAAGCACCGTTTCTATTTCTAAAGACGTTCTCTCAGTTGGGCAAGATCTTTGTTGGCATCTAATGGTCTTGTTGTGGGTGTCTAAACAAGGATGATTTGGCCCTGCCCCAGAACCTGTGTTTACACAAAGATTTAACAGGCTCAGGAAAATAAGCAGGGATGCCTTTTCTCAAAAGCGTAAAGCTTGGCTAGTGTTAAGCTTCGTTAATTTTTTTTTTCCAAGTAGATGTTTTGGTAAAATGCATCCTGTTTGATGAATTTATGTCATGTCAAGTGCATGCAGAGAACTGGATTCAGTTGGCCAAATGAAATGTTGTGTAAACAAAGTCAGTGTGTGTGAGCACGTGCTATCTGGATTTTGGTTCTAGTTGATTTTTGACTGATTTGTAGTGAGACTGCTAGTCCTCATTATATATATGTGTGTGTGTGTGTGTGTGTGTGTGTGTGTACAGTTAATATTTCGGGTTTCTTCCCGTGTAATTGTGAATATATCCCTAAAAGGGTAGAAGCGACGTTTCGACAGAATCTCATCTGCCATCATCAGGCTTATGTATATATGTTATACATTCACACATTCATTGGAGCTTAAAATCATCTTTATTCTGTGATCAGGTTTATATTACATTCAGTGGGTGAACTCTCTTTTTTTTTCTGATCTTTTTTGAGAAAAAAAAATGCCCATCATTTTTATGCAAGTTTTGGTGTATTCGGGTCTTTTCCCGTGTAAGATTTATTTATTTATTTATTTATTTATTTATTTATTTATTTATTTATTTATTTATTTATTTATTTATTTATTTATTTTATTATACTTTTATGCCACCCTTCTCCCAAAGCACTTGGGACGGCTCACAAAATTAAACGATAAAAACAATAAAAATAAACTACCAAAAACAATCAATTTAAAATCTCCCAATTAAGAATCACCCAACAGATCAGCAAATTTGTTGGAAAAGCCATGTCTTCAGGTCACGGAGGAAAGAGCGGAGGTCGGGGGCCGTTCGGAGCTCCGGGGGTAACCCATTCCAGAGGGTCGGTGCGCCCACAGAGAACGCCCTCATCCTGGGGGCCACCAGCCGACATTGTCTGGCCGATGGCACCCGGAGGAGGGCTGTGAGCGCACAGGGTGGTGGGAGGCAGGCAGAAGGTGGTCCTGCAAATACCCTGGGCCCATGCCTTATAGGGCTTTATAGGTAAGTACCAGCACCTTGAAGCGGATCCGAAGGACCACCGGTAACCAGTGCAGCTCGCGCAGGAGAGTGTAACACGGAAGTAACGGAAAGCTCCCGTAACAACCCGCGCAACCGCATTCTGGACCAGCTGGAGCCTCCGGGTACACCCCAAGGGCAGCCCCATGTAGAGGGCATTGCAGTAGTCCAAACAGGAAATAACGAGAGCTTGGGTGAGTGTACGGAGAGCATCCCTGTCTAGGAAAGGTTGAGAGTATCTTGGCGATATTTCGATGAGGTCCCACTCGTCATCTTCAGGCTGGTGTCTTCGGCTTTGTGCTTGTGCGAGGAAAGTGTGATCGGAGCTGCCGTCTCTCTATAAAATATATATATAATAAAGAGCAACTTGAAATTGTGATTCCATGCATCCATGAGCATTGTTTTTTATTTTTTTTCCAGAAGTAACTTGCATAAACACACACACACAATCCTTCTTGTGGATATAACTATTAGCTACTACTATATGTTTATCCTCACCTTTTTAAAGAAGTAACTCTGTTCTAGGTTCACCTGAAATGTAGTAATAATACTGTTAGTTCTATACACTGAGGATTTTTCCATCTTTTCCCTTTTTTTCGCTATGTGTTTAAAAAGCTGAAAATGTTGTCGCCTGGCAGGGTGTTGTTATACCTTCTGGAGTCTGATTATGGGTTTTGTTAAGTTATCCAAGTACTTTGGGAATAGTGATTCAACAAGAGATTTTTGTCTGATTCAAGTTGGATTCTGCTATGGTAATAATTGAAATCACAGGAGAATTTACAGGGGGAAAAAAACTCCAAATATTAACCTCGAGTAAAAAGGAACATTGGTTGAAATGACAGCAGAATAAAAGTTGAAATGGCTTTGAGCAAGAGTATGGGGATGGATTGAAAAACTGAAGAGTTTATGAATGAATTATTAGAAAAAATAATTAAGTACATAAGAAGGGCTTTTCTAGGCTTAAAAAAAGAATTTTTAGTCTAGCATTCTGTTTCTAGCTGACAATAATCTTCCACTGTTGCATGTAATCTATTATTCAGAGGTAAAGTGCCTCTAACTATGGAAGTTCCATTAGGTTACATCTAAAAATAAAAGAAAGTATCAGCTGGATCTGAGTCAAGAACAGATTAAATGAAATCAGATTGGATTACTAATCTACTTAACAAAATAAATAAATAAACTAAATAAATTTACTAGGAGGAAGCTGCACGATGCGTAGTACAAGCAGGGGGAAAAAACCTAACCAGAGTTTTCCTTCATAGGAAAAGGGATTATGAAATTGATAATAACACCGAGTTGTCAGATAAGATCTGACTCTAAAATTGATGATGGGCTGGGCCTCCTACAAACAGGCACAAAACTTAATTTGTAAATATTTCTTCATAGACTTAGATGTCCCCAGAAGTTAAATGGACTTTAAAAACAGGGTAAGAATTTTAAATTCTCAACTGCCGTTCTGTGAGGTATAAAAACCAAATAAACCAATTTTCTCATCAGAAAAAGTATGGTAGGACCTTGAATAAAATTTGTTTTAATAATTTCTAATTAAAATTTTTAATAATTTGTTTGTTGGAAAAGGGGCTGCCGGATTTGTGATTTTTGGCTACCAAAGACTGACAAAACATTCTCCTGCAAACTTTTAAAAGCTCATGGTTTTCCCTTTTCTCACAGTGCTGTGACTCACGTGGGCCTTTTATTCAGCCAAAATTGCCCTGTACAGGTTGTGAAGCAGCAGTTGTGTGTGCAGGAAACACGTCATTTAATTGCAGCATGAGGCTGCTTCTGACACCAGAAAGGATCTCTCCTTATTCCGCTAATACTAACAAATAAAGTGGAATAGTGATCTCTTCTACTTTGGAAAGCCATCTAAGTCAGTATACATCATTGAATCTTGTGGCAATGAATTCCACAAAGGAACTTGGAAACTCTCATTTCTCATCAAATTTAGTGGTGCTTATACTGATTAAACATTTCTATGATTATGATTGTCCATCCATCTCTCTCTCTCTCTCTCTCTCTCTCTCTCTCTCTCTCTCTCTCTCTCTCTCTCCATCTATCTATCCATCTATCTATCCTGTTTCCCTGAAAATAAGCCCTCCCTGAAAATATTTAAATGTAGAGCTGGAAATCAGGTAAGATGGCAAGAGGAACTCCATCTCGCTTCATACGCCCCAAAATAATAAGACCTCCCTGAAAATAAGGCCAAGCACTTATTTCGGGATTCAAAAAAATATAAGACAGGGTCTTATTTTCGGGGAAACACAGTATCTATCTATCTATCTATCTATCTATCTATCTATCTATCTATCTATCTATCTCTAACTTCATATATGTTTATGTGTATGAATACAAACATGTATGAAGTATGTGTGAGTATATATTTATATTCATATGTGTATATGTATATGAACATATGTTTGTATAAACGTAGTTCTTTACCTTTAATTAATTAACAAATAAAAGAATGAATTTTAAATGTTAGGATAACTGTAAACTGCCTGTAACCAGCACCAAGGTTTGTTATCCACTATGTCATTTTCTATCTTTTTTTCCTCTTTTATGTAGCTATTGAGATTGTTCTGTCCAATATTTTCATAAATAAATAAAACATTAATTCTTAACCAAAAAAAAATGATCAGGGAGATTAAAAAGCAAATGCTATGAAGTGTTTGTAACATGTTCTAACCAGATTGAAATCATGTGGGCTTAACCCTGACTTTGCTCAGTTTCTGCTTTTTAAAATATCTCATCATTTGGACCATTTTAAGAACTTCTAGGCTGATTTTGGAAATTGGTACAAAGACTACAAAGTTCTACTTTTGTACTGTCCATATTGTACTCTTTTTTGGCCAGAAAAAATCACTTCAGGCACAAGCCCGCTCCACAGGGAACTGATGTGGAATCTTGTGCTCTTGGGGGCTGGAAAGGGATCTGCTGTTTATCCCCCACTGTGGTTGTTTTATTCTTCTATTTTGGCAGGCTCAGAGACACAGATTGGGCAAGGAGGGAGACTGGGAGATCTCAGTGGCCAAGATTGTTTCTCTTCCCCATCTTTATCATACTTGTAGGCCACCCTAACATAGTTTGTTCAAAGTACCCGATTGCCCCCTCCTGGCCTGAGATGGAATTACATCCCCTTTAACTGGAAGTGGATTCTAATTAATACTAATTACTAAATAGTATTAGTATAAATTAGTTCTTATTTATTTATTTATTTATATTTATTTAGTATAAAATATACTAATTAAGATGTAACGTGAATAAGAATAGTTGCACTTTTTTGAGCTTACTGTGGAAGACACACCATTAACATTTTCTTGTCTTGTAAGATATAACTGTAAATATGCCTCCTTCCAAAAAAACCCCAAAACTATAATTTCTACAAATTCAGCAGAGGCTAAATAAGTAAAAGCAAGCCGAAATGGTTAATCAGCAACCTCCTGTGGTTATTTCTTTTGAGAGTCTCTTGTTATTTCTCTTTTATCCTCTGCTTTCTTCCCTCTTTCTTCCTGTCTGTATACTGTCTACACATGTACAGTACAAAATCATACCTAGTGATAATTTGTCCCCAAAATCCTTTCTTAAAATGTGTGCATTTGGGGAACAGTCCTCTCAACGGTGATATATATTGGCAACCCCATTATTTTTGTTTGAAACCATTCACACGATGTGTGATAGCCACATATACATATAATCCAGAGGTGGTATTCAGCAGGTTCTGACCAGTTCTGGAGAATCGGTAGCGGAAATTTTGAGTAGTTCGGAGAAGCGGTAAATACCGTCTCTGATTGGCCCCGGCCCCATCTATTCTCTGCCTCCCGAGTCCCAGCTGATTGGGAGGAAATGGGGATTTTGCAGTATCCTTCCCCTGGAGTGGGGTGGGATTGGAGATTTTACAGTATCCTCCCCCTGGAGTGGGGAGGGAATGGAGATTTTACAGTATCCTCCCTCTGGAGTGGGGAGGGAATGGAGATCTTACAGTATCCTCCCCCTGGAGTGGGGAGGGAATGGAGATTTTACAGTATCCTCCCCCTGGAGAGGGGAGGGAATGGAGATTTTACAGTATCCTTCCCCTGGAGTGGGGTGGGAATGGAGATTTTACAGTATCCTTCCCCTGGAGTAGGGAGGGAATGGAGATTTTATAGTATTCTTCCCTTGGAGTGGGGAGGGAATGGAGATTTTACAGTATCCTTTCCCTGCCACACCCAACAAGCCACGCCCACATAACCGGTAGTAAAACAAATTTGAATCCCACCACTGATACAGTCCTTGCACTTATGATCATAAGTTGGAACCAGAATTTTTTATTGCTAAGCAAGGCAGTTGTTAAATAAGTCGTGCCTGATTTTTATAACCTTTTTTTAAAAATATAGTTTTGAATAAGTTCAGTGCTGTTGTAACTTCAAGCAATCGCTCGCTAAACTAATAGTTGTAAATTGTTCTGTATGTTCAATGCAAGTGCAGAAGTTTTTTTTTTTTCTTTTTTGAATGTGTTTTAAATTTAAAACATTAACACTGCCAATGAAATTCAGCTTTTCATTCTTCTCTTCCTCCCACAGCACAAATTGAAGTTATCCCTTGTAAGATATGTGGGGACAAGTCTTCAGGGATTCACTATGGAGTCATCACCTGTGAAGGATGCAAAGTAAGTTGGAAGGCTGCCTGGGAGTGCTTTGGGTGCAGGAGGGAATAGCTTATCAACTTTGCAATCTGCTCAGAACGTATCTGTAATTGACCATTGAGAAATTAAACCTACTAACTTCTGTGAAACTTTCATATCAATGTATATAGCCCATAGCTAAGTGTCTGTTCTTAACCACCCTTTAATGATCTCAGAAAGTTACATTGATTGGACCTGGTTACTGTTTGAATGGGAGACCAGCAGAAATTCTCAGGGTTATTGACTTTGTTGTTAGTTGCGAAGTCGTGTCCGACCCATCGCGACCCCATGGACAATGTTCCTCCAGGCCTTCCTGTCCTCTACCATCCTCTGGAGTCCATTTAAGCTCATGCCTACTTCTTCAGTGACTCCATCCAGCCACCTCATTCTCTGTCGTCCCCTTCTTCTTTTGCCCTCAATCTTTCCCAGCATTAGGCTCTTCTCCAGTGAGTCCTTCCTTCTCATTAGGTGGCCAAAGTATTTGAGTTTCATCTTCAGGATCTGGCCTTCTAAAGAGCAGTCAGGGTTGATCTCCTCTAGGACTGGCCGGTTTGATCACCTTGCAGTCCAAGGGACTCGCAGGAGTCTTCTCTAGCACCAGAGTTCAAAGGCCTCAATTCTTTGGCGCTCAGCCTTCCTTATGGTCCAACTTTCACAGCCATACATTGCAAAATGTAAAAAATGCTACACCCACCTATACTCATCTTTTCAGATATATTTCCTTACCAGATTTTCAATGCATACAACAATGGCAGAGCTTTGTTCCATGACAGCCAGATGGACAGCATATCATTCATACATACATACATGCATCCTTGAAAAGTTCTTAAAAATTCAAAGAGATATCCGTAACCCGTGTTGAACTGTATAGCACAGGAGTTGGGCACAGAAAATGTTTTATGACATTTTGTATTATATCATGAAATGCTTTGTGATCATTTTTATGTCATAAAATGTTTTACAAAATTTGCTCAATTTCAATTCCATGAGAGTCAAGAGTCTTGGATTTTGGATTCATTCTGTAAATTAGTTCCTTTGAGGCACCTTGGTTGAAAAGGTTTTGCCCAGTTAAAGGTTACAGAAATTAGAGTTACAGTAGTATATAGTTTTCAGAAGAATGGAACAGAACAGGACAGAATAGGAGAGTTGGAAGGAACCTTGGAGGTCGTCTAGTCCAACCCCCTGCTCAGGCAGCAAACCCTATACCATTTCAGACAAATGGTTGTCCACTGTCTTCTTAAAAGCCTCCAGTGTTGGAGCACCCACAACTTCTGGAGACAAGAAGAAATGGCAAAGTTCTTCCATATAAAAATAATGCCAAGGCTATGTCTATTTAGTTACCAGGAATCAGTTTGACTCAAAAATAGAGTAGAGTAGAGTAGAGTAGAGTAGAGTAGAGTAGAGTAGAGTAGAGTAGAGTAGAGTAGGACAGGACAGGACAGGACAGGACAGGACAGGACAGGACAGGACAGGACAGGACAGGACAGGACAGAACAGAACAGAACAGAACAACAGAGTTGGAAGGGACCTTGGAGGTCTTCTAGTCCAACCCCCTGCTTAGGCAGGAAACCCTATACCACTTCAGAAAAATGGTGATCCAACATCTTCTTAAAGATTTCCAGTGTTGGAGCATTCACAACTGCTAGAGGCAAGTTGTTCCACTGATTAATTGTTCTAACTGTCAGGAAATTTCTCCTTAGTTCTAAGTTGCTTCTCTCCTTGATTAGTTTCCCCCCATTGCTTCTTGTCCTGCCCTCAGGTGCTTTGGAGAATAGCTTGACTCCCTCTTCTTTGTGGCAGCCCCTGAGATATTGGAACACTGCTATCATGTCTCCCCTAGTCCTTCTCTTCATCAAACTAGACATACCCAGTTCCTGCAACCGTTCTTCGTATGTTTTAGCCTCCAGTCCCCTAATCATCTTTGCTGCTCTTCTCTGCACTCTTTCTAGAGTGTTCACATCTTTTTTACATAGTGGGAATCCTTATGCTTGACAAAATAAATAAATAAATATAAATATAAATAAATAAATAAATCCAAGAATGTATCTTTGGTTGAAGTCCTAGAAACACTTTCCTTCTGCAAATTCTGTTGAGCATCATTTGACCTGCCTCTGCCAAACATGTATAAAATTATGTTGAAAATTCATATAGACGTATTTGATTATAACTCCTGCCAGTTTGTTTTTGTAGTTAAGCTACCAAACTAGAAACCAGGAGACTGTGAGTTCGAGTCCTGCTTTGGGCATGAAAGTGCCCTAGGCCAGTCACTTTCTCTTTCTCAGCCAAACCTACTTTGCAGGGCTGTTGTAGTAAGGAAAATAGGAAGAGGAAGGACTATTAGCTAAGCTTGCTCCCTGAGTTATTTATAAATTAATAAAACTGGGATAAAAATCTAATAAATAAATACTATCAATATGAGGATGATGGCAATTGGAACCTAGTATACCTGGAACCCCAGATTGGCAAACGATGATGTATTGCAAATATTATAATAGAAACAGATCTAACATCTTTTTAGTAGGACTTCATTAATAATTACATTTAAAGGTCATGTAATCTCCAAAATACCATATGCAACACGGCACCCATTCTTGTGACACATTCCAGGCCCCAAATTGTCCAGATGTTTACATTTTGTTGACCTATTAAGAATAAAATCTCACCTTGAGTTATAACAGTTCTGCATTCTAATTTAAATGGATTTGATTTGTTTCTGTTCATAAAAAATATGAACAGAATCGTTTGCGAGACCAAACCTCTTTATATAAAAAGAGAAGCTTTTCTAAAAACTGCAACTATTAGGAATAGAAATCTTACAATGAATTTAATTGTGGTAAGAACATTGGAAAGATTAAATCTTGGAAAATAATCCATAAATATGTTCCTTTCTTTGAAGATTATTCAGAAACATCAATTGCATAAAACGCTTTGCTCTTGGCTAGCTCTAGTTAATAGGACCCAATGACCCTTGGTTAAAAAGCACAAACAGTATCTGTTTTGAGTATTTAAGCCATAAACTACTGAGGTCAGTGGTTGGCAACCCAGCAGCACGGATGGATGCGATGATGTCCATTATACCTCAAAGAGTGCAGGATTTCAAAGTTGTTATAATTTCTTTTAATGAACAACTTCTCACAAGATTGGTAAATCATGATGGATTTTATGCAAGAGTTTCGGACAGGGGTGGGCTTCAAAAATTTTAGCAAGGGGTTCTATTCCCAGTTTCTGGGTGGGTGTGGCCATGGTGGGTGTGGCCTAGTCAGCCTCCAGCACCATGGTGGGGGGGGCGTTTTTGCCCTCCCCGGGCTCTGGAGGCTTTCCTCGAGCCTCTGGGAGGGCAAAAACAACCTCCCTAGTCTCTGGAGGCCCTCTGGAACTTCCCAAGCTCCGAAGGCCTTCCTAAACTTCCGGTAGGCCTATTTTTGGCCCTCCCCGAGACTCCGCGCGCACCCTGCACATACCTGCATCCAAAATGGGCTGCTTGGGGACTCCTGGGAGGGGCGGGAGAGGCAGGGCCCGCCAAGAGTGGGATTTGGAGGTTCTCTGAACTGCACAGAATCTTAGCTAGAGGTTCTCCCGAACCCTTGCGAACCCCCAGCAGCCCCACCCCTGGTTTCGGAACTTTGGGAATCTTAGATTGAAAATTCACAAGCAATTTTAGGAGAGTTTGATTCCTCACATGACATCTTGGAAGAGTCTGGTGAGATTTAGAAATTGTGTAAGATTGGGGGGGGGGGTGTTTTGAGGAAGGGGGCACCCAGGGCCAGAAAAGCCAATTTCTCTGCCCTGGTGTTAAGATTTTCTAGAAGAGGCTGTAATACTGTTCTGAGTGCAATTAGTGTGCACTTCAACTGTTCTAAAGATTTGGGAAACCCTTATTAAGAGAAGCTCATCTAAGCTTCTTTTAGAGATAATCTTCTACCAAGTCTTTTTTTTTTTTTAAATAAGAGTTTAGTCTCTACAGATGAGTTGTTGTTTTCTTCTGCTGCTCTGTGCGTGAAATCAGCTGCAATATTCGCATGCCTTTTGATTTTTTTTCTTACGTTTCGTTCGTATTTTATTTCGCTTATTAATTCACTTATTCCATTTTTAGCCCACCCGTCTCCCCTGTAAAATGACTCAGGTGGTTTTAGGATAATTGGCTAGTTCGCCCTAGACATATTTTACAGGAAAATAGAATATGGTATCCATCAAATAAATACATTCCCATGCAAGGTTGGATAATATTGGTCTGTGCAGAGAAAAAAACCCCAGAGGTCTGGGTAGCACTTTTGCTGGCTAAAAATGACCCTCTGCATACATAACCAAACTATGATGGTTTTCCTTTTCCTTCACTTCTTCTTTCTTTTTCCTTCACTCCCCAACCCCTTGTTTAAATCTTCCATCAGTTTAGTCATTCTGTGCACCTAATGAAATGAGGAGCTACAGCTCACAAAAGCTTATGCTTTTTAATAAAATGTTAACAGTAGACTCAGAGGGCTGGAAGAGATCTCAGAAGTCTTCTAGTCCAAAACGAGGCAGGAGCTTCCTTATACCGTTCCAGTCAAATGGTGGTCTGGTCTATTTTCAAAAACCTCCAGTGATGGGACACCCACAACTCTGAGAGGCAAGCTATTCCGTTGATTAATTGTTCTCACTGTCAGAGGGTAGTTGGAAAAGGTGCTATCAGACTCCTTCTAATCTCTTTTTTTATTTTTTTTTATTCAAAAAGTTAAAATATAAATTCCAAAAAATATGAATATTTTTTTACAAAAACAAAAGAAAAATCAACAAGACATTGTTGTGGCCCGCCAGCGGCCTGCGCGGATTGTGGCTGATCCCGACGAAGAGGAGACTGGTGTGGTGTCGCGCCAGCAGCCTGCGCAGCCAGCGCTTGCGTCTGACAGCGAGGAGGCTGAAGTGGATGTGGTGCCAGAGGCAGAGACTCAGCCAGGGCCTTCAGAACCTCCAGAGGTTCCTTCAAGTGGAGAGAGCGAAGTGGAGGAGCCTCTCCTCAGTGCTCGAGCACGCAGGGCTGCCAAAAGGCAGGAGTGGCTACTCAGGAGGAGGAGGTCTACTCGAGAGTAGGGCTTGAGGATAATTGGCCACTCCCTTAGCCTATTTAAGTCGCACGCAGCTAGTGCTTTCTTGCTGGAAACAACTCGTATTTATGATCAGAGTATTTTGGTTCATCATATCTTGTTTTCTGGGCTGGTTGCCAACCTTTGCCGGTCTTGTTTATTCTTGCTACTTAATAAATTTGATAAGGACCGTTGGTGTGTGTCAATATCCTCGGAAATCCAGTGCTGGGGCAGAACAGACATTGAAAAAAATGTGTTAAGAAAAAGGACACAAACATATACATATATATTATCTCCCCTAGTTGAATACTGTATTCAGACTTCCTAATCTGCACAACAGTCACCTTGAAGAGTAGGAAAGGATGAGAAGATCTGGCTGGAGTTACCCAGAGGCTCTGCCTCTGTATGGAAAACTTGATCCTGGATCCTCCCATTCACTGTCCAGCCCTGAGTAACAGAGTTGGAAGGGACCTTGGAGGTCTTCTAGTCCAACCCCTTGCTCAGGCAGTAAGCCCTATACCATTTCAGATAAATGGTTATCCAATCTCTTCTTCAAAACTTCCAGTGTTGGAGCATCCACCACTTCTGGAGGCAAGTTGTTCCACTGATTAATTGTTCTGAATTGCTCAAGTCTCTGTCCCTCTTTTAATTCATGAGACAATGCCCAGCGATGTGCATTTGACGCTTCTTTGGAATGGACGGTTAGTGTCGCACAGCCATAGTTGCCACCCAACCATTTTCCATAATATGCCGTCCCGCCCCAGTTTGTTGCAAATCTGAGCGTTGATATTCCTCCTTTTTCTGCAGGGTTTTTTCCGCAGAAGCCAACAGAATAACGCCACTTACTCTTGCTCACGGCAGAGGAACTGCCTGATCGACAGAACCAACCGAAATCGGTGTCAGCACTGCCGACTGCAGAAGTGCCTGGCCCTGGGCATGTCCCGTGATGGTGAGTTCTGGATTTAGCCTGGAAGGTGAAAACCGGTGAGCCAGTGAGGGAATCGACATCAGAACGGTTCAGGGGTTATAAAAGGAGAGGCAGAATGCTGGAGGCAGCAAACAGGTTTCCAAACATGGATGCAGGAAGCCACAAGTTCATCCGTGAAGCGTGTCAGATGTAAGATAATCTAGGCATTCAAAAGGTCATTCTGGTCTGAAATGGCATAGGCCCTATGCCATAGGGTCTGCTGCATGAGCAGCGGGTTGGTCTAGAAGCAGTGATGGGTTCCCCCCGGTTCGGCCCGGTTCGGCCGAGCCAGTAGCGGTGACGATATGACGTCACCGAACCGGTTCTGCGCCCCCCCCACCCACCCCCGGCATTATTCTTACCTTTTATTTGGCCCCACCCCCAATCTATTGCTGCCTCCTGAGTCCCAGCTGATGGCTAGAGGGAAAAAAACTGTTTAAACTCTTGTCGCGGGGCTTCAAAGGGGCGCCCTACAACTGATCAGTGTTAAAAGAAAACAAATGGGTAGACCGGTGTCTGCAAAAATACACGAGTAGATCAGTGCCTGCAAAAATACACGAGTAGATCAGTGCCTGCAAAAATACATGAGTAGATCAGTGCCTGGAAAAATACATGAGTAGATCAGTGCCTGCAAAAATACACGAGTAGATCAGTGCCTGCCTGCGAGTAGATTAGTGCCTGCAAAAATAAATGGGTAGACTGGTACAGTTCTGCAAGCAGTTAAAAGCCTGGAAGACCAGTACCTCTGCTAAATCCTAAAGAATTGTCACATGACCATCAAGCCATGTCCACAAAATAAGCGACGCCCACAGAACCAGTAGTAAAAAATTTTAGAACCCACCCCTGACTAGAAGACCTCCAAGATCCCTTCCAACTCTGTTGTTAATCAGAGGTCCAGGAGAGTTTAGGCAGTGAAAGAAGGAAGTTCTAATTTTTCTGTGCTGCAGTGCCACCTCTGGCCAAAAGGAAATATTGCAGTTGCAGATTCATCATGTGCCAGTACAGATAGCGGTCGTCACTTTTTTCAGTACTGTTGTAACTTTGAACAGTCACTAAATAAATTGTTGTAAATCGAGGACTACCTGTAGGCCTAGATTTACGAACATA
This sequence comes from Pituophis catenifer annectens, assembly GCF_029215685.1. Taxonomy (NCBI): domain Eukaryota; kingdom Metazoa; phylum Chordata; class Lepidosauria; order Squamata; family Colubridae; genus Pituophis; species Pituophis catenifer. The sequence continues at coordinate 335,580,367 of NW_027256881.1, forward strand.
ATGAAGCCTACTCATTATGGTCGTAAGTCGTGATGGTCGTAAAGCAGGTCACCCACAGGACTAACCTGTTTTTAATGGCCCTTTTTGCGGTTGTCATTAAGCAAGCGCTAAAATATCACCAAAACGATTGTGGGGCGTCCCCTTTGACGCACATGTCCTAGGTTCACCATCACTATTCTATCTCTTTAGGGAAGCTCAACAGTCTTCATCCATGGTGGCATAGTGATTAGACTGCTGCATTGCAGCTAATTCTGCCAACTGCCATCAGTTCGGTTCTCACCAGCTCAGGGTTGATTCAGCCTTCCATCCAATGGTGAAATCCATTTTTTTTTACTACCGGTTCTGTGGGCGTGGGTTGGTGGATGTGGGTTGGTGGGTGTGGCAGGGGAAGGATACTGCAAAATTCTCATTCCCTCCCCACTCCTGGAGGAAGGATATTGCAAAATCTCCCTTCCCGCACCACCCCACTCTAGGGCCAGCCAGAGGTGGCATTTGCCGGTTCTTCGAACTACTCAAAATTTCCGCTACTGGTTCTCCAGAACCTGTCAGAACCTGCTGGATTTCACCCCTGCTTCCATCCTTCCAAGGTTGGTAAAATGCAGACCCAGATTTTTGGGGGCAATATGCTGACTCTGTAAACCACTTAGAGAGAGTTGTAATAGCAATAGCACTTAGAGTTATATACTGCTTCACAGTGCTTTACAGCCCTCTCTAAACAGTTTACAGAATCACCATATTGCCCCCAACAATCTGGGTCCTCATTTTACCGACCTCGGAAGGATAGAAGGCTGAGTCAAACTTGAGCCTGGTGAGATTCGAACTGCCAAATTGCAGGCAGCCGGCAATCAGCAGAAGTAGCCTGCAGTACTGCATTCTAGCCACTGTGGCTCTGTAAAGTGGTATATAAGTCTAAGTGCTATTGCTATCCTCACGCTTGGTTTTGCTCTCTTTGTTTTGCCGTAATCGGCTTGCAGCAGTAAAGTTTGGCCGCATGTCAAAGAAGCAGCGGGACAGCCTCTATGCCGAGGTCCAGAAACACCAACAAAGCCAAGAACAAAGCGTGGGAACCAAGGAGGACCCAGAGACCTTGTCGAGGGTCTACACCACCAGCGTGAGCAGCGGACTCTCTGACCTGGATGACATCTCCATGTTGTCGGACAGCTTCCTCTTTGATTTTCCCCTGAGCCCCGACGGGAATAGCAGCTACTACAACCTGGATCTCCTGACCTCAGCGCAGCCATCGCCCGACCAGTCCAGCATTGACGTCAGTGACACCAAGTTCATTAAACAGGAGTCCATCTACGAGCTCATGCTGGAACCTAGCCTCTTTCCTCATGGCCCCCTTGAAAGCAACGCGTTGACTTCGGACATTTCAGTGATGGAAATGGGTTAGTATAATACTCTCTCTGCTTGTGGCAGCCAGATCTCTTCCAGCACATAAGAGGAGAGACAAAGGCCACTACTAGCCATTATAGAGGCTGCCAGTGTTATCCATGCTGTATCAGCACCTGTTGCCCTCTCGGCGTTCATGCATGCTTCTAGTCCTGATTGTTTAACAGTTTAAAAAGAGTTAAGCTATCTGCAGCACAAGAACTGGAAATAACCCAAAAGCCACTGATTAATTGTTCCAACTGTCAGGAAAAAGACTCCAGAGCACTCTCTGACTATATTTGCTAGAAGTCAGTGGTCCAAATATCTTGCATTTTAAGGTGGGAAATATCTAAAAACCATTTTCTATGCTATCAAATGGAGCGAACAGTTTAAAAACAAAACAACCACAGTGTCAGGCCTGCCTCCGTTCAAAACCCCCAAAAAGAAAACCCTCAACTCCATTGAGATAGAAAAGAGGTATTTTTACTGAGTTTGAAATGATGGCAGCGAAAGCAAGGCAAGATCTGATTCAAAACGTACGAAAGTTACAGATTGAAATTTTCCCCAAATCCCTCCCCACCAGGGCCCAGTGCTGAGGGTCCAATCAACATCCAGTATGATGAAGCTCATCTTCAGGTATTTCACCCATCTGGAGTCCTCTTCAGTTCACAGGGGACTTCACTGCACTAGCTCACTTCCCCAACCCAAATGCCATCCCCCCCCCCCCCCCGTTACTATGGCAGTCAACAGCAAGCATGCTGCAGAGTCGAAGCCCATGCTGGAGATTCGGCTGACACACAGAATATTTCCTAAACTAACCACGTTGCTTCATTGCAACATTGCAATGTTCATTGCACAGGCAAGGGCCTGGTGGCTCAGCAGACTAATAGCATTGTGATTAACACCAGCTGTCTGCAATTACTGTAAGTTTGAATCTCACCAGACTCAGCCTTCCATCCTTTCTAAGGTAGGTAAATTGAGGACCCGGTTTGTGGGGGCAATAAGCTGACTTTGTATAAATATACAAAAGAATGAAGGCTATTGCTTAACGCATTGTAAGCTGCCCTGAGTCTCCGGAAAAGGGCGGCATATAAATCAAATTAAAAAAAAAATATTGACCTATTCACTAAGGCCAGATCACCAAAGAATTAAATATAATCTCTGAACTGTCCAGTTTTAGGCTGATTGCGTTTGCATTGAACTGGTTGCAAGTAGTTTACTCGAGCGTAAGAAGCCATTACAGGTAGCCCTCAATGTCTGACCATAATTGACCATAAGTGAACCTGGAATTACAGTCAGAAGTCATGGCAGTCGTTAAGCAGGTCACCACATGGCCGCGCCCAATTTTATGACCCTTTTGTGGCAGTTGTGAAGCAAACACTCTCATAAGCAAACAAATGTGGTGGTTTCTTAAGAGAACGCTGTGCTTATTAAACAAACCCATTGTACTCAATGGGTGTTTTTTTGCCAGAAACTAGAAGTAAATACTGGAAATCAGCAAAGCCCACCAAAAGTCGCAGTCAAGCGTCTGCAACACTGCAGCTGGCCATAAAGTTGAGCCAGTTGCCAAGTGCCTGAAATGCAATCGCATGACCATTGGGGGAGGGGAGATGCATGGCCATTGGAATTCTGGAAGCAAATTAGAGGTAGCTCTGGTGAAGTCCGTCGTAACTTCAAACAGTCTCTAAGCAGCTGGTCACTAAGCAAGGAGTACTCATACACACAACCGGCAGAGAGTTGGTGGGTGGAACTGCATGCATGTTCCTGCAACATTTACAAAGAGCTTGTGGTCTTGCCTGAGAGAGTGACGTCGAAACCTCGAAACAGAGCATGGGTAATTATAGTCCCCAATAGTTCAAAAGTCCAGTTGTCCAGAACAGGGGTCTCCAACCGTGGCAACTTTAAGACTCCCAGAGTTGAAGTCCACAAGTCTTAAAGTTGCCACAGTTGGAAACCCCTGGTCCAGAAGATTGATCAACTGACCCAGGGTGAAATTGCTGAGGCTCAGGATGCAAACAGAATAACAAATGCAGGAACACAGAGTCAAGTTGGTGCCGATGGTTCTTACAATGAAGATGCCAACTGCCAGTGGGTGTTGTAATATCTAACACCTAAGCGAGTTGGGCAGCATACAAGTCAAAAAGAAAGACAGGAAGGAAGGAAGGAAGAAAAGAAAGAAAGAAAGAAAGAGAGAAAGAAAGAGAAAAAAAGAAAGAAAGAGAGAGAGAGAGAAAGAAAGAAAGAAAGAAAGAAAGAAAGAAAGAAAGAAAGAAAGAAAGAAAGAAAGAAAGAAAGAAAAGCGTGGCATGCATATCAGGCCTTGGAAATAGGCAAAGTGAACAAACAGATAAGCTGGGATTCCAGAATGCGATTTCATTGTTGTATCTTAAGTTCCCTTCTGTCCCATTTTATACCGAATCAAGCAGAGTTATTTTTAACTTTCTCTCTCACACTCGCTTCTGTCTCTGGACTGTGTGATCTCTTCTGCAAATCCCTCCTTAATGGCTTTCCTAAAGACAGCTCTAAATCCTTTTAAAGTTGGTCTCTTGGCTAAGCCCTTCAGAGTTTCCAATGTGCCCTCCAGCTGGGTGATCTTTCAGAAACAGAGTTTCAAGAACCTTGGCAGTTTGAAGATGTGTGGACTTCAATTCCCAGAATTCCCCAGCCAACCACGGCTGGCTGGGAAATTCTGGTAGTTGAAGTCCACACATCGTCAAGTTGCAAAGGTTGAGACGCCTCTCTCCTACCCTGTTTCCCCAAAAATAAGCCATCCCCTGATAATAAGCTCAATCGGGCTTTTGAGCACATGCACTAAAATAAGCCTCCCTCCCAAAATAAGCCCTCCCCAAAAATATTTAAACGCAGAGCTGGAAATCAGGTAAAATGGCAAGAGGAGCCCCATCTTGTTCCGCGCGCCCCAAAATAATAAGACCTCCCCAAAAAGGTGGTTCAAAAAAATATAAGACAGGGTCTTATTTTCGGTGAAACACGGTACCTGCTGTAGTTGATCGCCTTACCGGATCTTCTGGATCAAGCCTCACTACCTCTGAATCTGAGGAGGCCAATGCAGTATCCCCAAAAGATAGTCAATGGCCTGATTTGGAACAATTGTCTTGGGAGCAGAGATCTTGAATTTAATTCCTGAGATCTTTCACCATTATACCTGATGGGAAAGACACTTGTGAAACATCCTGAAGATGGAGCTAATCAGCATAGTTTATGCTAATAACTGACCTTATGTTCTCCTTGACTTCTGCCTAATCCATTTATCTTGTTTTGGTGTTTAACATCAGGTCAACTTTTAATTGCAGTATCTAAGCGTACTCAAGTCACTCAGTCATGTAACTGTAAGCAATTATCATGCAGTGATTATTGGGATCATTCCTGGCCCCATCACCCACCCCTTCATTCTCTGTCTTCCCCACATTCAATACTTGGCATGCAGAGGTGCCAAATATTTTGTGCTTCTGAGTTTATGACATGACATGACATGGCATATCGGGATGAGTTATGCTGGATAGATGTTGGAGTTTAAACCTACTAAAATGTTGCTTTCTGACTTTCTGACTCATAACGGTTAGATATTGTATGTTGTGACCAAGGCCCAAGTAGTGATTACCAAACACAATTCAGTCCTCAACAAACTTATTTTATTAAAACAGCTGAGAATTAATTCATCCTCAGCTTAGTCCAAAACAAAATTCTTAATAACCAGTCCGTCTGGCCTTATCACCAACCTTTGATGTTTTTGGCAACCTGCCAAAGGCTTTTCTTGACAAAAACCCCACAAAGTTCAAGAGACGCTGACAAGAAGCACTAGAATCAAGGTTGCTTTTCTACAAAGAACCCAACGGTTCGTTGCTGCTCTTTTAAGGCTTATGGGAGTGGCCAATCATCTTCTGGCCTTACTCCTGAGTTGTCCTTTTTTCTTCAGCTGCTCTTGCCCTCTGGCAGCTCTTCGCATGCGTGCACTAGAAACAGGCTCCTCCTGTTCCTCTGCCTCTCTGCTATCCACCTCTGGAGGCTCTGGAGTTTGTGCATTTTTCCCAGATGGTCCTGTCCCATCTCTGCCTCTGACACAGAGCCCTTGTCCAGGCCTTCCCCTGACTCCAGGACTGGCCCATTGTCCTCCCCAGCCTCCTCACTGTCCGACTCCACTGCCAGGTCCGCAGGCTGCTGGCGGACCACAACACTGTAATCAAAAGATGAGGTCAAGGTGGCAAACATATCTAACACATCTTCCTATTTCCACACAACAACAACCCTGTGAGATGGGGTTGGGCTGAGAGAGATTGACTGGCCCAAAGTCACCCAGCTGGCTTTTGTAGCTAAGGCAAGTCTTGAACTCATGGTTTCCTGCTTTCTAGCCTGGTGCCTTAGCCACTAGACCAAATTGGCTTTATATTTATATATTTTTTTATTTCATGTTCAGTTTTAGGATATTTCTTTTGGGTTGGCTAAGATACTCATCTAAATCCATTCATAAAAGAATCCCGAAACAATGAATGGATCAATATGAATTGGTGAATCAGTCAATGCAAAGAATCGATCAATGCAAAACCAGGAGGCTGTCTTTTCTCAAACAACAGTCTTAACAGCACTGTGATTTACCTATGGCCCTTGTGAGACAGCCAGAGCTGCCAAATAATTTCCCAGTTTGGCGACAATGAGCCCAATGCTTAAGAGTCTTTGTATGTTGTATTGCCAGAGCGCCTAGCCCAGAATGTGGTGAAGTCGCACCTTGAGACATTGCAATACACCAGCGAGGAGCTGCAGCGGTTCGCCTGGGCGCTCTACTCTCAGGAGGAGATAAGGACCATGCAGAACACGGTAAGTATCTCCTGCAAGATTAGGTTAGGAATCCCTCTTAATCTGAGCTACTAGTGCAGAGGTGGGCAACTATGGTACCTTTACAACCTGGCTCAGGAATTCTGGGAGCTGAAGTCCACAGGTCCTAAAGGGGCCATAGTTGCCCACCTCTGTGCTAGCGGAACAGGGAACAGCAGAAGTGTCACAAAATCAGGTTGGAGAAAACATACCTAATGGATTGTCTGTACTAAGGTATAGTGCTTCTACACCAGTGATGACTAACCTTTTTGCCGTTGCGTGCCAAAAGTGGGGGGAGCGCGGGGGGTCACACACACGTGCGCCTACACCCATAATTTCTTTCTTAGAGCCTGGGGAGAGTGAAAATGACCTCCTCCCTCCCCCCGGAGGCCCTCTGGAAGCCGGAAACAACCTGTTTCCCAACTTCCAGTGGGACCGGATGGCCCGTTTTTTCGCCCTCCCCAGGCTCCAGAGGCTTTCTAGGAGCCTGGGAAGGGCAAAAATGGCCTCCCCCTCCCCCCCAGAGGCCAGAAACAGCCAGTTTCCCGACTTCCGGTGGGCCCGGAAGGCCCGAAAATTAGCTGGCTGGCATGTGCATGCGTGCTGGAGCTGAGCTAGGGCAACGCTCGCATGCCCACCAATATGGCTCCATATGCCATAGGTTCGCCATCACGGTTCTAGACTTAGCTGCCCTTATTAACAACTGTTAATAACTGTGACTGTTATTCGTCCTGCCCTTCTCCAAACAATGGGCTTTTCTATCATACTCAAGGAAAGCATGATATTGCCTTTCTGAACGATAGATTTTAGAGAAGCAACAACAGCAATATTATCCCAAGCGGAAGAGATTGGAAAGACAGAGAGAGTCAAAACTAGAACAATTATTTTGTCTTATAAATTTAATAAATCAATAGGGTTTTTAAAAATTACAAATAGGAAGGTCTTTCAACAGGTCAACATTCCCATTGCTAAAAAAAAAAGGCCTCAGTGGCCAAGGAGGTCCTAATGCCAGTGCTCCCCAACCATCGGGACTACCAGATACGTGGACTTCAACTCCCAGAATTCTCATCCGTAGCCTTGCTGTCTGTGGAATTCTGGCATTTAAAGTCCACACTCCTGGGAATGGTCAAGTTTGAGAAACGTTACTTAGCCAACAAAAGAGCCATAGAGGTCTAAAGCCAGAAAGGAGGTGGGCCAGCTACTTGGAGGGCTGCAGATCACCAACCTCCCTCAGGCTTTTCCTCCTGGCAAATCAGGATGCTTTCATGGAGGAGGGCTTATTCTGAAGGCATTTTTGAGTGGCCAAAAAAAGTCAAAATGGTGGTCATAGCTGTGCAATGAATGTCCTACCCCTTTTCTATGCATCACAGGCACAGAAAGGACAGGGCTTCAACCATGTGGTGGTGGCCATCTCTTTGACTTTTTTGATGTCTCTCTCCCATACATGCTGGTCAGGGGTGGGCTTCAAAAATTTTAGCAAGGGGTTCTCTGCCTGGTTGCTGAGTGGACGTGGCCATGGTGGGCGTGGCCTAGTCGGCCTCCTGCACCATGGCAGAGGGTGTGTTTTTGCCCTCCCCAGGCTCCGGAGGCTTTCCTCGAGCCTCCATGAGGGCGAAAACAGCCTCCACAAGCTCCGGAGGCCCTCTGGAGGCCAGAAACGGGCCCATTTCCAGCCTTGCTGAACTTCCAGTAGGCCCGTTTTTCGCCCTCCCCAAGCCTCCGCGCACGCCCTGCACTTACCTGCATCCAAAACGGGCCGCTTTTGGGAGGGGAGGGGAGGGGTGGGCGGGGCCAGTCAGGAGTGGGATTTGGGAGTTCTCTTAACTGCACAGAATCTTAGCTAAAGGTTTTCCCGAACCTCTGCGAACCCCCAGCAGCCCATCCCTGATGCTGATGGTATGTTCCATTTTCTAATGGAAAGCACTATTAGATCTCTTCGATCTGGCCATTACTTGCCCCAACATTAGGCTGGTGCCAAGATGGAGGTTCATCTCAGCCTTGGGGCTCAGAAGGATTGTGAATGAGGGCCGTGTGCATATAATCCCTTGCATATCATCAAGCATTCAACACTGTTCATGTTAATGGACATTTCTCCATCCGTTGCTCTGCAGAACTGCGAGGTGATGTGGCAGGAGTGTGCCGTCCAGATCTCCAATGCCATCCAGTACATCGTGGAGTTTGCTAAGCGCATTGATGGCTTCATGGAGCTGTGCCAGAATGACCAAATCATTCTTCTCAAAGCAGGTAAGAGAGTTGGAGTTAGGTTTGTTTAGATCAGGGTTTGCCAAACCTTGACAACTTTAAGACGCATGGACTTCCAACTCCTAGAATTGCCAAGATCGGAAACCCTAGTTTGGATTTTGGGGTTAAGGTTTGTTTAGAAACAGGATTTCCCAGCCTTAAGATGCATGGACATCTCAACCTTGGCAATGTTAAGACATGCTGGCTGGGAAATTCTGGGAGTTGGAAGACCACACATCTTAAAGCTGTCAAGGTTGGAAACCCTGATTTAGTTGTTGTTCAAGAAATGAAAGAAACGGGGGGTAGAGTGTAAATGGGCATTTTGTGGGGCATAAAAAAAAGTCAAAATGGGGTCATGCCCATGTGAGTGAAACCCTAATCTCTGTGGAGGAGGAGAAGTAGATCAGATCACTTGTAGAAGGAAGCTTCCGTTCTGTTTCTTCTCCAAGGACACATGTGATTGGACAAATCAATCCTGATAGACGTTTTTGATAAAACCTTGGGAGCATCTCGTTACTGGGTAGGCAGGGGGTTCAAATTGTCAAGGAAAGGCAGCAGAAATGGGGGTTGGAGACATCTTTGCCCCATGCTACTTACTGCTGAAATTTACTACTTCATCGCTTGAAGTAGCTAATCTAAGTCTAAGATACCTCTAACCTCCTCCTTCTTTTCTCCCTTTTTGTTGGCTTTATCTTCTGCTCCATCCACTCCCTTCTTCTGGTTTCAATTCTTCACCTTTCCACATTTTTAATTACATGTACTGTTATTATTAATTAATAACATGGAATTGTTACATGTGGACTTTGTGAGTGGACTTCCTTTTCTCTACTTCCCACACCCTTCCTTTTTCCTTATTCTTCTTCTTGCAACTATGGAAATATCCTTCCTTCCTTCCTTCCTTCCTTCCTTCCTTCCTTCCTTCCTTCCTTCCTCCCTCCCTCCCTCCCTCCCTCCCTCCCTCCCTCCCTCCCTCCCTTCTTTTTTTGCTACCCTTGGTTTTCACCAGGTTGTCTAGAGATTCTCCTCATCCGAATGACGCGGGCCTTCAACCCATTGAACAACACCGTACTTTTTGCCGGAAAATATGGCGGGATGCCAATGTTTAAGTCACTCGGTAAGAAAACAGAGGGGGTGCCCTTCTGAAGACGCAAATGAGACATTCTGAGTGGATTGGTGGCCATCTTGGTACAATCATGTATTGCGATCCTAACCTCTTGCTGGCTAAAATGAGAGGAATTAGGTTTACCATTAAGAAGGGTGGAAATTTGAGTGGGGGAGAAAGAGAAATTCATGGAACAGCTGATATATTCATTATGTTTATACAAATCTGCTGGGTAATTACACTATATATAATATATTGGCTGTGCTCACACACCACAGGATGTCCGCAGGAGGCATGAAAACAGTCAATATGGCAGCTGTGCAATTGAAACCCATCTGCTTTTTATGTAAAAAAAGTTGCACATAAAAGTGAGTACAGTCTTGATTGTACAGTTGTGGCTACCATATTGATGTTTTTGACTCCCCCTCCCTGCAGGCATCCAAATTAAAGACCCAGCTGTTGCATTAACAGAACATGCTAAGTTTGGCTAGGTTAACCAGTTAGTTTTTGCATGGTATTAGCACTTTGTGCAAACCTTCACTTTTTGAAGTTTATGATTTTATTCAGTAACCAGGATATAGAATAGAATAGAATAGAATAGAATAGAATAGAATAGAATAGAATAGAATAGAATAGAATAGAATAGAATAGAATAGAATAGAATAGAATAGAATAGAATAGAATAGCAGAGTTGGAAGGGACCTTGGAGGTCTTCTAGTCCAACCCCCTGCTTAGGCAGGAAACCCTACACCACTTCAGACAAATGGTTATCCAACATCTTCTTAAAAACTTCCAGTGTTGGAGCATTCACAAATTCTGGAGGCAAGTTGTTCCACTGATTAATTGTTCTAACTGTCAGGAAATTTCTCCTTAGTTCTAAATTGCTTCTCTCCTTGATTAGTTTCCACCCATTGCTTCTTCTTCAGATAGAATACATATATAGTATGTATTCTATGAATGAGCACCTTTCATAATTTTCTGATTGCTTCTATGTGTGCTCTTTCTCACTATAGGTATGCGTGTGCAAGTTTGAGTACGTACAATCATGTACTCAATAGAATTGGAATAATAGAATTGGAAAGGCTGTAGAATCGAAGCAACTATTTCTTTCAAGCAATTGGAAGAAATGTTGCAACAATTAAAAGAACAAGCGGATAAATTAGACCACCATAAAATTATGCATCGAGGCAAGTGCAGAGGGAAATAAAATTATGGATTGAGGAAATAAATGGGAGAGGTTTTCCTCCCCTTCTCAAGACAATAAAACCCACAGGACTCATTTAATGAAGGTAAATGTTGGGAGATCCAGGACAGGAAAAGACCTCCCCCCTTTTGCATTATGCAGAGCAGAGCAGAGCAGAGCAGAGCAGAGCAGAGCAGAGCAGAACAGAACAGAACAGAATAACGGACTTGGGAGGGACCTTGGAGGTCTTCTAGTCCAACCCCCTGCTCAGGCAGGAAACCCTATATCCGTGATGGTGAACCTATGGCACGGGTGCCACAGGTGGCACGTGGAGCTATATCGGTGGACACACAACCTCAGTTCTGGCATGCATGTGTGCACTGGCCAGCTGATTTTCGGGCCTTCTGGGCCCACCAGAAGTCAGGAAACACACTGTTTCTGGCCTCCGGAGGGCCTCTGGGGGTGGTGGGGAAGGCCGTTTTTGCCCTCCCCAGGCTCCTAGAAAGGCTCTGGCCTACCAGGCCCACCGGGCCATCACATGCCAAAAGTGGGGAGAGCACGGGGGGGGGGAGCGCATAGAATTATGGATGTGGGCATGTGTGTGTGTGACCCCACCATGCTCCCCCCACTTTTGGCACACAATGGCAAAAAGGTTAACCATCACTGCCCTATACCATTTCAGACAAATGAGTGCCCAATTGCTTCTTAAAAACTTCCAGTGTTGGTGCATCCACAACTTCTGCAGGCAAGTTGTTCCACTGATTAATTGTTCTGTCAGGAAATTTCTCCTTAGTTCTAGGTTGCTTCTCTCCTTGATTAGTTTCCACCCATTGCTTCTTGTCCTGCCCTCAGGTGCTTTGGAAAATAGCTTGACTCCCTTTTCTTTGGGGCATCCCCTGAGATATTGGAACACAAAGCCTTTAGGTAGTTTTGGAATTTTCTATCTGAAGGTGTATTGATAATCCCCCCAGCAGTTTTGAAAGAGGCATTGGCTAGCTGCATGGAGAATCAGTCTGTCAGTTGGTTATAATTATAGCTCCATTGTGAGAAAAACCAGTGATTAAAATAAATAAACCGGAAAAAAGTTTAATATATAACTAGCTCAGTCCTTTAACATAGTATTAAATGGACTACCTGGAAAGATACTTCTCCAGACTTTAAAATAATTGCAGTGCTGCAGAACTATTAGGTGATAGTGAATGCACTGATTTGAAAATATGAAATTATCCAACTTCATGTTCATATCCCAGCTAAAGTAGGTTTTAAGTAGGCCCTTAAAACCTACTTTTTCCAGTTAGCCGGGCTGTCCTGATTTTTGGTTGGTTTTAAAATTTGATATTGATTTTAATTGAAATGTTTTAAATTATGGGCCAAATTTTATTTAATTATTTTAAATCTATTTTAACTTTTGTGTATGAACGTTTTATATTTGGCTGTTCACCGCCCTGAGTCCGGAAGGAGAAGGGTGGTATAGAAATCTAATAAATAATAATAAATAAATAAATAAATAAATAAATAAATAAATAAATAAATAAATAAATAAATAAATAAATAAATAAATGGCTCCTTGTTCCCTTAGGTTGTGATGACTTGATCAGCTCCATCTTTGAGCTGGGAAAGAATCTTTGCCGACTGCAGCTGTCTGATGAAGAAGTAGCACTCTTCACTGCAGTTGTCCTGTTCACACCAGGTATGTGATCAAAAGGAGAAGGGGGAGAAACACTGGATTAACACTTGTCACTATCCAAAATGAATCGATAGCTGGTTTATCTAGCAGCATCGACATTTCATTCCTCTTAGCCAGTGATGACAGAATGCACAAGCATTGCTCCAAGGGGTAGTTGTTCTTGGTACCAATGGTGGAGTTTAAAGCAAAGAAAGTTTTAATTAGGATGAAATACAACACAGAGTTTATTGGACCTAAAGATCGGCTATATAATGTATGGTCCACTTCAGTTGTGGGTTTCAGATTTTTTTACTACCGATTCTGTGGGTGTGGCTTGATGGGCGTGGCATGGCTTGCTTGGCGTGGCTTAGTGGGCATGGCAGGGGAAGGATACTGTAAAATCTCCATTCCCACCCCACTCCAGGGGAAGGATACTGTAAAATCTCCATTCCATCCCCAATCCAGGGGAAGGATACTGCAAAATCCCCATTTCCTCCCGATCAGCAGGGACTCGGGAGGCAGAGAATAGATGGGGGCGGGGCCAGTCAGAATTTTTACTACCGGTTCTCCGAACTACTCAAAATTTCCACTACCGGTTCTCCAGAACTGGTCAGAACCTGCTGAAACCCACCTCTGGTCCACTTGTCTGGTAGACCATTTCCACCAGATCCTTCAAGATTTCTTGGAATCAACAATTGTAATTCTATTTCAAGTGAAGGGCATCAGGTTGGATAACTTTTCTTGGGGGACAGTTAATGTGTGCTCTGCCTTATTGATGTCCTCTGCAACATGTGCTCACACTTGTACCCTTATTCTGTCTCACACACATATTCACAGGGCTTAAACGTTGGTTTTAATGATGTTTTCTTTTTCTGAATAAGCCACAATAGTTGGGTTTTCACGTCCCCATAAGCCATAAATCACGTTTTACCAGCCAAACTGGATTATAGCTAGATTACAGCTATATTTCTTATATTTAAATATATTTTTGTTATATAAATATATAAAAATAATCAAATCAAAATCATACTATGCCTTAAATGCCATTTGTGCACTTTATGAACCTCACCTCATAACACATCCACGCTTTCCACAGAATATTTGTTACAATTGAAAATAACCGAAAGCAGTTTTTTTTTCCCCCTGAAATTTTGCAATTCTAAAAAAACACCAACATGTGTTGTCCTTTTTCAGATCGGCCTTGGCTCTCTGAGTCCAAAAAGGTACAAAAATTCCAGGACAAATTCTACATGGCTCTCCAGCACGAAATTCAAAAGAAAAATGCCAATGAAGACAGGCTTTCCAAGGTAAATATAACATTTTAAAGAATTAAAATGGGAAGGAGGCAGACTAATACACAACAGAAATATATTGATACACACTGGGGCAGTGGTGAAATCCAATTTTTTTTTACTACCGGTTCTGTGGCCGTGGCTTGGTGGTGTGGTGTGGCTTGGTGGGCGTGGCAGGGGAAGGATAGTGCAAAATCCCCATTTCCTCCCCACTCCTGGGGGAAGGATATTGCAAAATCTCCATTCCCAACCCACTCTGGGGCCAGCCAGAGGTGGTATTTGTTGGTTCTCTGAACTACTCAAAATTTCCACTACCGGTTCTCCAGAACCTGCCAGAACCTGCTGGATTTCACCCCTGCACTGGGGCTAATTCCAAGATTTCCAAACATTCAATAGCTATTGATGAGAAAGTAAATTAAACCGAGGGAGCTCAAAACTACCCTGTTTGGTTTGAATAGGCCAAATGTTGGCTTAGTCTTGAGCCCAGGGAAACGAGGGATAGATGGAATGGATGGGGTATCCTTGGAGGCAGACAGGTGTGTCTGTAGGAAGGGTCAAAAAAGTCAAGATGGTGGCCACAACCATGGAATCAGAACCTTGTCTCTTTTTTCCGTGAGTTGACACATTACATGGCTTGATTGCATGGTTTTCTCCATCAACTCGACTTTTTTCACCTCCCTGCAGGCCCCCTTGGGGATGGATGTCATGGACTGGCATACAAAGAGAAGGCCATTTCTTTAAATTAACCCTTTAAAGAGCATGCAATAGAGAGTGCTTTACAGCTAATCCTTGAGGTGGCCCACGAGACACAAGTGTGATGGAGCCTGCCCATTATGGTCACAAGTGGTGATGCCATTAAGTGAAAAGGCCTCAATTAATGACCTCCACCCCCTCCTCTCCCTAATTTGGCTGTTAAATGAATATATGGGAGTTTTAAGCAGAGCACAGAGTGAGGGAGGACCTTGGAGATTGCGTTAAGGCAGCAAAATGGAGTGATTCATCCTTTGGTTATGCAGCGGCCTCATGGAAGTGGACGCCATTTTGGCCCACCTTCAAGAAATCACAGGTACAATGAAAATGATGGCCGCTTCCAGGAGGCAGCCACATGTCCTAGGGAGACACGGCCTGACTTCCTTCCCCAACATGAGGTCTGGAGTTTTTCAAAAGATAAGCGTGCAATGGCCGACAGGGGAGTAGGCCCAGGGCCTTTGGGGTCCTGGAGATGCAAGATGGGGAGGAGAGAGAGGCGGGAATGTTGCAGCATCTTTGCATTTGGCCATAAGGATAAATGACTACAAGAGCGCTGCAGGGCCATAACTTTGAAATGGGGTTGTAAACAGTTGGGGGGGGGGGTGTCTATTATAATACTTATTAAGTGACAAGTAGTCCTTGATTTACCATCACAGCTGGGATCAGAATTTCTATTGCTAAATAAAGTGGTTGGTAAGTAAATCGTGCCCGATTTACAATCTTTATTTGCCACGGCTGTTAAGCGAATTACTGCATTTGTTAAGTAAATCACATGGTTGTTAAGGAAATCCAACTTCTTCTGTTGACTTTATTTGTCAGAACCTGATTGGAAGGTTACAAATGGCCCAGGACACAGCAATTGTCCTAAATCCATCCTGGTTGCCCAATACCCAAAATTTTGACCATGTGATTGTGGGGATGCTACAATGGTTACAATTGCAAGGACTGGTTGTTAGTCACTTTTGCAGTGTTATTGTAACTTCAGTCACTAAAAATGGTTGTAAATTGAGGACTACTTGTATTTTTTCCTTTTCTTTTTTCTTTATGCTTTTCTTTATATGCAGCTGTATACATTCAGTCTCCTCCCTCTATTTCTTCATAATTGATAGATCTCACTTTGAGCCCTGCTATCTAACCCCAAGTTTTTCCCAACTGTATTCTGAATTTCAACGAGAACTTGATGGGAGTTTCATGAGATTCAGGGAGGGAAAACATTCAAAAACAGCCAAATTTCTATCATGTAGCTTTGCTTCTCAATCAGGAGTTCCAGATTTTGTTTGTTTTTTTAAATTAATTAAGGCCTCCAAGGTCCCTACTCTAACCCATCTCCTTTTCCTTCCCACAGATGGTTGCCAAGCTCCCCTTGATGAAGACAATCTGCAGCCTTCACTTAGATAAGCTGGAGCTTTTTCGCCTTGTCCATCCGGAGACGGCCAAAAATTTCCCTCCTCTCTACAAAGAAGTGTTCAATTCGGAGCTCCATTACAGCAACCCTCAGGAGAGCTAAAGCAGAATTTGCAGGGCAAAACTTTTTGTGGCTTCTGGAATGGGGGGAAAGCAGAATTGACCCTGTGGTTTATTTTAAATCAAGGATCAACCACAAGATTGTGTGACCCTGGCTTTCCTCCTCCTCCTCCTCCTCCTCTTGCAGTTGACCTGCGGTGATCTGCAGTCGCTGTTGAATGTAATTGCACCTTTTTAAGGATCCAGCGGACTTTGGGCATACTGGTGAAATGAATGTGAAATGCTATTCGGTAGAGAAGATCCTGCATTAAGTAGTGTTAAGTATTCCTATCCTTTCCTCAAAAGCATGTTTCAGCGGAACGCGTTTCTCTGCCCTGGCATGTGAACACATCCACCCAAACTCATGAGACTTACAGCCAGCTGATGCCCAACCCAGAAACGCCTCTTTAGGCCCACTGTGTGGATAAATATGTATATTTTTGCTGGTTTCTGCTTTTTCCCCGGCACTGGCATGGTTCGAATGATAGGACGCTGGACGTACAGAAGGAAAACCAGATCTTGTGGACTTGTTCAACGTGAAGATGGAAATTTGTGGGAAGAGAGAGAGACACACACACACAAACACACACATACACAGGGATTACAATCCTGCTAGATTATGGGACAGAAGTGGTGGTGGTGGGAAGAATATGTGGGGGAGGAGAACTTTTAATTTAATTGTGTTTCCAATTCTGGGGGCAGCTGGAGGGCTGGACCCTCTAAAAAAGAAGCGTAAAGTTCGATGGCAAATCAAGATGTATTTTTCATCGACAAACACTGCTGCTATCAAAGTTAACTGGAAAAGCATCCGTTTAAAGAAAAACACGGATGGCCTCTGGATGACATTGGACTTTGGCGCCCATTATCCTCAGTGATTGGCCCAGCTGGGGAGGATGGATATTGGAGCTGCTAAACCATAACTGGCTGCCAAGCTAGATGATGAATGATCCGATTGCTTCTAAAGCAAGTTTTCTAAAACACGCAAGTTTTAAGACGCGCGGACTTCAACTCCCACAATTCTCCAACCAGCATGCTTCTGGAAGTTGAAGTCCGCACATCTTAAAACTTCCCAAGTTTGAAAAATACGGTTCTACAGCAACGGCTCTCTATCGGCCAAGGCTTATTGATATATTATGTTTGTTCTTTCTCCATGTTATAATCCTTTGGGGACCCAAGAAAGCTTCATTCAATGTTTCAGGTGCAGAAGCCCATTAGAAGAAGCCCTTGCTTGGTATCGATTCACCACATGGGTGATGAACAGGTCTGCAGCTAAATGTAGAGGCCCTTGCTTTGGGCCTGCCCAATACTGTAGAACACGGGTCTCCAACCTTGGCACTTTAAGCCTGGCGGACTTCAACTCCCAGAATTCCCCAGCCAGCAAAGCTGGCTGGGGAATTCTGGGAGTTGAAGTCCACCAGGCTTAAAGTGGCCAAGGTTGGAGACCCGTGCTGTAGAATCAACCAGATGACAAATAGCTCAGCTTTGCAAGGTGGTTTATTTTTCTCCTGTTCACACTCAACGGAACCTCCAAAACCAGCTTAAACGGCATGGCTGCTTTCCTCAAACTAATGGCAAACCTGTAACGTTTCAGATGCTGCTAGCAGCCAAAGCAAATAGTCCTAGACTTACGACAGACTCACGACCACAATTGGGACCAGGATTGTTTTGTGGCTGAGCAAAGGCGATGGTTAAGCGAATCGTGCCCAAGTTTATAACCATTTGTTGTTGTTAAATGTCTCACTGCAGTTGTTTAGCGAATCCAGCTTTCTCTACTGACTTTATCGGAAGCCAATTGGGACGACGTGACCCAATTGGGCCAGTGCAACCGTCATAAATACATGCTGGTTGCCAAGGGCCCAAATCTTGATCATGTGACCATGGGAACACTGTGATGGTCGTAAGTGTGAGGACTGGTTATACTTACAAGTCTCTTTTTCAGTGCTGTAACTTCAAACGATCACTAAATGAATGGTTGTAAATCAAGGACTGCCCGTATCCTGTGGGTCCTGTTTGGTGGTGTTTATGGCAGTGGTAGCTTTACAGTTTATGGAGGGCCATCAATTCTTAACTCCTTAAGTAAGCAATACCTTCCACCTGGGATCAAGGGAGAGAATGGTATATATCTTTCCCTCAGCTCTCTGAATGCTTCTGGAATGCATGTGGGATGGACCCTCAGCTCAGGGCTAAAATGTAAAATTTGTTACTACTGGTTCTGTGGGCGTGGCTTGGGGGGGGCTAATGTGATGTGGGCGTAGCCAACTTTTTAAAAAAAAAACTTTTCAAAGCATTTTTTTTAATGCTTTGAAAAGCCTCTGCCGATCAGGCAACTCAGCTGGGATCGTCAGAGAGGCTTTTTAAAAAATGCTTTGAAAAGCCTCTCTGCCATCAGGCAACTCAGCTGGGATCGTCAGAGACTTCAAAGCATTTTTTTTAACCACCTCTTCGGCCAAGAGGTTGCAGAAAAAAATGCTTTGAAAAGCCTCTGACGATCCCAGCTGAGCTGCGCGATCATCAGAGGCTTTTTTTTTTACTTTTAAAAGCATTTTTTCGTCGGAAGAGGTGGTAGAAAAAATGCTTTTAAAAGTAAAAAAAAAAAAAGCCTCTGATGATCATGTGGCTCAGCTGGGCATGGTGGGGCGGGGGGGCGGCGCAGGGATTTTTGTTACCGGTTCTCCGAACCAGCCACTGGCATCGCTACCGGATCCGGCAATCCGGTCCGAACCAGGAGCATTTCACCCCTGCCTCAGCTACCTTCAGCAAGGCAAGGCATACAGATAGTCCTGGATTTACAAACACAATGGAGCCCAACATTTCCGTTACTAAGCGAGACAGTTGTTAAGTGAGCTTTGCCCCCCATTTTGCAACCTTTATTGTTACAGTTATTAAGTGAATCACTGCAGTTGTTAAGTTAGTAACACGGTGGTTTAGTGAATCTGGCTTCCCCATTGACTGACTTTGCTTGTCAGAAGGTCACAAAAGTTGATCACCCCAGGGACACTGTAACCATCATAAATATGAGTCACTTGCCAAGCGGGACCATGGGGATGCTCCAGCGGTGATAAATGTGAGAATACGGTCATAAATCACTTTTTAAGTATCGTCGTAATTTTGACAGGCCGCTAAACAAATGGTGGTAAATAAAGGATTGTCTGTAATGGCTGCGTTGCCCAGATGCTTGAAAATGGGAAATCTAGACATTCAGAATTCCAGAAAATACTCCATTTCCCCCGAGCTCTCTGAATTATTCATCCGATTCAGGATCTTGCCTTTTGCTTCTCTAGTTTTTACCCAAGGCTGAAATCAATTCTACATTCCCTTGATTCTAAATTCGTTTGTCCTTTTAACTTCTCCATCTGCTGCACAACGATTTCTCTGCAACAAAGGGCTTTGCCTTTCAATGAAACAATTATTTAATTCGCTCTTCTTTTTAAGCTGGTGAGCTAAATGCTGGCAATCTTTGAAATGCAGGATATGAATCACCGTTTCTATTTCTGTGGGTTGAGACAGTGGGGTCAATGGGTTCTTGAAGGCATAAATATGGGGGCTCTGCAGCATTCTGGTGGTGGGTTAGGAGAAGAAATTTAACACTGACTTTTATTTGTGTAGTTCAGTGTTTCTCAGCCTTACCAACTTGAAGATGTGTGGACTTCAACTCCCAGAATTCCCCAGCCAGCCCTAGTGGCTAGGGAATTCTGGGAATTGAAGAGTAGACATCTTCAAGTTAATAAGGTTTAGAAACACAGGTGTAGGCGGTAGACATGAATACCCCAGGGGCAGGTTCCAAATCCCGTCGCTACCGGTTCGCTCGTGCGCATGGAGCGCTTCTGTGCATGTGCAGAAGCGTCCGGGCGGGTAGGCGGAGCCTCCTGCCACCGTCGCTACCAGTTCGCCCGATCTGGTGCGAACCAGTAGCAACCCACCACTGGAATATCCTTACCTGAAACAGACAAAGCACCCTTTACTTCAACTTAGAGCAACAGGAAGTGCTTCAGTTTACAGCAAGACAGATTCCCAATTTATTGTGGCTTGACTTCTTAGATTGCAGGTTTGACTTTCCTATTGCTTGCAAAATGCACTTTTGTCATTTATTCTTGGGTCAAATGGCAGCTTTTATTTTTTTCTTAAAGGAAAGAACGGTAACAGAACCATGGCCAGAAGTTATACTGAACAATCTCATGTGACCTAAATATAGTAAAAACTCTTAACATTCTTCCCCCCCCCCTTACAAATCATTGCTTATGTTATGCTGGCAACAAACTGTATGTTTTGGGGTTCCTCTCAGCCCCGAATGGGATCCTTACTTTTTTAAAAAAGTGTGCACTTTTCTCTTGACTTCAAAATGCCCAGTTACAATTTTTAAGAGTATTCTTTGATTAGTTGGTATGTGTTTGGTTGTACTGTGCCAACATATCAACATGTTTCTATCATATGATGAGATTGGAGCTTTTATGGGGTTAAAATCCAGAGGCAGTTTTCATTTTTGTTTCCTGCTTTGTAACAGTTGGTTTCAGCTCATTGGTCTGTGGCTTAAATGTTTCCAACCAAAATGCAGTGGGCTCTAATAATTAACCAGAAACAAATGTCCTGTATTTTAGAGCCTATCAACAACAAGCAGGAATTGAGGCAAATTTTCCAACTTTGGTGTAAGAGATTGATTTCATAATCATTCCTTTTCCCAGGGAACTAGAAGGCCTATGATTTGGGGTGCATCTCTTAAAATCACAATTTCAAGCCTCTTGCTCAAGTATAGTTGCTGAATTTGAAAACCATAACAATCAAAATTGTTTGAAACAAGTAGAGATCTGTAGAATAGAAAATCCCTTTTTTAGTTGTTAACCATCCAAAATCTAGAATCGGCTTCTGAGCAATAAAATGGCAACAGTGTAGGAGACAATTGCTGAGTGTGAAACTTGGCACCTCCACACACACACCTGTACATTTCTGGAACGTGATTCCTGGAATAAATCTGCTCAAATTCTAGAAAGCAAAAATAATTTTTGTTTCTAGCCCATGACCCACTATGGACCTGGAAAAAAAAAAACAGGTTACAAAGAAAGAAAACTTAGTGGGCAAAAAGTTTTTCAGGAGTTTACAGTATAAAGATGACATGAATCTCCAGGCCATACAATGGGGCCATTCCTTTCTAAGTGATGCTTTCTATATAGTACTACATAAACACATGCATATATACCTATATAATTCTTTTTTTTTAATGAAAGCTTAGATGTGCATTTTATTACCCCTAGAACCCTCACACAACTATGTATGAAGAGAAAAAAAAAAGGTTGATTGGTATAAAATATTTATACTTGTGAATATTGGTGCAAACAGAAAAATCCATACATCTGCAGCCTGGATTTTATGCTTTATGTTTTGAATGCAGCCTGACTAGGTAGCTCAGTGGCTAAGACACTGAGCTTGTCAATCAGAAAGGTCGGCAGTTCAGCAGTTCGCATCCCTAGTACAGGTCTCCTGCGTGAGCAGGGGGTTGGACTAGATGACCTCCTGAATGAAACATACGGTACCATAAGTGTGCATTTATTAAACTGTATGTGGATCTTCCCAACCTGTTGCCCTGTAAAAATGTTGACTTCAGGGCCCATAGTCCTCAGCCAGCAGTGCTTATTGGCATGGGGAAGGATACATCACACACATACACACTACTAAAGTACAGACAAGAAAATAATTTTAGGCTTAGGGTGAAAAACAGCTTCTGTTTGCATTGAATGTTTTGTTGTGTAAAATGGTAATTTCTATTTTTTTAAAGGAAAAGCAGTCCTATACTTTCTATTGGGGGCCAATTTGCTTTGAAACAGGAAAGCCTAAATGTTTATTTAAAAGCAGGGAGGGAGAGGGAGCAGCGCAGAAAAACAGGACTTTTTCAGAAAAAAACTTTAAAAAAACAATGTTATGTATTTAAATAAAATGTTTCGATAAGATGTCTAGAAAGATAGATGTATACAGTATTACACAAGAACGTTTGAGTCGAGCAAAATAAAAGTGTTTTATGGAATGGAAAAACAGGATCGAGTATTTTTTCCCCACTTTCTTGTATTTTTTTAAAAAATAGCTACAAATAACCACCATTTAGTATGTGGCATAGGACAAAGGTTAATTCATCAATCTATATGAGCTATAAAGTACCTTCAGAACAGCTATTTATTTATTAAATTTTTATGCTGCCTATCTCACTGTTACAGCAATTCTGGGCAACGGTTTGCTTCATTTTAGTTTCTCCCATTAACTCTACGGTTCCTTGAGTGTAACTGGATTCACACGTCTTGACATTCTCCAAAACAGTGTTTCTCAGCCTTGGTGACTTGAAGATATGTGGACTTCAACTTCCAGAATTCCCCAGCCAGCTATTTTGGAGACACTCTTGGACAGAAGGTATTTGCCTGTCTGGAGTTATTTTTCCTGTCCCACAATAGGTGTGCAAGTTCAGCTTCAGGACCCTGTGTGACACCACCATCACAGAGGAAGCTGATTATCTCTGGATAAAATGAAACTAGGAATAGAATTGATTTAACTGCAAAGCCTTAGGTATTATCTGCAAATAGTAGAATCTTAGGCTCAGCACCCTATTATTATTCCATCAGCGTGTCAACATTTCTAGTTAAGTGAGCAAGAATTAATTGTAAAGCTACATTTGGAATGGAATGGAATGGAAGGGAAGGGAAGGGAAGGGAAGGGAATGGAATGGAATGGAATAGAATAGAATAGAATAGAATAGAATAGAATAGAATAGAATAGAATAGAATAGAATAGAATAGAATAGAATAGAATTCTTTATTGGCCAAGTGTGATTGGATACAAAAGAAATTTGTCTCCGGTGCTTAAGCTCTCAGTATACATACAAACAACAGAGTGATAAGTCATAGATCATAAATCATAAGATACAACAATTGATAAATCATAATATACCAATAGAAGAAGGTAGAGAGATGAGAAGTGAGAAAGATGAGATAATAGGATAATAGCAATGCAACCTACTACATGGGTAACTTACAATAAAATAGATAAAACATATATAACAAAAAAAAAACAAATAAAAACACACAGCATCCATTAAAATAACAGCCATTAACACAAACCAGGCTCTGTCTGGTCTTCCAGGAGAGGTATGGTGAATTGAAGATCCCTCTGCAGAAGGACCCTAAATTCTGATTATCTAATCAGTTTTGGAAATTGCCTACTGACCATTGTAAAGCTATTAGAGACCCTCCAAGTGACAAATCTGAAAAGTTTTCATTAGGTGAGGTTATCTTCAAGAAAAGAAAAACTAATTACAAGCTTAAGAACTTAAAATGTTTGAAATAAAACAGCAAAAACTAAGTAAGATTTAGATTTTAAAAAGTTATAACTGGATTAAGGGTCCAGACAAATTTGAAATATTGACTTTTACTTTAAGATTTTGGAATTAACTAAATTTATAAATTCATAAAAAATGAACCACTTGTGGGAAACAGACTTTTAGCTATTCTGATTACTACAAGTCATAATGAAAGATAGAAATTGAACATTAGAGGGGACTAAAGATTTTAACTAGAGAGAGAAGAGTAGAAATATAGCCGGTATATAAATTCAAATATTAAATTAAATTAAATAGCCTGATATCATTTAATAAGGGCATAAATATTATAACATCAGAAATATTAAAGGAAATCTTAGAAGAATGGAATCAGAAACTATTGACTACAATTTCAACATTTGTCAGTAATTTAATGCCTCCCAAAAGGCATAAGAAGATACAATCTTGGGAGTTCTGACATTTTCACCTCTTCTATTGTGTTGTATTCACGTATTTTAGATAAAATTTCTATTTTATCTATCCAATTTTATTCAATTCTTCTCATTCTTCAGTATTTCAGTCTTCATTTTTGAGGTTTCATGTGACTGCTAGTTAGTTCTCAGGGTTGTGGGGGAGGGAGGTTGGTGGTCATTGACTGTAATTAAATAAAACTTGATGTGTTTGATAGAAAACCAATGTTAGAAATTATCAAGTGTTAGCCTGCATATTTCTTGTCTTCTTGTCTCTTTATTATTGTTAGTCGACCTTGAAAGGCAGAAGCCATCTACTACTTCAGTTATCTTCAAATTGGCCATTCCCAGGCCGGTTGCTGCGTTCCCAAATCTTTGGAGGTCACCAGATTTCACACGTTTTCAATAGGATTGTAAACAGGATGCTTACAATAATAAGTTTTCACATTTTCTCAAGAGAGGAGAAACAGGCAAACGGAACCCGTAATCCGACGCTTTTCGTATGCTTCTACCCCAGTACGGAGTTTACATTTTCTTTCTCTTTGGACGGATCCGTCAACCCAGGGGTGGGCAAATGTGGCCTTTTTACAACCTGTGGACTTCAACTCCCAGAATTCCTGAGACAGCTTGGCAGCCAAGCTGTCTCAGGAGGCCCATCCCAGCTTGGCAGCCAAGCTGTCTCAGGAATTCTGGGAGTTGAAGTCCACAGGTTGTAAAAGGGTCACATTTGCCCACCCCTGCGTCAGCCTATCGCCCCTCGTCAGATGACTTGAAAGGCGGTTCCCAACCAGTCCGCTCGCGGAGAATGCCGGGATTTGTAGTCTAGCCTCGCGCTCAGCCCTACGGGCAGCGTCGCCTGAAGAACTACAACTCCCGGCGACGCTTCGCTGTTTCGGATAAAAAAAAAAAAAAGCTTTCGGGAGAAGCGAAAGGCAACGGCGGCAGATGTTCAAGACGGCGGAGGAGGACGTGGTGCATCTCATGGGGAGCTTTTGAGGGGGGCGACGCTGTTTGCAAACCCCCCACACACTCCCCCTGCGGGAGACCGGTGACTAGCCGGCGCCGTTAGAAGAGGCGGGGCTTTGCACAAGCAGCCCCTTGTTACAAGGGAGCCGTTGCACGCTCGGCTCGTCCTGGAGGTGCAAGCAAGGCGGGCGAGTTGGGCATATAGCTGGCAGGTGGGTGGAAGGTTTATGGCTTCGATGCGTGCGGGTGATTTGAACAGCAGGCGTCTGTGCAAACCCACACGTCTGTGGTGGAAGGGAAGCGGCGAGGGGAAAATGGGAAAGGCGTGGGGGCGGTGGGGCAAACTGGGGGGGGCAACATTTGAGCTTCGAACCGAGGCTTGTGCAATGCTTGTGCCCCCCCCCCAATCGTGGGGCCAGGGTACTTAATGGGTGGGGTGGTGGGGGATGAATTGGGCTTGGCAAAAAAACAACTCCGGGTGCCCCCCGTGGGTGCATTCTCCTGGCTGGGCTTCTGAGATGGAGCTGAGCTTATTCTGGGGCAAGGAAGAGCCTCCTGGCTTGGCTTCAGGTATCCTGGGGTGGGGGGTGGGGAGAAGATCCCAGGCTCCCCTGTTTGTGAGCTGGAGCCTTTTTTGCAGAAATGTTTGGCGAAGTAAAAAAAAAAAAAAGGCAAACAAAAAAAGGCTGTCCTGATTTTATGGTGGGTTTTTAAAATTTGAAATTGGTTTTAAATTGAAATGTTTTAAATTATGGGCCAAACTTATTTAATTATTTTAAATCTATTTTAACTTTTGTGTACAAATGTTTTACTTTGGCTGTTCACCGCCCTGAGTCCGAAAGGAGAAGGGCGGTATAGAAATCTGATAAAATAAATAAATAAATAAGAAGAGGGCTGAGAATTGACTTTTGCCCTCCGGAAAGAGGTTCCTAAGCGTGACCTGCAGGAATTTGTAGGTCCTGCAAAAAAGGTAATTCGATTCGATTCGATTCACAGAGTTGGAAGGGACCTTGTAGGGCATCTAGTCCGACCCCTCGTCCAAGCAGGAGACCCTACACCAGTGGTTCTCAACCTTCCTAAGGCCGCCACCCTTTAATACAGTTCCTCATGTTGTGGTGACCCCCAACCATAAAACTGTTCCTAAGACCATTGAAAATATGTATTTTCCGATGGTCTTAGGCGACCCCTGTGAAAGGGTCGTTCGACCCCCAAAGGGGTCCCGACCCACAGGTTGAGAACCACTGCGGCCTACACCATTTCTGACAAATGGTAGTCCAATATCTTCTTGAAAGCTTCCAGTGATGAAGTTTAATGGTTTGGGCCAGGCTTCCCCCCACCTCTCCCCAGCCTAGCAGCCTCCCAATATATCAGAGGTCTTCAAACTTGGTAGCTTTAAGACTTTTGGACTTCAACTCCCAGAATTCTCCAGCCAGCATAGCTGGCTGGAGAATTCTGGGAGTTGAAGTCCAAAAGTCTTAAAGCTGCCAAGTTTGGGGACCTCTGCAATGTATTGTATAATCGCTTCCCATTATCCCCAGGCAGCATGGGATGACCTACTGCTGTGAATCTGAAAGTTACTAAGCTGGAAAGGTTTTGTTGACTAAACTCTGATGTGAAGTTTGGTCCTTGAAGTGGACCAAAGTGGATCAAGAATGAAGTCATTCTTCCATAAAAATTTATTTGGGGAGAATACTGTGGCCTGCAGGGTTCCCTTTTATTAAATATATATATATATATATATATATATATATTATATATTATATATATATATATTATATTATATATATATATATATATATATATATATATATATATATATATATATATATATATATATATATATATATATATAGTTATTCAGTTCCATTTCTATAGCTGTCCATCTCAACCAGTGAAAATTGCTCATAGGTCTATGCGTCAAAAAAAATAAACATAATAGAAACCAGTTTCAGCTTTGCCACCATCCATGGTGGGAACCTTATCCTTTATTTTTCCATGATAATTTTTAGGGGAAAAAAATAAGCTTGTACAGTGCTTCCCTTCATTGCTCCAAACCACTCTTCAGAAAATCCTTTTTACCCAATGTAGGTGATAAAGTCAATTTAAATATCCCTGTTGTGATGGGGGTAATGGGTTGATGTGTTGTTACTCTCCATTTATTCAATTTTGGGTTTTTTACCTAACTTTGGGAAGCACTGGTCTTGGTAGAATTGTGGTCTCGGAAACTGGGCTTGTAAAATGACCCCTTTGTAGTATGGAAGAAAATATTAGAATGTTTATATATTTATCTCATGCTCTGCTAATATTTAATGTGTGAATATAGATATGTACAAGTTTTATAATGTACATATTATATTAGTACATATGTATAATTTAGTACATATGTATAAAAGTTGAGAATGACTAGCACATATGTGCGAGGGGAACCTTTACCTTTATAATTTATAAGTAAAAGCTAAGATACATAGAGCACTGGCCCAAGTTTTTTTTTAAGATAAAAGTCCATAAACAAAAATTTTAGAGACTTCTATTGTGGAAGGATATATATTTCCTTCAGTTACATGATTTATTTACTTGCAGCAGGATAGAAGGGCTAATTATTGAAACGTAACAATGATTTTTGCCAGCTCATCTGGAAAATATTGAACCAGTGGAATGCCATGGGGAATGGCTTTCGGAGAATTAAAAACCAAGAGATAATTTTTGTTAAAAAAAAAAAAAAACACTCACTACTGAGACTCACTCCATTCATTTAAAGTGAGGAAGCACCCAATGATGCTTGCAAGATTTATTTGCTCTTAGTGAGATCTACCCAGCATTAGTGGATGCTTTATTCAGGAATTCAGGATAAGTACAGTATCAGAATCAAGTGTACCTGTGTAATAATCCCAAATACACTCCTAATGAATCCACTTACATTCTCTATGGAGTGAAGTTTTTACCTGGTTCTTAAATCATACAAATCCATGATATAATTTGCTTGACCTTGGCCTTTCGTATTATGAGAACTGAGCTATTACAGCTTTGAATGGTAGTTTATAGTTCAGTGTTTCTCAACCTTGGCAACAGGTGGATTTAAATTCCCAGAATTCCACAGCCAGCCATACTAAAGTTCCCAAGGCTAAGAAACACTGACCATGTATCAATGGTCAAGGGCAATTATAGTTTTTTCAGCAAGCCATGGTTTAATTAGCTATGGTTATTTAGGTAATTGGAAGTCAGGAAGTGCTTTTGTTTAATCTGTTCTAATATTTCATACTGTACGTTCATGACTGAGAGGATATTTTTGTGCGTATCTGTACATTTTTGTGCATCTTTTTGGGGGAATATCAAGAGATTTAGCCTGCTAGAAATTTATCATTGTTAAAAAAGAATTATTTGCTGAAAATAAACCCAGGAGCTTTCATTAAAAGAAGAGACGAATGATATATTTTATTTTTAATTAATTATCTTTGCTGCCTAAGAAAATCAGCTCAGTAGCTATAGACGTTTATCAGCATAAAAATGTATTAAAACAACAATAACACAGGAACATTTGATTAGAAAAAAATGTTTTACTAAATTAAAATGGCAACAAATCAGAACTTCTCAGCTGTGGTTGACTGCCAAGGAGGACATGGGTTGCTGATCTACTTTTTTTCTTTTTGTACAGCTGTGCTTGAAGGAAGGAAGTGAAATCAGGAAATGGCAAATCTAAAATGATAATAGCCTGTCAGGATGATAACAGAGCATTGTGAATTGAATATGAAACTTACAGTATGCCATTTGGTGAGGGATACAACTTAATTATGTAAACTGCCTGGTGTCTAAATGTTGACATAGAGTGGTATATAGCCACCTCAAATTTAATACAATAGTGAAAGGCATTTATTCATTCATTCATTCAGTGGCATTTGTGGGGAGTTACTCTGTCAAACCTGGTCCTTCCAGGAAATTTCCAGGCTTGGCTTGCTGATTTTAAATTTCATAGAGTGGAAGAAGTCACAAGTGTATTAGCCATTCTTGTCCTGCTATAAACCAGGAGTGAGCATTTAGTCAAGGAATAGAAGTAGCAAGCAAACAACAACAAAAATGTTGTTTGGGGGGAATGACCATTCTTACATTCTTGATTTTAAGGAAAAGCGGATGTGGATGTGTCTTAGAAACCAGGGGTCTGAGTTCTAATCCTGCCTTAGGTATAAAAGCTGATTGGGTGATTTTGCACCAGTCACTCTCTCTCCACCCAACCCACCTCACAGAATTGCTGTGGGGAAAAGAGGAAAGAGCATTATGTATAAACTCCTTGAGTTATTTATAAACTAATAAAGGTGGGATTAAAATCAAATAAATGAACTCCAAGAGTAGTGTTCATAAATAGTGTTGGAGAAAAAGATGATGGGAATGCATGTTCTAAGCATTTCTGAAGAACAGTCTAAACAGGATTCAGTTTGATAGAAATGTGGTCTAGGAATATCTATTTTCCTTGCATGAATTAAAATTTACAGAAGTAATAGGATCTAAGAGCATTGAAGTTTACTGAAGATTTAGCCAAAGTTTTTTGTACTATCTTTGAGTAATTATGGAATGCTGGAGGGAAGTAAATATTGTCCCTTCAGGAAGATGCAGGCAGGATCAGGGAATTATGAATCTATCAGTCTGGTATCAATAGCAAATAATATTAGTTTGTGTTTTTATAATTTTATTAAACATTACAATTAAAATGCAAGAACTAATACAAACTGGAAAAAGAATTAAAAGAAGAAGTGTAAAGGAGGAAAAATAGACAAGAAAAATGAGAATGTAAAAAGAAAAAAGGAAATGCATAAATTATTTCCCTCTTCATCACAAGTATACACAATATAATAAGTGATCACTTTTTATTAAAATACAACAAATTATATTTTCTTTCCATATTTCATCTCTTAACTATATAAAAAAAATTTAAAACCTTGTTATTGAGTCCTGGTCAGCAAACACCCATTAAGTGTTACCAGAGATAACATATCTATTTTAACCTTGATAAACCAACTTTGTATTCCTTCCTTTTACTTTTAACAATCTTGATCTTTATTCCCTTCAGATATTGTCATAGAACTTTGTTTCTTTTTGTTTTTATTTCTTTTTTCCTCCTCAGAAAATGTTTCAAAACTTTAAGAAGCCTCTTTTCTAAATCCAGTGTAGGAAAGTTATCCTGGTCACTCTCTTGGTTTGTTATTTGTATATTCTTTTTAATTATTAAGATATCAGTTGGTTTCTTTGGTATGACCAGTGTAGCATCTTTTTCCACATCATTCTTGTAGCCTACCTTTTTAAGATCCACTTTCAAATTGATCTTGTCCAATAAAATTTGTTTCTCTTCCATACCTTCTTTTAGAGACAGTCTATCCATAACGGCAGACACTTTTAAAATGGACATCTGGGTCCATTGTTCACAAATATCCTTCAGCTTATACATTACAGGTGGTTGTTGACTTACGACCACAGTTGAGCCCAAAATTTCTGTTGTTAAGTGAGTTTTGCCCCATTTTACAACCTTTGTTGCCATAGTTGTGATAGAGAATATGAGTGAAGGGTCTTCGGAAAGTACAAAACTGCCAGAGTTAACAGCTAGCTTAACTGCAGAAGTAAATGGAATAACAGGAAAGTACCTGAAACTCCATGATGTGGTGGCTCAGTGGCTAAGACGCTGAGCATGTCGATCGAAAGTTCAGCAGTTCGAATCCCTAGTGCCGCGTAATGGGTGAGCTCCCGTTACTTGTCCCAGCTTCTGCCAACCTAGCAGTTCGAAAGCACGTAAAAAATGCAAGTAGTAAAATAGGGACCACCTTTGATGGGAAGGTAACAACATTCCATGTGCCTTTGGCGTTTAGTCATGCTGGCTACATGACCATGGAGACGACTTCAGACAGCGCTGGCTCTTTGGCTTTGAAACAGAGATGAGCACCACCCCCTAGTGTTGGGAACAACTAGCACATATGTGTGAGGGGAACCTTTACCTGAAACCCATAGCATAAACACTAGAAGGGGCTTCAGAATGAGGAATGGAAACATTTGAGCTGCAAAATAGCCGCCAGAGGAAATCGCTAACTTAGCCTTAGGAGAGGAACATATAAATTGTGGCAAGCACAATGTTAAGGTTCCAACTCAAGCAAATCAGAACTCTGAGTCCAGACACTTCCTCAAAAGACTTCTTTATTCGGTAAATCATATTGGCACACTTGATTGAAAACCAACTCGGAATCCTTCCTGCGGTTTCAACATAATTAAAATCAGTAATCACTCCCCCGTGGTACTGGTCACATTGGCCAATTAGATTAATTGACGGGCTTCTCAGGCACCCTTCTCTTTTTCCCTCCATCACCTAGGAGATGACCTTGGTTCTCACGAGAAAGTTCAGTGTTCTGTCTAGTAATACGTTCTAACCTCCTTCCCTCTCCCATACAGTGTGGCAACGATGAACCAGGGAAATGGCCTCTAGCAGGTCCAGTTCAGCGTTGAAACACCTGATATACCGAAAAATAGGTGGTTTGTCTAAGAAATAAGAAGTGGGTCACAGTAGTAAGCAAAGTGCATGGTTAAAATATTAATTGATACACCTTTCATATATAATTTGCTAATTATACTGCGCATGTGATATGTGATGTAGTAGGTTTAGGGAGGGTCTCAGGAAACACGTAGGAGGCGGTCAGAAAAGAGTGTAACCTCATAGTACCTCAGCCAATGGGGAACGAGGAGGGATGCGGCGGCTGGGACAGGGCTGTATAAAGAAGTGAATGGTTTAAGTTGAAACTTTGGAGAGAACCAAAGCTATGATAGCTTGTCCCGGCTTATTGCAATAAACGTAACAGAAAGGTCTTTACTGTGTCTTGGCTGGTTATTAATCAGGCAAATTTATCACTGGTTGAGAAGGAAAGTAGCCAGCAGCACATAACAGCCTTTAAGTGACTCTTTGCAGATGTTAAGTTAGTAACACAACTGTTAAGTGAATGTGATTGATTTTGCTGGTCAGAAGGTCGCAAAAGATGATTACATAACCTCAGGACACTGCAACTGTCATAAAGATGAGTCCATTGCTAAGCATCTAAATTTTGATCACATGACCATGGGGATGCTGCAGTGGTTGTAAGAGTGAAAAATGGTCATAAGTCACTTTTTTCAGTGCCATTGTAACCTCGAATGGACATTAAATGAAATGTTGTAAATCAAGGAGTAGCTGTATTGCCTTTAATTGTAATCTTTAATTCCCTCTGGTTCCCTGTAGTGTCCAACCTTCAAAGTCCCATTTTCCCACAGGAAGGATTCTTCTAATTATTTTCAAAATCTTATTTCTGGACCCTTTATTCCATTGTTAACTTTGTTAAATCAATGTTCTAAAATCTCTCTTTTGCTGTTTAATAATTTTAAAAAAGTCCTCAACCTTGCACTTAAAACTTCTTTTACTAAGGATTGAAGGAAACTCACCTGATACTCACCTGTCTTTGCAAAGGTTCCTAATAGCTAAAAAGCAATTTGGAAGCAATTTGCAAAAGTAACTAAGAAATGAAGCTTGGCGAACATAATGTCCTGAAGTGAATTCGGTTCAGAAAAACAAACATTTAAGTCTTTAAATACCACAAAATGTTTGCTGCATATCTGAGGTGCTGCAGAAACAAAACTCAGTGTGTAACCTAAACGTAATGAGTTCCCATAGACATTAGAATAACTGTTGCGTTTCTAATTAAATAAACCCTTAGCGAACGAACAGGATAAACCAGAAAGAGGCAAATTTAAATGCTCTAGACTCCAGTTCAAATTTTTCCTCCTTTAACTTGATGTCCTCCAGATGTGTTGGAACCGCAACCCCGCCAGAATTCCTGACCAATGGTCACAGTGGACAGAGAATTCTGGGAATTGAAGTCCCAACAGTGTCAGATCGGTGA
This sequence comes from Pituophis catenifer annectens, assembly GCF_029215685.1. Lineage (NCBI taxonomy): Eukaryota > Metazoa > Chordata > Lepidosauria > Squamata > Colubridae > Pituophis > Pituophis catenifer. Next base: position 335,612,927 of record NW_027256881.1, read on the forward strand.
TGCTGGACTTCAGTCTCTTAGATTCCATTTCACGGGCAAAGACTTGGAATAATGTAGGTATTTCCTCCTCTTATACATATTTGGATTTTTAAAAAATGTATACTTAAATTGTTTGCTTGATTAGATGCTCTGGAAAAACCAACCATCCGTAGCATTTCTGGAATATATGATTCGATCTTCCTTCTTAAAGCGGTACTGATTTTCTGGATCTGATTTTCTGAATCTTCCTTCGGCTGCCCCTCCTTCTGACAGATTTGGCGGCTGCTGAGAGGAGACACTTGCCTCTTTGTATTCTCTTGATTTTTTTTTTTAAATTGGCACAAGGGGTCTTCTGTCCATTTGCTGAAGGGAGGACTTGTTGCCCCTTCCATAGAACAAGGCCTATGTTACGCAGATTGTGTATCTCTTGGCTAAAGCTAGTGTTAGAGCAAAGTGCTGTAAATTTTGCAATAGTAATCAAATCATAATGGCTGATATATTCTCCAGACACCAGTGATTATGCACTTGTGGCTTTTTCTATGCTAATACTGATGTGTGCAAATGGCCTTTTAAGTTTAAGTTTACTTGATTGTCATTGCACCTCGTACAACGAAATTAAATGCCATCTTCAGTGTATATCATACATAAGAAAACTATATATTAAATCTTTCACATTCTACACAATTGAATTGAAAACCCCTGATACTGCATTAATATTGCACTATACAATAGAATTCAACATAGTTACTGCTCTGGGATAGAAGCTATTTGTCCTTGTTTTTATTTTCCTGTACCGTTTTATGTTATCATCTCTCTCTTATTAATTTGATATATATAGTAGCACATTCCACATGCACTTTTTAAAAACCAAGCAGAAGATGCTTCTCTGCCCCAAAGAGATTGCAACGTGTAATTTAACTGAGGAGAGAAGCAACCTAGAACTAAGGAGAAATTTCCTAATGGTGAGGGCAAGCAACCAATGGAATAACTTGCCTTCAGAAGTTGTGGGTGCTCCATCACTGAAGGCTTTCAAAAAGAGAGTGGACCATCATTTGTCTGAAATGATATGGGGCCGTGATGGTGAACCTGTGGTACACAGAGCCCTCTCTGTGGGCACGCGAGCCATCACCTAGCTCAGCTCCACCCCGCATGCGCGCATGCCATCTGCCGACCAGCTGATTTTTGGGTCTCTGCTGTGCATGTGTGGGGGGACGCATGCGTGGGGGGCAGGGGGGAGCACGGGGGGTGTGGCACTTCCCCCCACAGCCTGTCTTGGGTCTAGCAGGTCTCCCTGCAGCCTCCTGGGACCAAAAATGGGCTACTGGGGAAGGCCTACTAGGCCCAAAATGGGGGTGGGGGTGTCAAACGCACATGCGCGGGGGGAGTGCGGGGGTTGCACGTACATGTACGGGGGGTCGCGTGTGCATTGCATTATGGGTGCAGGCATACGCGCGCTGTCCACGCACTTTTGGCACGCGACGACAAAAAGGTTAGCCATCACTGATATAGGATCTCCTGCTCAAGCAAGGGGGTTGGACTAGACCTCCAAGGTTCCTTCCACCTCTATTATTCTATGTTCTATATTCTAACTCAAAAGTCATAAACTTGTCTGTTTTGAATGTATGATTTTTTTCATTTTTGGTTTACTTACAGAACTAGAAATGAACGTATACTTTTTAAATTATTCATTGGTCTTATTTAAAATATGTTAAATGATTTTCATTTTGTTTTACAAATGGAGCTACAAGTTATTGAAAATTAAGGAATAATGACATCTCTTTATTTTTGCCTTTTTAGGAGCAACAGGTAAAAAATAGGTTTGTGGTCAGAAATAAATGCCAGTATTGTAGAAAAACAAAGTTAGGTGCTCTGGCTTTCTCTTCCACTGTACCAAATCAAAACAGAAATAATTTTTCAGAAAACAGTCAAGAAAATGCCAGGATTGTAAATAAACTTCACAAAAAACAATCCTGAACGTGAAGCATATTGTTGTGGGGGAAATAGGAGGAGGAAGGTGTGGTGAATAAATTTACTGCCTTGAGTTATTTGTAAAAATAATTAAAGTGGGATACAAAAAGAAATTAAAATAAAACAATTATTACCGTATTAGTAATTTCTCTTTTTCATATCTATTCTCCTTTCAGCCTGTAGTGGGAAAAGCTTTTATATCATTTCTGTTGTTGATTTATTTCTTCCTTTGGCTCTCTCATTAACTACATACATAGAAGATGGATTTCAAAAACAATTTAAAATCTTAATTGTTTTTGTAGACCTAACCGCAGCATACAACACTGTTTGGAGGCTAGGTGCCATCTGTAAAAGGATCAGTATTAGCACCATTCTTGTTCAATTTATATACAGAATTTTTCAGACTATAAAACGCAGCTCGATTTAGAGGAGGAAAACAAAGGGGAGTTTTTGGCCTCCCCACATCCCATTTTTGCCCTCCCTGGCCCCCAAAAGCACTTTGCACGTCCTTCCGCATGTCCCGTTTTTGCCAAAAATGCACCCATTTTTGGCCTGCAGACTGTTTCTGGGGGCTAGGGAGGGTGAAAACGGGATGCGTGGAGGGTTCGGGAGGCCGAAAATGGGCCCACTTTTGGCAAAAATGGGACATGTGGAGCACTGCAGAGTGCTTCTGGGGGCCGGGAAGGGCGAAAACGAGACACGAGGGTTCGGGAAGCCAAAAACAGGCCTGTATTCGGTCTATAAGACACCAAAATTTTCACCCACTTTTAGGGGGGGGTGAAGTGTGTCTTTTACTCCGAAAAATATGGTACATATAGCCAATCTTCTCTAAATAAATAAGCACAAACAAATAAATAAATTCTTCATTTGCCATGAATGTTTCCAAATACAGGACAACTCCTTTCATACCATAATCTTTTGAGCCAAGTCACTGATAAAAAATTATTGCCTCAAGTTCCTGAAACACGGGACTCTAGTTTACTTCGTTTTGAGGCCGCAATGTATAGGAACCAGAAAACTAGAATAGCCTTAATAAAGCTTAATGTAGGCTTATTAAGCACCCCCCAAACTTTACAAACCCCAAATTCTGTCAATGTGTGCAATGGGACCCCTGCCATGTCCTACTGCAGTCCTTGCACTTCTCCAAAGGCTGTTATCTGCAAGTAGTGAAAATAGCGTGCAAAATTGTTCACAGAAGGGGCATCATTTAAATAAGGCAGAAGCCATGTAGCTTGAAAATAAATCTTCAGTGTTGCTGGTTTCCGCAGGGCTGGGGATCTCTGGGCTGGCAGTTAAGGACATAGACTTGGTCCAGCGATGGCCAGTTGCTGACTCATTGAGAAGTCTGGACAAATTGAACTCTTTGTCCTCTTTTTTTTTTATCAGTGCTGAATCTGTGGGAAATGAAGGCCTTAATCTCTCTTTCGACTTAACATTTCTTTTCCTCTGTTTTAGACCCAGCTCTTCATGATTTAACCCTTTCTGAAAAGGCACTTAAAGAAGGAATGGCAGGTAAAATCCAACTGGAACGATTCAAATTTTTCTCTCTCAAAGCTAGAATTAACTTGGACGACAGCCGTTTCTCTAGTCCCTGTTGAGCTGTATGAATATACATGAACCTCTTTCTGTTAAATATGTCTCTACAAAGCTACTTTGTTCATGACTGCATTGCCTAAAAGTCTTAACGTAATTTTGCTTAGATTGCAATTTCCTGATTATGTTGGGCTGTTTCTTTTGACTTCTTTTATTTGTGCTCCTCAGTAACTCTGTAGGCTTGTTTGAGTATTTACCTTCAGACCGATTTACCATTCTGATGACTAAAGTCGCCATTCGCTTTGTTAACTTCGAACTGATTTTCATTCTCTTTGTAGAGAAAGTGAACAACTTCCCCCCACTTCCTAAATTTATCCCGCTGAAGCCGTGCTTCTACCAGAACTTCGCTGATGAAATCCCAATTGATTACCAGACGCTGGTGAGACGGATCTATCGCTTGTGGATGTGTGAGTTCAGCTGTATTGGAAACCTTGTTCACAGTGACAGGGGAGGGAGGTGAAAAATGCAGCTTGGTATCTTTCTGAGTGTAATCTGCTGCTTTTTTGTCTTTATCGTTAGGCTTCAGGTTTCAGTTTTGTTTTTAAATAGCAAGATACCTAGTCCTTATGGAGTGGAAAGCTAACACAAAACCTAGTGAAAACTTCCATCCAGACCAGGGGTGTCAAACTCAAGGCCCGCAGGCCAGATTCGGCCCACAGGGTGCTTAGATGTGGCCCGCAGGCCCGCCCTGGAGACAGCGAAGGATTAGCCCACGGTGCCTCTGCCTGTGAAAATGGAGCTTGGGAGGGCCACATGTAGGCCTCCTGGGCTCTGTTTCTGGCCCCAACGGCCTCCTCAGCCCTCTGCTAGGCTCCGTTTTCACTGGCAGAGGGCTGCAGGAGGCTGTTGAGGCCGGAAACAGAGCCTTGATGAGTGACGTTGAGCTGCCCCCCCCCCCCAGGCCTCCTGAGGTCAAACACAACCTTGATGTGGCCCTCAGTAAAATTTAGTTTGACACCCCTGATCCAGAGAAATGGCAGATTTCCAATGACATGATAAGATAGTTTCCCAAGAGCCAAGATGTGTATCTAAACAATCTGGCAAAATATGTGCAGAGCATGGGACATTGGCAAAAAATATCATAATGCATGAATCATCCTGCAGATTTCATAGCCCCAAAGGCCAGAAGGATTAGATCAGTCTTTTCTTACCTAGCCTTTCCAGAGATATCGATCCTGCTACTTCCCAAATGCATCTGGCTGGCAAGAGGTTGTAAAAGGCAGGATTAGGCTAATAAGTGTTAATTTTACTGATTATAAGCCATCTAGGCAGCACTACCTTTCAGTACCTCGCATTAGATAGTTTTTCTCCAGGATACTCTGTCTCTGACCTGGCTCCTTGGGCACCTCTCAGTACCATAATGAAGTCCCTCCATTTTGCCCTTGATTGTCGTGTTCCTCCACCTTCTTCAGCCTTGTGGACTTGCCTAATTTTTCCATGTAGGAGTTAGAAGAAGTGATTTATTGATGACTCATCAGCCAGATGTCCTTCTTTAGACCAGTCTTTTCTAGGAACTAAGTGAATCAACAGGAGATGGCTGTTTCCTTCATGCTTATGCAGGGATTTCCCAAAAATGTTGCGGTTGCCAGCCAAAGTCTATTCTAGGAAAGAAGATTAGCTTAAATCTATTCCAACAAAGGGGCTACTGCTTAAGAGTTGGTGTTGGTAAAGGGTTGAACTTGGCATTATCAAGTTATTTATTTATTTTGATTTTTTATTCTGAGCATCTCCCCTACAAGGCGATTTTGGGCAGCTGATTAGTAATAAAACAACTAGTAATTAAAATATATTAAAATAGTAAAACCATATAGGTTAAAATTTTAAAACTATATAAAATCAAAGCTAAATGATGGACTTGTATAAAGCAAGCATACTTGCCATGGTGGTGCAGTGGTTAGAATGCAGTACTGCAGGCTACTTCTGCTGGCTGCCTGCAGTTCAAGTCTCACCGGCTCAAGGTTGACTCAGCCTTCCATCCTTCCGAAGTCGGTAAACTGAGGACCCACATTGTTGGGGGCAATAGGCTGACTCTGTAAACCGCTTAGAGAGGGCTGTAAAAGCACTATGAAGCGGTGTATAAATCTGAGTGCTATTGCTACACCTGAAGCATCGAATTCAAACACAGCCATGTAGCTTTTTCTTACCATCCGTTTCTCAGCTGATGGCTTCCTTAGGGAAATCCAAGCCGGCTAGAATTCCAGGGATTCTGAGAGCCAAAAAGCAGCCATAGGGAAAGGCGAGGCAAGGTGAGCTGGTATCAGCTATCCTTCTTTCAGTGCAGGAAATCCAAATTACACTACCTGCAACTGATAACATAGTTCAGATAACATGTACTTGAGATGGGTGGCCGTATAAATTCTATAAATAAACAAACAAACAAAGATCTGGGAGCCTGGGACTGATCTTTCATAATGTCCACTGATGGTTGAGAGTGTATTCTTGTGCATATTTGTACACCTTAGTGCAGGGGTCTCCAACCTTGGCAACTTTAAGAATCGTGGACTTTAACTCCCAGAATTCCTCAGCCAGCAAAGCTAGGAGATGAAGTCCACAAATCTTAAAAGTTGCTAAGGTTGGAGACTCCTACCTTAGTGTATCTTTATCTTTTTATGGGATTATCAACAATCGATTTAGTCTGCTAGAAATTTAACATTGTTAAAAAAAAATTGGTTTGCCGAAAATAAAGATCCAGGAGCCTTTATCAGAAGAAGAGACATAAGATATATTTTAGTTTTTAATTAATTATCTTTGCTGCCTAAGAAAATCAGCTCGCTGGCCAAGAAAGCTTATCAACATCAAATATATATTAAAACAAAAATAACACAGCAATATATGACTAGAAATTTTTCTTTTTTTACTAAGTTAAAATGCAGGGGTGAAATCTAAAATTTGTTACTACTGGTTTGTGGGAGTGGCTTGGTGATGGTGGGGTAATATGACTGGGTGGACATGGCCAACTTTTTTTTTTTTTTAACTTTTAAAAGCATTTTTTCTACAACCTCTTCAGCCCAAGAGGTTGTAAAAAAAATGCTTTTAAAAGCCTCTGACGATCCCAGCTGAGTTGCCTGATCATCAGAGGCTTTTTCTAAAATTATTTTTAAAAGCATTTTTCCGGCCGAAGAGGTTGTAGAAAAAATGCTTTTAAAAGTAAAAAAAAAAAGAGCATCTGATGATCGCACGGCTCAGCTGGGCATGGGGGGGGGGCAGGGATTTTTGCTACCGGTTCTCCGAACCACCCGCCACCATCGCTACCCGGATCAGGCGATCCGATCCAAACCGGGAGCATTTCACCCCTGTTAAAATAGTAACAAAGCAGATCATCTCAGCTGTGGCTGATTGCCAAAGAAGACCTATCCAGCCTCTGTCATAAAGATGTCTTCTGAGAGTTGGACTTTTGGTCCTTGGTTAATCGGCTTTATTGCCAAAGTACTATTGAGAGAAGCTTTCCTTAGCACTCCAACCTTTTCTGAGATCCAATTTCTCCGTTTATTTATTTATTTATTTATTTATTTATTTATTAGATTTCTATACCGCCCCCTCTCCCGAAGGACTCGGGGCGGTGCACAGCCAAAAGTTAAAAACATACAATATAAACTATTAAAATACGTTTAAAACAAAATTAAATCTACAATGGCTCCCCAATTTAAAATGCCTTACCCATACCCCTATAAAAAAGACGAATTTAAAATTTAAAAATTTAAAATTCCCACATTTAAAAAGGGGGAAGATTTAGGCCAGGCCAGCTTGATAAAATAGAAAAGTCTTAAGCGCGCGGCGGAAGGTGCGCAGATCCGGGATCCTACGTATCTCCGGGGGGAGCTCGTTCCAAATCGTAGGTGCCCCCACAGAGAAGGCTCTCCCCCTAGGGGCCGACAGCCGACATTGTTTGGCCGACGGCACCCGGAGGAGCCCCTCTCTATGGGAGCGTACTGGCCGGTGGGAGGCTATTGGTGGTAGCAGGCGGTCCCGTAAATAACCAGGTCCTAAGCCATGGAGCGCTTTAAAGGTGATAACCAGAACCTTGAAGCGCACTCGGAAGACCACCGGGAGCCAGTGCAGCTCGCGCAGGAGAGGTGTCACATGGGAACTCCATGTCGCTCCCATCACCACCCGCGCGGCCGCACTCTGCGCCAGTTGGAGCCTCCGAGTGCACCTCAAGGGGAGCCCCATGTAGAGAGCGTTGCAGTAATCCAGACGAGAAGTAACGAGGGCATGAGTGACTGTGTGTAGGGAGTCCCGATCTAGATAGGGACGCAACTGGCGGATCAGGCGAACCTGATGAAAAATCCTCCCGGACACGGCCGTCACATGCTCTTCTAACGACAGCCGTGAATCCAGGAGGACACCCAAGTTGCGAACCCTATCCGTGGGGGCCAATGATTCACCCCCAATAGTCAGCGATGGCATTAGCTGACTATATCGGGACGTTGGAAACCACAGCCACTCGGTCTTGGATGGGTTGAGCCTGAGCCTGTTCCTCCCCATCCAGATCCGTACGGCCTCCAGGCACTGGGACATCACTTCAAGGGCATCGTTGGGGTGATCCCAAATATGGAGCTTTCAAACTCCATATTGTACATCATTGCTTTAAAGTGCCTTGGATTTTCCCAGTACTTTAAATGTTTTTTTTTTCTTCTTCTTCCATAGTTTACTGCATCACCTTGAGTGTTAACCTGATTGCTTGTCTGGCTTGGTGGATCGGTGGTGGAGGTGGTACCAATTTTGGCTTGGCAATTCTTTGGCTTATCGTCTTCAGCCCCTGTAGTTATGTCTGTTGGTTTCGGCCAGTCTACAAAGCCTTCCGGTAAAACTTCACACGCTCTTGTCCTTAAATTTCCAAAACCAGAACTCCAGCTGCAGAATAAAGAAATAGGTTGGAGCGCCCTCCTTCATCATACTCCTAAATCTTAATTGCAATAGTTTGATCAAGGAGTTGAACACTTTCCATCCGAGGAAAGAATGCAACAATTGGGGCTGTTTAGAGAAAGAAAAAGGCACAGGAAGATGAATAAATTGATGCACAATAAAGCATGACTCAGCAGGGATATCTCTTATTCCATTTCTTACAACATTAGAATAAGTTTTTATGTTTTTAATGTAATGAAAGTTTAATAAAGTGTTTATAAAAAAAAAGAATTAGAGGCCACCCAACGGAAATAATTAATAGAATTATTGTCCATTTACAGGTAGGCCTTGACTTATGACCACAATTGAGCCCAACATTTCTGTTGCTAAGTGAGGCAGTTAAGTCAATCTTGCCCCATTTTACGACCTTTCTTGCCACAGTTGTTAGGTGAATCACTGCAGTTGTTAAATTAGTAACATGATTATTAAGTGAATCTGGCTTCCCCATGGACTTTGCTTGTCAAAAGGTCACAAAAGGGGATCACATGAACCGTCATAAGTATGAACCAGTTGCCAAGCATCCTAATTTTGTTCACATGACCATGGGGATGCTGCAGTTGTTGTAAGTGTGAGAAAAGTCATAAGTCACTCTTTTAGTTCTTCTTGTAACTTTGAACAGTCACTCAATGAATGGTTGTAAGTCGAGGATTACCTGTATCTACTTGTATACTAAATTTATGTTTCTTGTTCCTCATGCTTCCCCCAGGTCAGACAGCTCTTTTAATTTCATGGCGTTTTTCTTCATTTTTGGAGCCCAGTTTATCCTGACAGCTATCCAGGCAATCGGTATCAGTGGGTGGGGAGCATGGTAAGCAAAGCAACTGATTTTTACACATCTTCCATTTCCCCTCTCAATTTAGATATTTTTTAAAAAAAAATCTATTCACCTATACCAGTGGTGGCGAACCTTTTACTCACCGAGTGCTGAACAAGTACGCGCTTTGCATGCACGCGTTGCCATTTGTGCTAACGCGTGGCTCCTCCCCCGTGTGCTCTGCATGCAATTGCACCATCTGTGCATGCTTGTGGTTTTTGCGCATGCAATGCACACGTGCAAACGCCATCTGCACATGCACCTGCTGTGTGCAAGTACTCTGGTGCACATGTGCAAATGCGCACACATGTGCAGGAGAGCTCCAAAGACCACCTGGGTCTCCTGAATTGTGCGCATGCACACCGGAGGCCCGAACACCAGCTGGGGTGCATGCACATGCTCAGCTGCAGGTGAGTTGGGCGGCAGCTCGCATGCCTGGAAAGATGGGTGTGTGCCACCTTGGGCACGCGTGTCATAGGTTCGCCATCACGGACCTATACAATAGAAAACAGTGTTACAGGATCTAAGTAGTTTAATTGTTTCTTAACATTCTTAACACTTTTAACATAGGTTCCATTTGTCCCATTATTAAAGAACCCAGATCTTTAACAAAAAGGCCACTTTTTCCCAGGATAATGTATATCTTTACAGGCATTCTGTTATTGATCAGGTAGGGTGAGCTTTACGGACATGAAGATTGCAGTAAAGTTGTTGACAATACTGCTATAACTCTAAATAGCTGTAAAAAGGTTGATTCAGTCTTTTATGGGTTTGGAGCAGTTCTTCTAAACCCAATCAAAAGATACTTCTCAACAATTTTATAAATTTAATCAGTCAATCAATCAATTAGTTATGGAGAGTCAGTACTGTAAAGCAGGGGTGAAATGCTCCCGGTTCGGACCGGATCGCCCAATCCGGTAGCGATGGAGGCGGGTGGTTCAGAGAACCGGTAGCAAAAATCCCTGCCCCCTCCCCCACTATGCCCAGCTGAGCCGCACAATCATCAGAGGCTTTTTTTTTTTACTTTTAAAAGCGTTTTTTCTACAACCTCTTCGGCTGAAAAAATGCTTTTAAAAGTAAAAAAAAAAGTCTCTGCCGATCAGGCAACTCAGCTGGGATCGTCAGAGCCTTTTGAAAGCATTTTTTTACAACTGCTTCGCCAAAGAGGTTGTAGAAAAAATGGTTTTAAAAGTTTAAAAAAAATTGGCCACGCCCACCCAGTCACATTACGCCCACCCAGTCACATTACCCCCCCCCCAACCAAGCCACACCCACAGAACCGGTAGTAACAAATTTTAGATTTCACCACTGCTGTAAAGTATTTTTTTGTTTCTGCTTCTAAGCCCAAACCTGCTCTAATGCAACATTACATAATTGTAGGATTTTGTCAGAGTCTGCACAGTGTGACTACTATTTTGAGACAATCCAGGAGCAAATTACAGTATCCAGAGGTTTGTCTTACAAACAGTGGTTTATATACAAGGCATATATATACATACATACATACATACATGTAGCAGGCACATACCAGGCAACCAAGCAATCTGCAACTCTACACGGAGAACTACAATGCGAATAGAACACTACGAGGAGAGAGATACACGAGGAGAGAGAGACGCCTTCTCATGGCCTCCCTTATATAGACAAAGTGACTCTATAAATCTTAAACTGGCAACAACCTTGCGGACCCATCCTCAGTCTTAATGACCCTGCTGACTCATCCTCATTGCATCATCCTGGTCCACAGCCTTACAGCAGCTGGTCAGCTTTAAATCTTCATTACTCTGACAGATTTGCACTTGCTACAGATATATTTGCGAGTGCAGTTCAAGATGCTGGTCACCACTTTTAAAGCCCTACGTGGTTCAGGGCCTGGACAATTAAGAAACCACCTTTCTTAGATAGTATCTACTTCTCTGCCCCAGACAACTGTGGAGCACTTATTAAGGGTGCCAACATCTCACCCAGAAAGTATAGCTATTGTGGAATAGCTTGGGTCCAGAGGCATGGATTTCCAGAGAAAAAATTGCAGACTACAGAAACCAGGAGCACCACTCGGGTGACCCTGAGGACACAGATAAACCTCCAAGGGCTTCAACGACCCACTAAAAGGATGGAGATTACCAGTTGTCTGCAAGGAATATAAATCCTTCCATTCCCCACTATCCTATCAGAGATGAAGAAGCTTCTTGAATGAGAAGCCTTTTGTCCTTGAGAAGATGTCTTCAAAAGAAAAAACAAAGTCCAGTTGCCTCCTGAAAAAGCACCTTTGGGGTCTCCTCAGGAAAATTTCAAGGCACCTAGGATGATCTCATCACAGCCACACCAGAAGCAGTTAAGATGGGTAGCTTCCTTAGATATTGAATTATAACATCTATCCTATTGCACTTCTATGGTGCCATATTTTGGCAATTTTATCATGGTTTTACTGTAATATTTTATCTCATCTATTGTATTGTCAACACACTTTACATACATTTATCTGCTAAATGTAAGTAATTATTTGCCTTGGCCCAATGAAGCAGGAAAATGTTTTCTGAAAATTGCAACCCTCTTTTCTCTTGGTTTCTTTTAGTGGCTGGCTGGCTGCCGTAACTTTTTTTGGCACTAGTGTTGGCGCTGGTGTGATCATGCTCTTCCCAGCAATTATGTTCACCTTGTGCGCTATTGGGATGCTTATATGTCTCATCCGGGTGAGTCAGAGGGTTTTTTTTTTTTTGGTTTTGTGGTGCATCCTGTGCCTCTTCAGGGCTGGGGGTGGGGTGCAAAAGAGGGTCACTCTGGGACTCCATTAAGCATAGGCCATCATATGGGCACCATATAATGCTCTAATTCATGGCTGCCCCCTCTCCAACTGACTGGGTGGACTAAAAGTCAGATCCCAAAGAAAATTAATGATATAAATTGCATTAAATGTTTGCAATTATATAAATTACATTCAATGTCTCTAAGATCCCTTCCAACTCTGTTATTCTAGTCCCATTCCATTCCATTCCATTCCATTCCAGTCCTGTCCTGTCCTGTCCTGTCCTGTCCTGTCCTGTCCTGTCCTGTTCTATCCTATCCTTTCCTGTTCCTGTTCCTGTTCCTGTTCCTGTTCCTATTCCCATTCCCATTCCCATTCCTATTCCTATTCCTATTCTTAATGTAGCTTTACAATTCTTTTTTGTATGTACACTGAGAGCTTATGCACCAGAGACAAATTCCTTGTGTGTCTAATCACACTTGGCCAATAAAGAATTCTATTCGATTCTATTCTACTCATACTCATACTCATACTCATACTCATACTCATACTCATACTCATACTCATATTCTAAACATGCGAATGGCTTGCTATTTTCTTCCAGGAGCATTGTTATTTATTTGACACATAACTTTTGAACATTCCTAAGTACAGTAACTTTTTCTCTGAAAGGAACCTTAATTAATAACATTAACAAAACATATTGTGATTAGCCAATGGGGGCATGAAAGCCAACTGGAACTACAAGGGGGCCTGAGTGGCGTAGGAGGCTAATGCCTCCTACTAAGGCAGCATTTAACATCCAGCTGCCTGCAATTACTGCGAGTTCAATTCTCACCAGGCTCAAGGTTGACTCAGCCTTCCATTCTTTCTAAGGTGGGTAAAATGAGGACCCGGTTTGTGGGGGCAATAAGCTGACTTTGTATAAAATATACAAAAGTATGAAGGCTATTGCTTAACGCATTGTAAGCAGCCCTGAGTCTCCGGAGAAGGGCGGCATATAAAAATAAATAAAAATAAAAAAAATAAAAGGGGGCAATTTAAAAATCACTCTGAGATCTTAGTCCCTGTCTCCCAGACTAAACATCCCTACATCCTCACCTCTGATTCCTTCTTTTTTTTTTTTTTTTTCCTAAATCAGGTTAAATGAAAGAAAATCAATGCTTTGGATGGAACTGCAAAACCGACGTCCTAACAGATAGAGGCTTGATTCCTACTTTCTTTCTTTATCTCTCTTTCCAATCAGGTTCACCGGATCTACCGTGGCGGAGGTGGAAGCTTTCAGAAAGCCCAGAACGAATGGCAGAATGGATCGTGGAAAGATCCTCCGAGCAGGGAAGCCCAGCACAGCAACTTTTCAGGAAACAGCCTTCCTGAATATCCAACGGTTCCCAATTATGGAAACCCCTGGTCCTGATCCTGGCCTGCTGTTGGGCTGCTGAAGTAGTTTGGTTTGAGTTGTTGCAAGAAACACATTGGGTTTCTCATTTGAGTTTCTCTCTCTCTCTCTCTCTCTCTCTCTCTCTCCCTCCCTCCCTCCCTCCCTCCCTCCCTCCCTCCCTCTCCTTCTTTCTCTCTTTCTCTTTTTCCTTTAGGGGTGGTGCTCTTTCTTCCCCTAACCATGGTTTTATTTATGGTTCTCCTTTTATGATGGCAGCAGCTTGTGCCAAGGCATGACTGTTGCCCATAAAATTTGATTAGTCCTATTTTTATTGATAGGAATCCCCCCTTTTTTTTCCTCCCATCTATATCATTCTTGCCAACAGATGCACAAGGAACTGGATAAAACTGTCATTTCTCTTGACTGCCTCATTTTGAGAGGGCAGCCGTTCACCACCAAGATTCCCCTGTAGATTTTGGGAAAGTGACTTAAAACTTTTCTCGCCTTTTCCCTGTTTTTTGAGCTTGCTCATGTGCTAATCCCGGCTCCCTGTATCTTTGGGGATCCTGCAGCTCAAGAGATTGTTGTGAAAAGAAATGTGTGCGAGTGTGATAGGCACAAAGAGCAGCTTGTTCATGACGACAGCTATTTTTTGATGTTTGCTGCTATCAGAGCAGGAGTTTTGTAACTGAATCCTTCTCCCAGGAAAATAATTCCTGGAAATAGAAAGTTAGCAGCATGATTTATCTTCTCACTGAACTGCTAGCTTTCCGTATTGGAGAACTGTATTAATTAAAGGGGGATGAGTTCAAATATGGCCCCTGCTCTCCTAAAATAGGACCCATTTTCTGGAAGTTTTGAACTGTTAACAGGTCTTTGTTTTGCTTATTTGTTTTGTTCAGAGTGTGTTGCTCTATGCTCTCTTCCTCCTACCTTGCTGGCTATTAACTTGCTTGCTAAAATAGAAACTTTGAAGGGTGACTATGACCTGGTCTGAGCCTGTCCCTCTTGGAAATTCTCTCCCCCAACCCCATAATTAAACCACAGAACTTTTCTCATTGCTGGTACTGACAGATCAAATTCTGTTCGATTATTCCACTTTACCTCAAAGCGGATGGATGAGACTCTGCAAAGTGTCAAGACCCACAATCAGGCTGCATCTACGAGTATTTCTTTCCTCATATGTGTGTGTGTGTGTGTGTGTGTGTGTCTAATAGCCACTGAATGCAAGGAGATCTTTTATCAGTCTTTCTCAACCTCTGCAACTTTAAGAGGCGTGGACTTCAACTCTCAGAATTGGAATTCTGGGAGTTGAAATCCACACCTCTTAAAATTGCTGAGGTTGAGAAGTATTGCTTTGGCTGGGCCAGTTCGACATTTCAGTAGTTCTCATCTATCTCTTCCACAACTTTCCAACGATCTTGGGTCTCCTATGGCTTTGGGACGCCCTGATCAGTCAGTGCTCTTCTTCTCCACACCTGTGTGAGTCTGATTCTGGCATCCTGGGAGGTAAAATCCTCCCCAGAACTTGAGCCAATTCCTTCTCCAAGGATGCTTTTTGGAAGGTACCAGTTATTGTGCTACCTCGAGCAGTCTTGTCCAATCTGATCCAACACACTGGGGCAGCAGCACCTTAGCTATGCTGGTGAGGGATTTCATGGTTTATGCTCCCCATATATCTGGAAGCGGTCAGATGTGGCTAGGCTGCCTCAAAGCATTCAGACTCCCAAATCTTGGGTGCAGTCTTAAGGATAGCTGTTAAGTCATCTGGACCTTAACCCTCTTGTCCAGCAATTAGTTGCCTTTTCAAGCCATTGCTTTTATATGCTTTCTAAGGAGCAGGCTTGTCCTAGGTTCCCCCCCCTTTCTTCTTTACAAAATACATTACGTTTTGGGAAAACGATGTGGGTTTATCCAAAAAATGTGAAAAAGCACCTCCGGACAGAATGGAGACCAGGGATAGGACCGAGAAGCGGGTTGTAATATGTGCCTTATCCGATTTTACCTACTCTGGTCTGTTTCTCTCCCCCCAAATCCCAGCTTTTTTTTTTTTTTTTTGCATATTTAGTGATCCTGGGAGGATTCCCTCCTGGTTCATTGGGAAACTGCCTGTTTTGTAAATACAAGGGCCAAATTCTCCCCCTCAAGTGAGCCAAAGAAAATGAAAACTCTCAATGCTAGAGGCCAAAAATCTCCCCTGGCCTTTCTTTGGGAATAGATTTGTGAAAATGAGCCTCTCTTTCTTTCTCTCTCTCTCTCTTTCTTTCTCCTTGTGAGATTTCTTGATACATTCCAAACGTGGGCTTCGAAGAAAAACAAAAACAAAAAACGGTACCTGCCATTTTAAAACGCATTACACTTGTTCCAAAGTGCCAGAGAACCGCCGCTTTAAAATTGCCTTGCTGACATCACGGCCATTGCATTGCATGAGCTTTACTTCCTCTGCTTTTGCCTTAATTGCTTAAAAAAAAATCGGGGGGGGG
Organism: Pituophis catenifer annectens; assembly: GCF_029215685.1. Taxonomy (NCBI): domain Eukaryota; kingdom Metazoa; phylum Chordata; class Lepidosauria; order Squamata; family Colubridae; genus Pituophis; species Pituophis catenifer. Next base: position 335,628,796 of record NW_027256881.1, read on the forward strand.
GGGAATTGCTGCCTAGCTAATAGCTGCCCTTGCAGGGTCCCTGTTATAGGCATGCCCCATCTCCATTTCCTCAGAGGAACCCCCTGCTAAACATTTCCTCAGTACCACCAGTTGCTTTTTTTTTTTTTTTTACCCTGCACTTTTGGACTTCCCAGTTTGGCTGCTGGGAAGAGAAATGAGCTGACTGGTTCTTGAAACTCAGGATACCCAGGCAGGCAGCTCCTGGGTACTAGGCTGCCTTAAAAGCATCTTGGTGGACTCCCCAGATGGATGGCCGTTTTCTCAAAAAAGCAGCGCGAAGTGGGACCAGACTTCTTGCCAAATTGCAGAGGGGTTCTGTTCCTTCTGGAGGAGTCTCAGTCAGCAAAGACCCCTCAAGTTCTCCATTAACGCCGGTTAAACAACAGCAGCAGCAGCAAATGTTGTTCCTGTTGGGTTATTTTGCAAAAGGGGGAGTGGGCTTGTAGTACAGGCCAGCTGTTCTCTGGGTACCAAGCGGGAATTCTAATACCAGAGAAGAAAATGCCCTAGATGAGATCTGCAAAATCAAATTATCCAAGCCGAAAACTGTGGTCTTGGCAAACATTTGGGTGAGGGTATCTCACAGGAATTCACTCATTTTTGTGCCATGGCTCTGCCCACTCCAGGAACCCCGCCAACCATCATCTCCTGCTGCAGTTTTTGTTCTGGCGCTCTTAGCTCTCTTCCTCAAATCACGCTGTCCTTCAGAACGTTTTGAGAACTGACTCGCTTGCCAATGTATCATGTCCGCCATTGTCTTAATATAATGTACTTATAACACTTAATTTTTTTGTAAATGTTTACATTATTCCCAAGGGAACTAATAACATGGGTTTGGGTCAAGAGATGGATGTTGTGGAGAATTAACTCTACTATTCTTATTCTGCATCATGTTGTAGATTATTTGTTTGCATTGTGATGTGGTGTGGTGTTAATTCATTCAGGGTTTTTTTTTTTCCCCCTTTAAAAATAAATGAAGCTTGGCTACTGGAAGTAGAAGCTGTGTTTATGTAATGTCAGATGAAATACTTTGTTCAGTCTTTTGGAAAAAGGTTTTAGGATTGAAAGATTTTTCAGAATAAGAAGTTGTACATTAGATGGCCTATTTCAACATTTTTGGAACACTCTTTTTGGAAACTGCAGATAATATTTGCCATCTTAAAAGACCTTTTATAAAAAGTGCTACATTCATAGTGATGCCTTATGACACAGAGTTTCACTGTTTTTCCAAATTCCTCTCTGATTTTAGATGAAAATAGGATATTTCTCTGTGTGAACAGAATTGCTAATCCTAGTTAAAAAACAGAACCCAATATATATATATATATATATTTAATTTAATTTAATTTAATTTAATTTAATTTAATTTAATTTAATTTCCAATTTATATACCGCCCTTCTCCCTGAGGACTCAGGGCGGTGTACAGCCAAGATAAAAACATAGAATACAAATATTAAAAACAGTTAAAAAAATATATAAATTTTGGCCCGAAAGTTAAGAAATCACAGACTGATTAAAAGAATTTTAAAAATTTCTTCTTAAGCCAGCCCGGCTTGCTGGAAAAGATGGGTTTTAAGGGCACGACGGAAGGCACTGAGGTCATGGATTCTCCTTATCTCAGGGGGCAACTGATTCCAGAGGGTAGGAGCCCCCACAGAGAAGGCCCTCCCCCTGGGGGTCACCAGCCTACATTGTTTGGCTGATGGCACCCTGAGGAGGCCCTCTCTGTGGGAACGCACAGATCGATGGGAGGTCGTCGGTAGCAGCAGGTGGTCTCGCAGATAGCTAGGCCCTATGCCATGGAGCGCTTTAAAGGTGATAACCAACACCTTGAAGCACACCCGGAAGACCACTGGGAGCCAGTGCAGCTCGCGCAGGAGCAATGTTACATGGGAGCGCCATGTCGCTCCCATCACTACCCGCGCTGCTGCATTCTGGACCAGTTGGAGCCTCCGGGTGCTCTTCAAGGGGATCCCCATGTAGAGAGCATTGCAGTAATCAAGGCGAGAGGTGACGAGAGCGTGAGTGACTGTGCACAAGGAATCCCGATCAAGAAAGGGCCGCAACTGGCGAATCAGGCGAACCTGACAAAAGGTCCCCCTGGTAACAGCCGTCAGATGTTCCTCCAAAGACAGCTGCCTATCCAGGAGGACTCCCAGATTGCGAGCCCTTTCAGTGGGGGCCAAAGACTCGCCCCCAATAGTCAGTGATGGAGTCAACTGACTATATCGGGATGCCGGGAGCCACAGCCACTCAGTAATATAAAATATAAAATTACAAGTACATTAGATAATTAGACAATTAAAAAGGGACTTCATCTAACTGGATTCAGATGCCTGAGGTAAATATATTTTATGTATTTACATATAAGTACATAATAAATAAAAACAGAAATAGAAAATGCATAACAAATTCATGGACTACAACACGAGGACTCTAATTCTTGGGGGGGGGAGGCTAATTCATAAATAATAAAATTGAATAAGTAGCTTGCATATAAGTTACCAAAAGGCTACCAATAGCAAAAGACACAATATACAGTTAGCCCTCAATTTACAACCGTTTGTTTAATGACTGATGTTACATACAGCAGTGGAAAAAAAAGACTTAATCGCTAGTTTTCACACTAACAACCATTGCAGCAACCCATGGTCACACGATCAATACATGGTCATAAATACATGCCAGTTGAGCACTTGGCAACTGACGTGTATTTATGGCAGCTGCAGTGGAGTCCCAAAACAACTGGCACACCACTTGAACATCATTGGCATTGACAAATTCACCATCAATCAATTGCAAAAGACAGCTTTACTCGGAACAGCTTACATCCTGCAGCATTACCTCTAACACTATCAAACATCCACTTCTGCCTATCCCAGGTTCTTAAGAAAGACTCGACAGGAAGATAAAAATGCCATATCTGGTCTGAACATCTGGCTGACTGAGATGAACCATAGTGATAATTATATAATGTATCACAGATAAATATCCATCAGTAGATAAATAACAGATACCATTACCCAAATCATCTCGCTTCCTGGTTAACACAACACTATTATAAGTGTTCACTGCTTCAGGAACATGTTATATTTGAAGTCACTGCTACAACCTTAATGAAATTCTTTTACAAGTTCTGATTTATAAACTCAGTGCTTTCCTATTTAGCTCCCTTTTTACAACCCTGTAATTCCTTAATTTGGGCTAGAGTTTGGGTGACTGGATGGAGCTGAGCGTTTACTGGCTGGATGCCCTTCCTGACACCTACATGGAGTTCACAGCAGATATTTTTTCTTTGTACCCTAGGAGAGAAACAACTTCCACTACCTAGGACTGAACTCAACCTTCTGAGTGGGAGGCAAGCATCTTCACCACTAGGCCACCATGCTGCTCTTTCCTATTAGCTTTTTTAGTTGCAAAAAAAGACTGGAAGATCTGTGTAATGTGGCAAAAGATGTTTCTCAATGTCTTCTTAGTTTCTACTATTCTCTTTAAACTACACAATTGTCCCACAGGAGGCAGCGCTACCCCTTTGGGGAAATGCTGATTTAAATTGTGCTTAAAGAACAATGGAGCTTACTCACAATTAGATTAGACTTAATTTAAATCCCCTTCATTTGAGGGTATAATGTCAGCTTACTTGGCAGCTCAACAAGTTCAACCTGTCTGTTTTACATTTAGCAGGGAGAAGAAAGGCTGTTTTATCCAACTAACTCTTTGGCAGGTGCAAAATAGTCCCCAAATTAATTTAGCACAAGCCATGATAATATATATTAGCCTTTTGTCTGTGAACAGAGCTCTGCCTGTTTTTCTTTAATGTTTTCTTTCCCCAGCTGAGGATTGCTTTGCATTTTTGCTTATCAACTTCATAGATTTAAAAAAGATTTCTCTCTCCCTGTTTTTCATGCTAAATCTGCTTCTCATTATAAATGACCCAGCTCTCTGAAAAGACTCTAATGCTGGGAAAGGCAGAAGGAAAGAGAAAAGATGGCTGGTAGCAGTGTGTGAAATCCCACAGATAACTGAGCAAAAACGGGTCGCAGGGGGCCTACACCACAGCACCTGCACTCCCTTTTGGGCCTAGTAGGCCTCCCTGCACTTACCTGGGAGCCAAAATGGGGTGCATGGGGACTCGGGAGGGGAGTGGCCAGCCAGAGATTTAACAACCGGTTTTCCCAAACCGGCTGAATCCCACCTCTGCCTGGCAGTAATAACCAATGCTGACGGGTACTTTTGGAAAATCTGAAGGACCAGGTTAGCGGTAACAGAATAACAACATTGGAAGGGACCTGGGAGGACTTCTAGTCCAACCCCCTACTCAAGCAGAAAACCCTATACCAGTAGCCCCCAACCTTTTGGGCATCGGGGAAAGTAGGAGGGGGGATTCAGTAGAATGATTGTAGTTAGACATAATAGCATTCTTCCCTTTGGTCAAGGTCCTGGTGTTCCTGCATCTGAAGGAGGAGTGGTTGCAGTGATGGCTCAAGTTGGGACGGATGGTGATTTGGTCATGTGACGGACTGATGGGTGCAGGGCAGGGGTGAAATCCAGCAGGTTCTCACAGGTTCTGGAGAACCGGTAGCGGAAATTTTGAGCAGTTCGGAGAACTGGCAAAAACCACATCTCGCTGGCCTCAGTGGGGTGGGAATGGAGATTTTGCAATATCCTTCCCCCAGGAGTGGGGAGGGAATGGAGATTTTGCAGTATCCTTCCCCTGGAGTGGGGTGGGAATGGAGATTTCGCAGTATCCTTTCCCTGCCACGCCCACCAAGCCACACCCACAGAACCGGTAGTAAAAAAAAATTGGATTTCACCACTGGTGCAGGGGCTGGATTTGGGGTTTTGATTTACTGAGGGAAAACCCGGAAGTCTCAGATTCGGGTTTTCCCAGATGTGCTAGTATACCTATTCCAATAAATGAAAGTTTTGAGATGATGCTTGTCTCGGAGTTCTCTATAGGAGTTGGGTCGTTCTGGATATCTGACAGCCCTTGATTCTAGCAGGAAATGGAGTGGAACAGATTTCAGATCCTTTAAAGGACCAAGGAGCTGCTGATACAGTTTTACAGAGGAATTATTGAGTCTATCATTTCTACTTCTAGAACTGTCTGGTTTGGCACAGCAACCAAACAGCACAGGTACAAACTTCAATGTATAGTTAGGATTGCAGAAAAAAAAAACAATTGCAACCAGCCTGCCTTTCACTGAGGATCTGTATACTGCACGAACCAGAAAGAGGGCTGAGGAAATACCTACAGACCCCTTACATCCTGGACGTAAACTGTTTTAACTTCTCCCTTTAGGACACCACTACAGGGCATTGCATGCCAAAACAACTAGACACAAAGACAGTTTTCCGTCCCATGCCATCATTCTAAAACACTTAATTCCTGCAGCACTGTCTTATGCCTAAAGATATTTACCCATATAGTAAGGGTGTATTGCTATTACCCTTCTCATCTTTCCTACTACCTCCTCCTATTGGTATCTTATGATTTATCACTTGTTTGTATCTTATGATTTATGATCTATGCCTTACCACTGCTTGTATGTACACCGAGAGTTTATGTACCGTAGATAAATTCCTTGTGTGTCCAATCACACTTGGCCAATAAAATATTCAATAGAAAGCAGTGTTTCTCAATGTCAGTGGCTTTAAGATGTGTGGACATCAATGGGAGTTGAAGTCCACACGTCTTAAAGCCACAATGTTGAACAACAGTGCCTTAAAGGGTCAGCATCCATCTTGCTTAAATGGGTTAAATCAGAACTGTTATTCTGTTCCTACGGTTGGGATAATGCCTCCCATCATCCTACCCTCTTCATTATTCTGGGATGAGGGGATAATATACCAGATGCTAAGCATAGATGGAGGGTCATTGATTTCTCTGGGTGACCCACTTTGCTTTTATTTTGGAAATAATTATGAATTCTTATTCTATACACAATGACAGTGGACTTCCTTTCCACCTGAGGGGTTATCTGTGGGAATTATTTAGAGACTACTGAATAAATCCACCTCCAAGCAATACAATAAGGCCAGCAAACTGGCAAATCTCCAATTCTTTCTGTCCATCCAGTGAAGAGGGTAGCATGAATGCACTGAGTCCCTTCAATTAAACAGTGTTCATTTACACTGAGGGCAGGACAAGAAGTAAAGAATGGAAGCTTATTAAAGACAGCTCCAACCTAGAATTAAGGAGAAATTTTCTGTCAGTGAGAACCATCAGTGGAACAACTTGCCTCCAGAAGTTATGGGTGCTCCATCAGTGGAGGTTTTTAAGAAGAGATTGGGCAGCAATTTGTCTGAAATGGTATAGGGCAGGAGTCTCCATCCCCCAGAGTGTGGCCCACTACCGGGCCATGGCCTATTCAGAATTGGGCTGCGCAAGTGGTTGGCCAGAGCGCACATGCAACTTGTGCAAGTGACAGGCCAGTGGGCACTTACACATGTGCGCACCGGGCCCCTGCTCACACAAGTTGTGTGTGTGTGTGTGTGTGTGTGTGTGTGTGTGTCAGCCTGCCACTCACGCAAGGGCTGTGTGCACGTATGAGTGGTGGGTTCCTCCCGGTTCTGCCCGGTTCCGCCGACCCGGTAACAGTGACGATATGATGTCACTGAACCGGTTCTGCCCCTCCCCCCTGCGTTATTCTTACCTTTTATTTGGCCCCACCCCCAATCTATTGCTGCCTCCTGAGTCCCAGCTGATCGGCTAGAAGGAAAAAAACTGTTTAAACTCTTGCCCGGGGCTTCAAAGGGCCGCTCTACAGCTGATCAGTGTTAAAAGGCAGTGTGGTGGTAGACCGGTGCCTCAAAAAACAAATGAGTAGACCGGTGCCTGCAAAAATAAATGGGTAGACCAGTGCCTCCAAAAACAAATAAGTAGACCGGTGCCTCCAAAAACAAATGGATAGACCGGTGCCTCCAAAAATAAATGGGTAGACCAGTGCCTCCAAAAACAAATAAGTAGACCGGTGCTTCCAAAAACAAATGAGTAGACCGGTACAGCTCTGCAAGCAGTTAAAAGCCTGGTAGACCAGTACCTCTGCTAAATCCTAAAGAATTGTCACATAACCATCAAGCCACGCCCACAAAATAAGCCACGCCCACAGAACCGGTAGTAAAAAAATTTAGAACCCACCCCTGGCACGTATGTGTCTGCACCACACTGCTGTTGTGGCTCCGTTACTTGAGCCTGTGTCATCGGCAGGAGAGGACTCCGAGAGTGAAGGAGAGGAGTTGGCAAGACCTCCCTCTCCAGGATTCTCCTCTCTGGCAATGCCTTTGGTGTCCGCTGAAGGGCAAGAGATAGGGCCGGGGCCAAGCATGTCCACTCAGCCACAGGTGGTCAGTGATGAGGGTAATGAGTCTTGGCTGGATCCTCGGCAGCGTTGCAGAGATAAGCGCGCGCAACAGAAGAAAAGGTGTGCCAGAGATTAGGCTGAGTCACTGGACCACACCCCACAGGATATAAAAGGGGGTGAGGTGGCCATTCAGACTCTGTGACGGACAAAACTAACTACTATTGAGTCACATTGCATCTTTGGAAACAACATTATCGGCCTTGGATTTATTTTACGAACTGGACAATTCTTGACTGTGGGTATTTTGTTTATTGAGTAAAAGTTCTTGGCAAGCAAGAGCCTTGATAGTACAGGGGTTTAGTGCACCCTGTTATTAACACAGCTGCCTGCAATTTCTGCTGGTTCAAATCTCTCCAAGGCTCAAGGTTGACTCAGCCTTCCATCCTTTCTAAGGTAGGTGAAATGAGGACCCAGTTGTGGGGGCAATAAGCTGACTTTGTATAAAATATACAAAAGAATGAAGGCTATTGCTTAACGCATTGTAAGCCGCCCTGAGTCTCCGGAGAAGGGCGGCATATAAATCAAATTAAAAAAAAAAAAAAAAGCAGCTACTGGGTTGCTGCCAAGCGTCTTATCGGAAGAATTGGTTGTCTGCCAGTTTATTTAACCCCTGGCTGTCTGTTTGTGTGTGTGTGTGAGACGGGGACAGAACAACTGTTGCTCACGTGACCCGGTTCCCCTCTCCCCCTCCAGCCGGGCCCGTCAAGCCGCAAAGGTTGGGGATTGTTTGTGCAAGGTCTCCTGCTTGAGCAGTCGGTTGGACTAGAAGACTTTCAAGCTTCCTTTCAACTCGTACTCTGTATTCTTTACAGGTAATCCTCAACTTACAACCATTCATTTAATGACTATTTGAAGTTACAGTGGCACTGGAAAAAATAACCTATAACCATTTTTCACATTTACAACAGTTGTAGATTCCCCATGGTCACATGATAAAAACTCAGATATATGGCAACTGGCATATATTTGATGGTTGCGGTGTCTCAGGATCATGTGATCCCTTTGCGACCTTCTGACAAGCAAAATCAATGGGGAAACCAGATTCACTTAACAACTAACGTAACAGCTGCAGTTATTCACTTAACAACTGTAGCAAGAAAGGTGGTAAAATGGGGCAAAATTTGCTAAACAAGTATCTTGATTAGCAACAGAAAAGTTGGGCTCAATCAGTTAATACCATTTTATAATGCCTTGGTAAGGCCACACTCGGAATACTGCATCCAGTTTTGGTCGCCACGATGTAAAAAAGATGTTGAGACTCTGGAAAGAGTGCAGAGAAGAGCAACTAAGATGATTAGGGGACTGGAGGCTAAAACATATGAAGAATGGTTGCAAGAACTGGGTATGCATAGTTTAATGAAAAGAAGGACTAGGGGAGACATGATAGCAGAGTTCCAATATCTCAGGGGCTGCCACAAAGAAGAGGGAGTCAAGCTATTCTCCAAAGCACCTGAAGGCAGGACAAGAAGCAATGGATGGAAATTAATCAAGGAGAGAAGCAATTTGGAACTAAGGAGAAATTTCCTGATAGTTAAAACAATTAATCAGTGGAACAACTTGCCTCCAGAAGTTGTAAACGCTCCAACACTGGAAGTTTTTAAGAAGAGATTGGACAACTATTTGTCTGAAATGGTGTAGGGTTTTCTACTTAAGCAGGGGGTTGGACTAGAAGACCTCCAAGGTCCCTTCCAACTTTGTTATTGTATTCTAATTGTGGTCGCAACTCAAGGACTAGCTATATTTATTAGGACCCTAGGAAGGATGCCTTTTCTGTCACAATGCCTGCCTTCTGGAATGGCCTCTGCTCAGAGATTTGATTATGGTAGCTGATGTCATTCAGAAAATCATTGAAAACCTCTCTTTTTTTTGGGGTCAGCTGGGGTTGCCTTCTGGGTACATATATTTTATTTCTTTATATTTTGTTCCTCCTTTTTAAAAAGTAATCCACTCAGGGTTGTTAGAAGGTCAGACTGCCTCTATAGGTAAATATAACGGTCACATTTAGAGTAACCCTGCAAAATGAATCTAAATACTAAATACTGATTGACTACTCTGTCTCTTTAAAAGGTAACTCTGTGCATCCATCTGCTCCGTTTATCTTATTCAAGTTGATTAAAGCTCTGAAATAATTGAGTTCTTTCACAGCCCATTTCTCATCAGAAAGAGTCTGGCTTTCGCTCCAAGCAGCTTAACAGAGATAAACCGAAAGGGTTACACCTCCCGTCTTTGAGTGCCAAGTGGGAGAAAGCTTATGGTGGCCTATCAATCCAAACTACACCCTCCCATCACCCTTCCTACTAGTGATGATAAGGGAAAGTAAACACCACTCTCGTGGATCTACAGCAGGAGAATTGGAGTAGTTGGATGTTCAATGTGCACACAGCATCGCTTTGCCATCTGCCACCTGGACTTCAGTTAGACGTTTGCATTGTGCACAGATGGGACGCCAGCAGGTCAACCGTTGGAAAGGGCAGCTGCCTTCAGCCAGGATGGGAAAAGGAAAGCTGCTGGCGCAGGATCTCCTCTCTCCAGATCATGTGTGCTAGCTTTTGCTCCCCACGCAATATCAGCCTCTATTTTTAAAGGGAACTTTATTAAAAATTAAAATAATAAAAACTATGACAAAAAATAAAGGGTGCAGGGGAAAAAAAGAGAAAAATGGAAAAGAAAAATAGGAATATAGTAAAGAAAAAAAATACGTAAAGAAATGACATCCCTTTCATCAAAAGTTTAAACAATTTTAGTAACTTGTCACCTTCTCTTAAAAGAATACAACTAATTATCTCTTCTTTCCATATCCCTTTTTGGATCTATAAACAGGTCCTTAAAACCTGATCATTCTGAATGAACTGAACAAGCTTCTTGGATGAGAAGTGAAACCTCTTCAAGCAAAAACCAAGAAAGTCCAGTTGCTTTTTGAAAAAGCACCTTTGGGACAACCATGACCTGGATGACTGAGGATCTTCATAGAAATTTAAAACCTAGTTATTTCACTCCTGATCTGCAAAAGTCCATTATGAATTACCAGAGATAACAACACACCCTATCCATGTTAACCTTGATTAGATAAACCAACCTTATATTCCTTCCTTTTACTTTCAAGAATCTTGATCTTTAGTCCTTTCAAACATTATTCTAGAACTTGATTTCATTTTATCTTTGTCCTTCTAATAAAATTCTTCAAAGCTTTAATCCACCTCTTTTGTAAATCCAATATAGGAAAATTATCCAGGTCATTCTTTGGTTTGTTATTTTTAGACTCCTTTTAATTATTAATATATCGACTGATTTCTTTTATTTATCCAGCGTAGCATCTTTTTCCCTATCGTTCTCGTAGCCTGCCATTTTTAAATCTACTTTCAGATCAGTCTTAGTTTTGTCCAGAAAACTTGTTCCTCTTCTGCATTTTTTTAAACACAAACTACCTATAGAGGCAGACACTCTTAACATTAACTTATTCTAACCACTTGTCTGAGATGGCATGAGAACTACTGTCTTGGGCAGGGGGTTGGATTAGAAGACCTTCAAGGTCCCTTCCAACTCCAAATCTATATATGCAACCTTAGCCTGGATGAACAATGGGATAAAAATGTAAAACTGAAGGTAAGTAGAAGACGATGTAATAAAAATAAATGAAACTCTGCATTGTTTTGGAAATATATTAGAAGGCTTTTTGCCCCCCTCTCAGTGTGAGAACTTGGGTGCATCCATAAAAGTGAAATACAGGGAGATTCTGGATGTTAAGAGGACATATTTTGATTGAAGACGTAATTGTGGCTTTTCAGATGTGATTTAGATTATTTTAAAAAAGGAATTGGAGAAAATTATGGAGGCTTTGGGTTTCTTGCTAACTTTTGGGAATGTGGCCCCCACCTGAATTATCAAAGCAGGACTAATGTCCATTCTTCTGTCCATGCACATGGACTTCCTAAATGAACCTGGTTAGTCTTGTGTTAGTCCATATCTAAATATTGGGTATGATGCATCCTTGGCTAATCAAGCAGAACTTTTCTGCTTTTTGAAAAGGAAGGGAGCGGGGAATGGAGTCACTCAATCTCTTTTTTTCTCCAATTCTTTTAAGGTATTGGAACTCGCTGACACAAGACAGAAGTTTTGTGACCACCATAAAATAAAATAATAAATAATAAAATAATTATTCCATAAAATAATTTTAAAGATAACCCATTAGCTAAACATAAGTCAGGTTGCGCATTCATTATTGTAAGGCAATAAAGTTTGCTCTTATCAGATCGTGGACAAATGGGGAGAGCTTTTTTGTGAGCTTTCTGGGAGTATACATTGGTATTTTTGTATTTTTGTTGGAGATGGGAAAGATTAAACAAGTTTCCCGATTGAGTTCGGTTCGTGAAAACTTCTCTGTCGTGGGAGAAAGAGTGGGGAAAAATACACGGAGAGGAAAGGGTTAAAAGAATGCTGTCCTGACACTGTCGTAAAATCATCCCGCTTGCTGTCGCAAAAACCGCTTTTCCACTCTGGCTGCCAGATTTTCAAACGCGCGTTACCTTCCTCCTATCTTAAAGAGATCAGGTTATGAAGAAAAAGGAAGAGGAGGCAGCAATCGTTCTAAAAGGGCCTTGACTTCCGGATCCGACAGATGCGTCCATATGAGTGGTGGAAGGCCAGAAGAACGAGTGGAAAACTTTGGATATTAGAGACATACCGTGCAGCAGTATTTTTCAATCTTAGCAACCTGAAGATATATGGACTTCAACTCTCAGAATCCCACACACATTTTCAAGTAGCCAAGGTTGAAAAACATTGCTGTATTGATTAACAGATTAACAGAGTTGGAAGGGATCTTGTAGGTCATCTAGTCCAACCCCCGCCCAAGCAGGAGACTCATACCATTTCTGATAGATGGCAGTTCAGTCTCTTCTTGAAAGCCTCCAGTGATGAAGTTCCCACAACTTCTGACGGCAACTTCTGTTCCATTGGTGGATTGTTCTCACTGTCAGAAAATTTCTCCTTATTTCTAAATTGAATCTCTCCTTGATCAGTTTCCATCCATTATTCCTTGTCTGGCCTTCAGATGCTTTGGAGAACAGCTTGACCCCCTCCTCTCCGTGACAGCCCCTCTAATATTGGAACACTGTTATCATGTCTCCCTTGGTCCTTCTCTTCACTAGACTAGCCATGCTCAGTTCCTGCAACTGTTCATCGTATGTTTTAGTCTCCAGTCCCCTAATCATTTTTGTTGTTCTTCTCTGCACTCTTTCCAGAGTCTCAACATCTTTTTTATAATGTGGTGAGCAAAACTGGATGCAGAATTCTAGGTGTGGTCTTACTAAGGCTTTATAGAGTAGTATTAGTACCTCACATGAACTTGATTGAACCCCTCTGCAATTTAATGCAATTTAGGATTGCATTGGCTTTTTTGGCTGCTGCCGCACACTGTTGGCTCATATTTATTTGGTTGCCCACTAAGACTCCAAGATCCCTCTCACAGTATAGAATTTGGTTGTTACACTCAACAAAGTCCTTTTTGCATTGCTTCTCTCTCTAGATTTGTTTTGGCATTCAACTCCCATTATACTTGGAATAGCCATTCCTTTTATGTACCTTGAGTGTTTTTTTTTTTAGCTATGTTGCATTTCATCTAATTCTAAGAATATGATGAATTTGTTTGGTTTAAACACCAAAAACATAAAGGAGTCAGGTAGCTGCTTAAACACAGGAGAGAAAAACACCAGAGAACTTTAAGAAATTAATAATCCAGTATTCAAGATTTAATTCCAATTTTTGTTTTTTGAAAGGGATGTCTAATAATCTTTTGATTTGGAGCACCTTCCCATTCTTTATAACATTCTTTATGATCACCAACAGTTTGTTCTGTGCACACTCAGGTTCAATCCCCAGCAGAGCTGGAAGATTTTCCTACTACAACTATGAAGAAATGTATCTTCATATTATTAGCATTCAGGTTTGTTCTATTTATTTTCTGATGGAAATCCATCTGGTTCCTTGCATGCTGCAACATTTTGCTTTACAGTTTGTAAATTTTAGTGAATATTAATGAGTTTTATCAGTTGATTGTTTTATGAAAAACCTTATGGTTTTTCAATTTAGGTTAGTTGGTCAATAATGATAATGCATAAATAATTTTTAGTTATCTATTAGGCTGATTCAGAGCTGGAAAAGGCCATATGTTCTCAAAAATAATTGATTGGGTTTTCATTATTTTTCTAATTCCTTTTAATCTGAATAGATTTGGCAATGGATTTCATACTGTATGAATCAGCAAGCTTCAGGAAAGGGTCCAGATGCTCATGACAAAAATCCAATGGGATCATTTATCCAGATCAAGGGTCTTAGACATTAGTTGCAGCAGCTCAAGAGCCATCATCCGTGGGCTAGATGGTGTCAGTCACAAATAACCAGGAACATTTGAGTTCATAGCACAGAAGAGTTTATTATTGCTACCTCCATACAAGAATCTAGTCAATTTACAGTCCAAGCTAAATTGGCGCTAAATAAGGATCAACGTATTTAAGGGGGGGGGCTGGAATTGGTCTCTTGTGGCAATGCAATGATTCCAAGATGATGACACGTTTAACCCCACCTTCCAGCTTAGCCAGCTCTTCTCTTAAAGTGGCCTAGTATTCTTACTTGCTGAGTATCCACAATATGTGAGCTTTCTCTGTTATTCCAACCAGTGGTGAAATCTAAAATTTGTTACTACCGGTTCTGTGGGCATGGCTTGGTGGGGGGGTAATGTGACTGGGTGGGCATGGCCATTTTTTTTTTTTACTTTTAAAACCATTTTTTCTACAACCCCTTCGGCGAAGAGGTTGTAGAAAAAATGCTTTCAAAAGGCTCTGACGATCCCAGCTGAGTTGCCTGATCGGCAGAGGCTTTTTTTCTTTTAAATGCCTCTGCCAATCAGGCAACTCAGCTTGGATCGTCAGAGCCTTTTGAAAGCATTTTTTCTACAACCTCTGAAGAGGTTGCAGAAAAAATGCTTTTAAAAGCCTTTGACGATCCTAGCTGAGCCGTGCGATCATCAGAGGCTTTTTTTTTTACTTTTAAAAGCATTTTTTTGGCCAAAGAGGTTGTACAAAAAATGCTTTTAAAAGTAAAAAAAAAAAGCCTCTGATGATTGTGCGGCTCAGCTGGGCATGGGGGGGGGAGGGCAGGGATTTTTGCTACCGGTTCTCCGAATCACTCGCCTCCATCGCTACCGGATCGGGTGATCCGGTCCGAACCGAGAGCATTTCACTCCTGATTCCAACCCAGCCACCACTCAGCTACTCGTTTATTAGAGAAAAACCACAGTTGAAAAAAATAGTTTAACACATTTGTTGGGTTTGTAGCACATACCCATGTTCAAGTTAATGGTTAATTGGTCCAAATATGACCAATTTCCTGGATTGAAACAACATACAGAACCATAAGCTAGTTCTATGGGTGTTGTGGCCCCGCCCTCTGAGCCTGTCCCATCGGAGGAAGAAAGCTCCGAGCATGAGGAAGAGGAGTCAGCCAGGCCTCCCTCTCCAGGCCCCTCCCCTCTGGCACTGTCTCAGGTGCCGGCTGAGGGAGAGGAGATTAGCAGGGAGACAGGTGGCTCGATGAGAGCGACGGAGAAACATCATTCCTGGACGCACGCCTCCGAAGGCATGATAAACGATTGCAGCAGCTCAGGAGGCGTGCTAGGGATTAGAACTGAGTCACTGGACCACACCCCAGAGACTATATAATAGAGGGTGGTGGCCAGTGATCCTTGTGACGAACAAAACTAACCTTGGATAGTCACTAAAGCCTCGTTCGGAACTGCTGGGAGGAATATTTATTGTTGTTGGACGTTTGGAAGCTGAGTATTTATCTTTCTGTTTTCTGTGGAAATAAAAGCACTTGGCAGACGGTGTGTATATCGCTGCCAAGTTGGAGATAAAGAGCTGGGTGTGTTCCAAGTGCTTCCTTAACCCTCGGCTGGCTGTGTTTGTGTGTGTGTGTGGACGGGGACAGATCAATGGGCTTGGTTTATACATTATGGGAGGCTAAAATGTGAATAGTTTATTTATGGTTCATGGGATCATTGAACACACTCAATATGTAAACAGAGTTTCTGTTGTTCTTCACATAGTTATCTAATCCCATTGTGAAGTACAGTATTGAAGTTATTCCTATGTAACAAGACCATTTTTCTTTATTGCACATCTTTCTTGTTGATATCCTTTTATCTGTTCAAACTCTGATCGTGTAGGTTCTCTGAGATAACAATAACACAACATCCTAGGTTCTTGGGAAGAATTCGATGTGTGCAAAAGGGCAACACCAATTAAATAATTGGCAGCTATGATGTCACGTGTTTTGTAAATAATAATAACATCAACCGTAATAATGTCACCATTACTGCTTTCCTTTTACACATTTATAGGATCTCCGTTTGAAAGTCTTCATTGACAGATTAAAAAACTATTTTGACTTGTTCTTCCTCACTGAACCAGTAGAAAAATAGAGAAATGTAAACACTTTCAAATACAGATCTAGCAAATGTGGAAAAAGAAAGTTGGTAATGCCAGTGGTAGTTGATGCATTTGATGCCATCCAAAAGATCTGGCAAAGCACTTGGACACAATAAAAATAGAATCTCAACACATCAGTTCAAAAGGCAGCATTACGTGGAACAGTGCATATATTACAATGGTCTCTTTAACTAGTCCAAATCCTTGAGAAGGAACCAATACTCAAAAGTACCTGTTAGAACTACCTGTTGGATTGGTAGTAAATAAAAGTTACAGTAACTCCTTTTTTACCACCCTGTAATCCCTTAATTCAGGGTAGAGTCAGGCGACTGGATGGAGTTGAACATTTACTAGCTGGATGCCCTCCCTGATGCTATGCAGAGTTTGCAGCAGATATTTTTTTTCTTTGAGACCTAGAGTGAAACATCTGCCGCTACCTGGAATTGAATTCTCAATCTTCCAAGTGGGAGACAAGCTTGTTCATCACTAGGCCACCACACCACTCTAAATAACAAATAACAGTAATTAATTGTATATATCACTCTCCTATCCAGAAGACACTCAATGATGCTAACTAGAAAAAAAATACAACACAAGCAAGTAAAATCAGATTTTGAAAAATTAAAATCATAATTCATTCAGATTGGAGTGGCTAGGTAGACCTTTTTCTTCTAGAAAAAGGAAAAAATGTGGTTGCGGAGATAATTACCTTATGAAATAATTCCTTTGCATAACTTGACAACACCATCGATGAGGGTCATTTTCCATATACTGAACAAATGGAGAGCTTCCGTCAGAGGGCATATTTTAGATAGCATCTTCTCCTGCTGATCTTAGTAGCAGGTTTATGTCATCTCGCAGAAAATCTGATTTTACGAAAGATGCCTTCTCACTTTCTACACCCCCTCCCCCAGTTAATTATATTCATATCTGTTCTCCTAATTTTCCCCCAGTGTTGTCACTTTGTTCACACAGGAATTGCTCGAAGGCCTTGACAGGTTCAGCTGTCCTTTTCTGCATCTTTTCTGTGGTAAAATAGCATAAATTGAGGCTCCGTGCAGAAATCCAAACCCTTCACTTGAATGCATTCTAAGGAAAGGAAAATATTATCTCTTGAGATAATGGCTTCCTCTGTCTGACTGTTAAAGTCATTATTCTATATTTTGCCCATTGGAACAATGAAGAATATGGCCTTCTACATATTCTTTCAGGTGTTTGAAACTACTATCCTACTATTATCCTTTGCTTCCTCTTCATGGAACTTAATTTTTAGTCTCTGTCTTCTTCATTTCTGAATCTCTCCAGTTTATGTTTATGGAGATTCTCAGTCATCCAGGTCATGGTTGCCCCAAAGGGGTTTTTCGGAAGGCAACTGGTCTTTCTTGATTTTTACCTCAAAAATATTTTGCTTCTCATCCAAGAAGCTTCCTCAGTTCTAACTGAATGGTGGGGAATAGAAGGATTTGTATTCTTTGCAGAATATAAATGTTTTGAATATAATATAAATGAGTTCTACAGAGCATATAAATCCTTCTATTCCCCACCATTCAGTTAGAACTGAGGAAGCTTCTTGGATGAGAAGCAAAAAGTTTTGAGGTAAAAACCAAGAAAGACCAGTTGCCTTCCGAAAAGCCCCTTTGGGGCAACCATGACCTGGATGACTGAGAATCTCCATAGACATAAACTGGAGAGGTTCAGAAATGAAGATGGAGATTAAAACATGTGCGGCTCCATTGTGAACCGGTAGTAAAGATAAGTAGAACCCACCCCTGACCTGGATGACTGAAACTTTCCAGTGTATCTGAATTGAAATGCAAACCCCGAAATGGAGGTGGTCCTCAGGATGAACTGTGACCAACAAAATATATTTTGGGAGTTGCAATCCCAGAAGAGCACATATTAAGTAGACTGCATTGGCACCAAAGATTTGTATTAATGAGCCCACAATACTGATAGGTCTACTTAAGAAAACATTGTTTTCCAAAGGGCGTCAAAGGATATTTCTGATTGGCCAAGGGCTGTAATATCATTTTGTAAGGTCCGGCTATACGCTTAAGCTCTCAGTGAACCAAAAAGAAAGACTTAAACGGAGGCTTGAATAAGAATCAACATTTAATCTTTGATCAAAGACAAAAGGCTGGGTAAAACCATTCCAAACACATACAAAGAGATATGTATATGGGAGGGTTCACATCTTCAGAGAAGATGTAACCACGTTTTATACCTTTAAAGCATCAGTTAGATCCCCAATTCTGGCCCCTTAATTTATGTTTGTGTATTCTTTGTTGCCCTGCAAAGGAATCTAAACTTCCAATTAGTCTTATCTTTGTTTACTTAATTGGCCACTTAGCCCCTGGCTCCTGAAGACCAGATCTTACCCAGATCAGACATAAATTAGGATTGAGATGTAAATTACCCCTTTGTTGATGGCTGGAGTTCCAACAGATACGTACCATGTTTTTAGGTGGCACAGAAAGAGATTGATATGAGTTCAGGTCAAATGGCAGGGACATACGTTTGACAAATACCAGATACATTTCAGAGGCCTAATGACAATATGTTTGTAACAGGAGATACAAATAGAAAGGAATAATATATGTGATACAAATACAAAAGCACAATATATATGTTACAGGAACCTAATGATTACAGAATAACAAGCTTTTACTAAATCTAGTATATCAGTATTTTATATTCTATATTATTGTTTCCCTACAATTTATTTTTCTTATTGTCAAAAGATACTTAATTTTTGCAAGATGGTTGGCCATCTATTACCTCGAATACTAGACAGCACTGTATCTCTGATAGTGGTTGTTGGATAACACTAGATGGCAGCACCTAGCTAACTTTAGTTGATTTCAAAAAGTTAAAGATTAGATCTACAATGCTCAAGTTGGATTAGAACATCAGAAAATCAGAGCTATGAATTGGAACGTTTAGTTGCCACAATCACAGATGACAGTGGAAAACCATGTTTGAATTGTACCCTTAAAAAGTATATTTTGTCATCAGTCCTCATACTTGATTTAAAGGAGGCTTGATCTTATGTGTATCTATGACTTCACTGCCCTTTCCCCTCCTACTTTCGCTCTCCTTAAAAGTACAGTACAGGTAGTCCTTGACTTAACAACAGTTCCTTTAATGAATGTTCAAAGTTACAATGGCCCTGAAAAAGTGACTTATGACTTGGATGGCCACCAGAGCAAAATTCAGATGCTTGGCAACGGACTCTTATTTATGATGGTTGCAGTCTCTAGAGTCAAGTGATAATCTTTTGTGACCTTCTGACAAGCAAAGTCAATGGGGAAGCCAGATTCACATAAATTAATGTTACTAATTTAACAACTGCAGTGATTCACTTACCAACTGTGGCAAGCAAGGTCGTAAAAAGGGGCAAAGCTCACTTACAAATGTCTCACTTAGCAACAAATTTTGGGCTCAATTGTGTGTTGTAAATCAAGAACTATCTGTACTGTATAGTAGACTGGAAACAGGTTTTTGATGTGGCTTTGTAGGGTATTATCACTTTAGACTGCAGGGCTATAGCACAAACAACCGTTTTTCTGTGTAATTAGAGGTTTCTTGCATCCAGAAAAAGTTTCACAAGTGGAGAAACATTGGGTCATTTCAGTGGTTTGAACTGGCACAAGTCGATTTACCTTGAGAGCTAGACTATATCTTTCAAAGCTGTGGCAGACAGAAATCTAGATTTAATCTCTTCCTGTTCTTTTAAAAAATATTTTTTATAAGCACAGCAGCACAATATTGATTTTTTAAAAAAATTTACAAGTAATAGAGTATGCTTCTTATATTTTTATGATTCTTATAAAATATTTTAATATATTTGTGGTAGGTAGTTGCTAGGAGTCAGAAACAACTTGATGGCACGTAGTAAGTCAATAAAAGTATTTAAATGCTGAATAGTTGGAAGGTCTTTTATCCTGTTTTTTAAATCATTAGTTGGGGTTTCTTTTGTTTCTTATTCTTCTTGTTTGTATTTCATTGTTTGTACACTTTTTGCATTCTTATCTTTTACATTATGAAATTAATGTAAAATATACAAAAATATGGTAAGAGGTCATTTCAATGCATTCCAGTGCAGATTTCATAATCAGCTGGGCCTAAACCCAGGTGTAATTACTCAGTACAAATACATTATCCTTACAGGGATATTTGCTTGAAAAAAAATAATACAGGAAAAAAACCTGGAAAAAAAAAAGGGCAAGTCTGAAAAATCTCAAAGATTTAGAAACTTTTGCTTTAAAAAAAAAAAACTTTGTGTCAGGCTTACAAGAACATGAACAAAACCAGGAAAATAATTAAACCTTAAGGACAGCTTTTATGAAAGAAAGGACTGCCTTTATTACAAAAAGGACGCATGGTCACTGTAATTGTAAGAATCCCCAAATCTCAATTAGAACAATAAATTTCATCGGGGCCTAAATTCAAAATCACCATAGGCATGATTTTATTAGGGTTAACAAACATTCGTGATTAGGACGCGCCCAGCATTCTGCATTAATGCGTGTGAGTTTGCACGGTTCTTTCCCTTCACGTGGGCGACCCGGCCAGCATCCTACAGAAAACCGGAAGTCTTCTCTGGGCAGCCACCGCGTCGTCACCTCTACGCCTCTCTCTCTCTCTCTCTCTCTCTCTTCTTCCCGCCTGCGCCCTCTCCTTTTTCTTTCTTCCCCCTTCCCCTCTTCGGCGCATGCGCTAAAAACCCTTTACGGGCGCCCGCCACCCCCCTCCCTGCCAGCGGATGGCCAGACTTAGAGAGAAGGCGGCGAGAGTCTCCTAAGCTCCAGAAGCGGAGCTCGCTATTCACCAACGCCGTTTGCGCCGCCGCCGTGACGTCAATGCCATAGGGCGCCCGTGGGCTTTACGCCGCTGGCGCAAAGGCGTTGCTCTTTGCCTGCTGGGGAGGAGAGGGACAGAAAGAGGCTTAAAGAGACAACAGCGAGACATGGAAGGGTTGGGGGAGAAGAGATCTTTGGCTCCCCACCCTTGAACAGCCCGGACGGGGGGAAAGAAGCTCAGGTGAGTCGCGACGGAGTGAGAGGCGGCGGCTTTTTAACGCTGGAGGGCTTATTTTGTAGGGAGGGGGGTGGTTTCTCTTTGGATAGGCTTGCAGCAAAGGTGGGAGTGGGGGGGGGGGGCGCCCTCTTGCATGTGCCCCAATGTGGGGAGCCGCTGGTGGCGGAAGGGAGAAAGGAGGAGTAAGTTTCAGTTTGTAAGGCGGAGGAGAGGAAGGAGGGTTTTTATGCCCCCCCTTAACATTTTGCAAGGACTATTATTGCTCTGACTATATTTAACAGAGCAAAGTTTAGTGCAACCTCTCCTCGCCCTGCCCTGTACTTTTGCTTTACGTTTTATGGAAGGTGGGAGGGGGGGCTTGGAAAGGCTGGAGAAACGAGGAAGCTTAAAGAGGAGGGTTTGGCTGGAAGGCCTTCCTGTTGCTTCCTTCCTTCCTTTCCACACACCCCCCCCCAACCTAGTTTGGTGGAAGGGATGCTGAGCAGAAAGATGTGGGGGTGGGTGACCTTAGGACTGTACCCCACAGTTTTTTCCTCCTAAAGAAGCCCAGTCTTCTCTTTGCCTTCTCCCTTCTCGTTGTCTCTGCATTTATGTGATGCGTGGAAGCATTCATTGGTGCTTTTTGCAGGCTTGGTTCCCAGGCACCGAGATTTTATGTAATTTCCCATCCTGACCCTCTTCCAATATCTCAAAGGGGCTTCAAAACTGGAGAAAAAAAAAACTGAATTTGGGCTATTGGGAGGGTTTTGGAAGGGGGAAATTGTGTACTTGGAGGTGGAAGGATTTTTTGCTTTTTTGATCCTTTGCAATGGAAAGGAAGCAACAGCACGCTAGGCCTGTACTTGATTTTGAGATCTTTGAAATTATATATATAACATTGGAGTGCTGAGTTGTTTGGGTGTTCAAAAAATATTTTTTTTTACAAAAAGAAAGACAGCATAGTGAAGGTGGATTGAGGCTGGGGGTTAGAGCTTCTGGGCTTCCTTGCATGTTAAAGGTGCTTGTAAAAGGAAGAATGAGATGGAACGTAAACAGGTGAGCCCTAGTTTTCTTTTAAGTGCCCTTTTTTTCTCCCCCTTTTCGTTTTCCATTGGTAACCAGCTTTCCCACCCTGGTTGGTCTCTCTATACTTCTAAACAAATTATTACTAATCTCCATAATCAGGGCGTGTTTTTGGAAAAGAAAAAAAAAAGGGGAGGCAAATGGAAGAAGAAAAAGAGCGGAAGGAAGGGAATTAAAAATTCTATCAAAGGTTTTTGTGCCTGATTGATTGGCATGATATTCATAAACTGAAAATGGGTGCAATTTGGGGAGTGGGGGAAAGATGAGGCTATATTTAATTTTTCTCCTTTACTGAATTGGTATCATGGACCCAGTTGAATCAACCTTCTGTTTTTTTTCCAGTTTTCCTTCTTTTTATTCACACATAATCATGAAGATTTAACTTCTGGTCCTCCAGGCAACTGTCAATGTTTTATATGGTATTATCCCCCACCTCCCCACCTCCTGTTTTTTATTGCAGTCCTTTTTGTGATGTATCTTTTTGTATTTTAAGGAGGGGAATTCCATGCAGCAACCACAAAGCCTTTTGTGCTTTCTATCCCCTCCTCAAAACCTGTGGTTTGTTTTGTTTAACCTGAGTTGTAAATTAGAAGGTGGTTTCAGAAGATGCAAATGTTTGTAGATTAGATCCAGTTTTGCATGGCAGTTGAAAATTCAATAGTTGCGCTAAGTATAGGCCAAATAAATACTTTCTTTTTTCTGTACAAACGTGTATGACTTATTTCCAGACTGTTGAAAACTCGAGGGTTTTTCAGGGTTAAATACAAAGTATTTTAACAGCATCACTTTCCCCATAACCTCTATGTTTTCTGTGGTTCTTTTATTCCCTCAGATTGTTCTGTATTTGGTGTCTATATTTTTAATTTCCACAAATCAACTTTAGTGAATTCATGCCAGACTGTAAAGCAAGTTGATACAGTTGGATATTACCCACCCTCCCTTTCCAAAAGGTGTTTGTCTGTAATTGTATTTATAAAGCCAGTTTCTTGCCTTTATTTATTTCAGGTCTTTCTAGATCTGAAATTGAAAGCGTGTGAAATCCTTTGCCAAAGAAACTACAGACCAGGAAATACATAAGGTTCCCCTCACCCCCGCTTTCTCTGCAAAGAATGCTAAAGGTTAGTTTTTAAAAATAAAATAGGGAGGAAATTCTGAAGTTACAGAATAAGGACATATGGGAACAGTCTTGTTTAATTAAGATGAGGGAATTCAATACATGTGCCAAGTCTGAGAGGCAAAAATAAAATAAAACGATACTTTGCTTCCTTTCTTCTTTCTCCACCCCCATCTCCATCCCCTACCCAAAATTTAGATGATGAGGGTCTTAGGGCTTCACCCTCTTTGTTTCTGTCTCTGAGGTATGATCAATTTAGACTGAGAAGTACCTGACTTAAAGCTTTAGGTTTAGAAGGAATTCATGTAAGTTTTTCTTTTGTTAGGGTAGTTTCAGATTGACTGAGTTTATTTAAAATAAGGTGAGCCTGTCAGGCGTTAACTTTCTGGTTGCATGAGGTCTTTGATCTCGAACCACCTAGTAGTAGCTGCTGGCATGTGCAGTACCATGCGGGCAGGAAAGAGTGTGCTATGACTTGGCTGTTAACCTTTGCATGTCTCCAGGAGAGGATTTCCCTTGCATGCATATTTGCACACTGAGAAAGACACTCAGAAATGTGACACTCTAGTCAGCTGTTCGTAAAGCATAAATCAAGTTTGTCGTTTACAACTCCCAGAATTCCTAGGCAACCCTTGGTAACCATCAGTATGGCAATGTGGATTGTGGCGTACTAATAGCCTTCTCCGTGTTACCATGTAGAAGTAAATGTTTGCAGTTCTGGGGCTTCCTTAGCAAGGAATCCAATCTGTTCTTTACTCTAGAATTCCCCCATTGTTTTGAAGATTCCCTTGCCATGTGCAGCTACGGTACAGTGCCCATTTTAAGCCCGCACGCCATCCTAGTGAGGCTGCAGTAATATTGCATATGCTTCTCAGGGCTCTCTTGTCATATGGCTTTCTGTGATAAACATTAATTATTTAACAGACTGGTTGATGTGGAAAGTAGAACATAAAAAATAATCAGTTTTGTTAGCTTTTTTTGTTGCTTATGTTTGAGAAAGGGGCATTCTCGTGAAAGCAGCAGCTTGTCTGGAACAATTGGGAGGAAAAAAACCCCCATCCATCATATTTTTACTTGTTCCTGTTAGTTGACTAAGACAGAAAATCTAATTTTTGACCATTTTGGGAGAGCAAGGAAGATGGCAGGAAACATGTGGGTGTTATAATCAATTATCTTTCCAGTTTTGTTCCCTTTTTCTCTTGAAGCTATCTTGAAAAAAATACTAACTGTCATGGGATGTAAAAGGCCAGTGTTAAATAGCTGTTCCGTTCGTCACCAATGTCACAGTGCTACTGTGTGAGTGTTAATCATTAAAAGTTATTTGGACTGTTGATTTTCACATTTGTGTCCTGGGACTACTGGGGAATATTATTTGCTGATTTTTGGTGAGCAAAATTAGTGCTGAGATACAGGCTTTCTTTAAACAGAACTTGTCAGCCGTGATTGATCTTCCTTTGCAGGACGTTGATGTGAATGGCACGTAAGTAGCTTAAATGCAATTTTGGTTCATGTAGGGTGAGGTGTGATAAAATTGCCCAGGGCCATCCAGGATACGAGAGGATGCTTTTTAAACGTCTCTCATTTAGAAAGAATGTTTAAAACCATGATAGAGGGCTAAATTATGTGGGAAATGTTGCCTTAGAAATGCTGGCCACAACTTTAAATGTTTTTTTTTTTTTTTAAATTCATTGAACCAAATAAATATGAGGCGCTTAATTTTGGGAACGGTGCAAGAATTACAGAACCAAATTCAGTTCTCAGCTCTTTTTTCCTTTTATGGAAAACATTCCTCCCCACCTGTCTGCAGGAATAGTATAGAAGCTTTCCTGTTTTGTTGTTTTGTTTTTAATCTGCTTTAGACAAAATGAGCTGTGCGATTGTCATCGCAGGAGTTAAAAAAAAATAAGTGACTCAGCAAATGGTTGAATGCACCAAGGAATTTTGTTCTAAGTAGAAAGCTACTGTTCCTTATCAGAAAATATTGGACAACAATTCCCATCATCCTAACTAACCTGTGGTCATGAGTTAAGAAAACTACATTCCTAACAGTTCAAAAGAGCAACAGATTCCCATTCCTTCAGGAATCAAGGAAACTAACCCTAACCCTTTAAGAATGTACATCGTCAATTGAGCCAAGGTCTTTCCAATAACAAGGCAAGGTATTAGCCCTTCCTTTTCAGATACAGATAGTCCTCATTTAGCAACTGCTTCATTTAGCAATCATTCACAATTGTGACAGTGATGAAAATGTAACGTTACCAGTCTTTGCTTTTGTGTCCTTTGTACGTCTGTAAAGCGAAGGAAAGCTGAAGCAAGATCATTTAAGTATAGCTGGTTTCATATAGTGACTGCCTCATTAATGATTGAATGGCCAGTCTTAGTTGTGGTCACTAAATGAGGACTACCTGTATTAGTACTAGCAACAAAGGCATGCTGCTTTTGAATGGGGAGGTACTTTTAAAGCTGGGAGAGAGCAAAGATCTGCTTATATTTATATAAGTACTGGAACAAACTTGAGCTGTAAAGCAATAATTTAAAGGTCTCTTCTGCATCTGTTGAATAGGTAGATTAGGCTGCCATTGGATATATGAACTCCATTTAGCCAACTATGATCGATTGGCTTCTCTGTCATACATTAGTTAACTCTGCCACTTTTTTTTTTAAAAAAAATCTGGTTAAGATGTAGGCTTTTTCCACATCAGTAAGCATCCATGCATCCTTATGCTTTAGAATAGCAGTTCCCAAGCTAGAAGCTTTAAGGACAAGTCCAGACTTGTTAAAGGCATCATATTGAATGTTTCTGTATGGAATTGATGCTTCAATGGATTAGATTAGATTACAGATTCTGGCTCTCTCCTGGCAAATAGGTATGCTGGCTAGTAGTTAGAGAGTTTGTTGTGCAAATCAAGAGGGCTGTTAATGAGTGTGTCATGCTATCTCTCCCCCCCACCCCATTTCTTAAATGTATGATCAGTCATGCCAGTCTTAGTGTCCACATGATAGTTCATAAGCAGCAACTGTGATCACAGTCACAAGAAGATCCCACAATAATACTTATTGTGTAGGTAGTAGGTGGATTTGTTTCTGCCTTTGTTTCTGTTTCATTTTAGGTTTAGGGTTGCTACCTACATTTTTTAAACAACAAATGTGGAACAATAACATAAGAAATAAATAAATAAGATAAAGTGGAAGAAATAAAATCTTATCTTGAGTGAACTAGAAGTACAAGGAGGGGGTGTTGATTGGGATTCACGTGTGTGTGAATATATTCTTATAGTGGCAATAGTGGAGAATGTGTATAACTCAAGAGTGAATCGTTTGACTTCGGTACTTTCTGAGCTCGATGTTGAGCATTAATTAATGGTACCTAATCTAGTAATTGTTTAGCTTGTGCAATGGATGGCCTATTATTCATAGAATCATAGAGCTGGAAGGGACCTTGGAGATCATCTACTCCAACCCTCTTGCCCAAGGCAGGAGTTTTACACCATCCCAGACCAATGGTTATCCAAGAGCCTTGGTGGTGCAGCAGACTAAAGTGCTGTTAAGTAGCACTTAGCTGCCAGCTGTCTGCAATTACTGCGAGTTCAAATCTCACCAGGCTCAAGGTTGACTCAGCCTTCCATCCTTTCGAGATAGGTAAAATGAGGACTCGGATTGTGGGGGCAATAAGCTGACTTTGTATAAAAAGAACACCGCTTTGGGGGGGGGGCAAAAGCTCTACTAAGCAGGTATATACAAAAGTATGAAGGCTATTGCTTAATGCATTGTAAGCCGCCCTGAGTCTCCAGAGAAGGGCGGCCTATAAATCAAACCAATAAATAAATAAATATCTTTTCTTGAAAACTTCCAGCAATTAATTAAACATCTGCAAGATTAAAACCAAGTTCAGAGAACATCCCTGGACAATTCTCATAATTCATTAGGAAAGTAGAATAACAATAATAATAATGGTATAAACTTGGTGCATTCAAGATAAATTAGGACTGCAGGTCCCAGGATTCTCAGAGTCTGGGCAACATATTGGCTATAAAATAAGTGGGTAGACAGGAAGTCCTTGACTTACAATAGTTCATTTAGTGATGGTTCAAAGTTACAACGGCACTGAAAAAATTGACTTATGACCATTTTCCCACATAACCATTGCAGAAACCCCATGGTCACATCATCAAAATTCAGACACTTGGCAATTGACTCATATTTATGACGGTTGCAGTGTCCCAGGGTCATGGAAATCACCGTTTGTGACCTTCTGACAAGCAAAGTCAAATTCACTTAACAACCATGTTACTAACTTAATGCAGTGATTCGCTTAACAACTGTGGCGAGAAAGGTAAAAAGGGGCAAAGCTCACTTAACTTTTGCTTAGCAACAGAAAGGTTGGGCTGAATTGTGTCATAAGTCAAGGACTACCTGTACATGCTATATTTGGGGTGGACTGCCGAAAATGAATCTGAATCCCGGTTGGGTATCTCTAAGAAAGGGCCTGTTGAGAATCCACCCATATAGATTGGGAGCTGAATGGTAGATCTTCTCCAAGTTAAACCCCACCCGCCCACCCACCACTCCCTGAAAGTCTCTGTCCTGGAATTAATTTGGCCTTACTGCCCCTTGCATTATGCAAAGAAAATCAAATCGGCATTGTTCCGATGTGCCTTTAGCTCTAATTGATTGTGGGTGCTATCGCAGGGAATTTGAATTGTGTTCGTGTTTTCCTTCTTTGCATTGTATTGCAATTTCTATCTTTTTGCTTGTTAATTTCTATTTTTTTTGTGTGTGTGTGTTTGCTGCTCACTGCCTTGAGTCCAACAGGTTTGGGGCTGGTTGTAAATTCAGGTGTTAGATTGATTCCCTGTGGACATTGGAGTTAATGTTGCTCATGCCACCAAACAGGAATGATAAAGGATGCTACTGGAGATTGGCTAGTACGAAATTGAACAGTTGAATCGATCAGAGTGTTTCACTGTCCCTACAGGGAAAGGTTAGATGATAAGCTATGGATCAACCAAAAAACTGCACCCAGAGCATTAAAGTAGAGTTCAGAACTCCTGTTTCTTTCATTTGTAGACTGGGGGAGAAGGAATATAAATTTCTCCAGTTATGCATGTGGCCTGCAAGAGTCCTTATTGTCTCATTAATCCTTACTATTAATATTTATTAGTATGATTTTATCTGTTATCAGATTATTATTATTTTGGTAGCCGAATGCCCTCTGGCTAGAAGAGCAAGATATAAATCAAATAACACCAAGTAACTGAAAATCTGTAAAAAAAATTCCTTTGGGTAACTTGAGAAAAATCACTTGTTACACTTTTATTTCTTTTTCAGCCTTTAAATATAGAAAAACAGCAACCCCACCTGTGATACCCTCCGTAAAATACAGGTAGTCCTTGCTTACTGAATGCCATGGTACAATGGTGTTAAAAAAAAGCTGATTTGTGACTAGTTGTCACATTTAAGACAGTTGCAGCATTCCATGGACACATGATTGCCATATAGGTGCTTCACAATTGGTGTACCCTGTTTCCCCGAAAATAAGACATCCCCTGATAATAAGCCCAATCGGGCTTTTGAGCGCATGTGCTAAAATAAGCCCTCCCCCTGAAAATAAGCCCTCCCCAAAAATATTTAAACGCAGAGCTGGAAATCAGGTAAAACGGCAAGAGGAGCCTCATCTTGCTCCATGCGCCCCAGAATAATAAGACCTCCCCGAAAATAAGGCCAAGCGCTTATTCTGGGGTTCAAAAAAATATAAGACACGGTCTTATTTTTGGGGAAACATGGTACCTTCAGAACTGGTTTCTGCCAAGCTGAATTTATGGAGCGCACACAAATAAAATCACAAATTGTGGTCACATGACATCTTGCTTAATGATTGTGGTGGTTCACTGAAGTAGGAAGTGATGTCGTATACTTGCTGCAGTAATGTTATTTTCCACTTAACAACGGAGTGGCCTGTCCCAATTATAGTCACTAAGTGAGGACTACCTGTAATAACGGGCTTGAAAACTAAGATAAGCAGATTATTATCAGAGAGACGTTCTCTATAGTGATAGCTGCCTTCCGGTTTCTTCTCACAGGAGATTTGCTAGCTCTATCATAGCTATTTTGAGGTTGCTGGATACTTACTCTAATTTTTCATAAGTCTTAAATACTAGTTCGGTACAAGTAGTCCTCGACTTACAATCATTTGTTCAGTGACCATTTAAAGTTACAACAGCATTGAGAGTGACTTACGACTGCTTTTCACATTGCAGCGTCCCCGTGATCATGTGATCAAAATTCGAACACTTGGCAATTGGGATGTATTTATGACAGTTGCACTGTCCTTTGGGGTCATGCGATCATAATTTCTAACCTTCCCAGCCAGCTTCTGACAAGCCAAGTCAGATTTGCTTAACGACTGCATGATTCACTTAAGAACCATTAAGTGATTTGTTTAAAACTGTGGCAAGGAAGGTCTCAAATGAGGCAACACTCACTTAACAACTGCCTTGCTTAGCAACAGAAATTTTGGGTTCATCAATCCAGGACTACCTATGCCCGTGATGGCAAACCTATGGCACGCGTGCCACGGGTGGCACGCAGAGCCATATCTGTGGGCACATGAGCATTGCCCTTGCTCAGCTCCAGCGCACATGTGTGTGCCGACCAGCTGATTTTCGGGCCTTCCGGGCCCACCGGAAGTCAGGAAATGGGCCGTTTCTGGCCTCCAGGGGGCTTCCAGGGGGTGGGGAAGGCCGGTTTCACCGTCCCCGGGCTCCTAGAAAGCCTCTGGAGCCTGGGGAGGGTGAAAAATGGGCCTATCGAGCCCACGTGCCATCACGTGCCAAAAGGGGGAGCACAGGGGGTGGGGCGCATTGAATTATGGGTGTGGGCACGCGCACGTGCAAACCCCCCCCCCCGCACTCCACCCGCTTTTGGCACGCGACAGCAAAAAGATTAGCCATAGGTCCTATGGCATTTATTTCATGTAGTTTGTTCTGATTTTCAGGACTGTGCTATCGTTTGATTTCTCATTCTCCTGGGCCTTTTACACTGCAATAGGAAAGGGCTCATGGTGGAAACACTGTGTTTGAAGCAGCAGACAAGCAAAATTCTCTGGTTTGGAGCAGGGAGCAAAGTGAATCTAGCATTGCTACTTCTTCCCAAGATTTGCAACCTTGCAGAAGAGCAGGGAGGAAGACGGTGGCCCCTTTTTTTTCCAGAGAAATTGGCAGCACAGTTTGGCAAAACAGATGGCAAAACCAGAGCTTGTTTCTCTGTTCCGCCAGCCTGCAATAGCAAAGCGAACAACATACGGAGTTTTTTGGCTGGTGTGCTGGTCGCAGTAGGCCAAGGATCCTCCTGGGGGATAAAGCTCCTTCCCATCTTGATGGTTGCCTGCAGTTTCTTAGAAAGGCCCTGCTTGCTCCTTCTGTTTCAGCTGCACCTGTGTATTTCAGTGCTATATCTGTCTCTCTATCTGCTGCATAATGCTTGCTGATCAGAACAGCCTAATGGGAACAGACTGTCTGAGTTGAGTGTTCCTGGTAAATTCCATGCCTGCCTCCCACCAGTTTCAATGCAGAGTCTAATGGCATTGACTAATAAATACAGACCAAATGTTGGCTGCAGGGAAAGGTTTCGGCCATTATTTCAGGGAATAATTTTTCCAGCATGGGGGAAACGACTTTCATAGAGCTCCAAGTCATTCTTGTAGTGAATTGTGCTGCTGTCTTGCTTTTTTCAAGGTTATCTTTTTTTCCCCCCCCCGGGAGAGTTTTTATTTATTTACTTACTTTAGATGCTGTGGATATGGGGCCAGGCCTTAAACACGGGTACAGTAAACGCAAGGCCATCCTTGCAACCATATTTAAAAGTGTGACTCGGTGAGCTGGTAGTTGGATTTGGACTAAATATGACATTCCCAATAATTTTGTAAAAGTGATTTATCAGGGATATTTTTCAGTCCAGTCGGCTTACTGGATCAAAAAAAAAAAAAAAAAGTGGATATTCCTAAAAGGATAGGCTCGTGGAACTGTGACATTCTGTTCCCAAATTGAGACACTGGATTCACACTGCCAATATCATGATTGATTGAATAAGGCACAGTTGGCTGGGTTTACCGTGGTGAATCAGAGAGCCGTGGTGGTGCAGTGGTTAGAATGTGGTATTGCAGGCTAACTCTGCTGATTGCCAACAGTTTGATCCTGACCGGCTCAAGGTTGACTCAGCCTTCCATCCTTCTAAGGTCGGTAAAATGAGGACCCAGATTATTGGGGGCAATATGCTGATTCTGTAAACCACTTAGAGAGGGCTGTAAAATACTGTGAAGCGGTATATAAGTAAGTGCTATTGCTATTGCTATTCACCGATTTACAAAGCCATAAGGGGGTGGTTTGGTTTGAGTTAGCATACAGGTAGTCCTCGTCTTATGACCATAATTGAGCCCAGATTTATGTTGTTAAGTGAGCAATTTGTTAAGTGAGTTTTGTCCCATTTTACGAATTTTCTTGCCACATTTGTTAAGTAAATCAGTGCAGTTGTTAAGTTAGTCACACAGTTGTTAAGTGAATTTGGCTTCCCCATTGACTTTGCTTGTCAGAAGGTTGCAAAAGGGGATCACATGGCCCTGGGAAGCTGCGACCATCATAAATATGAATCGATTGTCAAATATCCAAATGTAAGCCATGTGACCATGGGGATGCTGCAGTGGTCATAAGTGTGAAAAAAGTCCCTTTTTTCAGCATTGTTGTAAGCCAAGGACTACCTGTATTATGCAAACAGTTATTGTGATGTATGAATTGTGATCTGTGATTGAGCACAATGTTTAAACCCATCATGTTATGGCATTGTGCAGTATATGAACCCAGTATATGGGTATATTTAGATCCTCAATCCAATACTAAAAGTCAGCTGTTATAAAGGTCTCTTCCAGAGAACTATAGATAGTCCTTGTTCTGCCCCAGCTACAGACCCCAAAGAACGCAGCACACACAAAGTCCGTTCAAACCTTAGTTTACTGAATAAACCAGTCTTTTACAACAACGGCTGTTAATTAATTTCATTAACAGCCACCAAGAATTCAAAGATTAATAACTGAAAGCTTACTATGGTTGGCAGAATGCCCAGAAGCAATTTGCAGGAAGCTGATAAGATAAGCAAGACAAGACACGAAGATATGTGAACTAAGTTGTTCCCTGCAAATTGCCTCAGTCGTTGTCCTTCCTAAATAGGCTAAGGGAGTGGCCAATTAGCCCCAAGATTTACTCTTGAGGAGACCTCCTCCTGAGGAGCCACTCCTGCCTTTTGGCAGCTCTGCGCACGCGTGCATCGAGAAGAGGCTCCTCTTCTTCGTCCTCTTCACTTAAGGGAGCTTCTGGAGGTTCTGAAGGCCCTGGCTGAATCCCCACCTCTGGCACCATATCTTCTCCAGCCTCCTCATTGTCCGACTCAAGTGCCAGCTGCACAGGCTGCTGGCGCAGCACCACACCAGCCTCCTCGCTGTCTGAATCAGCTACTAGCTGCACAGGCCGCGTACGGGCCACAGCAGTCCTTGACTTAAGAACCATTGGTTTGGCGATCATTCAAGTGGCATTTTAAAAAGTGACTTACAACCAGTCTTTGCATTTACGACTGCTATGGCATCTAAAATGTATTTATGATGGTTGCAATGTCTCTGGGTGATGCGATCACTGTTTGTGACTTTCCCAGCCAGCTTCTGACAAGCAAAGTCAATGGGGGAGGCTGAATTTGCTTAAGAATTTGCGCATGATTCACTTAACCGCAGTGATTTGCTTAACAACAAGGTGCCAAAAAGGGTTGTATAATCGGGCACAACACACTTAACAGCCATTTTGCTTAGCCACAGAAATGCTGGTCCCAGTTGTGGCTGTTAAATTGGGGACTACCTGTAATGGTAGCATTCTGCCTTGATACAACATGATGGTTTAGAACAGGGGTCTGCAACCTTAAATACTCAAAGAGCCATTTGGACCCGTTTCCCACAGAAAAGAAAACACCGGGAGCCACAAAACCTGGGTGGGCGTGGCCAACTCAATGTCACTCACTTCCACCAGTCACATGACCCCCTAGCCATGCCTACCCAGCCGGTCATTAGGGCAGAAAATCAGTTGTTAAAAAACACCAGGAACCACAAAATCCTTATGACATCTCTCTCTCTCCCCTCCCTCCCTCTCCCATCCACTCTCCCTCTCTCTCTGTATCTCTCTATGTCTCTCTCTCTCCCCCTCTCTCTGTATCTCTCTGTCTCTGCCCTGGCCACTTCTCCATCCCCCACCGTCGCCCTTACCTTCTCAGGCCAGGTGAGGAGTGATTGGGAGGGGATGGTAAGGGGCGGGGCCAGCCAGTGGTGGGATCACCTGACAGGGAGCCACAGCAGAGGGTCCAAAGAGCCGCATGTGGCTCCGGAGCCACAGGTTGCTGACCCCTGATTTAGAATATCTAGGTTATCTTTCTGGTCCCAAACTCTGAGTTAAAATTACACTGTGGCCTGGTGCTTGTAAACAACTTATTGATCATTCTAAACACTAAAGTTGGACCTCCATTTTGTTGGGGTGTAGATATTGTCCATACCATATGGCCTCAACTTCTATGAAAGTGGCGGTGATAACATTGCTTGAATCAAACTTTAGTGTTCACTCTTTTTTCACATCCATGTGCTTAAAATAGATTCCTTATGAATAAAGCGAAATCTAGGACCTCAAATTCTTGATCATCTGCAGTTTTACTTGTATAACAGAAGCTGAGATTATAAATTGAAGTCCTGTTTGTGCAGTGGGCACAGAATCGCCTAAGGAGTTGAGGTTATAAATCAGTTTGCAAATACAACATTTATCTGTGTTAGGAAAACCCAACAGAAAATTAATAGCATCCTTTGTTATAAGGCAGGTGAGGAATTGCTGTTATTTCAGATGTTAACAGGATAATAGAGTTAACAGGGTCTCCTGCTCAAGCAGGAGACCCTGGCCTATATCATTTTTGGACTGCAGTTATTGAACTGTGATTATAACCAATCCCGGACAGATGAGGGATTCTTGAGGATATTCACATGCCATATATTCAGCATAAAGCATAAAAATGCAACTGCACAGACAGTTCTTAGGGCTTCTAGAGTGACCTATGTTATTCCATGGTTAGGGGTTGATTGATATCCACTGTTTTTTTATAACTCACCTGTGAATGGTGTTTTTATGGTTTTTATATACTGTATTCTGCTTTTATATTGTTTTATTTATTGTAAGTGCCCCCCCCCAATTGTGCTTGAGATGGACATCTGTATAAATTGAAATTTAATAAATTAATAAGAACTGCCAGTGGTTCGCCCCTTCTTATTTAAGGAAGTTATTGAAGGCTTTTAGAATAGTTTCGGTAGATTTTGGTCTTTAACTTACAAGCAGCTTTGGATATGAATGTTCGTATGCTTTGAATATGCATGTTTGCATGCAGATATACACACATGTCAGGGGTGGGTTCTACTTACCTCTACTACCAGTTTGCAATGGGCCACATGCTGAAGCATGCGCAGAAGTGTTCTGATGACGTTGGGGTCGGTGGGTGGAGCCTCCCACCGGTTTTACTACCGGTTCTATAGAATCGGTACGAACCGGGGGCAACCTACCACTGACACATGTGTATATATCTGTCTGAAAAAGTTAATTTTATTTTTTGAAGCTTTGTGTTTTCTTTAACTTTGTGTCAGCATTATAATGTATCAGTGGCTTTTATCTGCTTTATATCTTTCTTTTGCTAATTATTAATTGCAGCTTAACATTTTTTATTTTGCTTCTTTTTCTGTTCTTTTACTAAGTTCTTCATTAGCTCAGCAAAATTAGTGATTGGGTAAATTGAAAAACAAATAAACAGAGGTGATTTTGGTGAGGGCAGAATTCCCTTACTCTATAACAGGGGTCTCCAACTGCTGGTCCGTGGACTGGCACTGGTCCGTGGCATGCCAGAAACTGGGCCACGCAAACAAGTGAAGCTCCATCCATGGGATGCAGGCAGCATATGAGACCACACCCCTTCCGGACTGCAGAAAAACCTCTTTCCATGGAACCGGTCCCTGGTGCCCAAAAGATTGGGGGCCACTGCTCTATACGATGATATTGCTAGAAAAGAAAAGGCTCTTAACTCTCCAGGAAATTAATGAGTTCCCTCAAAAGGATAAGCTTACTGCATTTACCATTCTTAAATCACATCGGTCTTACACGAAATAGCTAATAATTTGACAGTAATACTCATTAATATTTCGGCTTCTTTTTCTTCCTATTTTGCTCTTCAGATGTAATACTTTTGTGAATATAAATCTCCTGATATACAGGTAGTAGTCTTTGACATATAACCGAGGGGTGAAATTCAAAAGATTCTAACAGGTTCTGGAGAACCGGTAGCGGAAATTTTAGAGTAATTCGGAGAACCAATAGTGGAAATTTTGAGTAGTTCGAAGAACTGGCAAATGCCACCTCTGGCTGGCCCCAGAGGGGTGGAAATAGAGATTTTGCAATATCCTCCCACCAGGAGTGGGGAGGGAATGAGGATTTTGCAGCATCCTTTCCCTGCCATGCCCACCAAGCCACACCATGCCCACCAAGCCACGCCCACAGAACCGGCAGGGAAAAATTTTGGATTTCACCCCTGATATGACCATAATGGAGCCATTATGGTCACAAGTTGGAATGAATGTAAAACAGGTCAGTCACATGACCAAACCAATTTTACAACTTTTTTTTTTTTTGTCCCCAGTAGTGGATAAGAAAACACGGGCACACAATACAAAGCTATGCAAAGGCCCACTTTGCACAGAAATTCTTTGAACAGGGAGTCATAAGTCTAGAAGGAGCTCCAGATGGTGCACGGGTACATCTGGGTACATCTGGGGCAACCCCATCCAGTACTAAAAATGGTATAGTCCTAGAACCAGAAGGCCCCAATCCCAAATCCGCTCGATCTTGCCAGGGTTCACTGAAGTCTGTCCTTTCCCATCCAGACCCCCACAGCCTCCAGGCACTGGGATGAGACAGCTGTGACATCACTTAATTTACCAGGAGCAGCAATGTTTATTTTGGCTTAATGGAGATATTGTAAACCAGTAGTTCAACTCAGCATGATGTACCAACCCATCCTTTTCTTTTAATTTTTTTTTTCTTTCTAAAAATAGATAAAACTTCCTCTTCTCAAAAGGCCTGGTTAGACTATCTCCAGCTGATCTGAAGCTATCATAGCAAGAAATAGCACACAGGTAGTCCTCAACTTATGACTGGTCACTTAGCGACCGTTTGAACTTACAACACACCCGGAAAAGGGGATTTTATGACCCAGATCTGAAGTTCTGGCTGTCGCGGGCCCCCCATCTCTCCCTGCAGTCATATTACCGGATTTTGGGCACTTGGAAACGTGGCTGCATTTATGTCTGTTTGCAGTGCCCTGCAGTCACATGACTCTGGCTTTATGGTGGTTTAGCTGAAAACCAAGGCTTCTGGGTTTTGGCAAAACTGCATCATATTTTTCAGTCCAGTCGGCTTACTGGATCAAAAAAGTGGATATTCCTAAAAAGGATAGGCTCTTGGGACTGTGACATTCTGTTCCCAAATTGAGACAGTGGATTCACACTGCCAATATCATGATTGATTGAGTAAGGCACAGTTGGCTGGGTTCACTGTGGTGAACCAGAGAGCCATGGTGGTGTAGTGGTTAGAATGTGGTATTGCAGGCTCACTCTGCCGATTGCCAACAGTTTGATCCTGATCAGCTTAAAGTTGACTCAGCCTTCTAAGATCGGTAAAATGAGACTTGTTGGAGGCAACCCCCTGCTCAAGCTGGAGACCCTATATCCGTGATGGCGAACCTATGGCACGCGTGCCCAAGGTGGCACGCAGAGCCATCTTTCCGGGCACGTGAGATGTTGCCCAATTTATCTGCAGCTGCACATGCGCTCGCACCCCAGCTGGTATTCAGGCCTCCAGTGCGCATGTACACAATTCAGTAATCCAGCTGGTCTTTGGAGCTCTCCTGTGTGTGTTTGCACATGTGCGTGAGAGTACTTGTGCGCAGTGCGCGCATTCGTAGACAGCATTCACATGCATGCGTTGCACGTATGAAAACCGTGCGCATGTGCAGATGGTGTGATTGCACACACAGCGCATGGG
Source organism: Pituophis catenifer annectens (assembly GCF_029215685.1). NCBI lineage: Eukaryota > Metazoa > Chordata > Lepidosauria > Squamata > Colubridae > Pituophis > Pituophis catenifer. The sequence continues at coordinate 335,666,031 of NW_027256881.1, forward strand.
GAGCTGCGCGAAAGCCACACACGCGCAGATGATGTGGTTACGTACGCAGCGCATGGGGGGCACGTGCACAAGCCGTGTGCGTGTGCGATTGGTGCATTTGCGCGTGCAGTACACGGGGAGGAAGACGAGAGCTGATAGCGCATGCGTGGGCAAAGCGCGTACCTGTTTGGCAGTGAGTAAAAGGTTTGCCACCACTGCCCTATATCATTACTGAATTACAGTTAGATGTGGGACTCTTGAGGATATTCACATATCATATATTCAGCATAAAGCATAAAAATGTAACTGCATAGAGAGTTTTTAGGGTTTCTAGAGTGGCCTATGTTATACCATGGTGAGGGTTGATTGATATCTACTGTTCTTTTATAACTCACCTGTGGATGGTGTTATATGTTTTTATGGTTTTTTTATACTGTATTCTGCTTTTATATTGTTCTACTTCTTGTACGCAACCCCCCCCCATGTGCTTGAGGTGGACATCTGTATAAATTGAAATCATACATTAATAAGAACTGCCAGGGTTCACAACCCAGTACCGGGCTGCAGCCCATTCGGAACCAGGCCCAGGGGTGGGTTCTAAATTTTTTACTACCAGTTCTGTGGGCGTGATTTATTTTGTGGATGTGGCTTGATGGTCATGTGACAATTCTTTAGGATTTAGCAGAGGTACTGGTCTACCAGGCTTTTAACTGCTTGCAGAGCTGTACCGGTCTACTCATTTGTTTTTGGAGGCACCAGTCTACTCTTTGTTTTTGGAGGCACTGGTCTACCCATTTATTTTTGCAGGCACTGGTCTACTCATTTGTTTTTGGAGGCACCGGTCTACCACCACACTGCCTTTTAACACTGATCAGCTGTAGGGCGGCCCTTTGAAGCCCCACGGCAAGAGTTTAAACAGTTTTTTTCCCTCTAGGCGATCAGCTGGGACTCAGGAGGCAGCAATAGATTGGGGGTGGGGCCAAATAAAAGGTAAGAATAATGCAGCAGGGGCGGGGGGGCAGAACCGGTTGGGTGACATCATATCGTCACCACTACCGGCTCGGCGGAACCGGGCGGAACCGAGAGGAGCCCACCACTGACCAGGCCATAGAAGTGGTGGGCGTGTGCGAGTGTGCACATGCAAAGCTACATTTGTGAAAGTGCCATGCGTGCATGCACACACGAAGCCATCTCCTCCCCCCCCTCACACCCACCACCACCACCACCACTGTTGCCTCCACTGGTCCGCTGAGCCAGAAAGGTTAGAGATCTCTGCCATAGAGTACAACAGGTTTGCTCAATGACCATGGTGTTGGTTTTATGATCATCGTGTTTGCTTAATGCAGGAAATAAAGTTGCAAAGCCACATGGCCAACCTGTTTTATGACCGTTATAACTTATGACAGTTATGGGAACAACTTGATTACAATAGTAACTCAAGGACTTGCGCCTGTATTGGTGCCATGGCAAAGTGAGAGTAGTTATCTCCAAGTGAGGAGATAAAACTCGGCTAAATGGAACACTACCAACTCTTGATTTGCTGGTGAGTAGCCTTAACTTTGGTTATTGTTGTCTTAGTAGTAGTAAAGTAGTAGTAGTCTTAGTAAAATGGGTAGTGGGGCCCCTAATGGATGATGTTGGTCATTCCATGGCATGCAACAGTTGAGGATTGAGGTAGGAGTTGTAGCAAAGGTAAGCCAATGATGAAGAAATTTGTCTCCTCACTTTGCCTGCTCCCAAGCTCAGAGACTCATCTTTATTAGATTTATATGCTACTAAGTTGATGTCAGTGGCTAAGACACTGAGCTTATCGATCGAAAGGTCGGCAGTTCAGCAGTTCGAAACCCTAGTGCCGCGTAACGGGGTGAGCTCCCGTTACTTGTCCCAGCTTCTGCCAACCTAGCAGTTCGAAAGCACGTAAAAAATCCAAGTAGTAAAATAGGGACCACCTTTGGTGGGAAGGTAACAGCATTCCATGCGCCTTTGGCGTTTAGTCATGCCGGCCACATGACCACGGAGATATCTTCGGACAGCGCTGGCTCTTCGGCTTTGAAACAGAGATGAGCATCCCCCCCTAGAGTCGGGAATGACTAGCACATATGTGCGAGGGGAACCTTTACCTTTAAAGCTATCCTCAATGTCTTTATCTTTTCTGACCAAATTTATTATGGCTGCCCAACTCACAAAAATGATCTCTTCGGCTTAAAAACGGAGATGAGCACTGCTCCCTAGAGTCGGGAACGACTAGCACATATGTGCAAGGGGAACCTTTACCTTTACCTTAAATTGATGTACCTTTTGTGGGGTCTGTCATAACTTTGAATGGTCACTAAGCGACTGGTCATAAGACAAGGACTAGATTTATAAAGTTTTGTATATATTTTTGAGAATTGTATGCCAGAGTGGCCTATCATGAGTGCAAATTTAAAAAATAAAATAAAAATGTAGATGAATAACGGTTACAGCCATTATTAACATTAATAGCAAACATCACAAATGATCATCAGCTGTCAAGCTCTCTGGACCAATTGTTTCATGGACTGTGGTGTCCGTCCGCCATTAAAAGGAAAGCTATTTCATGAAGTTGGTGCCATGATGGAGAAACGTGATCTGATTTCAACCCCTGTGGAAGATTCTGTTTAACATGTGATGCAGGTTTGCTAATTGGCCTTAAAGATGGATGCTTTGGAAGTTGTTGGAATTCCTGCTGTTTTTCTTTTGTATTGTTTGTTTTAATGAGACAAGTTAGGACAGTGATGGCTAACCTTTTAGCCGTTTAGGCCGTTTCCAGCCTCTGGAGGGCTTCCAGGGGGATGGGGAAGGCTGTTTTTGCCCTCCCCAAGCTCCTAGCAAGGCTCTGGAGCCTGGGGAGAGAGAAAAACGGGCCTTCACCACCACCTCCTGAGGCTCTCCGGAGGCAGGAAACAGCCTGTTTCTCTACTTCTAGTGGGCCCAGAAGGCCCGAAAATCAGCTGGCCAGTGCACACCAGAGCTGAGCTTGCGTGCCCACCATTATGGCTACGCATGCCATAGGTTCGCCATCACAGACTTAGGATAACAAGAATGGAAACCTATTATTCATGTCTCAGAATGCCATGCTTGGTGTGAGCAACGACGGTGTTTGCTAATTTATGTAAAACAGAGCAAAGGTTGGTTAATGTTATGCATAGAAAATTTAAGTGTGGCTTTTTTCCTCCTGAGAAAACAGGTTGTACATCAAAAGTGCTCCATTGTGGCAGAGTTCTCTCACGGTCATTGTATTTAACTTCATTTATATGAGTATTTTTTCTCAGTTCCAAAATTGTTAGCTGCCTTGTTTCCTAGATATATTGTTTTAATTTTTTGGTCTTCCCAGAATTTTTCTTTTCTTTTTTTTTCTCTTAGAGATGCATGGCTTGGCATTTAAAAAAAAATTAGATTTAGATTTAGAGACACCTGGAGCTTGCTTTTTTAAAAATAAAATAAAAAAAACAGCATCTGCACAAATGCCTTTCCCCCACTTCCATGGAGGTGCAGTGTAGAATTAAGCTGTGTAACTTTCAGATTTTTTTTAATTTTTTTAAATATGAGAATACTGTAGCAGTCCCCAAACATTCTGGCTTGGCGGGATGGGGGGGGAGAGGGGGATGGATCTATGTGAGTGTAAGGTACATGAGTGCGCACAAATCCATTTCTGCGAGTGGCTGATCTGATCTTTGTAGGTGGACACATTAGGACGTGTGATTATCTTTTCCAAGGCCTTCATGGCTACTCTACCGAGTGCTAGTCTGAGATTTGGGAATGTCCGATCTTTTGGCTTAAGTGAAGAGGAATTGTCTTGGGCAGCATTTAAAATATACCGTATTTTCGGAGTATAAGATGCACCTTTTCCCGCCCTAAAAGTGGGTGAAAATTTAGGTGTGTCTTATACACCGAATGTAGCCCCCGCCCACCCGCTGGCTTTGGCCTCTGCCTCCCAGCAGTTACCTCCTTGCAAGCAAACAGCAAGAAAAAACAGCTCCTTTCAGCTTCAGCACAGCTTAATTAGCACAAGTTGATTAGATCAGCCTCCCGATGATTTGCCCTCAGCTGTTTTGCACAGGACTCTGCTACTTGCTGCAAAGAGGTAAATTGCTGGAGCAGATTTTTTTTTTCCTTGTGCTAATCAAGCTATGCTGAAAACGAAAATGAAAGTAAAGCAGGCTGTTTGCTGTTTGCTTCAAGGAGGCAAAATTGCTTAGAGGCAGAGGGAGATTTCTTTTTCTTCTTTTCCTCACCAAAAAAGGTAGGTGCATCTTATTTTATTTATTTATTTATTTATTTATTAAATTTTTATACCGCCCCCTCTCCCGAAGGACTCGGGGCGGTGAACAGCCAAAATTAAAAACACACAATACAAATATTAAAATACATTAAAACAGAATTAAATTATCTTAGGCTTCTCCAATTTAAAACCCCATTACCCATAAAATTCACCAATTAAAAATTTTTTAACCCAGCCCGGCTTGCTGAAATAAAAACGTCTTCAGGGCCCGGCGGAAGGTCCGGAGATCCGGGATTAGTCGTATCCCTGGGGGCAGCTCATTCCAGAGGGCGGGTGCCCCCACAGAGAAGGCTCTTCCCCGGGGGGTCGCCAGCCGACATTGCCTGACAGACGGCACCCTGAGGAGACCCTCTCTGTGGGAGCGTGTTGGCCGGTGGGAGGTTATCGGAGGCAGAAGGTGGTCTCGTAAATATACTCCGAAAAATACGGTATAATTCATGAGCTATGGTGGCGCAGTGGTTAGAGTACAGTACTGCAGGCTACTTCTGCTGACTGCTGGCTGACTGCAATTTGGCAGTTCAAATCTCACCAGGCTCAAGGTTGACTCAGCCTTCCATCCTTCCGAGGTCGGTAAAATGAGGACCCAGATTGTTGGGGGCAATACGTTGACTCTGTAAACCGTTTAGAGAGGGCTTTAAAGTACTGTAAAGCGGTATATAAGTCTAAGTGCTATTGCTATAAATGACATAATAACATTAAAAGTTTATGATCTTGTGGGGCTGCATTACTAGCTGTCCAGGGCTGCATGTGATCCACAGGTTGGACATGCCTGCTGTGGATGGTTGATTCTAAAAGGTAGAAGCTATCACCTGAATATCTTCATTGTCAGTGCTAAGGCTGGTATTAGTTTTGTCCTTATAGATTGTGTGTGTGTGTGTGTCTGTGTGTGTGTGTACAATCTTGCACACTCATTACACACTCAATATTTTACAGTTTTGCCCTTTGAGGAAAATTGCTTGGAACCAAAAAAAAAAGGACTACTGAACTCTGATCTAATTTAGTATTAAAACATCAGTCAAAACACAAAAATAGTGTCTTGATTCTCACTGATGGGATTTGTGTAAACAACAAGATAGTTAGGAGAAATTGTTGAATGTGACTGAGAGAGGATGGGAGCAGAATATCACCTCTCTTCTCTCTAGAGCTATCCTAGGGATGCAGTGGCTCAGCGACTAAGACGCTGAGCCTGTTGATCGAAAGGTTGGCAGTTCAGCAGTTCAAATCCCTAGTGCCGCGTAACGGGGTGAGCTCCCGTTACTTGTCCCAGCTTCTGCCAACCTAGCAGTTCGAAAGCACGTCAAAAATGCAAGTAGAAAAATAGGGACCACCTTTGGTGGGAAGGTAACAGCGTTCCATGCGCCTTTGGCGTTTAATCATGCCGGCCACATGACCACGGAGATATCTTCGGACAGCGCTGGCTCTTCGGCTTTGAAACGGAGATGAGCACCACCCCCTAGAGTCAGGAATGACTAGCACATATGTGCAAGGGGATTTAATAGGGACAAGTTTTAAAAGGGACAAGTTAACCGGAGCTCACCCCATTACGCGGCACTAGGGATTCGAACTGCCGAACTGCTGACCTTTCTGATCGACAAGCTCAGCGTCTTAACCACTGAGCTACCGTGTCCCTTTGGAGAGTTAGAATGGGGCAAAATACTGAAACTTGAGAAGTGATTTCAGTTTCTTGACTCACTGAAGCCCCAGTGAAGTAGGAAAGACTTATCTTTTTTGCAAGATTGAGTTCTATCTTAAGCAGAGTGGTGCAAATTGCCGGATAAATTGTGGCAAGCGAGAGAGAGAGAGAGAGAGCTTTTACCAAAGCGCACAATTTTGTCTGCCTTCACAGACCCACAAAATCCAGCTATTCTTGACACGGTCGGTCACAGGGAGTAGACAGAAACCCTCTTGTCAGCTGCTTGCTTGGGAGATGTGGTTAATATGGATAAAATGCCTCATTCATGGCCATCTTCCCCTCTTGGCAAACTCTGGGCATCGCATTTCTCCTGGGCCACGTGTCTTGCAGAAACAGCTGGAACAGATGAGGACCGTAATGGGTAAGAAGTCTCTGCTGGCCAGCCAAGTGCAAATGAATTCTCCTTCTGTTTTGCAAGTCAGGAGGTACATCCAAGGGAATAGCAACAGGCCGCGAAAAAAAACAACACACATTTTGACATCCCTGCAATAAGGAAGTCGCTGTGTGTGAATTAAGACAGTGGGTTCAGTTTCATGAAAAATTAAGCATGCCTAATGCCTTAGCTGGGGCACATCTGCCCTAGTGTGAGTGTTGTGTCTTCTATCTTGAAGACAATGCAAAACCACAGAATTAGAGATAACTTCCTTAGGGAACTTTGTCAGTTGAAGTGACAGCTAAAACAGATGCTCTGCATGCAAGAAAATCCCAGTTTGATTCCTGCCATGTCTGTCTGAATCTGGGAAGCAAATGAAAAAACTCAGGAGACATTCTGACAATCCAAGGGCAGATAATATTTAGCTAGACGATTCAAAGGTCAGAAACTGTTATAGGTTGACTTGGTAACTTTCGTTCACTTAAGTTTCACTCCCGTTTCAAGGGGAAATCCAAAGAAATTAACCAACATTGGGATTTTCCCTGATTGGTTGCAACGATCAGATTAAAAATAGCTTCGGATTGTATTCATTTATTTATTTAATACATTCCAAGGCCATGTTCTGCACAGCTCCATTGTGAAGCATTCAAGCTTTAAATGCATTGAAGCAGTAAAGTTCTTGCAGCAAATTGACCCTTTTGTTATGAAAGTGGAGGGGTAAGCAGAAACAAAATAGAAACTATGCGCCCCAAACAAATTTGTGAAAGTTGCTAGCGCATGAGAAAAATCACCTTTATGTAAATTGGGCTGACCCTTGAACGGAGCGCCACCTGTTGCTGAAAGAGTTCTAGTAGTAGTCTTGAGAGATTAGGAAAGCGGAGATTTATGGAACTTTATTGAAAACATGGCCTTTCATTCTTGAGGGAAATCAATCAGACTAGAGCCGGAAGGGACCTTGGAGGTCCAGGGGTCACCAACCTTTCAGACCTCAGGGACCACTAAATTCATAATTTTAAATCTCACGGAACACTAATATGATCTGCCTAATGACCAGCTGGGTGGGCATGGCAAGGTGGTCATGTGACTGAGTGGGCGGGGCCAACTCGATGTCACTCACATCGAGGGGCGCCTTGCCAGCCTCTACGCGCTACTATTTGCCTGCCCATCCGGGCTCCTTAGTGCCCCAACAGGAAGCAGTTGCTGGAGTTAAGCAGCCACCATGAGAAAGAGTTGACAAAACAGCTGGCTCAGTTCAAATTGGATCTGACCAAGAAGGAGGCTCAGTAGAAGCACCTCACTGAGGACTACAAGCATAGGCTTTCCAAGCAAAGGGAAGACCTGCGGGGAGTGCAAGGCCAGGTATAGGCACTGAGAGGCTCAGCAGGCTGAGATGGTCAGCCAGTTCCAGGCCATGATGCTGTCCCACTGGAACAAGGCCCTCCAGCTCTTCGCCACCAGCGGCACTTCCCTCCAGCCTTCGCCCAAAGCCCAGGAGGCTGAAGCAGGCCCCAAGTTGGAATTTCTGCCCCCCTCCGACCCACACAAAAAGACCCAGAAGGGGGAGATTCTCTGCAGCAACACAAAACATTCATTGCACGTATCTGGCCCAGGGGCCGTAGTTTGAGGACCCCTGATTTAGTGCAATATAAAAAATGCAAATAATTTTTCTGTGGACCACCAAAATTTTCTCGTGGACCACCAGTTGGTGACCGCTGTTCTAGTCCAGCCCCCTGCTCAAGTAGGAGACCCTACCATTTCAGACAAGTGACTGTCCAGTCTCTTCTTAAATATCTCCAGTGATGAAACACCCACAACTTCTGATGGCAATCTGTTCTACTGGTTAATCGTCCTCACTGTTAGGAAGTTTCTCCTTAGTTCCAGGTTGCTTCTCTCCTTAATTAATTTCCATCCATTGCTTCTTGTCCTGCCCTCAGGTGCTTTGGAGAATAAATTGACCTCCCTCCTCTTTGTGGCAACCTCTCACATAGTGGAATTTTGCTATCATGTCGCCTCATGTCCTTCTTTTCTCTAAACAACCCTGCAACCATTCTTCATATGTTTTCGTCTCCAGGCCTTTAATCATCTTAGTTGCTCTTCTTTGCACTTTTTCCCAAGTCTCAATATCTTTTTTGTAATGTGGTGACCACAGAAAGGTTTCCACCAGCAAATGCTTTCCATAAGAGCATTCCTGGAGAGATTTGGTTGCACTGCTGAAGTGCATGTGCGTTGTCTGAAACAGTGAAAACACGCATGGACCAGAGCCGTCTTAACAGCGTTATGGACCCCAGGCAAAGCAGTGTACTGGGGCCCCTACGACAGCTAGTCACAGGAATAAAAATGTAAATGGTCGATAAAATTAAACATATATTTATTTTATTGGCACTTCCAACAAAATCAGTGTTGAAACATCAAAAACATGCTGTGCAGCTAATCAACATGATAAACATTTGAACAATACACTAGGCTTGAAAAACACAATAATACTTAGTAAGCCATACAGTTGCTGTATTTATATGGTACAAGGTGCATTGAAGGGTTAACATACACAGATTAGTATGGGGCCCCTATGCTTGTTGGGCCCATTGGCAAGTGCCCATCAGGCCCATGTGTTAAGACAGCCCTATGGACCATAGAAACAGAGAAAATTGAGGGCAGAAAAAGACCCACTGGTCCTTCAAATCTGCCTTTTGAGGTTTTCTTTTTGTTTTCTTCTTAATTAATTTATTACCTCTTGTTTGTTTATATTTTATTATTTGTTTATTTATTTAAATGTTTGTTGGGCAATAGATATGTGATCATCCCAGCATGTTTAGACTCCCAAGCCATGCTACAAAACTAATGGCTGGAGCTAGGAGAAAAACAAAATTCTATTTCATTCCATTTCATTTCCAATGAATTAAATTTACAGTTCATTTTATCAATTGTTATAATTTAATAATTTCCCTGTCTTCACACATCAGAACTGAATAACTTTTGAAGCGTTGAAATCCCAGATTATCCCCGTCTACCTAGACTGGAGTTTTGCTCACTCTTTTTCTGTGTTTGTGTTTTTTTTTGTTTGTTTTTTTCAAATCCCTCTTCCTCATTTCATCTTTAAAAGCAGACACATATTTTACTTCAGTGACTGGCTCATGCGGAGAAGCATGTGTGTGCTTATTATTTTTAGAACTTTCCTGCTTTTCAATCCCCATGCCACCTCTTTAAAAAAAAATGCCTCTTTTTTCCATTGTGACATTTCTAGTTCCCTTTGGTATCGCCTGGGGTGGATGTGTTTTTTCCACCTCAGGCATGGCTTGTCCTGAAATGAGAAGCGTAAGAATTAATGGAGGGTGGGTCGCAGCCTCACTTCTTATTTAAGTACCAGGGAAAACAGAGGGAACATTCATACATCTCTCTCTCTCATTTCCCCCTCCCATGGCTGTCATGAGCCAGGAGAGCATATAAGTCTTGTCCTGATGAACCACTTAGGTGTGTTTCTTTTAGCTAGGCAGGGAAGGGAGAAGGAAAGAGAGGGCAAATAAATAAGACAAAAATCACAAGCAAGACAGCTACTACAGCAGTTGTTGTTGTAGTTGTGAAGTTGTGTCTGACCCATCATGACCCCATGGACAACATTTCTCCAGGCCTTCCTGTCTACCATTCTCTGGAGTCCATTTAAGCTCACACCGACTGCTTCAGTGACTCCATCCAGCCACCTCGTTCTCTGCCATCCCCTTCTTCTTTTGCCCTCCATTGTTCCCAGCATTAGGCTCTTCTCCAGTGAGTCCTTCCTTCTCATTAGGTGGCCACAGTATTTGAGTTTCATCTTCAGGATCTGGCCTTCTAAAGAGCAGTCAGGGTTGATCTGACTGCTGAGCCTTGGTGGCGCAGCAGACTAAAGCACTGCTAAGTAACACCAACTGCCTGCAATTACTGCAAGTTCAAATCTCACCAGGCTCAAGGTTGACTCAGCCTTCCATCCTTTCAAGGTAGGTAAAATGAGGACCCGGTTTGTGGGGGCAATAAGCTGACTTTGTATAAAAAAGAACACCATTTAGGGGGAGGGGGCGAAAGCCCTACTAAGCAGGTATATACAAAAGTATGAAGGCTATTGCTTAACGCATTGTAAGCCGCCCTGAGTCTCCAGAAAACGGCGGCATATAAATCGAACCAATAAATACAATAAATAAATAAATCTCCTCTAGGACTGACCAGTTTGATCGCCTTGCAGTCCAAGGGATTCGCAGGAGTCTTCTCCAGCACCATAGTTCAAAGGCCTCAATTCTTTGGTGCTCAGCCTTCCTTATGGTCCAACTTTCACAGCCATATATTGCAACTGGGAAAACCATAGCCTTGACTATACGCACTTTTGTTGGCAGGGTGATGTCTCTGCTTTTTAGTAAGCTTTCTAGATACAGTATCTAGAGAGAGAGAGAGAGAGAGGAGAGAGAGAGAGAGAGAGAGAGAGAGAGAGAGAGAGAGAGAGAGAGAGAGAGAGAGAGAGAGAAAACAGTAGCTCCTGTCTGATTTAAAACACAAAAGATTTTCAGCTCTGAAGGTCTTAACTTTCATGGTGTGCCAATGTTGCTAGCAAGTGTGCTTCCCTTTGTTAGATGTTTCTTGGTTTGGGGAATTGGGAAAGAGAAGGGTGAAAAGTAATAGGCTACAGTTTTGTCAGAACTCTAGCTTTTGATAAAGGGATTTTAATAAATATTGGGAGAGTAGGCTTGGTTAAGGCATAAACAGCCTCAAGGCAGGAAATGGGTCACATCCATGAGCAGCAATTTGAGCTTGAATTGGAACAAGCTCAACTATGCTAAACGTAATACAGACTTTTGAGGGGAGGGGTGCCATCTTGGATTATTTTTCTTGGAACGCCCAAGAGTGTATATAGCAGGGGTGGGCTGCTGAGGGTTTGGAGGGGTTCGGGAGAACCTCTAGCTAAGATTCGGTGCAGTTTGGAGAACCCCCAAATCCCACTCCTGGCTGGCCCTGCCCACCCCGCTCCTCCCCTCCCAGGAGTCCCCATGCGGCCCGTTTTGGAGGCAGGTAAGTGCAGGGTGTGTGCAGAGGCTCAGGGAGGGCGAAAAACGGGCCTACCGGAAGTTTGGGAAGTTTTCGCCCTCCCAGAGGCTCGAGGAAAGCGGAGCCCGGGGAGGGCAAAAACACCTCCCCCCCGCCATGGTGCAGGAGGCTGATTAGGCCACGCCCACCATGGCCACGCCCACCCAACAACCGGGCAGAGAACCCCTTGCTAAAATTTTTGAAGCCCACCCCTGGTGTGCAGATAATCCTCTACTTAACAACAGTTTGTTTAGTGACCATTCAAAGTTAACAACAGCAATGAAAAAAGTGACTTATTATCAATTTTCACACATAGGACCGTTGGCGACATTTCCATGGGTCACCTGTTAGGTCACCCTTTCAGAGATGTTTCCTTACCTAAACTGAGAAACAGAATGAGCACGGATGGTCAAAAATGCAGTGGGAATGGAAGCAACTTCCAATATCCTGCCAGTTTGACCACGGCTGACTGCCCTCTGGCAGCTTGTGGTGTGATTAGTGTACTTGACCTCAAAACTACTAGGGCGTGACCTGTCTAGAGACCAAAAGAGGAGCCAATCTACCAGTGGTGAAATCCAATTTTTTTTTACTACTGGTTCTGTGGGCGTGGCTTGCTGGGCCTGGCAGGGAAAGAATACTGCAAAATCTCCATTCCCTCCCCACTCTGGGGCCAGCCAGAGGTGGTATTTGCCGGTTCTCCGAACTGCTCAAAATTTCCGCTACCGGTTCTCCAGAACCTGTCAGAACCTGCTGGATTTCACCCCTGCAGTCTATCCAGTCACCAGTAGGCTAGGGCAGGGCAGTCTATTGAATCTTTGGACAGTGGCACAGCAGCATTGAAGCAAGTACAAATCTGCCGAATTTCAATCCTGCTGGGCCCTGGATTTTGGATGCATTCTGTAAATTGTCCCATTTGAGGTACATTGGTTCAAAAGCAATTGCCCTATGATGCCCCATCTTGCCCAGTTAAAGGTTACAGACAATTTTAATAGTATATAGAGATACTATAGCTATGTATTTACTAACTATTTTTTAAGACAAGAAGCAATGGATGGAAACTAATCAAGGAGAGAACCAATCTAGAACTAAGTAGAAATTTCGTGAGAAAATTAACCAGTGGAAGAAGTTGTGGATGCTCCATCATTGAAGGCTTTTAAGAAGAGACTGGACAACCATTTGTCTGAAATGGTATAGGGCAGTGATGGCGAACCTTTTAGAGACCAAGTGCCCAAACTGCAACCCAAAACCCACTTATTTATCACAAAGTGCCAACACAGCAATTTAACCTGAATAATGAGGTTTTACTAGCTAAAATAATGATAAACAAGGCAGAGTTTAGCTAATTGTTCTAAGAAAAACACGATAAATGCACTTTTATGCCCCTTCATTTTTTTCCTGCTTTTGAAATACTACGTTTAGCAACAATGAAAAAGAAAAACTTTTGTAATATTATTTCTCTCTTTCCCTCCCCCCTTTCTTTCTCTCTCTTTCCCTCCCCCCTTTCACCACAAGGGGAATAGAGTCTTAACTCTTAATTCTTAACTCCTGTATAACTCTTAATCCCTTTCTACCTTTACCATGCTTTCCCTCTCTTTGTGTTTTGTCATTTCAGTCCGCTGAACTGAAGTAGACTAACACATTTGTTAATCTGAACTCTTTCAATGAGCTTTATACACTGACTGGAATTTTGGATGCAAGATCTAGTCTGACAATTAATAGGCTAGGCTCCAATCTTATATATCATGTTATCTGTGAACAAGCCCTACTGAAATTAAGCGGACATTTTTGGATAGTTATAAATAGGAATGCTCAGAGTTGAAAAGGTGTAAGAAAGGACAAGCTGATTATTTAAAAGGATAAGAGCGCTGCCACCATGAATCTTAAGAAAACTTTCTATAACTAGATGAATAACTGATCCCTTGAGCCCAGTATAATCTGAAATGTTAGTAGTAATCTCTATGTTTTTCCAGAAGATCCCTTTCTGTATGTAAAGCACATGTCTTTCTGCTACCGTGTTTCCCCGAAAAGAAGACCCGGTCTTATTTTTTTTTTTGATCCCCGAAAAAACAGCTAGGGTCTAATTATTGACTCACCTCACTGCCGTGGCACTGACAGTCATGCCCAGCAGGAGCCCGCTGCTGGCCCACTTCTGCGGGTGCTTGCTGCTGCTTGGATGCATTGCCCCCGGCCTCCATTTTGCCGTCAGAGCCTTCCGGAAAGCCCTCTGCAGCTGAGAAATGGGCTCCGGATTGACACATGCGGCGTCCCTGGCCTCCATTTCGCTGTCAGAGCCTTCCAGAAAGCAGTCGATAACAGAGCTCTGGATTGAGATGGTGAAATGAAGGCCGGGGCGGCACTGCCCGCATCAATCTGGAGCCTGTTTCTCAGCTGCAGAGGGTTTTCCAGAACACTCTGACGGGAAAATGGAGGCCCGGGACAACGTGTGCAAGAGGCGGTAAGCAGCCGCAGAAGAAGTGGGCCGCAGAAGAAGTGGCCACAGAAGAAGGCGAGGCAGGTGTCGGGGTGTGTGAGGCCTGGTAAGTAGGGCAGCTCCACTCCCCCACCCTACCTTAATGTTTATCTCGCTCCACCCCCTGCACCCTGGGGTGGGTGGTGTCTTAATTAGGGCTAGTTTTGGGGGTAGGGCTTAATTTGAGTGCATGCATTCAAAAACTTGATAGGGCTTCTTTTCGGGGAAACACGGTATTACTGTCCAACATGAGTAAAATAAGATTCTAATCAACACGATTCTGAATAAAGAGTTTACAGTAGTAGAGTTTACAAGATAGGCAGAGACACTCCTGCAAATATTGCAGCCAGGTCACTGACTTAATCTATTTTAATACTGTTTACACTGCTTGCAAGATTTAGGGGAGAACATCTCGCCAATCAAATTCAGTTCAGACCAAAGTAAAAGATTATTCTTGCAAGATAGGATGCATATACCATTGCAGAAATCAGAACTGTCCATGTCCAACTGTTCTGTTTAATTCCTCTTCACTTTCTTCACCAAAGGTCAAACAACATTCTCATTCTCAATATTAATCAGTGGAACAGCTTGCATCCAGAGGTTGCGGATGCTCCAACACTGGAGGTTTTTAAGAAGAGATTGGACAACCATTTGTCTCAAATGTTATAGTCTCCTGCTTGGAGACTATAACATTTGATTGGATTAGAAGACCTCCAGGGTCCCTTCCAATTCTCTTTTTCAGTTATATCTGTTATTTTAGATGTTTGCTCTTCTTTAAAGCCATCCAAAGTCGCTTGGTAATAAGCTGTGTGGCACACACATTGAATTAATTTATTAATTTATTATTATTTATTAGTTTGATTTATATGCCGTCCTTCTCCGGAGACTCAGGGCGGCTTACAATGCTTTTAAGCAATAGCCTTCATACTTTTTTGTATATACCTGCTTAGTAGGGCTTTTGGCCCCCACTAAGCGGTGTTCTTTTTTATACAAAGTCAGTTTATTGCCCCCACAATCCGGGTCCTCATTTTACCTACCTCGGAAGGATGGACGGCTGAGTCAACCTTGAGCCTGGTGAGAATTGAACTCGCAGTAATTGCAGGCAGCTGGCAGCTAAATATTACTTCAACAGTAGTTTAGTCCACTGCACCACCAGGCTTCTTTATTAATATTATAAATAAATAAATAAAATAAATAAAACCACAGAAGAAGTGGGCTGCAGAAGAAGTATTATTAAATAACTTTAATAAATAAAGTTCTCCTCCTTAAGTTCTTTTAAGGTGTTTTGACTTCTTGCCACCTGGATTTCTTCAAATAGATATTTATTTATTTATTAAATTTATATAGCCTTTATTTATAATTTATAATCCCCTCTCTCTCTTGAAGAGGCTTTGATTATATAAGAATATGCACCTTATAAGCCCTATTTTTTCAGGAGGAATCTGGAGACATGTTCTTTAGCATATGAGCTTTGGTCAGACTGGCTAGGTCTGAACAGGCTTCCGGCTTTCTTTGCTTGAAAAGCATCTGCCTTCCAACTGAGTAGTGCTCCCATGTGGCCATGAATAGCAGAGAGTAAGTCCTATAAATGGATTTTGAAAATACAATACAGGATAAAAGAGTATTGACGTCTTTAAATGTTGGTGTTTGAGAAGACTCCTGAGAATAGCATGGATATTTAAGAAAACAAACAAATGGATCATGGAAAAAAATCAGCCCACTCAAAGCACAAATGACCAGGTGCAGATTATCCTACTATGGACACATTAGCCAAGCAATAATTCTGTGGAGAAGGATCTAATACTGGGAAAGGTAGAAGGAAAGAAAAGAAGAGAAAAACCAGCTGCAAGGTAGACAGATCCATCTTCAGCAGCAGTGGGGCATCCTTGGGAAGAGCTAAAGGATCACATTCAAAAGACAGTCCTGGAGAAAATCCATCTACAGGTAGTCCTTGGTTTACAACTATTTGTTTAGTGACTGTTCTAAGTTAAGGTACAGGTTCCCCTTGCACATATGTGCTAGTCATTCCCGACTCTAGGGGGCAGTGCTCATCTCCGTTTCAAAGCTGAAGAGCCAGCGCTGTCCATAGACGTCTCTGTGGTCATGTGACTGGCATGACTAAATGCCAAAGGCGCACGGAATGCTGTTATCTTCCCACCGAAGTGGTCCCTATTTTTCTACTTGCATTTTTTTACGTGCTTTCGAACTGCTAGGTTGGCAGAAGCTAGGACAGGTAATGGGAGCTCACCCCGTTACGTGGCACTAGTGATTCGAACCGCTGAACTGCTGACCTTTCAATCGACCAGCTCAGCATCTTAGCCACTGAGCCACCACATCTCTTGTTCTAAGTTACAATGGCACAAAAATGTGACTTATAATCGTTTTTCACACTTAGGACCATTAAAGCATTCCCTCGTCATCTGATCAAAATTCGGACCCTTGACAACTGGCTCGTGTATATGACGATTGCAATGTCCTGGGGTCATGTCATCACCATTTGTGATCTTTTGACAAGCAAAATCAATAGCGAAGCCAGGACCATGTTACTAACTTAACAACTGCAGTGATTTACTTAACAGCTGCGGCAGCAAAGGTTGCAAAACGGGGCAAAACTCACTTAACAACTGTCTTGCTTACCAGTGGAAATTTTGGGCTTGATTGTGGTCGTATGTTGAGGACTACCTGTATGTGGTTGCTAAGAGTCCACACCAACTTAATGGCACATAATCCAATCTTGTAAGAGCCAATATTTCCTGATATTTCCTCCACCCTAGTGCCGTTGATAAGTTTTGGACTACAAGTTCCTATGGCTGTGCTGCCCATATGGCTTTTCATCTTATGAGAAAAAGAAGAAAAAAACATGCTCCACAATGGGCCGAGTTTTATAAGCCCTGATTTTCTAAACTCAAAAATACCTCAAGTGCCTTTAACTTTTTTTCTTAGGATTGATCCAGTCCTCTATATTGTTGAGTTTGCATTGAGCCAGGAAGTTTGTCTTTTTTTTTTAAAGGATTGTACTTACTTTTTTATTATCCTTCCTTCATATTCCTGTTATGCTTTTTGGTTGTAAGCCAACTGAATGAATTACACTGGTCTTTGCAAACCACTCTAGCAGCCTTGTCTGAACTGATGAGTTGGCTGAAAAAAAAAATCCTTTGGATACTACATTCCTTCAGTCTATAATGAGTCTGCAATAACAAATATTCTCTTATGCTTGCTACCTGGACCTCATTAACTTGAGATCACAACAGATTTAATGTGGCTTTCCACATGCAAAGTACATTCAAGTTACTGTCTCTCCCTTGAAACCAGAAAATTGGGTTCCTACAATACACTGGGCTAGACTAAAATTGTATTAGCATATTGAAGAAATCCAATAAGCCATCGCTTTAGCCGCTGGGTGAGGTCATCCGACGATGTGGTGTGAGTTATCATCAGTGCGCTGATGATATCTAGCTTTATATCTCCACCCTAAGCTGCCTGCGTGATGCCATGGAGTTTCTGTCTCACTGCCTGGGGGCTGTGGGAGGTTGGATAGGACACAACAGGCTTCAGTTCAATCCAAGCAACACCGAGTGGCTCTGAATTTTTGCATCTCCTAGTTCCAGGATTCCTAAAGGAAACCAACTCTCTCTGATTTGGGGAAGGACAGATAACTGAAACTGAAACCCAAATACTTCGGCCACCTACCCTGTTTCCCCGAAAATAAGACCAGGTCTTATATTAATTTTTGCTCCAAAAGACACATTAGGGCTTATTTTCTGGTTATTTTCTGTCTTATTTTGGGGGAAATGCGGTACTAAATGCACCCATGTGGCTGACAATCTTAACTGAAGCTTATTTTGGGGGTAGGGCTTATATTACGAGCATCCTGAAAAATCATGCTAGGACTTATTTTCCGGCTGGGTCTTATTTTTGGGGAAACAGGGTAATGAGAAGAGAGGACTCGTTGGAAAAGACACTGATGTTGGGAAAGATTGAAAGGCAAAAGGAGAAGGGGACGACAGAGGATGAGATGGTTAGATAGTGTCATCGACAAAATGAACGTGAATTTGAGCAAACTCCAGGAGACAGTAAAGGACAAGGGGACCTGGTGCTCTGGTCCATGGGGTTGTGAAGAGTCGGATATAACTTAGCAACTGAACAACAAATTCCAGAATCTTCCATTTTTGGTTCTGAATGGGGATGAAAATGAACAAAAGGATGAATGAATGTTGTGTGAATTACAGGTAGTCCTCCAATTACAACCATTCATTTAGTGACAGTTTGAATTTATGATGGCACTGAATAAAGTGACTTATAACTGGTCCTTGCACTTAACAATCGTCCCAGCATTCCTACGGTCATGTGATTAAAATTTGGGTGCTTGGCAACCAGCAAGTATTTATGATATTTGCACTATCTGGGGTTGTGTGATTGCCATTTGTGACCTTCCCAACTGGCATCTGACAAAGTCAGTGGGTGCAGTGGATTTACTTTGTCAGGCGCAAGCAGCGGGATACGTATGCGAAGGGTGAACCCCTTTACTACTTTATTGCTCATGCCTATTTCACAAGAATCTTCCCACTCTGCCAGCTTGCATCTGGGCCAGACTAGACCAGGTTCCAACGGCATTCAAGGGGTGAGCCATTGCCCTCTTATGCCTATTTAACGATTCCAGACTAATTCCCTGCTTGGCTCTTACCCCTGCCTCAATCAGTCTCTCCAACATTCCCAGGGGGCCTCCAACAAACAAAGTCAACGGAAGGAATCCACATTCGCTTGATGCAGGGGTTTCCAAACTTGGCAACTTTAAGACTTGTAGACTTCAACTCCCAGAAAGCTGGTTGAGGAATTCTGGGAGTTGAAGTCCACAAGTCTTAAAGTTGCCAAGTTTGGAGACCCCTGGCTTAATGACTGCACGATTCACTTAACAACTGCAGTAATTCACTTAATCATGGCACAAAATCGGGCATGACTCACTTTTTTTTTTTTTTTAATTTGATTTATATGCCGCCCTTCTCCGGAGACTCAGGGCGGCTTACAATGTGCTCAGCAATAGCCTTCATCCTTTTGTATATTTATACAAAGTCAGCTTATTTCCCCCACAACTGGGTCCTCAATTTATCTACCTTAGAAAGGATGGAAGGCTGAGTCAACCTTGAGCCTTGGCGAGATTCGAACCTGCAGTAATTGCAGGCAGCTGGTCTTAATAACAGGGTGCCTTAGACCACTGTACTACCAAGGCTCTTAACAACTACCTTGCTTAGCAAAGGAAATTCTAATCCTAATTGGGGCTGTAAGTCGAGGACTACCTGTAGACTATTATATTAAATCATAATATATGGTTTTTTTACTCTGTCATAGCATATTTTACAAAAACAGCAATTGTGTTTGGTTAATCTAAACTATGTTTAGTGTTTTGTGGGAAGACTACTAAGGGACTCCTGGTCCCTTTTGCGTTTAAATTACAAGGCAGAAAAGTTGAAACTCCTTCGGGTGGGGTCTGCAATAGGATGTCACTATATACATAGGATGCATCTGTGTGGAGATTCTCAGTCATCCAGGTCATGGTTGTCTTAAAGCTGCTTTTTCAAAAGGCATCAGGACTTTGCTTTTCCTTGAGGACGTTTCCCTTCTCATCCAAGAAGCTTCTTCAGTTCTGATTGAATGGTGGAGGATGGAAGGATCCACCATTCAGTCAGAACTGAAGAAGCTTCTTGGATGAGAAGGGAAACGTCCCCAAGGAAAAAAACAATCCAGTTGCTGTTTGGAAAAGCACCTTTGGGATATAGGATGCATCCTCTTTAAAATTCCAGCCAGTCCATTCTTTTCTCCACCATTTTGGTTTCCAGTCTTGCCTTCCCCCTCTTCATCCTTGCATCAGAACACACTCTGGGCATTTTACGCCCCTTCTGGCTGCTTTAGAATACATTTCTATATACATTTCTATAAGTCTTGGGCTTTTCTAGAACTGATTGATTCTTTCTTTTCTCAGTTTCTCTGAGCACTGAAAATAAAGAGAGTAAAAATGTTTTTAAATTGCTTGATTTTTTTTTTTTTTAAATGCCCGGTGGAATCTAGTTTGCTTGTCACAGGCAAAGCTACAAACTGTATACAATAGGTGGACCAATTTCCTTTGAATTGAAGCTTCTCTGCTGTGGCTGGTCTTTTCCGGTTCCCACAACTTCTGATCTTCTCCAGTTGCCCAAAGCAGCGTTCAAAGAGCCACTGCTTATTCTCACGTCTTGGCATGTGGGATGTTTACATTTCATAGAGAGGAAGTCATATATGGGGTGGGTAGTGCATGAAGAGTTAAGAAAACTCAAGAAAATAACCAGAGCAGGAGAGCACCAGAGATGAAGCAGGAAGCAGAACCGGCCAAGAATAAGTCTGATGGAAGGGAGACTAAGAGAAAGCCAGGTAAACTTTTTAAAATGGATGCAGAAATTAAACACAGTGAAAACAACAGTAGGAATTTGAATGGAAGAAGAACGTTAAACAAACGTTGAACGTTATGCTTAGAACTGATATTAGATGTTTTGGTGTTGGTGCATTACTCCAGTCTTGGTTAAAATGAATAATTTTCCTCCCCAAAATGTTGGAAATGTAATGAATTGGTTCGAATCTCCTTCCATAAACGATGGCAGTGTTGTGAAGCCAAACAATACTGGAAAATGTTACCTCATAGAATGGAACAGATTTTGAAGGTTATAATTCCATAGCAACCTGAGAAATTCTTACTAAATTTCAGTAAATCATACAATACATCCCTTCAAAGTGCATCAAACTAGCATGGTCTGTATTAATAGCTGCAAGGATTTTATGTGGAAAAAGTGGAAAAGACCTTGAAGTCTTTTTTTTTTTTTTTTTTTAGAAGAAAGGCTAATTAAAGGATGGAAGTATGCTTTCGTGTTTACCACAACTTTCTACATAAAAAGTAAATGATGTAGAAATTCTGATTGGAAATCATTTGTTGGGTTATGTGATGTGCGGATTGTGCCAGATAAAATTATTTGGGCTTCTTATCTATAGAATAATATTTTCATCTGATCTATAACTTTTATCTGATCTATAACTATTTTGATCTAATACATATAGTTCCTTGACTTACGACCACAATCGAGCCGAAAATTATAG
Organism: Pituophis catenifer annectens; assembly: GCF_029215685.1. Classification (NCBI taxonomy): domain Eukaryota; kingdom Metazoa; phylum Chordata; class Lepidosauria; order Squamata; family Colubridae; genus Pituophis; species Pituophis catenifer. Next base: position 335,687,011 of record NW_027256881.1, read on the forward strand.
TTGCTAAGCAAGGCAGTAAAGTGAGTTTTTCCCCGTTTTGTGACTTTTTTACCACAGTTATTAAGAAAATCACTGCAATTGTTAAGTCACTCATATAGTCATTAAGTGAATCCGGCTTCTCCCATTCACTTTGCTTGTCAGAAGCCAGCTGGGATGGTTACAAATGGTGATCAAATGACACGCATGACTCCAGGATGCTGCAAATGTCATACATACATGCCTGTTGCCTGGACAGTGCAACTGTCATGAATCCATGCCAGCTGCTACATGTCTGAATTTTGATCATGGGACCATGGGGATGCTGCAATAGTTGTGTGAAAAGGTGTCATCAGTCACTTTTTTCAGTGCTGTCGCAACTTTGAACTGTCACTAAATGAACGGTGGTAAGTCGAGGACTATGTGGCTACAAGTGGTCCTCAACTTACAACAGATTGCTTACTGACCGTTCAAAGTTACAATGGCACTTGAAAAAAGTGACATGACCATTTTTCACACATAATGACCATTGCAGCATCCCCATGCAGGGGTGGGTTCTACTTACCTTTGCTACCGGTTTGCAATGGGGCCACGCGCGTGTGTGCCTGCTTTGCTCGTGCGTGCGTGCACTCTTCTGCGCATGGGCAGAAGCGTTTTGATGACGTCAGGGTCAGTAGGCGGAGCCTCCTGCCAGTTTTACTACCGGTTCTATAGAACCTGTGCGAACCGGGGGCAACCCACCACTGTCCCCATGGTCACGTGATTTACATTGGGATGCTTGACAACTGACTCACATTTACGACAGTTGCAGTTTCCCAGGGTCATGCGATCCCCTTTTTGTAACCTGGCGAGAACTTTGCCCCGTTGTACAACGTTTCTTGCCACAGTTGCTAAGTGACTCATTGCAGCTGTTAAGTTAGTAACCTGGTTGTTAAGTGAATCTTGGCTCCCCCATTGACTTTGCTTGTAAAAAGGTTGATCGCATGACCCCGGGCCACTGCACCCATCATAAATATGTGTCGGTTGCCAAGCGCCTGAATTTTGATCGCATGGGTATGCTGCAGCGGTCGTAAGTGTGAAAAAAATGGTCATAAGTCACTTTTGCGAGTGCCCTTGTAAATTTGAACGGTTGCTAAATGAACTTTTGTAAGTCGAGGACTACTTGTACCCTCTTCCTTGAGGCGATGCTGTGGATAATAATGACGGAAGATCATAGTTGTATAATCCAGGGGGGTCCAATCGTGAAGACTGTAAGACAGGGTGGATAAAAATCAATGATTTTATTTAAATTGGACTTTTTTGATTTAAATCAGATTTTTTTGATTTTTATTGAATTTATTTTAATAAAAAACTTGGGGTAAAAAATCTATCGTAAGATGGTTTTCTATTTAAGATACATAAATAATTTAGTTTATTCAGCATGAAATGGAGCTTAGTTATGTAGCACGAAGCTGTATATTCTGCAACACTGGGACTATCGGTGAGTCAACAGCGGGTCAAAGGAGTAGCAGAGATTACAGTTGCTCTTTAAAAATTATGATTTAAATCGAGTTGATTTAAATCAAGTCTTTTTACTAGTGATTTAAATCATGATTTAAATCGTGATTTAAATCGACTCGATTTAAATCAAATCCACCCTGCTGTAAGATCTGTTGGACTTCAACGCCCAGAATTCCTCAGCCAGGCTGAGGAATTCTGGGAGTTGAAGTCCACAGGTCTTAAAGTTGCCAAAGCTGGAAACCTCTGGTATAAACAGTGTTGACTTTAGCGGCGGGCTTTTTCTCCGGTTCTCCCAAATTGTGATGTGAGGAAGCCAAGGTTGTGAGCATTCCTAGGTTGTCAAGCCTGCATTTGCAAGGTAGGGTTTGTTTGGCTTGCATAGCACCAACACATGTTCCTTTCCTGGGGCTTAGCCCTGCCCTTCCCTCTTGACACACACTGACACACTTTCAGGAAAGCCTTCCCCGGTGGTGGGTTGGCGCTGGCGGCCGTCTTGTGTGTGTGTGTGTTTATGATGTTGCTTCCTTTCTCAACAGCTGGCCTCCTCCTCCCTCAAGCAGTGTCAGCTTCTTCCTGACGTAGACTCAGCCGATGATGATCCGTTCACTCTTTTTTATGAGTAGTTAAGGAGTTTCCTGTTGAAATAGGAGTCTACATGGGTACAGGAAAAGGAGGAAAAAAGGAATTTTATCCTGGCTGTTCCTTGGATGTGTTCCGCTCAGGGTTGAAATTTCTCACTCGTGCAAATCAAGGTCCTTAAGTCTACTGTTTGTCCCAGAGCACATAAGGAAGGAAAAGGAGGGTAAGAAAACCAGCCATGTCATAACATTTCAAGTGCTACCTAGTGAAATGTCTTTCTTGGTTACTTCTCAGTGTTAATTTTCAGTGTATTTGTTTCCAACCAGGGTGACTGCGATTCCTCTAAAGATAATGAAGGACAACAGCCAATGTTTTGTTGATTTTTCTGTCTGGTATTCAAAAATAGACTGCTTAGGAATATGGGAGAACCAATAAGCTAGAGTGAAGGACATTGTACAAAGTGCATTGAATATTGAGACCCTGTGTGGATTGGTTTGAATTCGCTTTCTTTGGAATCCAGGGGATCTAGTTTAGAAGGGATCCCTCTATTATTGCTTTGGAGATGAGATTGGGACGTATTTATTGAATGGTTTCTAACATCCCAAGATTGAATTGCCACTTTTGTCTTTTCAAAAGCTAAAAAGGAAGGGGAACGGTTTCTTGGAAATGACACTTGTATTCATTCCATGCATGTCGTTTTAAATCCTTAGAAGGCAACTGGGATAGAAATGTAAATATAATAAAAAATAAAATGCTGTATGGAGATGTAGATAGAATGGTAAAGGACCATTTAAAGTGACTACATCCAAACGCCATGCTTCTTGTAGAATTCCCAATTAAAGCATCTCCTTCAGATATCCAGTCTCTTCATGGTTACAGGTAGTCCTTAATTTACGACCACAATTGAGCCCACAATTTCTGTTGCTAATCGAGACAATTCAATGAGTTTTGCCCCATTTTATGATCTTTCCTGACACCGTTGTTAAGTGAATCGCTGCAGTTAAGTTAGTAACAGGGTTGTTAAGTGAATCTGGCTTCCCCATTCACTTTGCTTATCAGGTGGTTTCAAAAGGTACATGATACCGGGACATTGCAACTGTCATAAATATGAGTCAGTTGCCAAGCGTCGGAATTTTGATTGTGTGACCAATGGAGATGCTGCATTGGTCATAAGTTACTTTTTTCAGTGCCGTTGTAACTTTAAGTTGTCATTAAAGAAACTGTTGTAAGTCAAAGAGTTATCTGTATATCTAATGAAAGAGCTTTGCACTCTCTACTCTCCGTGGCAGAGGTGGGTTTCAGCAGGTTCTGACCAGTTCTGGAGAACCGGTAGTGGAAATTTTGAGTAGTTTGGAGAACCGGTAGTATAAATTCTTACTGGCCCTGCCCCCATCTATTCCCTGCCTCCCAAGTCCCAGTGATCGGGAGGAAATGGGGATTTTGCAGTCACCTTCCCCCGGAGTGGGGAAGGAATGGAGATTTTACAGTATTCTTCTCCTGCCACACCCACCAAGCAATGCCACGCCCACCAAGCCACACCCACAGAACCGGTAGTAAAAAAATTTGAAACCCACCACTGCTCCATAGGTATTGTCCAGCTCTCTATTTTAAGAAAATATTCAGTTTCACTTTTTCCCTTGGAGGTCAAGTGGCATACATAGCAGGCCCTTCTCCAGTATTCCCACCTCAGCCTGGTAGCATAAGTTGGGCTGAGAAAGAGAGACTACTGGGCCAAAACCACATTGTGGTCTTCCATGACTTATAGTAGATTTGAATCTGGGTCCCTCTGGTCCTTGCCTGGCACTTCAGAATCTCTCCTGAGTAGCCATCATTACGTTTGCATATCATGCTGAGGCAGATTTTTTTTTATTTTTCATTTTTTTAAAATTTGATTTATATGCCGCCCTTCTCCGGAGACTCAGGGCGGCTTACAGTGCGTTAAGCAGTAGCCTTCATACTTTTGTATATTTATACAAAGTCAGCTTATTGCCCCCACAAACTGGGTCCTTTTCTTTTTAACCATGGCTGGCTGTCATAGCATATTAAGACACAAACAAGCTAGCCACCTTATGGCTAAATATCAACTCCAGCTATTGTCATCCTCAATTAAGAGCCTTGGTAGCACAGTGGACTAATGCACTGTTATTAACATCTGCTGCTTGCAATTACTGCAAGTTCAAATCCCACCAGGCTCAAGGTTGACTCAGCCTTCCATCCTTTCAAAGGTAGGTAAATTGAGGACCCAGATTGTGGGGGCAATAAGCTGACTTTGTATAAGTATACAAAAGTATGAAGGCTATTGCTTAACGCATTGTAAGCCGCCCTGAGTCTCCGGAGAAGGGGGCATATAAATTAAAGCAAAAAAAAAAAATCTGTTTTAGAACTTTGCCACAGCTAATTGGTTGTCAGTATATTCTTCTTTGTTGGACCAAGGAGCTTTTGTGTGCTTTGTTTTATTGTCTTTTTAGAGCATAACTAGGAAGAAAAAAGGGTATTTTTTTTTCTGCAATAGAACACACTAATCCTATAGTGGTATGCAAGGAGAAAACATACTCCTTTTTTTTTGTGCTGTGTAAAGCTTTACTCCCATTTGGGAGATCTTGGACTATCGTTGTGTGTTTCTCTCCACTCAGAAAAATGTTACTTTAATAACTAAATGTAGGTGGTATATCTTTAAATCCAGCAGTGGCCCAACTGTTCTGTGAGTCTTCCCAGCTGTCCAGATGTTGGGCAATCAACTCCCAACATCCTTTGGCCACGTTGACTAGGGATGATAAGAGATGGAATCCAACAGTTTGAAGCAGGATTGTCCAACCTTGGCAACTTCAAGTCTTGTGGATTTCACCTCCCAGAATTCCCCAGTCAGCATGGGAGTTGAAGTCCACAAGTCTTAAAAGTTGCCAAGGTTGGACTCTCCTGGGTCTGGAGAATTCTCATGGGTTCTCCACCGTAGCTTAGAGCAAAGCGACAGTGAGATTTCTAAAAGGATGGAAATGGAGGGGCCAGTTCCATTTGGGTCATTGAATCCAACCCTGTGCTCAGCACACAGAAATCCAAATTAAAGCATCCCAGATAGATGATTGACTTTCCGCTTTAGCGCACCCAATGAAGGGGAGGCCACTGTCACCCTGGGTCATTGATTTCATTATCAGACTGCTTATACTGCTAGATCACTTCTCTTCATAAAACTTTGCTAATAGTCTCTTGATCATTCTTACTGCCTTTTCTAAGCTCGTTTCACTTTGTCTGAATCTTTCTTAAAGTGGCAGTACACAGAACAGAATGCAGTGCTTAAGGCGAGGTCAGTTATCACAGAATAACAAGCAACTATCAACTCTCACTGCTTATGATTTGGAAGCCGTTGGTTTATTGATGTAGCTGAAAGTTGCATTGGGTTTTTCTGTGCCAGCATCACATTGCTGACTCATAATCATTTTAAACTCAGCTACCCTTCCAAGATCTTCTTCATAAATCTCCCATCCTACATCTCTGTATCCAGGGGTGGGTTGCTGCCAGTTGTAACCAGTGGTGGTATTCAGCGTGCCCACCCGCCCTGGCGCTATGGCGTCCTATTTAGCCATGTTTTTTAAGCTGTGTGCATGCGTGCAAGCCCTGCGCGTGTGCGAGCAAAGCACATGCATGCACGCTCACATTTTCGGTGTACAGCGAACCAGTGGTAAAATTATGTGAAACCCACCTCTGGTTGTAACAACCATTTGCAAATGTGAGTGTGTGCCAGTGGTGGGTTGCCCCCGGTTCAGACTGGTTTGCAAGAACCGGTAGTAAAATTGGCGGGAGGCTCCGCCCACCGACCTGGACATCATCAGGAAGCTTCTGCGCATGCGCAGAAGCGCGCGTGAGAGAGCAAAGCAAGCGCTCATGCGCGGTCCCGTTGCAAACTGGTAGTAAAGGTAAGTAGAACCCACCCCTGGTGCGCGCATGCGCTCTCTCGCTTCGCTCGTGCGTGCGCCTTCCACACATGTGCAGAGCATCAAAAAACCGGCGATTATATAGCGTCAGGGCTGGTGGGCAGGGCCAGCCCTGATCAGAACTACCGGTCCGCACGAACCGGTCCGAACCGGCAGCAGCCCACTTCTTTTGCTTCTGAAGAGAAGGACTGAGTATTGAGGGTCTGTCAGATTTCATTCTCTTACTTTCAGAACCTATCAAGATTGCCAGAATTACATCTCACAGTCTTTTAGAATATTAATAGCCTCATCCATTTTGCTTCCTTTTGCATGAGCGATAAGTGTTCCCTCCATCTTTTTATTTATTCCGGTTGCTAAAACGTTGAAGAGTCCTGGATGCAGGACTTTACCTCAGTTTAATTTGAAGAGAAACACTGAATCCCTTGGTGCTCTCTGAGCTTGGTGGTTTTCTTGCAGGTGTTTCATTCCCCATTCTTGATGTTACCTAACTGGGTAATGAAATATCTTCAAGAAAACAACCCCCAAGAACCCCCTGGTTGAATAGTGAGCCACGATGGCACAGTGGTTAGAGTGCAGTACTGCAGGCTACTTCTGCTGACTGCCGGCTGCCTGCAATTTGGCAGTTCAAATCTCACCAGGATCAAGGTTGACTCAGCCTTCCAGCCTTCCGAGGTGGGTAAAATGAGGACCCAGATTGTTGGGGACAATAGGCTGACTCTTGAGACCGCTTAGAGAGAGCTGTAAAAGCACTATGAAGCGGTATATAAGTCTAAGTGCTATTGCTATTGCTACTTATTTATCGATGAGAACTGCTGATCAATACTTTTGCTGAGTCCTGGTGTCTCAAACACAAAGCTAGTTTTCTTTGAAATAGGAAATTTCCATTAGCTAATGGTAAGATATTCTTCATGAATTATTTAATACTTTTTTTAAAAAAATCTTGTACTTGCGCTCTTAAATGCTTCCACATGTGGCCCTACTTGGTTAATCATGCATGGGTTCAGAAGCTCAGCAGAACCAAGCTTGGCCACTACTTGGATGGAGACACAAGCTTGACTAGGAAATTAGAAAAAAACAAAACAAAAAACCACACGCCCTGGAAGAAGAAATCACAACTGCTGCCACATAATTCCCAAGAAGTCACCAAGAATCAAGCTCATCTCACAGATTTTATCGTTTTGTTTACCTGATGTTATAAAGACACATGTTTAGGCTGTAATGTAAATATTGAAAAACTGAAGATGCTGGCGGGAAGCGGCTGTGGAAGGAAGAAAAAGGAAACACTTTCTAAACAAGTGGTACTGCTACAGCTTGTGGTAGCAAGTTCCAGGAGATAATTGCAGGGTGTGTAAAAAAGATTTCCATTTTGGTTCTTGTTTGTCCTGTGCCTACTGTTAACCCTCTTTCATTGGGTGACCACGTTCTTAAATTGTACAGTAGAAGAATCCAGTCTCAATCCCTCCTTCCTTCTTTATTTCATGTCATACGAATTTTAATTTTAAACTGTAATGACCTTTCATAGAAGAATGAAAACCCAAACAATTCAGATTGAAAGCCTAAAACAATTCAGGTTGAAAGCCTAAACAATTCAAAACAAAACAATGGTTTGGTTCTGCAACCCAACAAGACAGACTCAGACTTCAGAGGATAATTAGAACTGCAGAAAAAACAATTGCTAGCAACCTGCCTTCCATTGAGGACCTGTATACTGCATGAGTCAAAAAGAGGGCTGTGAAAATATCTACAGACCCCTCGCATCCTGGACATAAATTGTTTCAACTCCTACCCTCAAAACGATGCTATAGAGCCGTGATGGTGAACCTATGGCACGCGTGCCACAGGTGGCACGCGGAGCCATATCAGTGGACACGCGAGCGTTGCCCTAGCTCAGCTCCAGCACGCATGCGCATGCCAGCCAGCTAATTTTCGGGCCTTCCGGGCCCATTGGAAGTCAGGAAACAGGCCGTTTCTGGCCTCCGGGGGGGGGGGAGGGGGAGGCCATTTTTGCCCTCCCCAGGCTCCTAGAAAGCCTCTGGAGCCTGGGGAGGGTGAAAAACGGGCCTTCCGGTCCCACTGGAAGTTGGGAAACAGGTTGTTTCCGGCCTCCAGAGGGCCTCCGGGGGGAGGGGGAGGCCATTTTCACCCTCCCCAGGCTCCAAGAAAAGAAATTATGGGTGTGGGCGCGCGTGTGTGTTTCCCCCCCCCGCGCTCCCCCCCGCTTTTGGCGCACAACGGCAAAAAGGTTAGCAATCACTGCTATAGAGCACTGCACCCCAGAACAACTAGACACAAGAACAGTTTTTCCCCGAACGCCATCACTCTGCTAAACAAATAATTCCCTCAACACTGTCAAACTAGTTAATAAGTCTGCATTATTATTAATCTTCTCATCCTATCACCCATCTCCTCCCACTTATGACTGTAACCTGGACTGATTGTGTCCAGAGAGAAAATATTTGCCTCTACCTAAGATCGAACTTACAGCCTCCTGATTGTGAGGCGAAAGTTCCAACTCTAGGCCACTGCACCACTCGGTTCAAAGTTATGATGGCCTCGGAAAAAATGAATTATGACCTGCACTTGCACTTATGACTGTCACACCAGCCCCATGGTTAAATGATTGTAATTGTGACACTTGGCAACTGTCTTGCGTTTATGTCTGGTTGCAGTGTCTTGTGATCACATGATCATGATTTGTGACTTTTTTGGGCTGATTTCCAGCTAAATCTGCTCATTGGTGGCGCAGCAGACTAAAGTGCTGTTAAGTAGCACCAGCTGCCTGCAATTACTGCAAGTTAGAATCTCACCAGGCTCAAGGTTGACTCAGCCTTCCATCCTTTCGAGGTAGGTAAAATGAGGACCTGGTTTGTGGGGGCAATAAGCTGACTTTGTATAAAAAAGAACATTGCTTGGGGGGGCCCCCGAAAGCCCTACTAAGCAGGTATATACAAAAGTATGAAGGCTATTGCTTAACGCATTGTAAGCTGCCCTGAGTCTCTGGAGAAGGGCGGCATATAAATCGAACCAATCAATCAATCAATCAAATAATAAAAAATAATAATAAACAAAAAATAATAAATAAATAAATAAATAAATTTGGGAAGCTGAATTTGTTAACAACAGTATGATTCAGTTAACAAACATGTGATTCACTTACTGACCATGGTGCTGCTCTACAGATAAGGACATCCTGAATTGGCAGGGAAACCGAGGAAGGGATAAATGAGGAATATATTTTACTATTTCTCTTGCACTCAGAAAAGCTAAAATATGAGGTGAGACCGCCCCCATTCTTGATGTCTTTGTTGAACTCCCTTAAAACCTAGGAACCAACAAGCCTGGGAGGGGTCTCATGGAAATGAGGTGTCCCACCTCACACCTGCCTTATTCTTTCACTTCGATACCAGTCTGCCGTGAACTGGGGGGGGGGAGGGATGCTGAATGGGAGAAGGTAGGAGGAGTCCATTATTCACTGTGTCAGCTGAAGACATGAATTCAAGGATAACCGCCTGCAAAGGAATGTGGCTGCACACCAAGAATGACGGTTCCAACAACATCCAGTTCAAACATGATTGGACAATCAAGGGCTAACAGGAGGGAGGATCTTGAGAAGGCGGTACTATGCTTGGGAATTTGGCCTGCAAAACTTAGATCTGGCTTTGCTTTATTGTATATCACTTGACCTTTAGTAAACTCTACCTTTCTCAACAAATGGAGGCAAGGATTGTTCTTGCTTATAGGTTCAAATTGAGGCAAGACTGATATGGGGATTTAATGAGGTGGCTACATTGATTGTGATAATATCTAATGCTCTCCCTATCCCTTTGGATTTTTTAATGATAATAATATTAATATTTTAATTGTAGAATTTTTTTTCTAATTACTATTTTTATCATTTTGTTTTACACTGCCCAGAGTCATATTTTGTGAAGTGGAAGGCATATTTTTCGTAGTATAAGACGCTCCGGACTATAAGACGCACCTACCTTTTTGGGGGAGGAAAACAAGAAAAATAAAATCTGCCTCTGCCTTCAAGCATCCATCCAGTATTCATCTGGCCTGTTTGCCGTGGCCCATTTGCCACCAGCGCGGCCTGTTCGCCACCGCCCATTCACTGTTGCCGGCATGATACATTTGGCGCGGCCTGTTCGGCGCGGCCCATTTGGCGCTACTGCGGTCCGTTTGGCACGGCCCGTTCACTGCTGCTGTGGCCTATTTGCCGCTGCCGTAGGACATTCAGCACGGCCTGTTCGGCGGCACCTGCTTGCCATGGCCCGTTTGCCACCACCGCCGCAGCCCATTCTAGAACAGCTGATTGCCACCGCACCAACCCCCCTCCCCCGCCGCAACATTTGCTGTATAAGAGGCAGCAAAATTTTCACCCCACTTTTAGGGGAGGGAAAAGTGTATGCTATACTCCGAAAAATACAAATACAATAAATGCATGAAAAATATGGTTTGCTAGATTTGAAAAAAAAATCCACCCTCTTTTTGACAAGATGCAATTCTCCTTGCTGTTAAATCAACTAGTCTTAATTGAGGGATCTAACTAATCAATTAAGCAGGAGAAGCTAAATAAGTAATTACTTTAAAGAACAACAAATTGTCCAGTTAATTCGGCAGTGTCCTGTTTTACTTGAACTAATGATTTTCTACCAATTGTAGCAATCTCTAGAAGTGATGGAATGTGACTATTCCTTAGAAATTGCTTTCTGTTTATTTGAGAACTAGTAGTATAATACCTGAAGCCTCCAGAGTACCTGCCACACTTTATTTATTTATTTAGGATATTTTTATTCTACCTTTATCATTTTACAAGTAACTCAAGGTGGCAAACATACCTAATATTCCTTCCTCCTCCTATTTTTCCCACAACAATAACCTTATAAAGAGAGAGGTCTCAGAGAGAGTGGCTGTTCCAGAGTCACGCAGCCGGTTTTTCATGCCTAAGGCAGGTCTAGAATTCACCATCACCTGGTTTCTAGACCAGCACCTTTACCAGTACACCACACTGGTATATACTTTAATAATGTGTGCGGAATTTTAAAATAAAATTAAAAAATGAATTTAAAAACTCTGATATCTTACGAGATTTCAGTATTATTGCACAAAATTGTGAGATTTCAGAGTGGTGGTGGTGATGATGATGTTATCCATTCAGTTGTGTCCAACTCTTGGCAATTCTATGGGCCAGGTCTCTCCACATCTTCCAATCTTGCACTGCTTCTTGGAATTTTCCTACTCTATTTTCTATTCTCTGGCTGGTGTCATATTTGATGGTGTCCAGCCACCATGTTCTCTGATGGCCTGGTTTCCTTTTACCGCTAACTCTTCCTAACATACAGTATTTTTCAGAATATAAGACACACTTTTCCCCCCTAAAAGAGGCTGAAAATGTGTCTGCGTCTTATACTCTGAATGTAGGCCCCCCGGCCCCCACCCTTTGGCCCCCACGCGTCCTCTTCCTGGCTGCAGAGATTGCCACAGAGAATGGCTTGCGTTTTTGGGCTCCGCGCCTCACGTTTTCAGCCTCCAAATGCTCCGTTTGAGAGCCGTTCAAGGGTGCGGGGATCACCAAAGCACATTACCACCTCCGTGCATCGCATTTTCGGCCCCTGCGCATTGCATTTTAGGCCTCCGCATGCCCCACTTTTCGCCTCTGTCGCGTTTTTGGGCGGCGATCAGCGGTGATGTGCTTTGCCGATCCCCGCAGCCTTGAACAGCTCTCAAACAGAGCATTTGGAGGCTGAAAATGCGAGGCATGGAGCCCAAAATGGCAACCCGGAACAGCTGCTGCCTTCGCCTGCTTTACTCACTGGAGCTCCCTCCAACAATCAGCTGTGCTTTTGAAGCTGCTTATCAGCCTCAACACGCTCACAACTAGTGCTGAAGCTGACCAGGCTAAGGATGCTAGTCAGATGAATACCTGCTAGGCGGAGGCAGAACCCCCCCCCCCCCATTTCCCCCCCAAAAAACTAAGTTGAGTCTTATACTCCGGAGTGTCTTATACTCTGAAAAATATGGTAATTGCTTTCTCCAATGAATTCCCCCACACGACATGGCCACAGTAAGTGAGATGTAGTCTTGTGATTTTGCCGAGATTTCAGGGGTGAGATCATCCAAATTCCACAAAATTCTGCAATCTTACAGATTTTTTTCTTTTTAAGAAAAAATTCCCACCCATTTCCTGAAACCATTTCTAATCTGGATGCTTATTTACCCTGCCCCTCTTCCCCCTTTTACATTTCTTTAAAAGGAGTGAGGTGGGTTTGCCACATGCAATAACCTGACCATGTTTTCTTCCTCTCCGCTTTCCCCACAGCTTGGAAACGAAGAGTCACCCTGGAAAGTTTGCTTCTGCGCCATGTCGTCTTCACCAAGGAGCATCCGACGGGAGGTGCTGCTGACTGGAGTCCTGGCGGACCAGGCCAGAGGACAGCCGTTCCACTAGCCCAGCACATGTGGGTGGAGACGTCTCCCCTCACACCCTCCCCTCCTACATCTCCGGCATCCGCCATGGTTTATTAACCAAGAAGAGCCCTGCTTTTTTAACTCCTCCTCCGTCTTTTCTCCCCTTCCCCTTCCCCTCCCCCGACCCCCCTCCCAGCCACTCCTCAAGTTTTGGCCGTGTTGGGATTTGTATGGCAGCGGTGTAACCGTGGAGAGGCCAGGGTATCACAAACTTATGGATTTTGATAAGAGAGGAGGGAAAGGGGAAAACGAGGAAAGTAGAAGAATGTCTAAAACGGGTGGAAGCCGCAGCACTCATGGGAGCCGAACTGCAGGGACCAACTCCGGAGTCTTAATGGTGGGGCCGAATTTTCGCGTTGGGAAGAAGATCGGATGCGGCAACTTTGGGGAACTTCGGCTAGGTAAGTCTTTATATATTTATATATAAATCATGGACTTCGACTCCCAGAATTCCCCAGCAACACATCTTAAAGCTGCCAAGGTTGAAAAGTGCTGCTTTAATTCAAATCCAAATATTATATACGGTCTTTGCTTCTTGAAAAATGTCTATCAGAAATAAGATGTTTTCTTCCAGAGCAAAATAATTCTCCCTCTACATTATTTTTTCGATAGCTTTGCAAAATGCCTTGCCCCAAATACAAATAAATAACCGGGATTTCTCAATTTATAGTATATCTCGGGTTATCAAGACTATGGTTTCTGTTGCAAAGTCATGAGGTTGTAAAAGTACACTGTGGCATGACTGCATTGCTTAGCAATGGCAATCCTGGAAGCCATCCTTAACTGAATCTCACCTGTCTTAGGCAAGAACTCACCCAGATCCAAGCCATTCCCAAGCCTTGGTAAAATAAACCGTGGTGGCGCAGTGGTTAGAGTGCAGTACTGCAGCTACTTCTGCTGATTGCCTGCAATTTGACAGTTCAAATCTCACCAGGCTCAAGGTTGACTCAGCCTTTCATCCTTCCAAAATGAGATTGTTGGGGGCAACACGCTGACTCTGTAAACCACTTAGAGAGGGGCTTTAAAGCACTGTGAAGCAGTATATAAGTCTAAATGCTATGCTATTGCTAGCAGGGCCTGCCTCTTGGGCAGGGGGTTGGATTGGAATAGCAATAGCACGTAAACTTATATACCGCTTCATAGGCCTTTACAGCGCTCTTTAAGCGGTTTACAATGTCAGCATATTGTCCCCAACAATCTGAATCCTCATTTTACTGACCTGAGTAGGATGAAGGCTGAGTCAACCTTGAGCCGGTGAGAATTGAGCTACTGGCATTCGGCAGAATTAGCCTGCAATACTGCATTCTAACCACTGTGCCACCATGGCTCTTAGAAGATCTCTGAGGTCCCTCCCAGCCAGGGTGGATTTGATTTAAATCGAGTCGATTTAAATCATGATTTAAATCACTAGTAAAAAGACTTGATTTAAATCAACTCGATTTAAATCATAATTTTTAAAGAGCAACTGTCATCTCTGCTACTCCTTTGACCCGCTGTTGACTTACCGATAGTCCCAGTGTTGCAGAATATACAGCCTTGTGCTACATAACTAAGCTCCATTTCATGCTGAATAAACTAAATTATTTATGTATCTTAAATAGAAAACTATCTTACGATAGATTTTTACCTCAAAAGTTTTTTTTTTAAATAAATTCAATAAAAATCAAAAAAAATCTGATTTAAATAAAAAAAATCCGATTTTTTTGATTTTTTTTTAAAAAAATCATTGATTTTTATCCACCCTGCTCCCAGCCCTGTGATTCTATGTTCTCCCTCCTCTTCAATTGTTCCCACCTTCCTTTTTGGATCCCTTGCACTCTTTGCCAGCCCTGTGCTCCACTCAGCAAGCTGGATCTGCCACCCACAGGTGACCTTCACCGTCTTCTTCCACTACTGACAAGGCTGGCCTGGCTTGGCTTAGTCTGGCGGTTTGCACCAGGTCTGTCCAAAGCCATGCATGGCCTAGTCCAAATCACATACGGCTTTCTCGTGAGGGCTTTGGAAGGCTTCAAAGCTTTGTGAGAAAGCCTCGCATGTTTGCACCCTGCTCATACAATGCAAAACCGTTAACCATGGTTTGCAAACCATACGTACAGTAATGTGTGCATTAGTATTAGAATTTCTGATCATTCATAACTTGCACATTAGAATTCCTGGAACGCAATAGATAATTGACTCAATGGTGGTTTGGAGAAAACCACCTGCTGTTTTGTGCCTTCCTCTGGATAGCAAACTTTGATGTGTTTTTTTTTTCAGATTACAGAGAAGTAAAATCCAATTATTAACTGTGTAAATTCACAACTTAAAAAGGAATCCCATTTTGCAAGATGATGGTAAAGATTGTGACTTGAGAAGGAGAAGATTTCTGCCTTAAAATCCACACCAGAGGGTTTTAATAGCACACTTAGTCAAATTGTATGTTTTCATTAATCTACAAGGGAACAAAAGCTGACACAAACTCTGCATGATACAAGACATGACACCTTTCTGCAAAATTGAATGCATCTTCATGCTGTTGTAAACAGCTTCATAATGAAAATAATGAATACACTATGTATAGAAGCTTGGGCTGCCCTTTGTAACACATTCTTTTGTCAGAAATAACAACTTTCAAATGTTCCTATAGCACAAAATGAACTGTTGTAAGTCAAGGACTACCTGTATACAGGAGACTGTATAGTGAAAGTCAGGTCCCAAAGATCAATCTGTGTTTTATTGATATTATTAATGAATTATTTTCAGAGAAGATGTTACAGTTACTGTACTTAGGAATGTTTAAAGATCAAAAGTCAAATGAGTAAGGAAGTGCTTAGAAGAAAATAGTAATGAGTTCAAACATTTAATGTAATTTCTATAATAAATCATCTATGGGCCTGACTTTTGGTACACACTGTAATTTCCATTTAATCCTTTGGCCTTGTTCTCGGGGGTGGGTGGGTGGGTGAGGAGGAAATATTGACAGGGAATGAAAAGTTCCACTTTAAAATTAAATATAGGTAAAATTGTCGGGTGGCCTACTCTGTTTTGTGATATTAACTGCTTCTGATGAAGGAGAGTTTGAAATGCATTTGAGCTTCAGCAACAAACTTTGAAGTGAAGTTTCTTTTTTATGTTACTTGTGAAATATAAAATCACCCTTTTTTTTCTTAGCCATTTGTGAGCTTCTTTACGTTCTGTCCTCTGGCTTTAGTGCTGCTTTCATTATTAAGGTTGGTCTTAACAGTCAGGCAGATGTTTAGACTGGACTTGGCATGTTTTTATCCACCTATCAAGTCCTTCCCAACATCATCTGATGGTGTTGAAGCAGGGGTGAAATGCTCCCGGTTCGGACCGGATCGCCCAATCCAGTAGCGATGGAGGCAGGTGGTTCGGAGAACCGATAGCAAAAATCCCTGACCCTCCCCCATGCCCAGCTGAGCCGCACAATCATCAGAGGCTTTTTTTTTTTACTTTTAAAAGCATTTTTTCTACAAACCCTTCAGCCGCAAAAATGCTTTTAAAAGTAAAAAAAAAATCTCTGATGATCGCGCGGCTCAGCTGGGATCCTCAAAGGCTTTTAAAAGAAAAAAAAACTTTTTTTCTTTTAAATGCCTCTGACGATCCAAGCTGAGTTGCCTGATCATCAGAGGCATTTAAAAGGAAAAAAGTCTCTGCCGATCAGGCAACTTAGCTTGGATCGTCAGAGCCTTTTGAAAGCATTTTTTCTACAACCTCTTCGCCGAAGAGGTTGTAGAAAAAAATGATTTTAAAAGTTAAAAAAAAAATTGGCCACGCCGACCCAGTCATATTACACCCCCCCACCAAGCCACGCCCACAGAACCGGTAGTAACAAATTTTAGATTTCACCACTGTGTTGAAGGTATCATCACAGGATGTAAGTTGTTCCAAGTAAAGCTGCCTTTTACAATATTGACTGATGGGGATTTTGTCAATGCTGGGGGTGTTCCACTGGTGCTCCAGTTGTTTTGGGATTGCACCAGGGATGAAATGCTTCCGGATCGGGCCAGATAGCCTGGTCCGGTAGCGATCTTGGCCGTTGGTTCGGCGATCTGGTAACAGTGGCGGAACAAAGCTCCGCCCACCCACCCACCTGGGTGTCATTACTTCCTGGTTTTAACCAGGAAGTAATGTTTTTTTTTACCTTCTGCGCATGTGCAGAAGGTCTGCACGCGCACATAACATGAGCGAAGTGAGAGGGCACGGGGCGTGTGCACTTCCAAACTGGTAAGGAAGGTAAGTAGATTTCACCCCTGGATTGCACCCAAGACATTTATTAGTACCGGTACAATCTTTGCTTTCTTTTGCCACAGTCGTTCTACTTCAATTTGCAGGCCTTTCTATTTGTGATTTCCCCCATAGTTCTTTCTCTTCTACTGTGTCCTGGTACAGGTAGTCTCTGTCAGAATATTACCTGCTTATGATGCACCAGAGACTAGAAGGGGTTAAATCTTTACAGATATCACATGTGACTATATCAGCCAATGAACTCTTTTATTGGACTCTTACCCAGAAACCACTTGGACATCTTCCCTTTTTTTCTCTCTCTCATCTATCTCTCAGCAAGAGCACAACTATCAATATATATCTGACAGTCCTTGACTTACAACAGTTCATTTAATGACCGTTCCAAGTTACAACGGCACTGAAAAAAGTTACTTTTTCACACTTATGACTGTTGTAGCATTCTCGTGGTCATATGATCAAAATTCAAATGCTTGACAACTGATTCATATTTATGACGGTTGCAGTGTCCTGGGGGTCAATGGGGAAGCCGGATTCACTTAACAGTCGTGTTATTCACTTAACAGCTGCAGTGATTCATGGCAAGAAAGGCCATAAAACGGGGCAAAATTCACTTAACAAATGTCTCACTTAGCAACAAAAAATTTGGGCTCGATTGTGGCCGTTAAGTCAAGGACTGCCTGTACTGTCACACCCACTATTAAGAATGTTTGTCTTTCTTATCAACAGTGGTTAATTATTTTTATTTTTTACCAGCTCCTAGATTTCATGGCTACTTTAACTAAGCCCCCCTGGGATACTGTAATGATAATAGGGAAAAAAAAAGATTCATTCTGGAGTTGGATCCAGGAAGTCTGACAACATACACATTGTAATGGCACAATACCCGGTCTGGACCTTTTGCGTGTGACATCACTATGCATGTACAAAAGAGGGAAGGAAGGGAAAGTACAAACTTTCATGACTGTTGCCGGCCCTTTGAGATAGGCCAGGTCCAAAATAGATTCCATATGTTAGAATTGAACTTACACGACATAGGACCAAGCTATTTGTAGGGCCTCCCTTCCCCATTGTTTCTGTTCAGATGTAAGTCAGGTAGTCCTTTACTTACAACTGTAATTGAGCCAGCAGTTTTGATAATGAGTCACGACAGTAGGCCATTACATGACTGTTTATTTTATTTTATTTTTTATTTTATTAAATTTCTATACCGCCCTTCTCCTGAAGAACTCAGGGCGGTGAACAGCCACAAGATAAAACACATAAATACAAAAAAATTAAAATAAATTTTACCTTCCGTAAAGCCCTGAAGACGTTATATTCTACCAAGCCGGCCTAGCCTAAATGGTTCTTAATTGGGATTTTAAATTTTATGGACTTGGGGGTTTTAAATTGGGAAGCTAATGATTTAATTCTTTTTAATTATCTTAACTTTTGTATTTGTATGTTTTTTAATTTTGGCTGTTCACCGCCCTGAGTCCCCTCTGGGAGAAGGGCGGTATACAAATTAAATAAATAAATAAATAAATAAATAAATAAATAAATAAATAAATAAATAAATAAATAAATAAATAAATAAATAATAAATGAATAAATTAAAAAAAAAAGTAAAAAATTAAAAACGAATTAAATAATTTGGCTGAATTTAAAATACCCCATAATTTAAAACAAATTAAAATTTACATTTAAAAAGGGGAGAAGATTTAGGCCAGGTTTAGACTGTGAGCGATCTTATGACTTTTTTGCGGATGTCATTAAGCGAACGCTGTGGTTGTTAAGCGAACCCATTGTTTGATATGGGGTGCTTTTTGTCAGAAACTGGAAGTACCGTAAATGCCGATTTTTGGCAAATACGTGCCAAATCGCAGTCACATGACTGTGGGACGCTACAAACGGCTATAAATGCCGGCCAGTTGCACAACACCCAAAATGCAGTCATGTGACTACGGGTGGCAGGCAAGGCGGATGTCGGAAGTTCGAATCAGGTCATAAGTAGCCTTTTCAGGGTCCATTGTAACTTCGAAGGGTCGCTAAGTGACCAGTTTGTAAGTCGAGGATGACCTGTAGTAGAAGAAGCATGCTCCAGATCCTTTCAAATCATCATGCTAGACCAGAGGTCGGCAACCTTAAACACTCAAAGAGCCATTTGAACCCGTTTCCCAAAGAAAAGAAAACAGCGGGAGCCACAAAACCCTTCCTGTGCCTGACTATTTCCTGAGTGGCCACAAAACTAGCATCTGTAGTTGAATTAAACATCCTGTTTTCTTCTGAAACTTTTCTTTTCTTGGATTTATCCATGGTTGGCTTACTGGGAGTCGAAAAGCTCAATAAATCATGTGCCGGCAGGTGTCACACATTGGCGGTTGTGACGCATATTTTGAGCGACGGAGCCGCAGCAGAGGGATGAAAGAGCCACATGCGGCTCCAGAGCCGCAGTTTGCTGACCCCTGTGCTAGACCATAGACGTCAAACTCGATTGCATCATGTGATGTATCGCGATGTTTTTTGTCTTTACGGAGCCGGGGTGAGCGTGGCCTGCGCACGATGCATCCGGCCCACAGGCCACCAGTTTGACACCTCTGTGCTAGACCCAAGAGTTGTGTCTTCTCAGTGGCAAGATCTGCCCTATGAAATTTGGACAGACCCAACCTTGTTAGGTTAGGAAACTAATCAAGGAGAGAAGCAACCTTGAATTAAGGAGAGATTTCCTAGGTAAGAAAAATCAATAATTGGAACGGCTTGCCTTTAGAAATTATGGGTGCTTTCTCACTAGAGGTTTTTAAGAAGAGACTGGACAGCCATTTGTCTGAAATGGTATAGGGCAGTGATGGTGAACCTTTTCAGCACCGAGTGCCCAAACCGGAATGTACGCGCGTGTGCCAGAGCGCCGGAAACCCCAAGACCAGCTGGCTGGTGCGCATGTACACGTCAGCCAACTGGTCTTTGGGTTTCAGCTGGTCTTCGCGCACGCCGGAGCACCGGAAACCAGAAGAGCAGCTGGCGACAGCGCGCGTGCCCACAGAGAGGGCTCTGCGTGCCAGCTCTGGCACTTGTGCCATAGGTTCAGCATCACGGGTATAGGGTCTCCTGTTGATCAGGGGGTTGGACTAGAACAGGACCCATTTCCCACAGAAAAGAAAATACCGGGAGCCACAAAACCCTTCCTGTGCCTGACTATTTCCTGAGTGGCCACAAAACAGGGTGGATAAAAATCAATGATTTTTTTAAAAAAATCAAAAAAATCAGATTTTTTTTTATTTAAATCAGATTTTTTTTATTTTTATCGAATTTATTTTAATAAAAAACTTTTGGGGTAAAAATCTATCGTAAGATAGTTTTCTATTTAAGATACATAAATAATTTAGTTTATTCAGCATGAAATGGAGCTTAGTGATTTCTTAACTTTCGGGCCAAAATTTATATATATTTTTAAATGTTTTTTAATATTTGTATTCTATGTTTTTTATCTTGGCTGTACACCGCCCTGAGTCCTCAGGGAGAAGGGCGGTATATAAATTGGAAATTAAATTAAATTAAATTAAATTAAATTAAATTAAATTAAATTAAATTAAATTAAATTAAATTAAATTAAATTAAATTAAATTAAGTTATGTAGCATGAGGCTGTATTTTCTGCAACACTGGGACTATCGGTGAGTCAACAGCGGGTCAAAGGAGTAGCAGAGATGACAGTTGCTCTTTAAAAATTATGATTTAAATCAAGTTGATTTAAATCAAGCCTTTTTACTAGTGATTTAAATCATGATTTAAATTGTGATTTAAATTTACTCGATTTAAATCAAATCCACCTTGCCACAAAATTAGCAAATGTAGTCGAATTAAACGTTCTGTTTTCTTCTGAAACTTTTCTTTTCTTGGATTTATCCATGGTTGGCCTACCAGGGATTGAAAAGCTCAATAAATTGTGTGCCGGCAGGTGTCGCACATTGGCGGTTGTGACGCATATTTTGAGTGACAGGGAGCCACAGCAGAGGGGTGAAAGGGCCACATGCGGCTCCAGAGCCTCAGGTTGCTGACCCCTGGACTAGAAGACCTCCAAGGTCCCTTCCAGTTCTATTCTGATTGATTGATTGATTGCCTTTTGCAAGGCACTAAAAGAGCTGGCTGTTTCCCCAGGTGTTTTGAGTCAGGAGGCTAAATTTGCAATTACTGTTGTGCCTTTTTTCTTCGTCTGTGAGTGGTTTTATCCTTGGGCAGAAGAGTTATATGCCTGATATTTTTTTTTGCATTTTTAATCCTTGTCCCTTGTGTGAGATGGGCGGCTATATAAATCATATAATTTGAGTGAATATAAATAAACTCCGCTTTATTGACACAGGCTGTAGTAACACAGTTTTGGAAGGCTGACTGTTCCCTTCCCTTCCTCATATTAGTAAATAAGGGTGGCTCCAGCCGGAGCTTCTTTCTCATGCTTTCTCTGCTTCCTAGGCAGAGAAAACCTGCCTTTTGTTTCTGTAAGCATTTCTGCATAGTTTTTCCTCAGGTTATCCTTTTGACTCTCTTTAGGGAGTGAAGAAGGAGATTAGGGCCACTGCTCCTGCTGGAGTGGGGAAGGAACAATTCCTCACTTCACTCTGCACACTCAGTTGCCACAACTGATGGGGGTGGGGGGACACTGGTGCACCTGCCCTGTCTCACCAAGTTTGTTAAGCAGTTGAAAGAGATTTACTTAAGACCCTATAGTGGGTGTAGGTCATTAAAATTAATTAATTACATTTAATGCAAGCATGCCTTTGGGGTATAATCGTTTTTCAAATTTTCCTCCTTCAATTATGTATCTATCTATATATCTTCTTGAAGTTGTGTTCGACCAGAGGTGGTATTCAGCAGGTTCTGACCAGTTCTGAAGAACCGGTAGCGGAAATTTTGAGTAGTTCGGAGAACCGGTAAATACCACTTCTGACTGGCCCCTGCCTCCCGAGTCCTAGCTGATCGGGAGGAAATGGGGATTTTGCAGTAACCGTCCCCTGGAGTGGGGAGGAAATGAGGATTTTGCAGTAACCTTCCCCTGGAGTGGGGAGGGAATGGAGATTTTGCAGTATCCTTCCCCTGCCATGCCCACAAAGCCACGCCCACAAAGCCATGTCGCCCCCATAATTACCCGCGCGGCCGCATTCTGGACCAGCTGGAGCTTCCGAGTGCTCCTCAAGGGGAGCCCCATGTAGAGAGCATTGCAGTAGTCCAGGCGAGAGGTGACGAGGGCGTGAGTGACCGTGCATAGGGAGTCCCGATCCAGAAAGGGACGCAACTGGCGTATCAGGCGAACGGATAGAAAGCCCCCTCTAAATGAAATAGATCTACACATTGTTGTGCTTAGCTTCATTTTTTTTCCAAAAGAGGTGCAGTTGCGGATGTTAAATCAGAATATTTTGAGGTTGGGGAAACTTTCACAAAATTTCTTCTAGAAAAGAAACCTCAGAGTAGTTCTTTCTTTGGTCATGAGTATGGTGGTATATATTGGGAAAGGCTTCCCTACCAAGGACACCCAAATCTGGTGTGAACCAGGCCTGGAAATAAAAGCATCTTCCTTCCTTCCTTCCTTCCTTCCTTCCTTCCTTCCTTCCTTGTACTTGCGAGTATTTAGAATCAAAGGTCAGAGGGAAAAGCCTGTGTGATGTGAGGAAGCAGGTGCTGGGATGATACATTGCACTAAAGAAATGCAAGGACAAATTACTTTGGGAAGAGGGGGGTGATGGCAGTGGTGGCTCATAGCTTTTCAGCAATGACTTAATGCATTCATGTTCCAACGTTAAAATTTTGCGTGGGACACCAGCACGTTGCAATATAATTGAAATACAGTATTTACAACCCATAGGTCTCTTCAGCCAGAGGAGGAGAAGGGAAAAGCTAGTGAAAGGTTTTCTATAATAGGCTAGCTAGTTTTTTTTTTTATAAAAAAAACTCAGATTGGTGAAGGCTGATGCAAATAAAGCAATATGTATAGAAAGGAGATTTGGCTTGTCCACCCTACAAACGAAGGTGTATTTTGCAGAGCTCTTAATGTGACAAATGGGAGAAAGCAATCCTAGCAAATGTATTGAATTAACTCAACATAGGATTTTTTTGGTATTCATTCAAAACAAACTTGCCTTTTATCTCATCCCCAGCTATTGCTAATTGCCTCTCCTGTACTTTTATTGGAGCCATCCATTTTGGGGCGATAAAGATATTATCTAATTATGATAAAAAATAATCATGTGATTTTTTTGGAAGTGTTTTTGATGAACCGATCTTCAAAATCTCTTGATGCGTGAGGGAGCAAGTTTCATTAACCCAAAGGTCACTTACAAGTAATCCTTGACTCACAACCATTCTTTTTATAACTCTTTGGAATAGCACTAGCAGACTTATATACTGCTTTACAGTGCTTTACAGCCCTCTCTAAGCAGTTTACAGAGTCAGCATATCGTCCCCAACAATTTGGGTCCTCATTTTACCGACCTCGGAAGAATGGAAGGCTGAGTCAGTCTTGAATCCTGTCAGGATTGGTGAACTCCTGGCTATGGGCAGAATTCGCCTGCAATACTGCACTCTTAACCACTGCACCACCATGGCTCCTATTACAGTCCTCAACTTACGATCACAATTAAGCCAAAAATTTCTGTTGTTAAGTGAGACTTTTATTGAGTTTTGCCCCATTTTACACCTTTCTTGACACGGTTAACAATCGCCTTGTTAGCAATGGAATTCCAGGCCCAATTGAGGACTATTTGAAAGATTTTCATTGCAGCTTGAAGGCCACATTCCAAAAATGGTCAAAGCCTAGCCCTAGATACGTGATGGCAAACCTATGGCATGCGTGCCACAGGTGGCACATAGAGCCATATCAGTGGGCATGCGAGCGTTGCCCTAGCACAGCTCCATATTTTCGGGCCTTCCGGGCTCACCAGAAATCGGGAAACAGACTGTTTCCGGCCTCCAGAGGGCCTCCGGCGGGGTGGGGGAGCCTGTTTTTTCGCCCTCCCCAGGCTCCAAGAAAGCCTCTGAAGCCTGGGGAGGGCGAAAAAACAGGCCTACTGGGCCCACTGTGCCACCACATGCCAAAAGCGTGGGGCGCATGGTAGGGTCACGCGCATTGGGCCAGGGCGCATTGAATTATGGATGTGGGCACATGCGCGCACGACCCCGCCATGCTCCCCCTGCTTTTGGCACAGGACGGCAAAAAGGTTAGCCATCACTGCCCTAGACCCATTTTGTAGTGGGACTTTTAAAGAGAAAATCAACACTTCAGCCTTCTACAGGTTTTAAGGAAGACAGTTTGTCCCTTAGGCCAGGGGTCCCCAATCTCTATTTGGAATTGGAGTGTGCGAGCAATGGGCTGGTGGGTAATTGTGCATGTGTACACCGGCCTGCCACTTGTGCTCGCTCACTTTGTGTGCGCACATATGCGCTAGCCTGCCACCTGTGCGGCCCAATTCCCCTCTCCCTCCTCCAGCTGGCCCACCAAGGCACAAAGACTGGGGACGGCTGCCTTAGGCCCCTGAAATGTTAACAATATCTAAAGTTTT
This sequence comes from Pituophis catenifer annectens, assembly GCF_029215685.1. Classification (NCBI taxonomy): domain Eukaryota; kingdom Metazoa; phylum Chordata; class Lepidosauria; order Squamata; family Colubridae; genus Pituophis; species Pituophis catenifer. Next base: position 335,711,236 of record NW_027256881.1, read on the forward strand.
TGGTAACTGCATGTTTGATGGTCTCCTATTTGCATGTCTGGAAGCTCTAATTAAGAAATATGGTACATATTCCCACTTTCTCATCCTCTCCCTATTCCACCCCCCACCCCCGTTCTAATCTGTTTGCTCGATCAACATTTCATGGCATTTTGAAAGTTTCACACTTTTTTTGTGTGACTTCAATCAAACTAACAAAAGTGAATTTTATACGGAGGTGTGTGTATGCGGTTTTTTTTTTTTTTAACAAAGCCTGCTAGGGTGGTACTGGTTTCACTCTGGATTTGTTTTCGGTTTGCATGTTTGCAGTCAGCACCCACGTAAAAAGCAAATATTTAAGTGTTAAATAGGACTCTATAAATGTAATATTTAAAGAGAAAATTGGGCAATGTTGCTGCGGCCAACAAAAGAATTAGATCCTGAAGGGCAATAAGCTCTCCACCCATTGCTCTTAAAAAAGAGAGCCTCAAATGCCTGCTTTTTAGTAGGTGTGTTTTGAAAATGAATCTACCATTCCAACATATTTTTAAAAGGTTCTTCGTCTATGTCCATCCTTCCAGTTTACAGATGAAGACTTCAGGGGGAAGAAAATATAAATATCACAGAAGAGTAGCTGGCCATGGACATGGTGTTGACAGGAGGGATTTAGCTCCTGGGAACATGATGTGTGTTACTAAAATGATGGTCTACTTAGGCCAAGAGAGTGTCCATGGAAAAAGTCTTGAGAATTATGGGTTTTGGCTGAAGAGCATCACAATAGATGCTTTAAGGATGGGGGTTGGGAATGAAAACCCAGGATTAAGAACTTCAGACAGAAATCTGTGCCCTGCTGGAATAAATCAAAGAATAATTGTTGTAAGGCCTGTTAACCTACTCAAGGAAAAACCAGGAAGTCAATCACCTGATAAAGTATGGGAAAGAAATAAAGTGACCTTGAACTCTTATGACAGGAAGACAAATATGATTTTAATGGCTACAACTGAGAGTTGATGAGATTAATCTCATAATTGGATGAAAGAAAGTTGAAAGAGGCAACTACTTGAGAGGAACAGAAGCAAGAATAAGTGGAATTTCTTTGGGTAATTGCCCGCATCTGCACACAGGTTCTGGGTAGTCTTCTGCTTATCGCCACAGGTGAGCCCAAAATCTCTGTTGCTAAGTGAGACCGTTAATTGAATTTTGCCTCAGTTTTACGATGTTTGCCATTTTTACGACGTTTGCCATGGTTTTAAGTGAATCACTGCAGTTGTTCAGTTAGTAACCTGGTTGTTAAGTGAATCTGGCTTCCCCGTTGACCTTTGCAAAAGGTGATCACATGACGTCGGGACACTGCAACCGTCATAACTATGAGTCAGTTGCCATGCTTCTGAATTTTGATCGGGACCATCAGGATGCCACAACAGCCATATGTGTGAAAAATGGTCACTTTTTTAGTGTCGTAACTTTTAAGAGCCGTGATGGACAGTGGTTGGAGTGCAGTACTGCAAGCTAACTCACTGCTCATTGTTGGAGTTTGATTTTCAGTGGCTCAAGGTTGACTCGGCCTTCCATCCTTCCGAGGTCAGTAAAATGAGGACCCAGATTGTTGGGGGCAATAGGCTGACTCTTAAAGAATTGTGAAGCGGTATACAAGTCTAAGTGCTATTTTCTATTACTATTGAACAGTCACTGAGTGAAGAGTTGTAAGTCAAGGATTACATGTACTTCATGCTCTTGTGACCATATGGGTTAAAATGTGAAAGAAAGACTTTAAACCCCCCTCCCCCGCTTATTTATTTATTATAGCCACCCATCTCAAACAAATGACTCTGGGTGGTGAACAAATAAGATATTGATGGCACGGGTAATTCTCTACATACAACCATTCATTTAGCAACTGTTGACATTAACATTTAAAAAACGGTCCTTACGACTGGTCCTAAGGACCATCACAGTATCTCCACAGTCATGGTCTTCCGGGTGTGCTTCAAGGTGTTGGTTACCACCTTTAAAGTGCTCCATGGCATAGGACCTAGTTATCTCCGAGACCGCTGCTGCTACCAATGACCTCCCACCGACCTGTGCACTCCCACAGAGAGGGCCTCCTAAGGGTGCCATCAGCCAAACAATGCAGGCTGGTGACCCCCAGGGGGAGGGCCTTCTCTGTGGGGGCACCTACCCTCTGGAATCAGCTGCCCCCGGATATAAGGAGAATCCAAGACCTCGGTGCCTTCCGCCGTGCCCTTAAAACTTTCTTTTTTCAGGAAGCTGGGCTGGCTTAACATATTTTTTAACACGTTTTTAATTTTTTAATTGGTTTGTTATCTTAAATTGGGCCAAATTAATATATATCCTTTTAATTGTTTTTTAATGTTTGTATTGTATGTTTTTATCTGGCTGTACACCGCCCTGAGTCCCTCGAGAGAAGGTATGGTATATAAATTTGAAATAAAATAAAAATGAATAAAAAATGTGATCAAAATTTGGCCATTGCCATGTATTTAGGACAGTTCAGCATCCAAGGGTCATGCAGTCACCATTTTGTGATCTTCCCAGATGGTTTCCGACAAGCAAAGTCAATGGAGGAACCTGAACTCACGTAACGGCAATGATTCACTTAATAGCCATGGCAAATAAAATTGTAAAATTGGGCGCAAATCACTTAACCACCAATTTGCTTAGCAACATAAATTCTGGTCCCCTTAGTGGTCATACATCGAGGACCATCTGAGCCTACTAAAAATGATAAACTCCCTTGAGTTTGACTTGACTCCTAGTGGTTATATTTATCTATGTCTCTGAAGTTTTACTGGAAACAATTTGGAAATGGCTTTCCATTGCTTCCTTCCAGGTTGCTTTTTGCCTTCCCAATCTATAGCTGTGGGATTTTCAAGCGATCTCTGTCTAATGACACCAACAAGGTCCAGTCCTGCTTAGCTTCCCTAAAATCAGCCAAGGTTGGTTAGATTCTGCCACCTGCTGTGATTGGTGACTACCGCCAATCAACCATTCAGGCTGAACAGGTGGATGATTTTCCCCACAGCCGATTGAAGTAGTAATAGGAGGGCATTTATCATTTAACCATACCTGGGAGACTCATTTATTTGTTTATTTTGCAAATTGTATATGGCAGCCCATCCTTAATCCAATAACTCCAGCTGGCTAACCAAGCAACAAGAAGAAAAGCATTCAAACCAGTGAAAGGAACAATGCAAGACACCAGTTAAAATAATCAGCTCCTTAAGAATGCAGAGCAAACCACACAGCCAGGCTCTGTTAGCAATTTTTAGGAATCCTGAAAGGCCAACAGAGTCAAAATATGTTCTGCCACTTGTGAATTTTTCAAAAAAAGTCCTGATGCTTTGCCAACAGCTTTCCCATTCAAAGAGGAAGACAAAAAAAAAAGTCAGGTGTGTGTGCGCACACACACACACATCTATCTATCTATCTATCTGTCTGTCTGTCTATCTATCTGTCTTATCTGTCTTATCTATCTATCTATCTATCTATCTATCTATCTATCTATCTATCTATGTAATATCTCTTATCTATCTATCTATCTATCTATCTATCTATCTATCTATCTATCTATGTAATTATCTCTTATCTATCTATCTATCTAATTATCTATCTTATCTATCTATCTCTATCTATCTATCTATCTATCTATCTATCTATGTAATTATCTCTTATCTATCTATCTATCTCTTATCTATCTATCTATCTCTTATCTATCTCTTATCTATCTATCTGTCTATCTATCTCTTATCTATCTATCTATCTATCTATCTATCTATCTATCTATCTAATAAAGCCCCCCTCATCTGTGAGCTGGTTCAGGAGGGGGGAGCGGACCTGGCGGGTATTACTGAGACCTGGTTGGGCCTGGAGGGGGGGGTCCCCCTCGTAGAAATGTGCCCACCAGGTTTCCGCGCATTCCATCAGCCAAGGGCCCAGGGTAGGGGTGGGGGGGTGGCGGTTATTGTAAAGGAAGGTCTTGATCCTAGGGAGGCCACTGTACCTCAGATAGCCGGTTGTGAATCTCTCCTTGTGAAGTGGGGCCATGGGAGGCAGATGGGCCTGCTGGTTACGTACCTGGCTCCTTGCTGCGTGGCAGCGGCCCTGCCCGAGCTCCTCAATGTTATAGCCGGGGTGGTGGTTGATACCCCCAGGCTTTTAGTCATGGGGGATTTCAACCTGCCGTCCATCGGTGAAGCATCTGAGGCGGCTCGGGAGTTCATGGCTTCCATGACGGCCATGGACCTGACCCAGTTAATTCAGGGCCCCACTCACATAGGAGGAAACACGCTGGACTTGGTTTTCGTCTCTGGTCAGTGGTTGAATGGCTTAGATACAGGGGATATAGTTATTGAACCCTTGTCATGGTCAGACCATTCTCTCCTTAGACTTGACTTCCTGACCGCTATGCCCCACCGCAGGGAGGCGGAACCAATTAGGTGGTTCCGCCCCAGGCGCCTGATGGATCCTGATAGGTTCCGAATGGAGCTTGGGCCATTTCCTGAGACTCTGGCACGCGACTCGACTGAGGACCTGGTGACCGCCTGGGATAGGGCGGCCGCTGGTGCTTTAGATCGGGTCGTGCCTTTGCGGCCTCTGACCCGGCGCCGAATCTGCCCAGCTCCTTGGTTCTCCGAGGAGCTGAGGGGGATGAAACGCCGGAAAAGATGCCTAGAGAGTAGTTGGAGGGCCAGTCGCTCCGAATCTGACCGTACACTAGTGAGGTCTTATATCAAGACCTACTTAGTGGCGATAAAGGCGGCGAAGTGTAATTACTTTTCCGCTCTTATCGCGTCGGCAGAAAATCGCCCAGCTGCCTTGTTTAGGGTGACTCGCTCCCTTCTCCATCTGGGAGCGCGGGAAGACCCCTTGCAAGGTCGTGCTGAGGATTTTGCGCATTATCTGCACGATAAAGTCGCTCAGATTCGGGAAGGCTTGGACTCCGACTGGGTAGGTACGGGCGGGTTGTCCGAGGTCTGTCTTGAGACGGTTATCTGGGATGAGTTTGACCCTGTGACTCCCGAGGACGTGGACAGGATGCTGGGGAGGTTGAACGCAACCACATGTTTATTGGACCCGTGTCCCTCCTGGTTGGTGCTGGCTACCCGGGAGGTTACACGAGGCTGGCTCCAGAGGATTATAAACGCTTCCTTGAGTGAGGGGTTCTTGCCTCCCGCCTTGAAAGAGGCGGTGGTGAGGCCCCTCCTCAAGAAGCCCTCTCTGGACCCAGCTGTTTTAGCAAACTATCGTCCAGTTTCCAACCTTCGCTTTCTGGCGAAGGTTGTTGAGAGTGTGGTTGCGCGACAGCTCCCCCAGTACCTGGAGGAAACCGTCTATCTAGATCCGTTCCAGTCCGGCTTCAGGCCCGGGTACAGCATGGAAACGGCATTGGTCGCGTTGGTTGATGATCTCTGGAGGGCTCGGGACAGAGGTTGCTCCTCTGTTCTGGTCCTATTAGACCTCTCAGCGGCTTTTGATACCATCGACCATGGTATCATGCTGCGCCGGTTGGAGGGGTTGGGAGTGGGAGGCACTGTTTTACGGTGGTTCTCCTCCTATCTCTCCGACAGGTCGCAGTCTGTGTTGGCTGGAGGGCAGAGGTCGACCTCAAGGCACTTGGTTTGTGGGGTGCCACAAGGGTCGGTCCTCTCGCCTCTCCTGTTCAACATTTATGTGAAGCCGCTGGGCGAGATCATCCGTGGTTTTGGGGTGCAGTGCCATCTGTACGCTGATGACACCCAGCTGTACATCTCCACCCCAGACCACCCCAACGATGCCCTTGAAGTGATGTCCCGGTGCCTGGAGGCGGTGCGGGTCTGGATGGGGCGGAACAGGCTCCGACTCAATCCCTCCAAGACTGAGTGGCTGTGGCTGCCGGCGTCCCGATATAGTCAGCTGGTGCCATCGCTGACTATTGGGGGCGAGACATTGGCCCCCACGGAGAGGGTGCGTAACTTGGGTGTCCTCCTGGACGCACGGCTGTCCTTAGAAGAGCATTTGACGGCCGTGGCCAGGGGGGCTTTCTATCAGGTCCGCCTGATACGCCAGTTGCGCCCCTTTCTGGATCGGGACTCCCTATGCACGGTCACTCATGCCCTCGTTACTTCCCGCCTTGACTACTGTAATGCTCTCTATATGGGGCTCCCCTTGAGGAGCACTCGGAGGCTCCAACTGGTGCAGAATGCGGCCGCGCGGGTACTTATGGGGGCGGCATGGCGCTCCCACGTGACACCTCTCCTGCGCGAGCTGCATTGGCTTCCAGTGGTCTTCCGAGTGCGCTTCAAGGTGTTGGTTCTCATCTTCAAAGCGCTCCATGGCTTAGGACCCAGTTATTTACGAGACCACCTTCTGCCTCCGATAACCTCCCACCGGCCAACACGCTCCCACAGAGAGGGTCTCCTCAGGGTGCCGTCTGTCAGGCAATGTCGGCTGGCGACCCCCCGGGGAAGAGCCTTCTCTGTGGGGGCACCCGCCCTCTGGAATGAGCTGCCCCCAGGGATACGACTAATCCCGGATCTCCGGACCTTCCGCCGGGCCCTGAAGACGTTTTTATTTCAGCAAGCCGGGCTGGGTTAAAAAATTTTTAATTGGTGAATTTTATGGGTAACGGGGTTTTAAATTGGAGAAGCCTAAGATAATTTAATTCTGTTTTAATGTATTTTAATATTTGTATTGTGTGTTTTTAATTTTGGCTGTTCACCGCCCCGAGTCCTTCGGGAGAGGGGGCGGTATAAAAATTTAATAAATAAATAAATAATAAATAAATATCTATCTCTTATCTATCTATCTATCTATCTATCTATCTATCTATCTATGTAATTATCTATCTTATCTATCTATCTATCTATCTATCTATCTATCTCTTATCTATCTATCTATCTCTTATCTATCTATCTCTATCTATCTATCTATCTATATCTCATCTATCTATCTTATCTATCTATCTATCTATCTATCTCTTATCTATCTATCTCTTATCTATCTATCTATCTCTTATCTATCTATCTCTTATCTATCTATCTATCTATCTATCTATCTATCTATCTATCTATCTATCTTAATTTACAACAATTTGTTTAGTGACTGTTCGAAGTTACAAAGGCACTAAAAAAAGTGATTTATGACCATTTCCCCACACAACCGTTGGCAGAATCCCCATGGTCACATCACCAAAATGCAGATACTTGGCAACTGACTCATATTTATGACAGTTGCAGCGCCCTGGGGTCATGCGATCATCTTTTGCAACCTTCTGACAAGTAAAGACAGTCAATGGGGAAGCCAGATTTACTTAATAACCGTGCTATTAACTTAACAATTGCAGTGATTCACATAACAACTGTGGCAAGAAAAGTTGTGAAATGGAGCAAAACTCACTTAACAACTTTCTTGTTTAGCAACAGAAATTTTGGCTTCAACTGTGGGGGCAGGTTGAGGACTACCTGTATATATGTATCTACATCCATCCCTCCCTACATCCCTCCATCCATCCATCCTGGCATTTTACAACATAAAACAGAGTAAAAATGTGAAAGCGGATTAAAAAAGCAAGCAACCACTAAATCTGAAGTGTAATGGTGACCATTCATTCCCCAGAGTCTTGGCCTCAGCTTTTAATAGTTTTTGGAAAGCCAGCAATAAGGTTTCTAATTTAATCTCCATGGAATTAGATATTAAGCAATAATTTCATACTAACTGATACGGAATATTAATAGACAAAGTGGAACCGGCAGCAATTTTTAGGGGAAGTGACCATGGAAAGTTGGAATTTTTGATTTTTATGAGAAATTGTGGGCTCAATTGTGGTCATAAATCGAGAACTACCTATGGCTGTGGTGGGGAACCTATAGCATGCATGCCCCAGGTGGCACGCATAGCCCTCTCTGTGGGCACGTAAGTTGTCGCCCAGCTCAGGTCTACCCCACATGCATGCACGCCTCCCGCCAGCTGGCTGATTTTCGGGTCTCTGCCGTGCATGCGCATGGGGACGGGGCGCATGCGGGAGATATGAGCACATGCGCGTAGGGTGTACGCATGCTTGGAGGGCAGGGTTAGTGCTGGGGGTACAGTGCACCCCCCCATGTCCCATTTTTGGTCCCAGGAGGCTGCAGGGAGGCCTACTAGGCCCAAAACAAGGCAGGGGGGTCGCACGTGCATCCACGGGGGGCAGGGGGAGCACGAGGGAGGCCATGTGCAGGGGAGTGCGGGGGGATCACACGTGCATTGCATTATGGGTGCAGGTACATGTGCGTGCTATCGCGTGCGCGATTTTGTCACATGACAAAAAGGTTAGCTGTCACTGACCTACGGTATATCTCATTGAGTGTAGGATACAGAATAAAGGGCCTAAATTATAGGGAGTTATAGGATTCCAGTAGGAAATAAAATATTTGTGATGCCAAGATAGTAGCGAGCGCTGTTTCTCTAAATGTGTTTGGGTAGGTTGGACAATGGCTGCGTGTACACGGACTTCATCTGAGCTGCCTGCATTCATAAATGGTCTGTTTCTGTGTACAGCAGGCCTGCACAGCTTGGAGAAAGGATTACATTGATAAAATTAAAAATAATTGCGGGCCACAAAGGAATAGCTGGTGTGCCAGTTAGTTGTTTGGTGGCTGGCAGACTGGCAGCAGCAATGGACTTGGCGTCATTGGTCAGACTCATCAGCAGGTCTTCCAGGATAATGGCAGCCGATTCCTCCTGGCATCAGCAAAGTGTGGCGATATTGAATTGAATTTACTTTTTTACAAATGCCAGCAGGCCACACACTTTACACTGGCCTGATTTACAGGCCTTTCTCTCTATGAAGCAAGTCCTGTGCCTCTGTTGCCATTTTTAAAAATTCATTAATCTTTTAACCATGAATGTGGGAAATAAAGGATATAATCCTCCTTTTTGGGGTTAAAAAAAAAGGAGATGACACTTAAATGGCTGATAAACTGAATCGTGGTCAGGTTATCAGTTCTGAAAGCCATGTGTGATTTTGTTGAGTTGACATTTCCTGTCTCTGGAATCTTAAAAAGAGAAACCTCTCTCTCTTCTTATCTATGTTAGATTCTTTGCATTGAGTTTTGCAACTGGGGGGTATCTTCACTGATTTTAGAAGCTAAACAAGGTCAGACTAGGTTAAAGGGGACACTGTAGGGGAATCCCAGGGCCTGGCTGTAGACTAGACTGGGCATTTGAAAAAACGCGGTGGCAAACCTCTTCTATATTTTTGTCTGTAAAAGAAAAGCACTGTTGTTTTTTCATCTTTTGTGAGTTTTTACTTTGCATCCACCGAAGGAGGACATTCACTGCATTCTGGTTTTCTTGCAGGAGATGTCCATTTAAATCTTGTCTTGTGGTCAGTGAATCGTCGTTCAGTGAGCAGATTTTCTGTTCATGACTTACGCAGTCTTTTTTTCAATCCGCCAGTATGCCCCTAAATTAGAAATCATAAATTAGTATATTTTTTGCATCTCCTGTGATCTCCCAGTGCGGTGATCCTAAATGGGACATGTTTGTTTTTCTTTCCTTCTTTCTCTTAATTCCTTTTCTTTTTTTCTTTTTCTTTTTTTTTTACAGGGAAGAACCTCTACACAAATGAATATGTAGCAATCAAGTTGGTAAGTTTATTTCCAGTGCATATTGTTCTCGGGTTTTGAAGCTAGTCCTTTTTTTTTCTTCCCATTAATTCCTAATAAACTAGATCAGTGTTTTTCAACCTTAGCCATTTTAAGATATGTAGACTTCCAATTCCCAGGATTCCCCAACCAGCATGGGAATTCTGGGAGTTGAAGTCCACAAGTCTTAAAATTGCCAAGGTTGGACACCCCTGATCTAGATCCTTCTGTAGGCCAGGGATGTGTCCTGCTATTGGGCTGTGGATCTAAATTGTCTTTCATGTAAGTCACAGTGTTGATCTGTATCATGCTTAGCACAATCTCCAGTGTATCTGTTAGAGAAAGGAGAGTTTCTCCCCGGAAAGTGAGACGCTTTATACAATAATAATCACTTTGATTTAAGTTAGTGTAAAATATTGATTGAGGCATCTGAACGTCCTTTGAAAAAGAAATGAAATCATCTAGTGACACTTCAAAAGCTGAGAGCAGCAGTGAAAGGTTTGGGGGCCTTGCACTCCGTTTGATTTGATGAAAATCCCACAAATGTTTGGCTCATAACAATTCGCCTTTCAAGTACCACAAGGCTCCAGCTTGTTCTTGCTGAGGCTTACTAATGCGACCATGCTTCTAAAATTGGTGATATATTGGTCTATCCCCCCGTAATTACTGGAAAGAGTTAGAAGTTGGCAAGTTCTTCGGTTTTGCTATCACGGCCATTCCCAACAATTTGTCCCCTATTCTTTCATATAGTCCTCCTGATTGCATTCTTTCCAGAAGTATTGGGATTCTGGATTCCCAAATGCCTAGCTGGCGTTGCCATTTTGGTTTTTTAGAACGAATTCTGGGAGTTGTGGTTGCTACACAATTGGAGGTTCAGTCTAAAGAAGATGGGTGGGCTTTTAATGACTCCTATGCTGAGTTGTCTTGATGAGATGGTCTTTTCCAATGCCAACATTGACTTAAGGCAAGTCTCATTTAGTCAGGTAGGCCTGCAGCCTTAGTTCCCCTCCTTTCACAAATGCCGCCTAATGTTCTCATGTTTGTTTGCAATTATTTCTTGTCTCATTAACAAGTATGGCTGTAGGATTTGTAACTTTTCTTTTTTTTTTTCCCTAGGAACCTATCAAATCCAGAGCTCCTCAGCTGCATTTGGAATACCGATTCTATAAACAGCTTGGCAATTCAGGTAAGTAACAGCAACTCGCTTGTAGAATTATCCAAAAAATGTTTTTTTAAAAAAAGTTATTTCAGTTTTCTGAAAAAGTTTTTTTTTTTAAATTTTTAAAAGTTTATTTCAGTTTCCTTGTCCTTGTGAGTACAGAGGAAACACTTTAAAAGTGTTTGTAAGAAGCTTAATTCTTGGAACACGCTTCCTTAATAAGTCTGGCTGATAACGTTATTATTAACCGCTTTCCTATCCCCACTATCCTAATCATTCTAACTTCTGAAGCCCTTTCCCCCCTTAGGCTTCAATAGTTTAATAAAACTCTCACCTCTGTAACCATGCATTTTTATTTGTGTATTGATCTGCTGCAGGTGTTTTAAGATGTTAATGTGTGTTGCCTTTTTAAAACCTCTGTGGAGTCTACTAACAAATTGTGAATAATATTTTAAATTTTTCATCTGTTTAAAATGCAATTCAAAGGAAAAGCTTGGCACATGTTTAGAGAAGAGTTTTTGATTTTCTCTCCAAGGATTATTAGCAGGGGTGAAATGCTCCCGGTTCAGACCGGATTGCCCGATCCGGTAGCGATGGCAGCGGATGGTTTGGAGAACTGGTAGCAAAAATCCCTGCCCCCCCCCCCATGCCCAGCTGAGCCGCACGATCATCAGAGACTTTTTTTTTATAAAAAGCATTTTTTTCTACAACCTCTTCCAACAAAAAAATGCTTTTAAAAGTAAAAAAAAAAAAAAAAGCCTCTGATGATCGCGCGGCTCAGCTGGGATCGTCAGAGGCTATTCAAAGCATTTTTTTCTGCAACTTCTTGGCCGAAGAGGTGGTAAAAAAAATGCTTTGAAAAGTCTCTGACGATCCCAGCTGAGTTGCCTGATCATCAGAGAGGCTTTTCAAAGCATTTTTAAAAAGCCTCTCTGATGATCCCAGCTGAGAAAAAATCTTTGAAAAGTTTTAAAAAGAAAAGTTGGCCACGCCCACCCAGTCACATTACACCCCCCACCACCAAGCCACACCCACAGAACCGGTAGTAACAAATTTTACATTTCACCCCTGATTATTAGGACTTTAAATAGGAACTGTGTTGATGTGCAGAATACTTATGTTCAGGCTACTGCAGATGTTCTTCTAGCCCAATGTTTCTCAACTTTAAGTTGCGCTGACTTCAATTCCCAGAGTTCTGAAAGTTGAAGCCCACAAGACTTAAAGATGCCAAGATTGGACACCCCTGGTGTAGAAATAAACTGTAGAACCATATTCACCTTGTCCAACCACACCACTTTCTTCTTTTCCACCCTTTGCAGAAGGAATCCCTCAGGTCTACTACTTTGGGCCATGTGGAAAGTACAACGCCATGGTCTTGGAGCTGCTGGGCCCAAGCCTAGAAGACCTCTTTGACTTGTGTGACCGGACATTCACTCTCAAGACTGTTCTTATGATTGCCATCCAACTGGTGAGCATCCATTCTGTAGGGACTTGCACTCATTGCTACTATCTTCACGCAACCCTCAGGACTTAGGTCCAGTCCAAAATCTCCCGCTCAGTTAACTCATTCCAGCAACCCGGAATTCTCCGAGTTAAGGAACAGCTGTCAAGGCAGCAGGTTGCTCAATTCTTTCTTCATTACCTTTCTTGATTTATGTTCCGTGTATAAAACTTCTTTCCTGCCAATCAGCACAAAAACACAGTGGAAGCGAATTTCTTCTTTAACCTGCAGAGTGTCTTTGTTTCCTTATTGAGCTTTGCAGAAAGGTTAATTTCAAAAAATTATAGAGTACTAATTTTTGAGGGTTGGCTTACTAGACTGAACGAACATTATCTTGCTATTAAAAGTTCTAGGCCCATGATGGCGAACCTACAGGTGGCACGCAGAGTCTCTGCGGGCATGTGAGCTGTTGCCCCAGGTCAGCTCCACCGCGCATGTGCATGCCTCCCGCCAGCCAGCTGATTTTTGGGTCTCTGCCACACATGTGTGCAGGGCGGATCGCATGCGGGAGACAGGTGTGGCGCCCTCCCCCGCAGCCTTTTTTGGGCCCAGGAGGCTGCAGGAAGGCCTGCTAGGCCCAAAATGGGGCGCACGGGGGTGTGGCGCCCCTCACCAGCCCATTTTGTGTCCCAGGAGACTGCAGGGAGGCCTGCTAGGCCCAAAATGGAGCGGGGGAGGGGGTCGTGCGTGCATGGAAAGGATGTGTGTGGCAGTGCTTATGCATTGCATTATGAGTGCCAGCACGCACGCACGCTTCAGGCACACGATGACAAAAGGGCTAGCCATCACTGTTCTAGGCAAAAGAACTTAGGATCTGGGATGTTTTGGTCGAGCTTTTACCACGTCTGATCAGAATTTCCTGTCAACTCTGAAGCTGGCCTGACTGAGGCCATCTTGGAGGCTTCAGTGTTGCCACAATGGTGATGAGGGATAGGGAGGGGTGAATAAAGATAGCTGGGGTTTTGTAGTCAAAGCAAAATAGTTTCCCCTGAGAACCAAGGACATTCCCACAGATGGTTGAAGAGAGGAGGAGTGAAGTTTCCAAGCAACCAGACAGCACCTTGATTGGACCATGTGACTGATTGTTTGGGAAAAGGGGGAAAACTTTTAATTAGGTGAAAACCACGGGAACCATTAGAGTTGGTTTTCACCAGTTTGTGCCAATATGATATATCCAATAAACTTATTCTTTGAGGAACCTGCTTACCTCGGAGTTCTGTATTACTTGGAACCTTGACATTTCCTTTCCCTGCCTTCTCTTCCGGCCCAGATTACACGGATGGAGTACGTTCACACCAAAAGCTTGATCTACAGAGACGTAAAGCCAGAAAACTTCCTGGTGGGAAGGCCCGGAAGCAAGCGCCAGCACACCATCCACATAATTGACTTTGGCCTGGCCAAAGAGTACATTGACCCAGAGACCAAAAAGCATATCCCCTACCGAGAGCACAAGAGTCTGACGGGGACAGCGCGGTACATGAGCATCAATACTCACCTGGGGAAAGGTGAAGAAAGAGCACTTCCTGACATGTTTCCAGGAAAGGGGAGAGCAGGGATGGAGGATGGGTGTCTGCGGGGAAGGGGAGTTTTCGTAAATCTCATTTTACCGAAAAATTAAAAAGCTGCTTTCCCAAACGTGTGTGGGTGCCCGCGCGCATGTCCCTCTAAGTCACTGTGAACTCATGGCGACTGTCTGGACCAGCCCTGCTGTTTTTTTGGGCAATGTTTCTGGAGAGTTTTCTCCAAAGGTTGATTCAAAATTTCTGTGGAACTGTTGTGTAAGTGCTACTGTCCGTGCAGTTTTGCACCTGCTTTTAAGGGAATCTCAAAGTTTCAAGGAGATCACAGAGGGTACTGGTGTTACGGTTGAAGTGTTTTGCCCAGCATAAGTAGAAATATTTACGACTGGTGCAAAGTCTCTGCTGGATACAATACAGACTTTACAGGACTCAGTGCTACAAAGTGTGCAGTGAGGTCTAACGCTGGCATCCGAGTTCTTTATTCATGGTTCATTGAATGACTTCCAGTTAGCTAGGGTCACACAGCAAGCAAAAATATAACCAAACTAAGCCTCTGTTGCGTAAACATAGCTTACGCTATTTGCTGTCTTGGCTGTGGAACCCCCAGTGGTCAAGGCAGTCTCTCTGAATTTATTTATTTTATTTTATTTATTCAATTTATATCCCGCCCTTCTCCAACTGGACGCACAGCCAGAACTAAAACACATACCAATACAAAATTTAAAATTTTTAAAAGAATTATATGACTTTGGCCCAAAATTTAAAACATTCAAACAAAAACCCATTGACAATTTAAAAAGCTAAGAAAGGGAGGAGGGGTTCACGCCAGCCCTGCTTGATGGAAAAGAAAGGTTTTTAGGGCACGGCGAAAGACTCGGAGATCCGATATCCTTCATATCTCCGGGGGCAAATCGTTCTAGAGGGCAGGAGCTGCCACAGAGAAGGCCCTCCCCCTGGGGGTCGCCAGCCGACATTGCCTGGCTGACGGCATCCTGAGGAGTCCCTCTCTGTGGGAGTGTACTGGTCGGTGGGAGGCTATCGGCGGCAGAATTGTACATCTAAAGACTTGCTGAATTGTTGAATAAACCTTATTTGAAGGAGGCGGGTTTCCTTGAATCGTTTTTATCATCTAATGTCAGAAGCAGGTATACCTGGATGGATTCTTTCATAGATGACAAAGATACAATGACTGTTTATACTTTATTTCTTTATCCTGGTGATTATGAACGGGAGTGAGAGAGAATCAAGTCATATATGGTCTACTATACTGGGTATCTTAGCTGGGTTTACATCAGGCTCTCCATTCAATGCATTGTCGATTAAATTATAAATAGCGGGGTTCACCCCGTAGAATAAGCCCTGAACCATGTTTTACAAATTCTGGGTTCATATAGTACACTAAGCAGGGGACGGCTCAGTGGCTAAGACGCTGAGCTTGTCGATCGAAAGGTCGGCAGTTCAGCGGTTCGAATCCCTAGTGCTTTGTAACGGGGTGAGCTCCCATTACCTGTCCCAGTTTCTGCCAACCTAGCAGTTCGAAAGCACGTAAAAAATGCAAGTAGAAAAAATAGGGACCACCTTTGGTGGGAAGGTAACAGTGTTCCGTGTCCCTTTGGCGTTTAGTCATGCCGGCCACATGACCACGGAGATGTCTTCGGACAGCGCTGGCTCTTCGGCTTTGAAACGGAGATGAGCACCGCCCCCTAGAATCAGGAATGATTAGCACATATGTGCGAGGGGAACCTTTACCTTTACTATAGTACACTAAACAAATCAAATCATTTCTCACCTTGCAATGATTTGCAGTATGCAAACCCAATCAGAAGCATTTTTTAAAAAAGCAGTGTAATTGAAAAAATGCTCTGGATTCATTCAGATTTTTTTTGCCATCTTCTGTGTAGAACAAAGCCGAAGAGATGACCTGGAAGCCCTTGGTCACATGTTCATGTACTTCCTCCGGGGGAGTCTGCCCTGGCAAGGCCTCAAGGTGAGTCCTATCTCTATGGAAAAATAAGCAAATTTAAATGAACCGAATTTAAGCATGTGCATGTTTTCCCTTTTGTTACTGTATGGGTATTGCGTTCTTCAGTATAAGGGGTCCTCGGTGCTCTCTGTGCTTGGCTGTTTTCTTGCAGATATTTCATTACCCAACTAAGTAACATCATCAGTGCTAGTAGGGAGTGGGGTTTGCTCTCAATTTATATTCTAGTTCTTCAGTATGTTTTCCATCTTAACTTGAGTAGCGTCTTGTAAGCTAGGAACTTGGACATATTTATAATTCCCTTTGTAAAGAAGGAGCTGAGGATCTTAGACCTCTACTCCTTTGATTAGTTTCTCCTTGTGGTGTAGTTGTGGAACTGGCCCAAGATTTGCTTGTGTTAGGTGGGTCCATATGCTGAAATCAGGCGAAAGTGTTAGATGTCCAGCTGACTTGATATCACCCACAACATTAAGACACCCACAAAATAGAAAATAGGGAAGACTGTAACTTTGTATATTGTAAATGTCTATGGAGATTCTCAATCATCCAGTTCATGGTTTTTCCAAACGTGCTTTTTTGGATTTTTCTGGTTTTTCTTTGAAGACGTTTTGCTCCTCATCCAAGAAGCTTCTTCAGCTCTGAAGTGAAACGTCTTCAAAGAAAAACCAGAAAGTCCAGTTGCCTCTTGAAAAAAGCACCTTTGTGACTGGTACAGCCAAAGATTAAGATATTTGTGAACAAAGCTCTCTAAAGCAGGGGTCTCCCTAATTTATGTCTCTGTAGAGTTCCTGAATCACCCCAGTTTCTTCCACTTCCAGCTCATCACCTTGATTGATGATCGTCTCACTTTGTGCCTGTTTATTGCTCTTACAGCAAGAATCGCTAGTTTTCGTTTGTTGAATCCGTGGATTTCCGCTTGGGGAGAGTGACCTTAGTTGTGTCCCATTTAAGTACAGATAGTCCTCAACTTATAACCGTCATGGACCCTGCAAATTACAGTCATAGCAGTCATCAAATGGGCCAGTTATACGACCAACCCGATTTTATGACATTTTTTTTTTGTGATGGTTGTGTGAACATTGCAGTCGTTAAGCAAACACCACGGTAATGAATTATGGGCACGGTTTTGCTGGAAACTGGAAGTAAATGGTCACGTGTGACCATATTGTTGAGCATCTGAAGTGCATTCTTCAATGTACTTCAAAGCCCTATATGGCTCAGGGCCAGGCTATCTTCGAGACCGCCTTCTACCACATAGCTCCCAGCGACTGGTAAGATCCCACAGAGTCGGTTTCCTCCGGGTCCCATCAGCTAAACAGTGTCGACTGGCGGGCCCGCGGGGGAGGGCCTTCTCTATGGCTGCCCCAGCTCTCTGGAACCAATTACCTCCTGAGGTCTGGACCGCACCCACTCTATTGGCCTTCCGCAAAGCGGTGAAGACTTGGCTCTTCCAGCAGGCCTGGGGCTGTTGATCTCGTTATAATGATAATTATAATGATAATGTGAGACCCGGCCACGAATTGGAGTGCATGTATTTTAACAGTTTTTTATGGGATTGTTCGCATTGTTTTATTCTTTGTTGTAAGCCGCCCAGAGTCCCTTGGGAGTTGGGCAGCATAGAAATGCGACAAAATAAATAAATAAATAAATTCACATAACCCATGCAAGGGGGTAATGGTCAGACCTGCAGGTCCACATCGTAAACCTCTTTCTCAGGTGGATCATAACGTCAAACAGTCACTAAATAACCAGTTGTCAGTTGAGGACTATCTAAATTACAATTGTCAGGAAGATGTTTCCAATTCCTTTCTCTGTTCCCTGAGCTGGTCCTTCTATGCTCCTCTCATATCTTGTTACATCACATAGCTCTTCTCTAGGCAGGACAGATACCCTCCCCTCCCAAGCTGTTGTTTAGAGCAGGGATCTCCCACCTTGGCAACTTCAAGACTTGTGGACTTCAACTCCCAGAGTTCCTCAGCCAGCTTGTGGACTTGTGGACTTCAACTCCCAGAGTTGAAGCTCTGGGAGTTGAAGTCCACAAGTCTTTAAGTTGCCAAGGTGGGAGTCCCCTGGTTTAGAGAGCTTTGTTCATAAATATCTCAATCTTTGGCCTTATTTCTCTCTACAATCCTATTTATTTCTTACACTCCTCTGATGGGTTCTTGTTCCATGGTTTAGGATTTCAGTCTCCAACTTCCTGGTTTTCAAGAGACACAGCTCTGTGGCTCTGGAATTCCTTCCCTTCTCCTTGTTCTTGTTCCATGGTTTAGGATTTCAGTCTCCAACTTCCTGGTTTTCAAGAGACCCAGCTCTGTGGCTGTGGAATTCCTTCCCTTCTCCTTGTGGAAGTTTGACAGTCTTTAAAAGGGGCCTAAAGTCTTTTTTATCTGACAGACGAGTTAGTGCTTGGTCAACCCAGCCTTCTATCCTTAGTTGACCGTTCCTAGGTTAAGCCCTGCCTTGTTTGAATGATGAATTTATAGGTGCTTGGTTGCACTGCACGGTATTTTAAAAACCATGTTTGGATGCTGTCTGTTCGTTTGCCTTGGCTGTTAAGATCTGTTTACTGGTTTGGTTTCTAAATTGTGAATTAACTGGGTGGGATTTTATAATTACAGCATAGTGTTTTTTTCTGATCTGTACACACCTCAGTAAAAGCACGTAATTGCAGTAATATGTTTTTGTTGTTATTAGTCCACCTTGGCAAATAAATACCTGGTGCACATTTTGTGCAATCCTCGCAATTTAGCCGATGTCTTGTGGAGCAGTTGTGTTTTTTTTGGCACCCTTCCCCTGTGAAACACCTGGCTTCTGCAGCCTGACCTGATACCTCTCTCCTCCTTTCCACCCTGGCTTTCTCTTCTTAGGCGGACACCCTGAAAGAGCGGTACCAGAAGATTGGTGATACCAAGAGAGCCACACCCGTTGAAGTGCTGTGTGAAAACTTCCCCGGTAAGGATCACCGGCAACGCAGAGACAGTATCTGGTTTCACTGCCAGGAAGAGAGATTTAGATCATTCAAAAAAGGAGGAGGCAGTTTATATCGAAGGAGTATGGTTAGGTTAAGCTTGGTTTGCAGTCAAGGGTTGCACTGTAGAGTGTCTTTGCTCACCATTCTGCCTGATTATTTGTATGGTTTTTTTTTAAAGTTAAATTTATATGCCACCCATCTCTTGGATTACATCTTCTTCTAAAATATTCTGTGCCACCTTTCATTGTCCTGGCTGTAAATTCAAGGAATTAAAGTTGGGGAAAGTTACTCTGTTCCATTCCGCTCCGCTTGGTTTTCTCGTCCATGCTTTTAAAATAACGGTCAGCAGACTTTCTGTCCTGCTAAACATGTTCGGTCCTGTTTGGGCTCTTTCGTTGCATATCTAAAATGTTTTGCATTACTAACCACTTGTTGGTTTGTCCCGGTAAGTCCTTCTGGTTTGGGTGTGGATGGTGCTATTTTGACTACCTAAGCAATGGAAACCTTAGGCTTGATGGATAACTAGAAACTCCCAATACAACAGGTGTTCCCTAAGGTAGACTTCACCTTTTTAGCAGCTGCATCACACTGCTGGTTTATGTTTACCTGTGCTTGATAAGGACACCTAGATTCCTTTTACATGTATTATGGCCAAAGCAGATGTCCTCCCATCTTATACTTAGGCCTTACATTTCTTCTTTTATTATCAAGTTTATTTGCTGCCCATTTCAGGATTCAGGCGACTCTTGAATGGCTTACATCAGGATAAAACAAAATATAACTGCAATTATAAATATAGAAACAGATTAAAATTGCAAAAACTAAAACAAGTGTTTAGAAGGGGGAAGTGAGGGAGTCTTCTCTGTTAGTGTACCAACCAGCAGCTTCTTCAGGACCCCATGGCAGGTTGGTAAAGACTTTCCTGAAGGCTAAAGGCGGGTGGGAACCTTGCTCCTGTGGCAATATGTTCCAAAGGCCAGGATTCATGGCAGAAAAGGCTCTTCTTCTGGATCCCACCTGCTGAAATTCCTTGGCTGATGGGATTCACAGTAGGCCCCTTTTGCCAGCATGAATGGGGTGGGCCAATCCCACTGGAGAAAGACAGTTCTGCACATACTCTGGACTTATGCCATAAAGGGCTTTAAAGGCAATAACCAACACCTTGAAGCACAATGGCAGCCAGTGCACCTCGCTTAAGATAATCATTTTTCCTACCCACATGCAGAACTTTAGATTTCCTCTTGTTAAATTCTGTTTATTCATTTCAAGCCACTGATTAGGCCTGTCTAGGTCAGGGCTCTCCAACCTTGGCAGCTTTAAGCCTGGCAGACTTCAACTCCCAGAATTCCCCAGCCAGCAAAGCTTTGCTTTTGCTTTTGCTTTGCTGGCTGGGGAATTCTGGGAGTTGAAGTCTGCCAGGCTTAAAGTTGCCAAGGTTGGAGACTCCTGGTCTAGGTTATATGGAATCTTCCATTTTGCTGGCTGGGGAATTCTGGGCGTTGAAGTCTGCCAGGCTTAAAGCTGCCAAGGTTGGAGACCCCTTGTCTAGGTTATATGGAATCTTCCACTTTTGTGCATTCTGCAAACTTTCTAAGTGCCCCTTCAATTCGATTGATAAAAATGTTGAATGGCACTGGACCAAAACAGAGACTTGAGACATTCCACTCATTGTTTCCCTCAACTGTGAGGGAAACTAAACAGTGGTACTTTCTAGCCTGTATTTCACATTTTGTGAAGAAAAATATTTTGAAACATTCTGTCAGAGTCTTTGCTGAGTTGCACTATGTCTGTGGCATTCCCTTCATCTATTAAAGTAATAATTCTGTGAACAAAGTCCATAAGGTAACGTGACATGATTCGTTTGTGAAAAAAATCCAGGTGTTGTGTCCCAGGCCCAAGTAGGTAGTATCAGACACAAACAGTTCGAAACAAACAGACTTTATTAGAACAGCTGAGAATTAACTCATTCTCAGCCTAGTCCAAACTAATTCGAAACAAATTCTTCATAACAGAATTCTTCAGCCTTATCACCAACCGTGGTCTAATTAGGTAACCTGCCAAAGGCTTTTCTTGGCAAAAGTTCAGAAGCAGAAGATGCCGACAAGAAATAAATGCAGCAAGACAAGAAACAAATCTTATCAACGTTGTTTTCCGACAAAGAGCCCATCTCTTGGCCTTACTCCCGGGTCGTCCTTTTTGCTTTAGCTGCTCTTGCCTTCTGGCAGCTCTTCTCATGCGTGCACTAGGAACAGGCTCCTCCTGTTCTTCTGCCTCTCTACTATCAGCCTCTGGAGGCTCCGGAGTCCGCACATCACTCCCAGATGGCCCTGGCCCCATCTCTGCCTTTGACGCAGACCCCTCATCCGGGCCTTCCCCAGCCTCCAGGACTGGCCCCTGTTCTTCCTCAGCCTCCTCACTGTCCGACTCCACTGCCAGCTCCACAGGCTGCTGGCGGACCACAACACCAGGTTGATTCCTGTTTTAACTGTAGCAAGGCTATGCAGGTGCCCCTGATGTACAGCTTGACAATTTATTTGAAGCTTTTACCCAAAGTAGATATCAAGCTGCCAGTTCTGTAATTCCTTCTTTTCCCTTTTCAAAGATGGAGATGATTTTGCCTCTCCTCCAATCTTACGAGGCCTCATCAGTCTTCCAGGAATTCTCAAAACTGACTGAAAATGTGATCATACCCACTGAATTTGAATTCTTATCCCTTCTTTGCCTGTCCTAAGCTGCAGTTCCTTACTTCTCCCCCAATGACATAACCATGGTCAGCTAGGGCTCCTTTTGTCTTCTGGGAAAAGACAATAGCAAAATAGGAGGTAAGAAATTCTGCCTTAAAAAAAAGGCTACATACAACCAGGCACCACATAAATACTACACATAGAATAGCCCAAAGCACACATTCTGACGAGAGAGAAGTTCCCTGAGGATGGGCTCCAGCATGAGTGCAAAAGCTCGAAATATTAAACCTCTGGTCCCGGTGACTGAACCACATTTGATCCCGCAACATTATCCCGGAACACATATATTTGCCTTCATTTGTGAAATCCTGCCTTCTCCCAAAGCACAACGTCACTTCATCACTTTCTCCTCACAACAGACTTCTACTCTTTTTGGGCCTCCTTTTTAAATAACATAGTCCAAGACATTTGGGGTGTTTTTGGCATCTCGCAACACTCAGCACATTTTTTAGCTTCTCTTCGTACTCTTGGATGGTTTTCACTTTTTATTTCTTATTTCTGTCCTTTTTTTCTCTTCAGCATTTTAGAGAACTCTGCATCTTGTCTATTTCTCTTGTCTTTCTTTGTGGCGGGGTTTGTTTTTGTGATAACACATTCAGCGTCTCATTTCATA
Organism: Pituophis catenifer annectens; assembly: GCF_029215685.1. NCBI lineage: Eukaryota > Metazoa > Chordata > Lepidosauria > Squamata > Colubridae > Pituophis > Pituophis catenifer. Next base: position 335,733,324 of record NW_027256881.1, read on the forward strand.
GCCAAGAAAACAAAACAAATGGATCGTCAACCTAGAATTCTCAATTGCACAAATGATCAGGCTCAAATTGTCATCTTGGACACCTTATACGAAGGCCTAATTCTCTGGAGATAGTTGGGAAGAAAGAAAAGAGGATGGGCAGCAACAAGGTGGATGTCTCAATAATAGCAGTGATGGATGCACTCTTGGAAAATCTGGAAGACCAAGTTGGAGACATAACCTTCTGGGTGTAAAATCTTTTCTCTTAAGTGTCAACACCATCAAAGCATTTCATTTAATAGAATTTTTCTTGTCCTTTGTCCTTATTGGACACTTTCTTCCTTCAGGATTTATAGTCTTCGGATCTGGCCAGTGGTGAAATGTAAAATTTATTACTACCGGTTCTGTGGGCGTGGCTTGGGGGGGGGTTGTAATGTGACTGAGTGGGCATGGCCAACCTTTTTTTTTTAACATTTAAAAGCATTTTTAAATGGTTTAACATTGTAGAAAAAAATGCTTTTAAAAGCCTCTGACGATCCCAGCTGAGCCGCGCAATCATCAGGGGCTTTTTTTTTTTTTTACTTTTAAAAGCATTTTTTCGGCCAAAGAGGCTGTAGAAAAAATGCTTTTAAAAATTAAAAAAAAAGCCTCTGATGATAGCGCGGCTCAGCTGGGCATGGAGGGGGGGCAGAGATTTTTGCTACTGATTCTCTGAACCACCCACCGCCATCTCTACCGGATCGGGCAATCCGATCCAAACTGGGAGCATTTCACCCCTGGATCTGGCTCACTTTCTCTTGAAGTTATCAGTTCAGCTCTTCTGAAGCCTGACTTGGGAGGTTTGACTCTGCTCAGTTCCTCGTCCTCCTCCAGATATTAAAAATTCAAGGATAACATGATCCTTTTCCCCCAAGGTACTGATCACCTTAAATTCTTCAACTAATTCCTTTTTGTTGGTGAGGATTAGATTCAGGATTAGATGAGAATTAAGTCTGCCTTGTTCTTTCTTCTCTCTTTTGACAAATAAAGCTAGCGATAAGAGAGGGCAGGACTTTGTTAGACCTCTTGACTCTTGGCAAAGTTAGATTCCCAGAAGGATGATCACGATTGCATGCCTTTTTTTTTTTGAAAAAAATATTGATGCAGAAAGATCTCATCCGTATCTTCTGCCTGTCCAAGTGGTCTATAATAAATTATTGCCGCGATTCCAAGACTTTATATCTTGCTCCTCTTACAAGCAAAATACTTTTTAGCAGGATTTCCATTCTCTGATTCCTGTATAACACTCCCACCCTTTTTTTCCTTGGGCCTGCTCCTTTTGAATCAATTGTGGCTTTCCAGCGTTGTATGTCAATTGTAAATATCATCCCACCAAGTTTCAATAATACCTGCACCATTGTACTTGACTTCCTGAGTCCACATCTCTACTTCTCCATTTTTTTCTCTCCCGAATACTGTACAATAGAAGCATCTGAAGTTTTGGGTACCACCCACTGGCATCTCTATTGCAATGTCCTGTAAAACTGAGTCTCCATCCTGACCTCATGGTCTTCCAGCTTTCTTGGGGCCCAGTCCATGATTGCATATTTCTTGTCAGTCTTGTATATCTTCTTTCATTGGGGGTGTTACTTGGAACCCTTACATTTCTGAGTTTTGCCACCTTCCCTCTTTTGTTCTAGTTGAATGCCCTCCTGGTGAGATCGGTAAAGCTCCGTGCCCAAATCTCCTTCCCTGTTTTGTTAGCGGTATCCCATCTTTTCCGGGGAAAGGATAGTGTACAGGTAGTCCTTGAGTTACAACTGTTTATTTAATGACTGAAGTTACAACGGCAGTGAAAAAAATGTTTTATGACACTTACGACAGTTGCAATATACCCACCGTCACATGATCAAAATTTCGACGCTCGGCAACTGGCATGTATTTATGACGGTTGCACTGTCTCAGGGTCATGTGATCACCTTTTGTGACCTTCCGGCGAACAAAACCAATAGGAAAGCCAGGTTCACTGAACAACCATGTTACTAATTTAACAACTGCAGGGATTAACTTAAAAACTGTGGCAAGAAAGGTCGTAAAAATGGAGCAAAACTTAACAATTGAGTTTGAGCTCAATTGTGATCATACGTTGAGGACTATATGTAATCCATTTTCGTAGAATCCAAACCATTCTCAGCACCATCCTTTGTGCCTCCAGTTGCTGACTTCCACAACGAAGAAACATAATTTTAGCTGCTATCTTATCTCCGTAGTTGCCGCCATCTTCATTTTGTTGAGCTTCACACCTGCATTTTTCCTCCTTGTTTGAGTTTTAAACAGCAGATGTGCCTTTTTTCTTTTGCAGAGGAGATGGCCACATATCTCCGCTACGTGCGACGTCTGGACTTCTTTGAAAAGCCAGATTATGACTATCTACGGAAACTTTTCACTGACCTGTTTGACCGGAATGGCTACGTTTTTGATTATGAATACGACTGGGCTGGGAAACCTTTAGTAAGTAGCAGCCAGGGAGGTCTCCGGGTGGAGAAAGATAAAACTAGTATAACGCACACCACACACAGCCTCTTTGTTCAGTGGAGAAAGTGAACACAGATGCTATGACGGGGTCCCCAACCTCCGGGTCCCAGGCCACTACCGGGCTTGGAACCAGGCTGCGAAAGTGCCGGGTGAGCACACGTGCATACATCCCCACTTGTGTGGGCAGCAAGTGAGCGCAGGCGTGTGTGTGTATGTGTGCCTGCAGCTTACGCAAATGGAGCTGTGCGCTTTTCCCCTCCGCTCACGCATAACCCACCCTCGGTCCACAAAGCCAGAAAGGTTGGGGAACTCTGTGACCTGTCAAGTTTCCGAAAGATGCCCTAATTAATTTATGAGCCATGATTCAAACTTCAAAGGAAATATAGTCATTTATTAGGAGCAACGTTCCGGCAATACTGGGATGCAGTCAGGACTGATCCCACGCAGATTTACGTTCCCCTATGATCCTGTCTCTCCCCTCCTCCCTGGCCATGTCATAAATCACATTCTCCAATTACCCACTTTGGTTGGCTGTGAAACCTAACATCCTCCTTCTGATTGCGGTCAGAAAAAATGTATGGAATTCACTTCAGTTCTCCCTCCCTCCTGCTCATGGCAACTTGAAAGCTTTGCAAGTTGACATGACCTTTATAAGCATAAAAAAATCCATCACCCAAATACCGTCAAGAAAGGAGGCAAATATTATGTGGATTATTATAACACTTCTTAAGAACCATATTATGATCTGGAAAGTAAGAACAGCTTCTTGATGGTCAAGGTTGCTCTTTTCCTTAAAAATGTAAGAAACCCGGTGCTTCTTGCAACATCTCAATTATGAATAGCTATGCAGATAGTCCTCAATTTATGACCATAACGGAACTCGTCCATCACGGTCATAAATTGAGACAGTTGTAAAATGGGTCAGTTGTGTGGCAGTCAATAAGCGAATGCCATGGTTTTACATTTTATTTTGTTTATTAAATTTATATGCAGCCCATCTCAATGTCAAGAAATACTGGGTAATTGTTAAATGAATGCCATGGTTGTTATGTGGTTTGCTGTGGGTTTGTTTTGCCAAAAACAACATTTACTTATTTTATTTATTTATTAGTCATATTTCTATGCCGCCCACTCTCCGAGGACTCTGGGCGGCTTACACCAAAGACAGTAATCTAAATAGCATATTGCCCCCAACAATCTGGGTCCTCATTTTACCCACCTTGGAAGGATGGAAGGCTGAGTCAACCTTGAGCCGGTGAGATTTGATCTGCTGAACTAGCAGTCAGCTGAAGTAGCTGCAGTACTGCACTCTAACCACTGCGCCACCTCGGCTCATAAATGCTGGATTTGGGCAAAACTGTTGCAAAATGCAGTCTTAAATTTGGGATGCTGCAGATGGCCATAGATGGCAAGCTGTGTTGCCAAGCATTCAAAGTTCAGCCAAGTGACTGCTAGGCAGATCAACAGCAGAAACTTCAAATCCAGGTTGTAAGTAGCCCCAAGTTAGGTCTGTGATAACTTTGAATGGTCGCTAAGCAACTAGTTGTAAGTCAAGGACTACCTGTACGCTGCCCACTCTCAGAGGAAGCAAGTAAAATATTGGGTCTGCTATTCTGTATTAGCAGGTAGTCCTTGACTTACAATCACAATTGATCCCAAAATTTCTGTTGCTAAGCAAGACAATTATTAAGTGAGTTTTGGCCCGTTTTACGACTTTTCTTGCCACAGTCCTTAAATGAATCATTCCAGCTGTTAAGTTCAGTCTTTAAATATATCTGGCTTCCCCCATTGACTTTGCTTGTCAGAAACAGGCTGGGAAGATTACTAATGGTGATCACACCAACCCCCAGAACTGTCATAAATACATGCCAGTTGCAAGTGTCCAAATTTTGATCATGTGACCATGCAGTGGTCATAAATGTGAAAAATTGTCACAAGTCACTTTTTTTCAGTGCTGTTGTCACTTCAAACAGTCACCAAATGAATGGTGGTAATTTGAGGACTACCTGTATTGGAATGTTTGTTTCTTTTAGCTACCTTGAGTATATGATTGTAGAAAGACAGAATAAACAAATAACCTGACACTCTAGAAAGAGTGCAGAGAAGAGCAACAAAGATGATTAGGGAACTGGAGGCTAAAACATATGAAGAACGGTTGCAGGAACTGGGTATGTCTAGTTTAATGAAAAGAAGGACTAGGGGAGACATGATAGCAGTGTTCCAATATCTCAGGGGCTGCCACAAAGAAGAGGGAGTCAAACTATTCTCCAAAGCACCCAAGGGCAGGACAAGAAGGAATGGACGGAAACTAATCAAGGAGAGAAGCAATTTAGAACTAAGGAGAAATTTCCTGACAGTTAGAACAATTAATCAGTGGAACAACTTGCCTGCAGAAGTTGTGAATGCTCCAACGCTGGAAATTTTTAAGATGATGTTGGATAACCATTTGTCTGAAGTGGTGTATGGTTTCCTGCCTGGGCAGAGGGTTGGACTAGAAGACCTCCAAGGTCCCTTCCAACTCTGTTATTCTATTCTATTCTATTTGAAGACATTTGATTCTCTTTTCTGGGGGAGAGAGGTAGGTCCTAGAACAGGGATCTCCAACCTTGGCAACTTTAAGCCTGGAAGACTTCAACTCTGGGAGTTGAAGTCCTCCAGGCTTAAAGTTGCCAAGGTTGGAGACCCCTGTCCTAGAAGACCCTTAACACGGGTCACATTTTAAAGGCCAAGTGTCTGAATTGGTGCCTTTGACCCACTGTTGACTCACCGATAGTCCCAGTGTTGCAGAATATACAGCCTCATGCTACATAACTAAGCTCCATTTCATGCTGAATAAACTAAATTATGTATCTTAAATAGAAAACTATCTTACGATAGATTTTACCCCAAAAGTTTTTTATTAAAATAAATCCGATTTAAATAAAAAAAATCCGATTTAAATAAAAAAAATCCAATTTTAAAAAAAATCATTGATTTTTATCCACCCTGATTGGTGCAGATCATTCTTGAAAACGCTGAATGTTTCGCCTGTTTTTTCCCCTTTTTTCCAGCCAACCCCTATTGGCACAATCCAGAGTGACGTACAGGTCCAGCCTCCAAACAGGGAGAAAGCACAGCAGTACATCAAACAGCAGGTAACTAATGTTTGATTTATTGATCTATTGATCCCTTTCCTAGGGTTGCAATGTGTTTAGGTGAGTATAACTAAATGAGAGTCAGATCACAGCTTTAATTTCTGCAGCGAAAGTATAAGGCAAGGGCTCCCAATCTTGGCAACTTTTAAGACGTGTGGACTTCAACTCCCAGAATTTCCCAGCCAGCCATGCCAAGCTGGCTGGGGAATTCTGGGACTTGAAGTCCACACATCTTAAGGTTGCTAAGAATGGGAAGTTCCGATAGAAGGTACTCTGACAAAGGAGGCACAACCTGGAAATGGAGGCTTGGTGCCACCTGGTGGACAGAGCCAGAGATATCTTTGTCTCCCTGGAAGTGTGGCTAAAACATGGCTTGATGTGAAGACACCTGTTCTTGATCCAGAGTCATGGTTCTTCCTACTGATAATGGTTGGGATAGATGATCCGGTTCTCTCCTTAGGTTTTGGACTTCAACTTCCATGAGAGAGCCAGTTTGGTGTAGTGGTTAAAGCACCAGGTTAGAAAACAAGACGATTGTGAGTTCAAGTTCCAGCTGTAGCCATGAAAGGCAGTTGGGCCAGTCATTCTCTCTCTCTCAGCCCACAGGGTGGTTCCTGTGGGTAAAATAGGAGGAGGAAGGAGCTTTTGATAGCTTTGCCCTCTTGTTTATCGAAATGGTTCTTTATAAACATAATAAACGCAGGATATAATAAATAAAGGAGTTCTAACTAGCATGACCAGCAGGAAGATATCATGGGGGGCTGTACATCAAAACATTTGCAGGGCTGTCCTTAACTCTCACTGCACAGCAGGGTCATTTCCTACCCTGCTACTTTTAATTGGAGATGCCAGGAGCAGAACATGGGGCCTTCTGCATAAAGGCAGATGCTGTACCTTTTTGGTACGGACCTCCATTCTGCTGCCTTTCTCTATTGATCTAATTATCTAGCTCAGAGGTCTTCAAACTTGGCAGCTTTAAGACTTGTGGACTTCAACTCCCAGAATTCTCCAGCCAGCATAGCTGGCTGGAGAATTCTGGGAGTTGAAGTCCACAAGTCTTAAAGCTGCCAAGTTTGAAGACCTCTGAGCTAGCTTGACTGGTAAATCACAGTAACAGTGTCTGAGCCGCCATTTTGGAAATATGGAGTCGTCTCCCCCCCACCCCTCAATTCTTCTAGTTTTGAGTGCTAGGAAAATATTAGCAAGACTTGATTATATCAAAATCCCTTCACCATTGGCCAGGCAGATGGCAGTGCATTAATGGCTTGCTCATTACAACTTCTTCTATGACTTCCAAGGTGCAAATAGTTAATTCTATAATGAAGGATCCTTGCTTGGGTTTTTTTTTTTTTTCCTCAGCCACTCTATATCACCAACTCTTTTTCTTGGAGGACCTACTGGGCTGGGCTTCAGCATGGCCTCAGAATTAGCACAGCGTGGCTAGTAGGCAGAATACAGTTTCACCCATCAATTAACCAAATGCTGTTTTAAACTAAAACTGCCACTTTCTCATCCCAGTATGGAAGAGGGTTCTGTTTGATTGTACTGTGTAGACTTCAGCTCCCAAATTTCAGGAATTTGAGGTTGAAAAAAACAGGGTTATATTAAAATATAATAAAACGACAGGTCTTTTGGCCATAAATTGAATTGAAGAGTCTTGGTGGTGCAGCGGACTAAAGTGCTGTTAAGTAACACTTAGCTGCCAGCTGCCTGCAATTACTGCAAGTTCAAATCTCACCAGGCTCAAGGTTGACTCAGCCTTCCATCCTTCCGAGGTAGGTAAAATGAGGACCCGGATTGTGGGAGCAATAAGCTGACTTTGTATAAAAAGAACATCGCTGGGGGTGGGGGGGGCGAAAGCCCTACTAAGCAGGTATATACAAAAGTATGAAGGAGCCTGAGTGGCGTAGGAGGCTAATGCCTCCTACTAAGGTAGCATTTAACATCCAGCTGCCTGCAATTACTGCGAGTTCAATTCTCACCAGGCTCAAAGTGGGGGCAATAAGCTGACTTTGTATAAAATATACAAAAGTATGAAGGCTATTGCTTAACGCATTGTAAGCCGCCCTGAGTCTCCGGAGAAGGACGGCATATAAAAATAAATAAAAATAAAAAAATAAAAAAATATTTCTTAACGCATTGTAAGCCGCCCTGAGTCTCTGGAGAAGGGTGGCATATAAATCGAACCAATAAATAAATAAACAATAAATAAATGAATTGAATTGAAGGGTGCAGGCAAAATGTTCAACAATCTAAGCTAGCTAATTAAGACAGCTCAATGCCATCAAGACCAAATGCTCTGCAGAATACAGAAAGTATTAAGACCTTTCTAACATGCAGACGTTGGAGCCAAGGAAGATGTTTTGTAGGGGATGGCAGACACTGAAAAGATGCCAGGCTCCCATCCCATTATTTCCTATAGAGTGGAAATCTTCCATATTTCTTCCCTTAAAGTTCTTAGGGGCTAGAACAGTGTTTCTCAGCCTTGGCAGCTTGAAGAGACCTGGACTTCCAACTCCCAGAATTTTCCAACCAGCTATAGAATCATAAGCATAGTTGCTCTTTCAACTTAGCAACTGCTTCACTTAATAATTGAGTTGGTCCCAATTGGGGTCACTAAACAAGGACTACCTGTATGTACATCAGGATAAATTTTCCTATAGGTGCTTGGATGCCAAACCATATACAGCTTTAAAAGTTTTAATCATTCTTACTTTGTATTGGACTCAAAGCTAAGTAGGACTTTAAAGCTAAGTAGGACTTGCAGACCACAAGTCTTAACATGGATTCTGCAAGGCTAAATCTTGGCTCACCAACCATTTTGAGTTTGTCAGAGTGTCTGTTGTTAAGTTGAGGAGATGACCCTGACCCTGTTGTATATTTGGATTTCCAAAAATCTTTTGATAAAGATTCTCATCAGAGGTTCTTTAGTAAATTTTAATTATTGTGGAACAGTAATCCATAAACAGAACATCGGGATATATGGTACTTTTTCTTTAAAGGCGGAGTATAAGAAAAGTCTGTTGGAACTAGCTTTTTAAACTTATTCATAAATGATTGTGAGGTAGTTTGATCAAGTTTGCAGGTGGTAGCAAGCTATTCAATCTGGTAAACACTTTCCTTTTGAATTCCAGACAGATACACTCTGAATTGGGTGGATGGTCAGACAGTGATTTAATTTAAGGAAATGTAAAGTGATGCACTTAGGGAATTTTTTTTAAAAAAAACTTAAGTTCATGAAGGCAGTGATGGGGGATGATCTATTGCAAACAACCAAGAAAAAATCTTGGGTCACAAAGGAGAGAGAAATTAATGTGTCAACTCAGTGTGTAGTAACTACAGTATGAAAAGGGTAAGAGCCTTGGTGGTGCAGTGGACTGAAGTGCTGTTAAGTAGCATTTAGCTGCCAGCTGCCTGCAATTACTGCGAGTTCAAATCTCACCAGGCTCAAGGTTGACTCAGCCTTCCATCCTTCCAAGGTAGGTAAAATGAGGACCTGGATTATGGGGGCAATAAACTGACTTTGTATAAAAGAACACCGCTTGGGGGCCCCCCGAAAGCCCTACTAAGCAGGTATATACAAAAGTATGAAGGCTATTGCTTAACACATTGTAAGCCGCCCTGAGTCTCCGGAGAAGGGCGGCATATAAATCAAACCAATCAATCAATCAATCAATAAATAAATAAATAAATAAATAAAATCAGTGCTATGCATTATTAGCAAAACACAGCTTGGTAACATTGCAGTGTGCTTGTATACAGACAGTCCTCATCTTATAAAACCATTTTTAGTGACTGAAGATACAACGGCACTGAAAAAGTGCAAACAAGGTCATAAAATCAAACATGACTCTTAACAACTGCTTTGCTTAGCCATGGAAATTCTGGCGCTAATTGTGGTTGTAAGTCAAGGACTGCCCGTGGATCTATGGTTCATCTGCATTTGGTATCGTGCGTAGAGTTCTGGTCACCATAAGAGATAAAATAGCACGGGACAAAGTGCAGAAGTAGCAACCAAAATGATTGAGGGACTTCACCTTTCTTATGAGAAAAGCCAAAATACTTGGAATCCTTTCACTTAACAAAAAAAGGATAGGGTTGAGATGTCTAAAATCATACATGACCTAAAACAAGGATGTCCAAACTTGGAAACTTTAAGCCTTTTGGACTTCAACTCTCAGAAGTCCCCAGCCAGCATGGCTGTCTAGGAGTTGAGGTCCACAGATATTAAAGTTACCAAGGTTGGACACCCGTGGCCTAAAAAAAGAGAAACTTTTCTCATTCTCAAAACATTAGGAACAGGGACTACTCAATAAAGTGTTTGGAAAGGAGGCACTTCCTTATGTTGTCATTAATATAGATTCATTATCATAAATCATGATGGTGGCTATTAACTTGGGTGACTGACTTTATTATTTATTTTTATTTATTAAATTTATTGGCTGCCCATCTTACCACAGGGTAACTCTGGGCAGCGTACAATATTAAAAGGGTAACGTTGTACAAAACCTATACACCATACAAACAAAATAACAATAAAAATATAAATGCTCAACCCTAACTAAAAGGAGGGGAAGGTGTAGGATGAGCAAGTGGGGGTTGGGATCTGTTATTAATTTATCAACCGTCCCCAGTGTGAAGCTCCAGCCAAATTGGCGGGTCTTTAAGCTCTTATGGAAGATCTGGAGGATTGAAGCCCACCTCAGTCTGGGAGGCAAGATGTTCCAAAGGGCAGGCTCAGTGGCAGAGAAGGCTGCCACTCCTGGACCCTACCCAGGGGTGGGCTGCTGAAGGTTCAGCAGGGTTCGGGTGATCCTCTAGCCAAGGATTGCTGGGGTTCAGCGAACCCCCAAATACCACCCCTGACTGGCCATGCCCACCCCAGGAGTCTCCACGTGGCCCATTCATCATAGTGCAGGGGGCGCACGGAGGGTCTTGGGGGGGGGCAAAAAACGGGCCTACCGGAGGTTCCAGAAGTCTGGAAACGGGCCTATTTCCAGCCTCCAGAACCTGGGGAAAGCAGTTTTCACCCTCCCGGAGCCTCGAGGAAAGCCTCTGGAGCCTGGGGAGGGCAAAAAACACCCTCCCCGTGCTGTGGTGCAGGCTGCCGACTAGGCCACACCCACCATGGCCACACCCACCCAGCAACGGGGCAGCGAACCCGTTGCTAAAGGATATGAAGCCCATCCCTGACTCTACCTGCTGGAAAACCATGGCTGGTGGCTTTAGAAGGAGATTGGGTGAATTCATTGTCCATCAAGGACTGTTGGACCTGGAGACTCCAGGTTGCATCTGGTCTGGGTTCTGCATAACCTTCAAATCCCAGGTAGAGGACAGCAGCATTAGAGTAGCAGGTCTCGGTCGCCTCTTTGTAGGCGCTGCAGATCCATCCGGTTGGCTTTCGTGGTGAACAAAACGCTGAGCTAAGGTGAGCCTTGACCTGACTGTCCTGTTCTGTTCTGTCCTGAAAGAAGTGGTTTCTTCTTTTAGAACAGAGATCTGAAACAAATATCTTCTTAAAAAACCCCTAAGGATTTGGGATAAGAAGATTTAACAACCACAGGCGTTGTGTAAGGACTGAGGCTATTTTCCATACTGTGCCTCCCTCCCTATGTCTGCCTCATGAGAAAAGCATAGGTGACAGTGGTTCCAATCCCAATGGGAACACCCTGGATTTGAAAGGGTTTGTGTGTGTTGCTGAATGACCCCCTCAACTACACAGCAGCAAAGGGGGGGGGCTTCTTGTTTGCTACAGTTGTGCACTGCTGCCACACTGAAGAAATCCCCCCCCACACACACACACACAACCCAGATAGCAGTTGACACAAGTTGTGCAAATGCAGCCATTGTAAACGAAGTGTGGGAGGGAGAGAAGGATGGATGGATGGAAAAGAGACCTGTAATGTTTTCAGACATAGAATATTTATGCAAATGCATTGAGGAACCACAGATTTGAGGAGCTGTGGGATATGTAGGCAAACATGACTTAACTGGCAAACTCAAAAGAGGCTCAGAAGGGCGTAGGGAACACGGTCGGCACTCCCAAAAATGAACCGTGCCCATTTCTTTACCTGGTAATACTGATGACATTTGAGGGATGCTATGTTGATTTGCATTCTAGCCTGTTTCAAATTCTTTTTGCTTTTGCATGTTGTTTCCCCCCCCTTTTCTTTCACCTGTGTTCCCCTTTCCTTCGCCCTGAAAAATCCCCCCATCTTTTCTGTCTCCCTAACCTCTCCCCCCACCTTTTTTTTTTAAAAAAAATATTACTATGATTTTCCCCTTTGTTTCCTGCCTCCGTCATTAGCAGTCACCCGAGGGGACGGAGTTATGGGATCCCCAGGCTGGCCAGCAGCCTGCTGAGGACACTCTAGGAGCCCCCTTGGCAGCCAGCAGGCTTGGGGGTTCCGTTCAGGTACATCAGAGGGATGGGGTGGGAGGTGGGAGGTGGAGTGGGTGACCCACCTGCTGCTGCCGGATCCCAGCCATGCCGTGGAAGTCTTCTGAGCTTTTTCCCTGTGACCCTCTGTCTGTCCAGTCATTGTGGCACCGATGTGCTTTTCAGTCCCGTTTTGATGGCACGTGGACCATTTCAGAAACACTGAAATGCAGTTTTGTCCTGCCTTGAAATAGATAGTTTACCTTTCTCCTCATTGCTCATTCTGCTTGGCTCCCAAAAATCGTGCGAGAAGAGTAAAGAAAAATTTACCTTTCTTCATAATGACACTTGTAAGAAATGAGGCTTGTTTGGCCTCGGGAGGCGAACTTTCCATTTTTAATGATGCGAACAAAAAATAGGGAGGGAGGAGGAAAAGGAGTGGAGGGAAGAAGAAGCTAACAACTTCGAAGTTTAACTAGAGAAACCTATTTGCAAACTTAAGAAGAAAATGTTAAAATCATACTGGGTGGGTCAAATTTCTACAAAAGCCATTTGTAGAAATTGAGAGAATCTAGTCACAAAATCTTGTGAATGTAGGTAGGCATAGAAACCATGCTTAAAGCTGAGGTGTGTTCCTGTGTTTTGCTGTGTGATTGTGTATGTGTGTGCGCATGCACCACTTTAATGCAAGAGCGGATTCTAGTTCAACCATAAGAGTATCTAGAATTTTTTTTTATATACGTATATGTACAGTATGCATTCCTCTGTTCTTCTGCTCTGCCTGTCATTGGTCTGTAAGTCCCACCTGCTTTTGGAGATGCAAAAAATCCTCACCAGGACAAGGAAAGAAACCCAAATTCCTGGATTTGTAGATGTTTGTCACTTTTTGTTGGGGTTCATTTGGGTTTTGTTGAGCCAGAAATCTTCACAGAGGCCCGTCCTAAGAGACTAGAATTCTACAACCTGGAAATCTCATCCGGCTACTGAATTAAATATTGGTTTTAATCAGCGGTGAAATCCAATTTTTTTTACTACTGGTTCTGTGGATGTGGCTTGGTGGGCGTGGCAGGGGAAGGATACTGCAAAATCTCCATTCCCACCCCACTCCAGCGGAAGGATATTGCAAAATCTCCATTCCCACCCCACTCTGGGGCCAGCCAGAGGTGATATTTGCTGGCTCTCTGAACTGCTCAAAATTTCCGCTACCAGTTCTCCAGAACCTGTCAGAACCTGTTGGATTTCACTCCTGGTTTTAATCTAATTTTGCACCTTAATGTCCAAAGTTGGTTCATAGCAAGCTCTACTGTGTGTTTTGTATCTCTTTGGTAAAGCTTTTTGGCGAACAATACCAACATTTAAATTTTGGGGCAAGAGGGAAAAGAACATGCTGGGTGCAGCTATCCTTCTTCATATTCAGATGCTCTGTCCAGTTTATGAACTTGCTTGCAGGGCTTTTCTACCTCCACGAGGACTAGACACATTAAAATAATAATGATTATACAGTCATAATAATAACAAGGTAAAGATGGCAGAATCAGAACAGTTGATGTTAAGACTAGCAACACAATTTTACAATGGATGAATTTTAAATGGTGGGATTCTTAGGTGGGCAGCCTTTGTATGATAGGAAATTTTCTGATTAACATCTGTGCTTGATTTCTAGCTCTCACAGCCAAGTACGTTGCTTAAAGGGCCACTCTGTGGAAAGAAGCTTCTGTCTTTTCTGTGTCTTTGTCCATGGTTGCCTCTTCTGTCTTTGCCCCTCCCAAGCTCCTGTGTGTACTGCTTTCCCATCTGATGCACATCTGTGACCAGCACCAACCATGGCTTAATGCAAGAGTCTAAACCAGAGGTCTTCAAACTTGGCAGCTTTAAGACTTGTGGACTTCAATTCCCAGAATTCTCCAGCCAGCTATGCTGGCTGGAGAATTCTGGGAGTTGAAGTCCACAAGTCTTAAAGCTGCCAAGTTTGAAGATCTCTGATCTAAACCTTCATAAGACAGGAATTGAAACCATACATTAAACTGAGTCTGCAACCCCAGTAGTGGATGTAACTGGTTTGTATTGGTACAGCTGTTAAGTAAAACCTTGGTTTGGGCCAGGGAGAAAGGGAGCAATTTGTTCAGGAAAGAACTATTATTTCTGAATCTCCTGAATATGAAATGACATTGTGCAGGAAACCAGCTTTTAGCCCACTTCAGTTTTTCAAACATTAAAGCTCTCTCTGTCCGTTTGATAAAGATGCTGAAACTCCACACACACAAATGTATTCCTTTACATAAGCAGGGGGGAATCCAAGGAGATAGTCCTTGACTTACGACTATAATTGAGCCTGGCAGTTATGGTTGTAAGTCATGATGGCCGTAGAGTGGGTCCATCACATGACCGGCCCGATTTTACATCCCTTGTTTTGCAGCGGTCATTAAGTGAACACCATGGTTGTTAAGCAAACGTATTGTTCTCTACAGGCCAGGTTTTTGCCAATAGCTGGTAATAAACGCTGGTCTCCCAACAAACATGTTATAAATCACGGTCATACAAACAGCCGTAAATGCAGGCCAGTTTACCCAGCGTCCAAATACAGTCACATGACCATGGGGAGAGGCTGGCCATCGTAACTTCAGAACTGGGTCATCATTAGCTTTTGAGGTGTCTCAACCGTCAAACAGCCGCTAAGCGACCAGTCGTAAGTCAAGGACTACCTGTATTATTTTCATTTTTGGTGGCAGGTTTCTGTTGGATGGAATTTCACATGGCATCTGAAAGTTAGCCCCCTTTGTTTTGAAAGCTTGGCCCTTTCTTCCTGTGGCTGCTTTCTGCCAGAGCAGAAACAAGATTAAGAAGCGGAGCGAAGTTTTGATTGGTACCGTAGTAGCATGAGGCCTGCTTCGTCTCTCCCGTTCATTTCCCCTCTTTGTGATGCTGCAAAGACGCTAAGCCACCTCTTACCTGAAGCCCCGTCCGATATTCTTGGCCTGCTTCACCTGCTTGCTCTCTTTTAGGTCATGAGCTCTACCAATGGGGAGTTGAACACAGATGACCCCACTGCCGGCCACTCAAATGCCCCCATCACCGCACCTGCCGAGGTTGAGGTGGCAGACGACACAAAGTGAGTAATTGGTTCACCTGGCCTAGTTCTGCTACGAGCCTCTGTGGCTCGGATTAGACACTGTAAAACGGAAGACGATGGAGTGGAAGGTGGGTCAGGACTGCTTTGGGATTATGGCCGCCAGCTAGAAGCCGCCATGGCTCTAATATAACCGATGTAGCAGGTTCATGAGCCGAAAACACGGTGGACTTTTGAAGCTTATACGAAGCAAATGTCCTCCTCCATCTAACTAGCCTCACCTCTCCTGTCTGCCAGCAGAGAGCAGCTTTTCCATCACTTATCACCGGAAATATCTTGACCTAAAATTGCTCAGGAAGCCACATTCTCAGTTATCTGTCAAAGGGTCACTTTCTCAATTACCTCAAGACAGTCATAGGTTTTCTTTTAATGAGTGTTGATTGGGGCTAATTTCCCTTGGTCAACTAACTCTTTTGTTCTGTGAACTACTGACTTGAGGGTTATCAGGACTTCTCACGTCTGATAAGAGGCGAAGCCCATGAAAAATAGATTTTCTCTGGCTGTCTCTAAACCTTGGATTATTATTTTTTAAAAATTTGATTTATATGCCGCCCTTCTCCAGAGACTCAGGGCGGCTTACAATGCGTTAAGCAATAGCCTTCATACTTTTGACTATTTATACAGTCATTTTATTGCTCCCATAATCTGGGTCCTCATTTTACCTACCTTAGAAAGGATGGAAGGCTGAGTCAACCTCGAGCCTGGTGAGATTTGAACTTGCAGTAATTGCAGGTAGCAGATGTAAGTGGATGTTAATTAGTCTGCTGAGCCACATACCAGAGCAGGTATGTGGATTTTCTGTCTCTGCATACCTGTAGTGTCAGGGAGACAGTGCAGCCTAGTGATTAAGGTACCAAGCTAGAAACCAGGAGTCTGCAAGTTCTAGTGCCACCTTATGCATGAAAGTCGGCTGGTGACTTTGGGTCAATCAGCAGGAGATTGTGAGTTCTACCTCCTATCTTAGGTATGAAAGCCAGCTGGGTGACTTTGGGCCACTCATTCTGCTTCAGTGCAACCCACCTCACAGGGCTGTTGTGTATGGTAAATAGGAGGAAGGAATATTAGATTCATTCACCGCCTTATAAAGTATAAAAGCGTTATAAAAACCCAATAAATAATCTTTTTCAATTTAATGTTTTGCAAACTGAAAATGTCATCTCCTTCCATTTAAATAATAATACAAAGTAATATAACGTGGATATCCTTTCTTCCTAGGTGCTGCTGTTTCTTTAAGAGGAGGAAGAGGAAAACTATCCAACGCCACAAGTGAAATATTCCTGTTGGTCGAAGCCAGGATCCTACTGGGACTGCGTTTCCCCCCACCCTCCTTTGACTTCCTGGCTAAGGATAATGGATCTTGATGGAATAGGAGGGGGCACTGTTTTCCCCCACCTGCTCTCCCACTCCAGTTTTATTGGTGGGTAGGGACACAGGCAGCTTCGACTGTCCTAGCAGGCACATGGGGGTAGTAGGGGCTTCCCCCATCCATTTTTTTTTCCTTTTCCCTTCTTCCCAGAAGATGCAAACGGAGGGGTGGGGCAGGCACTGGCAGAAAAAGCACGTTGGACTTCTTGCTCAAGTATCCTCCTCCTCTTCCTCCTGGTCCACAGAGAGAGAGAGAGGAAAAAAAAAACAGCATTAATATTTATGCAGCAGTTGTTCTTCCCTTCCATTTGTCAGTTTATTTGTCCTCCACCTCCCTCTTTGGAGCTCCTCAAATAGCTTTTGGAACAAAAAAAACAAAACAAAAAAAAAAACAGAAAATGGGAATCAATTCTACTTGTTTACCTTTAGAAGAAGCAAAGTGATGATTCTGAGAGCAGCCCTGCACGTATTTCTTCTTCTCTGTTGTTTGCTTCAGTCTCTCTTTAAGTTAATTTAAAAATGGTGTTTAATGCCTTCATGCCGCAGCATCTCCTCCACCCCTACGCCTTTCCTGTCGTGGCGATGCAAATGGTTTTGCTTATTTTGTTTGTTTGTTTGGTTCTGCTTTAAGTTTTAAGGATGTCCCCCACCCCAATGTCTCCCTGGTTTCCTTCCCCCCCCCCAGTTTATTTTCTCCAGCCCTGCCAAATTACCCTTTGGTGACATCCTTTAGGGATCCTTTGTCCCCATACCCCAAATAACACGAGAGGCAAAAAATAAATGTATCGTGCAGGGGGGGAGGGGGGAGGGAGGCTGGGGAATTAATTTACACACTTCCTCATTTCTCAGTGCACTTTTTTTTTGTAGCAATACCAGCAACATCTGTGTCTTGAAAACGATCCAATTTTAGATATTTTTTTAAACAAATGTTAATTAAGTTCTACCCACTCCCAGGTGGGAGAGAATTAAGGGCAAAAGTCTTGGATCTCAGGAACGGCAGCCTGCCAAACATTAAACCCCAAAGCCAACGTCCATTGTTAAGAGAAACGTGGAGACGAAGGGGACCTTTTCATGACCAAAGTGAAACCTACATGGACAGGATCACTGGGTGAGATCGTTCCATATTGGTGGCCCTCACAGCACCTGGGTACTTGCCAATTTCATTTGAAATTAAATAGGCGGCAGCAAACTTCTATTTGGGTGGAGAGAAGGAGGCCCACTGACGAAGCGTTGTGCAAGGACAATCCACTCTTGTTGTTTTGGTCTGTTCTTTCTCAAGAACCCAACAGCCGCCTCCATTCCCAGCTTCCCAGTTGGGTGATGGCTTGGAATCGGCTCCTGCAGAACCACCGATATGACTGTTATTAGTACGGAAATGGAGCAAGCAGGCCTGTTACGAAAAACATCCAAGCCAAGCCAAAATCTACCTTGCCAGGGAAGGGAGAGATGGCTTTAGAATAAAGCCTGCACCCGGCTTTCATGCTTTTATCCCTTCGTATTCCATCACTAGGCTTACATGTCTACCCCGGCCTTAGACAAAAGTTGTGCCTGGGTACACTGCGGCCCGTTAACGCCTGGATTGAACGTACACGCCTCTCCCTTCCGGTTGACCCAAGTCAAAACAAAACAGCTGGTCTGCGGCCATCAAAGCTACCACCTGTCCGAGCTGCTTCAGCATTGTGACCATAGCAGCGCGGCTTCGTTACTTCTTTAGATATATTTTTATACCAAGGGATAAGACAATTGGCCCCGTGTTGCTCCGAAATATTTTGTCTTTTCACTCCGTGTGGTAATTACTTGGCACTTGGAATGTGGCCTGCTGGGGAAAAATGGTGGCAGGGTTAGTACTGGGGGTGGGGTGGGGGAATAAATACTTTGGTCTCTGCTAAACTAAAGAGCACTCGGGTGGGTGGGTTACTGCTACAGACCAAAGGAGTGCAACTCTAAAATTCGCCACATTCGCCGCCACATTAGTGCTAAACCGTATCTATTGGACTTCATTCACCCCCTCCTAATTATGAGAGGGTTACTGCCTCCTCACCTTATAGCCTTGAAGTTGTTCACTTTCTAGAACTAGATTTAAACCTTCCCCCCCCCTCCCCGCCAATGTGGGTTTTAAAGAGTTGGAACCCCCTCCTTTCGGGGTTGCGTAATCGATGGCAATCCTGCAGATGACTCTGAAGGGGATGGAGTGGGTGCGGATCTTCCCAGCCCAACCGTTTTATTTCAAAAGCTGGCACTTAATTCTTTGTGCTTTTTTCCAAGGTGGATATGAATTTCTTTGCCCTATTTGAATGAATGTTTTTTTGTGGCCATTTGAAATAAGATTTAAAAAAGGAAAGCAGGGACTAAAACTCAGAACATGATCTCACTTTATTGATCTTAGTTTATAAACTTTGTTAACAGCAGTGCCTCTGCCATGCTAGAATCACGAGGAATACAGGAGGTCCTAGGGAAAATTCTTAATTTGGGCAACTTCCATTGAAATAGGATTGCTTAGATATGTGCAGTGTTTGAGTTTGTTTCCCAAACAGTGCAAAGAGAAAAACAGAATACAGCCTTATTAAGCATTGTGCTGAAAAAAAAATTATATAGTTCCAATCCCAGGAAGGTGTAAAAGAAATTTAAAAAAAATTAAAATGTTTATGTAAAGAGTGCATGAGTGTGCTTGGACTACCAGTTGCAATGTGGATTATTCAATTTTTTTTCCTTTTTTCTTTATTATTATTTTTTTGAATGTGACAAAGTTTTAAAGGATGACTCAAATGACAGAAAACAAAAATCAATGAAGGTTGTAGTTGGCCTTTCAAGCTCTCTGGTCTTATCAGGTGTATGTTTTGGCCCATGTTGTCTGATTTGCATCAAAAAGAATTTTGCAGACTTAATTGTGTGGTTGTTTTGTTTTTTAATTATGTAACAAAAGAAAAAGGTAATTTCAAGACTGAATAGAAATGAGATTTGTACTGGTGTAGCTCCAAAGCAGAAGAGAGATTGTGGCATTGCAAATTTAGTTACTGCTTTAAAAAAGTGTACACAGGTTATGGTGTATAAGTTTCTCTTGAAGCTTCTTTGAAGCCATAGAAGTTAGGGCTTTTTAAAAAAAGATAATAAAAACGGGAAAAAAAACCTGAAAAACTAAAAATTAAAAAAAAAACTTAAAAAATAAATTCTGCAAAAATGTTTCCTCGTGTTTTGGTTTAAAAGCAGAGATGTTTTGTCTTGAAGAGTGGAAGTAATTTTCAGTGACTTCTTTTGGGAAAGTAAAACAGTGCTGTATAGGTAGTCCTCAAGTTATGACCATAATGGAGTCTGCCATAGTCATAAAGCAGGTTTATCTTATGATTGAACCAATTTTATGAACTATTTTGTGGCAGTCCTTAATGAATGTGGCAGTCTTTAAGAAAATCCTTAGAACGCTGCAAACAACCGTAAATGTGGGCTAAGTTGCCAAGCGCCTGAAGTGCAGTCACATGACCAAGGGGTGGAAATGACCATCTGAACTTTATATCTGGGTCATAAATCCCCACCCCCACCCCCAGGTAGGTCCATTGTAACTTCAAATAATTGCTACGTAACTGAAAATCAAGGACTCCCTGTAAAAAGGGAGTCCCTCTTTAGAGGGACGCTTTCTCTCTCCCTGCAGAGAGAAAGCATCTAGTCTCTAGAACAGTCTTTTTCAACCTTGGCGCCTTTAAGATGGGAGGACTCCAAATCCCAGAATTCCATACCCATCTTAAAGGTGCTGAAGTTGAGCAACTGTGCTCCATTTTTCCCCCTTAAATGGATGCATCCCAGTAGCCTCTGACATGAGATGAGCATCCTTTTTTTCCCTTAATCCCCCAGCATTCCAAAAAAAAAAATCAGTTCCTCTCTCTACTCACAAATGTACAACCCACCCACTTATGAATATCTATGGTAAGTAACATCCAGGTTGGACTCATCCAAATGTTTTGCCCTAAACTCAGCTTAACAAAACCCCAAATTGCTGTGTTCGCTTGCTATATGCAAACAAATAAACCATCTTATCACGCAACATGATGGCTTATATGATGATGACAACCTCATTTTGGCTTAGTCCACCAGGTTGTTCCAGAACATACTAGCAGAGATGATGCATCCTTCTGATTGGAGGCTTGTTCACCCATTTCAGGCCTTTTCTTCCTAAATGAAACTGCAGGCTCATCTGACGCAGTTGCCAGTTGTTTCTGCTCCAACACTCTTGTTACTCTTTGGCAAGAGAATTGTCAAATGTATGCCTATGTGCCAGAGGACGCAACTCTCCTTACCAGCATTCCTTGTCAAAAATGAGCATCCTGAACTCGAGACTAGAGAAACCCAATAACTGACTGTCTACAATGAGCCCTCCTCTAAAAAGTGATTTCCTACCTAATTTACAAACTCAAGAAAATCTGGGAATCAAAACAAACTGATGGTTGAGCTTCACAGAAGTAGATAAGCAGGTGTCTGAATTCCAACCTACTGATCCAAAAATAGTTTCAAGAAGCAGCTGTTACATTCACTGTCTGATTCTTGGTCCATCACGCCGATACTGTCAACAACTGCCACAGCTTTTCTGTTGCAGATGGTCTAGGCCAGGGGGTCTCCAACCTTGGCAACTTTTTAAGACTTGTGGACTTCAACTCCCAGAATTCCTCAGCCAGCAAAGCTCTGGGAGTTGAAGTCCACAAGTCTTAAAAGTTGCCAAGGTTGGAGACCCCCTGGTCTAGGCTTCATCAAAGCAGGGCTCTCCTCCACACAAACCATATTGAATCTGCAATTTAAACTTGGCTGTGGGTACCCATTCTCTCATGTCACACACACACACACACACAAATGCTTAAAGACAACTTTGCTGCCTTTATTCACTTGCTATTTACAAACAGAAAGGAAGGAGAGGTGGTGAAACGCTGAATAATACAGTTTCTGATACAGTTATTGTATAGCATCGCATGAGCAATCGGTGACACTATTGAAAGTTTGCTCTTGGCATCACCAAGATTAATTTGCAAATGCTAGAATTTGTGTCAGGCTCCAAGAACTTCAACTGAATTTTCCTTTCAGTTGGTAACATTTTAATAAACACCAGATTTTATACAACAATCGGAGACCTACAACACCCCCCCCCCCCAAAGGGATTTCAAAGGATGACTGAAATGCTTTCAGCCATCCAACTTAAAGTAGCCTGCAGTCAGAGCTACAAACTACCTTTAAACTATTTTTAAGTAGGCCTTTTTAGAAACTTTTCAATGATTATTTTTCATCTACAGAAAAACAGATTAGCGCATTGCTGAGAAAACAGTTCTCTGGAAGAGTGGTGGTGGTGAAGGTAAGAGGATGTTAAGAATCCCCGCAGGAAAGCAAGCTATAAAATTTAGAGCCCTATGAACTAATGTGTGCATATTGAATAAGCCTCTTGATAAAAATCACCAATGTGCATATTTTCTCTACTGTCTGCTGATGGAGAGCTAGTAAGTGGATAATGGTTCCATTCTACATACTGGCCAGAATAGAAACGTACACATTATACAGTGGTTAACTATACAAGGGAGATTCAAAAACAGACTTGCGTGACATAAGGCTCAAGGACTTCTGTGGAGTAATCTGTATTTCCAGACAAGTAGTTTCAAAGGGAAACACCTACTGAGAATGGCAAAAAAAAAAAAAAAAAAAAATATCCAGGGCAACCCTTTTTTCCTGATTAAAGATTCTGTCCCAGTTGAAGACTTTTTGTGGTCAAATATCTTGTTAGAATCAAAGGAAGATGGACTCAACTTTGGTGAACCAAACTAAGTCTTAATGCCATCAGGATAAATTGAAGGGGTCATATTTAAAAGCAGGTTTCCCAAAGTAATGCCCAAATTGTTGCTGGAGAATGATGGCAGTTGCAGTCCAGCACCTCAAGAAGGCACCAGGTTGGAGAAAGCAAGTCAGTGAATTTCCACTGAGAAACAAAATGTACAACACAACTGACTTATCGTAGAGGAACTGCACAGATATTTAGTATGAGGAACTATTTCTCAGAGAATTGAACTGCTTTCTTGCTGATTTAT
Organism: Pituophis catenifer annectens; assembly: GCF_029215685.1. Taxonomy (NCBI): domain Eukaryota; kingdom Metazoa; phylum Chordata; class Lepidosauria; order Squamata; family Colubridae; genus Pituophis; species Pituophis catenifer. Next base: position 335,755,872 of record NW_027256881.1, read on the forward strand.
TACTTGCTCTGGAGAAGGGCATGTATACAGTTTGGGTGAATCACACCAAATCCTTGACCAAAACAATCATGGATGTGGACGATTTTGCAGTAACAATGGATAAATGAATTTGTAGATCATCACAGTGGGATTTAGTTTTACCCTCCCACCAGAGTAAAAAGCTGACCCAGTACCCCACACCATCATATTTTGGGGCACTTATCTGAATAGCGCCCGCAAATACTTTCTAGGATTGCTTGCTTCATATTGCAATTTTCCCAAAGTAACAAATGTAGGAAAGTAGCATCCATAGCACACTGACAGCTGTGACTTACTAATAGGAAGAGGAACCAAGCACGAGGGAATAAAGCAACACCTGGCCAAGAGTCATAAAAGTCCTTTTAGTCAGGGACTGCCACATACTGTTAGTCCAAGTTATGCGCAAGTGGAAGCACAGCTGGGGAAGCTGTTCTGCCATACAGCTGGGGTTGCCTAGAGCCACCCTGAATGCATCTGAACAATGGTAAAAAAAAAAACATGCTTTTTCTGCCCACCCCATAAGAACCATATTCTAGCTTAAGAATTCGTGAACGTAAAAAGGCATTTTTCCTCCTGAAAAAATTCCTGAACTCTCTCTCTGAATTAAATTTCTGCAAAAAATGGCTTAAGAGACAGGGGGGGTTCTCTCCCTGTTTAAGGGGAAATACACACACGCATACAAACACAAACTAACCACAGCACCAGCCTGTCACTAGGGTAACAAGAATCAAAAATGCATTGTTAAGTTGCACTATATTAGCAGCAGAAGAAACTTTCTGAGGACAAAAGGCCAGAAATTTAGATGCTTCTCTTAATTACAATGATCAAGTACACGTGGTTGCAAGCTGCTCGCCAAGGCCACGAGCAGGGAGACCCACAATCTGCTGCAGACTCTTCAGCAACCTCGCACACAAGGAGGAAAAGTCGTGTAAAGTAGATCTTAAGGCAGCCTTTCCTGATGTCATCCTCCAAATGTTATTAGCCTCCTAATAAATCTGCATTATCCACACCAAGCAGGGCTGCCTTTGTCTGGATCAGGGTCCCAATCTGACATATCGGGTCAGATCAGGTCAGTAAAGTAAATTCACACTTTACTTTCCCTTGAAAGCCAGCAAACACACACTGGAACAGTGTTTCTCAAACATGGCCCTTTTAAGAGATTTGGGCTTCAACTCCCAGAATTGAAATCCAAACCTCTTAAAAGGGCCATGTTTGAGAAACACTGAACTGGAAGGTCAGTTGATTGGCCTGTTTTAGCTCTGCTATTTTCTCAGGGTCAAGGATTGTCTTGAAATGCTGCTTGTCATGCAAAAGGTTCACACACACACCCCACCTTCAGGCTGTGTACACAATTACCCCAAAGAGAACAAGTCATTTGTCCTGCTAGACAACTGGGAGGGGACAAGGGCAATGGGAACAAAGCCCTACCACTCTGCTGATATACCAACCATCTAAGACGCCTTCGCCACCAACCCCATGCTAGCCTCCTGCCTGCCAGAAATGTGGGGAGGGGAAATCTCTGGTGGGGGGTGGGGGAGTCACTTCTCATGAGAGTTAAGTTTCCTCCACGAGGATGACTAGATGTAAAAGCAGCTACATTCAGTGCAAGGAAATCACCCAGCCAGATTGCCAACACAAACAGGAGAGATTGCCAGCCTCAGTCCAGCAAGGCCGACATGCATCTGGATGTAGAGAACGTGCAATCTGGGAGTGCTTGCCCAATCCGAGTCTGCCAACGGGAGCCCATCCTATCACTGTAGCAGAACAAGCTGGCGGTCTCAGATGGAGGGGGCGGGAAGGGAGCGCCGAGCCTGTCCGATGGCGAATTTCCAGCAGCACCTGCTATGTGTAGAAGATGATCTCTGGGATCTGTCCATCTTCCACTGAGGTGCCGTTGTTGTTGCCGGCGGCATAGCAGAAAGTAAAACAGGTCTTTGTTCCCGTGGTTGGTGACTCGTGGACCACCTTCCGCAATCCTTTGGTTCCATAGTGAGAGTCGGGTCCCTAAATGAAGCATTGAAAAGCAAAGTTGTAAGAGTGGCCTTCTTTGAGTCAGGAAGCTGATCTACTGAGCTGGGACCATCCCTTGACTCTTACAGCAATAGCACTTCGAGTTATATACCGCTTCATAGTGCTTTTACACCTCTCAGTAAGTGGTTTTACAAAGTCAGCATATTGCCCACAACAATCTGGCTCCTCGTTTTACCCACCTTGGAAGGATGGAAGGCTGAGTCAACCTTGAGCCTGGTGGGATTTGAACTGTCAAATTGCAGTCAGTCAGCAGAAGTAGCCTGCAGTGCTGCGTTCTAATCACTGTGCCACCAAGGCTCTTGTATGGACTACAGCAGGCCTGATTAACCGCCCCCCCAAAGTGTCTATAGCCAGTGATTTATTTTCAATTACTGCATTTCTGCCTTTCCTCTCGGAGTCCAAGATACCCCACCCGAGAGTATACAGGTAGTCCTTGACTTATGACAATTGAGTCCAAAATTTCCATTGTTAAGCAAGAGAGTTGTTCAATGTGTTTGCTGCAGTTTACAATCTTTCTTGCCACGGTTTGTTAAGTGAATCACTGCAATTATTAAGTTAGTAACACAATTGTAAAGCAAATCTGGCTTCCCCATTGATGTGTCAGAAGGTTGCAAAAAGTGATCAGATGACCCAGGGACACTGTAACCGTCATAAATATGAGTCAGTTACCAAGCATCTGAATTTTGATCACGAGACCATGGGGATGCTTTGTGTAAAATGGCCATTTCACTCTTTTCAGTGCTGTTGTAACTTCGGCCACTAAACAAATGGTTGTAAGTCGAGGACTACTTGTACCTTACAAGTATAACCAATCACCCAGGTTCTCTGCTTCCATCCTATCACCATCCTGAAAGAGATTCAGGACTAAAAACAGGGCACTATAGCTAGCAAATCTTAAAATCAGCCTCCTGAGTTGTTCCTTGTTTTCCCCCCACCAAGAAAAGCAAATTCAGAAAAAGCTGCAGAAAGAGTTGCTCTTTCAAGAATATTCCCTCTTCCAAGACTCCGAGCACCTTCAGCGTTGCACAGGCTGTGTAGCTGACAGTGGGCAGGATCTCCACAGGCTCCTTAAACATCACCCGGAAAGTATTGGAGGATCCGTCGCAGCTAAATCCAGTGTCGTTTTGGCCCAGGACGGTGTTGCTGTCTGTGTGAATTATCTGAAAAGGTAGAAGGCAAAGAGACAGAAAATGGAAAATGGAATTATTATTTTTTGGGAACATATGGGTTTTTTAAAAAAAATTCTAATATAACTTTGTTTATAAGAAAAACAGCAAAGTTCCTTTCTGATAACAAGGTCTGGGGCAGGGATGGCGAACCTATGAAACCCGGGTCAAAGTTGACACACCACAACATTTTGGATGGCACAGCAATGTACATCAACACAACTATTTTCAAAAGCATGCTCCATTCTTGCATAATTTTTAGAGGCTGGAAAGGCTGCATGAGAATGGAGATCACATTCAGAATAACAGAGTTGGAAGGAGGTTTCCTAGTCCAACCCCTTGCTCAGGCAGGAAGCTCTTAGGCCTATACCATTTCAAACAAATATTTATTTATTTATTTATTTATTAATTTAATTTGTATACCGCCCTTCTCCCAGAAGGGACTCAGGGCGGTGAACAGCCAAAATTAAAAAACATACAAATGCAAAAGTTAAGATAATTAAAAGAATTAAATCATTGGCTACCCAAATTTAAAACCCCAAATCCATAAAATTTAAAATCCCAATTAAAAAACCATTTAGGCTAGGCCGGCTTGATGAAATAAAAACGTCTTCAGGGCTTTACGGAAGGTCCGGAGGTCCGGGATCAATCGTATTCCAGGAGGCAGCTCATTCCACAGGGCGGGTGCCCCCACAGAGAAGGCTCGCCCCCTGGGGGCCGCCAGCCGACATTGCCTGACCGACGGCACCCCGAGGAGGCCCTCTCTGTGAGAGCGTATTGGCCAGTGGGAGGTTATCGGTAGCAGCAGGCGGTCTCGCAAATACCCTGGCCCTAAGCCATGGAGCGCTTTAAAGATGAGAACCAACACCTTAAAGCGCACCCGGAAGACCACCGGGAGCCAATGCAGCTCGCGCAGGAGAGGTGTTACGTGGGAGCGCCACGTCGCTCCCATAATCACCCGCGCGGCCGCATTCTGCACCAGCTGGAGCCTCCGGGTGCTCCTCAGGGGGAGCCCCATGTAGAGAGCGTTACAGTAGTCCAGGCGTGACGTAACCAAGGCATGAGTGACTGTGCACAAGGAGTCCCGATCCAGAAAGGGGCGCAACTGGCGTATCAGGCGAACCTGATAAAAAGCCCCCCTGGCCACGGCCGTCATATGCTCTTCTAAAGACAGCCGTGTGTCCAGGAGGACGCCCAAGTTGCGAGCCCCCTCTGTGGGGGTCAGTGACTCGCCCCCAATAGCCAGAGATGGCACCAGCTGGCTATACCGAGACGCCGGCATCCACAGCCACTCGGTCTTGGAAGGGTTAAGCCGAAGCCTGTTCCTCCCCATCCAGACCCGCACGGCCTCCAGATACTGGGACATCACTTCGAGGGCATCATTGGGGTGGTCCAATCTCTTCTTAAAAACTTCCATAATTGGAACACTCACAACTTATGGAGGCAAGTTGTTCTACTAATTGTTCTGTCAGGAAATTTCTTAGTTTTAGGTTGTTTCTTTCCTTGATTAGTTTCCATCCATTGTTTCTTGTCCTGCCCTCAGGTGCTTTGGAGAATAGCTTAACTCCCTCTTCTTTGTGGCAGCCCCTGAGATATTGGAAGACTGATATCATGTAATCCCTAGTCCTTCTTTTCATTAAACAAGACAGTTCCTGCAACCATTCTTTGCATGTTTTAGCCTCCAGTCCCCTAATCATCTTTGCTGCTCTTCTCTGCACTCTTTCTAGAGTCTCCACATCTTTTTTACATCATGGTAACCAAAACTGGATGCAGTATTCCAAGTGTGGCCTTACCAAGGCATTATAAAAAGGTATTAACACTTCACATGATCTTGATTCTATCCCTTTGTTAATGCAGCCTGTTAATGCAACACACATAATTGGACTGTTTTAGATATTAAAATGTAAAGAACTAAAAGCTGAGGTGGCGCAGGGGTTAGAGTGCAGTACTGCAGCTACTTCAGCTGACTGCTAGTTCAGCAGATCAGCAGATCAAATCTCACCAGCTCAAGGTGACTCAGCCTTCCATCCTTCCTAGGTGGGTAAAATGAGGACCCAGATTGTTGGGGGAAATATGCTAATGCTAATGCAATATGCTAATATGCAATATGCTATATGCTAACTTCGTAAACTTTGTAAACCGCTTAGAGAGGGCTGTAAAGCACTATGAAGCGGTATAGAAGTCTAAACAATAATAATAATAACTGTTCTGCTTTTGTTTGGGGATGTGACATGCCAGCTGTCAAGTAAGACATTTTCCAATTTTTTGACCTGTGTGGAGCCTGAAAGGTTTGCCATCAATGGAGGAAATGATGTACCTGTAAATTCACCCGTGTTGCTTCACAACCCACTCATGCAAATCATATCCAGAGAGTTATCTACCTGTATATTTACTTGGTAATCTGTGGGGCCATGGATCGAGCCATACAACCCAAATCCAACTATAAATATCCGCTTGTTGACAGAGAACCTGCAGAGTTTGCAAAAAATAAATAAATAAATAGACAGACCAAATCACTGTGAAAGAAAAGAGGCTACTCCAGTTATAAAGTTTTTCCTCTCTTTCTTCTTTGTCCTCTGGGAGACAGCCTTGTTTTGAATACCCAACACTTCCAAAACCTGAGAGTTGAAAATAACTGAGCAAGTCAGCAATAGCCCCCAATCTAGATCTGCATACCATCGTTTCAAATAAAAATTAATGGGATGGAAACAAAAAAGGGAACAAACCTTTGAAGTGGTGCCAGATGCTTGTTACTTTATGCATCTGATTACCATTTGTTTTGTTCCCAGAAGGACCTAAAGGAAGGCTTTCTTTTACTCCAGTATATGAAGTAAAAATGAATAAACTAATTAGCATCAATTTCAGGCTGTTCAACTGCAAGACGACAACAAACTATGTGATCTGTTGGCATTATTGATCCACTTATTGTTACCGGAGTAAAGATCAACATATCACAGGCAGCTTGGGTGGCACAATCGCCCTAGTTTAAATTCTTCCACAAAATATCAGAGAGGACAGGGGTGTCCAACCTTGGCAACTTTAAGACTTCAGAATTTCAACTCCCAGAATTCCGTCAGTTTAGGAATTCTGGGAGTTGAAGTCTACAAGTCTTAAAGTAGTCAAGGTTGAATACCCCTGGTATAGATGGGACATTAACTGGGATATAGATGGGAGATTAATTGTATGGAAGGCAGTATCCCTCAGATGGGGGGGTACACCTAGCCCTTTGCACCTATGAATCAGTATTTGTCCCCTTCTTAGCCATGTCCCACCATTGGGGTCCATCATCTGAAGCTAGCTTCATTTGTCTGCCTTTGGTCCCACAATGATATTCCCTGTATTTCATTGCTCAAACTATAGAGGTTTCAAAATTTAACTTTTTAATTTAATTTTAAAATTTTAATTTCTCCTGGTTTGTGCCCACTTTTATCCCAGCCCACCTACTTTTTGAGCGCACCATTCAAAAGCAAAACATGGAAATTCTTCCCAAGGCTTCTTCCCTGCCCCTTCCACACAGGGGCACTGTCATTTCTGTTGATGAATGTAATTCAGATATCCAGACCTGCTTTAAATGACAGGCTGCTGATAATCATTACATCAGACTGGGATAATCTTCCAAAGTTCTTCCAAAATTTCCCAAGACAGTTGGATGAACCACAAAACTTCCCCACCTGGGAACTCGGTGATAGCTTGAAATTCTTGGTTTGGATAGTTTAGAACTGCAACACTTGCGGTCAGATTTAGGCATTGCATAAAAAAAATTGTACCTAGTAATGTTTTACCTGTAAATGACTTTTTTAGTTTTAATCATAATATAACATGTGCAAACAACCGCTTTAAACTAATGTAAACTGTTTTAAACTCGATTGCCAAAAATTTGATTTTGGTAACAGGGTCGTCAGAGTCAGAAATATTTTATCCGATTCAGTTGTCTCAGCTACTAACTTTCACAATTTTAGTTCTAACTTAAACTTCGGTGGACCTCACCCCATATTTAAGAGGTCCCGGTGTGTGTGTGTGTAATTGCACTAACATGCCTATCGTCCCTGTAACATTTTAATTTTCTTTGTTTTGCTCATTTGAATTTGCGAACTTTGTTTGAAGAATAAATATATGAAATATGATGTTTTCAGTGCTAGGTCAATAGAGCGGTGGTGGAAAGAATACCTGATCCGGTCACTGGTCCCACTGTACCCCCAGCGGCTTTCCACCTGCTGAAAACGGTTGATGCTGCACTCTTTCCCTCTCAGGCAGCAACGAGGGCGGTCGATGAACTCTACCCGTGGCTTGGGGTTGACAGTGAAATGAAGGAACAGGCTAACCACCTCACGGTCAGTGAGGATCCCCGACTGAGCTGGTCCTGCAGAAAGCAGAAAGGAATTCAGACAATCATGGTGAGAGGATCATTACTTTCACTGAGATACATTTTTTTTTCTTGCTTTTCTTCCCAGAAACCAGCTCTCTCTTTAGGATCATGTTTACAGGTAGTCCTCAATTTATGACAGCAATTGGGATTGGGATTTCCATGGCTAAGCGATGCAGTCATAAAGTGTGACTGCATCGCTTAATGATGGCAATCCCTGCAGCTCCAGTTGCCACTGTGGACTGAATCTTAGCTGAGGCAACTTCCTTCCCACAACCAGTCTGTAAAAAAGTCAGCAAGTCAGTCCCAGGCCCACCGAAGTTTAAGTTAGAACTAAAGAAGTGGCTGCATACCCAAATGGTATAGCATAGTACAAGAGGTGCTACGCTGCGAAGGTATGAGGGTGTGCGTGAGAGGTGCCATGGGGGTCAGGGAGGACGCACAAGGTTGCAAGGGAGTTGCAAAATGCACAGCAGAGGTCGGGAGGGTGCTGGGGGGAGCAGGAGAGTGATCCAAATATCTTGAGGATGATCCATATATGAGGGACCATCAGATGAATGCAGGGAAGCAGATGTTCAGATTTAGTTACGAATGCAAGGACTCATAGCAGGGGTGAAATCCAGCAGGTTCTGACAGGTTCTGGAGAACCGGTAGCAGAAATTTTGAGTAGTTTGGAGAATCGGAAAATACCTCTGGCTGGCCCCAGAGTGGGGTGGGAATGGAGATTCTGCAATATCCTTCCCCTGGAGTGGGGTGGGAATGGAGATTTTGCAGTATCCTTCCCCTGCCACGCCCACTAAGGCACACCACGCCTACCAAGCCACGCCTACAGAACCAGTAGTAAAAAAAATTTGGATTTCACCACTGGCTCACAGTATAAAATGCATGTAAGACAGAAAGTATGACTTGATTTCATCTGGGTAACTGTGGGTATATATGAAGGCAGGCATTCATAGTTTGGTTACAACTGTCTCTTTGCCATCTACCTTCTAGTACAAAATGCAAACATGCCCAATTAGAAGCAAATAGGAATATTTTTGTGGGTAAGAAGGACATACAGACTGGCCCATTACCTAAACTGCCATTATTATTTTATTTTTATTTTATTTTGGCAGTAAGTAGCTGGTAAGGACAGGGAGTCAGAATCAAAACGAAGGAGCAGAAATATTTTCAAATAATAAATGCCCTCACTGGCATAAAGTTATTAACCCACCGGATCTTTGCTGATTTAAAACCCCCCTTTTGAGAAAGCGCCCCCAAATACCTGCAGCAAATTCCTCGATTGTCATCAAGGGGAAGCGAATGAGGGAAAGAGCTTTGCCCAAAGCTTTCCGCTTGTTTTCTGGTATCAGCTGCAATTGTTGCCGCTGACACTCAGCCTCTGACCACCTGACCACTGCGTTGAAGAGGCGCACCTCCCGGATGCCAAGGCTGTCTCGCTCCAAAACTGCGACCAAGGTATCTATCAGACAAAGAGAACGTCACTACCAACAAGATTCATCTTTCATCGCTATTTTGGGATAAGGATAAACATGGGTGGGTGGGTAATGCTTTCACTGTCAAAATCAGCCAGTGTTGAAAATCTCCTAACTTCAAATACTGTACTTAATAGCCTGAACTACCAGTTCACGAAGTGCTCTACACCTCCGCTTTATAGAGAATCCTGGAGAATCAGTCCTTTATACAGGCACCTGCCAGGCCTCATTTGAGCTTAGCGCATCTTTTAGAAAAACACACCTACAGGAGAGCCAAGATAAAATACACCACATTGGCCAGCGGAGGCCTGGAGAAATATCACAAGCAGAACCCAAGGCAATTTGAAGATAACAGAATATCAGAATTGGAAGGCTCCTTGGAGGTCTTCTAGTCCCAATAGCTTGCTCAAACAGGAAACGCTATAGCATTTCAGACAAATGGTTGTCCAATTTCTTCTTAAAAACCTCCAGTGTTGGAGCACCCACAACTTCTGGAGACGAGTCATTCCACTGATTAACAGTTCTCACTATCAGGAAATTTCTCCTTAGTTTTTAGTTGGTTCTCTCCTTGATTACTTCCCATCCATTGCTTCTTGCTCTGCCTTTCTTTGCTTTGGAGAATAAGTTGACCCCTCTTCTCTGTGGCAGCCCCTTAGATATTGGAACACTGCTATCATGTCACCCCTAGTGGAAGTCACCCCCAATGGGTGGAAATTAAACAGCGAGAGGTAGGATGTCTCCCAGAGAAACAGAACCCTTACAACTGTTTGCAAATCAACCTTCCAGATGACAAACTGGCAAGAGGGGGAAGGAGAAATCCACATCAATTACATAGAGACGATGATGGCAAGTTGCTGCAACTATTATCTTCCTTCCAGAAGCTGCTTGCTCCATACATATACTGCCCTGTTGTTCTACAGAGCTTGGGGGAATTTTACCTCAGAAATCTAGCTTTTTTTTTTTTTTTGCTGGCAACTTTCCACACATAGCAAAACTAGCAAGACAATGCATTTTGTAACATCATGTGCTGCTGGTGAACAGCTAGGACCAAATGCGCTCTTTGTCCATCACTTGACGCAAAAGCATGGCAAGGGATGTTGAAACTGACTTGGTCAATATACGAATGCTGCTCAAGAGGCAAGCATCTAGTTTGCTCCGCTTCAGGAAAAAAGACTCACATGATTTTATATATATATATTTTAAAAATCCCTCTACAAAGAAACTTGTGTTTCACGAGTCAGGCTAAATCACAACTTTTCTTGACAGGTCAATTTTTCATGGATAGAATTTTTTTCTTAAGCTAATATGTGTGGAAAAACAGTCATGCAAGGGATAATATTTGTCTCTATTTCACAGATGGATGCTTGAATCTCTAAGGTTTCATCTAAGGGGAGGTTCTGCTGAACTCCGGAACTTTTAAAAAGACTTTGTACAGAAGAAAAGACTTTCCACAGCAGAAAAACCCTCGTTTGTTTCCCGAGATTGAAGCAGAAGGCTGCACCTAAATTGTAAACATTCAATTGTAAACATTCATCCCTTCAATGCAGCAACTTTTAAGGACTGGGACCTGAATGACCTTGGCTTTCTTCTTCAACCTTTCATCTGTCTGTAAACAATTCCACGAGCTATCAAACCGAAGAGCCGAATCAACTTCCTTTAAAGAAATAAACTGCACTAGAAATACAACTGACATCTGCAACCTGTATAAATAAGACAAACTAAACAGGCTGACAATTTTGCGTAATCTATTCTAATTTTACTTGACAGTGGCAGGGACAAGAGCCTAAATAGAGGTTTTAACAGGCCCAATTTAAACTGCTTATCTTACAGCTGGGTATACTTTGAAAAGCAGACAGAAGGACACCTCTATCAATTGTGTCACCTCAGAGAAAGGGGGAAGCACCCAAGCAAAAAAAAAACTTAGCACAAACTGCTGGAACATCTTTCAATTCTGAGAGAAGCTTACCCAGGTCAATATCAGTGAAGCCTTCGGCATTGATGGCATCCGAGGTGTTTTTATCTATGTTTTCCAGGCAAAGGCTGGCCAACTGGGGCTCATCGAAGAGTCTTGCCTAAGAAATAGCCATCAATCAGTAAGAATAAATGGAAGGAGCACGTAGAGGAGTGTGTTAACTTCAGGACTTTTTAAATCCCATTCCATCCCCTACTTTGTAGGAGGGTGAAGATTCATACGCATACATGCTCCGTATGCACAAAAGGATGGGATGAAAACGTCCTACAAATATATAAATTTCTACAAAATTCATACGAAGTGATAACCATATGTCATAATTTATGCATTTGGTATTGGGTTAAATTAGATATGATGGTATCATGGCATCCAAGCCATGCGAGCTACAGTTTCCTTAAGGACTTCTCCACTTTGCCTGTGGTTTGCAAATATATTTGTGGTGGTTTGCAAATTATTATTTCAGCCAACTATACACTTTAGGATTGAAAATGTTACCGAGACCATGTGCAACAAATCAAAGGAAAACAAAATCACGAAAATGGACACATAAATCTATATTTAAATGTTAAAATCATTGGCATCAATTCAGAGAACCAAATAAGACATGAGAGTAGGCCCATTCCTAGGTTGAATTTTAATTCCGCCTGAACTGCATTCCATGGTTTGTAAGCAATACCAGAAAAAGTCTTTTCACTTGGATACACACTGCTGCTCCACATGTACTCCACTGATGCTAGCAAGCACCAAGGCCAGGGGTGAAATGCTACCGGTTCGCAGGTAGTAAAAAAAAGCTTTAAAAAAGTTTTAAAAAAAAAGGTTCCGACGATCGCGTGGCACAGCTGTGATCGTCAGAACCCTTTTTTTACTTTTTTAAAGCATTTTGTACTATTTATTCTTTTTTTTTTTTTTTTAATTTGATTTATATGCCGCCCTTCTCCGGAGACTCAGGGCGGCTTACAATGTGTTAAGCAATAGCCTTCATTCTTTTGTATATTTTTATACAAAGTCAGCTTATTGCCCCCACAAACTGGGTCCTCATTTCACCTACCTTAGAAAGGATGGAAGGCTGAAATTGCAGGCAGCTGTGTTAATAACAGGGTGCATTAACCACTGTACCATCAAGGCTCTTTCGCCCGAACCGGTAGTAAAAAATGTAAAAAAAAAAAAAAGTTGGCCACGCCCACCCAGTCACATGACCCCACCACCAAGCCACGCCCACAGAACCGGTACTAACAAATTTTACATTTCACCACTGACCAAGGCCACTGCTAACTTGGTGAATGTGTTTGCTTTCTCCCCAGTTTTTAACTTTAACCAGAAGTCATGAAAATCTCTAGGCTTTACCATGGAAGTTCATAAGGATCTATCTCAGCAGCAGATGAAAACTGATAGCTTTGCAGAGGATTGATCAGAGAAGGTGGGCAACTACAAGTAATCCTTGATTTATGACCAGTTAGGTCTGGACCGTCTGTCATTAAGTGATGCAATTGTTAAATGAGTCAGATCCAATTTTGCAATCTTTGTGCTGCTGGTGTTAAGCAAATCACACAGTCATTAAATGAACCGGGCTTCCCCACTGATTTTGCTTGTCAGAAGCCCCCCGAGAAGGTCACAAATGGCAATCACACGATCCCAAGAAGCTGCAACTTCATAACTTTTTGCCAGTTGGCAAATTTTGAACATGTGACCACAGGGATGCGGTGACACTCACAAGTGCAAAGATTGGTTATCAGTTTTTTCAGTGCTACGGTAACTTCGAAAAGTGGTTAAACAAATGGTCATAAGTCGAGGACTACTTGTAGCCAGTGTCAGCATCTTCCTCGACTCACGCCAAGAACTTTCAACCAAAAAGGCTAGTTCAGAGGCAAATGTACCTGGGTTAAAAGCATGAATGCATTATCTGCTCTGAGATTTTTCTTCAGAAACTCCACACAGTGAGCCTCAAGGGCAGGGACTGCGTATTTTTTTGCAGTGTAAAGAGTCGTCATCACAGTCTCTGGCCCAATCTGAACTTCATCTGAATAAAGAAATCTAAGAGGAAAAATGGAGAGGGAGGCGGAGAAAAATATTATTCCACTCAAAACCACATTATTTACTGGAGAAAATACATCAGAAATGTCAGATTATTAGTTGTTACGTAGAAAGTCTTTCTATTGTCTAATTAAGAGGTGAATTCCCATTGGGTACCAATTCAATAACAGGGTTTTTTTTATTAAAAAATGAGACTATTCATCTCACCTGTAAATCCATGAGGACTAGGAACATCTTTTTAAAATTGGAACTCTTTAGACAGAGTATGCTGCCCTGGACAGCACACTAGCATATAGGGTACATATTTTTATTTGCTACACTTCTGATTTTTGATTTGCAGATTTTAAAACCAAGCCAGTCAGTGACTTTTGCAGTTGAGATATTCTAATCCAGCTCTCTGGACATTATTTTGGCAAACCTGAAAACCTGCATTTGTTATAAAATGTCTAAATTTATGTAGTGTCTTTGGGGGTTTTAATACTTAATTCAATATCCATTACATCGTCTGCCTTTCTGACAGGACACATGAGACGATCAGATCCAGATATATCTATAGCAGTTAATTAAATTGCAATACCAGGCTGATCATAATGGGACAATTTTGGGACTGTGACTCACCAGCTTTCCTTCCCATATCTTTACTAAGGGCTTATAAACTGAATGGAAACCACACTTACAAGGCTTCCAGCTTGACAAAGGGAAACAAATGTTATATTGCCAGGTTTTGAAGGTAAAAAAAATGTGGTATCAGGCCTGGAAGTAGTAGAAGAAATGAAGAAGCAGAAGGGGCAATCTTTCAATATACTACTCCTGAAATTTTAAGATTCAAGCCCCAACTTCTCAGATACGCATTTTAAAAGCATGCGAGCCAAAAGAAATTAATCTGATCCAGGCTAAAAAGGGGGGCATATGAAAAATCAGAGAGAGAAGCATAAATATGGGAGCTGGGGGGAAAGAAGGAAACCAGTTTTAAAAGCTCTAAAAATACAGAATTGCCATCTAGGAAACAGTATATCTTCCTAAAACAACTATATGCTAGACCCCTTTTAAAAGATATATTTAAAATAAAAATGAATGCCCAGAATAGCACTGCACCAATCCTATTGCAGACAGGTTGCAATTGGGGTGTGGGGATGTGGAGGGGGAAATCACTTTACTTGCATAAAAACAGGCTTACTTCAGCAAAGCTAAGAAAGCAGCAGGCTCTACATCAGGTAATTCTATCTCCGTGGAGGTTGTAGCCATCCCGCCATTGAACATTGCATCAAAGACCGCGCTGCCCACAGCCAGCACAAACCTGACATATAAAAACAGAAACAAGAAAGGCCTCACTTGACTGGATTCCGTTCTCAATCTTTCATCTATTTTTATTCCATAGTTAAATACCCTGTTTCATCCCCCCCCCCCCCCGAGTTAAGATTTACATAAATGATACTACTGAGAATGATACTGAAAATTCATTCAATCAGATTCCAGGACATACAGGCTGAAATAAAAGTGGATACTTTAACACTTGTGGGTATAGTACACAATGTCTAAATAAAGTGGCATAAGGTGGTTTAAATTGTATATATCTGTGATGGCAAACCTGTGGCACGCAGCACCCTCTCTGATGGCACGCAAGCCGTTGCCTCAGTTCAACTCTGCTGTGCATGCGCGTGTGCCTCCCACCGGCCAGCTGTTCTTCGGGTCTCTGCTGCGCATGTGCGGGGGACAGGACGTGTGTGAGGGGCCCTACGCGCATTGTATTTTGGGGGTTCGCATGTGCGCACGCTTTGGGCACTCAGTCCAGAAAAAGTTAGCAGTGGTGAAATCTAAAATTTGTTACTACCGGTTCTGTGGGTGTGGCTTGGTGGTGGTGGTGGAGGTAATGTGACTGGGTGGGCGTGGCCAATTTTTTTTTTTTATTTTTTACTTTTAAAACCATTTTTTCTACAACCTCTTCAGGGAAGAGGTTGTAAAAAAATGCTTTCAAAAGGCTCCGACGATCCCAAATGAGTTGCCTGATGGCAGGGGCTTTTTTAAAAAGCCTCTGCCGATCAGGCAACTCAGCTGGGATCGTCAGAGGCATTTAAAAGAAAAAAAGGTTTTTTTTCTTTTAAATGCCTCTGACAATCCAAGCTGAGCCGCACGATCATTAGAGGCTTTTTTTTTTTTACTTTTAAAAGCATTTTTTTGGCCAAAGAGGTTGTAGAAAAAATGCTTTTAAAAGTAAAAAAAAAAAAAGCCTCTGATGATTGTGCGACTCAGCTGGGCATGGGGGGGGCAGGGATTTTTGCTACCGGTTCTCCGAACCACCCGCCTCCATCGCTACTGGAATGGGCGATCCGGTCCGAGCCGGGAGCATTTCACCCCTGCATCACTGGTATATATCAGTGGTGGGTTGTCCCCGGTTCGCACCGGTTCTATAGAACCGGTAGTAAAACTGGTGGGAAGCTCCGCCCACCGACCCCGACGTCATCAAAACACTTCTGTGCACGCGCAGAAGAGCACGCACGCAGCCCCGCTGCGAACCGGTAGTAAAGGTAAGTAGAACCCACCCCTGGTATATATGTTGTGAGAATCTCCCTGGGTTCCTTACTCCAAGGAAAGAAGACACAAAAAGCAGCTGCTTGGGGAGAAGTTTCTCTATTTTATTTGGGTCAGCAATAGTACAAAGCGTGTTTCTGGGACAGCTGGCAACGGACCCGCATATCAGGAAGGTTTATATATGTTTTTTAGCCTTGGTGTAAGTGAAATATGTTCTTACGACCACGAGAAAGCAGGAAATATAGCTTTTTATGGTTAGAGGAAATACAGTATTGTTTGTTACCTTCTTTATATCAGCAAGGATCTTCCTGGCCAGGCAGAGGTGCTAAATTTCATTTCCTGCCTGTCAATGATCTATTGACTTTAAGGAAACATTGTATTTTATAAGTGAAGAAGGGTTTCTCTGACTCCAGATCAGAAGGCTGTTAAAAGGAGGGGGAGGAGACAGTTCAAAGACTTTTTAACTTCTGTCAATAAATGTTTTACAACTGTGTTAAGGTTTACTCTTGTTAAGCCCTTAACACCAAATTCAGGGCCTTTTATCAAAAGCTGTTTTGCTACAGGAAAAAAAAATCCAAGAACAAAGAATGAGGGACAAACACGTTATTGGCCTCATGATGCAAAAATGAGCACAGGTAGTCCTCGACTTACAACAGTTCACTTAGTGTCTGTTCAAAGTTACATCATCACTGAAAAAAGTGAATTTATGAGCATTTTTCACACTTATGACCGTTGCAGCATCCCTGTGGTCAAGTGATTTACATTCGGATGCTTGACAACTGACTAGTATTTATGTACCGGGGTCATGTGATTACCTTTTGCAACCTTCTGACAAGCGAAGTCAATGGGGAAATCAGATTCACTTAACAACTGTGTTACTAATTTAACAACTGCAGTGAATCACTTAACAAATTTCTCACTTAGCAGCATAAATTTGAGGCTCAATTGTGGTCGTAAGTTGAGGACTACCTGTATTTAGCCCAAGCCTGGTTTAAAAACTTTTCATATTCTGGAAAAATATTACACTGTCATATAAGCATAATTCTGTAAAGCTGTGTGCAATTCAGCAGCTTCAAGAAAAATGTCCTGTTTGGTATCTTAACATGCATAAAGAGGGTTTTAAACAGAAACCTTTCATTTTACAATTGCTCTCCTTACTCTTAGCAAGCATCAGCTCTGTTGTGCAAAAGTGTCATGAGATGCACTGCACTCCTGGTCAGGGTTTTGAATTCCATTCTTTAGTGGTACAAAGGCTCTATTTAGAAGCAGCAAATAGATATGATTTCAGTGTTATAGCAACGCGTTAATGTGCGTACATGTTGAGGAAATACGTGATGTTGCAAACTTTCTGAAATTAATTCACATTGTTATATAAGATTTCACAGAGATAGATGTTAATAAATCATTTCCGAACTTCAAGTCAGGAACATGTTATTTAATACTTCTGTACAAATCAAACAACACAATCAGATCACAACACCACCCCCACCACCAGCAGCGAATCAACCTCAGGCAAACCCAGCACAGTCTGGCACCAACTATCTTAATGCTAAATCACTGGCTGCAAACAAGCCAAGACCTAGCCTGTCCCTTAGAATTGTTGTGGACCAAATCCTCCCTGGAGTTTCCAACTGAACCATCCCTTCATATTATTTGAAGTCTTGCCCATGGGTGCATTAAGCAAAAAATGGCCCACAGCCTCTTCAGTTCAGTTGTGATATTGCACAGAAAAATCAGCCACCCCACAGCGTATCCGAACTCTGCATTTGAGAATGCCGGGGACTTTTATTTGTGAAAGCCAGGCCAAATTTAACTCTGCTTTGCCTGACTTTCTGAAATCCTGCACCCTATTGTGGCACAATCCTCACGCCCTCAACCCAGTCCCGCCAACAAGCCACAAAAACAGAGAAGCAGCCTTTTCAAAGCTATTTATCCGCAATAAACTCTACCCAATGCCTTCTGGTCGTCCCCGTCGTCCCTCACCTCAATGCCTGCCCCCCCTCTTCAACCCCCAACCATCCTACCTCATTCATTTCAGTCTCCCCTTACTCTTTAGCCGCCCTGAGTCTTCGAGAGGGGCGGCATATAAATTGAATTAATTAAATTAAATCCCAAATCTGCCACCCCTGTTCCTTCCTCCAGCTGCCTTGGAGTCCAGCATAAGATTGGAGGACAAGAGAGGGACACTCCCTTTTTGCTGTGGAAACCTCAAGCAGGAGCAAACCAGCCGTTCCTTGGGGATGCTTTAACTTACTATTTTTTTTATTTTTTTTTTGCACTGAGCAGGAGGGTGGGCTCCATGATCTCAAGGGTCCCTTTCCATTCTAGGAATGGTCTCAATTTCACCTCCAATGACTGACATCCCCACCCTCCCATAAACACCTCCAGGGCCTCTACAGACCTCTCCCTTCCCCACAGGCTGCATTCAGCCCCACTGACAGCTACCCTATCCTTATCTCCAAGGGCAGGACCTCCATCTTTATCTTTCTCCTCCTTGAGATGGGGAAGAGGGCTCTGCACCCCCTTCCTCCTCCCCTTCCAATTCCCAAGCATCCCCCCCCCCAAGGAAAGAGACCCGACTCCCCCATTTCTCTCCCGCCAACCCACCCACCAAGACCCCCCTTCCTCAGAAACGGAGCCCCCCCCCCATCACCCCAAAAGCCCCCTTCTCCGACCTGTGGGCCGGGATGCGCTGGGCGCCGGCGCGGCCTTTGCCCACCAAGAAGTGGACGTCGCTGAGCACCTCGTTGTTGAAGAGGAAGGCGAAGCGCTCCTGCACCGTCGGCTTCGTCGCCTGCCAGTTGTAGGCCGTCTCCCGAGGCCCGAGCGGCGGCGGCGAAGGCGAAGAAGAGGCCGGGCCCGAAGGCGAAGCAGCGGCCGCTGCCGCCGCCGCAGCCCCGCTGGCCGCCACCGGCAGCGGGTTGTTGCCCCTTCCTCCCGCTCCGTGGTTATGCGTAGGCCCGGAGGAGGAGGAAGAGGAGGAGGAGGCCTGAGGCGAAGCAACGGCGAGAGGCGGGGACGGCAGCGCTGCCTGAGGCGGCGAGAGCAGCAGCAGAGGCCCGTCGCCGCTGTTGGAGCAGGACGAGGGTGGCGGTGGTGGTGGAGGTGGCGGCGCGGCCGCAGGCGAAGCGGGGAGCGGCGGGGGCGGCCCGTTGCCGGCCTGAGGGGGTGACGGCGCCGATGCGTTGGAGGAGAGGCTGCCGCAGCCCCCGCCGCTTCCGACGGGCCCGGCTCCGGCCGCCATTTTGCGCGGAGGCGGCTGCCGGGGAGGGGCCGCCTGCAGCAGGAAGAGTGGGCGGCCGCCGGAGCCGCTGGAGAGGACGACGAGGGCGGCGGCCAGGAGGAGGCCCGAGCGAGGCGGCGGCGGCGGCGGTGGAGGAGGAGGAGGAGGAGGCTGCGGGGCGGCTGGGGAAGGCGGGCGGCGGCGGCGGCAGCAGCAGCGGCCGCGGCCCATGAAGCGAAGGAGCCCGAGCGGGCAGGGCGGCGGCGGTGGTGGGTGAGGAGGAGGAGCTGCCATGCCTGCCCCGCTATTAATTACGAGGAGGCGGCGAAGGAGAGAGAGAGAAGCGCGTCTTTTTTTCCCCTTCGGTTGGGTTGTGATTGATTGCCATGGCTCTGGATCTTTTTTTATAAAAAAAGGGGGGATTTATTATGACATTGAGGCGCTTCAGGAAAGAAAGGAGGCTTTGAAAACGCGGTCGGGGAGGGTTTCTGTTTAGGAAGAACGGGGGGGGGGTGTCGGGCAGACATCCTGATCCTTTGGAAATAGATATTTTGAAGTTGTTTTTTTTTTTAAAGAAAGAAAAGGGTGGGAGGCGGTTTGAAATACGAAGTCTTGTCATGACAGAAAATATTTTCTGATTTTTTTTATTTTTATTCTTTAGGACTCGCTTCTCTCCATCAAATAAAGTGTATCTGTGTTTGTGGTTTCAAGCAGGCAAAGAGAAAAAAAGGGGTTGTTTCTCACAGATTTAGAAAAGCAGTTAAAATGTTTTTAAGAAAACTCTGGTGTATTTTTTTTTCCTTGTTAAAAATAATTATAAGTATCTCATTCTGGGATAGATCAATTCAGGGTAAAAAAAATACTTTGTATAGGAATGGCTATTGCACCACCTGTATATTTATTTATAAGACACCCTATAATAATTCTCAGGTGATGGATACCATAGGATAAAAACAGATTAAATTCTAGTTAAATGAAATGCTAAAGTAGATTTGTAGCACTTGATAATGTGGATGTGTTCCCCGGAAGAATAAAAGGAAACCCCATATTAGAAAGAAAAATTCCCAAAGAATAAGAAATCCTCCATAAGAATGGGAAAAAAATTGTCTCTTCCTGAATTGCTGAACCCTGGTTTTTAGTCTAGAAAACTCCATTCAAAGATATTGTTTCCATTTATAAAACTAGGTTTCCATTCAGAGGAGACGATCTTTGAAGACGGAAGCCAACAATATAAAGAACTAACAGACAAAAGCTGATCGCACAAGCCAAACCAAATTATTAAGGCAAAACACTTATGCCCATACTTCCTTTACCCATAAGGGGCAACTATGAAAAACACATACACAACAAAAAGAGAACATACTGATATAGAAAAACAGGAATGATTTCCTGCTTCTTGCCAACTTCCTCATTGAATTTCCGTGTGGGAATCTGGCAGGGAGCATCAAAAATCTTTCCTTCCCCGCAGGCAGGTAAGTAACTGCTGCTGGGTGGAGGAGGGAGCAAGGGATTGCTAAACTGACTGGGAAACTGTCATAGAATATTGAAAATGAAGATCACATGACCACAGCAGCCACCAGGAGCACTGAAGCAGCCATAACTTCCCCAAATTTCATTCCCTTGGGAGTCCTGGGTACCAACTTGTGGATGTAATATGTAAGTTAGCCCATTTGAGGTATCTGGGTTTAAAGAATTGTTACTCTGTTATTCACCGTTTCATCTAGTGAAAGATCATGACGAGTGTTAGCAGTATATAGATGAAGGCTTCAATCCTGCAGCAGTTAAAACATTGCACCTGGATGGGGTAGACCCATCCTCAGCCATAAAAGCTCCCTAGTGGACTAATCAGTAATTGATCAATACAAATTAAATTATTCTTGGCGACACTCAAATAAGCAATTGACAATCCTTGGGGAAGGTAGCAGAAGGAGTTCTCCATTGAAAAGGGGAAAGAATTGAGAGCTAGTATGATGTAGTGATGAAGATGCTGGATGAGGAGCAGGCAAATAAGGTTCTAGTTCAGGGTCGGTTAGGGAAGCTCCCTATGGAATTGTAGGCCAATTATTTTCTCAGTCCAACTTCCTCCACAGGTTTTTTTGGGGAGAAATGGAAAGAAAAAGCACTATACATGCCACTTTGAGCTGAGTAACAAGACAAAATATAAACAGCATCTGTATCACTAGCTGCTTTTCAGTGCTTTCCGATGTCACCTGCTTAGTTTGCTCCTTGGGCTTCCTGAAGCCATAGTTCTCCAGGAGCTCCGGGGACTCTATTCAAAGGGAAGATATTGCTGTGCTATTCTTGTCTGGTTCTGGATCCAGCTGATCAGGTGGAACCGGATGGCTCTTATAACCTGAGAAAGTAAGATTGCTTAGAGACCCTTGAAGATTGTTCCAATGTTTATGAAGGCAAAGCACTGGAGAGAAGTTTGTTTCAGCTCTGTTAAGGCTGAGGAACCTCCTTGTACTTTACTGCTAATCCAAGTAAATAGTCCCTTGTTCTTTGAGACTCAAATCCATCCAGCCTATCTTAGTTCAAAAGTTTCTCTTCAAGATAAGCAGGAGGAGAGAGGAAAGCTGGCAAGTGAGAAGAACAACTCAAGAGCTAGTTGTCCATCTCTGCAATTCTAACTTCAGCTCTTTGTGGAAGGCAAAGTTATTGCTGATTCTGGAAAAAAAGAGGTGAAAATCAATGGAGACCAGGAAAAGAGTAAGGCTGGGCTACTTGACCAGCCATTGGAAGAAAGTCATTATCCATTGGGATAATGGCTTTCTTCCTAGCCTTAATTATCAAAAGGTTGATGGTCCTTTTGATAGTTGTTCAGATGTCATTTAAAAGCATATGCTTACTACTGCTCATTGATTGTCCATACTCCAGCAAACTCAAGTTACACAGATTATTGTTATTTTGGGAGCTACAGCTGCCATTATTTTACTAAGACCCTTCAGAAAGCATTGGGTTGAAAGGGATGTCTGTATAATGAAAAGGTCATAATTGGGGCTTTTTAACATCATCTTTATTCTCTGCTAATAGAATTGTTATGAGGAATGGGATGTGTCTTCCTAACATATAAAAGTATCAAAACTGCAGAAGGAAACTCGGGACTGAGAGGCAGAGACTGGCCCAAAGTCACCCGGCTGGCTTTCATGCCTAAAGCGGGACTAGAACTCTCAGTTTCCTGGTTTCTAGGCCAGCACCTTATATTGAATTGATTTTATCTTGAAGTCAAAACAATTATTTTAAAGTTATATTGATTCTATCTTGCAGGGGCAAAAATCTGATCACCCAACAGCCGCTGGAAGATGTATTTCATTCTGTTCGTTTGGGAGGAACATACCACCACCAAATTCTGGAGATGTGCATGTTGCAGGCACGAAGTGAAAAGTGTACTTGTCCATTAGAAATTCTGGCAGCCGTGATGGAAAATGTACCCATTGAACACTAGAGGTAGCTACAGACCAGGGTATAATGTAGAATTAGACTCACTGACTTCCAGTTATAAAATTCTGCAGCGATGTTATAAAGTTTCAGTTTGGTCTGACTACCTGAAGAAACCTCACACAGCATTGTCCACACTTTTAGAAGTAGGTCATGTGTTTTATTTACATGGCATAGTCTTCCCTTGGAGGGGAGACAGATCCCCACTCTCTTGGCCTTCTGAAAAGGAGGTAAGATGGCTCTGCAACATCAAGTGGGAAGCCCTGGGAAACACACAGACATAGGGCTGGTTAGTCCCCTGAAAGCCCTCCCTTTACATTTTAACTAATTTTAATCTCTTGGCTCCTCTGATTTTTTTAAAAAAACTTCTGTATATGCTGCTTTATATTTTATTGTACATTACCCAGAGATGGATGGTACTATTTAATTCAGAAATGTGTACGGCCACTCCTCTTAAGCAAATAATCTGGGCAATGCTGTAAAAACTGCATGAATACAATCAATACCAAATAAACACACCAGACTTGAGGGCACTTCATATTGTGTACAATCTTCAGTCACAAATTTACTAGCCTCCACTAAGAACACCCCTTCCCCCAATGTCCATGGGAAAGACAATATATTGATATGAGGTCCCCCTAACCAACTTGGTCCGATTGAAGAAGCTATTCAGATAAGCAACCAAACGATTCAAACCAAAAAGAAGTCTAATTGCCATGACTTAATTTCCAGACTATGGGCAAAGCTGTTGGGGTTATCTGGATCTGGGGGAGAAGGGAAGAGAGGGGGAGGCTGAATTACAAATTTTAAAAAAAGTTTTTAAATTGAACAGCATTAGCATAAAAAACGCATTGTAAAGGTCTCCCATAACGCAAAACAAAGAAATTAGAATAATTACTTGCCTCATTGGTCTCTTAAATCAAGTGCAAATACAAAAGGCCTTATTTCTTCCGGAAATAAGCAGGCATTTTGCAACTCTTTATCACTGTTCAGGGTGTGCCACACTGAAGGCAGATAAATGTTATGAGTTGTGATGTAGCAGAGCTGATGCCTTTTCATTTTGATTACTTCCATCAAAGTTTGTTTTGGCCTCGACTGCACATTGTGCTAAGCCATATTTTGCAATCCAACCTTCAAATAATACACTAAATCTAAGACAAGCAAACCAAGTAATGTCCTAATGCTATGTGAATCAACCTTGGATGTGGCTACTCGGTTCTTTCAGTCTCAAATTTATGACACAGCCCTTAGAATTTTCTTCAAGGAATTTTATTTTCAGCAGATACTTTTGAGAGACTCAGAAAAGTTCCATGCTGTAGTCATTAGTTTGCTGCTGTTTTGAGACGTGGACTCATCACAACACCTGATATGTTGCCTTTCCTGTGACTCAGCCTGTCACCAACAGCTGCTTTATAACTTCATATATTGGGAGGTACAGATGAATTTGCTTGTAGCCCAAAATATTTGTAAAAAGGACAAGTCAGTATAATCAAAATGAAAAAAAAACA
This sequence comes from Pituophis catenifer annectens, assembly GCF_029215685.1. Classification (NCBI taxonomy): domain Eukaryota; kingdom Metazoa; phylum Chordata; class Lepidosauria; order Squamata; family Colubridae; genus Pituophis; species Pituophis catenifer. The sequence continues at coordinate 335,779,626 of NW_027256881.1, forward strand.
CCTCTTGCCTTTTTACTTCGATTTGGCTAATAACAAAAATATTCAAACTCATTTAAAGACCTAATGTGCCCCCTTAGGTTTTCTAGTATAGTGGCCAATTCCAGAGTGAAAATTGAAATATTGTACTGAATTTAGGGCAGGAAAGCAAAGGGTATATAGATTAATTTATCTTGTTTAATCATCATTATATAATGAACTTCGCTTACATCTGTGTCTGTCTGATGGTCCAACATCCCTCCCTCCCTCCCTCCCATCCTTCTCACTGGAGAATAAAGGTGTATATAGGTAAGCAATGAACATTCTTTAACACTAGGATCTTTCTACTCCGTTCCATGAAATCTTAAAACTTCTGTGGTATATAAAAAAAAGTTCACTCAAGCACATCTGATTTTTTTACTAGAGCTTTGCTTCACCATCAGGCGTTCCAATATTTTAACTGAAAGGTTTCACTATCTGAAAAAGTTTGAAAACTTGATAACAAACAGAAAAGATGTAGCTCAATTAATTTCAGTTCAGCTGCCAGGCTACTTGATTAAAGGCTGGATTTAATCAAATCAGAATATAATGATTAAACAAGGGACAATAAGTGCTCAAGTTCACTTTCACTGAAGCCCTCAATCAAGGGCTGCAAAAACCCAACAGGGAAGAAGTGATCCAGATGTGCTGGATCAATCTGTTCCACAGAAAGGGAGTTATCAATCATGGAATCCTTGCATATGACACCCTCAAAATGTTTTTACTCCCATAACTTATTAGATGAGATTTGTTTTAAAGCAGGGGACTTGGAAGGTATTTAGACCCAAAACAAGCAGGATTTGAAAGGTGATTAAGATGGAACCTTGAACTGCATCCAATGGAGTTCCTGGACCAGATTTAAATGATGCACAATCTTCAAGGGCAGCCCATGTATGTTGTTGCTCCATTATCCTCACCATTACCTTTGGGACCAGCAAAAGCATTCCAAGATCTCTCACGGTATCATTTCTGATTAGGCGGTTGTCCCAAGTTTTAAGCTCCCTGGATATTTTGGTCTCGGTATGCCCATGTTGAGTTCATCTCGGACCTCACCTTAAATCACGAGTTAATGAATCCTTCCCTAAATGCAGAGCAGCCTTGGTTGGCAGGCATACAAAGAATCCTTGAGAAGATAGCGGTGACTTCTTTTAACTGCTCACATCAGACCCAGAGTGTTCTAAATAAAGGACAAAGGACAAGCAGCACTCCTCCCCCTTACAATTTTTATATAGAACTTGCAAAGGATAAAAGGCATGACATTATGAATCACAGTAGCAACCCATGATTAAATGAACCATGATTTGCTATTTCCTGTGGCAAAGCATGGTTTGCCTGGCTAAATCTGATTTAATACTAATACATGGTTTATTGAACAAGCCTTGGATTCATACAATGCATAATAAAAGTGTGTCCCTTTGTTCTTGATGGCTATGCAGACATATCCTTTTAGTTTTCTTAGCAACAAATGGAAGTAACTGCTTTCTACAATGGTTTTTCCCCAATTTTGTAATCTACTCTTGTTAGTTTTTGCTCTAAATGCTCACCAGGCCAGCAGTTTCCATGCCTACAAAATGTCAAGCAGGTACTCCCATTTCAGTGGCCAACCGCATTCATGCCACTGCAAAACCTGCCAATATTTAAATTATTAAATATGCACCAGTCAAAAAAGACATTCACATGTTTCAATGCATTTATTAAATTCTTACAAAACAGAATACAAAAAATTCTGGCATCAACAAGGTGTTACAAAGGAAAAAGTTCCATCAAGCTGAATCAGTTCACCTGGTACATAATAAAGTGCTTTGTTTTTTTTTTAAGATTTTTAAAGGTTTTTTTTTTTTTAATTTGTCATTTTCAAACCAGTCCCTTGCTGAAGGACTCTTGCATCTATAGTCCCCAGTGGTGCATTAAGGTGACTTTATGTCAGAAAACAAAACCTTTGGCAGTCTTTTATGGTAATCAGAGGAAAATATTTTTCCTGAACTGATTTTTCTCATAAAAGAAAAAAAAGAAAGAAACCAACTTCACAGTAAAATGCTAAATAACCAGTTCTAAATAGACTTAAATTGAGGAGAGGAGGGCATTAAGTCAAAGATGCATCAAGACGTTTTTCCTGTCCTCATATATGCAGCTAATTAAAACTCGTGGAGGTACAAAACAAGATGCTTTCCAATAAACGTTTTTACAAAGAAAAATACTGAGGGGGTGTGGGATACAAAAGTTTGAAAGTAAGAATTTTGGCAAGAACAGAATAATCTGTGCACAACTAATTTGAAAGTAACACAATGCAAACTATAAATATATGGAAAGCAATCTTGAGAGGAAAAATAGATGGTTGAGATGTCAAGGGAGCATGTTGGAGGCATTCCTATGTCTGTCCAGAGGCACAAGTCCATTTCTTCAGAAGAACTAGTGACTTTAAACACAGTTTAACTCTTTGGGCTTCCAAATCTAGGGAACTGTGCAGAACAGGACAGGATTTTAAGGCTCTCCAGTGGAGAGAAGCTATATGCCCATTTCACAGAATTCCTGGGGGTTAATCCAAATGAGCTCGAGTAGTCTAAATACCTCCAAGCACTCTCATCTCTCCCATCCCTCTAATTCCGACTGAATTAAGAAGCAAGAAATCTAAGCACCACCAATTTTGGTCTCACACACACAAAAAAGGAATACAGGGAAGGAGAGGAAGGAAAAATCAAGGGGGGAAAAAGAAGTCTAGACTGCTTTTTTCCAACCTCGTAGCCTCCAGATATATGAGGAGATTGCAGGTTTCAGAATTCAAACCACCACAAGTCAAATCCCTCTGGGTGAGGTGTGGAAATAGACAATGCAAGCCTTAAAAACTGCTCATGGGGGGGGGGGGAGTTTCATCTGTGTCCAGTTGAAATTAGGAACAAGAAACGGAATCAAAGAGATATAATATTGCCAAAGGCGTAAATACTACAAATGATAATTCTGTTTTCAAACCCCATGGAAAAAGACAGATTACTTGAGGCTCAAGTCACCTTGTTTTCTATGGTGCTAAGTCCCTCTGTATTAAAGTGGGTTCTGTTTTCTTCCACCATCTCCATTTTGAAGTCATCAGAGAAACCCCGACACTGAAAACAACCATTTCTAGCTTAGCTGCTTCTTTCCCACTAGATTTGGGAAAGAATGCACCTCAAATGCTGAATTCCTAGTCTTTCCCAATCCAATCACCTATTGATGAAATTTCAGCAGGGCCTATTTCATCAAGTGCAGAAAAGCCACCCCATGGTTTACAGTTATCTCCCTCCAGGATGGAATTGGGATGCACTTAACATATTTCATTCAAAACCTGAAGAGTCGATGCACCTTCATCTTACAAAAATCAACCCCAAACCAAGATGGAATTCCACATTGCAAAGGAAACAAGTTTAAGGCAAGTTATGTTATTTTGACAGAAGCCTTAAAAAGGAAAGAAAAAAAAAACCCACCCCAGTGCCAACAAACCACAACCACCCACCATTTCAATGGGCATAGAAACATCATCCTTTCATAACAGGTAAGATAAGACAGAATTCACTTTTGGATACACTTGGCTCCTTTCACTCAAACTTATTCAGATCAGATGCACAATCCCAAAGTAAGGTATGATGTTATCAATGTTTTTATATGAGATTGCTTTACTTCACCCACCCACCCGCCAAAGACAATTTATTTGCTTTAAAAACCTCACCAATTAAAAAGCACACTTTCCCGGTGGGTCTGACAATTCTGACCCACTGCTCTTGCACGTACTACAAAATGTGCAACCCTGCAGAGAAGGGCTATATGTATGTATGTTAAGATGACCCACACACAGGAAGGGGGTGGGATACAAAAGCTGTTATTATTTGGCGATCTACATGATTTTATTTTTGTAACTGTGCACAAGTCTGTCACACAATTCCAAACACTTCATAAATGATCTAGGATGTTTTTGTTTCTTAAATATCAGGCACAAATGAGAGTCAAAAAAAAAAAAGTATGAGCAATCCTTCATGTGTTGATATAATAATCCTGAGAAGTATCCTTGTTTTAAAAAAGATTACATATTTCAACTAAGAATGCTGGTTTGAAAGTCACTGTCCATCGTTCCCAACCTATCAGCATACCACAAGCATCATAGGGGCCCCGTTTTGGCCCTTTAAGAATGAAACAGAGGGAAGTAGAAGGCAAGTCTTCCTTCTCCCAAACTAGTATCCCAAATGGTTGGGGAGGAGGACATTTTAGACAATTGTTTTTCAGATGAACCTGCCACACACCCTGGCCCTATGATCAAAGGTATAGCGTTGTTGCAGACCAAGCTAAAATGCTCAGCTAAATACAGGTACCACGTCACTTCTGGGGAATGGATGCTCTTGAGGGAAAGCAAAATCAGTGTATAAATATATTCCTAACTTTTGATAAACTGTTCTTAAAGCTATCTTTCTTTTTGAAGGACACAGCATAAACAACAACAACAACAAAAGCAAGAACGAAGCAAATTATATCCCATCACACAACTTGAAGCCATCTGAATGAGAACATCCACACTGGAAACTGCTTCTAATCCCCCAAAGGATTAAATATCAGGCAATTTAGAAGCCATATGCTACAGCTTTCTTGAGCAAAAAGGGCCTGAGCCCACCATTGTTTGTTCCAAGTAATTTCTGGCCACAAGATTAAGATCATTGGAGACAAAAACCTATGTAGAATTTTGTTCTGAACGTATGATAAAAAGCTCTTTGATTTAAAAATAATTTCTCCAATTATGTAGCCTTGCTCAGCTAACCAGTGTATTCTTGCACCTCGTTATTTCAGATAGTGCCGACTTCCTATCCCATTTCTTAATGAAAGCACATCTGTTGGAAAAGACCGCCAAGGTCACAACAAGCAAACCATAATACTAAAAGGGAGATCCCATCTGCTTTACCCTCTGTCAAGAAAGCAAGAGAAAAATATCAAAAAGTAGAAAAGAAAGGAGGTGACGAGTTATTTTACAAGCCTCAACACTTATCCAAAAAAAAATAAAAAAAATAAAAAAATCAATTATCCTGCATCTGAAAAAAAGATTACTCTCTCAGCAAAACGATTCAAACTTCTTTGCATAGTATTGTTACTTAAAAAGTCTTTATTCAGAGACAAGCATCGTTCTTAGATCACATACGCCCACATCCGTGCACATCTGGATAGCAGCTGAAGTCACCAGCAGATGTTTTGCTACAACCACCCAAGATTGAGTTGATAACACATGGGTGTTCAACCAATTCTATACCAAAGTCCTGGAGAGGATCCACCTTATTATCACTGGATTTAAAAAAAAAAAATCCCAAGGCTTAGAAAGGAGATCAAATAGGCCAAACTGACCTTAAGATAATAAGCAAAATTCTCCCTTGCCATGCACAGCAAACCACGCTAAGTTTCAAAACCACTTCCCTAGCTAGATTTCAACAACAACTTTCACCTCCAAAGTGAAACTAACTGGTTGATCCTCCCCTTGGGTCCTCTGAAGCAGGGGTCTCCAACCTTGGCAACTTTAAGACTTGTGGATTCCAACTCTCAGAATTCCTCAGCCAGATTTTTCTGAGAGTTGAAGTCCACAAGTCTTAAAGTTGCCAAGGTTGGAGACCCCTGCTCTGAAGGAAGTCTACCAGATTCAGTAAGCTTTCCCATCCATACTTTTACACTTAGAAAAGGCAGCCCTTCAGCCATCAACCAGTCCTACACATACTTGGAGAAGCAAATCCAACAGAATTCAGTCGGCATAGCTCCCAAGTCAAAATGCATAGGGCTGCTACTTGCCCTGTAGCTTATGCATAAAGGAAGGTAGGCAGAAATACTACGGTACTAGATTTGAGCACGGCAAAAAGTATCTGCCCACCCACAGCCTAGTCACAACTGCCACCGTTATCAAGGCACCACACACACACACACACATTCAAGAATATTTTCCAATCCACCTCATGATGCAATACTGATTTATGTACAAATGTTTTCGCTGCCTGGATTTGTGCCGTCTTTTCAAGAAATTTTTGAGAGCAGGTCTTGGAGCTACGTTTGTCTCGGAGCAAAGAGGGGAAGGGATTGAGTCTCCTCCAGTGGACACAAACAGCCAATAGTCTAAATTTCCAGGTGCGCCTGGAAAGCACCATCATGTTTCATTATATTCCAGCCTTTAAGACAGGGGTGTCTAAGCAACTTTTTAGATTTGTGGACTTCAACTCTCAGAATTCCCCATCCAGACATGCTATCTGGGGAATTGTAGGAGTCCATAGGGTCTTAAAGTTGCCAAGGTTTTAAGAGGCAGGTGGTATGCATTTTTCCCCCTTCAGCTCTTGGCCTATTAACATAAAAGAATGCCCTCGGAGCAGTGGTGCTATTCAGACGGTTCTATCTGTTTTGGGCGAATTGGTAGCGGCAGCTGCGGAAGGCTCCGCCCACCTGCCTGGCCGTCACCATGTCCCAATTTTGATGCTCTTTGTGCATGTGCAGAGGTGGTGCGCGCGAACAAAGCGAGCGTGCGCTCCCATTTGCAAACCGATAGCAAAGATAAGTGAATACCACTCCTGCTTCGGAGGCACCTCTCATCCACCATCACTGATCCAAGAAGCACAGGATACTGACACCCAACCGTGGGCTGACCAAACATTGAGGACAGTCTCATATCAAAGATTAGTATCAGAAGGAGACCCTACTGCTCTCAGGTTGGCCCCCTCCTCTAGACTTAAGCATCAACAGGCAGCAGCTGAGCAACATCCATCATCCAATAGTTTGGATCTGCCATTTAATTTCCCAGATTGCTCCTGAGTCTCGTGGCCTCACGATGCAGGCAATTCCCAGAATGCTTAGGTCCTAAACACTGGAATACAATGGAAGAATGGAGAAAACGACGAGGGCCAAACAGCAACAGCACAAACTATTGGCAGTTGTCTGGCAATCCTCACTTTGATGCTTACATTCTGGCCAGAAAGGGTGATGAGAAGAGGTGGACGCCAAAGAGGACCACTAACCAAATACTATCATTGTCTCTCTTCACATTCCTCTTGGAGAATCTTCTACCAGAACTTCACCCCAATATGTTACTTGCTCACTGCTTCAATTTCACGCGTTAAAACCGATTTTTTTTAAATTACTCAATCTTCCAATTCCTTCTCTGCATGAGACACCACACGCATCCAAGGGTTTCTCTTCCTTCCTTCCAAAAAACAGGCTTTTGACCATTTTAGCACATCTGAATGCACCATCCTGAGTTTGATTTATAGTTCTGCCCCCTGCTCCCCCAGATTCACAAGCTTGCAGGTCTAGCTTTCAACTAGATTCGTTGTTGTTTTCTCACACAAAACCCACAATTATAAGAACTGCAGTTCTGTAGAGATTGGGAGAACGGGAAGCAAGAGGTTCCCCAAATTAATTAGTCCCCGTAGGAAGCAACCATCCCTGAGGAATTCTATCTATATTGGTTCGGAGTAGAACCAAAGCTTAAAGGCTCCAAAGACTGGGAAACATTTTGAAATAATTCCCTCAAGCCATAGTCTGCCTTTGGGATGGGGAGATCAAACAGCGCATCACCTTGGTTTAAAAAAAAAAAAAAAAGTCAGCAAAAGTTGTAAAGGATTGCCATAAACTATTCTGCCATGATAAGAATTTAATCTACGAGGGCATCCTACATTTGCAAACTCTGAAGCAATTATACGTATCTCTATGAATATTTTTGCAAAGATTTTTACAGCCCTGCAGAGGATGGTTTAATTAATGTTGACTACCTTCTCTTCAGATTAAGCCTCCCTCTCCCCTGCCCCCAATAGCTTATACTTCAATGTTTCCTAACCTTGGTAGTTTGAAGACATGTGGACTTCCAACTCCCAGAATTCCCCACCAGCCATATTGGATGGGGGATTCTGGGAGTTGAAGTCCACACGTCTTCAAGTTGCCAAGGTTGAGAAACAACGGCTTACTCTATGGAAGGTACTAACATCTTTCCTTTCTACTAGAACTTTTTTCACCTTTATCTCTCCGTATCAAATGGGGGGGAAAAAAACCCATAAGGGATTAGATTCCCCTATGGTAGATCCTAAAACATGCATCCCTTCTGCTCTTAAAAAAAAATATATTGGACCACTCCCATGTTAATAGGACATATCTGGATTGAAACAAAATAGGGTTCTTGTGTTATCCACAGCTTGGCCCCTTGAGAAGAAAAAAAAACCTAACAAAATACAAAATAAGTGCTGTGAACGGTGCCAGGGGGTGGGGAGAAGGAATTTCTCCCTATATATATGGGTTTCCGCTTCCCAACTCCCCCTTCTGTTTACATCCCAGATACAACTACTTTCAGCTTATAGAATCTACACCGTTTTAGGGAAGACTCTGCAATTTTCCCTACATTTTCCCCATAAATGAACATTCATACAATCCATGGACTGTAATTGTTTCCCTCCTCCCCCACCCCCACTTAAGTCACTCCAGTGCTTTTGGGGGAAAAAAACGACAAGATAAATCCTCATCCCTCCCACCCTCAAACCATACAGAATCCAAGTAGTTAAGTTTGTTTGTTTAAAAAAAAAAAAGAAACCAATAGCAAGAACAAAATTAAAATGAACGTAAAAAAAAAAAAGGAAACACTCTCCAAACATAAAAATGCTACGTTTAAAAGTTCAGGCTTGGGGTGGGACAGACAAGGGAAAAGTTTTCTTCCTCCTCTCTTTTCACAGTACAAGAAGCTGAGAGAAAGGGGGGGAAAAAAGAAGAATAGAACAGAAGCCCCCCTCCCAGATAAGCTATCCTTCAGTGGGGAGGAAGGGATTTTTTTTTTTTTAAACTTTTTAGGAAAAAAATTACGTGTGTATCAAAATGCACTGGGAAGAGGGGAAACAAGGGAAGGGAGGAATAGAATTTAAATAGCTTTTCAAGAGAGAGAGAGAGAGAGAGAGAGAGAAAGAGAGAAACAAAAAGGAACGAGAAACAAAACAAGCCGGTGTGTTGAACAAGATCAAAGACAGAAAAAAATCCTTGGAAACCAGCCAATTTGATCTTGATCTTTTGTTAAGCTATTCAAGCAGATCTTTTTTTGTCCGAAGAGACACAAAGGGGTGGGGGATGGAGGGAAGAATGGAAGAATGGACGTATAGAAGGAAAGGCAGTCACATGTGATCCCCAACCATGACCAAGGGGGTCACCAGATGCTGGGTGGGGTTCGCTTTAGCCATGCTTGTCTTCTGTCTCCGTTTGGCCAGCTTGGATTCGGAAGGAGGAGAGAGGTGCATAGAGCATGAGGTAGCTTTGATGATAATGGGGTGGCTCTCCTCCGCAGCTTCCTCCTCGTGCTGCATTAACTGACGGTTGACCGCAATGGCTTCGGCGGCAAACGATGTCAACTCTTTGGCACTGCTGTTCCTACCAAGGGCAACCACAAGAAAGCAAATTACGACCATCCGGACCTCGATCGAGCATATCCCACAATACTCAATGGAGTTGAGTGCTATTACTACTGCTACCTCATCCTTACTGGGATGAGGTAGCAATAGCAATAGCACTTAGATTTATATACCGCTTCACAGTGCTTTACAGCCCTCTCTAAGCGGTTTACAGAGTCAGCATATTGGTCCTCATTTTACCGACCTCGGAAGGATGGAAGGCTGAGTCAACCATGAGCCTGGTGAGATTTGAACTGCCAAATTGCAGGCAGTCAGCAGAAGTAGCTTGCAGTACTGCACTCTAACCACTGCGCCACCACGGCTCTTAATTTTGGACCTGGTGTTACAGCTAGTCCTCGATTTAACAACAGTTCGTTTAGCGACCATTTGAAGTTACAACGACACTGCAAAAAAAGGGACTTATGACTGTTTTTTTTTCAAATTTACAACTGTTTGCAGCATTCCTCTGGTCACATGATCAAAATTCGGACACTGAAGTAACCTTCAACACAGCACAGGACTTGAGCAAAATGGTTCGGCTGAGATCAGCATATGTGAGACTGATTGGGGCAGATTGTAGGGGTGGATACCGAAATACAATTTTATCACAATTTTATCTATCTATATATTAAATTATTGTATTTTATTCCAATTTCATTTTAAATTGTATTTGCCATTTTAAACTGTTTTAAAATTCCATTTTAAACTGTTTTTATTGGATTTTATAATAATTTGTGTCTGGAACTCTGCACTTTGATATGACCCAAGGGCTAATGAATAAAGCAAACTAACAAGACACTGGGCAACTGACTCATATTTATGACGGTTGCAGTGTCCCGGGGTCCTGGGATCACCTTTTGTGACCTCCTGACAAGCAAAGTCAATGGGGAACCCAGATTCACTTAACAACGTGTGACTAACTTAATAACTGCAGCGTGTGACAACATGTGACTAACTTTTAACAACTGTGGCTAGAAAGGTCATGAAATTGGGCAAAATTCACTTAACAACTCTCTCCCTTAGCAGCAGCAATGTTGGGCTCATTTGTGGTCATAAGTCGAGGACTGTCTGTAACTTTGTTTTGCAGATTTGCTCCCGGGAGCTCTATGGGACGGACTCCACTGGAATCACAATTTGGGCTACATTACTTGTTCCTTAACTGTATACAAGTTTCTGATGCCAGGTGTGATCTTGCCTGGCCTGAGGTCTACACAACACTGATCATGTTTGACTTCCAGAGGGCCATGAACAGCTGATTTTTCTCTTAGGCGTTAGGGCTGGGTTGTTGTTGGCAGGGCAAAACATATGTGTGTTTGCAACTGTGACCCGTTTGCTCAGCTCTTGTATTTGTTTCATTTGCTGTTAAACGTATTCTGAATTTTGTTTTAGCGTGGTTTCGTATTGTTAGCCACCCAGTTATTTGCTTAAAGGGGGGAAGGCATATTAATTTTCTCAATACATGAATTAATTGAAGGAAGGCTGTGATAACAACATAATTGCCTACATTTTCTGGCCTGCCTTTCCATTTTTCATTGGTATTCCCGACCACCTATTATTAAGCTGAAGTTCTACACACCTTAAAATTACCATGGAAATAGTGGTAATTATACACACGTTATACTGGTTTACGACCGAAAGGCTGATAATGCAGTCAAGATTAGAAAGCTGTTGCTTTCCATGTATTTACTTTCTGAATAAAAACAGATTCCCAAGTGACAAGAAATCTCATACGTGGCTATAATTCTCTACAGACGGTAAGAAAGATTTGAGGTATACCTCAATAACGTTCTTATTTATTAAAACTATTTCTGTAATGCTTCACTCACCTTTGTAGGATGATTGGAGTGGGGAGCGTGTTATCAGGAGCACACTAGAAGGAAAAAAAAGAGAGAAAGTTGTCACCATAATAATCACTGTTTACAACTCCTTGCAGCCCCCAGTGCCCTTTTAAATTACACCTTCTCTGCATTTTTCCATGACAAAATTAAAGTTCCATTTAAATAAGTACAATGGAGATACGTCAACCCTATTGAAATGTATGTTCCTCTTGTAGCTAGCTATTTCTAAATAAATACTGGAGGTGCTTGTTTATTACTGGAGATACACTCTGGACACGGAGAGAAAACTCACTTTACAAAAAAAGAGTACATGTCTTGGACTTCCAAATCTGAAAGGAATTGTTTCTCCAACTTGGCAACTTCTAAGATATGTGGATTTCAACTCATGGCTGCCTGGGGAATTCTGGGAATTGAAGTCCACATACCTCAAAGTTGCCAAGGTTGAGAAACACTGTTGAAAGTTTAGTTTATTTCAATCAATGACTGGATATTTCATAGATATATCCACATTGGGTTTTTGGTTACAATAAATACCATACCTTCTTCCTATTTTTTTTTAAACTTTGGAGCTTTAATTTACATTAAACACTGAATATTCTCGCTTGGCAGCATGCAGCTGAAAGGCCGGTAAGCACCCTGAAACTTCTCTCTTTTAATTACATTTTGAATTTTAAATATTCTTGCCTCCATTTTAAATTTTTATATTTACTTTTTACTTTTTACAGATTTTATCTGTACACTGCCTAGAGTGTCTCCATGAGGAAGATGGGTGGTTTCTAAAGCAGAGACAGACAGATACAGATGATAGAAATATAGAAATAGAAATAAATAGAAATAGATAAATGATAGAGATAGATAAATAAATAAACAGAAATAGATAAATGAGAGAGAGAGAGGATGGAGATAAGTAGAAGGGAGGGAGGGAGAGATGATGAAGGGAGGGAGGAGAGAGAGAGGATGGAGACAGGTAGACAGAGAGATGATCAAGGGAGGGAGGGAGGGAGAGAAGAGAGAGAAAGAGAGAGAAATAGACAAATAGTCCTTCACACCAGATAAGCAGAAAGGCAAAAGAAACGATCTCATGTCCATCTTTTGTCCACCTCACTCAACAAGGATGCTCACCCCTTGTACCCAAGGATGCTTGAGGACTTCGGCCGCGCTCAGACGCTTTTTGGCATCTCTTACAAGAAGCTTTGAAATGAGGTCTTTAGCTTCGAAAGAGATGTGAGCCCAGTCCTTGTCTGGGAATTCGTACTTCCCCTCCTGGATGCTTTCAAACAGCATATTCTACAAGAAGAGACAGTTACGTTACGAAAAGAAGCCAGCACAACTGTTTTAAAAAACACGTACAGGACCCAATAACGACATTTCTAAAAAGGAGGGAGGAGCCAATGGAACTAGTCAGGACTTTCCACGGCTGGCAAACAGGAAGCGCCATCTGGGTATGATCACCTGGCAAGCAGGGCAGGCTTCACCACGGTCCCAGCCGCAGTCGGTTCCACAGTGACCCACAAAAGGGGGGTAACCGCTCAACATGATGTACAGAATGACTCCCAAGCTCCATAAATCGCAGCGCTTGTCGTAAATGGACGCTTCTTCACTGAAGGCCTCCACCACTTCCGGAGCCATATATTCTGCTGAACCGCACTGGGGAAAGAGAACAAAATTTGTTAACATCCACCAGTTTAAGAGGCTGATTCAAGATGCGGTTGTTTGTGCAGGGGTGTGTGTGTGTGTGTGTGTGTGTGTGTGTGTGTGTGTGTGTGTGCGCGCGCGCTTTAAATGCACAGGTTTTGTCTCCGGTTAAAACTACAGAAAAGCCTAATCAAGAAAGAGAAGGTTCTGATTTCTTCAAGGATTTATCTCCATTTATTCTTTGGCAAACCTATGGGAGACGTATCTTTTTCTCCCTCACCTAATCCCTAACAATTCTCTGTGAAATCTACTGGCAACAGAATCAGCAATGGTTAAGACCAGGGGTGTCAAACTCAAGGCCCGGGGACCGGATCAGGCCGGGGTGTGCGGGGTGTGGGGTGCTTAGATCTGGCCCATGGGCAGTAGTGGGATTCTGCCAGTTCGAGCGAACCGGTAGTTAAATTGCTGGCTGGCTCTGCCCCGCCCCTTCCAGGAGTCCCCACACCCCCTGTTTTTGCTTCCAGGAGGCTGCAGGGAGGCCTACTAGGCCCAAAATGGGGGGGGGGGCACGTCCCCTCCTCGGCCCATTTTTGCTCCTAGGGGAGTGCAGGAGGCCGAGTGCTGCCTGTCACACCACATGCACATGCCCATCATGGCCACGCCCACCAAGCCAGTCATTAGGGCAGACAACTGGTTGTTAAATTATTTGAATCCCATCACTGCCCACGGGGTCGCCCTGGAAACAGCAAAGGACCGGCCCGCAGTGCCTCTGCCAGTAAAAAGGGCTCCGTTTTCGCTGGCAGAGGGTTGCAGGAGGTCGTCGCAGCTGAAAATGGAGCTCGGGAGCTTGTTTTCACTGGCAGAGCGCTTGGGCCGCCACAGGCACCCCCGACATGAGTGATGTCGAGCTGGCCATGCCCACCCTGGCTCATGCCCCCCCCCAATACCCCCACCCCCGAGGTCAACTACAACCCTGTTGTGGCCCTCAATGACATTGAGTTTGAAACTCCTGGTTAAGACAGTCATAGGGATATCTTCCAAAAATGGTCTAGTCCAGTGGTTCTCAACCTGTGGACCGCGTGCGGGGGGGGGGCACGATGTTGTCACAGGGGATCCACAAAGGCTTGAAAAAATGACTTAAATCTTGTCTTGGGGGTCAATGGCCATAGTCTGCCACCCCAAAAGGTTATCTAAAGGAGATCTGTAGTAAAGAAGTTGAGAACCACTGATCTAGCCAATGATTGTTCAACGAAACCAGGTTTCAGGATTATTTCTACAACTCAGGTTCTGTGGAAGTCAGCAACAAGGGATGCTGTTTCCTTCTGACCACACTGGATGAAGGAAGCTGGTTAGTGGCCTGTTTGTACATCCTCTACAATGACATCAGAACCTCCATGCATAGCTGCAGTCTACGTCAGTTGTCAAATGCTCAAGACAAACAAGAATAGAAGACTCCTGCAAACCACAAATGCCACGAACGGCTGAGAAAGATACAGGCCCGACCAGAGTCAGAAACCAGATATGAGGCCAGATATGGACTCAGCAAGGAAATCATACCCCTTCCTATTCTCTGGAAGATACCTTTTGTTTCAGCTGGCAAAAAAAATGAAACCCATAGCTTCACCCAACATAAATACAACTTGCTCCAAACCTCAAAGAAAGAATGGCCAAGAGCAGGGGAAACTCCAAACCTGGCAACTTTAAGACTTGTGGACTTCAAGTCCCAGAATCCCTCAGCCAGTATGGGAATTCTGGGAGTTGAAGTCCACAAGTCTTAAAGTTGCCAAGGTTGGACACCCCCCCCCACCCCCAATGAGGGAAGTAGGTAAGAATCTACACACACTTATCTCCAAGAATTATATAGCCTACAGTTTCAGCCAAGTTGGCCATTTCTCCTTTTCGGTAACACAGCCACACCTACCTACATGTCTCAAAATCTCAGGAAAAAACTGAGCCCTCAATATGGAAGCCCAGAAAGATCAGAGCACCGAATTTAAATTCCCTGCAAGCAAATGCATTCTTCCCGCAAGATCTCCTAAACCTTAGAAACGTACTAACTGGATACACATGGTATGTTTATCCCAAGACCCAGCTTAACCAATTACAATTGCTATTTTTACACAAAATCCTGTGCTGCACACAGAGTCACTTACTATGCAATGCTAACGGCTGAGATCCATAAAGAAGTAAATTGCAGACTATCCAATCTCATTTTAATGTAATCAGTGTTGTTGATGCAAACCATTCAGGTTATTTTCAATGCAGAGAATTTATTATAAATTCAAATACAGGTCTTTCACGTATATCATTTTTTTTTTTAAATCGACAAGTCCAGCTGCTAATTCTCAGATGATCACCAAGCTTCTTCCTTGTCCCAATCCAGCATTTCCAAAAATATTAATAGTAATCTATAAATTTACCTTATTCTAATCTATCAATATTAGCATACAGAGAACAAGACACAGATCCTTTTGGCTTTCATACTAGAGGCACACACAGGTAACACTTATTTTGCATAGGTAGTCCTCGATTTAACAACCGTTCATTTAGTGACCGGTCAAAGTTACAACAACACTGGAAAAAGTGACTTATGACCATTTTTCATACTTAAACTATTGCAGTAGCCCTACTGTGATAAAATTTGACACTTGATAACTGACTCATATTTATGACCGTTCCAATGTCCTGGGGTTACATGATGACTTTCGGAGACCTTCTGACAATCGAAGTCAATGGGGAAGCCAAATTCACTTAGCAATCGTGTCACTATCTTAATAACTGCAGTGATTCACTTAACAACGGTGGCAAACAAGGTCATAAAATGGAGCAAAATTCACTTAACAAATGTTTCACTTAGCAACAGAAATATTAGGCTCAATTGTGGTCGTAATGGGTTTCCTGGTGCTCTCTGAGCAATTTTGTTCTATCAGCTCCTAAAACAAGGGTAGGAGCATTAGCTAAAGGTAAATGTTCCCCTCGCACTTATATGCTAGTCGTTCCTGACTCTAGGAGGTGGTGCTCATCTCCGTTTCAAAGCCGAAGAGCCAGCGCTGTCCGAAGACGTCTCCGTGGTCATGTGGCCCGCATGATTAAACGCCAAAGGCACACGGAATGCTGTTACCTTCCCACCAAAGGTGGTTCCTATTTTTCTACTTGCATTTTTTACGTGCTTTAGAACTGCTAGGTTGGCAGAAGCTGGGACAAGTAATGGGAGCTCACCTCATTACGCGGCACTAGGGATTCGAACCGCTGAATTGCCAACCTTTTGATTAACAAGCTGAGTGTCTTAGCCAGTGAGCCACCGCATCCCACTATAGGAGTATTGCAACACTGGTAATGTTCCAAATATGATTGGATGCTATTTTCCCAGACCCAAATCACACTCTGTGGTTATGCAAAAATTTGGGCCCTTGCTTCATCTTAGGTCCTAGAACAGTGTTTCTCAACCTTGATAGCTTGAAGATGGGTGGACTTCAACTCCCAGAATCCCCCAGCCAGCACTGCTGGCTGGGGGATTCTGGGAGTTGAAGTCCACCCATCTTCAAGCTACCAAGGTTGAGAAATACTGTCCTAGAACAAGTAAGAATTCTTGTGGAAACCGGATGCTCCAGTTCAGGGGTGTCAAACTTGATTTCACTGAGGGCCACACTAGGGTTGTGTTTGACCTCGGAGGGCCGGGGTGGGTGTGGCCAGCTCGATGTCACTCGTGTCGGGAGCACCTGTGGTAGCTCAAGTGCTCTGCCAGCGAAAACGGGCTCCCAAGCTCTGTTTTCGGCTACGACAGCCTCCTGCAACCCTCTGCCAGCAAAAACGGAGCTCCGGAGGGCCGTGTACAGCCCCCCCGAGCTCCATTTTTGCTGGCAGAGGCACCATGGGTTAGTTCTTCACTGTTTCCAGGGCGGCCCCATGGGCCAAATCTATGCACCTCATGGGCCAGATCCAGCCCCCGGGCCTTGAGTTTGACACCCCTGCTCCAGTTGATTATTATTTCCTCTGGCTTTCAAATTGCCTTAACAATTTTTTAGCCAAGCTTGTTAAAGGGTTGGAATGGGCCTTTGGGAGAGCACATAAAGAAAAAATAAAATATGCTTCTTTCAGCTGTTCCCTATACCAATGCTAGACGCATCACACCAATTGCTGTGACTCTTTGTTTATTCTTCAGAGTGGTGTGACTGAGGGAGCTCAGAGCTGCGCTAAACTTTGATCTAGGCCGCAGAAGGAAGATCCAGGAACACATGTGATCCCCAAAGGCATTGCATCACCTCCCAGAGGACTCCAAAGGTTGCCAACAAATTCTAGCTTGGAAGACGACGCATGGGGAAAATGGTTAAATGTGTAATTGGAGAGTAATCATCTCTGCTGTAATTTGAAGCATAAAAGAAATGTAGTCAAAGCTAGTTTTGAATCCTCGTTCTACCAATCCTCTTGGAGAATGTGGCTTCTACCACACAGTTGGCAAATTTCAGTCCCCAAATTTGCACTCCCTGTTGCCAAGATGATGATGGAGAATAGTACAGGTAACCCTCAATTTACAATCCACAAGCAAGTCCAAAATATGTTGCTAAGTCAGTCATTTGTTAAGTGAGTTTTGCCTCATTTTACGACCTTTCTTGCCACAGCTGTGAAGTGAATCACTCGCTGGTAAGTTGGTAACATGGTTGTTAAGTGAATTTGGCTTCCCTGTTGACTCTGCTTGTCAGAAGTTCGCAAAAGGTCAGAACTGAGTCAGCAGAAGTAGTCTGCAGTGCTGCATTCTAACCACTGTGCCACCACAGCTCATCTGTGGTGATTGAGAATGAGACTGAGAATGACTGAGAATCTCCAAGAAAAACCAATGAGACTTCCCTGGGATGAAGCATAGAGAAGGGGAAAGGGGTGGGGAAGGACCACTCTCCCCAAGGCAGATTAATTTTGCTAGAAACAAAACATGAAAGATATTTCGAAGAGCTTTTGTATAATGCCCCATTAAATCTACATCTGTTTATCGGCAGATTCGAAAGGCTGCCTGTAAAAATGATAAAAAGTATAAACTCATCCTAAAGCTGGATCACCTGGAGACCTCACAATGGAGATTTTTTCTCTTTTGCCATCAACAGAGGTTTAGGGCAGAGGTATCCAACTTTGGCAACTTTAAGACTTGTGGACTTCGACTCCCAGAATTCCCGAGCCAGCATATGTTTCTGGGAGTTGAAATCCGCAAGTTTTAAAATTGCCAAGGCTGCTTTAGGGACTTCCCCATCCGTAAGGAGATTACAAATTTATTTATTTAGATCCACCCTCTATGAGATATGAGAGCAAGGAAGGGCACCTAATGGGGAACAGGATACCTAGGCGTGGTTTCCTGTTAATTTTTGTCCATGGGGAAGAGGTGAAATTCCAGAATTTGGAACTGATAAGCATTTGGGCAATGAATTCCCAGCACATGCCTGGGGCAGAACCTTAACTTGAGAATCAAAAGGGGACAGACAGCCATTCTAGAACAAGGAAAGAAAATGCACTCTTCACGTGCTCAAAGGGATCCTTTCACACATTCCACAGCAAAGAGCCCAACAGGTGAAGCAATGAACATTTCCCTCTCTGTTTCCTTCCCATTATGCAAGTCATAATCTGCCTCCTCTCTGTGAGATTAAAAAAAAAAATCAATGCTGGAGATAATAGCAGCTGCCCACGGAGCTGGAATTCATTCTTTCAGAGAGAGACACACACAGATACACACTCACACTCATACAAGGCACCAAGTCCACCCATGGCCACCTCCCCCTGTCCCTGAATGCAGCTGGATTGAGCCAGCAGGTGCAAGTCCCTTGCTTGCACCAAGGTTGCATCAGCTGCCAAATTCCGTCCCTCCCTTTTCAAAAGCAGAAAAAACCAACCCATGATTGCATCTAACCAGGACAGGGCAGGGCAGATGTCTAGAACTTGCTCGGCCAGCACATCCGCCCTGTGGGAGCCAGGCCAACAACTCTGGGGCTGAGCTGTGGCCTTGTATTGTGTTTGACTTCCCAGCTAAGCAGCGCCTGCGGCTCAACAGGAGAGAACACTACGTATCCCTTAATCCCTAGCAGGCGTCTTCAGAGCAGGGGTCTCCAACAGAGGTGGGTTTCAGCAGGTTCTGACCAGTTCTGGAGAACCGGTAGCAGAAATTTTGAGTAGTTTGGAGAACTGGTAGTAAAATTCTGACTGGCCCTGCCCCCATCTATTCTCTGCCTCCCAAGTCCCAGCTGATCAGGAGGAAATGGGGATTTTGCAGTAACCTTCCCTTGGATTGGGGAGGGAATGGAGATTTTATAGTATCCTTCCCCTACCATGCCCACCAAGCCACGCCCACCAAGCCACGCCACACCCATCAAGCCACACCCACAGAACCGGTAGTTAAAAAATTTGAAACCCACCACTGATCTCCAACCTTGGCAACTTTAAGCCTGGCGGGCTTCAACTCCCAGAATTCCCAGTGTGCCCACAAAAAAATGACAACAAGAGTTATCTTAGCTATAAAAGATGCATCTGGATTTAACACAGTGTTTCCCCTCCACTCATTCTTCAAGATCTCCGCTACTATGGGAGCAAAATGAAATCTGAGGAATACAAAATAGATGGGAAGGAAGACTCGAGGGTTCAGGAAAGTCGTCTTTTTTTATTGCTTTGCAGTGAATGAGAAGGGCATAGAGTTCATACATCTCTCTATGGGTCTTTCTGGGGATTATTATAACTGGCAAGGGGGCTGAGGGAAATGGAGAAGGAGAAAGAAACTGCAGGAAATTCAAATTAAACACCCTCCCTCCTCGCAGCAGCAGCAACATCCACCCATCTATGAATATGCTTATGCAAAGAGGGGAATATTCCCAGAAAGAATCAAACGACCCAAACACCTAGAGCCGTGATGGCGAACCTATGGCACGCGTGCCACAGGTGATACACAGAGTCATATCTATGGGCACATAAGCGTCACCCTAGGTCAGCTCCAGCATGCATGCGCACCACCAGCCAGCTGATGTTTGGGCCTTCTGGGCCCACCAGAAGTTGGGAAATTGGCTGTTTCCAGCCTCCAGAGGGCCTTCGGGGGGTGGGGAAAGCTGTTTTCGCCCTGCCCAGGCTCCAAAAAACCCTCTGGAGCCTGGGGAGGGCGAAAAAACGGGCTTACCAGGCCCACCGGTAACCTTTTTGCCGCCGTGTGCCAAAAGCAGGGAAGCACGGGGGGTGGGGTCGTGCGCACATGCACAGGGGGGCGTGGAGGGGGTGGCATTGAATTATGGATGTAGGCACACACATGCGTGACCCCCCCTGCACTCCCCCCGCTTTTGGCACATGACGGCAAAAAGGTTAACCATCACTGATCTAGAGTAAAATGAAAGACTGGTAACAATTAAGAAAGTGGTTTTTGTTTGTTTAAGATATCTCTTAGCCATAGAGGAGGAGGAGGAGAATACAAAAGGAAGAAAGCAACTTCCTTTGAGTAATATAGAAAGGCATATAGACCGTGTCCAACCAGATGCATGAACAAAAACACACCCACTCACACAAATAACCTCAACCGTAGAGCCAAACCTGCCCATCAAGACAGATGGGTTAGCCTGGCTATACAATAAATATGCCAAACTACAGGCACACATCTCCACCTTTTTTCTTTGCTCCTCCCATCACCCCATAGGCAGGCAAGCCTCTGCTGACCCACTTTAGCAAGCTTCTTTGCCTCCCACATCTATGGGGGGGAGGGAGGGAGGACGGGATGAGAGAGATGGAAGGGAGGGAGGACAGAATCTCAGTAAGTCTGCCGGTCCATCAGTCTGGCCTTGGCTAAGGGTGAATGTCCTCAGCAGACAAACAGAGAGAATCATCAGCCTTAGTGCTGAGAGAAGTCCTGGATAGAACCAACCAGCCGTATTCAGAAAGGCTGGTCTCTTTCTCTCTGTCTCTCTCTCTCTCTCTCTCTCTCTTTCTCTTTCTCTCTCTCTCTCTCACTCTCTCTCTCTCTCTCTGTCTCTGTCTCTCATTCTCTCTCTCTGTTTCTCTCTCTCTCTCTCTCTCTCTCAGTCTCTGTCTCTCTCTCTCTCTGTCTCTCTCACTCTCACTCTCTCTGTCTCTCTCTCTCTCTCTGTCTCTCTCTCTGCCTCTGCCTCTCTGTCTCTCTCTGTCTCTGTCTCTCTCTCTCTGTCTCTCTCTCACTCTCTCTGTCTCTCTGTCTCTCTCTGTCTGTGTGTGTGTGTGTGTGTGTGTGTGTGTGTGTGTGTGTGTGTGTTTAAAAGCATTTCTACATAAACTTCCAGAAACAAAATCAGTCAAGTGAAACTAGGACACAGGACGGCAGTTTGATCCGCCACGGAGGCGGAATATTTTACGCTTTGCGATCCCGAGGAAGACGGGGCACGGTGCGTTCTCACCGTCACCAACACCATCTTGCCTTTTTTGACCTCCCCTGCAGGCAAGCTCTGCTTGCAGATGGGACTCACACATGCCCATTTCATATGAGGATGCTGAAAAGGTTGCTAAGAGAAGAGACGCTATGGGGGGAGAGGGGGAAAAAAACTGGGTTAAAACACCAGAATAGGGAATGCATGGATTTAACTCCCTGGCTGGTTTTTATACTATGAATGGGGTTTAGGAGTTTGGGGTTCAACGTAGAAGCGGTCCTTGACTTACGACTGGTTGCTTAGCAACTGTTCAAAGTTACGACGGTTACCCACCCCGTCCCTGTATGTCAAGCACTCACCACCTGGTCCATAATTACTTCTGGTTTACAGCAACAATAACCCACAGCAAACAATGAGTTTGCTTTAAGACCACAACCAAAAGGGTCCTAATACGAGTGCCTCGCTTTGTGACAGTTGTGAATTACAACCATAATGAGCAAGCTCCGTTACCATCCTAAAACAAGAATTATCTGTATTGGGGAACCCAACTATTGTTAGTGCGTGTTGTATGAAATTGACCATCGTCTTACAGTCTAAGATAATTGGGGCAGTCCATGTTACACCTGGTTTGGGAATCTCAGTTTAAGGAAAGGCGAGTCTGCTTTGAGTTGAGCCCAATTTGGCTTCACAGTCATGACCACGTGGTTTCTTTGGCATGAAAAGTGTTTTTCTATTCCCTTCACAGTACAGATAATCCTCGATTTATAACAGTTTGTTTAGTGAGCTATTCAAAGTTACAACGGCACTGAAAGAAGTGACTTATGAACGTTTTTTCACCCAACCACTGCAGCATCCCATGGTCAGGTGATCAAAATTCAGACACTTGGCAACTGACTCGTACTTATGACAGTTGCAGTGTCCCAGGGTCATGTGATCCCCTTTTGCAACCTTCTGACCAGCAAAGTCAGCAACAAAATCAGACAAGCAAAGGTAAGCCTTCGTTTAACTGTGTTCCTAGAGCTCCATCTTAGCCCCGACCTGTGTACTTTTCGCCGCGCACTTAAGACCCTCCTATTCCAGCAAGCCGGACTGGCCTAATACGATTTTTTATTATGGGTGTGTGTATGTTTTAACTTGCGAGCCAATTTTATATATTGATTTTAATTGGTTTTAAATTTTATAAATCTATGTATTTTAATATGGCTGTACACCACCCTGAGTCCTTCGGGAGAAGAGCGGTATAGAAATCGAATAAACTCTTAAACTCTTCCTAATTTAACAGCTGCAGTGATTCAATTAACAACTACGACAAGAAGGGTTAAAATGGGGTAAAATTCACTTAACAATTTTCTCTCTTAGCAACAGAAATTTTGGGCTCAATTGTGGTCGTAAGTCAAGGACTACCTGTATTACCATTCTGGACAAATAAATGCCTGTCCTGTCTTTTCCTGAAACCTCCCTTAATGGAGGCACTCTATCTCCCAAAAAGTTTTTCTAACTTTAATTATAACATAATCATATAAAACATTTTCAAATTTTAAATATTGATTTATCCTAGCCACTCAACAGTTGCAACAAGGAACATAAAATTAAAATCCAACAGCAAAATAAGGTAAAGGTAAAGGTTCCCCTCACACGTATCTGCTAGTCGTTCCCAACTCTAGGGGGCGCTGCTCATCTCCGTTTCAAAGCCAAAGAGCCAGCGCTGTCCAACGTCTCCATGGTCATGTGGCCGGCATGACTAGACTCCAAAGGCGCATGGAATGCTGTTACCTTCCCACCAAAGGTGGTCCCTATTTTTCTACTTGCATTTTTTACGTGCTTTCGAACTGCTAGGTTGGCAGAAGCCGGGACAAGTAACGGGAGCTCACCCTGTTACACGGCACTAGGGATTCAAACCGCTGAACTGCCGACCTTTCGATCGACAAGCTCAGCGTCTTAGCCACTGAGCCACTGCATCCCCAAAATAGCTAACAACAAAAAACCCTCAAACAAAATAATACATGAACTCTGCTTGAGAATGATCTAAATTCTAAATCCATATGGCAATAGGCTACCAAAAAAAAAAATCACATTCTGAAGGTCTCCCCTCCAAATACGAACCAAGCTGGATCCTACTTAGCTTGCAAACCCTGAAAAGATTACCAAGGTATTGCAACCTGTATATTTTGGGAAGTGATTTATAGAAGGACGCCTTCATTCAGCAGAACCTCCCTCATTATTGCACATCTCGAAAGAAATAGGGAAATTGGGACAGTTTGCAGGGTAAGAAAAAATATCAGAGATTCAATGATGGGGCCAGACAGAGGATTAATAAGGCAATCTTCCTAAGGATTAATAAAGTTACTCTTCCAACTATTCGTCTTCCCCAATATTTGGGCCACCCAATGTCCACGAAGATGCTACTTGAAGGGCCTATTTTAAAAGATCCATTAAGGTAGAGATTTATCAAATGGACAAATATGTTCCCAAATTTGAGAAGAGCAAGTACAGATCACGCTAGGCATGGAAGGTCTACAAAGGTGGCATTTTTTTAAAATGCCAACTCTAATTGAGGACTGAAAACTAGCTGAAATGCACGAAGTTTGCATGCATTCTTTGACTCTAAACAAGCAGAAAATCATTTGAACAATATTTGGAAATTGCATCGCTAACATTCTACAAACTGGCTGAAGAGCTTTCTGGGGGCGGGATCATCAAAATGGCTTACTATATTGGACAAGAAAGCCATGATCTGCTGCTCTTGTTTCTTCAATCTTTTCTCTACTACTTCGTCGTGCACTTTCTTGTGTGTGGCTGGCTATAAATTTTGGCTACCTAAGCCATAGGAGAGGAAAGATGCAAAGGATTTCACTACAGAGCCTCTGTATTGAAAGCGGATTATCAGCAATAAAACTATTTCCTATGAAGCTTAAAGATAAAAAAAAAAATCCCTAGCAGGCTTTACTAGCTAGAATTTTCCATGAATAGTCTAGCTGCAACTTGATAGCTGCATGCAAAATAGTCTCCAATGTTCCTCTACAAATCAAAGAGATTCTAGGCAAGAACTTCAAAAGGATAGTGAAAAAGGATGGGTTGGTATGCAAAAAGGGAGCAATTATCTCAGGGTAGATAATATAGGTAAGTCCTTGATTTACGACCACAACTGAACCCAAAATTTATGTTGTTAAGTAAGACATTTGTTAATGTCTCATTTTGCCCTCTTTTTCCACACAATTCACACTAGCTCCCAGAGATTCCTTCTACCTATGTAACTATCAATTACCACATCAAGCCTATAAAAGGATGGCTGAATCTGCAAAGATCTGTAAATCTAGCATCAACAAGCGCTCAGATGCCTTCAGAATTCCCAAGACAACCTACAGATGCTGTGTCCTCCTCCCTTACTGGGATGAGGTAGCAATAGCAATAGCACTTAGATTTATATACCACTTCGTAGTGTTTTTACAGCCCCCTCTAAGCGTTTTACAGATTTAGCCTGTTGCCCCCAACAATCTGGGTCCTCATTTTACCCACCTCAGAAGGACGGAAGGCTGAGTCAACTTTGAGCCTGGTGAGATTCGAACTGCCAAATTGCAGGCAGCCGACAGAAGTAGACTGCAGTACTGCATTCTAACCACTGCGCCACCGCAGGTATTAGTTAGAGAGGCTGCTAAATGAAATCTAAGTACTGAACGTGCCTTATACCTATTGATTGATTAACTGCTTTTGGGGAATCACCTGAATCTCATTTCAAAACCTGTTACGTTTTTTAGCAGTGAATCCCATAAAGACAATATACACTATGGAAAACGCATTTCCATTTAAAAGCAATTTCCCCTAAATGAGGCCTTCAGATTAGCAGACTAGGAAAAATAGACTTGGATCTATTTTATTGGGCGATCAATTTCCTTCCTTCCTTCCTTCCTTCCTTCCTTCCTTCCTTCCTTCCTTCCTCCCCTCCCCCCTTGGGACCCCTATGATTCTATGAAATACATTTCTCCTTGGGGAGGGACCACTTACCGGAGTGAGAAGCTCTGGGGTAGAGATGGGAGAACAATCACCATTCAGCTTGATCCCACTTCCTAAATCGAAATCACAGATTTTCACCGGGGACACCTGGTGTTGGAGACAAAGGGAGGGGGGGGCAAAGGGGGAGAATGAGAGAGAGGAAAAAAGTAACCTCTTTTGGAAGAAAACCCCAAGCTAACTGGAATTTAACATTCTGTCATAAATCCAATCCCCGTTTCTTATGCACTTATACTTCATTAGCCCACTTATCAGACTATCCTGCATCAGCAAGTTTCTTCAACCTCCCTATCTTGCAGCACACGTGACCCCCTCAGAGACTGGGAACTAACCAAGGAGCAATTAAACTACTGCTTACCTGATTTGAACTCTCACAGAGAATATTTTCTGGTTTTAAATCTCTATGTGCTATTCCTGTAATAAAAGAAAGAAAGAAGCTTAACATTAGCAGTTAATACTTTCTGCTTTTGACTGGACGAACATGACCAAGCAGCTGTCGGAGTGGAAAAGACAACGGGAAAAAAGTTGAGCCAAATTGTGTAATCTGATCATGCTGAAAGAAGCCTTAAATCCATCTAACCAAGCATCAAACCATGGTCAGCACAAACACCCTTAACACCTAATGTTTACAGAAGCCAGAAGGGTCCTGTCCCTTGTTTTATTCCAGATCCCTTTCAGAAAGCTACTTGGGAAGGAAAGAGTACATTTAATTAAAATATCTCCCAGTTGTCTCTTCCTCTCATGGAACTGAATACTCCCAACAGTTCTCTCCAGTGCATAAAGGGTTCATTTATTAGTTTAGGTCAGTAGTCCTCAATCTTTGTGGCTTGGCAGCCCAGCTTGTGGGAGGAGGGGGGTAGAGGGGAACTGGGCCACATGAGTGGTGGGTCAGTGCACATAGCTCTACCCACTCAAGTGAGAAGAGAAGCTTTTGGGGCGTGGTTTTGCATTCCTTTAGGCTTCTCCGGGCCAAAAGCTTTTGCAAAGGGACTGAAGGCCTGAAGCAGTACAAGATTGCTCCCCTGAAGCCTTTCGTCCGTTTGCAAAAAGCTTTCGGTGCAGAGAAGAGAAACCTTTGGGGGCACAGTCTCGTGCTCCTTCAGACTCACTGAGGCTGCCTCAAAAGCGGATCAGGTGTCCTGCGCAGGCAGCCTCAGTGAGTCAGCGAAGCTGAGCAAGGCCCGCACATCCCACTCAGCCTCTGCTCTCATCACTTCGCTTTTAGAACATTGGAAGCAGGTAGCTTGGTGGCCCGGCTTGGAGGGAGGAAAGAAGCCTTTGGGGCGTCACTCGTGAGAGTGGAGCTGTGCGACATGGCAGCCTACCGCTTCCGTGGCCCAGTTCCGAATAGGCCGCGGCCCAGACATGGTTGGGGACCCCTGGTTTAGGTGACAGTCCCCAAGCAACTGTTATTAAAAAATATTTATATCCCACCTTATTAGTGACAACACGACCTAATGTAGTTTTCTACTGGCGTAAACTTTAAAAAAAAATCTTAAAAACAGATTAAGATATCAACATTAAGCTCAACTGGTATGCTCATTAAAATAAAATAAAATTTTAAAAAACCAGCATATCAAAATGATGCCAGAGAAAAAGGCCACGACAATTTTGAGGGACAGAAATCTTCAAATTTGGCAATCGCATTGAAAATGATCCCTACCACACAGTTAGCTAACACTAGGTCTAATAGTAGTCAAGGTCTAACAGTATAGTAGCCAGTACACCCATTGATGGATTGGTTAGTTGGACAGACGACATGAAGAGAAAATGGTCCTTCAGAGTTCTTGGTCCTATAAATGATGCTCTCTATAAACTTTGAAGGCCATCTTAAGTTGATGGCCTTGTGATGGAGTTCTGTTAAATCTACTTCATGCAAGGAAATCTCCTTAACTAAGTATTCAATCAGAGGCCTCTGCTTTCCAACTGCTAGTACTGAAGGAAAGAGCTAACAATTAAGAAGTATCAATTATAATCTGCAGCAACCAGATAAAGCTCAGTTTCATTGCATTTTTGCAGATATTTCCCCGAATGAAAAATATGTATTTACAGACAGGATAAGAGAAGAGGAAAAGGCAAATTATAGAAAAGTGCCGAGTTCAGGCCTTAGCAGATTCCTGGACATCATAAACGCTATAGTAATACAGTGTGAAAAAGATGAGGACAGGCTAATGCAGATAGCTTGAAATTTACCACAGCACTGAGATCTACTTAGTACAGTATTTTTTCAACCATGGGACCTTGAAGATGTTATGTGTGGACTTCAACTCCCAGAATTCCTCCCCCACCATTCATGTTGAGAAACAATAGCTTGGTGCAGGGGTGTTCAACCTTGACAACTTTTAACACTTGTGGATTTCAGCTCCTAGAATTCTGGGAGTTGAAGTCCACAGGAATTCTGGGAGTTGAAGTCTGCAGGTGCTAAAGTTTGGACACCCTTGGCTTATTGGATTGCAAAGAGACTTATGTTGCACCATGCAATGCTTTGGAAACACACACACACACACCCTCAAAAATACCATGCCCCCAGCATTCATTTTTTTTACCCACCTTTATTGTGCAAGAAATTAAGGGCACTGGCTATGTCGTGCACCACCATGCTGGCCTCTAGCTCATTGAAATGGCGTCGACGGTGGATATGGGTTAAGATGGAGCCTGGAAAGATACGTTGAAAATCTCAATTAAGCCATGGACCAAGATCTGAAGCAGATCAGGTCTGCCCGACTGTGGCAATTTTAAGACCTGGGGACTTCAATTCCCCAGCCAGCTATGATGGGAGTTGAAGTTCCCAGGTCTTAACATTCTCAAGGCTGGACACCCCTGATGTAGATTATATATGGACAATTACAACGTGTACAATTTATGGCATTTCCCTCCTTACTTAAATTGGAAAAAATGGGGCTTTAAAAATAAGTTCTCTCTCTCCCACCTACAAAATCAAAATTCATTTGGCCGGTGACTCACCTCCTCTCATCTTCTCAAACACGAGGTAGAACCGGTCCTCTTCTTCAAAAAACTCGATCAACTCCAGGATGTTCCTAAAGAAAAAGACAGGGGAGGGCGGGACAGTAATTAGGGATAAGAAGAGACAGGTAAGACAAAGGAATGACATCCGTTTCATTTTCATTCAAAAATCAATCCTGATTGATCCTAATCTCATATTTTCCCTCACAGCAGGCAAAACACCTCTCAAGCAATCACAATGCAGAGAACGAAGTCCAGACTTTCCTTTCCCCCGGAGCGAATATTCAGAGATAGAGTGCCCCTTGATATGGAAGTTCAGGCAATCCTCGTCTAGTGACCATTTAAAGTTACAGTGGCACTGAAAAAGGTGATTTATGACTGTTTTTCACACATAAAACCGTTACAGCATCCCCACAAGTCAACCAATCAAAATTTGGGTGATTGATTTTAATTAATTTGATTTAATTTAATTTGATTTATATGCTGCCCTTCTCCGGAGACTCAGGGAGGCTTACAATGCGTTAAGCAATAGCCTTCATACTTTTGTATATTTATACAAAGTCAGCTTATTGCCCCCACAAACTGGGTCCTCATTTTACCTACCTTAGAAAGGATGGAAGGCTGAGTCAACCTTGAGCCTGGTAAGATTCGAACCTGCAGAAATTGCAGGCAGCTGTGTTAATTACAGGGTGCATTAAACCACTGTACTACCAAGGCTCCTTTTGTAGTTTTGATTGACAACTGACATATATTTATGACAGCTGCGCTCTCCATTTAATCACCGTTTGTAACCTTCCCAGCCAGCTTCCCACAAGCAAAGTCACCAGGAGAAGCCGGATTCACTTAACAACTGCAGGATTCACTTAACAACCATAATGATTTGCTTACAGCTGAGGTAATAAAAGGAATCCTGGGAGTTGAAGTCCACAAGTCTTAAAGTTGCCAAGGTTGGAGACCCCTGATCTAGATACAGCAAAGATCAAGCTTAAAACTCTGCCCAGTACCTGTGTCCTTGGCACTGATACAGCATTTCCACTTCTCGAAATACCCGATTTCGGATGTGTCCAAGACGCTTTTCAATTATCTTTCAAAGAAAAAAAAAATAAGGGAAAGGCTAGTTATAACAACGTCAAGCCAAAACAAATATGCCGAGCAGGTATGTTGCATGCAAAACTTTGCTTCTTTCAAACAAACAAAATGAGCAATGATTTTGAAACCAAGCACACAACGCTTCTCAAACTTGGCTCCCTCCAACTGCTCTTCAATCCTCCCTGGAAAAGGGGTGGGGGGGGGGGCTGATCTGAAGTCATATTCCATGGGGAGGGGGTGATATCAGCTATTAGGCTCTATGATCTTGTATGAAACATGAGCAAAGTACAACAGGCGCTGGAGATAATTGTTTATGGAGGTATTTACAAGATAGCATTGAAACCAACCCAAGTTCCAATCTCATTAACATCCCGAAACTCTAGAACCAATTCTACAAAACATGAGTTTTTCATATGCAAAGGCAAATAGGCTGTTTCTTTATGCAATTTTATACCCAATGAAGAAAAGGCCATTTTTTTTTTTCAACTGGTAATTTTAAAAAAACTCAAACTCGTCTACTTAAGGTATACAGCTGAATATTTCTTTTTTGCAAAAAGAGTTTCCTAGGACTTCAAACACTAACAGAGAAGGGGGAGTTAAACCATCCCCGGCCCCGATGGTTTCGCTCCTTGCAATTCTCATGCCCTCTTTTCTTCCCATCCCCTGCCTCCTCAGTTCCTCCCCCCCCACACTGCCCCATCTCCCTTCCTAATCCCTTTAGCTTCTTGCAATCTGTAGAACAAATTGGGCCTTTTGACTCAGAATGGCAAAATTCCACCTGTGAAACTGTATTCAAAAGAGTTTGGGGGAGCAGACATGCATCGGGCAAGTCTCTGCACTCCCCCAGCCTTGCACAATAACAACAGTAACCTCAGTGACTTATTCAGAAGAGGGAGGGAAGGGATTCTCCAGCTGTTCTTTGAGCAGCTGATCTTTTTCTTTTTTCTTTCCTTCCTTCCTTTCCCCCTTTCTTTTCTTCCTTTCTTCCTTCATTTTCTTCCTTCTTCCCTTTCCTTCCTTCCTTTTCTTCCCTTCTTCCTTCCCTTATTTCCACCTTTCTTTTCTTTTCTTCCCTTTCTTCCTTAATTTCTTTCCTCCTTTCCTTCCTTCCTTTCCTTCCCTTCCTTCTACCTTTCCTTTTTTTCTATTCCCTTCTTTCCTCCTTTCCTTCCTTCCTTCTTTTCCTTCCTTCCTTTCCTTCCCTTCCTTTCTTTCCACCTTTCCTTTTTTTCTTTTCTTCCCTTCCTTCCTTCCCTTTCCTTCTTCTTTCCTTCCTTCCTTTTCTTCCCTTCCTTCCTTTCTTTCCACCTTTCCTTTTTTTTCTTCCCTTCCTTCCTTCCTTTCCTCCTTTCCTTCCTTCCTCTCTTCCTCTTCCTTCCTTCCCTTCCTTCTTCTTTTCCTTTTTCTTCCCTTCTTCCCTTCTTCCTTCCTCTTTTCTTTCTTTCTCTCTCTCCCTCCCCCCTCCAAGGGTTTTTTTTTACCAGCCTACCTCTTTGCAACTGCAACAATGCGCAAATGGCTGGGTATGAAACTCGAAGAGCAGAAGGGTGGAAAATGGATTATTTATGCCCCTATCCCACCCCACACTTCTCTGCTCCCCAAGTTGCCACTTTGCAGCCGGCGACGAATGAAAGAGCTGTTGTTTCTCGCCGTCTGCCAACTTTAAAAAAAAAAAAAAGGAAAAAAGCCCCACTCCCTAGAGAGACGGGAACGCAGTGTGCAGCAGCTGCATTCTCCTCCCTCTACTCTGGGAGGTTTTCAACATCACCATCCTTTTGGCTTCTCTTTCAGATTTACATCAGATTTACAACTGTCCTCTTCTCCCTTCCCCGAAGCCATGGCATCTGCACAACACAAACACACACGCACACACAAACGGACTGGTGCCAGGTTCTCCCTGTCCCATTTTAGATCATCTGCGTCACTGTTCCTGCCTAATACAAGCTGGCAGGAGGGATTAAAGGAGGGGGGGGAAAGGCTGAGGGAGGAACAATTGGGTTTGAAAAGAGAAAAGGTCAAGCTGGGAGAGGCAGCTGAGAGAGATGCCTCTCAGTGAAATTTTAAACAGAAAACTAAATTTTAGGCCTTTCAGTAGACAGCTGCCGCAGAGGAATTACGGGGGGTGGGGGGTGGGGGATTGCTTGCTTTGTTTATTTTTCCTCAAGTTGCTTATTTACCGAACAATCGATTTAAAGAGATTAAGGCTGCCACAAATTAAGTGAGGAAATCTACACTGAATTGAGCTGTAAGCATCTTGGACCAAAGATGTAAACCACAGGGTCTTATGGCTGGAAGGAGTCGTAACAGAATAACAAGAGTTGGAAGGGGCCTTGGAGGTCTTCTAGTTCAACCCCCTGCTCAGGCAAGAAACCTTATACCATTTCAGACAAATGGTTGCCCAATCTCTTTTTAAAAACTTCCAGTGTTGGAGCATTCACAACTTCTGGAGGCAAGTTGTTCCACTGATTAATTGTTCTAACTGTCAAGAAATTTCTCCTTAGTTCTAAGTTGCTTCTCTCCTTGATTAGTTTCTTGTTCTCAGGTGCTTTGGAGAATAGCTTGACTCCCTCCTCTTTGTGGCAGCCCCTGAGATATTGGAACACTGCTATCATATCACTCCTAGTCTTTTTTCTTAATTTTCATATAGCATTCAATTCTCTGCTCAAAAAAAGAATAAAAGTATCTCAAACAGATGGCTAGACATAGCCACTACAGGGTAGCTCGCTCCCTTTCTGGGGAACTGGTTCCACTGGGATTCTGTCTTTGTGATATACATTTGAAAAACTAATAATTAAAAAGCTACTCCCAACCCTCACCCCCACCCAAATGTTCACATATTCATTTCTTGGAACCATCCTTTGATATACAGTGCAGGATTTGTAGTTTAAGCCCTTCTGGAAGATGCTAGTTTGGGGGCAGGGGCCAAGGTTCAACAAATGTATTCATTTTTTGATTAAATTTATCTGCCACTTATCTCGTTTTAAAGCGGCTCTGGGAGACAAGTAGATTTAAATAAACTGCCAGCTTTAGACCCCAAAAGTTCTGTCATCATCTCTTAGTTAGTCTGGCACCATCCGTGACATCCTGTTTGTTCCCCATTTGTAATCGACTAAATACAGCTATTCATTTAAGAATTGAAAAGCAGGCTTGATTTTATGTTAATATCTTAGGCAGAAGAGTCACGGGGCTGTTTTCCCAAGCAGGTTTAAAAAAACAAAATAAAAATGGAGAGGCAGAGGAAAGGAAGGGACTAAACAATCTTAATCATTTTTCTCAAAGACCGAGAAGACAGACGTCCTGTTTATTTCAGGCAGCAGCATGACTTTCAAAAGATGCTAGAAACAGAAGAGCTGTTTCATTCTTACTAATCATGCAGTTATGTGGCTGGCGTGTTATTATTAGAGGAACTAATCAGCTGATATGTAAAGTATACCTCTCCTGCACACAAATTATATTTGCATCTGCCTAATGCTTGAACAGCTTCAATAAATATAAATAATAAATATACTCTGGAAGGAATAATCATTTTCCAGATCATGGAATAAATATCCTGACGCCTTGGCAATGATAATTAGCCACATTGCCAACAGATGGTGGTAATTATTGAAAAGAAACTCTACTAACTCTACGTGTTTAAAAAGAAAAAGGCAATTAACTTTCTGAAAGTAAGTAGCTAGCGTTCCGGAGAATGCACTAACTTTCCATTTGCAAAGAATCTTTTTCAATATGCAGCTAAGCATTGCAAGCTGACTTTCACTTCACACTTGCATAAAATACTGAAAACAGTTTTACAGCTTCGTTCAACCAACACTTGGGTTTCCACAAATTTAAAGGAACTTGTGCATAATTCTGTCTTCACCGCTTCTCAAATAAATGGAACATGCCCCATGTATATTCCAAGTTTGTTTAATATCTGAAGGGCTGCTATGGGCTGCTATCTGGAATGCAACATCTATTACAGGTAGTCCTCAACTTAGAGCCATTTGATTAGCCACTGTTTGAAGTTACTACACCACTGAAAAAAGTTAATTATGACCAATCCTCACACTTATGACTGTCGCAGCATCACTGTGGTCGTGTGATCAAAATTTGGGCGACTGGCAGCCGGCATGTACAGGTAATCCTCAATTTACAACGGTCCCTTTAGTGACCATTCAGAGTTACAACAGCACTGAGAAAAATGACTTATGACTGTTTTTCACACTTACGACCGTTGCAACATCCCCATGATCATATGATCAAAACTCAGATACTTGGCAACTGGTTCGTATTAATGACCGTTGCCATGTCCCAAGGTCATGTGATCACCTTTTGCGACCTTCTGATGAGCAAAGTCAATGGGGAAGCCGGATTCACTTAAGAATCGGGTTAGTAACTTATCAACAGCAGTGATTCACTTAACAATTGAAGCAAGAAAGGTCGTAAAATGGGGCAAAACTCCCTTTTAAAATGTCTCACTTAACAACAGAAATTTTGGGCTCAGTTGTGGTTGTAAGTTGAGGACTACCTCTATTTTAAATAACGCAATCAAGGTTTGAAGAAAGAAGCCTCTAAGTAGCAGGACAGTTCATCTATCATTTCAGAGAATTACTATCTTTACTAAAACTTTCTTCACTACCCTGATCTCTTTGAAATGTTCTCAACCATCCTGTAAGGTAGGAAATATTTAACATTAACGCAGACAGGTCAAAACCAACTTCCTCCCAAATCCAGCCATTTGACTTTGTGCACATTTTTGCTTGCATCAGCTGAAGCCTCCAAACAAGCAGTAGATGCAATACAGAAGTAGGCAGACTGGAACTGGAGTTTTATTTACAAAGCGGGATTAAGGTTAAGAACCCGAGTTTACCAAGATCAAAGCAAATGCCCTAGTGTTTGGAAGCTAGTTACGAATCCCAGCTCTACTCTTCAATCAAAATTAACTTTTTTTTTTTTTTTTGCAAAGCCTGCCACAGGCTTTGTAGCACCTCAGCATTTTCCTCAAATAGTTTGGGCTAGATTAGAGGGGAAAGGCAGTAAAGAGCAGAAGCACTGAAACCAAACAGGAATCTTGGTGTTGCCCAATCCTCAAGGCATTTTCTCCAATGCCCGAGAAGAACAAAGCATTTCCCAAAAACATGTCTGCTGATGATAAATGCACCAGGATTCTATTATTGCAGAAGACCAACATTCAGATATTCCTCTCTCTGTGGATAGATTTCAGCTCAACGTTTTTGGCTTCAGTGTTTGGGAAACAACAGGCCTTATTTCCCAGAACTCCCTTTCCTTAGAGAAGCCACCCTGACCAAGGATTCATACCTTCACTGCGTACTCCTTGTTAGTAATGAGGTTAACACAGGCCTGGACTTTTGCATGTGCTCCTTCTCCGAGGACCTCTTCTTGGAGCTGGTAAACATCTGGATGTGGCGGCAGAGAGAGAAGGGCAGGGAGAGAAAGCATATTCCAAAATCAGACTTTCAACAGAGCATTCAGACAGCACGTCCACTGATCTGGGGGAAAACCCACAAAAGGCCGAAAATGCAAAAGTAACCATTCCAGAGTTCACCCACATCTAAGTTCTTCCAGTTTCTAGTTTTGTTTCAACAAATGTAGTTTCACTCAGAGTTTCTAAACAACACCGAACTAATAGGATCAGAGTCAACAAATCCAACCCCTAGCTCCATGCAAAAATCCTGCAATGAAACCTCTTCCACCGATTATTCTCCAGTCTCTGTTTAAAAGTAAATGGTTCTACTCTGAAATTACTTTAATTATGAGGGGAAGCTTTATTCTTACACTTAACCAAAATTACCTCATCCCCATAACTTAACCCACGATTCTGTCTTCTACCTTCTGCACCTCTGTTTCTCCTTTCAAAGTGTGCTACCACCTAGTTCCTTGATCTTCTTTTTTTAAGGCCTAATATTCTTGATTCCTTCCATATCTTGTCTTAGGATGTATGTCTCGCTCATCCAGGTTGCCCATTTAGGAACCCGCTTCAGGTTTATCACTGGAAACAATTCTCCAGATGGGCTCTGACTGTATAAACAATGATGGTACAAGCCAACCCCATCCACTCATTCTTCCTGTGAGCAAGCAAGCTATAGACATCTCTGTCTATGGCTTACACAGCATGTTGTATGAGTGTGTTTTGGTGCAAAATGGAGAAACAGTGTAAACTGAAGATAACCACACCTAATAAAGATACCTCATACTAATTCTTCTCATATCACTTTCTAGTTTATGAGTTGAAGGCAGTAATGTCTATTTTAGAGATCCTGGCATAGACTAATCTACACATGCTTGGGATACAACTAAGCACCAGTTGCATCTACAACGAAATATGCCAAAGCTAAGAAATATACAAATATAAAAATGACAGTTTACAAGTAGTCTTTGTTTACAGACTTTCGCAGTTACAACCATGATGAAAAACAAAAAAAACTTTATGAACAATCTTCACATTTACGACCTCTGCAGGTCTGTAAGCAAAGGAAAGCTGAATTAAGATCATAAGCACAGTTGTGGTTTCACTTAGTAACCACTCTGCTTAACAACCAAGTTGCTGGTCCCAATGATGGTTGCTAAACAAGGACTCACCATGTTGCGTGTTTGGCGATTCAGAAACCGTGTTATGATGAAGTGAATAGGGTTGAGCAAGGAAGGGTTTTGTGCAAATAGGAAAGTTAGTTGCTGAAGGTAGTAAGATAGGATAGAAATAAAATGTGACAATCAACAGGTTGCTTAGCAAATGACTCAACATCAAGGAAGGAGTAAGACAAAGGAGTGTCATGTCCCTTTACTTATTTAATGCCTTTATGTACAAGTACTTGTGGTGATCTTAAGATGTTATCTAGATTGGGATAGTTTTTATCCCAGTTTTTATAGCTTTTATAGCTCTGGGATAAAAACTGAATAGTTTTTATCCCAGAGCTATAATTGCACTCAACAATGAACTAAAGGGCCACCATCAGTGAGCTGTTGGACAGCATTACTTGGTCTGTTGTTGTCAAGTATTTGCAAGCCATTGGCACATGTGTCATATACCAGTGGAGGCAGAGAGTGTCTCCACCCCTATGTGGAAAGGAGGGGCTTACCCAGAATATAAAACCCCCTCCAACCTTTTCCACCTTGCTCTCTCCATCTCTCTCTCTCTCTCTCATTTCTTGTGTTTGTTCCTCATAAGACTTGATCTCTGTTGTACATAGTTAATATGATTTATCATATGAATAAATACGTTTAAGACATTTATTTATGCATCTGCCTCTGAACCCTTCTATGCTCCTGGGTGTTTCTACGATCCCAATTCCACAGTTGTGTGGATGTTTGGGTGGTTTAGGGGTGGAGAATTGTGGTGGGTTGGGGATTGTTATGTGTGTTGGACCTGGTCTTTGGGCGTTAAGTGAATTTTGTTGTATGGGTATACATGTACAATGACAATAAAGTTATTTATTTATTTGATATTATGTTGTTGTTTGAGAACATTTCCTGAAAATCCCAGAGGTGCTTTTTCAAGAGGCAACTGGACTTTCTGGTTTTTTTTCTTTGAAGATGTTTCACTTCTCATCCAAGAAGCTTCTTCAGCTCACAAGCTTCTTGGATGAGAAGTGAAATGTCTTCAAAGAAAAACCAGAAAGTCCAGTTGCTTTTTGAAAAAGCACCTTTGGGACAACCATGATCTAGATGACTGAGAATCTCCACAGACATTTCCTGAAAATGTTACCCTTACATGATGCAACAAGCAAGGAATGATCTGAAAATCGATGTATCAAAATAGCTGGGTCTAATAGGGCAAACGAAATTGCGATGGCGCAATGGCTAGAGTTCAGTACTGCAGGCTACTTCTGCTGACTGTTGGCTGCCTGCAATTTGGCAGTTCAAATCTCACCAGGCTCAAGATTGACTCAGCCTTCCATCCTTCCGAGGTGGGTAAAATGAGGACTCAAACTGTTGGGGCAATATTCTGACTCTGTAAACTGCTTAAAGAGGGCTGTAAAGCACTGTAAAGCGGTATATAAGTCTAAGTGCTAGTGCTATAAACTCACTGAAAAAAAGAAGAAGAAAGAACTAGCACAAAAGCTGATGAATCTGGGCTCCCTAGTTCACTTTAAGGGAAAGTGAATGAAATTTAAACTATAAACGTTAGTAGAAATATTGTGGGAAGTTTGTAGCCTGTGGCAAGGAAATTTTTTGCCAATTTCTTTTGCCAAACCAAGTGAAAAGGGTCAAATACAGAGTATGGGTCTGTTCACTTTGTCACATGGAAGTAGGGTACGTCAGGAGAAGCACGAAAATAAGATGAAGGTGGCGAGAGTGGGTTGTCATGGGTGTGCACTGAAATACAACTGAGAAAGGGTCAAGGATGAGTAAGTTCCAAATTAACTGGATTGAATACAAAAGGGAGTGACCCACTGGAAAGCACACTGACATCACACAGACGACAAACGAGAACTCAATTGCAAAAACAAATACACAAAGAAAGACTGAATGGGCTGGAAGACAAAAATGGAGGAAATTATGGCTGGATGGATCTAGTACAGGGGTGTCACACTCGATTTCATGGAGGGACGCATCAGGGTTGTGTTTGACCTCAGGGGGCTGGGGTGGGCTTGGCCAGCTCAACATCACTTGTGTCAGGGGCATCTGTGGTGGCCTGAGCGCTCTGCCAGCGAAAACAGGCTCGCAAGGTCCGTTTTTGGCTACAACAACCTCCTGCAACCCTCAGCCAGCAAAAACGGAGCTTGGGAGGGCCGTGGGCTGAGGGTTGCAGGAGGCTGTCGCAGCCGAAAATGGAGCTCGTGAGCCCTTTTTCGCTGGCAGAGCGCTCGGGCTGTTCTTTTACTGTTTCCAGGGCAGCCCTGTGAGCCAGATCTAAGCACGCTGTGGGGCGGGGCGGACCCGTGGGCCTTGAGTTTGACACTCTTGTTCTAGTAGATGATCTTGGGTTAGCCTAATTTTTACTTACGTTTCCTTTTCTAAATTCCCTGCCTTTAATTTCTTTACTATTACTTCTTCTTTTTTGTACTTTGCATTATCTTGTTTACTCCAAAAGGGAACAGTGTGATGGGTATTTATATAACCAGATATGAAAATCAGAAGCACTATCTGGTCTGATGTATGAACAAGTCCAGTAAAAATGAGAGAAGATCCATAAGGATTTTCCCAGTTAGCTTACTGAAAGCAGGTTAACAAGTTCTTGTTACTGTTCTTTTCAGTTCTTTGGGTTGAATTTTAAATTAACCCAGTTTTTTTTCTGGCCCATAAACAAATATAATTATTTTGCCAGTTGTCAGTTCCTCCTTTTAGTTTCTTTTTGGATTCTTCAGAACACTGCCTGTGTGCTTTAATTTTTGAACCATTTTGGAAATTAGTATATAAATACTCTTATGAACTTCCTCTTCTACTACAGGAATGAAGACAATACCCTTGTGGGTCTATGAGCCGATATTGAAGCTTAAAATAAAATATTTTTACAAGAAGAGGTTTAGAGCCATCTGACTTTTTACCTTTCCTGGAAACTTAACAATGTGGACTAGTGCCTTGGCTATGTTCATCTCACCTTCAAACCTCCCTGAAAAACTGTCCGTAGCTCTGCAGCGTTTTTTCTTCTTGTTTCTTTTCTTGGCATTGGGGATGTCGATGGGCTGACTCGAAGGCATATCTGTCAAGAAATATTTTGGTTTAAAAGAAAGAAAAAAAGAAAGAAGCAAATATAATAAAGATAACATTCGAACCTAGAAGCAATTAACACGCCACAATTACAGGCAAGCCTGATCTTGAAGACAAGTTTACATTTTGCCCATAAACTAGGACATGGGGAGGGGCTTCTTTCTCAGGCTGGCATTTCTCACAGTTGCAGAAAGGAAAAATGCGGCCTTAGCATCATTTGTAAAGGTCTTAATTCAACCGCATGTCCAAAGCTTATAGATGTCAAGTTTCATCAGCATTCACCACTGAGCCAAAGGGGAGTCCATCTGAATCAGATTAGATGGCCATATGATCCAACATGCCGATTCCCAATATAGGTCGTCCTTGACTTGCAACCACAATTGAACCCCAAATTTATGTTGCAGAGAGGCTGTTGTTAAATGGGTTTTGCCACCATTTTACACTCTTTCTTGCCACAGATGTTAAGTGAATCACTGCAGGTGTTTTAAGTTAATAATACATCCGTTAAGTGAATCTGACTTCCTTGTTGACTTTGCTTCTCAGAAGGTCACAAAAGGGGATCACATGACCCCCTTGTGGGGGTCATGTGACTGCAAATGTCATAAATATGAGCCAATTGCCAAGCACCTGAATTTTGATCAAACTATTGTAAGTCAAGGATTATCTGTAGCCAGATTTCAACCAGAGGTGGGTTTCAGCAGGTTCTGACCAGTTCTGGAGAACCAGTAGCGGAAATTTTGAGTAGTTCAGAGAACTGGTAAATACCACCTCTGACTGGCCCCGCTTCCATCTATTCACTGCCTCCCGAGTTCCAGCTGATCGGGAGGAAATGGGGATTTTGCAGTAACCTTCCCCTAGAGTGGGGAGGGAATGGAGATTTTACTGTATCCTTCCCCTGCCACGCCCACCAAGCCACGCCACGCCCACAGAACTAGTAGTAAAAAATTTTTAATCCCACCACTGATTTCAATCCATTTCCCTGGGGCGGCTCAGAAGCA
The DNA here is from genome assembly GCF_029215685.1 of Pituophis catenifer annectens. Classification (NCBI taxonomy): domain Eukaryota; kingdom Metazoa; phylum Chordata; class Lepidosauria; order Squamata; family Colubridae; genus Pituophis; species Pituophis catenifer. The sequence continues at coordinate 335,819,564 of NW_027256881.1, forward strand.
ACTTGCTAACTGCGAAAATACACAATGCTCCAATTTCTCCTTAATGGATTACAGAAGATTCACTTTGGAATGCAAAAACAGGAAGGAGACCCCAGTTCTGGGGGGGGGGGGGGAAGGGGGGGAGAGGCATAGATTTTTGGGAATTTATGTTTGTATTTTATTCACCGCCCAGACTTTGGGTGGCTCTATGAATTTGATAAATGCATAAATTCATTCCTAACAAGCCTTCATCCTAGGCCTGCCCATTATATGGCCCCCCAGGCCACCTCTGGCCCTTTGGCTGCCCCTATCCAGCTTGTGTGGGTTGCTTTTATTTTAAAGGCAACTGCTTTTTTAAATTTTCAATTTACTTATGTTTGCGCCTGCATGCCTACGCACCTCCACAGCCCTACCAGTTCAGCCCTGCCCAACTGGGTCCCAGTTTCTCACGTGGTCCCCTAGGAAAATTAACTGCCCACTCCTGCTTCACCCTGTCCCACCCACTGCTTTCTCAAAGGTAAAAATGGAGGCTCACCGGGCCGAGAGGAACATTCAAAATTGAAGACAGATTCCAGGTGGGTGGACTGAGAGAATTCCAGGTCGAAAGGATTCTGGCCCTGATGAGATGGAAAGAAAAGAAAAAGAAGAAGGTGATTTAAAAAAAAAATCAGATGAAATAGTGTTAGAAAAAGCAGCCAATCTTCCTACAGGATTTTCTTTCTAAAACCAGTTGGATCAGAAGCAGTTGCTGGAAAGAGGCGAGCGCAGCTGCTGTCGGTCCCAGTTATGATTTTTCAAAGCCGTCAAGGATGCTCTCTTGACAATTCTGGCTTACTGAACTTGACACTAAACAGTCGCCTGTTATGAATATCTAATAAAGACCTGCAGCAGATCCTTGTGTACTTAAAGACATTCTACCCCACTAAAATATATATGGTATATATATATATTTCTTCTAACAAGCATGCATAGGCCAGGCTGCTATCATGCATATTTAAATCATTTCATTGTAAAAGGAAGAGAATACTTTCATTATTTCTGTAAATCGTTTTGCATATTTTTTTTTATGAACTCAATGTCCCCTAGTGAAGTGGGATTCTACAAAGGGAGGGGGAGAGAGAGCCTGTTCCATGGTGGGACCCCATTTACAGAAGGCCCAAGCCAGGGAGGCTCAATCGATAAACCAGTAAGCATCAGTTCGGTGCCAAGTGAAGACTTTTCTATTTTCCCAGGCTTTTTAATTGGATTTCAATAGTATTTTAATCAATTTTTCTATGACTGATGTGCTGCCGATTAGTTTACACAGATAGACCTCGATTTACGACCACAATGGACTGCAAAATTTCCATTGCTAAGCAAGGCACTGTTAACCTGCGCAAGCTGCACTGGCTCCCGGTGGTCTTCTGGGTGCGCTTCAAGGTGTTGGTCATCACCTTTAAAGCGCTCCATGGCATAGGGCCTAGCTATCTTCGAGACCGCCTGCTGCTACCGACGACCTCCCATCGACCCGTGCGCTCCCACAGAGAGAGCCTCCTCGGGGTGCCATCAGCCAAACAGTGCAGGCTGGTGACCCCCAGGGGGAGGGCCTTCTCTGTGGGGGCACCTACCCTCTGGAATCAGTTGCCCCAGAGATAAGGAGAATCCAAGACCTCAGTGCCTTCTGCTGTGCCCTTAAAACCCATTTTTTCCAGCAAGTCGGGCTGGCTTAAGAATAAATTTTTTAAATGTTTTAATTGGTAGTGATTTTTAATTTGCTGGGCCAAATTTATATATATTTTAATTGTTTTTTAATATTTGTATTGCATGTTTTTAATTCTGGCTGTACACCGCCCTGAGTCCTCAGGGAGAAGGGCGGTATAGAAATTGGAAAATAAATAAATAAATAAATAAATAAATAAAACCTGAGTTGTATCCCATTTTACAACCACAGCTGTTAAGCAAATCACTGCAATGGTTAAATGAGTCAGGAGGTCATTATGTGAATCTGACTTCCCCCATTTGACTTTGCTTGTCGGAAGCTGTCTGGGAAGGTTACAAATGATGATCGCATGATCCAGAGAACAGTGCAAATGTCATATATACAGGCCAGTTGCCAAGTGCTCGAATTTTGATCATGTGACCATGATTAACGACTGCTACAGCCGTTAACTCTGAAAAATGGTCATAAGCCACTTTTTTCAGTGCCGTTGTAACCGTCTAATGGTGACTAAGCAAACGGTTGTAAGTCGAGGACTACCTCTATAGTGTTTTTACTTCACATTTTTTATTTTACAATACCTACTTTTATTCAGATTATATTTTTAATGAATTTAATCACAAACGATCGACAGAGTTTGAGTTACTGGGCAAGTTTAAAAGCTTGAATTAAGTAAGAAATAATATTATAAAAGGGACATTCCTGCAGATTGGATCTGCAGAGCTGAAATATGCTAGTTGTTCTTTCTTAGATTGGAACCTAGTCATACAAACTAGGTTCAAACGTGTCAAAGAAAGAAAGAAATATAACGAGAAAGGGCCATTCCCAAAAGAAGGTCACTAAGAAGGCAAAGTTATGAGACAGAATAAGCCAAAAGCTTGTCTAACAAGCTGGAACACCCTCCTGCCAGCTTCCCAGAGCCATCTCAAAATGAACACACAGAGGTTTATTTAGAATAGATAAGCTTCAAGGAAATCTCCCAGGTGCTTCCAAGGCCACTATCAAACATCAGGTGGTTCATTTGGGGAAAAGGCAGTTGGTGTTTGCTACACCCAAAACTCAACCTTTCCCAACTTGGCACTTTTCAGGTGTGCTGTGATTGTAATCATTGGAATTCTGACGGAGAATTCTGGAGAACCCCAGAAGAGGGAAGGGAGCCCCACCTGCACATTTCAGAGAAGCAGATGTTAAGAGTCTCTCTCCAGCTTGTTTTCTTTACATATTTATATTTATTTATTAATATATCAAATTTATATGGCTGCCCATCACAGAAAAAGTGACTCTGGGTGGCATAAAAACAATGAACATATGAGAAGCTATTACTAGAATGGGTGAAAAAAATCCACGGCATAAAAGAAGAGTTATAAATATTAACCATCTTCTACAGGTAATCCTCAACCTTCGACCACGATTGAGCCCAACATTTCTGTTGCTAAGTGAGACTTTTGTTAAGTGAGTTTTAATGACCTTTCTCGCCACAGTTGTTAAGGTCTCAAAAGGGGGGATCGCATGATTTTGGGATGCTGCATCCGTGATAAAGGTGAATCAGTTGCCAAGCATCCAAATTCTGATCATGTGACCATGGGGATGCTGCAAGGGTCATTAAGTGTAAAAAACAGTCATAAGGCACCTTTTTTAATGCCTTTGAATGGTCACTAAACAAAATGTTGTAAGTCGGAGCCACCTCAAGATCTTACTGGTCCCCCCGAGATCCCCAAGCTTGTTGACATAGCCAAGTCTTGAGGAACTTGAGGAATACTAACATTAATTTATTCAACTGGTAGATTTGCATCCTTCCATACCTGACCACGCCTGGTCATCTCTAGTGGAGTGTTTTCCAACCTTGACTACTTGAAAATGTGTGGACTTCAGCTCCCAGAATTCTCCAGGCAGTAGGCTGGCTGGGGAATTCTGGGAGCTCAAGTCCACACATCTTCACGTTTAAGTTTGAAAAATTGCCTTAACTCCTTTGGAACACTAGTTATCATTTCCGAGAGCAACAATGAAAAAAATCAGTCTTACTTAGCTATTTTTTTACTATATGTAAGGATTTTTATTTCATATAGCTTAACCCTTGATCAACATTTCCAGAAGGAAAAAGAGCTAGTAATTATTATTACTTTTGTGAGAAAATAATCAACTATAAAAATGTGACCGTGCAAGAAACCCTAAAACTTTCAGAGGGTAGTATTTTATTGAATTACATAGCTAGTGTGGAATTTGACAACTAGACAATTTAAACTGATTCTCCCAGCCCTTATTATAACTAACAAGCTGATATTGCAATATTGGGAAGATAAATGTATGAATAAATTCATTCATTTAATGGATTGAAGAGCTGATGACACTTGCTATAAGTGGATTGCTTACAGATGTTGATTTTGTATGGATAAATATGAGGAAATATGGGACTTATTTATAAGCACGATAGTCATATAGTGCATTAAAATACACACTTAAATGTTTGTATTAGGTAATTGTATATAGAATTGTAACTATTTACTGTTGCAACAACATTTTTCTCTGTATCTTGTTTTTGTTGTATTTTTTCAACATAGTTTTAAGCAGTTGTATATTTTTGACAATGTATATATTTTGGTGTTTTGTTCTTTTTGCTTGTTAATATTTTAAAAACAAAAAATAAATATACAGGTATTCCTCGACTTACAACTACAACTGAGCCCAAAATTTATGTTGAGACATTTGTTAAGTGGATTTTGCCCCAAGTTACAACCATTCTTGCTACAGTTGTTAAGTGAATCACTGCAGTTGTTAAATTAGTAACACGGTTGTTAAATGAATCTGCCTTCCCCATTGATTTTACTTATCAGAAGGTCATAAAAGGTGATTACATGACCCCAGGACACTGCACCCGCCATAAATATGAACCAATTGCAAGCATCTAAATTTTGATGACCTGACCATGGGGATGTTGCAACAGTGTGACAAATGGTTGTAAATAACTTTTTTCAGCATTGTTCTAACTTCGAATCAGAGGTGGGTTTCAGCTGGTTCTGATCAGTTTTGGAGAACTGGTAGCAGAAATTTTGAGTAGTTTGGAGAACCGGTAGTAAAAATTCTGATTGGCCCTGCCCCCATCTATTCTCTGCCTCCCAAGTCCCAGCTGATTGGGAGGAAATGGGGATTTTGCAGTAACCTTCCCCTGGATTGGGGAGGAAATGGAGATTTTACAGTATCCTTCCCCTGCCACGTCCACCAAGCCACAACCACCAAGCCAAGCCATGCCCACAAAGCCAGACCCACAGAACCGGTAGTAAAAAAATTTGAAACCCACCACTGCTTCGAATGGTCACTAAACAAACAGTTGTAAGTCAAGGACTACGTGTATTAAAAAAAAGAATTGTACTCCAGTCATATATAAACACAAGCAAACATCTCATTAATTGTGTCAATAAAAGGGACTCCCTTTTATTCTGAAAATCATCCTCTTCATTACAGCCTCTAATACAGGTAAGAGAACTTGCCAAGTTTTAAGAGCTTTCATATATTGTTGCCCAATGTCCAACAAAACTGAAAAAGGATACACTAACCTTATCCCAGTCTAATTTCACTACTGATTGAAAAATCTATATTAAAAGTGGTGGAAGTGCGTAAGAACAAGTATGGGCACTGCCAGTTCAGTAAGACTTCCTGTCAATAAATAAACGTATTAACTCACAACCTACACCCAAACATTCTTACAAAATCTGCTGAGGTGAGGCAGAACTGCGCAGAAAAATAAATAAATAAAAACTCTGAACTTCACTAATAGGTTTGTGGATGAGGATACCAGCCCAGACTTAGTAGTATCAGATAGTCAGACGTACTTGGGAATTATTGCTTCACTATCTGGAAATTTCATATTGCTTTCACAGCATAGCACAACACCACACATACACATACACACACACACACACACACACACTTGCATGAGCACCACTAAGCCAGGAAAAAAGCTGACCAGAACAGTCCACAAATCCCATAATGCTTTGCTTGGAGATTAAAATAATTATTGCTGAAGATAAAATAGAAACCAAGACGAGTACCAGGAAGGGAACTGTTAAAAAAGCCTGGGTGTAAAATATAAAATATATTTTAAAATATAAAATTAGAAAAAAAAACTCTCTGCCATGTCTTATGGGAGAGGCAGAATACAATCTTAACGGGAGAAAGCGGAAGCAAGATTCAGAAGTGAATAAGGCAAACAAAGCTTTGGGTTAGGGGGTGTGATATGGTGTATATTGTGTTCTTGGGTAATTCCCATGCAAAATTGCATGCCACAACTGCAGTCCTGGATTGATACGCTTCTTACCGCTTTTTAATTCAGTTTGCACAACTGTTCTAAAAGCAGGGGCGTCCAACCTTAGCAACTTTAAGACCTGTGGACTTCAAGTCCCAGAATTCCCCAGTCAGCATGGGGAATTAAGACCTGTGGACTTCAAGTCCTGGGCTGGCTGGCTGGCTGGGGAATTCTGGGACTTGAAGTCGACAGGTCTTAAAGCTGTTAAGGTTGGTCACTTCAAGTGTTAATCTCTTCAGCCATCAAACTGCAATTGTGAGGCTTTGCTAAACCTCCTGATGCAGCCTTAAGACACCACTTGGGACTGACTAACTTTAAAAAAAAATATATTTTTAACAAAAGGCCCAAACAAGGTTTCTCCTATTTCGAGATTTGCTGATCTCTGGGAGTCCCACGGGTCCAGAAAATATTTCTGGGTGGGTTTTTTCCCCTCCTCCTTTCCTGACATCCACTTTCTTTCTACTGTAGGAAAAGCTAGGCCCAACATTGCAGAACGCAAAGGGTGCTTACATAACACACTGGCTCCACCCATCCACCCACCCCTTTCCAGGGCCTCGCTGGCATCCAAACCACAAGGTACAACAGAAGTTACATCAACACAAGCAGCTTTAAAAAAAAAAGTGTGGACACCCACAGGGTGGCAAACAGCAGCATCAGGACGCACACAAGCGTAAGCACATCCATTCAGGTCCTTCCAGCCCCCCACCGCCTCCCAGTCTTTTCTTTCCAGCTGCTCTCCACCACAACGCACTCACAAACTTTACAACCACACCGCCGTTTGGTCCCACGCCAGGAAGCTGTGCTATTTAAACAAAAACAGAAAACGACTGCACCCGACAGGAATTTTGCAGCAAAATTCCCCCACCCCTGAAAACACACAGACGCACACATCCACCACAGCCAATGCCCCAAAGTATCTACCTTGATTGGCTCTTTTTTAATAAAAAAAAATCAACACAACAGTGCTAAATTAAGGTTAGGCAGTAAAAACAGGTTGGTAATACCCACAAGGCAACTGCAGCAATTATAAGCCTGATGGAAAAACACCAGCAAGAAATTCAAGTTAGTGCCCAAAATGTTCAGTGCAGCCAATCCAAACCAAATTCCGTGATCAAACTCAGAAACCAGAGTGAAGGGGATGGGTATTACATAATGCAGATTTAATTTGCAAAAAGGACATCAAGAGAACAAGCCCAATTCAGCAAAGACTTTGGAGAGAGGAAGAAAAATGCAAACTGCCTGTTCATGAATACCCTCTAATCTGCAAGGGGGGGAAAAAAAACAGATTTGGTTCTTCCAGAATCTAGATTCCAATTCTCAATTTTATTGTGGAGTAATGGGGGGGGTGTCTGAAAATTGTGCATCATTGTACTTTTCCCCCTAGGAATTTCAGACATGACAGCTAACTCTGCAACTCCTGCCCCTTTTTATTCTTGTTAGGTAGGCTAAAATTGGTTGAAAGCTTAAAATAATGCAAAGGGTTTGAACCTGGATCTCCTCAATGTGAAATGACGTATTAACACAACATTATTTCCTTTAACAGGAGTATTAGTGTCCTACATCATCTACTTATTTATTTGCTGAAAGGCCATAGACCAAAAGAGGGGGAAATGTATTTGAATTCAGTTTTGGAGTATGTTACTTTCTCAATACTTCTAGCTAGTGCTTTTGATTTTGACTAAGAGCAAGGATTGCAAATTCTCATTCAACCATATTTCCAAGTCTTCAGCTTTATTTAAGTCCTGGCTACTGGTTGAATAAGCCACAGCGGCTGAATTTTACTACATAATAAGCTACGTCCCAACAAACTTAGTTCACTTAGAGCAGAAGGGAACTTGTTCTCTGTCTCTCAAATCTCTCTGTAGACTACCTCACAAGGTAGTTGTGAGAGTAAAAGGCAGTCTTCATGGAAGAAAATTCACAAGCCCTCCCTAAGCAAGGGAGTTTGAACCCTAACTACCGGTAGCAGGAGTTTAAGCTAGATTGCCTAGGCTAGTCTTGAAACTTAATGCCAGAGCATAATTACTTGATTACTTAATAAGTACCAACAAAATCTAAAATGGCCTATTCAATGAAACCTTAATCTAAAACAGGGTTCACCCATTTTAGCAACTTTAACACGCATGGACTTCAACTCCCAGAATTCCCTGGCCAGAATTCTGGGAGTTGAAGTCCATGCATCTTAAAGTGGTCAAGGTTGGGAAATTCTTGTCTAAGAGGAAGCAAGTATCCACAAAACCAGCACTAGTAATTTACACTGCAAACATCATTTGTAGAACCTGGGATGAAGGTGACTTATCCTATTGTCATGTCACAATTACCAAATAGAACTAAATATCTCTATATCCTCCATCTAGTTATAGTAGTAAACCAGTATATGTATATATTGCATAATATATACAGTAAACCAGGATGGTCTTTTACTACATGCCTACAATAACATTACTTGGACTCTAGGAAGATTTATGCAATTTTCAAAGGCTACCCCCATGCTTGATTCTTGACAGTCATCGGTTGTTCAGAAGTGCCTCATCAGGACTAGCAACTTGACTTTGAACTCATGAAAAGAAAATCAGGTGGGAGCTATTTTAACCCGTGTGCCAGCTTCCAAACTAATGTCCCCAGTAGAATAGAATAAAATTCTTTATTGGCCAAGTGTGATTGGACACACAAGGAATTTGTCTCCGGTGCATAAGCTCAGTGTTTATCACAAGCAACAAGTGATAAAATCATGATCATAATCATAAAATACAATCATCATAAATTGTAAGATACAACACTCAGCGATACAAAGAGAAAAAGCATTCCAAGTACAATTATGCACTTTCTGAGCTCAGCCTGTGTGTGATGAAGACAAGCAATTGCCCAGCTTTCAAGAAAGACAAACCCAACTTCAGCCACAGAAGCTTCTATTAAAAAGTAGGGACCGGCCCAACCACCCTACCTCAGTGCTCAACAGGGCCAGCCCTCACATGCTGCCAACATCCCATAATTAGGAGCAGCCAGCAAAGGATGAACATGGACTGACAGGAAAGAGGAGAAATCCTCAAAGGCTGAACCCCGTGCTTTGAGCAGAGTGCTGACTGGCATCCCTGCGGGGTGGAATTCATAAGCAGGACAGGTTTTTGAACTGGCTGGGAGGCTCTCTCAGGCTCAGTTGCTCCACCTGCACAATGGGAACAAAGCAGCTAGCTGGAAGAGACAGGTGGGCGAGCCCACAATTGCACTGTTGCAATCTCTATTCTTCAAAAAGGCCACCAAGCACAAACCATGCACATCACACCTATAAATCACCTTGAATTTCTACCTGACAGTATAGGAGCACAGAATACAAGTTTTCCATCACTTTGCTGATTTATTTTGCCAGATTTCGTATCCCCCAAGAAGGGGCCTTCAATCTGAATTCTTCAAACCCTACTGATGTTTTTTTTTTTTTTCAGCTACCCACACAGCTTTGGTACATCCCCAAATCTTCAGGCATGTTCGGACCTGTCAGCAATAGCTTTCTTTACATCACTCAAAAGAACTAGAAGCTTATCTTTACATTTGGGGGGGCAAACAGAGAATTCCAATCCACAGTTACTCCAATGAGGGGGAAAAAAGAGGTAAGGGATTCTTTGTAAAACGAATAAGAGAAGTTTGAACAATTGCAAACTATCATTGTTGTTTTAAAAAAGCAGGTGAGTTTGCTGTCCTTGCAAACATGAGCGTCTCTGCAAAATCAGAGGTTGCAATAGGCACATTAGGGCTAGAACAGCAGATCACAACCTAGGTACTACACTTACGTCAAGCTTCTTCAAAAGCAAGACAAGACAAAACAAGGATATATCCTCTTTAAAATCCAAGCCAGTTTTTTTTTCTTGTGGAGCCCAGAAAAGGCACAGTGAAACCCATTGCTATAGAAAAGTATAGATTAAATTGATTTGTAGCCAAAATTATAATCTCTAAACACACATCATGTTGAGAGAACATACTGAACACAGTAGCTGTGTTCACACAACAAACTAAGCCACAATTAACTACTAACTGCACATGGCTAAATTCACATTAATTTATTAACACACACATCAGGGTTTGCAAACGTCATGTGTTGGTAATTGCTAATAAGCAAACCACACTATATCTTAGTTCAATGTTTGAATCCAATCTGTGAGAGCAATGTCCTAAACATACTTTTTTCTTCTATTTAACAGACACAAGCCTTTATTTTGCTTTCAAATCTTCAATTTGCTTTCTCAACACTGTTTTACTCTACCTTTCTCTATTCCTGCCCTTCCCCACAAACTTATTTCTTATTCAAATAAAATATTAACTACTTGGAAGTCAGGACTGAGTTTATCAAGTAACAGCTTTTGATACAGCAAATTAAACTTCGCTTTGGAAACCATGATTACTAGCACAGAACTAGTCTTATACATGGTTAAGCAAACTACCATGTTTCCCCGAAAATAAGACCCTGTCTTATATTTTTTTGAACCCTGAAATATGTATTTGGCCTTATTGCCATGCACTCAAAAGCCCAGGGGATGTCTTATTTTGGGGGAAACAGTGTAGAAATTAGTCTAACGTAAACAATGCCATTCTAAATTGAAACACTCATTGATATATGCCAAACCTCATCACAGGAAATTCTGAACATCAGTATCTAAGATGGAGTTGGAAGATTACAATTTGTGTTTCTGAACATTAGCATCTTGAAAATGTGTGGATTTCAACTCCTAGAATTTCCCTGCCAGCATGGGAGTGGAGGTCCACGTCTTCAAGCTGCCAACATTGAGAAATAGTGGGATAGACACTGCTAGGAAAATAATATACTGTACCACTTTTGGCACCAGGTATTGGCAAGAACAAGAATAGGTAAGGAGGTAAATGGTGGTATAGTAGGGACTTAACGGTTCATATCCATGATCTGATTTTACAACTAACACATAAACACCGAGACTACAGGTACTCCTTGACTTACAACAGTTCATTTAATGATTTTTCAAAGTTACAACAGCACTGAAAAAAGTGATTTATGACCATTTTCACACTTATGACCTTTGCAGCATCCCCATGATCAAAATTCAGATGCTTGGCAATTGGTTCCTATTTACAACGGTTGCAGTGTTCCAGGGTCATGTGATCAACTTTTGTGGCCTTCTGACAAGCAAAGTCAATGGGGAAGCCAGATTCACTCAACAATTGTGTTACCAACTTACCAACTGCAATGATTCACTTAACTGTAGCAAGAAAGGTTATAAAATGGGGCAAAATTCACTTAACAAATGTCTCAAGCGTAGCAATATAAATTTTGGCCTCAATTGTGGTCGTAAGTCAAGGACTACCTATATTTGGGAATCCTGACTATTTCTTCCCCAGGAATTTAAGCGCCATATTCCACAATTCAGTACTACTTCAAATGTAAAGTGACAGAAACCAACTCCTTTGTACACAACCAAGAAACCTTGAGCACCAACAACATTGAATACTGGGAAGGTGTCCATTAAATATATTTTATAAAAAACTACAAAAGTCTCAACGGAAACAGAGCCTATTCAGCAGTCACAAAATATGCTAGAACAGGACAGAGGGGAACATCAAGAAAATTGGAAAATGGACCACTTGCAACATTTTGTGCCAAAGACTGCAGAAACACCTGTAAACTTCTACCTGTTGTAAATATTTTAGGAAATATTATGTATTCCCAAGGGAGAGCTGCCTCACTTCTTCAGAGATTAACTCTTTGTTATGACTGACTTGCCAGCACAATCAACAAAAGTTTAGTTTCTTTCCCACTTCCTCTTTTTATTGACAACAGCCAGACATTCTCCCTGCAATTCACAACCCACTGCCATTTGCTAGACAGAAGGCTAAACCCCACCGGCTCATTTTTTACAACCAAAAAAGCAAAGCAGCAAAGATTTAAAACATGAAGAAATCCATCTGATCTTATATCGTTTTTAAAAATGAAATAGTCATACTGTACCTTAAAAGAACGATGGAAGCCTTTAAGCTCGGTTTTCTTCTGCACCATCTTGAGATCTTAAAAATGCAAGAATATTCCAAATACGAGAATGGGAGAAAAATAGTAAAAGAAACAAGGAAGGGAGGAGAGAGAGAGAAAAATTTGGATGAAGCTAGTCCGGATTGGTTGAAAAAGACCCTGGAAGAGAGAAGGAGGGAGGGGGGAAAAAAAACAGGCAAATGTCAGGATTCATAGAACAATTTTTGGCTGGATTAAACAGCTGGTAAAAAGACTGATCAGATTTAACCAAAACATGACAATGAAACATATAAAGTCTATAAACAAAGGACAAAGAAGAGCTAGAAAGAGACTCAGAAAAAGGCACCCCTCCTTTCAAGAAAGTGAATTCTGCCCTCCCCCCAATACACACACACACACACACACACACACAGTCTCAACCCAGCTCTTTCTTAGGGGTGGTGAATTACAATGGCAGCTACATAAATGTTTCCCAATCCGAAGCAACACTTTAAAAGAACCATTTTTTTAAAAAATGATCCTTGCATCCTTTAAGGGGGCCACATACTGAAAAATTATTCTTCAAAACCTAACAGGAGGCATCCAAATCCCCCCCCCCAAAAAAAACATGTTTCCTCTGATCTGTTGGGAGTCAGGGACCTTTTTATTTTTTTTTACACAGGGGGTGTGAGTAGACTGCAGCACGTTTGTATTCCTTTGTGTAGCAATGCACCCAATGGGAGATTTTTTATTTTTTTTTATTTTTTGGTTCCTTTAGCAGATCTGCAGCGTTATGTATTATTCCAAGAGCAAATTTAGACCTCAGGGGCTGGGAGAGAGAGAGAGAGAGGGACATCCTAAAAAGAAGGGGGCGTGTACAATATACACACCTCTTTTTTTATTTACAAAATGACCTACAGAAAAGACATCCATCGATTTTGCAAAATAATGACTTAAAAAAAAAAACATATCCCAAAGACTATATATAGGACCACATAGGGACACATATGTAGCATATTCTGGAAAGGGAAAAATCTGGAAATTTTCAGGGGAGGGGAGGGATAGTTGCAAATCTAGAAAAACCAAGTCACTTGCTCCAAAAAAACCCCTCTTTTTTTCCTGTATCAGCAATAGGTCGATCTCTGAACGGTAGACCCATAACCCCTTATTTCCAATGGGAGTGGGTTTTTTTTTTTTTTTGCAATACTGCATTTCCTTTTAAATCCAAGTATTTCCCCCCCCACCTCCTCCGCGCATATATCCTAAATAGAAGGGGGCGTGATCACTCTCATTTTCTATTATATACACTTAAGGGAGGGGGGGAATACCCGGCATGATACCGAGAGCTAAAGGGGAAGGGGGGGACACTTAAACTCCCCCAAATCTCAAGAAAACCGATTCCTCTCTATGAATTTCGTCTATAAGGATAGGAGATAGAAAGGGAGCCGAGTGCTACTCCAGAGCCCGTCCATTGCAAAGACCTTCATTATACCGCCAGGAAATGATGGGGAGAGAGAGAGAGAGAGAGGGAGGGGGGGAACATCCTCGGTGCTAAATAATCGAGGGGGGGCACTAAACTGTTTTCCCCCCCCAAACCGTTCCACACTTGCAAGCCCGTTTGCAAAAAAAAAAAAAAAACTCAAACGCGCACCGACAAACCCTTTTAATTTCTTTGCAACGCTACGAAATTTGCAACCGCATAAAAGGAGGATGGGGTGGTGGGAGAGAAAGAGTTGCGAGAGCGATAGGTCGAGTTTTGTTTTTGGAGTAGGAGCGGGGGGGGGGACACACAACCATTCTCGCCCTCTCCCCCGCTTCCCGGTGCAAGAATATTTTAGGAATGCAGCTTTATATATATAAATATATAAAGGAAAGCCGCGCAGCTGCTTTTTTTATTTTTTGCAAAAAATAAAAATAAAAACACCAGGGCAGCGTTGCAAAGGATGAGGTCGGAGGATGCAGAATTTTTTTTTGCCAGTCTCTCTCTCTCTCTCTCTCTGCCCCCTTCGCGCCCCCCTCCACCCCACACACTCCGGCTTGCCTACCGAGCTCGGGCCCCGCAGCGCTGGCGCCACTGCTGATGGAAAGGCACCCAGCCGGCCTCTGGCGGCTCGAAGACACGGGAAGGGAGGTTCCGCGGCGGGGGCGCCTCGAGCTCGGCTTATATATAGGCAGCGGGCGGGGAGGGCCGGGCAGCCGCTTGCATCAGCTGAGCCGCTCGCCTATTCAGCCAAGCCAAGCCAGGCGGGCGAGGCGGAGCCGACCGCGGAACCCGTGCAACGCCTCCGCTGCTTCTCCTCCTTCTCTCTTCTCTTCCTCCGGGAGAATAAGCCAGCCAGAGACAAAGGACTTCCGAGCATGTGCAGAGTGGCTTCGCGGCCCCAGCCTGCGCATCTCCCCGCACCACCACCACCACCACCACCAGCGCAGGGGAAAGGGAGCCGCGTCAAATAAAGCCGATTAACTATTCAAGCAGGCGCAGAGCGTTTCTTTTCTTCCTTCCATCGCCTGATTTTCCTGTTCAGCCAAATTAAAAGGAGGGAAGGGGGCGTATAGTAGCTCTCGAGCATGTGCAGAGTGCTTTTGTCCTCGTCATGTAGAAGGGAGGGGGGACGACGACGACAAAGAGGAACTGTTATAGAATGGAATGAGCTGGAAGGGACCTTGGAGGTCTTCTAGTCCAGCCCCCCCTGCTCAAGCAGGAGAACGTACTATAGACCATTTTAGATAGGTGGCTGTCTACTTAGTAGACTCTAGCAATAGCATTTAGACTTATATGCCGCTTTACAAGGGCTGTTAACAGCCTTTCTCTAAGCTATGGTTTGTTGGTCAAGATAAAACACGCTCCCTTCCTTTACATGCTTTTGGCTTTCTGCCGTCTTCACACAACGCACCACACAACGCCTGTGGAATTCATTGCCCACACTTGGTTGGGGATTTGAGCCAAGAGGCAAAGCCAGGGTCCCAATTGAGCACGGGTTGGCCTTTTGCCAAGAAAACCAGCGTCCCCGTTACAGTCTTATTGTTTTTATCTGAAAAAGGGGGGCAGCTTTGATTTATTTCTTTCTCTCCCCCACCCACCGGATTAATTTTACTATCTGAAGCGGAACGGGAGTCTTTTACACGCGTCGAGGATAAACTAAGGACGGAGAGACTTTAGGGGTTTTTTTTTTCCTAATCTCCATTTTTTTTCTGCAAGGTCCAGCGCGGGTTTCTATATATTCTAGAGCAGGGGTCTCCAACCTTGACCACTTTAAGCTGGAGGACTTCAACTCCCAGAATTCCCCAGCCAGGTTTGCTGGCTGGGGAATTCTGGGAGTTGAAGTCCTCCAGGCTTGAAGTGGCCAAGGTTGGAGACCCGTTCCAGTGATTTTCGAAACAAGAATCCAGTCCTTTCTGAGGGCGCTTTCGCAAGAAATGCAGGACGTGCTTCACGCAACGGGGTGGTTGTTGTTTTAACTCATCAACCCTCAGTTGCTGAATTCGCACGTAACCCTGAAGAAATGTAAAAGGGGGCAGAGGCTGGGATGGCTCTGCGGGTTCAGCTCCCCGTGCGAAGCAGCTTTCCCCTCAGTAAATACACACACAGACAGACAGGCAGAACTTGTGTGCGGGCGGGCACGTCAAACCGACTTTTCCTTGCGATTAGTAGCTGCTCCTGGCCGCCCCCTTCAGGGCTGCGAAGGCCGCGCATTTCCTCCACCCTCCAGGTTTCGCCTCTGCCTTTTGGAGAAGGACGGATTCTCACCCCATTCACACACAAACACACACACACACCTTTGTATATTGACACCAGCTAAGGGGAGCCTCTTTCCGAAAAGGCCTGCTCGCTTTCCTCCCCCCCCCCCCCGCCCTCAATGGCTCATCGAGATCCCTTCCCTTTGCACAAGAGTCACGAGAATCTACCCTCACTCATCCTGCAGAGAGTGTGCGTGCCCGCAGGCGAGTACATGCACGAATTCACGTCTGCAAGCAAGAACTTGGGAGATTATACATACGAAGGAGTCAGCGAGATCAGCGTCTCGTTTCCCGTGGTGGAAAAGCAGGAGTTTTAACCAAAGGCCCCCGGAGCAAAGCATGGGGAAGAAAATGCATCCTTCCTGGTATAATTAATAGAATAGAATAGAATAGAATAGAATAGAATAGAATAGAATAGAATAGAATAGAATAGAATAGAATAGAATATGAGGACCCAGTTTGTGGAGGCAATAAACTGACTTTGTATAAATATACAAAAGTATGAAGGCTATTGCTTAACGCATTGTAAGCTGCCCTGAGTCTCCGGAGAAGGGCGGCATATAAATCAAATTAAAAATAAAAATAAAAAATAATTAGACTAGACTAGACTAGACTAGACTAGACTAGACTAGACTAGACTAGACTAGACTAGACTAGACTAGAATAGAATAGAATAGAATAGAATAGAATAGAATAGAATAGAATAGAATATTGGCCAAGTGTGATTGGACACACAAGGAATTTGTCTTGGTGCATTTGCTCTCAGTGTACATAAAAGAAAAGATACGTTCATCAAGAATCATAAGGTACAACACTTAATGATAGTCATAGGGTCCAAATAAGCAATCAGGAAAGAATATCAATATAAATCATAAGGATACAAGCAACAAAGTTACAGTCATGCAGTCATAAGTGGAAGGAGATGGGTGATAGGAATGATGAGAAGATTAATAGTAGTGCAGATTTAGTAAATAGTTTGACAGTGTTGAGGGAATTGTTTAGCAGAGTGATGGCGTTCAGGAAAAATATCTCTTGGCCTTACTCCTGAGTGGTCCTCTCTGCTTTAGCTGCTCCTGCCTTCTGGCAGCTCTTCTCATACTTGCACTAGGAACAGGCCCCTCCTGTTCCTCTGCCTCTCTACTGTTCAGCCTCTGGAGGCTCCAAAGTCCGCACATCACTCCCCGATGGCCCTGGCCCCATCTCTGCCTCCGACGCAGAGCCCTCATCTGGGCCTTCCTCAGCCTCCAGGACTGGCCCATGTTCTTCCTCAACCTCATCGCTGTCCAACTCCACTGCTAGCTCCGCAGGCTGCTGGCAGACCACAACAGAAGGTTGCAAAAGGTGATCACATGACCCTGGGACACTGCAACTGTCATAAGTTGGTTGCCAAGCATCTGAATTTTGATCACAAGACCATGGGAATGCTGCAAGGATCATCGGTGTGAAAAAACGGTCATAAGTCACTTTTCAGACAAAATTTTGAACGGTCCCTAAATGAACTGTTGTAAGTCAAGGACTACCTGTATTGCATCTGAATGTGGAGGTTACTTCCCAGGCTAGTTAAGAGCTGATGGACCAAATAACTGTATAGGCTACATACCGTATGTATAAGAATAATGTCCACAAATGTGTATACCGTATTTTTTGGAGTATAAGATGCACCGGAGTATATGACGCACCTACCTTTTTTGGTAAGGAAAAGAAGAAAAAGAAATCTCCCTCTGCCTCTGAGCAATTGTAGCACACAGCAAACAGCCTGCTTTACTTTCATTTTTGTTTTCAGCATAGCTTGATTAGCACAAGGAAAAAAAAAATCTGCTCCAGCAATTTACCTCTTTGCAGCAAGCAGCAGAGCCCTGCACAAAACAGCTGAGAGCAAATCAGCTGAGAGTCGGGAGGCCGATCCAATCAACTTGTGCTAATGAGGCTGTGCTGAAGCTGAAAGGAGCTGTTTTTTCTTGCTGTTTGCTTGCAAGGCGGTAACTGCTGCGAGGCAGAGGCCAAAGGGTGGAGGCCAGTGGGTGGGCGGGGGCTACATTCGGTGTATACGACACAGCTAAATTTTCACCCCCTTTTAGGGGAGAAAAAGGTGCGTCTTATACTCCGAAAAATATGGTAATTTTATTTGGCCAGGTTAATTTACAACAAACTAGCTTTGTTGTAAGTAAGATAGTTTTGTTTACTCTGCCTGTAGTTTACTTACAGTAGTGCTGCTCTGAATCCTTAACCAACTTAATGGAGAACCCCAACTTCTTTCTTCACACAATACAGGTTGTCCTCAACTTACAACAGTTCATTTAGTGACAATTCAAAGATACAACAGCACTGAAAAAAGTGACTTATGACTGTTTTTCACAGTTATGACCTTTCCCGCATCCCCATGATCACATGATTAAAATTCAGATGCTTGGCAATTGGTTGATTTTTATGACTGTTGCTATGTCCCAAGATCACGTGATCCCCTTTTGCGACCTCCTGACAAGCAAAGTCAACAGGGAAGCCAGATTCACTTAACCACCATATTACTAAGTTAACAACTTAAGAACCGTGACAGGAAAGGTCATAAAATGGGGCAACGCTCACTTAACAAATGATCCCAGCAACAGAAATTTGGGGCTCAATAGTACTCGTAAGTCGAGGACTAACTAGTCATAATTCAAAACAAGAATCCCCAAGCTTAGAAAAAGTATGAAATTTTCTCCCGATGAACCGTCTTCTGTAAGGAAAGCTAAACATTTATAGCAGAAAAAAGAAAAGAAAAGTGGATTGAATCCTCACCCATCCTTATTCCATCTTTAAGACAGTTTTGGGAAGACGTTTTCTTTTTCACATTTAATGGGAATTGAGAGACAGCATCCGCAGTAGTGTGAGCCCTTTAATCATCCTAGTTGCTCTTCTTTGCACTTTTTCCCAAATCTTAACATCTTTTTTGTAATGTGGTGACTCACCAAAGTTTACTGGTGTGTGTATGTGTGTATCTCCAAGTCTATACTTCTATTGCATAAACATCTGGGAAATGTTTATTTACTCATTTAAATAAATAAATACATGCACGGACAGGAGTTTCCTAAGTCCTGAACTTCAGTGGTTAAGGACACCCCATTCCTTTCATTGCATCTCCTTTCGTGCAAGTTCTGCGTTCTGTTGCAAGTTGTGTTTTCTGTTTTGCACAAGAGGCTTCAGCCCCCTCCCCGCCCCATCTTGCCTTGCCTTTCCTCCCGGGAAACCAGGGACGGTTTGTTTCCTTTGCTCCCCAGCGTCATGCCTCTCTGAACACGTACCGCCTGGTTCCTGCTTCTGATGTCTCATAGCTACACCTGGGCCTGTTTTCCTTACAGCTGTTAACCCAGTCGCTGGTCTCTCCGATCCTCTTCCTGGAGAGAGCAGCACAAGATGGGGGGGGGCAAGGGAACAGAAATGGTGTCCCCACAGAGTGTGTAAGACCCGCATGGAACGTATCATGCCATTCCGAAGCAAAGTCTCTCAAGAAATCTGTCCTCGGTTAGAAAACAAAAGTTTGTGGGGAAATTCTACAATCAGAGTTTGGAAAGTGGATTCATTTTCTTTCCGTTTACAACAGGAGGCTATGAGGTTTGTTGGGTAGTCCTTGATTTATGACTGCAATTGAGCGCAAAATTTCTACTGCTACCGTGTTTCCCCAAAAATAAGACCCTGTCTTATATTTTTTTTTAAACCCGAAATAAGTGCTTGGCCTTATTTTTTGGGGGGTCTTATTATTTTTGGGGTGCAGGAGGCCCTGGGCAGCCTACACACTCACAGCCGGGAGCCCAGCAGAGAGAGGCTCCCTCTGCGTGCTGCCATCAAACCCTTCCCCTCCTGCAGGGGGTGTGTGAAACGCGAGCGGCCAGAAGGCGCCAAGCCACGTGAGTGCCTGTCCCCCCTCGCTCACACACCTCCCAGGCCTCACCACATCGATGTGGGCGGACTCTCCATGCGGGGCTGCGGCTCCCTTTGCCCGTCACTGCCTCTCTGCCCCAGCTGCCTGCAAAGCAGAGAAGGGCACCCGGCTGGAGGGGCCCCACGATGTTCTAGGCCAACCAGCCAGAAGACTCAACAACAGGCGGCTGGCCCAACTGGCCTCTTCTCCGCTTCCAGCGGCTTCCAGCCAGGGTTTGGAAGCCACAAAGGCGGAGTTTCGGGGAGAGAAAGAATGACTTCTGCGGCTTTCCTTGCATGCAGCCAGCAGCAGAAGCAGCAGAAGTCGTTCTTTCTCTCCCCCAAACTCCGCCTCTGTGGCTTCCAAACCCCATCAAGGGCAGTGACCGCTCTGGGAGTGCACTTCCTACTCTATGGTGATCGTCGCTGGAGGCCTCCCCTTCCCCCCTGCTCCTCTCCGCACTGATTGCCCCACGGTCCCTCTACCCTGGTGCTGACCGACCGGAGCACCCACCAGCAAGCCCAGGAAGCCCCTCCACCTCGGGAGTCACCGAACAGGACAGCAACAGGGGCGGACTCTTCCTGGGGAGGGGAACCTCACGGGACCCTTGCCTGCCCTCCCTTCCTCCTGCAGGCCCTGCTTACTCTTCCCAGGCACCTGGCAGCAAGATGCCGGGCAGCTGCGCCGAGGGCAGCCCCAAGAGATGCAGCTCAGCCGGCCCGCTCACGGCTGAGCTTGGCCCACAGGAGGCCGGCTGTAAGAGAAGGGAGACGAGACGCCAAGGGGAGCCCTGTCTTGCTCCATGCGTCTCGCTTCTCCGCCACCCCACCTGCCACTCCCCCTCGCCGGCCGAGAATGGCAAGCCAGATTCAGGAAGCTGAACATGCTGCCACCATCCAGGAGGAGAAGAACATCAGAAATGGGCTCTCTCACAGCGCCTCCTCTCTCTCTTCTTCTCCCAAGTGGCAGCGGTGCGTCCGGCTCACCGAATCTGGCCTGTTGATCTTGGGCGGCAGCGGCTCTGACCCAATTGTTTGCGCAGCAGCTGCGCATGCATCTAAGTATTTTGATGGGGGCTTATTTTCGGGGGGGGGCTTATTTTAGTCCATGCGCTCGAAAGCCCAATTGGGCTTATTATCCGAACATGTCCTAGTTTCGGGGAAACACGGTAATCAACTCTCAATATGGAAATAGGAAAAATTGCTTTATCTATTTCTGGCCACTTGAAGACTAATTCTTGACAAAGAAAGAAATTAACCCCTAGGATCAAAGTTTAACTGCAAGCTAATACAGGTGGTCCATGGTCCTTAACTTATGACCACAATTGAGCCCACAATTTCTGTTGCTAAGTGAGAGATTTGTTAAGTGAGTTTTGCCCCATTTTACGACCTTTCTTGTCACCATTAAGGGAATTTATTTTTTATTTTTTTATTTTTTATTAGTCATATTTCTATGCCGCCCACTCTCCAAGGACTCTGGGCGGCTTACACCAAAGACAGTATACTAAATAGCATATTGCCCCCAACAATCTGGGTCCTCATTTTACCCACCTCAGAAGGAGGGAAGGCTGAGTCAACCTTGAACCGGTGAGATTTGATCTGCTGAACTAGCAGTCAGCTGAAGTAGCTGCAGTACTGCACTCTAACCACTGCGCCACCTCGGCTCAAATCACTGTACGGAATCACGGAATCACTGCAGTTGTTCAGTTACCGTGTTTTCCCGAAAATAAGACCCTGTGTTATATTTTTTTGAACCCTGGAATAAGCGCTTGGCCTTATTGCTGTGCGCTCAAAAGCCTGATTGGGATTATTATCAGGGGATGTCTTATTTTGGGGAAAACAGGGTAGTAATATGGTTGTTAAATGAATCTGGCTTCTCCACTGACTTTGTCTGTCAGAAGGTTGCAAAAGCAACCCCAGGACACGGCAACCGTCATAAATATGAGTCAGTTGCCAAGCATCTGAATTTTGATCACATGACCATGGGGATGCTGCAATGGCCATAAGTGTGAAAAAGTCATAAACCAGTTTTTTCAGTGTCGTTGTAACTCTGAACGGTCACTAAATGAACTGTTGTAAGTCAAGGACTACATGTATAGTAAAAATCATTTCTAGAGGGAAAATGAAATTGTCTCCCTTAAAAAAGTGTTCCATGGCAGAAGTGGCCTGGAAAAAAGTTAGAGCAGCAAGGCCACCTACAATGTGTACTAAGCACTATTTTTTCCTGGATGACATAATTAGGAAAAAAGCAGGAAGAACTGAATTCAAATCCTCAGCTTTGACTCTTGGCTGATCTCAGCGCCTTGCACTATCTCTTCATTAAACTCACTTCACAAGGTTGTGCGATATGAGATTGATAAGAGGGATGTCATTGTGAACACCCCTGCCCCACTTCCTTGGAGGAAATAATATACAAATAGTCCTTGACTCACAACCACAACGGGACCAGAATTTCAGCTGCTAAATAAGGCAGTTGTTAAGTGAGTCATGCCCAATTTTACAACCTTTTGCCACAGTTGTGAAGTGAATGACTGCAGTGCTTAAGTGATTCTCACAGTTGCTAAGTAAATCCGCTTCCCCAATTGACTTTGTCAATAACCAGTGGGAAGATCACAAATGGGTGATCACGGGATCCCAGGACAATGAAAGCATTATAAATGCATGCTGGTTTCCAAGTTTACAAATTTTAGAAAATAGAATATAGAATAACAGAGTGGGAAGGGACCTTGGAGGTCTTCTAGTCTAACCCACTGCTTAGGCAAGAAACCTTATAGCCAGGAGTGGGATTCAGCAGGTTCGGACCGATTCGGGCAAACCAAATGCTAATTTTACATCTGGTTTGCCGAACCGGTAGTTGCAAAGACTGGCTGGCCCCGCCCACCCCCTCCCAGGAGTCTCCACATGATCCGTTTTGGATGCCAGGTAGGCAGGGTTTACGCGGAGGCTCTGGGAGGGCGAAAAACAGGCCTCCCAGAAGTTCCGGAAGTCCAGAAATTGACTTGTTTCCGGCCTCTGGCGGGCCTCCAAAGCCTGGGGGAGGCCGTTTTCGCCCTCCCGGAGGCTCATGAAAAGCCTCTGGAACCTGGGGAGGGCAAAAACGCACCCACCCCCTGCCGTGATGCAGGCAGCCGAGTAGACCATGCCCACCATGGCCACGCCCACCCAACAACTGGGCAGAGAACCGGTTGCTAAAAATTTTTAATCCCACCCCTGCCTATAGCATTTCAGACAAATGGTTATCCAATCTCTTCTTAAAAACTTCCAGGGTTGGAGCATTCACAACTTCTGGAGGGAAGTTGTTTCCACTGATTAATTGTTCTAACTTTTGATCATATGAACGTAGGGATGGTGCAATGCTTGTAAGTGCAAGGACCAGTCGTAAGACACTTTTTCTTAGTGCCATAGTAACCTCAAATGATCACTAAATGAATGGTTGTAAGTCGAGGACTACCTGCAAACCCAGCAGGGGCTCATCCAGAGAAGCAGCAGGTAACCTCAGAAGTGTCTTTTTGACTCCCACAAACCCATCATCAATTTCTCACACCACATGCAAATTTGGGAACCAGTATTTGTGAAATAAGATTATGGACTGGAGAAAACAAGGTCACTTGGCAACACTTCCCAGACTCGGGTGTGGCACCTAAGAACTTACAAAGCAATGGCAGGAAACCACCTGTTGGATTGCTAGGTTAATTGCTGTCACTCAAACATAATCTTCTCAGTAGGTGGTGCGCATGTGTATACATGTCCCAAAGGGGCTTTTTCTGTTTTTTTTTTCAGTCAAGTTTTTTTTATTTATATATAAATATTTTGAATACAGTGTATTGTCCGGGCATAACATTTTACGAAAGACAAAAAAACAACAACAAATAACACCTATACTGATAGTAATAATAGTAATAATACAACAGAATAATTCTAACTGTATTTATAATTGTATTCGCTTGTTTATGTTCCTATAAATTATATTAGCATATATACTCTTTCTTCATCTAATTTCTACCTCTTATCTCTAACCATTTCAGTACTGTTGTAACTTTGAATGGTCACTAAATAAACTGTTGTAAGTCGAGGGCTACCTGTATATCAATATTTCCAGAACTTAGCAAGGGATACAGAATAATAACTTAGTTTTGCACACAATTCAAACTTTAAACCAATGAAAAGTACAACCATTTAACTGTACAACAAATTTAAAATCTTCCGTTCCTGCGTAATTGGAGCAGTGGGTGCAGGAAAAAATGAATATGCGAGCTGCCGTTTGTTATACTGTGTTTTCCCCAAAATAAGACTGGGTCTTATATTAATTTTTGCTCCAAAAGACGCATTATGGCTGTTGTAACCCAGGCCCAAGTAGGTAGTAATCGACGCAAACAGTTCCAAAACAAACAGACTTTATTAGAACAGCTGAGAATTAACTCATTCTCAGCCTAGTCCAAACTAAATTAAAACAAACTCTTCATAACACAAATTCTTCAGTCTAATCACCAACCTTGGTATAATTAGGCAAACTGCCAAAGGCTTCTCTTGGCAAAAGTTCAAAAAAAGAAGACGCTGACAAGAGATAAGTGCAGCAATACTATCAACATTGTTTTTCGACAAAGAGCCCAAGAGCCATTGCTGGTCTTTTAAGTCTTATGAGAGGGGCCAATCATCTCTTGACCCTACTCCCGAATCATCCTCTCTGCTTTAGCTTCTCCTGCCTTCTGGCAGCTCTTCTCATATGTGCACTAGGAACAGGCTCCTCCTGTTCCTCTGCCTCTCTGCTGTCAGCCTCTGCAGGCTCCGGAGTCCGCACATCACTCCCCGATGGCCCTGGCCCCATCTCTGCCTCCGATGCAGAGCCCTCATCCGGGCCTTCCCCAGCCTCCAGGACTGGCCCATGTTCTTCCTCAGCCTCATCGCTGTCCGACTCCGCTGCCAGCTCCGCAGGCTGCTGGTGAACCACAACACTGGCTTATTTTCCGGTTAGGTCTTATTTTGGGAAAAATACAGTACTAAACGCCTTTGCTTGGTTGACAATCTTAACTGGGGCTTATTTTTGGGGGTTGGGCTTATATTACGAGCACCCTGAAAAATCATGCTAGGGCTTATTTTCCGGTTGGGTTTTATTTTCGGGGAAACAGGGTATATACTCCCTGTGAAACCTCCAACTCTTACAAAGACTAGAAATGAGTGCCATCCATTCTAAGTAAAAACAAGTAGTCCTTGACTCTCAACCATAATTGAGCGGATTTTGGTCGTACGTTGTGACAATTGTAGAGTGAGTTGCCATATGACTGGACCCAATATTACGACTGTGGATTCACTTCATGATCGTGCTAATTTGCTTACTGCAAAAAACAGGTTGGTCATGTGATGACCCACTCTACCACCTTCACAATTTATGACCGTAATGGGCAGGTCGTAAGTTGAGAACTACAGGTAGTCCTCGACTTAGGACCACAATTGAGCCCCAAAATTTCTGTGGTTAATTGAGACAATTGTTACGTGAGTTTTGCCCTGTTTTTACAACTTTTCTTGCCACACTTGTTAACTGAATCACTGCAATTCTTCAGTTAGTAACAAGGGGTTGTTAAGTGAGTCTGGCTTCCCCATAGACTTTTGCTTGTCGCAAAAGGGGATCATAGGACCCCGGGACATTGCAACTGTCATAAATATGAACCAGTTGCTAAGTATCTGAATTTTGATCACGTGACTATGGGGATGCTGCAACGGTCATAAGTATGAAAAATGGTCGTAAGTCAGTTTTTTTGAGTGCCGTTGTAACTCCAAATGGTCACTAAATGAACCTTTGGAACCTTTGAGGACTACCTGTATCCCGAAAACAGCAAACAGCCTTCCAGGAGAAAAAGCAAGGTAGCAAAATAGCTCTTACAGGCAGCTGTCAATCACGTTTGGTTGCTTTCCTGTTGCTCCAGCTGCAGGAAACACCCTTTCCTTGGACCTTGGCTTCGGTTCCTTTGCCTGCCTTTCTGCAGGATAAGACAGGCCTTGGATTCTGCATATGTACGTTGATGAGAGTTATCTCTATATACACAGAGACAGCCCGTTCCTGAACAGCTGCCAAATATTACCTAACCGAAGGGTTAATACAAAACAAAGCACACGCAGGTCTGTAATAACAACATATAGCTTTGCCAGGATGCCCTGTGTAAGCAGGCAGGTGGAGAATGCCAGCCCGTACATCTCCTATAAGAAAACAATGCTTTGTTGGCATCCGAATGCAAGCCTAGATAATTAAGCAGATTTCAAGAGATTAACTGAACTCAAATGCGTTCCCATTTGAAATCTGCAGGCTTCTGTCTTTTGCAATGCGGTTGGTTCACGCAAGCAATATGCTGTTTGCCAAAAAGTCTTTAAAACCCTCTTTAAAATTACAACGAAAGTGTCAAACTGAATTCATGTCAGTTTGACAGAACGACAGAACGATGGCACATGTTTGACGAGACAGACATGTATAAAATACATCTATGTTTTAGCGAGTGTCAACTTTAGAAAGTGCGCTTGGCCCATTTTCAAAAATGACAAATGTGGTTTTCGTTTTCATTATCCCGGATAACCTAGATGCTAAGGGATTTTGTTTGCATTAGTTTTCTATCATCTGAAAATACAAAACAAACAGAACATTAGAAAGGAGGAGGTAGACAGACAGACAGACAGGATTTTGGTAATCAATTTCCGGTCGGCAAAAAGATCTTTTTCACCAGTGTAAATTCAAGCTGTTAAGGCCTAGGGACAGAGCCTTGCCACGGAAAAAAAATCCACCCCATCTTGTGGTGAAAGGAATTGAAGAAACCTGCTTAATTCAAATCAAAGATTTATCTTCTAAGATGCGCGGACTTCAGTTCCCAGAATTTTCCAGCCCAACAAGTTGAGAAACACTGCACTAAGTCATTCCATCCGCCCATTAGTTGGGTTGGCTGAGCATTTATTTATACCATTTATATCAGTTAATCCTCAACTTATAACCAGTTGTTTAGCATCTGTTTGAAGTTATGATGGACTCCCCAAAAGACTCAAACTGGTTCTGAAGTTCCCGTGGTCACGACTGCATTTCAGGGCAGTCTGCAACTGGCCTGCATTTACTGCCATTTGCAGCATCCTGCGACCACATAACCGCGATTTACAATGTTTTTTGCTGAAAACCGCCCTTTACTTCCAGTTTCGGCAAAAATGGCCCCATAAGAAAAACAATGAGTTTGCTTAATGACCGCCATAAAAAAAAAAAAAAGGTAAAATCAAGTCGATCACATCATGCCCCATTTTATGACCATAATGAGCATTCTCCATTATATACATTTGTCGAAGACTATCTGGAACTGCCCATCTCGAACCAGTGACTCTGCGCTTCAAACCGTCATTAAAACAGTTAAAAACACAATGCAAAGAAGAAATTGAGGACAATGGGAGTTGTAGGGCTACATTCCTGGATGGTGCCAGGATAGAAAAGCTAATTCAGTGGATGAAGATAATTTGGAAGATGAGCAGATGGAGGTAAAGGAATAATGCTTCTGACATTTTTTACTAACATCGTATTTATTCCATGTGGAGAATAACATGGAACAGCGACTTACAGCTACAATTTAGTCATTTTTCCAGTGCTGTTGTAACCTCAAAATGGTCACATACAACACAAACTATTTTAAGTCAAGGAATAGCTCAAGAAGATTGGTTTAAGATGCAGAAGGATCTCGACAGACTTGAACAATGGGTGCTATCCAGGGGTGAAATGTAAAATTTGTTACTACCAGTTCTGTGGACGTGGCTTGGTGGGGGGGGGGGTAATGTGACTGGGTGGGCGTGGCCAACATTTTTTTTTTAAACTTTTCAAAGCATTTTTTCTAATGCTTTGAAAAACTCTGCCGATCAGGCAACTCAGCTGGGATTGTCAGAGAGGTTTTTAAAAAAATGCTTTGAAAAGCCTCTCTGACGATCAGGAAACTCAGCTGGGATCGTCAGAGACTTTTCAAAGCATTTTTTTTTTACCACCTCTTGGGCCAAGAGGTTGCAGAAAAAAATGCTTTGAAAAGCCTCTGACGATCCCAGCTGAACCGCACAATCATCAGAGGCTTTTTTTTTTTAACTTTTAAAAGCATTTTTTCATTGGAAGAGGTTGTAGAAAAAATGCTTTTAAAAGTAAAAAAAAAAAAGCCTCTGATGATCGTGTGGCTCAGCTGGGCATGGTGGGGGGTGGGGGGGTGCAGGGATTTTTGCTACCGGTTCTCCGAACCACCCGCCACCATCGCTACTGGATCAGGCGATCCGGTCCGAACCGGGAGCATTTCACCTTGGTGCTATCTAACAAAATGAAATTCAATGGTGAAAAAAAGTAAGGTTCTACATTTAGGCAACCAAATGCCTATAGTATTTAGGCAACCAAAGGTATAGTATAGGTAGTACCTTGCTCAATAGTAGAAACTGTGAGAGGGATCTTGGAGTCCTAGTGGACAATCATTTAAATATGAGCCAGCAGTGTGCTGCAGCTGCCAAAAAAAGCAAACACATTCCTAGGCTGCATTAACAGAGGGATAGAATCAAAATCACGTGAAGTGTTAATACTACTTTTATAATGCTTTGGTAAGGCCACACTTGGAATACTGCATCTAGCTCTGGTTGCCACGATGTAAAAAAATGTGTTGTGCCTCTAGAAATAGTGTGGCGAAGAGCAACAAAGATGATTAGGGGATTGGAGGCTAAAACATATGAAGAACCGTTGCAGAAATTGGGTGTGTCTGCTTTAGTGAAAAGAAGGACTAGGGGCAACATGATAGCAGTGTGTCAATATCTAAGGTGCTACCACAAAGAAGAGGGAGCCAAACTATTCTCCAAAGCCCCTGAAGGCAGGACAAAAAGCAATGGATGGAAACTAATCAAGGAGAGAATCAACCTAGAACTAAGGAGAAATTTCCTGACAGTTAGAACAATTAATGGAACAACTTGCCTCCAGAAGTTGTGAATGCTCCAACATCGGAGCTTTTTAAGAAGAGATTGGCCAACCATTTGTCTGAAATGATATAGGGTTCCTTGCCTGAGCAATAGATTGGAGGACTTCCAAGGTCCCTTCTAATTCTGTTATTCTGTTGTAAATTCATTTTTTTCAATGAAAAGTGTTTGGCACCTTCACATTAATGACCTGCTGTCAAAAGCTTAGACAAAGATGGAAAGCTGATTTGTTCTGGGACGAAGCTCCCCTCCAGGGGAAAAAGATTGTGGAGGCAGAGATCCACCCTGTGCATTTATTATTTGAAGCAAGCAGCCATGAGGAGGAGCTGACCGTTTGCTCTCCCTTCATTGGCTTCCTCCCCTTCCAGCCTCTGGCCCGCCTTCCAGAAGCCAGCAAAACATGTTTTCATCAAGAACTCGGAACAGAACTGAGACACCAAGTTGGGTTTCTGAGAAACGGAGGAGGCCCTGGAATGATGCTGACCTTCTCCTTAAAAAGCACTTAGGAAGATCGCTGGGAGCAGCTGGAGCAATAAATTCTAAAGCCCTCCATCCAAAGAGGAGGCTTCCCTCTGTGCCTCTGTATGATGCCTTGCTCGTTGGACGATTCCTTCTGATATGAGTGGAGCAGAGGTGGGATTCAGCAAGTTCTGACCAGTTCTGGAGAACCGATAGTGGAAATTTTGAGTAGTTCGGAGAACCGGTAGTAAAAATTCTGACTGGCCCCGCCCCCATCTATTCTCTGCCTCCCAAGTCCCAGGTGATCGGGAGGAAATGGGAATTTTGCAGTATCCTTCCCCTGGATTGGAGAGGGAAGGGAGATTTTACAGTATCTATCCCCTGCCACGCCCACCAAGCCATGCCCACCAAGTCATGCCACGCTCACCAAGCCACACCCACAGAACCGGTAGTAAAAAATGTTTCCTGCCGCTTTCTAGCAGTGAATTACCCCACCTTTCCATGCAAGAATGCAGCAGAAAGGCTGGTTCTTAAAAAAAAAAAAACCCTCCCTGGGTTATCCTTTTAATTATCTGCTGTTTAATTAATTATTTAATTATTGTGTAATTATCTAATCAAGGAGAGAAGCAGCCTAGAGGTACGGAGAAATTTTCGGACACTGAGAACAATGAACCAGGGGGAATGGCTTGCCTTCAGAAGTTGTGACTGCTCCAACACGGGAGGCTTTTAAGAAAAGATTGGACAAACATTTGTTTGAAATGGTATAGGGCAGAGGTATCAAACTCAAGGCCTGGGAGCCGGAGCTGGCCCACAGGGTGCTGAGATATAGCCCGTGGGGCCACCCTGGAAACAGCGAAGGCCCAGCCCATGGTGCCTCTGCCAGCGAAAACAGAGCTTGGGAGGGCCGCATGTGGCCCTTCCGAGCTCCATTTTCACCGGCAGAGTGAAAGAGCGTTCAGGATGCCACAGGTGCCCCCGACATGAGTGACGTCAAGCTAGCCACAGCCACTCTGGCCACACCCACCATGGCTCCCTGAGGTCAAACACAACCCTTATGCGGCCCTCAATGAAATTGTCAGATGTAAATGCCTTATTCTCTATTGTGTAAATAATGTATATATGAGATATCAGGGGTTAACTTATTCTTTGGATTTTAATGTATTCATAATTTACCACTCCTATTCCTGGCTCCACCCCTTGTATATATATAAGGAGCCACCCTCACCATTTTCTTTGCTTCTATCTTGAATATTCAGCGAATATAGAATGCCTATTATGATTAAAGAGAAATATATTTAAATCTCTAATTCTTATTATATTTATTGAGTCTGATCCTGAAAATATTGCAACAAGCTGGTAGCAGAGGATGGTTAATTGACTCAATAAATAATTAAAAATGTCTAAGAAAGATAGGCCCAACACCAGGGCCTACAGCAAGGAAACAGAAACTGAACAAGAGATGATCAACGAATCCACTAACGCGATTTCGAGAGAATCTGAAGAATACACCACTGAAGAAGAAGAACTGATAAATGAAAATAATGGCCAGGAAGAAATCGAAATAGAAAATAACGAACTCAGGTCAGAGATATTGAAAATACTAAAAAGCCAAAAGAACGATGAAAGCCTCATCGCGAACCTCCAAGAAATGCTGAAGAACAACGGAGCAGCGAGAGAGAAAGACGTCGTTGGAGAGAAATCCAAAGATCAAAAAACTGTGAGTGAGATGACTACTGAGAAAGTCGTTGTGAAAAAGAAAAGATGTGATCCCGCGCGAAATTTTGAATGGCAGCCATCTTGGTTTCAACGAACTTCAAAAGAGAGTGAAGCAGAGCCAATCAAAACGCTCAGTTCAAAATTTCTGGCGCGAAAAACGCTATCAGACGACGAAAGTGAAAAAGAAGACTCAAACTCTTCAGAAGAACCAGAATCAGAAAGTGAAGACGATTTAACAAAGTCTCAAGTAAAGTCAGCAATGAAAACGCTTTTTGCTGTTTTTGGGCCAAGATTGAAAATTTCCAAAGCACCAACGAAGAAGCAAGAGATCAAACCGACAACTCGAGACCTGCACGCTCCCATCCTGACTTCGAAGGCGACGACACCTGAGCCCAGAGAGCCATGCCGATTCCGTCCTACACCGCAGACCGGATCAAGTGCCAACGCACACGAAAGAAAGAGAAGAGCTGTCGCCACCACCAGAACCCCTAAAACCGAGCCAGAGACCGACTCATCGGAAGAGGAGCGGAACGAGAGAGCTGAGATGGAGAGAACCTTCCACGACGACGCCAAGGAAGAAATGAGCAACGCGCATGTGCAAAGCTACGTAAACGGCCCCGAAAGACTTGAACTGGCCAGAGAACCGCGCAGACTCGTTGCGAGCATCCCCATGCCGTTCTGTAATTTCCTGCACTTGCGAGACCACGGACTGCCTCAGGTTGTAAGTAATGGACAAAATAATGTGGGGAACTTACCCAGTGACTTCCCAAAACTTAGAGTTGATGGCATTAATTTACAAGAGTGGTATCAACAGCTTCAGGTTGTCTTTATGAAAGAAAATTTATTATTCTTTATAACTAATCCTCCAAGAAGACCTTGGACTTTAAAAATAGATTGTTTACATCATAGAGCGTTTTTCATAATAATATCTAGCGTGTCTCCTGCAATGTATCATAGCATCAAATCAAACCTAACTGTGTCAGAAATAATTCAATGCATGTTTAATCTATTTCACAGCGATAGCGTAGCTACAACTACAAGAATGTCTAAGGATTTCTTTTCTTCTAGAGTGAAACCAGGGGTTTCTATAAGTGAGCATTTGATATCTCTAAACAAAATAAGAGCTGAGCTGCAATTGAGGGGGGAAGTGATTTCAGATCAAACAATGAAAAGTGTTATTATCAATTCACTTGATCCATCATGGGATAGCTTTATGTCACACTTAGATACTATTAATTTAGGATATTTAACCATAGAAAGTCTATCTAACAAATTGATAGCAGAAGACAATTCAAGAAAAAATCGTTCCAGTAATCAAACTGAACACAAATCTTTTAGGAAAGTAGCTTTCCAAGAAAAATATAATGAAGCCTTTAGATGCCACAATTGTGGGTCCAGGGAACACAGTAGAAGAGACTGTCCCAAAGTCTCAAGGGAGAGACATAGGCCAGAATATAGGAGCAAATACAATTATAGACAGTCTTCCACAGATAGACACAAATATAGAAGCCCACCAAATTACAGAGAAAGTAGAGGGGGTAGAGAAAATTCAAAAGAGAGAAAATCTGGGTCACTAAATGGACTAAACAAACAAGAAAGCACCAAAACACAACAAAATGAGAACAATAATTGGCTTATTGATTCTGGTGCAACCAATCACACCACTAACAACAAAAGTATATTATCTTCATTTACAGAAGATAAGTTTGTGATAAAGGTAGCTAATCAAGAAAAGGTTCAAGTATTAGGCAGAGGAAATGTGACCTTGCCTGGTTTAGGTAAAATAGAGGGGGTATTATTAATCCCAGAAATACCTCATAACATACTAAGTGCTATAAAACTAAGCAGAGATTCTGACATCAATATAGTTTTCTCTAAGGGGAAAGCAACTTTAGAAAAGGACAAAACAAATATAGGCACTGTGATGATAAAAGGAGGTCTACCCTATCTGATAACAAAAGAAAGATGGTTACATAACATTGATTCAAATATGGAAGATTGTATTGAAGCAGATGATGAAAATGTTAGTAACAGTGACAATGATGAATGTAAAATACCTCATGATCACAAAAACACACACAATGAGAAGAAACCAAAAATAGGTAAACCAATTCATGATGAGTGTGCTCACATCTTACATAGGAAGTTAGGACATGCAAGCTTTCCTGTAGTTCAAAAAATGACTGAACACGCAGAAGGTGTCAAAATAAAAAATTGTGAAAATTATTTGGAATGCTCAGTATGTAAATCCACCAAACTAAAAACCAGTCCCAGACCAAAAAAATCTAACAGATCAACTAATAATATTTTTGACTTAGTACATATGGACTTAGTTGGTCCATTAACTCCATCAATTACCTATAGAAAACGTTACTTTCTAACAATAGTGGATGATTATAGTCGCTATGGTTTTGTTTACACATTAAAGCACAAGGATGAAACATTTCAGAAATTTAAGGAATTCTACAAACGCATAGAAACACAACATAATATCAGAATAAAACAAATTATGACAGATAGGGGATGTGAATTCATGTCTAAAGAATTCTCCCAATGGTTAAAGGATAGGGGAATGCTACATTTCACGTCCAATCCATTTTCTGCGTTTCAAAACGGGATTGCAGAGAGAAAGAATTCCACACTACAAACCATGATTAGATGCACATTAGAGGATGCTGGTTTAGGCAAACAATTCTGGTCAGAAGCCCTACATTATTCAAATTACACTCAAAATAGAACCTGGTCCAGCATTGTGAATAAGACACCGTATGAGGTGATGTACAATAGGAAACCTAAATTAGCACACATGCACATATTTGGAGTCACTGCAGATGTGCACATACCTAAGCAGTTGAGGAGAAAAGGAGAAAACGTATCCAGAAGATTAAGATTTATGGGATATGAAACTGGAACCAAAGGGTACAGATTCATTGATAATAATAACAAATTTATAGTCTCCAGAACAGCTGTGTTCCATGAGCAGGCCAATTGGTCTAAATTGCACCTTAATGAGATATTTCCAAATAAATGCAAAGATGCGATATCTTGCGAGGAAGGGACAATAGAAAATCAAAACATTAACAAAAATAAGAACAAAACCAAAACTTGGACAAATAGTCAGCATAAAATAAAGACAGACACATTAACAAAAAAGGAAGCTAGATATTTGCATGACAACCATAGCAAACCTGAAAGAACTATTAGAAACAATAGAAATCAAATACCAAATAAATACAAAGATTACATAATGCATATGAATGGAGAACAAATAACACCTAATACATATGAGGAAGTATTAAAACTCCCTCGTGAAGAAAGAGAAAAATGGGAACTAGCTATGAGAAAAGAGATGGAAAGTTTACAAGGATTAAATGTATTCACTCCTGCGATCGCACCTAAGGATAAAACAATTATAGGTACCAGGTGGATTTATAAAATTAAGAACCTAGAAGGAGGCAATACTTTATACAAGGCTAGACTAGTTGCACAAGGTTATGCACAAAAATATCCAGAAGACTATACTGACACATACTCCCCCACGGTGAGGACAGAGAGTGTTAAAACAGCTCTAGTAGTAGCATCTGCACTCAATCTGGACGTATTTCAATATGACATACAGACTGCGTATTTACACGCAAAACTAGATAAGGAAATATATGTAAGAGCACCACACAGTCAATACACTAATAAGAATGAAATTTGGTTATTAAACAAGAGTCTATACGGATTAAAGCAATCTGGCAAGAGATGGTACGATTGCTTGGTAAAAGTACTAAAGACCATGGATTTCAACGCTACCACTGCTGATAACTGTTTCTTTGTAAAAAAGAGTGATGATCACATTGAATTTGTATTAATTTATGTGGATGATATTTTATATATAGGAAAACATAAAGAGAGCAGAGAAATCTTTGTAAATAAGTTAAACGAACATTTCTCGTTGAAATCTCTAGGTAAAGTGAATAAATACCTTGGTGTACAAATTAACAAAACTAGAAGGGGATTCAAACTTACTCAGAAAGATAAGATCATTGAACTTCTAAACAAATGTAATTTAAACAATGCCAAAACCTGTGACACTCCTATGCAAACTGATTTCCTTAGAAACACTGATGAGTCTTCCCCTGAATTTAAAGATAATACGTTTTACAGATCAGTTATAGGCTCACTCCTTTATATATCTAATTGGACCAGACCAGATATTGCATTACCTCTCAATTTATTGTCAAGATATGTTAGCAAACCAACCATGTATCATTGGGAAGCTGTCAAAAGAATTCTAAGATATCTGAAAAGTACATTAGATTTTTGTTTAGTATTAGAACCTAATAATGACAAAGAACCAAAAATTACCTGTTATGCAGATGCAGATTGGGCTGGTGATACATCATGCAGAAAGAGTACCTCTGGTTATATTTTTCTATTGAATGATTGTCCAGTTTACTGGTACACTGGTAAACAAGAACTGGTAGCCACTTCAACCACAGAAGCGGAATATGTTTGTTTATCCAAAGCTGCAAATAACCTTGTATGGTTCAATGACTTGATCTCAGATGTTTGGAAAAAACCTACATTACCTTTTGTTGTGCATGAAGATAATAAAGCAGCCATTGAAATATCCAGATCCGATGCCATTGGACAAAGATCCAGGCATATTGATATAAAATTTAAGCACGTGAGACAATTATCTCAAGATGGATTCATCAAAGCAATACATTGTGATACTTCTGAACAATTAGCTGACATATTAACGAAGCCTTTACCTTCTAAACAGCACAAATATTTAACTTCTAAATTGTATGTATTATATTGTCCTGAATCTGAATGTAATTGGTGTTGTATAGCGAACCGGCATTTAGAGGGGGATTTGTCAGATGTAAATGCCTTATTCTCTATTGTGTAAATAATGTATATATGGGATATCAGGGGTTAACTTATTCTTTGGATTTTAATGTATTCATAATTTACCACTCCTATTCCTGGCTCCACCCCTTGTATATATATAAGGAGCCACCCTCACCATTTTCTTTGCTTCTATCTTGAATATTCAGCGAATATAGAATGCCTATTATGATTAAAGAGAAATATATTTAAATCTCTAATTCTTATTATATTTATTGAGTCTGATCCTGAAAATATTGCAACAGAAATTTATTTTATTTATTTATTTATTTTATTTTTGAATTTGTATACTGCCCTTCTCCCTAAAGACTCAGGGCGGTGTACAGCCACGTAAAAACATAGACTACAAATATTAAAGTACCATTAAAAGATATATATAAATTTGGCCCCATAATTAAAAACAGTAACAAACCAATTAAAACATTTAAAAAGTGTTAGGCCAGCCCGGCTTGCTGGAAAAAGAAGGTTTTAAGGGCATGGCGGAAGGCACCGAGGTCTTGGATTCTCCTTATCTCTGGGGGCAGCTGATTCCAGAGGGTAGGTGCCCCCACAGAGAAGGCCCTCCCCCTGGGGGTCACCAGCCTACATTGTTTGGCTGATGGCACCCCGAAGAGGCCCTCTCTGTGGGAGCGCACAGGTCGATGAGAGGCCATCGGTAGCAGCAGGCGGTCT
The DNA here is from genome assembly GCF_029215685.1 of Pituophis catenifer annectens. NCBI lineage: Eukaryota > Metazoa > Chordata > Lepidosauria > Squamata > Colubridae > Pituophis > Pituophis catenifer. Next base: position 335,855,834 of record NW_027256881.1, read on the forward strand.
CAAAGATAACTAGGTCCTATGCCATGGAGCGCTTTAAAGGTGATAACCAACACCTTGAAGCACACCCGGAAGACCACTGGGAGCCAGTGCAGCTCACGCAGGAGAGGTGTTATATGGGAGCGCCAGGTAGCTCCCATGACTACCCGTGCGGCCACATTCTGGACCAGTTGGAGCTTCCGGGTGCCCTTCAAGGGGAGCCCCATGTAGAGAGTGTTGCAGTAGTCCAGGCTGCAGGACTGGAAATTGAGTTCGACGCCCCTGGTATAGGGTCTCCTGCTTGAGCAGGCAGTTGGACTAAAGACCTCCAAGGCCCCTTCCAACTCTGTTATTCTGTTAAAGTTTATCTTCTTTCATCGGACCTCACGGGAAATCTCAATAATGCCTATAATTTATGCTATAATACCAGCTATCACTGAATTATCCCGTTAATTCCCATTGCAAAGACTTGGTTCTCTGCAAAAGGGATCTGTTGCAGCTCTGTATGAGTCACTGTCCAGGGCAGATCTCCCCAGTTGGGAGCCACACCCAGCTCAGTGATTCATGAAAAAATATAAAATATAAACACCCACACTCCTACACACCCACACTATTGTTTGATTTCTTCTAAGTTAATTGCCCAAAGGGGAAACACAAACTGATTCCTAGGAGCATCAATTAGAGACAACAGCATTATGAAATCCATCTCTAATCTGAGGGAGGGAGGGAGGGAGGGAGGGAGGGAGAGAGAGAGAGAGAGAGAGAGAGAGAGAGAGAGAGAGAGAGAGAGAGAGACCTTATGATGCTAGGAATAGAACCTGTGTCAGCTGAAGAGACGGATCTCCGTGATCTTCCCCCTAAGAAAAATCTTGACAAATCAAATCCAGTGTCCAATATAGTTTCCAAGAAGCCCATAAATTTGGTATGAAGATTACTGCCCTCCTCTGCTACTTATCCTCCACTAAAATTAAAAATTAAACTCTTGAGTGATAGCCTGCTCAAAACTTGGCTATAGTCCATTCTTCAGCTTAACTATAGATAGTCCTCAATTTATGACCACAATTGAGCCCAAAAATTCTATTGCTAAATAAGGCAATTGTTAAGCTAATTGTCAGGCCTGGAAGCCATCTTTTACATTGGGCCTTCAGGCCTGCCCCATTTACTGTTGTGGGAAACTGGGGGGTGGGATTGTATGGAGCATGGGTGATATGTAGTCATAATAACATTCTTTTCTCAGAGAGTCAAGGACATCTTGCCCTGCACCTGGAGGGTTGTCACTGGGAGGCATTTCCAGTTGGGTCGGTGCTTTGATTGGACCATGTGATGGACATGTGGGTGCTGGGCAGGGACTTGGACTTTCTTTAGGGTGGGGAAAACCTGGAAGCTTTCAGATTCGGGTTTTCCCAGATGTGCCAATATGACATCTCTAATAAAATAGAACTTCAAGGAACTTCAAGCCTCCGAGTCTTCTTTCGTTGGGGGTGTTACTTGGAACCCTGACACTAATTTTGTCCCATTTTACAACCTTTCATGCTACAGTTGTTTTAAGTGAATCGCTGCAATTGTTAAGTTAGTCATGTGGTTGTTAAGTGAATCTGTCTTCCTCATGGACTTTGCTTGACAGAAGGTCGCAAAAGGTGATCACATGACCTTGGGCCAATGCAACCATCATAACTACGAGCCAGTTGCCAAGCGCCTGAATTTACAAGGATGCTTCAACAGTCATAAGTGTGAAAAACAATCATAAACCACTTTTTTCAATGCCCTTGTAACTTTGAAATGTCACTAAACGAACAGTTGTTAAGTAGAGTACTATCTCTATTAAGAAGGGTTTTTTTTTCCCTAGTGTACAGTTGGAATCTGTTTTCTGGCAACCTTCTGGTATTTCGAAGGGCGGTATCATATCCCCTTTTAGGCATCTAATTTCTTAAGGTTAAATATAATCCCTTTTTCCTGCAATCTCTTCTTTTAGGATTTAATTTCTACTAGCCCCACTTTATTGCACCCATTCCATTTGATGGGAGTCATTGTTAAACTGTGATACTGATTGCAACTGAAGGTGGGTTCTGATATTTCCACTATTCTTCTCCCAGGCACAGAGGCAGTCTCACTTAAAAAATAATCAGGAGTTTGCAGGCCCAGGAACGGCTTGAAGAATTCTCCGCTTGCCTTGGGTGAACAGACAAATCACACTGGCTGGCCTTATCTCTCTATCCAGGTCTGAGGACACTCAAACATGCGCTGGGAGATGGCGTTTCTTCCCAGCAGTTTCCTTTGATGTTACTAGCAAACAATTCTTGCAGCATTCCTCATGTTGGCATCAGATAAAGGAGCTTTTTTTTCGGCTGGGTTGAGGGCAACTCAGACAAAAGCATTGGCACTTGGCATGTTCTACTTGGAAGAGAGAGCAGTCTGAAAAACATGATTCCTCCAACATTTTCCAGTGCAGTTTTACTTTTTTTCCCCCTTTGAAGGATGCTGTTAGAATAGAATTTATAGCCTGAGTTTTAGGTACCATCAAGTTGGTGCTGACTCTTAATGACTTTCACCAGTCCTTTGCATCTTCCAGTGGTGCAGCCATTATAAGTTGTAAACAAGTCTATTAGCCCTTGAAGCTGGTTTCTTCTCTTTACTTCCACTTTCCTAGCATTAAGGACCACGCAAAAGAGCTAGATCTTTGCATTATGTGTCTCAAGTATGATAATTTGAGCATGCTGATATGGGTTTTGAGTAAGAACACTGTGTTGATTTGCTAGCTGTAATGGTGCATTAATTTTGCCAACTGTCAGGAGTTTGAGCTTCACCGGCCCAAGGTTGACGCAGCCTTCCATCCTTCCGAGGTCAGTAAAATGAGGACCCAGATTGTTGGGGGCAATAGGCTGACTCTGTAAACCGCTTAGAGAGGGCTGTAAAAGCACTGTGAAGTAGTATATAAGTCTAAGTGCTATTGCTGTTTGTTCTGGGATACGTTTGTTTGTTTTCTTGGCTATTTATGGGATTCTGACAGTCTTCTCCAACTCTAAGGTTCAAAAATACCAAAATGCAAGGATGCACTATTGGTAGGAATCAGATTTTTTATTTAAGGTCACTAAACTCCATGACTTGACATACAATAAACATTTGCATGCTTTCCCACCAAACTGAGATGTTACCTATTTGATGGCCAAGTCAAAACAAACTCAGATTAAGTTCTTGCAAGCTGGATTGTGGTTTACTGGGGATTGATCATCTGATCCCAACTTTGTCTCTGGGCACAGTCCCATCCTCCCTAAATTTGGATTTTGAGTGAGAACATCCTCCCTAAAGGAACATGTGTCATCTGCCCCATCTTGGTCCTCTAGACAAGAAAGACCCTCGATTCCATTTGTAGTGAAAACTGGGGTGAAATGCTACCGGTTCGCTCCAGTTCAGATGAACTGGTAGCGATAAAAACTACCTATTTGGGCAAACCAGTAGTAAAAAAAAGCTACTGGTTCAGTCGGGCAGGATTTCCTGCTTTCTAGCAAAGCTAAACCGCGCGGCACAGGTGATCGTCAGATCGTAGCTTTTTTTAACTACCGGTTCGCCTGAACCGTTAGCTTTTTAAACGCGTAGCGTGCGTTTGGTGAGTACTGCATATGGGCACACAGCATGCATTTGGCACGCATGGGCGGCCAGCGAACTGATAGCAAACCGGTTCAGATTTCACCACTGGGTGAAAGGTATACTTTTACTAAAAGCCAAGTGGATTACAGTACATGAAAGGCCAGAACTGAAATTTGTGGACCAAACGTTCCGGGTTAACTTTCCCTGACCAGTTCCTCTCCTCCCCTGGTCCCTCATTGTCCAATTATATTTGAATAAATTGTTTTGGGAACAGTCTCTTCAATGTTGGTGAGCTGTTGCATTCAATTTCCAGGGCTTTGACCTTGAGATGTTGCCTCTGAAAAGTACGATGAGTAGTTTCCCCCTCCCGTCCAGCTCTCCCCCCTCCCAGTTGATGACAGACTGACAGCTAGCAAAGGCAAAGTTCACATGTAGGATGGCAGTTCTGACAACATGTCTGCAATATGGGGGTCATCGTGGAGTTCCCAACAGATGCTTTGCTCCATTTCGGCTTGGCCACAGTGATTCCTGCCATAATCACCTGATACCTAGCCTACTGTAATACCCTTTACACGGAGCTGTTCTGGAAATCAACTGAGAAGCTCCAACTGGTCCAAAATATAGAAGTCCAACTGCTAAAGTAGCAGATGCAAACTGCGTGGCAATGCAGTATTGACTGCATTGGTCATCTGTTTGCTTCCAATTTTAGTTCCCCCTCTTAAGGCCCTACATACATAGCTTGATACTTGTAGAGTACAGGCAAAATTTTCCCACCCAGATTCAGATCAGGACTTAAGGACTTGTTTCTAAAAGCAACTCCCATTTTTTTGAAGATAAGGCTTCTGGAGGACATGGCTTCCAATCCCCCAGTCTTCTTCTTGTGCCATATCCGTCATCGGATGTTGGCGATCCTATTTTTATCAGCAGCCTCACAAAAAAGTGCTGCTAAGTTTTGTCCAAATCAGTCCCTTAGATTTTGAAGCCACAATGTTCTTCTTCTGTCTGGACCTCGTTTGCCTTCAATCTTAATGACTTATGCGCCCAGTCTTAATGATACGAATCCTCATTTTTGGAAGACATGGATTCCAGTGGTAAGGAAGAACCCCAATCTCCTAGGATCAAGAAGGCCTTGAGGACTCTTATTCCACGGGGTTATTGGAGGAGTCAAACAATTCAACTTTGGCAGTCACATCCATGTCATCCTAACTCTGACTCTTTTTTGCATGTGTCATAGGTTATTTGCATCTGTTGTAGGTTGGTTAGATTGAGTTACTAGATTGCTTCGTTTACTATAGTGGTCTATAAATACACAGATACATAAATTATGGGAAATAACTATGCTTGACACGAATGCTTTGCTTTGCAGCAGGCAAACTCATTTACTTTTTAAAAAAAACCAGATTGGATAATATAACATGATGAATGAAGCCTGTTAAGCACCAACAAAAGTTTCCATTGGGAACTAGGATGAAAGCTAATAAAAGAAATTATTCCAGATACATAGTTTTAGAGACAGAACTTGTAAAGTGAGGAATAACCCCAGTTTGAGGAAATTGTGGAGGAAAGAGAATATGTTAAACCCTACTTCGCCCCCTAAAAATTGGAGATTTAATATTCTCCCACCCCTTTCCTATAGTACGAGAACTCCTCAACTTACAACCATTTATTTAGCAACTGTTCAAGGTTACAAAGGCTCTGAAAAAAAGGGACTTAAAAGCCAGTCCTCGTACTCATGACCGTCACAACGTACAGTTGTGTGATCAAAATTCAGGTGCTTGGCACTCGGCATGCATTTCTGAGAGTTGCAGCATCCTGGGGTCATGTGATCATCTTGTGACTTCCCAGCTTCCCAGAACAAGCAAAGCCAATTTGGATTCAGTTAACAATCCCGTGATTTGCTTAACAATTGTGGTGGTTCGCTTAACAACCATGGCAAAAATGTTGCAAAATTGAGTCTTAACAAGTGCCTTGGATAGCCACAGAACACCTGGTCCCAATTGTGGTTGCAAGGCAACCTGTAATTCAGGTTCTGGTAAAAAGCAAGACCACTCCTGTGTATCTCTAAGCATCTTTTTTGCAGGAAAGTTGCATTTGTCTCGGAATACAATTGTTGTTGTTGTTGTTTAAGAACCAAAATAAAACCCAAAGAAACCAGAAACTTGTTGGTTGTCACACAGTCCCAACACAGGAACACAGGTGGCGACATTCTTTGACTTGAGTTCTGCCAGCCCAAGGTCATCATGCTGCAGTTCCACTCTCTTAGGATGCTGGAGAGATTCTGCCTGTGTGTTTGGCAGACAGCCTAGCTGGAAAACCCGTAGTCCATCAAGTTGCTGGCAACTGGACGGTCCAGAGCATATGACCCCGTGGAAACAGAACGTTCTGAAGGATACACTACAGCTTGGGGGCACGTCCGGGACACTGCTTGGCTCAGCTACTTCCAAAGCTGCTGTCTTTTGTGTTCAAAAGCAACCGTCTCTCTCTCTCTCCCCCCCCTACATCATACACACTTTTCCCCCAGTGGGCAAAATAGCCAGGGAATGTACATTGACTTCACGATGACCTTTGCAAAATTGCAACCCAGGGGGAAATTGCTACGGATCGGTGAAACCCAAATTGTCCACGTTGGTTTGTTGGTATTTGCAAAATCCCCGGGAGAACTGCCAAAGGGGGTGGGAACAGACCCCACTGCCAAAGATATAGAAACAGACCCCACAAGTCTGCAGTTTGTTTTCAAACTTTTCCGAGCCTGAGCATCTCTGGTACGTGCGGAAAAATCCTCCCAGCAGGAGAAGAGAAAGGCAAAAAATGTTTCTATGAAAGATCTAAAATGTTTCTCAACAGAGACATTTATCCTATTATAAATTAATACCCACAGCTTTAAATTCTGCTGTTTGCACACCTATTGAAAAGCGCAGTTGCTTCAAATTCTGAATAGTGGGGGATTAAAAAAAAAAACACCACCAAGAATTAGGTGCGCAAAATCCTTGTCCTGTTGTGTGCAAAAAGAAGAAAGAAAAGAAAAACTAAAGCAACATAGAAAAACCATCAGATTAACAACAATAGGTTTATCTAGCCCAGGGGTCTCCAATCTTGGCAACTTTAAAGCTTGTGGACTTCAACTCCCAGAATTCAATTGCCAAGATTGGAGACCCCTGCTCTAGCCTTTGTTTGCAGAATTTAAGAAAAATCTTAGCACTATGAAAAGTAGGCCTTCCTCCATATATTTTTGTGCTGGGCCATGTGTTCAAGTCACTCTCACAAATTTACACACCAACCTGTGGATGTCAATTGTAATAGAATTGTGAGATCTTCACCTTGCAAGGAGAAGAAAGCTGGGTGCTCTGTATCCACACACATCAAATGAATTAACTAGGGGATTACCTCTGAGTAAATATACCTATAGTTTAAAACAAGTTTGGTTACTTATGCCTCGAAACCTGTTTTTTCAGTATTTTTTGTCCTGGCCATTTCTGAAGGGGGAAACTCATGAAAACTTCAGTGTGAATCTAAAATAGGCATGACACATGGGGAAAAATTTGCAAAAACTGCTATCTTATCCAAAAGCAAATCAACTTGAAGAGCTATAGCTAAGCCATGCCAGATCTGCATACAGTACTTATGTGCAGATTGCAGAGACATTTTTTAAAGGTGGGCAACTACAGGTAGTGTCAACTTATGATCACACTCAAGCCCCAAATTTCTGCTGTTAAGTGAGACATTTGCAAACTGAGCTTTGCCCCATTTTACGACCTTTCTTGCCACAGTTGTTAAGTGAATCACTGCAGTTGATAGTTGGTAACCTGGTTGTTAAGTGAATCTGGCTTCCCCATTGACTTTGCTTGTCAGAAGGTCGCAAAAGGTCATCACATGATCTTGGGACACAGCAATGGTCATAAATATGAACCGGTTGCCAAGCGGCTGGATTTTGATCACATGATCATAGGGATGCTACAAAAGTCGTAACTTTGAAAAACGGTCATAAATTACATTTTTCAGTGCCTTTTTAACTTTGAACGGTCACTAAACGAATTGTTGGAAGTCGAGGACTACCTATATACAATTAATTAATGAGCTGGGACAGTCCCTCCCCATTTTCAAAATCCCTTGTTCCCTGCAAGACCCACATGTGGATTAAAGCTTTAATTTTAGGTTTATTGGAACTGTTTGGCTGTGTTTACGTGTTTTCCTATATTCCATTCCCTGGATTCCCATAATCCTAAGAAAAATACCAAGTCTGGGTTCACACTAAATGCTAGGCAAAAATGTTTAGGTTTGTGGTTGGAACCTGAATTTGGCAGGTTGCCTCGGGGCATCAAAATACTTTCTGGTCTTTGCCATCTCCAAGAACAAACATAAAGAGATTGAGAAAATCTTCCGGAAGGCAGTTACCCATCGAGGAAATGTTAGTCAACTAAAAATGTACCAATAATTTCATGTGATAAAAAGCCCCAGCTTCCTGTGTTGAAATCCATATGCCCTCTTGCATTAATAACAGTTATATTGTACATAAATAATGAACCTCTGATGATAATTTGTGTGAGTTCACCATTTTGTAAAGAGCTGACGAGAAACATCAAAGGAACATTTTATAAACAAGATGGCGCCCAAGGGATGTCTTTCAGAGGAGTTTGGACTTCATCTCCCAGAATCCCCTCCTGATTAACTACTCCTGCAAAGATACAGGGGTGAGCTAAATCTTAACAGTGAACAAAATAAAAGGATGTGCTGATTTAGGATTCTGGTGGAAAGGCAAGAAAGAAAGTTAGCACAGAAATATGTGAAATGAACAAGATATTGATGTAAGGCAGACTTTTGTACTACAGAAATAAGTTTTGCTTTGGAAACCATGGTATTTTCCAAATCACTTGAAGGCCAGACAAGGAATAATGGATGGAAACTGACCAAGGAGAGATTCAACCTAGAAATGAGGAGAAACTTTATGACAGTGAGAACAATCAACCAATGGAACAGAAGTTGCCTTCAGAAGTTGTGGGAGCTTCATCACTTGAGACTTTCAAGAAAAGATTAGATTGCCATTTGTCAATAATGGTGTAGGGTCTCCTGCTTGAGTGGGGTGGGGGAGGTTGGGTTGGACTAGATGACCTATAAGGTCCCTTCCAACTCTGTTAATCTGTTAAATTGCAGTGTGAATTTTTTTCAGTGGGCTTCAAAGCACATGACTGTTGAAGCAGATGCTTTACGCTGAATCCTCCCTTTGGTTTTCAAACTTAATTTTAGATCCCGGGGTAGGCCAGCACCTTGACCCTGGTCGTTGCAGCTCCCTGACAGAAGCCAGGCTGAATGCAGGCATCAACGGGAGCATCCTTGCCATGGCAGCTGGAAGAGAGATGGCTGCTTCTCCAGGTGGTTCAACTCTTGCAGGTCACTCTGTCCCAGTGTCAAATAACCAGCAAACAGTCTTGCTGTCTTGCATTTGGCCAGGAGGCAAGCAGGGGTGTGTGTGGGAGAGGGTGGGTTATACACTGGACCAGGGGACACACATCAATAATTATTGTAATTTGTAAGGCCGCTTAGAGTAGCTCCATGATGAGATAGGTGGCAAATAAATCAAACAGATAGATAAAATTAATACAGCGAGGAGGAGGATATGAGTTTTCTCTTTCTGGTTTGTTTGGAGGAGAGGGAAATTTTGTACATCCAGACTTTATAACCTGTGGACTTCAACTCCCAGAATTCCTGGGCCACTCGGGAATTCTGGGAGTTGAAGTCCACAAGTGCTAAAGTTGCCATAGTTGTCCACCCTTGATATGGACAGCAGCAGGTTAAGAGCCTTGGTGGCGCAGCAGACTAAAGTGCTGTTAAGTAACACCAGCTGCCTGCAATTACCGCAAGTTCAAATCTCACCAGGCTCAAGGTTGACTCAGCCTTCCATCCTTTCAAGGTAGGTAAAATGAGGACCCGGTTTGTGGGGGTAATAAGCTGACTTTGTATAAAAAAAGAACACCGCTTGGGGGGGCCCAAAGCCCTACTAAGCAGGTATATACAAAAGTATGAAGGCTGTTGCTTAATGCATTGTAAGCCGCCCTGAGTCTCCGGAGAAGGGCGGCATATAAATCAAACTAATAAATAAATAAATAAATAAATACATGTATTGGAAAAGGCAACCAGGAAATGGGTGAAAATCAGGGATTCATCAGCAATACCAGGGCTGACCTGAGTAGGCTGGGGAAGCTCAACAGCAGCGAAAATTAGCTTTTCTCACACACCTATATATAGTTTTTAATTCTCTTTTGAAAATGTTTTACAGTCAGGAGCCGTTTGGTAGGATGTGTGGCAGAAAAATGTATATTGTTTATTGTTATTTTTTTCATTTGTTTCAGATGGTTTTTTACTACTGCTTTTACTTTATAAGTAATTCAAGGGCAAACATACCTAATTCTCCTTCCTCCTCCTGTTTTCCTTGCAATAACAGTCCTATGTGGTAGGTTGTGCGGAGAGAGAATGACTGGCTCAAAGCAACCCAGCCAGTTTTCATGCTAAGGCGGGACTAGAACTCACAGGCTCCTGGTTTATTTATATTTACTTTATTTTATTTGTCAAGAATGTATTAGGTAATATATATAAGTATAAGCATGAATTGAATACATAAAATAGATGCAAATAGAGGAAGCATTAGGACGGACGGTAGGCACACTGGTGCTCTTATGCATGCCCCTTACAGACCTCTTAGGAATGGGGTGAGTCTACAGTAGACAGTCTTAGGTTAAAATTTGGGGGGTTTTGGGATGAAACCACAGAGTCAGGTAGTGCATTTCAGGCATTGACCACTCTGTTGCTGAACTCATATTTTCTGCAATTGAGTTTGGAGCGATTCACTTTAAGTTTGTATCTATTGTTTGTTTGTGTATTGTTGTGGTTGAAGCTGAAGTAGTCATTGACAGGTAGGGTGTTGTAGCAGATGATTTTATGAGCTACGCTTAGATGACGAACCTATGGCACGTGTACCACAAGTGGCACGTGAAGCCATATCAGTGGGCATGTGAGTTCAGCGCCTTCTGGGCCACCCGGAAGTAGGGAAACAGGCTGTTTCCTGCCTCCGGAGGGCCTGGGGAGTGGGGTGGGGAAGGCCGTTTTTGCCCTCACCAGGCTCCTAGAGAGGCTGTGGAGCCTGGGGAGAGCAAAAAACAGGCCTACCGGGGCCACCATACCATCTCATGCCAGGAGCGGGGGGGGGGGGTTGCACATGCGTGGGGCAGGGCACATAAAATTATGGGTGTGGGCACACTCATGTGACTCCCCCCTGTGCTTCCCCCGCTTTTGGCACACGATGGCAAAAAGGTTTGCCATCATTGGCTCAGGTCATACTGAAGGCGACGTATTTCTAAGTTTTCTAAGCCCAGAATTTCAAGGTATTTATGCCACCAGAGGAGTGGAGGACTCTTCTTGTGAAATATTTCTAGACACATTCAATTGTATTTATGTCTGATATGCAGTACGGGTTCCAGACAGTTCAGCTGTATTCGAGAATTGGTCTAGCAAATGTTTTGTATGCTCTGGTTAGTAGTATAATATTACCAGAGAAGATAAGATTAGGTTTACAACTCTTAATGCCTTTTTGGCGATGTTGTTACAGTGGGCTTTGGCACTTAGATCATTAGATATGTGTACTCCAAGGTCCTTGGCAGAGTGAGGGTCATCTACAAGGTCATGTCCACTCAGCTTGTATTTTGTGTTCTGGTTCTTTTTGCCAGTGTGTAAGACAGAGCATTTGTTTTCTAGGTTTTTAAAGGTTTTTTCTAGCATTTGTTTTCATTTGGTTTCTAGGTCAGCATCTTAACCTACCTACACCAAACCAACTCTTTTAAATTTTTTAAAATTTAGTTTTATATTTATCTTTTCATTATTTTTAACTATTTTGGAACCCAACAACATTTGATCTAAAGCCTAGTGGCTCTTTAACAGGCTGGGGAGGGATCAAAGGACATTAAATGCAACTTCTTAAAGAATGACTGTTACTTTCTGTGCACCAGGGGGGTAACATCAAGACGTCCAGACACACAAACTAGCTGTATTTGCGCAGCTAAAGCCTTACCCTTTATACAGAGGGCAAATGAGAAAAAAACAGGATTTCAATTGCACAGAACATCTTGACTTTTTTGACTGGCCTGCAGATCAGGGGTGAAATCCAGCAGGTTCTGACAGGTTCTGGAGAACCGGTAGTGGAAATTTTGAGCAGTTCGGAGAACCAGTAACGGAAATTTTGAGTAGTTTGGAGAACTGGCAAATACCACCTCTGGCTGGCCCCAGAGTGGGGTGGGAATGGAGATTTTGCAATATCCTTCCCCTGGAGTCGAGTGGGAATGGAGATTTTGCAGTATCCTTTCCCTGCCATGCCCACCAAGCCACACCCACCAAGCCACATCACGCCCACCAAGCCACACCCACAGAACTGGTAGTAAAAAAATTTGAATTTCACTACTGCTGCAGATGCTCCTGTTATACATGAGAAAGATTAAGCATACAACAAAATAACAGAATAAGAGAGTTGGGTGGGACCTTGGAGGTCTTCTAGTTCCTGCTCTGGCAGGAAACCCTATACCAGTGATGGCTAACCTTTTCCAGACTGAGTGCCCAAAGCACGCACACACCTGAACCCCAACATGCAATGTGCGTGCAGCCCCGTGCATGCCCCCCCACCCCTTGCCCATGCGCGCATTGGCCCCCGCATGCACCCCGCCCCCCTGCGCAGCCCCCTGCCCCAATCCTTTTCCCTGTGAAGACTTCTAGTTACATAAAGGACACTCTGCATGGCTGCCAGCAAAATCCCCGTCAGTCATTTGCAAAAGGCAGCTTTACTTGGAACAGCTTACATTTGCAATAATACCTTTAATACCACCAAGCAACAACATCTGCCTATCCCAGGTCAATCCTTGCGAAGGACTTGATAGGTGGATAAAAATGCCAAATCCAGTCTGAACATCTGACTGACTCAGATGAACCATAATAATAATAATAATAATAATAATAATAATAATAATAATAATAATAAACTCAAGATCTTGTGGGACTTTAGGATTCAGACTGACAGGCACTTGGTCCACAACACACCTGACATAACAATAGTTGAAAAGAAAAAAGTATGGTTCATTGACATTGCAATACCTGATGACGCACGGATTGAAGAGAAGCAGCAAGAAAAAATCACAAAGTACCGGGATTTGCAAATTGAAGTTGAGCGACTGTGGAAAAAGAAATCGTGTGTTGTCCCGATTGTAACTGGAGCCCTTGGAGCAATACCCAAAGGGCTACCCCGCTATTTAGAAATTCTAAATTTGCCGGACTTGAACATTTTGACTCTACAAAAAACCACCTTACTCGGAACAGCTTACATCCTCCGACGATACCTTAACAGTTCCTAGGTCCTTGGTTAGGACTCGAGCTGCTGAGCTATTAACCAGCCTCAAAGGCTGTGAATCTCACTAAAGATTAAATAATAATAATAATAATAATAATAATAATAATAATAATAATGTGCATTGAAGTATCTGAAAAAAATGCCGTTTGCCTGCAAGCAAGAACTGAGCGGATCACAAAATAGAAAAGATAATAGAAAACGAAGAAGCTGCAGCGTTCTGGGACTTTAGAATTCGAACAGAGAAGCACCTGCCCCATAACACCCCAGACATAATACTGTAATAGTTGATAAGAAAGACAAAAAAAATCTGGATAGCGGACTTCGCAATACTTGGAAACAGCAGAAGAGAAAGAACTGGAGAAAAATCACAAAATAGAAGGACGTGCAAATAGAAATAGAATGACTGTGGCAATATAAAACAAAGATCGTACCAATAGTGATAAGTGTTTTGGGTGCAATCCCAAGAGATCTGGAGACTTAGAAGAACTTAGAATAACTTTATGGTCACTTTAAAAGTACACTAATTGTCATACATTAAAATGAAATTTCATTGCATTCTGCTCTCAAAGGGTCACCACCTCTAATATACACTACATAAACCTGACAAAATAAATAAATAAAATAAATACAAAATTATGCATATACCCCCATATATTACATGACACAGAGAAACAACACAGTCTAGTTTGGATGTATGCATGCACATGGCGAGAAAAACGAATCTTGCTAGTTTATCAGATGGATGCTATAGGGAACAAAGCTGTTACAGAATCTGGTAATCCTGCTAGAAATACTTTGAAACCTCCTCCCAGAGGGGAGCAACAGAAACAGACTGTAAAGTGGGTGTGTGGGGTCTCTAACAATGCTTCGAGCACCACTTGAACACTGTCAGCATTGATAACTTCTCTATCAGTCAATTGCAAAAGGCAGCTTTACAGCTGACATCATCTAATGCCACCAAATAGCAACATCTGGCTATCCCGAGTCCTTGAGAAGAATTCAACAGGTGGATTAAAAAAGCCAAATCCAATATAAAGCATTGGCTGACTGTGCGACTGACCATAATAATAATTTGTTTAAATTGGCATTAATCCTTTTTTTTTAAATCCCAGGAGTGAAAGAGACAATGAGATCTCACCAAATCCTCAGCCTTGAGAGCACCTGAGGGCTAGAGATGCAGTATTTTTCATGCAGAGTTCCATCTAGCAATTGTAGTTAATAACACTTAATGATAGAATTCTGTGCTGATTTAAACCACGGTGGGGTTAAAACCTTTTGAAAAAGGGGAGCTATTCCCACATCATGTGGCACATAGAAGCAGTTTATTTTGCCGGCCCCAAATTACAGCTTCTCCGCCTCCCTTCTTTAATGAAATGAGGAAAGCATTTTGCATGAATCTAGAATGGTGGTCTTCCAGTGGTCTTCCAGTGGTCTTCAAGGTGTTGGTTCTCATCTTCAAAGCGCTCCATGGCTTAGGAGCCGGTTACTTACGAGACCACCTTCTACCTCCGATAACCTCCCAGCGGCCAACACGCTCCCACAGAGAGGGCCTCCTCAGGGTGCCGTCTGTCAGGCAATGTCGGCTGGCGGCCCCCCGGGGAAGAGCCTTCTCTGTGGGGGCACCCGCCCTCTGGAATGAGCTACCCCCAGGGATACGACTGATCCCGGACCTCCGGACCTTCTGCCGGGCCCTGAAGACTTTTTTATTTCAGCAAGCCGGGCTGGGTTAAAAATCTTTTAATTGGGGAATTTTATGGGCAAGGGGTTTTAAATTGGAGAAGCCAAAGATAATTTAATTTCGTTTTAATGTATTTTAATATTTGTATTGTGTGTTTTTAATTTTGGCTGTTCACCGCCCCGAGTCCTTCGGGAGAGGGGACAGTATAAAAATTAATTAAATAAATAAATAAATAAATAAATAAAAGAATAGAATAGAATAGAATAGAATAGAATAGAATAGAATAGAATAGAATAGAATAGAATAGAATAGGGGAGTCAAACTCAAGGCTCGGGGTCCGGATCCGGCCTTTGGGTTGTAAAGATCTGGCCCATGGGGCTGCCCTGGAAACAGCAAACGACCGGCCCGCTGTGCCTCTGCCAGCAAAAACTCAGTTTTCTCTGGCAGAGGGTTGCAGGAGGCCATCCCAGCCGAAAACGGAGCTTGCAAGAGCCGCATGTGGCCCTCCTCAAGTTCCATTTTCACTGGCAGAGGGTTGCAGGAGGCTGTCACAGCCGAAAATGGAGTTCAGGAGCCCGTTTTTGCTTGAAGAATTCTCGGGCCACCACAGGCACACACACCCCCGACACGAATAGAATAGAATAGAATAGAATAGAATAGAATAGAATAGAATAGAATAGAATAGAATAGAATAACAGAGTTGGAAGGGACCTTGGAGGTCTTCTAGTCCAACCCCCTGCTTAGGCAGGAAACCCTACACCACTTCAAACAAATGGTTATCCAACGTCTTCTTAAAAACTTCCAGTGTTGGAGCATTCACAACTTCTGCAGACAGGTTGTTCCACTGATTAATTGTTCTGTCAGAAAATTTCTCCTTAGTTCTAAATTGCTTCTCTCTTTGAATCGTTTCCACCCATTGCTTCTTTTTTTTTTTTTTTAATTTAATTTATATGCCGCCCTTCTCCGGAGACTCAGGGCGTTAAGCAATAGCCTTCATACTTTTGTATATTTTATACAAAGTCAGCTTATTGCCCCCACAAACTGGGTCCTCAATTTACCTACCTTAGAAAGGATGGAAGGCTGAGTCAACGTTGAGCCTGGCAAGATTCGAACTTACTTTAATTGCAGACAGCTGGTGTTAAATTACAGTGCTTAGTCTGCAGAGCTATCCAGGCTCCTCCTCTTGTTCTACCCACAGGTACTCTGGAGAATAATTTGACTCCCTCTTCTTTGTGGCATGCTGACCATGCCCACCCTGGCCTCCTGAGGTCAAACACAACCCTGATGTGGCCCTCCAATGAAATCAAGTTTGACACCCCTGATCTAGAGGTTATGTTATTCGATATTGCTTATATTATTATCCGTGCTGTTGCAGAAGCCAGTCGAAGGGGATGGGATCGAGCCTACAACTGAGATGGACAGCAGTGGAAAAGGCATTTATTTCCCTGCACCAGCTGTTCTTCTGCTATGGGACATCTCCCTTTCCGTGGTTAACCACACACAGCTACCCTTCTCCAAGGCCACAATCCAAGTGCCAAAAACTTCCCCTCCAGCCAATCATCATGAATCATAAACCTACCAGCTCCAATTTCTTTCCGAGAAGGAAAGAGTAGACACTCTCCTCCTGATTCTAGGAATTCTGGCTCAGGAGCCACGAAGACAAAGTTCAGACGAAGCCCGGCCAGCGGGTTGCCTTCGAGCCATACATGGCCACCGTGTGGGTCCCCACAACAGAACCGAGAGAAGGGAAAGAGGGGGCAAGGAGCACCTAGCTCCCACCTCTAAGTGGGGTTGGGGGTCAGTTACTCATGTCATCCAATAACGGGATTCTGCTGCCTGACAATGTGCTTGCGAGGGCGGCATTGAAAGAGGGCCAGCGTTGACAAAAATAGGAACCTTCTGTAGCAAGGCCGAAAGTGAAAGCTCAGATAGGATCAACACACACCTAAAGGCCCTCAATACACAGAGATTAGTCTAAGGGTTGCAAACACACACACACACACACACACACACACACACACACAGAGAGAGAGAGAGAGAGAGAGAGAGAGAGAGAGAGAGAGAGAGAGAGAAACAGGCGCACAGAAATTGTTTTACAGGGTTTTTTCCCCCTTCCTGTTCAATCATGTCCGATTTTCAGAGACTGTCTGGACAGACAGGGGTGGCCTTCAAAAATTTTAGCAAGGGCTTCTATGTCCGGTTGCTGGGTGGGTGTGGCCATGGTGGGTGTGGCCTAGTTGGCCTCCTGCACCATGGCGGGGGAGGCATTTCTGCCCTCCCCAGGCTCCGGAGGCTTTTCTTGAGCCTCCGGGAGGGCGAAAACAGCCTCCGGAGGCCCTCTGGAAGTTCGGGCCTTTTCAAACTTCCAGTAGGACCATTTTTCGCCCTCCCCGAGCCTCCACGCGCAGCCTGCACTTACCTGCATCCAATACGGGCTGCGTGGGGACTCCTGGGAGGGGCGGGGTGGAGTGGGATTTGGGTGTTCTCCGAACTGCACAGAATCTTAGCTAGAGGTTCTCCCAAACCCCTGCGAACCCCCAGCAGCCCACCCCTGTGGACAGGTCCCTTGGCAAGGTTTTTTTTTCCCCAGAAGTGGTTTTGCATTGCCTCCTTCCCAGGGCTGAGGTAAAGTGACTGGCCCGGCGCCATTCAGCAGGCTTTGTGCCTAAGGCGGAACTAGAACTCACATCTTCCTGGCTTTTAACCCAATGCCTTTGTTCTGTACACCAAACTGGCTCTTCACATAACATTCAAACAAACTCCAGTCTTACTGTGCCCATATACTGTATGTACTTTACACTCATCTTTTACACAAGCACATATTCTGGACACGCGAGTGTTGCCCTAGCTCAGCTCCAGCACGCATGCATACGCCGGCTAGCTGACTTTCGGGCCTTTCAGACCCACCAGAAGTTGGGAAATGGGCCATTTCCGGCCTCCAAAGGGCCCCCATGGGGGGGTGAGGAAGGCTGTTTTCGCCCTACCCAGTTTCCTAGAAAGCCTCTGGAGCCTGGGGAGGGCAAAAAGCAGGCCTACCATGCCCAGTGTGCCATCGCATGCCAAAAGCGTGGGGAGCGTGGGGGGGGGGTCGCACGTGCATGCATGGGAAGCGGGGCGCATTGAATTATGGGTGTGGGCACGCACGCACGTGACCCTCCTGCTTTTCCCCACACACTTTTGGCACGCGATGGCAAAAAGGTTAATCATCACTGATCTAGAGGAATGGTACACACACACCTTTATTTCCACATGGCTTACCATTTAAAATGGGTAGGGGTTGTTTAGATTGAAGTCTAATTTTAAATTAAAAATCAGATCCCAAACAACCAATGGGAAGATCAACCATGAGCCTTGATGGCGCAGCAGACTAAAGCACTGTTAAGTAACACCAGCTGCCTGAAATTACTGCAAGTTCAAATCTCACCAGGCTCAAGGTTGACTGAGCCTTCCATCCTTTTGAGGTAGGTAAAATGAGGACCCGGATTGTGGGGGCAATAAGCTGACTTTGTATAAAAAAGAATACCGCTTAGGGAGGGCCCAAAAGCCCTACTAAGCAGGTATATACAAAAGTATGAAGGCTATTGCTTAACGCATTGTAAGCCGCCCTGAGTCTCCGGAAAAGGGCGGCATATAAATCAAACCAATAAATAAATAAAATAAAACCAGTAGAAAAGGCTTTTAATCGATTTTTAAAATGTTCCGGATTAAATTGCTTTTGGGAAAGAGTGGCATGCAAACAAACAAACAAATGAACAGACAAACAGTTAAAACAAAAATGATTGTCAGGCGCAAGAAATCAGGAATCAGGATTGTTCAAATGTGTACCAGTTCTGGGCACAAAGGGACTCCCAACTGATGACGTGCTTGACTCCTCCCTCAGGCTCAGCCTGGTCATCTCCTACAATGACTTCCTTGTACTCATTTAAGCACTTGCAAACATAAATGCCTCTTCCAGGCTAAAGGACCAAGTATCTCTCACTGATGAAAGAACCTAATGATTCAAAAGGAGACATTTTGGAGCCGGATACACAGAATTCTGAATGACTCTTTCAACTTTGACTTGACATTCCTGTTCTCAGGGTGAGGCATTTTCTATTCTTTCTGCTTCTCAAAGAGAAATAATGTTTAGGGACACATTCTTCATCCTCCGTCTGCCATTTTGGAGCAAATGTTTTTCCTAAGAAACCACATCATTCTTACCCTTATGGAATTGTATACAGATTTCACTGGTTGTTAAGTGAATCGCTGTGATTGTTGAGAATCATGCAGTTGTTAAGTGAAGCTGGCTTCTCCTATTCACATTGCTTGGTCACAAATGATGATCATGTAACTCAAGACACTGCAACCACTGTAAATACATCCTGTGGTTGCCAAGTGCCCAAATTTTGATCATGTGATTGGTTGGTTGCCAAGTGCCCCAATTTTGATCATGTGACCACGGGGATGCTACAATGGTTGTAAATGTGAGGACTGGTAGTAAGCCACTTTTTTCAGTGCCAGTTTAACTTTGAACAGTGACTGTGGGAATGCTACGATGGTCATAAGTGTGAGGACGAAACCGTAAGTCACATTTTTCACTGCCGCTGTAACTTTAAACAATTGTTACGGTAAGTAAATTGTTGCTATGTGCCCAAATTTTAAATCATGTAACTCTGGGGAGGCTATGATGGTCGTAAATTTGAGGACCGGCCATAAGTCATTTAGACTGCCTTAGATTATGGAGATTCCATTTATTCCCTATAGATAAAAAGCATTGGCCATTACCTCAACACAGTCATAGGATCAGAATAATATCATAAATTAGTATACATTTTTAACTATCATTACATATTTGGTTGAATTTTATAATTTCCATATAAACATGTACACAACACACTAGCTGGGAGTAAAAGTCTACAGGTCTTAAACTTGCCAAGTTTGAAAAACGCTGCTAAAGTGAGCAAATAGCTTTGACTATATTTTTTTTCTGCTTTATATATTACCATGATAGGCATCGCCCCCTAGAGGTCAAATCATGATATAACCATTGAGAGTTTGATGGACATAAGCTTTGTCCTTGGAACACCCCTTTTCCTAGAAGCTGAATTATTTAGGATATCAGAGAGAGCTTACCTGTTTACAATTTGGAAGGCCGAAGGATGGAATGTGGGGTTGAAAAATTGGTTGTGCAAGTAATTTTTTTTTTTAAAAAGCACCTCTTTGTTTTCTTTCTGACAGATTTTTAGTGCTGTTTAGTTATACATTAGGAAGGGACATGGTTTTTAGCTCAGTGGCTAAGACGCTGAGCTTGTTGATCAAAGGGTCGGCAGTTCAGCGGTTCGAATCCCTAGTGCCACGTAACAGGGTGAGCTCCCGTTACTTGTTTCGGCTTCTGCCAATCTAGCAGTTCTAAAGCACTTAAAAAATGCAAGTAGAAAAATAGGGACCACCTTTGGTGGGAAGGTAACAGCATTCCGTGCGCCTTCGGCGTTTAGTCATGCCAGCCACATGACCACGGAGACGTCTTTGGACAGTGCTGGCTCTTTGGCTTAGAAATGGAGATGAGCACTGCCCCCTAGAGTCGGGAACGACTAGCACATATGTGCGAGGGGAACCTTTACCTTTAGTTATACATGCTTCTTGTCGAATTGTAGCGCTGGAGAAGACTCTGGGACTGCAAGGAGATCAAATCAGTCAATCCTAAAGGATCCCTAATGTCAGCATTCCAGAAAAAAACCCCAACTCCAAGTAAAATCTCTGAAGCAAGCATTTTTCAAAGTTCTATTTACTATAGGTAACAGTATCAGTAACAGAGTAACAGTAACAGAGTTGGAAGGGACCTTGGAGGTCATCTAGTTCAACCCCCCTGCTCACGCATGAGGTAAACTGGCACATCTGGAAAAACCCGAATCTGAGAGGTCCAAGTTTTCCCTCAGTAAATGAAAACCCCCCAAACCATCCCCTCACTCCTCAGTCGATCACATGCTCCAATCACCATCCGTCCCATCTTGAGACATCACTCCGACCACTCCTCCTCCAGATGTAGGGTCGGACTGACCTTGACCGACAGGAAGAATGCTATTATGTCTACAGACAACCCTTCTACTAAATTCCCCTCTCCTACTTTCCCACACATGAGAAGGTGGCAGCATGGAAGCTTCCAGCCTAATATGGTTTCCAAAGCTGACACCTGACTTCTTTGGAAGGACAGATACTGAAGCTGAAGCTCAAATACTTTGGCCACCAGATGAGAAGAAAGGACTCATTGAAAAAGACCCTGATGTTGGGAAAGATGGAAGGCAAAAGGAGAAGGGGACCAACGGCAGAGGACCGAGATAGTGTAATTGATGCAATGAACATGAATTTGGCAAACTCCAAAAGACAGTGGAGACGGGGATAGGGAGGGGCTGGCATGCTATGGTCCATGGAGTTGCAAAGTCAGATACGACTTAGCAATTGAACAACAAAAAAGTTGAACAACAACAAAAACCTGCTTTTATATCTGTGTGCTTTTGAGAAGGTCTTGAGCTCTGGCAACCCACTGGATAAGTGGCTCCAATAGATGGGCACATTTCAGCTCCCTTGAAATGCTGTCATCTCAACAGTAGTAACTATAACAAGGATCTAGGTGTCCTAGTGCAGGGGTCTCTAACCTGTGGGCCGCGGTCCACTATCACCCCGTGGCCTAATTGCCACAGGGCTGCGTGAGTGGCTGGCTGATGCATGCGCATAGTCCCAGTCACACAAGCCTTGTCCCGGGTATTCATGGCCCCATTCATGCGAGCTTTGTTGTGGGTCCTTGTGGCCCCACTCACGTGTCACCACAAACATTGCGGGCGCTTGCATGCACATATGCGCCAGCCCCACAAAATCATCGCTTCTTTTCCCCCTTCCCCCTAGTCCGGGCCGTCAATCCGGAAAGGTTGGGGAACTCTGTCCTAATGGATTGTTCTGTCCCCGTCCCACACACGCACCCCCACAGACGGCCCAGAGTTAATAAGCCACACAACAAAGTCTTTGAAGATAAAGCTGGCAGCAACCCAGTGGCTAGCTGCC
Organism: Pituophis catenifer annectens; assembly: GCF_029215685.1. Lineage (NCBI taxonomy): Eukaryota > Metazoa > Chordata > Lepidosauria > Squamata > Colubridae > Pituophis > Pituophis catenifer. Next base: position 335,877,487 of record NW_027256881.1, read on the forward strand.
AATTCAGACTTTACTCACACAAAACAAAGATTAGACTGCAAGCATTCCGATAAAGCAGGCAAAGTTTCAGCAATACAAGGATTAGTCTAAATGCAGTCCAACAAGGCAGGCAGAAGTCCAGTAATGCAGAGATCATGGATTATTTCTAGTTTTTGCTCGTCACAAACTGAACCGGCCACCACACCCACATTTATACCCTGTGGGGTATGGTCTAGTGACTCAGCTAATCTCTGGCATGCCTTCCCCTCTGGTGCGCACGCTTCTCCCTGCGCCGCTGTCGAGGATCCAGCCAGCACTTATCTCCTTCATCGCTGTGGCTGCGGGGATGTGCTTGGCTCTGGGCCTATCTCTTGGCCTTCAGTGTCCTCCGGAGGCATTGCCAGAGAGGAGAGTCCTGGAGAGGGAGGCCTTGCCAACTCCTCTCCCTCACTCTCAGAGTCTGCATCTGTCGATAGCCCAGGCTCAGGCAACGGAGCCACAACATGGATCCCCTTTTAAGTATAAGCCAGCAGTGTGGTGCAGCTGCCAAACAAAGCCAATGCAGTTGTGTGGGATGATATCAAAGATCACATGAAATGCGAGTACTGCTTTGCACTGCACTAAGGAGGTCACACTTGGAATACTGCATACAGTTCTAGTCATCACGATACAAAAAGATGTTGAGACCTACAGCGTGGGGAAGAGCACAAAGATGGTAAAGGGTCAGGAAAGCTAAATCATATGATGAATGCTTGAGGGAGGGAGGTTTATCTAGGTTTATCTAGCTCAGGGATCAGCAACCTGCGGCCCCGGAGCCACATGCGGCTCTGCTGTGGCTCCCTGTCAGGTGATCCCACTACTGGCTGGCCCCACCCCTCGGTCTCCCCTCCCAGTCACTCCTCGCCTGGCCTGAGAAGATAAGGGTGACGGCGGGGGATGGAGAAGCGGCCAGGGCAGAGACAGAGAGATACAGAGAGAGGGGGAGAGAGAGAGACATAGAGAGACACAGAGAGAGAGGGAGAGAGAGGGGGGAGGGAGGGAGGGAGGGAGAGGAGAGAGAGAGATGTCAAAAGGGTTTTGTGGTTCCCGGTGTTTTTTAACAACTGGTTCTCTGCCCTAATAATCGGCTGGGTAGGCGTGTCTAGGGAGTCATGTGACTGGTGGAAGTGAGTGACATCGAGTTGGCCACGCCCACCCAGGTTTTGTGGCTCCCGGTGTTTTCTTTTCTGTGGGAAACGGGTCCAAATGGCTCTTTGAGTGCTTAAGGTTGCAGACCCCTGATCTAGCTTAACAGAAGGATTAGGCAGGACGTGATAACTGTTTTCCAGTACTTGAGGGGCTGTCAGAAAGAAGGGGGGATTGACTTATTCTTTAAGGCATCATAAGTTCCTCCAGTTTTCTTGGCAAGGTTTTTGGAAGTGGTTCGCCCTTAACTGCTTCCTAGGCTTGAGAGAGGGGGACTGGGTCATGGTTGCCCAGCTGGCTTCATACTTAAGGCAGGACTAAAATCTATGGTCTTTTGGTTTCCAATCTGCTGCCTTAAACCCCTATCCCAAAGTAATCCTTGTTTATTAGATTTTTATCCTGCTGTTATCATTTTATAAGCAACTCAAAGAAGTGAACATATGGAATACTTCCTCCTCCTATTTTCCCCACAACAACTCTTATGAGATGGGTTGGGCTGAAAGAGAATGATTGACTTAAAAGTCATCCAGCCAGCTTTAGGGCCTAAGGCGGGAATAGAACTCACCGTCTCTTGGTGATTGGCCCAAAGTCACCCAGCTGGCTTTCATGCCTAATGCAGGAATAGAACTCACAGCCTCCTGGTTTCTAGGCTGCGCCTTAGTCCACTACACCAAACTAGCTCTCTGTAAAAAGTGTTTATTGAACTTCTTATAAAATATTTATTAATGTACGTATAAAATTAATGCAAGCCACTTTGAAAGATGAACTTAAAAAGTGAGGCAATATTATTATAAATCCGTAGATGAAAGGAACAAGATATCTAATTGAGAATAATACTCAGAAGGAAACAATTCCTAACTACAGCTCCAATTGGAGTCCCAGCTCCAAAACACAAGGAAAAACTCATATTTTTACTGCCTTTCTGAAAGTCAACAGGGTTGAGGCCAATCATAATTCAGGGTTTTGCAACAAGATCATCCCAAAGGGCAGGTGCCAAAACAGAAAAGGCATCCCGTCACATCAGATAGAACCTAGAATCATAGGGCTGGAAGCGACCTCAAGATCTTCTAGTCCAGGGGTCAGCAACCTGTGGCTCTGGAACTGCATATGGATCTTTCACCTCTCTGCTGCGGCTCCCTGTCAGTCAAAATATGCGTCACAACCGCCAATGTGCGACACTCACCGGCACACAATTTATTGAGCTTTTCAACCCCCAGTAGGCCAACCATGGATAAATCCAAGAAAAGAAAAGTTTCAGAAGAAAACAGAAGGTTTAATTCAACTACATATGCTAGTTTTGTGGCCACTCAAGAAATAGTCAGGCACGGGAAGGGTTTTGTGGCTCCCGGTGTTTTCTTTTCTGTGGGAAATGGGTCCAAATGGCTCTTTGAGTGTTTAAGGTTGCAGACCCCTGTTCTAGTCCAACCCCCTGCTCAAGATCTTATACCATCCTGGTCAAATGGTTGTCCAGTCTATTTTTGATGGAGCATCCACCACTCCTGGAGGCAAGCTATTCCACTGATTAACTGTTCACCGTCAGAAAATTTCTCCTTATTTCTTAACAAGCTTCCACCCATTGCTTCTTGTCCTGCCTTCTGCTGCCTTAAAGAATAAGTCAATCCCCCCTTCTTTGTGACAGCCCCTCAAGTACTGGAAGACAGTTATCATGTCCTGCCTAATCCTTCTGTTAAACTAGAATAGAAAAACAAGTTTCTAAAATGCTTCCAGCTGCTGATTCAGTTAATTACAAAGGACTTCCTTCTAGAATCTCTTCCTGGTATTGCTACAGCTGCTCCCTTTCCAGAACGAAGCGTTGCTGGCACACAGAAGTGGCCCAGAAGCGTTGCTGGGAAATTGGACACTCCTGGTTGGAATGTCCCTCAATCCGAGAAGTGAGTGGAGAGGGGGATTTTCCAGGGGAAAGACCCAAGGAAGTCCCATTCCTTGGGGTTCTCCTAATGCCCAAGGAGCTGCTGATACAGTTCCACAGAGGAATTATTGAGTCTGTCATCCGCACCTCTACAACTGTCTGGTTTGGTTCTGAAACCCAACAAGACAGAGACTTCAGAGGATAATTAGAACTGCTGAAAAAACAATGGCTACCAACCTGCCTTCCATTGAGGACCTGTATACTGCACGAGTCAAAAAGAGGGCTGTGAAAATATGTAGACCCCTCGCATCCTGGACATAAATTGTTTCAACTCCTACCCTCAAAACGACACTATAGAGTACTGCACACCAAAACAACTAGACACAAGAATAGTTTTTCCCCAAACGCCATCACTCTGCTAAACAAATAATTCCCCCAACACTGTCAAACTATTCACTATTATATTATATTACAGATATAATCCTCAATTTACCACCTTTCATTTAGTGACCGTTCGAAGTTACGAAGGCACTGAAAAAAGTGATTTTTCACACTTACAACTATTACAGCATCCCATGGCCACGTGATCAAAATTCAGACGCTTAGCAACTGGCTCATATTTATGACGGTTGCAGTGTCTCAAGGTCATGTGATCACCGATACACAAATCAATGGGGAAGCCAGATTCCCTTAACAACCCTATTACTAAATTAGCAACTGCAGTGATTCAATTAACAACTGTGGCAAGAAAGGTCGTAAAATGAGGCAAAACTCACTTAAAAACTATCTCGCTTGGCAACAGGAATTTTGGGCTCCATTGTGGTCATTAAATCGAGGACTCCCTGTAGATCTGAGTTCCCATCTCACATAGCTATGGGTTGCTTAAAAAAAAACAGCTGTCTAACATCTTAATTCAGGAATGAACCTGAAAGGTTCACAGAAATGAGAATTGGAAAGGAGCAGCAGGCTCATCGAATCCTTCCCCCTGCAGTCTGCAGAACAACAGTTAAACAATCCTCAAAAAGTGGCTGTCCACTTCCAACATCAAGAAATAAAGGATCCACAATTTTCATAGGTTCACTGTCGTTATGAATCTTATCACTAGGAAGTTTAGATAAAATCCAGGTAGCTGCTATTTATAAACACATGTATGCCTTGGCTTGCAACCGTACATCAAACTATACTGCGAAGACAAGCACAGGCAAATGGAATCAAATCGGCAGTCTGTAACAACCAATGACCGCTTCAACGTGGTATGTCATCATGACCTCATTGTGCAAATTATGTAGTGAGATGATAGCAAGTTAAGTCATGCCATTTCTATGATGACAATAATGACCCATGTTGCTCCTCGCCTCCTTGCAGACACCCACAATCAGAGCTGGGTGTGGATGGGGGACTGGCAAGGAAGTAGATTTTGAGGAAGCCCTAAGAGCAATCTGAACTTCTGGTGGGCATGGAGATGCCTTGGGAGGGCAAGGGACTCTTTGACTGAAGACCTTTGAAGCAGATGTTGGGTGGAGTCCACTATACAAAAGTAGAGTTTTTATGGGATTTATTTTACCAATGGCTAGATAATAAAACATGGAAATGAAATATGAAATATAAAATGAATGTTAGAATATAATATGTGAAAATGATTTTCTTTGGAATAAGAGCCTTGATAGTACAGGGGTTTAGTGCACCCTGTTATTAACACAGCTGCCTGCAATTTCTGCTGGTTCGAATCTCTCCAAGGCTCAAGGTTGACTCAGCCTTCCATCCTTTCTAAGGTAGGTGAAATGAGGACCCAGTTTGTGGGGGCAATAAGCTGCCTTTGTATAAAATATACAAAAGTATGAAGGCTATTGCTTAACGCATTGTAAGCAGCCCTGAGTCTCCGGAGAAGGGCGGCATATAAATCAAAATTAAAAAAAAAAAAATGCCATGGTTAAATGAATGACAAATGAGAATAATGATATAAAGATATATATCAGGTTGATAATATGAGAAATTAGATAATTAGTAAAATATGATTATGGGGAAGAAGCACAAGGGATTTGTAACTGACCAACACACTGCTTGAAATTGTAATGGATGAAGGATGTTTTATGTTTTATTTGTTTAAATTTTTTTAAAAAAATTGCAAAAAAAGTAGTGTTTTTAAGGTTTTGCACTGAAGTAATTACACATCATTTCCAAATTTTTTTTATTTTATTTTATGAACATGTAAGCAAAAAAAAAAAAAAAAAAAAAGGAGGAGGGGTAGGTAGAAAATTGGAAAACTCCCATATATAGTCCTCAACTTACAACCATTTGTTTAGCAACCGTTCGAAGTTGCAGCGCTGCTGGAAAAAAAATGTCCTCACATTTATGACCAATGCAGTGTCTTCATGGTCATGTGATCAAAATTTTAGCATTTGGCAAGTGGTACCTACTTAAAAGAGTTGCAGCATGAAAGAAACAATTACGACTTGGATTACTGAGAACGTCCATAGACATCACTTACAAGCTTCCCAGGAGCTTTTTAATGAACAAAATCAATGGAGGAAGCAGAATTCACTTAAGGTAAAGGTTAACAGTTCCCCTTGCACATATGTGCTAGTCGTTCCCGACTCTAGGGGGCAGTGCTCATCTCCGTTTCAAAGCCGAAGAGCCAGCACTGTCCGAAGACGTCTCCGTGGTCATGTGGCTGGCATGACTAAACGCCAAAGGCGCACGGAACGCTGTTACCTTCCCACCAAAGATGGTCCTTATTTTTTCTACTTGCATTTTTTACGTGCTTTTGAACTGCTAGACTGGCAGAAGCTGGGACAAGTAACGGGAGCTCACCCCATTATGCGGCATTAGGGATTCGAACCGCCAAACTGCCAATCTTTCTGATCGACAAGCTCAGTGTCTTAGCCACTGAGCCATTGTGTCCCTTAATTCACTTAATGACCTGTAAAATCGGATATAGACTCACTTAACAAGTGCACTTGCTTAACAATGGAACTTCTGGCCCCAATTGTGATCGTAAGGCGAGGACTACCTGTAAACCAGGGGAGGCAGTCGCCATCCATAAATTCCAAGTTCCCAAACATCACTTGGGACTGTGCGTGACCCAAAAGAGAAAAGTTACATTGCCACAAGATTATTTCCTTCCTCTTCTTGGGAGGACAGGAAACAGCCGCTGCATACACATATGCCAACAGGAGATTTCAAGTGAAAGAAGTGCTAAAATTTTTATTATTATTATTTTTTGCAACACAGGTGATTCCACGTAATGGCCTAAGCAGACTCCTAAACTACTTACAGGTGTGTCAGTGGTTTACTCATTTAAATTGGCTCCCTTGACACAATAGGTGTTGTCTTTCTGAAGCCCAGGTGATTTTGGTGGGAAACCTCAAAATAACATTTCCAAATCAGCCTCCCACCCCCACCCCCCCCATCCATGTGATGCGAGAAGAAAGACATGGAGATTTAAAGGATGCCTTAACACTTAATGGTGGTCCTTTCCTTTCTTAAACAAACATCATCCCGACAATCAGAGTGATTTTACAAAAGAATTCATTACAAGAGCTCCTGAAAGCTCTTTTTTTAAAAATAAAAATAAAAAGATGTATAAAAATGGAAGTCCCTCCAGATCATAAGATCTCATCTGTTGGGCAGGAATGTCTCCAATCTGGATGGCATTGGCTTGAAAGACGGCAGACAAATTCCCAAGATGTCAGTGGCACATCCGCGAAGTCATGTCCTTCTGTCAAAGAGAGGACACTTAAACGTCACTTAGAAATTACATTTTCTAAAAAAAAAAAATAGGTTAATACAGGTAGTCCTTGACTTATGACTATCATTGAGCCCAAAGTTTCTGCTGCTAAGGGAGACAGTTCTTAAAAGTGAGTTTTGCCCCATTTTACCTGTAGTTGTTAATAATAATATGGTTGTTAAGGGAATCTGGCTTCTCTCCACTGACTTGGCTTGTCAGAAGGTCGCAAAAGGGGATTATGTGACCTTGGGACACTGCAATTGTCATAAATAGGAGTCAGTTGCCAAGTGTCTGAATTTTTATCATGTGACCATGGGGATGCTGCAATGGTCATAAGTGAAAACGGTCACAAATCACTTTTTTAATGCTATTATGACTTCGAGTGGTCACTAAATGAACCATTGTAAGTCGGATAACTACCTGTGTATTGAACTAAAGTAGTCCATGAATTACGACTAGTCACTTAATGACCATTCAAAGTTCTGATGGCGCTTCCTGGGGGTACTTACGACTCCATTTTGAAGTTTCAATGGCTGCCTCCCCTCACAGGTCAGGTGACTCCACCCTGAGCACTCTGCCATTGGCAGAGTCCTGCAGTCACATGATCACACTTTACAACAGTGTGGCTGAAAAGCTACATTTACTTCCGTTTTCAGCAAAACCAGCCCATAGCAAACCACCGGTTTGATTAATGACCGCCACACACACAAAAAATGGTCATTAAACCAGGTTGGACCCATGGATAACCTGATTTACAAGCATCAAAGTTATGACCGTGATAGGCAGGCTTCATTATGGTTGTAACTTGAGGACTGCTTGTAATTCAAGGAAGTATGAGGTGCTTTTTGAGTTTGGTTGCTTTCTTGCAGACGTTCCATTACCTAATCCAGGTAATATCATCAGGGCTAGTATATTATCCATGCAACAAGATCTCAAAATTAATGCCATTTTTAAAAAAATTGCAAGAAAAGTAAACAAAGTCATGTACGTAAAGCTGAGTGGGAATTACATTCAGAGTAAAATAAAGGTAGGCCTCGACTTACAACTGTCCTTTTAGTGACCATTCAAAGTTGCAGCAGCAGCACCGAAAAAAAAAATGACTTACAACCGTTTTTCACACTTATGACTGTTGCAGCATCCCCATGGTCACATGATCAAAATTTGGGTGCTTTGGTACCTTCGATGAATGTATGACAGTTCTGCTGTCCGGGGAACACTGATCATCATTTGTCACCTTCCCAGTTGGCTTTCGACAAAGTCAACAGAGGAAGTCAGGTTCACTTAACAACTTGCATGATTTTACAACTGCAGCAATTCGCTTAAGAACATTGGCCAAAAAACGTTGTAAAATGGAGCAAAACTCACTTAACAACTGCCTTGCTTACCAATGGAAATTTTGGGCTCTATTGTGATCATAAGTCAAGGACTGCCTGTATTTTCTTTTCAAAAACAGTTTGTTTGCCTTAATGGAGGCTGGTTTCAATATAGGGAACAGCTGGGTAGGACTACTGCCGAGAATGGAAATGTACGCCATTTAAATTCCTTTCTATTCCAAAGAAAACATTCTACCTAAACAGTGCTGGGTTCAGAGTTCAGAATACCACACTACCACCAAGCACCAGGGGTTAAATGGGCATCTCTTCCAGTTTTTCCATCAATTTCCCCCCCCATCTCTTAGCAATCACATTGTCAGGGTAGTTCTGGGTGCAAATCAAGCTGCTGGTAATCACCTTTACAGCCCTGCAGTAAAGGTGATGGTACTGGTGGCGCACTCCAGGTCCATTTGGTTAAACAAGATTGTCTTCTGAAAACCCAGAAGATGTGCCTTCTCTCTTGTGGCATTCACCTATGGAATAGTCTCAGAAATGTGGACTTCAACTCCCAGAATCCCTCAGTCAGTGTACTGGCTGGGGAATTCTGGGAATTGAAGTCCAGACATCTTTATGTTGCTACGGTTGAGAAACACTGGGTTATATAGTGTTTCCATTATTACATGACTATTTTCATTCTGTTTTTGGTTGTGTCTATAGAGATTTTATTGTTTCCTTGCCGACAGCTGTTAGTTGCCTAGAACTGCCTACCTAAAATAGATAGCCAAGTTCACTTTCTAAATAAATAAAATGAATAAATCTCAATAGTCGGATGTCATTTATTCCACCTTGTCTACCATAAAGCTGTTGGAAGGATTGTCCAGCTAGATGGAAAGCACCTGGGCGTGCCTCCCTTTCCTTCCTTGTTTCTCTTTTCTTCTGCAGAGATGTTAATGTTTATACAACTTGGTTAAATATCTAATCCTAATTGCCGTAATAGGTAAATAAAACCTCAAGTTGATGGCATGCATTTTATGCATCAGAGTAATGAAAGGCAATAGTACTATATATTCTTTTTATATTCATTTAAAAAAAAACCACTGATCTATGGTCTTATTTATTTATAATCTTCCTTGTTTTTAATGGTTATTTAAGATGTATTTTTATTGTTTTATTGTAAGCCATTCAGGAATGGGCGATTAAATAAATTAAATACAAGCTTTAACAACAACACGCCCTAATGAATTCTGTGGCTCTTCATTAAATAAAAATGCAGATTGCCAAATCCCACTATTCTAGGGCAGGTGTCAGCAACCTGCGGCTCCGGAGGCACATGCGACTCTTTGGGCCCTCTGCTGTGGCTCCCTGTCGGGTGAGCCCACCGCTAGCTGTCCTCGCCCCTCGCCCTCCCCTCCCAGTCCCTCCTTGCCTGGCCTGAGAAGGTAAGTGTCAGCACTTCAAACTACATTCGTTCCAGTGCTGACATAAAGAGGAGAAGAGGGGGCAGCTGGCAAAAGGACGCTTGACATTTCACCTACTTATTTTCCCTGAAGATAATATCCCCTAGGAGATGGGTTAAGAGGGGGGACATTCCTGGGAGCTGAAGTAGTAGATATGGGGAGAGTGATTTGGAAGATGGCCAATGAGACGCAGAGAATTGGGGAATGGAAAGGGAAGGTTTGGGGTCAGGAAGTCAGTGTTGGCTATGACTTAATCGGGGACAGATTGTCGTGCTTAATAAATGAAAGATTTCATCAAAGACTATTTGTTGGAAATGCAATTTCTTTGAGACGACATTGAAACCTGATAGTAAGGGCGATGGCAGAGGATGGAGAAGTGGCCAGGGCAGAGACAGAGAGATACAGAGAGAGGCCGGGGGGGGGGGGGGAGGAGAGAGAGGGAGGAAGAGAGAAATGTCAAAAGGGTTTTGTGTTTCCAGGTGATTTTTAACAACCGGTTCTCTGCCCTAATGACCGGCTGGGTAGGCATAGCTAAGGGGTGGGTCGGGTCATGTGACTGGTGGAAGTGACTGACGTCGAGTTGGCCACGCCCACCCAGGTTTTGTGACTCCCAATGTTTTCTTTTCTGTGGGAAATGGGTCCAAATGGCTCTTTGAGTGTTTAAGGTTGCAGACCCCTGTTCTAGGGTGAAACTTGAAGAACAAACTGCAGAAACTGCGCAATACCTGGGGAGCTCAGGATGGGGAGCCCTCCATCCCTCTCATCTCATCTACCGGAACCAAGGCTCCCCAAGTGGGAAGTCAGCATGACCCTGTACTCACCAGAGGCTCCAATTCCTTGTTGTCTATGAGATTGAACTCTTTTACAAAATAGTAGAAGTGCTTGTAGCATGTATTCACGTGGGCTTCCGAGCCCATTTGGGCGATACGATCAAAGTGGTGGATGTAGACATGGACAAAGACGCGGAAGAGACGGGAGAGGATCTTTTTCACAACCTGGAGGAAGTTCTTAGGAAATGGAGTACCTGTGGAAGACCACGACAATTAACCTTCCTTTCTTCTTCCCTCTTTTTTCTTCCCATCTCCTCCCTCCCTCCCATCTCCCTTCCTCTCTTCCTTCCCATCTCCTCCCTCCCTCCCATCTCTTCTTGTTCCTCCCATCTCCTACCTACCCCTCCCATCTCCTTTCTTCGCTCCCTCTCTCCCTTGATTTATTTAATCAATTTATCATATCCAGGGCAGGAAAGATGGCAGACAATTTAGGGGACCAGGCCAGTATTAACTATGCAAGTTGCATATTCCCAAAATTGGAGTGTCTCTTTCCAGCACCCAGGAAGAGGAAATAAAATAAGGAAGAGCTACCACAAGGAGACGTGGGTTATATACGCTGTAGCCAAAATAGGCAGCTATAATTTAAGATTTTACCAAGATATAAACTGCGTTTGGAACACTATTCTGAGAGTTCAGCCAATTGTGGCTTAGTCAACAGATTAGAATTAAGCAAACCAGAGCTGAGCATGAAGGCAGCTGTAGAGAAGATGAAGCAAAGTTAAATGGATTTCAATCAATAGCCATCACAGAGTGCAAAGGCAGGATGGGGCGTGTGTGGAATTAAGAGAAGGGAATGGAGGAGGCTGCTAGTTTACAAAATTTGACAAAGAACATCATGGATTATATATTGCCTGAAACCTAGTTATCTGAGATCTGGCTTGAAATTTAATAATTTAATGTATTAAATCTGTCTGCTGCCCAACTCTCAACCGCTGAGCATTTTTTCCCTTTTATTTCCTGAACTAAAGTCTCCAATCACAGGAATAATCAAAATCTCATGAAACGGAATCCTCTCAAGACTGCAACCATTTTAAAAAAAAAACATTGTGGGCCCCACAGCTATTGCACAAAGTCACGTAATGAAATCAGCACTCAAAATGCAGATTCCTTTCTATATGTTAGTGGCTCCATTCATGAACTGCTTTCATTGTTCAGAAATTTCTTCTATGTTCAGCCAATATTTGTCTTTGGGAATCTTAAGTTCCTTAAGAGCTGCCCCTGCAGCTCTTTATTTAGGAGTCAATCCACCTGGTTTTATTTTCGTCTTTTCAACAATGTAAAAAGGGTTCTTATATAGAGTCTCAACCCATTGCATTTTTTCAGCCTGCTGTCAGCCATGTCCTCAGTGACATGCCTAAAAAGCAGTTTCAATCACATCATTCCTGCTTATGACCATCTTGACTTTTCTGAACATATTACAAAGCCAAGGTATCTACAACTTCATCCAAGCATAAATCTCATCCCCCCAAAATCTACCGTATTTTTCGGACTATAAGGCGCACCTAAATTTAGAAGAGGACAACAAACTACAACAAAAAGTTTTTGGCTTCCCCTTTTTCGGCCTGTTTCCAGGGTTTTTTTCGGCCTGTTTCCGGGGGGTTTTTCGGCCCGTTTTCAAGCCTTTTTTTTGGCCCATGTTCAGGGCTTTTTGGGGGCCATTTTTGAGGCTTTTCTTGGCCCGTTTTTTTCTGAAAAAAATGGGCCAAAAAAGCCTAAAAAATGGGCCCCAAAAAGCCCCATTAAGTGACTATTAAGCAGGGTGGATTTGATTTAAATCATGATTTAAATCACTAGTAAAAAGACTTGATTTAAATCAACTCGATTTAAATCATAATTTTTAAAGAGCAACTGTCATCTCTGCTACTCCTTTGACCCACTGTTGACTCACTGATAGTCCCAGTGTTGCAGAATATACAACCTTGTGCTACATAACTAAGCTCCATTTCATGCTGAATAAACTAAATTATTTATGTATCTTAAATAGAAAACTATCTTACGATAGATTTTTTACCCCAAAAGTTTTTTATTAAAATAAATTCAATAAAAATCAAAAAAATCCGATTTAAATAAAAAAAATCCGATTTTTTTTATTTTTTTTAAAAAAAATCATTGATTTTTTATCCACCCTGCTATTAAGTACAGATAGTCCTTGACTTAGTACCTCAGTTGAGCCCAAATTTTTTGTTGTTAAGTGAAAGATTTGTTAAGTGAACTTTGCTTCATTTTACGATCTTTCTTGCCCCAGTTGTTAAGTGAATCGCTGCAGTTTTTAAGTTAGCAATTAGGTAATTGAATCTGGTTTTCCCATTGACCTGGCTTGTCAGAAGGTTGCAACAAGTGATCACATGACCCCAGAATATTGCAACCGTCATAAATATGAGTCAGTTGCCTAGTGTCTGAATTTTGACCACTTGAACATGGGAATGCTGCAATGGTCGTAAATGTTAAGAAACGGTCATAAATCACTTTTTTCAGTGCCGTTGTAACTTCGAACGGTTACTAAATGAACTGTTATAAGTCGAGGACTACCTGTATACAGTTATGTCAGCCATTTTTGCAGTGACGCCACACCATATAGGCTCATGTTCATTTTCTGCTCAATTCTGTAATTTTCTTCCTGGCTTTTTCACTCCCTTCCCACCAACTCACCAACGTTTGTAGGGAAGAGATCCTCGTTGTTGATCTGCACTTCAATCCAATCCATGAGAAGGTTCATGTATTTAGGCGCAGAAAGAGCAGTGGGCTTGCGGTATTTCTCATCCTGCCACCGATACTCGTACTTCGGGCCGCCGGACATGACCGGACAGGATTTTTCTGTACAATAATCACTGATTGTCCCATAAATGAGGTTGATGCGGTTGAAAAAGTCCACCACATGAACAGCTACCCAATCGTTCAGCTCCTCATCATGAGGGAGCTGCACAGCCAGCTTTAAATCCAGCCCAGCATTAAGGGATGCCTGGGCCTTTTTGTGAAGCTCAAAGCGCTGTGTCCCGGGTTCAAATTTCCGCTTAGGCCGGAAGGTCCGATCCTTGTTAAAAACTTGTTTCAAAGGATTGGCCATCTCCTGTTCCCCAAAGTTTCTGAGATCTAGAAATCCACCACCACGTGCTCTCCAGGGGTGTGACTGCTACAACCGACACCTTTAAATCTCCTTTCGAATTCCGCTGGTGAACTTTGTAATCTGCAAGACAAAAATATATAGAAAGAAGTTTGAGGGAAGTGGGAAAGGAAAGAAAACTAAAAAGGATGGTCTAAAATTTGGTTCTTCGGGCACGTCTTTTATATTCTGTCCATTTAAAAAACCAAGGTAGAATTGGGCAGTATTTAGACACACACCTGGGTCAAAAACATTTGCCTTGCCTTCACGGAAACGCAACTTTCAGAAAAAGACAGTCACATACACAACAGCAATAGAGGTAGCTCTCAATTTACGATCCTAATGGAGCCTGCTTATGGAGTTGTAACTTGTGACAGTCATAAAGTGGGACAGCCATGGGACTGATCCGATTTTACGACCTTTTAAAACAAACACTGTGATCGTAAAAGCAAACCCATTGTTTGATATGGGCGTTTTTTGTCAAAAACTGGTTTCAAATCTGAGTAAGGGTATGGCTAGCTGATGAGAGCTAAATAGCCTGAAGTAGATCTATACTAGTCGCCATTTATTTCTTTATCAGCAAAATATAAATTTGGTATAAAATGGTTTGTCGTGAATGCGACTGCTTGAGGCTCCTGAACTGGAGTTGAAAGGCGAAAAGGAAGCAGTATGCTCCCTCCCATATTGGGGTAGACCCGGTGCTTCGATAGAAAAACACTTTATATATATATATCAAATTTATATTTCACTGATAAAGAAATAAAGGGAGACTAGTATAGATCTATTTCAAGCTATTTAATAATCTCTCCCCTGGCTCAAGCTGATGACGGGAGGAGAACTTGTGGCTCAGAGGTTAATACAACTGCCTAACATGCAGGCAGCCCAAGTTTGAATCCAAGTAAGGGTATGGCTAGCTGATGAGAACTAAATAGCTTGAAATAGATCTATACTAGTCTCCCTTTATTTCTTTATCAGCAAAATATAAATTTGGTATAAAATGGTTTGTCGTGAATGCGACTGCTTGAGGGCTCCTGGATTGGAGCTGAAAGGCGAAAGGGATGCAGTATGCTCCCTCCCACATGCTGGGGTAGACCAGGTGTCTCGATAGAAAAACACTTGATAGATAGATAGATAGATAGATAGATAGATAGATAGATAGATAGATAGATACATACATACATACATAGATAGTCACGTGACCACGGGATACTGCAAATGACCGTAAACATGGGTCCGCTGTGTTCCTGACATGCTTGGTCATGTGACTGCAGGGGCGTGGCCATCATAACATTGGAACTGGGTCATAAGTAGCTCTGGGGAAGTCCTTTGTAACTTTGAATGGTCACTAAGTGACTGGTCGTAAGTGGAGAACTAGCCGTACTATGAATGACTTGTGCAAGAAGGAAAGAGTTCTCAGCCTCACATTTAAAGAGAAAAAGGGAGAGGCTCTGATTTCTTAGAATCTTCTCTGACTTGAAGAATCTTCATTGCTTTTAAGCTTCACACATTCCTAACACTCTGCAGATACCACTGAATAAAAACAATAGAAGTTACTCTGGAGGGTAATAGCTGTGAGGGGAGCCTGATTGAAAAAAAAAAGGAGGGGAGAGTAACAAGAAGACACCTCCTCTTCCCCTCCCTTCTAAAATCAGCTACTTAATTCCTTTAAAGCAGAGACATCACCCTGCCAACAAAAGTGTGTATAGTCAAGGCTATGGTTTTCCCAGTTGCAATGTATGGCTGGGAAAGTTGGACCATAAGGAAGGCTGAACGCCAAAGAATTGAGGCCTTTGAACGATGGTGCTGGAGAAGACTCCTGCGAGTCCCTTGGACTTCAAGGCGATCAAACAGGTCAGTCCTAGAAGAGATCAACCCTGACTGCTCTTTAGAAGTCCAGATCCTGAAGATGAATACTTTGGCCACCAAATGAGAAGGAAGGGCTCACTGGAGAAGAGCCTAATGCTGGGAAAGATGGAGGGCAAAAGGAGAAGGGGACGACAGAGAATGAGGTGGCTGGATGGAGTCACTGAAGCAGTCGGCGTGAGCTTAAATGGACTCCAGAGGATGGTAGAGGACAGGAAGGCCTGGAGGAACGTTGTCCGTGGGTTGCGATGGGTTGGACACGACTTTGCAACTACCGTGTTTCCCTGAAAATAAGACCCTTTCTTATGCTTTTGGGACCCCGAAATAAGTGCTTGGCCTTATTTTCGGGGATGTCTTATTATTTTGGGGCGCGTGGAGCAAGATGAGGCTTCTCTTGCCGTTTTACCTGATTTCCAGCTCTGTTTTCCTAACTCTAACAAGAGGAAATGGCGGAGACTGGCTGTGCATGCGTTTAAATATTTTTTTTGGGGGGGGCTTATTTTAGCGCATGCACTCAAAAGCCCAATTGGGCTTATTATCAGGGGATGTCTTATTTTTGGGGAAACAGGGTAACAACAATAAAATTCCTTTAAGTTTCCTTTAATTGCTTCCCACTCAGTGGCCTTATAAGAATCTTGCTCCATCTGATAATTTTCCTGGGGTGTGCATGTGTCTGAATTGAAGATAATCATATCCATCGATCATATCTCGTCCAGTATCTGGTATCCACCATGGGATGCTTGCCAGGACATGTGAGCAAAGCAAAGTCTAAAGTCCATTCCTAGTACAGATAGACTTCCTCTGAACATGGAGTTTCTTTATCTGCTTCTCAGCCCTGGATGTAGACCCAGCTCCAATCAATCTAAGTTCCCTTTGGACTGCCTCCGTTGGCTGCCAAACACACCTCTGTGAGAAAGCCACAAGGGGCCAGTTTCTCCTTTCCACAAACAGGTATGCACAGATAAGACACCTCCTAATGTTGGACAAAAAGGGACGTGGTGGCTCAGTGGCTAAGACACTGAGCTTGTCAATCGAATGGTCTACAGTTCAGCGGTTCGAATCCCTAGTGCCATGTAATGGGGTGAGCTCCCGTTATTTGTTAAAGCTTCTGCCAACCTAGCAGTTCGAAAGCACGTAAAAAATGCAAGTAGAAAAATAGGGACCACCTTTGGTGGGAAGGTAACAGCGTTTCATGCGCCTTTGGCGTTTAGTCATGATCACGGAGACGTCTTCCGACAGCCCTGGCTCTTCGACTTTGAAACGGAGATGAGCACCACCCCCTAGAGTCAGGAACAACTAGCACATATATGCAAGGGAAACTGTTACCTTTACCTTTTAATGTTGGACATTCCACCGATCCTGTTTGGGGGGGAACCTATTGGCCATATGTATAAAAACCCCAATGAACTCTTCACCCAATCTCATCCAGAAAGCCATGTTTTGAGAAGACTCCCCTAATTCTCCAAAAGGCCTCTAATCAGAATGCAGTGTGGGAGCAAGTATGGAGAAGGCAGCAGAAGACAGATGCTGTGACTCTCCGATTACTCAGAAACCACTCAGAGGCTGTCCATCACCGCATCCTGTAAGCACCCATTTCAGTTCTGTTAAGAAAGCGGAAATCCAGCGACTGTTTACACCCAACTTGCAAAGAAAAGGAGAAGAGAACAAAATAATTCCTTTTGAAGCTCAAGGCAACACATTACTAATTTTCCTCCGAAATGAACTTTTTTTTGCTGCGATTTAGCTCAGTCTTCCCCAAACAAGTTCTCTCCCTCTCTCCAGAAAAGTGGATTACAATCACCATAATCCACAGCAACATCAAAGAACTTGGCCAGCTGACATTATGGGATGCTGGAGGAATTGGAGAAGGCAGAGCTGGGTTTAACCTACCTTACAGGGTTGTGGTAATAGGAAAAGCAATAGGGAGAGGGGAGTGTCATTTTGAGCTGCTGAAGGAAAGGGAGAATATAACTTCAGGAAACAAACAAAACCTGTATTACACAGATTAAAGAGTCCGGGGTAAGAAAAAACACATCTCGCTTTACAGTCTGTTTGGTGCTGGCCTGAAGTTTCCAGGAAATGCATAAGCAAGGCTTAAAAGCAATATCCTTCCCCTCTTGCACGATGCGGTAACTAGGGTAGACTGCCACTGCTCAGGGTGGATCCATTCCATTGTCAAATCTATCTATCTATCTATCTATCTATCTATCTATCTATCTATCTATCTATCTATCTATCTATCCATCCATCCATCCATCCATCCACACAACCACCCACCCACCCATCCATCCATTCATCCATCCATCCATCTTCTATCATCCATCCACTTATTATATTTTTATTCCTCACTTATAAAGGAGCCACTCAGGAGCCTGAGTGGCGTAGGAGGCTAATGCCTCCTACTAAGGCAGCATTTAACATCCAGCTGCCGGCAATTACTGCAAGTTCAATTCTCCCCAGGCTCAAGGTCGACTCAGCCTTCCATCCTTTCTAAGGTGGGTAAAATGAGGACCCGGTTTGTGGGGGCAATAAGCTGACTTTGTATAAAATATACAAAAGTATGAAGGCTATTGCTTAACGCATTGTAAGCTGCCCTGAGTCTCCGGAGAAGGGCGGCATATAAAAATAAATAAAATAAAATAAAATAAAAATAAGAAATTCAAGCTCAAGGCAGTGAACATGCATAATATTCCTTCCTCCTCCTCTTTCCCCCCCCCCACAACAGCAACTCAGCGAAGTGGGTTGGGCAGAGAGAAGTGACTGGCCCAAAGTCACCATGCTGGCTGGACAAGAACGCACGGTGTCCCCTGCTTTCTAGGCCAGCATCTTAGCTACTACATCAGGGATCTGGTCATGGTCCAGTGCAATTATGCTGGCTGGGGAAATTATGGGAGTTGAAGTCCACAAATCTTAAAAGCTGCCAAGTTCGGAGACCCCTGAACTACACCAAACTGACTTTGGGTTTGAATAACACCAATGAGAAATTCAGAAAGGAACCGATCCCAACTTAAACAGAGACAGCAGAATTTATCTTGAGCTGCTGACCAGGCAACAGATTTGTTTATTGACTGTGTTGCTAAGCAGCCCCACATCTGTGGTTCTCTGGATGCTGCACACAACAATTGAGGTTTATTTTATACAAAGAACTCTGCCACCACCAAAAACATCAGAAACTTGGGCATGTCTAGTTTACTGAAAAGAAGGACTAGGGGAGACATGATAGCAGTATTCCAATATCTCAGGGGCTGCCACAAAGAAGAGGGAGTCAAACTATTCTCCAAAGCATCTGAAGGCAGAACAAGAAGCAATGGGTGGAAACTAATCAAGGAGAGAAGCAACTTAAAACTAAGGAGAAATTTCCTGACAGTTAGAACAATTAATCAATGGAACAACTTGCCTCCAGAAGTTGTGAATGTTCCAACACTGGAAGTTGTTAAGAAGAGATTAAACAACTGTTTGTCTGAAGTGGTGTAGGGTTTCCTGCCTAAGCAGGGGGTTGGACTAGAAGACCTCCAAGGTCCCTTCCAACTCTATTCTATTCTATTCTATTCTATTCTATTCTATTCTATTCTATTCTATTCTATTCTATTCTATTCTAGTCTAGTCTAGTCTAGTCTAGTCTAGTCTAGTCTAGTCTAGTCTAGTCTAGTCTAGTTCTTTTCTATTCCTATTCCTATTCCTATTCATTAAGAAACAAAATACTGATGCAAAAGTAATTGTTGTGAGACACATGCCATTGCACCAATAAAATATAAAAACGTAAGTTCCAGAGATGGATGGTTATGAACACATTGGAGAACCAAAGGGCCACACTGTAGGGCTTTCAGAGTGCAAATTTGAACTAGTGCAGTGTTTTTCAACCTTGGCAACTTTAACATGTGTGAACTTCAACTCCCAGAATCACCCAGCTGGCTGGAGAACGTTGGGAGTTGAAGTCTATTGTAAAGTTGCCAAGGTTGAGAAACACTGGTCTAGTGATTAAAAGGGCTGGACTAGAAATCAGGAGACCATGAGTTCTTATCCAGCTGGGAGACTTTAGTCCAGTTTTTCTGTCTTGGCCGAAGGAAGAAGCCAATGACAAACTACTTCTGGAAAACTTGCTAAGAAAACAGCATTTACTTGTCCAGGTAGCTGCCAGGAGACAAGACACCAAAAATAGGGCCTGGTGGCTCAGCAGACTGATAGCATTGTGATTAACACCAGCTGTCTGCAATTACTGTAAGTTCGAATCTCACCAGGCTCAAGGTTGACTCAGCCTTCCATCCTTTCTAAGGTAGGTAAATTGAGGACCCAGTTTGTGGGGGCAATAAGCTGACTTTGTATAAATATACAAAAGTATGAAGGCTATTGCTTAACGCATTGTAAGCCGCCCTGAGTCTCCGGAGAAGGGCGGCATATAAATCAAATTTTTTTTAAAAAATGCTCCTGTTAAACAGAGTTCCCCAATCTTTCCAGTTTGGCAACCTAGATTGGGAGGGGGGGATTATTTTGTGGGAGGAGTAGGCACATGTGCATGTGTGCATGCACGCCTGAGTGCCCATAGCATTTGCAGCAACATGCGCGCAAGTGGGGCTCCAAGAGCTTGCAACCAGTCTTGCGCGAGTGGGCCCATGCATGTGCATGGACTTACATGCACCACCCAGCCACTCACATGGCCCGATGGCGATTAGGCTGTGGCCCAGTAGTGAGCCACGGTCCATAGATTGAAGATCCCTGTTGTGAAAAAGGTGAGTTTTCATTCTTGAATCCCAGCTATGCCCCATTAGAGAAGTGAAACTTAATCAAATTACATAACTTGTAAGCTGACCAGAGTCTGTGGTTCTGTAGCCTTATAGAGATGAGCAGCATAAAAATGTAATTAAATAAACGAACAAACAGACAACAAAGCCATTTCCCTTAATGGTTGGGAAATTCTGGGAACTGAAGTCCACAGGGCTTAAAATTGCTAAGGTTGAGAAATCCTGATCTACAGAGACGATAAGCAGGCGAAGGGATCAATTTACAAAAACACATTCAAAATGCGGGATGGACAGCAGAGGCAAAAGATTTTAGAAGTGGCAGAGGAAGAGTACAAAGTGGTTTCCCCCCCACCCTACCAACCCCCAAACTTGAAGTTCCTCAATTCAGTTGAACTGATGCAAAACCTCAATAAATAATGCCACTGAAGTGCATTGGCGGGACAGCTGCCCTCCACCAAAAAGCCACTGAAAAAAGGAATACAAAATTAAAAACCTAGTGAACTTATTTATATAGAAGGGCCACTTCCTCTGCCATTTAAACTTTTTGGAAGAGGCTGTGTTGGCCTTTGGCCGCAGGACCCCAAAACAGCAGCAAAGTTGAAGGGGGAAGGGAAGATTCACAAAAAAAGAGCCAGTTTAAAGGGTGGGGGGGGGGAGATCACCCTTCTCGCCCACCAGAGTGACAGAGTGGAAGGGAGCCTCAAGGTCATTAAGGCTAACCTCCTATCAATAGCATAGTTGAGAGATGGCTGCCCCATCTCATCTTAAACTGGGTTTAGTGCCACTCAAGGCAGTCTGTTCCACTGCCAAACAGCTCTTAATTCAATACCTACATGATGCATCTCAAGTCATTGGTTGCTGCTTATTCACATGAATAATAATAAAAAAATTACACTCTAATCAATTCACATGGCTCCTCTGGATGAATTCCCCCTATGAGAAGAGAGGAACAATCTATCATAATTAGCAGTTACTCTTTCTGTCTTACTACAGGTAGTCCTCAATTTACAACATTCATTTACTGACCGTTCGAAGTTGCAACGGCACTGAAAAAAGTGACTTACGACCATTTTTCATACTTACGACATTTGCAGATTCCCCGTTGGTCATGTGAATTACATGCGGATACTTGACAACTGGTTCATATTTATGACGGTTGCAGTATCCTGGGGTCATGAGATCACCTTTTACGACCTTCTGACAAGCAAAGTCAATGGGGAAACCAGATTCACTTAACAACTGGGCCACTAATTTAACAACTGCAGTGATTCACTTAACAAATGTGGCAAGAACAGTCATAAAATGGAGCAAAACTCGCTTAACAAATTTCTCACTTACCAACATGGGCTCAGTTGTGGTCGTAAGTCCAGGACTACCTGTACTAGATTGACTCACTCCATCTGGGGTTGGAGGAAGATTTGAAAACTTCCAGCACGTGTACAATCATTTAGGCACCATTACATGTGAAATATGTGCAGATCAAGATCCTTAGACCTGGATTCTTTGGCTGCATTCACATGACCTGTAGTGGTTATCTAACCACTACAGGTAATTATCAACTTATAACCATTCGTTTAATGACCAGCGTTATGACAGAGTTGGAAAAGTGATTTATGACCAGTCCTTGCACTTATGAACATCACAGACCCCATGGTCATGTGAGCAAAATTTGACAACCAGCTTATATTTCTGATGGTTACTGCATTCCAGGGTAACATGATCACCATCTGTGACCTTACTATGGGGCTTCCAACAAGCAAAATTAATGGGGGGAAGAAGCTATTTAACAACGTGATTTGGGGGTTTATGGATTTTCCCTTTATCCCTAGTAAACGAGGCTGGAACAAAGAAGTGAGGAAACTATTTTAATAGCTGAGTTTTTAAACAAGGTGAAGTAGATACTGGTCATCAGAAAAATAGAAAAATTTTGGGCTCTCCCCTTCCAGCACACCCAAATCACATCTTGTTATTTAAAAGACAAAACTAAGACTTTGTATAATCAGACTTCTGTCTTCTTAATAGTTCTTTGAAATGATCACATTTTCAAGATGAGTTCCAGCTACAGGAAATTCTTTGTGTATTTCTAAGTGGAACTCAGCCAAGCTTTTCAGAGAAAATCTTATTCCCTCCATCATGTTAAAAATGACACTCTAACAGGATGTTGCTTTGGACAGATTCTATTCTGCTGTTCCAGAATACAGAGAATTTAGCTTGCAATCTTAGATAACCAAAACCTCTGTGGTGAATTTCCTGATTGCCCTAACTCACCGTCAGGATTCACTATCTGAAAAATAGGGTTACTAGTGAGTACTTAAGAGGGCAAAGGCAGTATGAGGTAATATGAAAGGTTAGGATAGATAATAAGTCACTTAGTAGCAATAAATATTTATCATCTTTACAACACAAAACAACTATCTGCTGAAGCTCACAAGGTTATTTTGAATTGTGTGTACCCAAGATAGGATAAGTGCCAAAACTCCAAACTTGGCACTTATGAAGAACATTAAATAGCATTGAGCTAAATATAAGCAACCATATAAAGAGCCCCATAATATACTGCTCAAAAAAATAAAGGGAACACAAGCAGAAAACATCCGAGATCTGAATGAATGAAATAGCCTTATTAAATACTTGGTTCGTTACATACAGTAGTTTATACACTGCTCAAACTACTAAAGGGAACACAAAACTACTGTATGTAACGAACCAAGTATTTAATAAGGCTATTTCATTCATTCAGATCTCGGGTGTCTTCTGCTTGTGTTCCCTTTATTTTTTTGAGCAGTGTATATACTCACTGACTTAATACACCAGACAAGACTATGCTAAAATGCAGTTGGATAGTTGGCAGATCAACATACAACAGGAACCCAAACACTGTTTTAAGAGTTTGTGGGAACTTTGTACCCTGTTTCCCCGAAAATAAGACATCCCCTGATAATAAGCCCAAGCGGGCTTTTGAGTACATGCGCTAAAATAAGCCTCCCCCTGAAAATAAGCCCTCCCTGAAAATATTTAAACGCAGACAGTAGGTAAGACGGCAAGAGGAGTCCCATCTTGCTCCACGTACCCCAAAATAATAAGACCTCCCCAAAAATAAGGCCAAGCGCTTATTTAGGGGTTCAAACAAAATATAAGACAGGGTCTTATTTTCAGGGAAACACGGTATTAAACCAGATGTATTATTCGGGGTTACAAAACTCAAAAAACGATTAGCTGTTGTCTAGATTTACGCAGCCCTGCTCTGGCAGCCTATGTCAATACACCGAGTATACCGATGGTTAAAAGAAAGCAAAACATATTTGTTAACCTGGTTTCAGTTTGTTGTGTGAAACCCAGCAACTGTGAATGAAGGCAGGAGAATCCATTCAGACTTCCTGGACTTTCAAGAGATATTGAAACTCTGGCAACTCTCTTTCCCAATACAGCTCCACCCCAGTGCCAAGGAAATCTGGAAACGTATTAAGCAACAACATTCACAAGCCTGCTGTCCTCCAGATTTGTTAAAACTATAACTCTCATCATCCTCCACCATTTTGGCTGTCTGACAAGAATGCAGAGCTACCAGGCTGGGATTTTGAGATGACCAGATGTATAACCCATCACGTTTGAGAAGGTGGGGAAGGGGGACAAGACAATGCTTTGATGTGGTGTTTCTTGACCTCGCCCCACTTATAAAAATCATGGAAAACCCCTAAAGAGGTTTTATTTATCTGCGTTATATTTATTGATATTTACCATATCATATCAATTTACCAATGCACTACTATTAATCTTCTCATCGTTCCCACCACCCATCTCCTTCCACTTATGACTGTATGACTGTAATTTTGTTGCTTGTATCCTTACAATTTATACTGATATTGTTTCCTGATTGCTTATTTGTACCCTATGACTATCATTAAGTGTTGTACCTTATGATTCGTGACGAACGTATCTTTTCTTTTATGTACACTGAGAGCATATGCACCAAGAAAAATTCCTTGTGTGTCCAATCACACTTGGCCAATAAAAAGTTCTATTCTATTCTATTCTATTCTATTCTATTCTATTCTATTCTATTCTATTCTATTCTATTCTATTCTATTCTATTCTATTCGTATTGAAAATTAAAGCTGCCGCCACTCAGGATAGTTTGATGGGAATTGTTTAATAGGCTGACAAATAATTTTGATTTTGTGGACCCCTAAAAGATCTGCAGGACCACATTTTCATAAGTTCTAAAAGAGTGCCAAGACCCTTAGCATCATCCAAGTAAAAAAAGTTTGTACTATTTCACTCAGGAGTCAAAATCCTTTTGCCAATGCTGTTAGCTAGGACAGGGATCATGAAAAGAAAAGGAAAAAAAAAAAAGCAACAGAAAATTTTATTCTTTAAAACAGTGTTTCCCAGCCTTAGTAACTTCTAAGATGGGTGACATCAAACCCCAGAATTCCCCCAAAAGTAGTTGGGGGGAATTCTGGGCGTTGAAGTCCACCCATCTTAAAAGTTCCCAAAGGTTAAAAACACCGTTTTAGAAAGATCGCCTGAAGGTCAGGAAAGTAACACACCGCCCCGTTTTCAAACCGCCTCCACCTCACGGATATTCCCAGCTATTTAATCGCAGAAACCGGCTTGTGAAACTTTCCACACCACGGAGGTAAAACCGGATCAACCGATCCGGAGTAGGAAAGGTTGTGAGGTCGGGCGCGTTGCCCATCTCATAAAGAAAAGCGCACGAGGGGGCGGCGATCAAGGTGATCCTTGGCGGAAAGCATTTCTTTTTTTCTTTTGTTGCCCTTCATCCTAAAGGGCCGTTTGGAGCCACTGTTCCTTCCTACTACGCCTTTACTTACATCGCTCCTCTAACTATGCCTTTACTACTTCCCGCGGGCAAGGAGGGCTGATTGGGGCAGAAGACAGCGGAAATCCAGATGCACGATTGCAACACCGGATTAAAGAGAGCCGGCGATCGTACTTTTTGCTGGGGGAAAAAAAAATGCAATACAAGCGAAAGCAAGCAAGCAAAAGAAAGGGATAGCGGACGCCGGCAGATCCACACGTGCATTCATACCTGCCTCGGTCTTGAGGAACCTTCCCAACGCGGGAGAAAAAGCCTCGCTCTTTTCTCCGCAGCTCGAAAAGGCGCCCGTCCGCCTTGCAGGCAAGATTTGAACCCAAGCGCCACCCCTTCCGCCTCTCCTTCCCTTCAACCCGGCTTCCTTCCCTTCAACGGATGAGACCCGTATCTTTTGCTTGTAAGGATGGCATGTGGGGTGGGGAATTCCCTTCCCGGAAATTCCTTGGCTGGAAAAAAAATCAAGCGGTGGTTTTTTATTTTATTTTATTTTATTGCCCTGCGCGGCCTCTCCACGTGGACAGAGGAGATAGCTGGGGGAAAGGTTTATTTTTATTTTGCTAGATTTCTGTTCTGCCTTTTTGTGTGTGTGTGGCTCACTCTTCCTGATGGCTCTTTCTGTTGTTTCCCCCCCCCCCCAAGGAATAAAATAAAATAAAGGATAATATTGTAGGAAGTTAGCACCCATCCTTCTCCTAGGAAAATGAGATATTTTAGGAAATATTAAAAGGGCAGAATATTTCCCCTAAAAGGGAGGCAGAAACTCAGCCCTCCTCCCCCCCCAACCTTTGTCAATGGGCCATTAAGGCCTGGGCCAGTCTATTCTACATAACAAAAGATCTACCTCCTTCAGGCAGAGCCATAATAGGATTTTTTTATTTATTTATTTATATGCCACCCTTCTCCGGAGACTCAGGGCGGCTTACAATGTGTTAAGCAATAGCCTTCATACTTTTGTATATTTATACAAAGTCAGCTTATTGCCCCCACAACTGGGTCCTCAATTTACCTACCTTAGAAAGGATGGAAGGCTGAGTCAACCTTGAGCCTTGGCGAGATTTGAACCTGCAGTAATTGCAGGCAGCTGGTCTTAATAACCAGCTTAATAACAGGGTGCCGTAGACCACTGTACTACCAAGGCTCTTAATTTTGCCCAAAGCCCTTTCATCAAGAGCCTTGGTGGTGCAGCAGACTAAAAGCGCTGTTAAGTAACAACTGCCTGCAATTTACTGCAAGGTCAAATCTCACCAGGCTCAAGGTTGACTCAGCCTTCCATCCTTTCGAGGTAGGTAAAATGAGGACCCGGATTGTGGGGGCAATAAATTGACTTTGTATAAAAAAGAACAACGCTTAGGGAGGACCAAAAGCCCTACTAAGCAGGTATATACAAAAGTATGAAGGCTATTGCTTAACGCATTGTAAGCTGCCCTGAGTCTCCGGAGAAGGGCGGCATATAAATCGAACCAGTAGGTAAGTAAGTAAGTAAGTAAGTAAGTACGTAAGTAAGTAAGTACGTAAGTAAATAAATAATATCACCCAGCAAGAGTCAACCAAGCCTGGGACTCAAAAAACAACCTACAAAGTTACTCCTGTCTGACAACCAATCAGAACACAAGCTCAAATTCAAAGCCCAACAGGGCATAAAACTCAGGCATTCTCGATTGCAGAAAATATGACTTCAGTAACAAGAGTTGTTAATGCCTGGAATGCACTACCAGACTCTGGTCTCATCCCAAAACCCCCAAAACTTTAACCTTAAGACTGTCTACTGTTAACCTCACCCCATTCCTAAGAGGTCTGTAAGGGGCATGCACAGGGTGCCTACCATCCCTGTCGTAATGTTCCCTTTAATTGTATTCATTTTATGTATTCAATTCATGCATATACTTATATATATTATCTAATATGTACTCGACAAAATAAAATAAATACATTTCTGCCTTTTTTGCCCAGGATCTCAAGCCATGTGATCCTGTTCATCAATAAACCTTCTTTCCAAGCAACTTCCATGAATCCAGTGTCTTTTTCGCCACTTGGAACTGAACCCAGATGGACATTTCTTCCAACGATATCATGGTTAAAAACACTTAAGTTGCCGCTTAAATTCATCCACACTTACATTATATTTGTTATCGGGGAGCCCAATTTACAAAGATAGCCAAAGGATATATTAAAAAGCTTGGGCATTTTTCTAGCAATTCCCCACTACAGAATCTACAGGAAACGAAACATCTAAAGATAGAAGATAAAAATTATGGTTTCATTCCATGTCACCTTCGCATTCATATTCATTCTTTTAATTTGTATTATTGTACTTTATTGTTTCATTGTTTTGCTATTGTTACGTAAACATTTTTATAATTTTTTCCGCTTTACTGTTGTAAGCCACGACGAGATGGGCAGCAAATACATTCATCAAATAAATAAATTTAACAAATTCATAGACCTAGAACTAGTGAAAGCATCCAAGACGGCAGTTTAAGATAGACCTCAACTTACGACTGGTCATTTAGCAACTGTTCAAAGTTATTACGAGCCCCCCCTTAAAGCTACTTATCCGATTTTGAAGTTATGATGTTCTTCCTCCCCCTGAAGTCACATGATCATATTTTGGCTTCTCAGCAACCAGCGTTCATTTATGACTAAATACATAGCCACATGGCCTGGGACATGCAGGCTTGGGGCCATTGATCTCACCATTGCGATCTTGTGAGATCCAGCCATGAGCGGTGTGTATGGGTTTTTAACATCTCTTATTGTATATTGTTTATACTGTCTTGGTTGTAAGCCGCCCAGAGTCCTCGGAGAGTTGGGCGACATAGAAATACGAATAATAAATAAATTACAATTTACTAAGGTTTTGCTGGAAAATGGCATTTACTTCCTGTTTCGGGCAAAACCCAGTCTATAGCAAACAATGGATTTGCTTAACGACTACTGTGTTTCCTTAAAATCACTGCAAACAAAAGTTGTAAAATTGAGTCCGGTCATATGGTGACCCACTTTATGACCATCATGACTTATGATCATAATTACCAAGCTCAATTACGGTCATAACTCAAGGACTACTTGTACAACCACAACACACAATTAACCAGTGGAACAGGTTGCCTTCAGAAATCGTGGGAGCTCCATCGCTGGAGGCTTTTAAGAAGAAACTGGACACTCACTTGTCTGGAATGGTATAGGGCCGTGATGGCGAACCTATGACACGCGTGCCACAGGTGGCACTCAGAGCCCTCTCTGTAGGCACACGCGCTGTCGTCAGCTGCTCTTTTGGTTTCCGGTGTGCACATATGTGCCGGCCAGCTGGTCGTCGCGAGTACCAGAGCGGAAATCAGCCTGAAAACAGCCAAAAAACAAGCCAGGCCATTTATGGGCCTCTTTTGGGCCTTTTTTGGGCTGTTTTCAGTCTGTTTTCCAGGCCGTTTCCGGGTCTTTTTCAGGCCGTTTTTTGGGCCATTTTTAGGTCGTTTTCAGGCCATTTTCTGGGCTGTTTTAGGGCCATTTTTTCAGCCCGAAAAACAGCCTGAAAACAGCTCAAAAAATGCCCGGAAAACGACCTGGAAAACAGCCTGAAAAACATTCTGAAAACAGCCCCTAAAACAACCTGAAAATTATTATTATTATTATTATTATTATTATTATTATTATTATTTTATTTCTATACCGCCCTTCTCCTGCGGGACTCAGGGCGGTGTACAGCCAAGATAAAACATTGCATATAAAATTTAAAAACAATTTAAAAAACAATTAAATAATTTCGGCCCAAGATATTAAAAACAACCCAATTAAAACCAAATTCAATTAAAACTGAGAGGATGGGATCAAGCCAGCCCAGCTAGATGGAATAGGTGTGTTTTCAGGGCCCGACGAAAAGTCCGGAGGTCTGATATCGTGCGTATCTCAGGGGGTAGGTCATTCCAGAGGGCGGGTGCTGCCACAGAGAAGGGTCTTCCCCTGGGGGTCGCCAGCCGACACTGTCTGGCCGACGGCACCCTGAGGAGGCCCTCTCTGTGCGAGCGAACCGGTCAGTGGGAGGCTATTGGCGGCAGAAGGCGGTCTCGCAGATACCCTAGCCCTAAGCCATGGAGCGCTTTAAAAGTGGTCACCAACACCTTGAAGCGCACCTGGAAGACCACAGGAAGCCAGTGCAGCTCGCGCAGGAGAGGTGTCATATGTGAGCGCCCCTTCGCTCCCATAATCCCCCGCGCGGCCGCATTCTGGACTAACTGTAGCCTCCGGGTGCACCCCAAGGGGAGCCCCATGTAGAGAGCATTGCAGTAGTCCAGGCGGGAAGTGACGAGTGTTTGAGTGACCGTGCATAGGGAGTCCCGATCCAGAAAGGGGCGCAACTGGCGTATCAGGCGAACCTGATAAAAAGCCCCCCTGGCCACAGCCGTCATGTGTTCTTCTAAAGACAGCCGTGGATCCAGGAGGACGCCTAAGTTGGGAGCCCTCTCCGTGGGGGCCAGTGATTCGCCCACAATAGCCAGCGATGGCACCAGCTGGCTATATCGGGACGCCGGAAGCCACAGCCACTCGGTCTTGGAAGGGTTGAGTCGGAGCCTGTTTCTCCCCATCCAGGCCCGCACGGCCTCCAGACACTGGGACATCACTTCAAGGGCATCGTTGGGGTGGCCTGGGGTGGAGATGTACAGCTGAGTATCGTCAGCGTACTGATGGAACTCCACCCCAAAGCCACGGATGATCTCACCCAGCGGCTTTACATAAATGTTGAACAGAAGGGGTGAGAGGACTGACCCTTGTGGCACCCCACACGCAAGGTGCCTCGGGGTCGACCGCTGCCCCCCTGTCAACACAGATTGCGACCGGTCAGAGAGGTAGGAGGAGAACCACCGCAGAACAGTGCCCCCCACCCCCAGCCCCTTCAACCGGTGCAACATGATATCATGGTCGATGGTATCAAAAGCCGCTGAGAGATCTAACAGGACCAGGATAGAGGAGCAACCCCTATCCCGAGCCCTCCAGAGATCATCCACCAACGCGACCAATGCCGTTTCCGTGCTGTACCCAGGTTGGAAGCTGGACTGGAGCGGGTCTAGATAGACAGCTTCATCCAGGTACCGGGGAAGCTGCCTCGCCACCACACTCTCAACAATCTTCGCAACAAAGCGAAGGTTGGAGACTGGACGATAGTTAGCCAATATAGCCGGATCCAGAGAAGGCTTCTTGAGGAGGGGCCTCACCACCGCTTCTTTCAAAGCAGCCGGCAGGACCCCCTCACTCAAAGAAGCGTTAACAATCCTCTGGAGCCAGCCTCGTGTAACCTCCCGGGAAGCCAGTACCAACCAGGAGGGACACGGGTCCAATAAACATGTCGCGTTCAGCCGTCCCAGGATCCTGTCCACGTCCTCGGGAGCCACAGGATCGAACTCCTTCCAGATAACACTCTCAAGACTTTCCTCAGTCATCCCGTCCGGATTCACCCAGTCAGAGGCCAGGCCTTCCCGAATCTGAGCGATCTTGTCATACAGATACTGCACAAAATCCTCAGCTCGACCCTGCAAGGGATCATCCCGCACTTCCAGATGGAGGAGGGAGCGGGTCACCCTAAACAGGGCGGCTGGGCGATTATCTGATGACGCGATAAGAGCGGCAAAATAACTAGATTTCGCCGCTTTTATCGCCACTAGGTAGGTCTTAATATGAGACCTCACCAGTGTTCAGTCGGATTCGAAAATGGCCCCCAAAACGGTAAAAAAACAGGCATGCACACGCCAGACAGCTGGTCTTTGGGTTTCCAGCGCTCCGGCGTGTGCACATGCAGATACATGCACATACATTCCAGTTTGGGCACTTTACTATCACTGGTATAGGGTCGTGATGGTGAACCTATGGCACACATGCCACAGGTGGCACACGGAGCCATATCTGTGGGGACGTGACCGTTGCCCTAGCTCAGTTCCAGCACGCATGCGCACACCAGCCAGCTGATTTTCAGGCCTTCTGGGCCACCGGAAGTCGGAAAAAGGGCCATTTCCAGCCTCCAGGAAAGCCTCTGGAGCCTGGGGAGGGCGAAAAACAGACCTACCGGGCACGTGTGTCTGTGGGGGGGCCTGGGGGGCAATGAATTATGGGTGTGGGCACGCGCGACACCCTCCCTCACACTTCCCCCACTTTTGGCACATGACAGCAAAAAGGTTAGCCATCACTGGTATAGGGTCTCGTGCTTGAGCACCCTGCTGGACTAAAACACCTCCAAGATCCCTTCCAGCTCTATTCTATTCTAACACCTGAACTAGTCAAATACAATCAGATCAAAATATCTAGAATCATGGACCACTTCAACTGCTGCCTCACTACTTATTTTCTGTTTGATGGACTTCTATACCAACCAATCAGAAACATCCATAAAATGACTTATTCTCACGTAATGCAGTGTCTAGAAACTATAACGCTCCCATGCATATAATCAGAAAGCCCCTTTCTGGATCGGGACTCCCTACGCACGGTCACTCAAGCACTCGTCACTTCCCGCCTGGACTACTGCAATGCTCTCTACATGGGGCTCCCCTTGGGGTGCACCCGGAGGCTACAGTTAGTCCAGAATGCGGCCCGCGCGGGGGATTATGGGAGCGACGGGGCGCTCACATATGACACCTCTCCTGCGCGAGCTGCACTGGCTTCCTGTGGTCTTCCGGGTGCGCTTCAAGGTGTTGGTGACCACCTTTAAAGCGCTCCATGGCTTAGGGCCGGGGTATCTGCGAGACCGCCTTCTGCCGCCAATAGCCTCCCACCGACCGGTTCGCTCGCACAGAGAGGGCCTCCTCAGGGTGCCGTCGGCCAGACAGTGCCGGCTGGCGACTCCCAGGGGGAGAGCCTTCTCTGTGGCAGCACCTGCCCTCTGGAATGACCTACCCCCTGAGATACATACGATATCAGACCTCCGGACTTTTCGTCGGGCCCTGGAAACACACCTATTCCATCTAGCTGGGCTGGCTTGATCCCATCCTCTCAGTTTTAATTGAATTTGGTTTTAATTGGGTTGTTTTTAAATCTTGGGCCGAAATTATTTAATTGTTTTTTAAACTGTTTTTAAATTTTATATGCAATGTTTTATCTCGGCTGTACACCGCCCTGAGTCCCTCAGGAGAAGGGCGGTATAGAAATAAAAATAAATAAATAAATAAATAAATAAATAAATAAATAAATAAATAAATAAATAAATAAATAAATAAATAAAATAAATCAAAAGTATGGATCTGGTATGTATATGACACCTTCATCGTAATAAAAAAGGAACAGCTGGAGAAGACACATGAAGCAATCAACATCTTCAAAGGAATAAAATTCACAAAGGAAGGCAAAAACAAGCCACTACCCTTTCCAGCTTCCTCATTAGCAGAGGAAATAGTGGCAAATTAGAAACACAAGTCTATCAAGAAACATCCCACACTAAAAGTCTGTAGAGATTCTCAGTCATCCAGGTTATGGTTGTCCCAAAGGTGCTTTTCCAGGAGGCAATTGGACTTTCTTGTTTTTTCTTTGAAGACATTTCACTTCTCATCCAAGAAGCTTCTTCAGCTCTGACAGGATAATGGGGAATGGAAGGATTTATATTCCTTGCAGACTGCTGGTCTTTTGTGAGCCTGAGACACAGATAAACCTCCAAGTGCTTCAAGGAACCTCTAAAACAAGGGTGTCAAAGTTGTGGCTTGCGGGCCAGTTGTGTCACGTGCTGGCTCCGCCCCCACCTTGTTTAGCGAAGGGGGGAAAAGTCCCAATACGTCATGTGATGCTGCCATGACGACGCGAGTTTGACAGCCCTGCTCTAAAAGGATGGAAATTACTAGCTGTTTGCAAGGAATATACCGTATTTTTCGGAGTATAAGACGCTCCAGACTATAAGATGCACCTATCTTTTTTGGTAAGGAAAACAAGAAAAAGAAATCTGTCTCTGCCTCCCAGCAATTTTGCCTCGTTGCAGCAAACAGCAAATAGCCTGCTTTACTTTCATTTTCGTTTTCAGCATAGCTTGATTAGCACAAAAAGAAAAAAAATCAGCTCCCAGCAATTTACCTCCTTGCAGCAAGCAGCAGAGGCCCGAGCAAAACAGCTGAGAGCAAAACAGCTGAGAGTCGGGAGGCCAATCCAATCAACTTATTTATTTATTTATTTATTTGATTTATATGCCGCCCTTCTCTGGAGATTCAGGGCGGCTTACAATGCTTTTAAGCAATAGCCTTCATACTTTTTTATATACCTGCTTAGTAGGGCTTTCGGTCCCCCCTAAGTGGTGTTCTATTTTATACAAAGTCAGCTTATTGCCCCCATAAACCGGGTCCTCATTTTACCTACCTCGGAAGGATGGAAGGCTGAGTCAACCTTGAGCCTGGTGAGAATTGAACTTGCAGTAATTGCAGGCAGCTGGCAGCTAATTACTACTTTAACAGTAGTTTAGTCCACTGCACCACCAGGCTCCTCTTAATTAACTTGTGCTAATTAGGCTGTGCTGAAGCTGAAATGGGCTGTTTCTTCTTGCTGTTTGCTGCAAGGAGGTAAACTGCTGGGAGGCAGAGGCCAAAGGGTGGAGACCAATGGTGGGCGGGATTACGTTTGGTGTATAAGACGCACCTAAATTTTTACCCCCTTTTAGGGGGGGAAGGTGCGTCTTATACTCTGAAAAATATGGTAAATCCTTCCATTCCCCACTATCCTGTCAGAACTGAAGAAGCTTCTTGGATGAGAAGCGAAATGTCTTCAAAAGAAAAAACAAGAAAGTTGTTGTTTTGAACAACTGAAAAAGCACCTTAGGGACATCCCACACTAAACAAGTGTTCTGCTACCAAATTAATGACCCTCCCTCCAAAGAGGAGTTGTGTAAGAAAATTATTCAAATGCGCACAAACATACTGTAGCAACCCGGAACCAATGGTGGGATTCAGCCAGTTCGCACCACTTCGGGAGAACCGGTTGTTAACTTTCTGAGCAGTTTGGTGAACTGGTTGTTGGAAGAAATCATTAGGGCAGAAAATTATTCAAATAATTCAAAATTATTTGAATCCCACCACTGCCCGGAACCCCACAAAAAGGAAAAAATCACCTATATAACATTTTCCAACAAAATGAATTCCCAGCCAATTTTACCAAAAAAATGTCTGACCACTACTGCACAACCAATGCAAACTATGAAAAGCATAACACTGCCATTTTTTAAAATTTAATTTGTTTAATTTAACAAATTTGTATAGCCACCCAATTCATATACAGTGATTCCAAAACATCAAAAACATGTCAGAAACAAATAACAGATTATTAAAACGATACAGCTTCATCGTAGCACACAACTGAAGCCGTTCAAAACATCTTAGGTAAAACACACAACCCAATAGCCCAAGAATAAAAACAGGAGTCATCAACCACGCACAATGTGAGGATTGTAACAGCCCCTGTTTTTATTTATTACATTTATTAAATTTAAATGTAGAAAACAAATAGAGTGCTATTAGTTTGTGATTAGAATGTGCTAATAGAGCACATTTGTGAACACTAACTAGCAGTCAGAAGGCACAGTGAAAACTCTATAATCTCATAACACAAAAGACCAGAATACATTCCTTCCTGCAGCAACAACCAGATAAGCAGGGATTAATTCCAGACAAACAGTCACATAGAAAACAATACCCTAATCTTTATCTCAATCTTCCTTTCAAAAAAGAAAGAAACAGCCATATATTTCAAAATATGTTGTTATTATTTGTTGCTCCTAGTTCTTGAAACACCTAACTTCAGCATGCTGGCTGGGGAATTCTGGGAGTTGAAGTCCACACAACTTAAAATTACCAAGTTTGAGAAACATTCATTTAAGGGTTCTTGAATAGCCGCGTTCAGTTTGTTGACGCCAAAGGCATTGATCTTTTGCTCCCAGAATTCCTGCCTGACTTCCTTCTTCTGGGGAATTCTAGGAATTGAAGTGCAAAGTTCTTGGAGGACACCAGACTGGGTGGGGCTGTTCTAGAACAGCTGCATCTGTTCTGGAGAGTTCTATGGAAGCAGAATGCGCCACCAGGGCCGCCATTGTCTGGTCTGGGGATGTCATGTTCTGGAATAAGGAACGCAGCCGAGAATGGGTTGCGAAAGCCTCTCTGTGGCCTTAGCAATTGTTCTGCTTCTTGAGCCTTGCCTTTCTCTGGCTTGCTTGCAGTGTGACTCCAATTTCTCAAGCCACTTTTCCTCTTATGCCCCAAAATTGAGTCGCAAGTCTTGGGGTCTCGGTGTCGTGCCAGTAGCAGGACGGAGGCTACGGGGCTGGGCTCAAGATACTCTTCAGGAATTGAACCTCAAGATTTCCCCCGACATACGTGAGTTGTCTCCCAAGCAGGGCTGGCCCATATATCTACCGTATTTCTTCTGGGCTTCAAACAGAGCTCAGTCCTAGATTCTTCAAACCAAGGTATAACTAGAGTTGACAACTCATTCTGGCTCATAGGACCCGGTTATTTGGTCCTCCCCTTCTCCTATGAGTCACTGGATCTCTCTCTCTCTCTCTCCAATATAGTAGCCGAGCCGAAAAGGAGGCTTCACCAGTTGGATTTCTGTTTGTTGCAAGCTACTTAAGACATAACAAACCAGCTTAATATGTGGGAATGGGATGTTCTAAGCCAGGGGTGTCAAACTCGATTTCATTGAGGGCTGCATCAAGGTTGTGTTTGACCTCGGGAGGCTGGGGTGGGTGTGGCCAGGGGGCGTGGCCAGCATGATGTCACTCATGTCTCGGGTGCCTATGGTTACCTGAGTGCTCTGCCAGCAAAAATAGGCTCCTGGGTCCTGTTTTCAGCCGCGATGGCCCCTGAGCTCCATTTTCTCTGGCAGAGGGCTGCAGGAGGCTGCTGTGGCCGAAAAAAACCTGAAATGGCTGGGCACGGCCCTCCTAAGCTCCATTTTCACTGGCAGAGGCACTGCAAGCTGGTCCTTTGCTGTTTCCAGGGTGACCCCATGGCCCAGATTTAAGCACCCAGCAGGCCACGTTCGGCCCGTGGGCCTTGACACCCCTGTTCTAAGCCAGTGGTCTCCAACCTTTCCGGCTTTGCAGACTGGCAGGGGGTGAGAGAGGATGGTTCCCTGCGAGCAGCACGCACCTGTGTGCAGCTTCATTTGCGTGAGTGGCAGGCAGCATGCCACCCACTCACACAAATGGAGCTGTGTGGACACTTGTCCACCCTCTCTGCGTGCAAGTGGAGCTGCGTGTGCCTGTGTTTGCCTGCCATTTCTGCATCCCAGTTCTGAACGAGCTGCAGCCCAGTAGTGGGCTGTGGCTCGGGAGTTGGGGACCCCTGTTCTAAGCACTGTTGGCAGTTCAAGGTTTGGGGCTACTTAGAGCGCATTGCTGCCTGTTGAAATAGTCAGTATTCTTTATTTATTTATTTAATTGTTTGTCAACAAGTACAAGGAAACAAGTATCAGTATAGACATAGACATGGACACATGAAAAAAATGGCACAAATAAATGGATATAAATAGGCAAAACATAGCCATAAACCCATAAAATGATTACATATAAAGGGGGACAGTAGGACAGGGATGGTAGGCATGCTGGTGCGCTTATGCACGCCCCCTTATTTTGCCCCTATAAAACAAGAGGCCTTCAACGGAATAATAGTTCACCTTCTGGAACTCACTGCCACAAGAGTTAGTCCCCAGAATTGGAAGAAATGGAAGGTTTCAAGACAATAAGTAGTATAGTGCCACTTCTATCAAGCACTGATTGATTTCAGATATTCCCCCAAGAAAATCTAGATGGAGATGGGTTGAATGTTTACAATTCTCTTGCTTTCTCTCCTTCCCCCACCCCAACCACCTCTCTCCAGCTGTGGAGAAGTTGCACACCATAGCTACCACGGTGTATGGAAAACTTGATATGTTGTTCAAAAACCACACCTACAAACCAGGTAAATATACAGAGACAGACTACTACACTTCATAGTCATTTTCTTGCCTTCGTTGTGAATTACCTTTGCTGTATTTAATCATCAGGTAGATGCAAATGCTTTTACTTGGATTGGTGTGAAATTTACTTAACTCACCTTTCAACTCACCTGTTCTCCTTCTGTCTGTGTGCATTCACTCTAAGCTGTTTTTTTCTTGTCTTCTTGGGTTTGCAAGACACACAAAACAACAAGCTGGCATCCTGTGCAAATAGCAGCAAGAAAAGTCATAAAATGGAGTGAGCTCATTTAACAAATGTTTCACTTAACAATATCCATTTTGGGCTCAATTGTGGTCATAAATTGAGGACTACCTGTAATTGTAAGGAGTGTTGAGTCAATAATGATTCCTGGTCACTGCCTTAATCAGTCCCTGGCAGTTTTCTTGGTAAGATTTCAGAATTAGATGCCACTGACTCCTTCCTAGGACTGAAAGAAAGTGACTAGCCTAAAATCACTCAGTTGACTGTGCGCCTAAGGCAGGACTAGAATTTACAGTCTCCTGGTTTCTAGCCTAGAAGTCCAAAATTAACCAAAATATTTCTATTAAATTCAAATAGTAAAAAATCCTGCCATTCTCAAGACTTGCTGTTTCATAACCTGAGTGTTTAAAGAGATTTGGATATTTTTTTTTCTACCTAGAAGAATAATTGAATCATCGTACTACAATTCCCAGAATCAGAACAAAAATGTCAGAGGAACAGTAATGCTTAAAAAAGAGAATAGATATATAGGTACAGCATTGTGTTAAGTCAAAACACATAAATCATATTACGGCTCAGTGTGGAGTGTAATCTCAACCATTATCTCCCTAAATCAAGGGGATTTTGTAAATCCGGTTGCTGAATTGTCCAAATTCTGGGAGAGCCGAAAATCCTATGATCCGGATATATTCTGCATGTTTACTAAATCCTTTTAAGTTTCAGCAGAGCTGTTCCCAAACATTCATGCATTGGATTGCTTGGCATCAGCCACTGAGTCATGTCTGTCACTTGCCATTCTATGGATCAGTATTCTCCATGCCCCCCTGTCTCGCACTGCCTCCTTCAGATCCTCTATGGCAGGGGTGTCAAACTCAATTCGGGTCAGATCCAGCCTGTGGGGTGCTTAGATCTGGCCCGTGGGGCTGCCCTGGAAACAGCGAAGGACCAGCCCGCAGTGCCTCTGCAGCGAAAGCAGGCTCCCAATCTCCGTTTTTGGCTGGGACGGCCTCCTGCAATCCTCTGCCATCGAAAATGGAGCTCAAATGAGCCCTCAATGAAATCAAGTTTGACACCCTTGCTCTATGGTCATCCCAATGTCATTTTTTATAGTGTCCAGTCAAGGTACTAAGGCCGTGATGGGGAACTTATGGAACGCGTGCCTAAAGTGGCACACAAAACCATATCGCCTGGCATGCACAGCCTTGCCTATTTGTCTTCCAGGTTTCTGGCACGCATGTGCGTACGATGACCAGCTGTCCTTTGCGCGCACGGCAGTGCTGAAAACCGGTGTGTGCCTGCGCACCTGCCAGCTGATTGTTGGATGCACATGCGCACCAGAATCCAGAAGTTTGGCTTTTCCGGAGCACGATCCCTTTGCATATGTGGCACTGCCGAAAACCGGCCTGCGCATGCACACCGGTCAGCTGATTGTCGGGCATATATGTGCGCTAGGACTCAGAAGTTCGGTTTTTCTGGAGTGTGGCTGCGATGAGTGTGAGTGTGTGACATTTCCGCGTGATCTTTTTGGCATTTGGTGCTGAAAAGGTTTGCCATCCCTGTACTGGGGTGTCCCATTCTCTTTTTTCCACTGATCACTCCCAACATGATTGATTTTTCGAGTGAGTCAGCTTGCATGACACGGCCAAAGTATGATAACCTTTGTTTGGTGATTTTGAGTTGAAGTGATATTTTTGGGGAGGTTTGGTCTAGGACCGTGATGGTGAACCTATGGCATGGGTGCCACAGGTGGCACATGGAGCCATATCAGTGGGCATGCGAGCACTGCCGTAGCTCAGCTCCAGCTGAGTGCATATGTGTGCCGGCCAGCTGATTTTTGGGCCTTCCAGTCCCACCGGAAATTGGGAAATGGGCTGTTTCTGGCCTCCAGAGGGCCTCTGGTGGGATGGGGAAGGCAGTTTTCGCCCTCCCCAGCCTTCTAGAAAGCCTCTGGATCCTGGGGAGGGTGAAAAATGGGCCTACCGGGCCCACTGTGCGGGGTGGGGGCGGGGTGCATTGAATTATGGATGTGGG
Organism: Pituophis catenifer annectens; assembly: GCF_029215685.1. Lineage (NCBI taxonomy): Eukaryota > Metazoa > Chordata > Lepidosauria > Squamata > Colubridae > Pituophis > Pituophis catenifer. Next base: position 335,916,569 of record NW_027256881.1, read on the forward strand.
CACGCATGTGGGCGACCTCCCTGCTCCCCCCCCGCTTTTGGCATGCCACGGCAAAAAGGTTAGCCATCACTGGTCTAGGACTTTGTTGCAATCTATGGTAATGATTGTCTCCAGCATAAGGTGACCAGATTTTAACATTGGTAAAGAGGGACATTGTGGGCGTGGCTTATTTTGTGGGCGTGGCTAGCTGGCAATGTGACTGGGTGGGCGTGGCTAGCTGGTCATGTGACCGGGTGGCCATGGCTATGTGTATAGGGTAAGGTGAACAGATTTTAACATTGGTAAGAGGGACACCATTGTGGGCGTGGCTTATTGTGTGGGCGTGGCTTGGAGGCCATGTGACTGGGTGGGCGTGGCTAGCTGGTCATGTGACTGGGTGGCCATGGCTATGTGTATAGGGACTACTCAGAGGGCTGGAAAGTCATTTCTGACAGGTCCTCACACTTTTGACTGGTCCTCACACTTATGACCATCCTCACATTTATGCCCGTGCAGCATTCTTAACAACCATGTCACTCATTTCACAACTGCTTCTCTTCACCATGGTGACAAGATAGGGCAAAAACGTAAAATGTGAGGACAGTCGTAAGTTCGAGGACTGGTCAAAAGTGCAAGGACCAGTCAAAAATAACTTTTTCAGCCCTCTGAGTAGTCCATATGCACAAAAGGACTAACCAGAGGGCTGAAAAAAGTCATTTCTGACAGGTCCTCACACTTTTGACTGGTCCTCACACTTATGACCATCCTCACATTTATGCCCGTGCAGCATTCTTAACAACCATGTCACTCATTTCACAACTGCTTCTCTTCACCATGATGACAAGATAGGGCAAAAATGTAAAATGTGAGGACAGTCGTAAGTTCGAGGACTGGTCAAAAGTGCGAGGACCAGTCAAAAATAACTTTTTCAGCCCTCTGAGTAGTCCATATGCACAAAAGGACTAACCAGAGGGCTGAAAAAAGTCATTTCTGACAGGTCCTCGCACTTTTGACTGGTCCTCACACTTATGACCATCCTCACATTTATGCCCGTGCAGCATTCTTAACAACCATGTCACTCATTTCACAACTGCTTCTCTTCACCATGATGACAAGATAGGGCAAAAATGTAAAATGTGAGGACAGTCGTAAGTTCGAGGACTGGTCAAAAGTGCGAGGACCAGTCAAAAATAACTTTTTCAGCCCTCTGAGTAGTCCATATGCATAAAAGGATACAGTAATTGAGAGGGATGAAGGAAGGGAAGGGAAATTAGAGTAGGAGTGACGGTTAAGAGAGGGAGGAAGAGAGGAGGAGAAGGAGAAAGGAAGAGGAAGTAGGGAGGAGAAGAAGAGGGGGGGAAGAGAAAGTAAGAAGGAAAGAAAAGAGAGGTGGTAGGTTTGAGGAGAAAGATTGCTGTACAATAAAAAAGATGAAAGGGAAGAAAGCCAACCCCAAACAAATATAAAGATATTAAGATAAAGAATGAATTGTTAAACTTTAAAGAATAAAATATGAATAAATAGCAATAATTAGAAACACACATACATACAATGTATTTTCTTTGAACAGAATATTTGGCTGGTTCACAAATTTAAACAGTGTTTAGTCATTTCAATTAAATTTACAATTTCTATATTTCCTTTTTGCCATATTTATTCCTCATCTATTTTTTTAAAAAAACAATATTACCCTTCATCCTCATCTCTAATCTTAATCAAATTCAATTTTTCCCTTCTATTCTATTTTATACCCCTTCCCATTGTCATCTATTTTTATATCCATCCTCACATTGGTTAATTATGTAATTATGTAATACAGTTGTTTAATACAAATTCAACATTTTAATATAAATCAATTAGTTATATAACTATCTTTTTTGTATATTAATCAATATGAACATGAATATTCCAATTATTTCTATGCAATCCAATTTCTTACAAATCAATTGATTATACTTACCAATAATAATAAACCAAATAATTTCCCCCATATATTCCTCCAAACCACAACTTAACCATTTCTGCTTTCAACACAGTATACAATTAATAATATCTCAATTATTACAATTCCCTAGTTAAAAAGAGCTTTTTTTTCTTTTGTGTTTTAAAATCTTGAACTCTCCTCTTTTGCCCTAAATAATTTTCCATTGTTTGCACTTACCTTTTTTGGTGAGGAAAAGGAAAATAAATCTGCTGCCTAATTTTCCAACGTTGCAAGCAAACCGCAAAGCCAACAGCCTGTTTTACTTTCACTTTCGTTTTGAGCTTGGTTTGCACAAAGAGGAAAAAAAACTGAGCAATTTAGCAAGAGCAGAGCCCTGTGCAAATCAGCTGAGAGGGGGAAGCCGAGCTAATTAACGTAGGGCGGCCCTTTGAAGCCCCGCGGCAAGAGTTTAAACAGGTTTTTTCCCTCTAGCCATCAGCGGGGATTCAGGAGGCAGCCGGGAACCAGGAGGCAGAATGAAAAATCGGGACTTTTTTAAAACGCCGCGGGACGCGGGACAAATTGCTCAAAAGCGGGACTGTCCCGCCAAAAGCGGGACGTCTGGTCACCTTACTCCAGCACCACAGTTCAAAGCCATCCACCTTTCTCCCATCTGCCTTTTTCTGACTCCTGGTTTTGCAGCTATAAATAGCCATTGAAAAAGTATTCCGTTGACTAATTGGAATTTGGTTGGGTGGCTTGACAATAATGCTGGTTTGTTGTTTTGGTTGTGTTTCTCATATTTCTGACCTGCTGGATCTCTTGGTTTTCCCAGGTGACCTTCCCAAAAAACTGGACTCTATTTTTGAAGAACAAATCAAAATGCTACAGGACGCCATCGTTGAAAGTGAGATTTCCTTCTTCTGTTCTGAATTAGTTTGATAGCTGATGGGAATGCCTCTTCTAAGGCAGGGCCTGCTGTACTATATGGACCACGAAGTGGAGATGCCTCTTCTAAAATGGGGCATCCTCTAATGCAGGGGTATCAAACTCAGTTTCATTGAGGGCTGCATTAGGATTGTGTTTGACCTCGGGGGCCAGCTCAGTGGTGAAATCCGAACCAGTTTGCTACCGGTTTGCTGGCCGCGCATGCGCACTGCGTGCCAAATACGCACTGTATGCACATGTGCCATGCACACCAAAAGGAGGCTTGGGAAGGTAAGTAGAACAGCACGGGGGGGGGGGGGAATCAGCTGTGCAGCGCAGTTTAGCTTTGCTTGAAAGCAGGATTTCAGAGGAACCGGTAGCTTTTTTTAACTACTGGTTTGCCCGAACCGGTAGCTTTTTTTTACTACCGATTTGCCCGAACCGGTAGTTTTTATTACTACTGGTTTGCCTGAACCAGAGCGAACCGGTAGCATTTCACCCCTGGGCCAGCTCAACGTCACTTGGGTCTGGGGTACCTTTGGTGTCCCAAGTGCTCTGCCAGCGAAAACGGACTCCCAAGTTCCATTTTGGCTGCAATGGCTTCCTGCAAATGTCTGCCTGTGAAAACTGGGCCCTCCCAAGCTCCATTTTCGCTGGCAGAGTCACAGATCTAAGCACCCTGTGGGTCCTGCTCTAATGCCAGGCCAGTGGAATTTTTTTTTTTTTTAATTTGATTTATATGCCGTCCTTCTCTGGAGACTCAGGGTGGCTTACAATGCATTAAGCAATAGCCTTCATACTTTTGTATATTTATACAAAGTCAGCCTATTGCCCCCACAAACTGGATCCTCAATTTACCTACCTTAGAAAGGATGGAAGGCTGAATCAACCTTGAGCCTGGTGAGATTCGAACTTTCAGTAATTGCAGGCAGCTGAATGTTAATAACAGGCTATTAGTCTGCTGCGCCACCAGGCTCTTCTGGCTCTTGGAATCTCCCAAGACGGGTTGCTGACCTGCCCCTTCTTCTAAGATGGCACCGGGTGGGTATGTTTCCCTTAATAAAGCAACCGGCAATAACTCTTCGCGAATGAAATCCTCTTTTGATGTGGCAGTGGGTGAGAATGCTTCTTCCAAGGTAAAACTTATTGAAGATAATTCCAATAAATGCAATTGAAAATCGTGAATCTTCTGCCTGTTGAGCGGCTCCTTGCTTACCTATCCAACAACTTTTTTAAAAATTGCAGTGGGTTTTACTTCTGAGTAGATCTGCAAAGTAATACACATTGAATGGATAGAATGCCTCAACTTGGTTAACTGTTGAAATCATTTTCTCCTCTCTCTTAGGCAGAATCAAGTGTGAAAACCACTGTGGTAAGCAAGGGAGGAGAGCTATTCCTTAAAACAAATGAGAGATTCCGCACACTATGGTAGCTTCATACATGGTCTCCTCAGAACCATCTTGTCTCTGAAGGTTCAAATGGCACCTTCCTTGCCGTGATTCAGGAGACATGAATGAAGGCAAATATACATGTCCAATGTTGCAGGATCCAATCTGGGTGGGTCAGTGGTGGGTTGCAAGAACCGGTAGTAAAACTGATGGGAGGCCCCGCCAAGGGGTGGGTTCCAAATTTTTTTACTACCAGTTCTGTGGGCGTGGCTTATTTTGTGGGCATGGCTTGATGGTCATGTGACAATTATTTAGGATTTAGCAGAGGTACTGGTCTACCAGGCTTTTAACTGCTTGCAGAGCTGTACCGATCTACTCATGTATTTTTGCAGGCACTTATCTACTCATGTATTTTTGCAGGCATCAGTCTACTCATTTGTTTTCTTTTAACACTGATCAGCTGAAGGGCGGCCCTTTGAAGCCCCACAGCAAGAGTTTAAACAGTTTTTTTCCTTTTAGCCATCAGCTGGGACTCAGGAGGCAGCAATAGATTGGGGGTGGGGCCAAATAAAAGGTAAGAGTAATGCGGGGGGTGGGGGGGCAGATTCGGTTCGGTGACGTCATATCGTCACCACTAACAGCTCGGGAGAACCGGGCTGAACCGGGAGGAACCCACCACCCCGGATGTCATCATCAGCGATCTGCGCATGCGCAGAAGCAAGGCACGTGCGCGATCCCATTGCAAACTGGTAGTAAAAGTAAGTAGAACCCACCCTTGGGATGGGTCATTGAGACCAGAGCAGGGGTACTATTCAGCAGGTAGAATAGAATAGAATAGAATAGAATAGAATAGAATAGAATAGAATAGAATAGAATAGAATAGAATAGAATAGAATAGAATAACAGAGTTGGAAGGGACCTTGGAGGTCTTCTAGTCCAACCCCCTGCCCAGGCAGGAAACTCTACACCACTTGAGACAAATGGTTATCCAACATCTTCTTAAAAACTTCCAGTGTTGGAGCATTCACAGCTTCTGCAGCAGTGGTGGGTTGCCCCTGGTTTGCACTGGTTCTATAGAACCGGTAGTAAAACTGGTGGGAGGCTCCGCCCACTGACCCCAACATCACCAAAACGCTTCTGCGCATGCAGAAAACGTGCGCGACCCCGCTGCGAACCGGTAGTAAAGGTAAGTAGAACCCACCCCTGTTCTGTCAGCAAGTTGTTCCACTTATCAATTGTTCTGTCAGGAAATTTCTCCTTAGTTCTAAATTGCTTCTCTCCTTGATTAGTTTCCACCGATTGCTTCTTGTTCTACCCTCAGGTGCTTTGGAGAATAGTTTGACTCCCTCTTCTTTGCGGCAACCCCTGAGATATTGGAACACTGCTATCATTCTGACAGGTTCTGGAGAACCGGTAGCGGAAATTTTGAGTAGTTCGAAGAACCGGCAAATACCACCTCTGACTGGCCCCAGAGTGGGGTGGGAATGGAGATTTTGCAGTATCCTTCCCCTGCCACGCCCACCAAGCAACACCATGCCCACCAAGCCACGCCCACAGTTCCAGTAGTTAAAAAAGTTGAATTCCACCACTGGACCAGAGATTTAGTCTTCTGAGCTTTCAGACTCGTGCTGGAGCCCCATTCTCAGGGAATTTCTCCCTCGCTTTGTTCAGAAGACAGCCAAGACTGGTGTTTTGGGAGGGGATGGAATTACGCAGGATTTCTCTCTCATCGGGATTTAATATTGATTTTTGCGGATTTTTGTGGTGAATCTGTTGCAGTCAGTGGTCTATAATAAATCTGGTCAATGAATAGGCAAGCCAGGGTTTGATGACATTGGCAGTTGTTTTGGTTCAAGGGAGGGCATCTCACCTAACAACTCAGCAACAGATCATTATGGATCTGAAGTCAAGAAGGTGTGTTGATGTATCCAGAAATGAAGGGTATTTGCAGGGTTTAGTCAAAATAGTCAAGATGGGACAAATGATGCACCTAAAAAACAGGGACTTTTGGTCCTAAATTGTGGCCACCATCTTGGTTTTTTGGCCACACTCTGTGGACACTCCTGGTAGGGATGTATGCCTGTTGCCTGTTGCCTGTTGCCTGTGCCCAGGTCCTTAAACCAAACAGGTCTTTTCGGGGGATTCTGCTTCAATGAACAGCTATGCTGATGCAGCTGCTTTAAGGAGTTCCAGAAAGGAGTTCCAGGACCACGCCTTCTAAAGCAGGGGTCTCCAACCTTGGCAACTTTAAGACTTGTGGACTTAAAGGACTGAGGAATTCTGGGAGTTGAAGTCCACAAGTCTTAAAGTTGCCAAGGTTGGAGACTCCTGTCCTAAAGCACCTTCCGCTCTTGAACCAAGCCCACTGCCCTGCTAATAGCTCTCCCTTCCACCTGAAGGAGATGAGCATTTAAAGAAATACAAAATATAAACAAACAAACAAAAACAACTCTCCAAGATTCCAAAAAAGCTCTGTTTCCCAGCTCTGTAACATTTTTGGTGTGCAGAATATTTGTTCTTTTCAATTTCAATTTAATTCAATTTATATGCCGCCCCTCTCCGAAGACTCAGGGCGGCTCACAATACATTTAAAATCCTAATAAAAAACATTTAAAAATTAAAAACATTAAAAACATTAAAACTTTTATTGAGCATAGTGTGTGTGCATGTATGTGTGTGTCTGCGTGCAAATATAAAATATATAATATAATATAAAATATATAAAATATTAAATCTTTTCTTTGGTGACTAATTAATTTGCCCTGTTTCTTCTTTTTTCAGGCTTAAACCACTATGAAGCTATCTCCTGTCAGACATGCAATGCAACCAAACCAACTTGCTTTGGCTATAACTGCAGGTACGGATCATTTTTCCTTCCTTCCTTCCTTCCTTCCTTCCTTCCTTCCTTCCTTCCTTCCTTCCTTCCTTCCTCCGTCCCTCCCTCCCTCCCTCCCTCCTAATTATTGAGAAGTTTGAACTTTGGGGCTGGCAAATATAGTCCTTATTATAAACAATAATAAATAATATACAGTGAGAAAAATGGCATACTGTATGTGGACTAATATATTGTATATTTTGTGTAATCTGTTCTATTTTGGCCCAAAATTTGGTATGGCATGTACCAGTTCTGCTTCTCCCTAGTGTCAAGGCTCACCCAGCTACGGAAGATTGAGAAAACAAGAATAATGATTGTTTCTTGCCACGTGGGCTAAGTTGCTGCTTATAAAATAAGCTTGAAACTCTCTCGCCTTTTATTTCTTGTTTATTTAGCCCAGCGTTTTTCAAACTCAGCAACTTTAAAGTGCGTGGACTTCAACTCCCAGAATTCCCCAGCCAGAATTCTGGGAGTTGAAGGTCCACACACCTTAAAATTATCCAGGTTAAAAAAACAGTGATTTAGATCCAGTCCCTCTTTGATTACTTTCCCTGTCTTCCCACAACTTCCATGCTATCAACATAAAGATTCCAACAGGCATCATCTTATCTTAGTCATGATTAGGTTCTGGCTTTTTTGATGCAATGGTGATATAAACAAACCTTACAAGTGGGTAAGTCTTCCTAAGGCAGCTTTTGGGCAGTTGTGCAGCTCAACAAACCAAGGATGAAATTGTCTACAAATAAGGTAGACAGGAAGGAAACTATTGAAGATAATCATGAAATGGTGTGAAAACACACAAACAAAGAGTTTGGGGGAATGACTCAAGTGACAAGGGCTTTAGTTGGCTTGTGTGCTATGCTGATTCAATGTGCTTGCAGGAGTCTGTTGATGGTGTCTAAGATATTCTTGATGTAATGTAATTACATCAATGTAATTCTTGTGTTGGTTGTGCTGTACTGGGCTGAGTGGACAGGGACTTTTTGACAAAGTTGCATGGATAATACTATGAGTGAGTTGGATGGCCATATAAATTTTCTTAATAAATAAACCAATTAAGTGGTTAATATACGATTAGGCTTTTACTTGTGTTTCCCTGAAAATAAGTATTATTTTTGTTTCGACCCCAAAATAAGGTCTTATTTTCGGGGGATGTCTTACCCGCTTACTTTAGGACCACTGCAGCCATGCTTCCCATGCCCTGACACCTGTTGCCCACTGCCCGACCACGCAGGAGGCTGCGTGGCACATTGTGCCATTGCGCGCATGAGTGGCAGCACCGGTGCAAGGAGCCATGTTGCATCCTGTCACAAGCAGTGGCAACGACGCAATGTGCTACATGGTGTCTGGCCATGAGCATCTGCAAACGACTGCAGAAGAAGTTGGGCAATGGCACGAGAGGTGTCAAGGCATGGGAGGCCTGGCTACAGCAGTCCTCATGTAAGCAGGTGTGGGGTGCATGGGGCAGCTCCATCCCCCCACCCCCGCCTACACCTCATCCCACCTCGTACAACCAGATGGTGGGCAGGGCTTAACTAGGGCTTATTTTGGGGGTAGGGTTTATATTAGGCACAGATGTGAAAATCGGACTAGGGCTTGTTTTCAGGGTAGGTCGTATATATGGAGAAACATGGTATATGTCCTTGTGATGTCCTTCTCGCTTACATTTCCACGTCTTGTGTTCCTTTTCTGCAGCTCCTCAGACAAATGGAAAGATGCCTTGAATGAACTCTATGACTATGTGTAAGTCTCATTGTACTATGTTCTGGTCACAAAATAAAACCTTGAAGGTTGAAGGCCACAAAGAACCTAGAGCAGCCATGGCCAAAAGAAAGGATAGAAATGGCCCGTCCAGGTGAGACCATAACATCTAGCAGCATCTCTTTGGATTGTCTGCAGTATTTCAAGGTCTCGGTTACCACCTGCAAATAGATCCTTTTGATTAGAGCTATCAGGGATTGAACTCCTATTTCCTTTGTATTCATTTATTAATGATTGAACTTTTATCCCATCCTTATTTTGGGAGCTCAAAGCCTCACAGGAGATCGGTTGACATGAGTGATCATCATATAACTCTCCAAACTACTAGTTTAGCTAACCAGATTTAGCCTAGGCCCTAGGGCAGGGATATCAAACTCAAGGCCTGTGGGCTGGATCTGGCCCATGCAGTGCTTTGATCTGGGCCGTGGGGCCACCCTGGAAACAGCAAAGGACCGACCTGCGGTGCCTCTGCAAGTGAAAACAGAGCTCGGGAGGGCCGCAGGTGGCCCTCCCGAGCTCCGTTTTTCACTAGCAGAGGGTTGCAAGAAGCCGTTGCAATTTGGGACTTGGGAGCCTGTTTTCACTGGCAGAGCACTCAGGCCACCATAGGCGCCCCCGACACGAGTGACATCGAGCTCGCTAAACCCACCCTGGCCACGCCCCCCACCCCCCCCGAGGTCAAACACAACCCTGATGCGGTCCTCAATGGAATCGAGTTTGACACCCCTGCCCTAGGGGATTATTCAGGTCTCCCCCTTGGTTGGGTGACCAAGAGAACTGTTGAGTAAATCATGTTTAGAGTAGCCTGCCATGCAAAGACTATGGTTTGTCAAAATCATGCAGTGATGTCTATGGATCAACCAAAAGCACAACAAGCTCTGTGTGTATAGAAGTTCCTGGTTTTTCATTTTTGAATGAGGGGAGGTGGGCACATGACAAGAATCAGCTTGATATAGTGGTTAAGGTGCTGGACTACAAACCAAGAGATTGTGAGTTCTAATCTTCCTATAGTATGAAGTAGATGTATATCCTCAGGTCAGTTAATCAAACCAGGCTGATGGTTTGGGGGAAAATAGGAGGCAAGAGCATTATGTATACTGCCCTTGAAATATAAATATATATGCATTAATTAAAATTAATTTTAATATTTAAATCTAATTATAATTAATTTAATTTAATAAAATAAAAAATAAAAATCATATTATACATGGGGACAGAATTCAGTATTATCATTCAGATAGATAGATAGATAGATAGATAGATAGATAGATAGATAGGCTAGAAGGAAAAAACACACATAAACCCTACGAAGAAGTAAGAAAATAGATACTATACCTTTACAGGGAGGATACATAAGATGTGGGTGTGGCTTACTGATGAAAGCAAACGAGCTGGAAATAGATCTATATAAGTCTCTCACCTGGCAGGAAAAACTTGCTGGCTGCCAGAAAAGAAAAAAGCCCAGAATCAAGTGGATGTGATTCTACTGAGCTAGGGCTGCAGAAAAACCTTGGTTACGTAGGAGAAACCTGGCTAGAAGGAAAAAACATAGATAGATAGATAGATAGATAGATAGATAGATAGATAGATAGATGGATGTATTTCTCTTTAGCCAGGTTCTTCCTACGTAAACCAAGATTTTTATGTAGCCCTAATTCAGTGAAATCACAATCCACTAGTTTCTAGGCTTTTTTTCTGGCAGCCAGCAAGCTTTTCGATGGCTTCCATGATAGAGAAATAGAGAAACACCCCAATAACATGAATAAACGCGACAATACCTCCCGCCTACCGGACATCTGGAAACTAGCCCTAGTCAACAGAAGAGTCCCAGCCATGAAGATTAACACCGGACCCAAGATAACATATGACACCACCACCAATCGTCTTCACCAGATTCAAACCCAAACCCATTCCATAGACGAAATACAACCACCATCCAGAAGCCAGACCACGGCGGCATCACCAGCTGCTGCACCCCCGTCCGATCCCCACACAAAGCAAACTGACACATGCCATGAACACATGGCAAGACCTCAAACTCGGAGCCAAACCAAAGCCCGGGATGTGGCATCACAGCCATCTGCTCAGGACATTACATCAAAAAACTCAGGATATCACAACACTAGAACTCAGGATGTTAACACACAGCCCATTACCCGGGTCGTTAAAACACAAAAGACTAATGGGCACACATCAAGGACCTCCCCCACACAGGATGTTACAAAACAGCTGACTAATCTGCAAACATCAACTCCATCAACCAATCAAGATGTTACAACACAGGCGACCAACCCGCTCACAGCAACAAAGCAGCACCCCACACCTCCCCAACAGTATTTATACAGAGACGGCAGCTCCGATCACCCTTTCCTCGCACAAGCACGAAGCCGAAGACACCAGCCTGAAGATGACGAGTGGGACCTTGTCGAAATGTCGCCAAGATACTCTCAATCTTACCTGGGAAAAGACCCGAATACACCAAAACTTGCATACCTCTTTTATATATTAGCCATACCCTTACTTGGATTTGAACTTGGGCTGCCTACATATTAGGCAGTTGTATTAACCTCTTAGCCACAGAGGATATTCCTTTATCAGCAAATATAAATTTGGTATAAAATGGTTTGTCGTGAATGAAACTGCTTGAGGGCTCCCAGATTGGAGCTGAAAGGCGAAAGGGAAGCAGTAAGCTCCCTCCCATATTGGGGTAGACCAGGTACTTCAATAGAAACACACACACACACACACACACACACACACACACACACACATATTTTTTTATCAACAAGAATAAAATGCAAAACAGAAAAACAGATATCCAACATCACCAACAAAAAGAAAGAAAGAAAGAAAGAAAGAAAGAAAGAAAGAAAGAAAGAAAGAAAGAAAGAAAGAAAAAGAAAAAAATTGTGTACAAGAAAGGAAAGAAAATGACCCAAACATCAAATAAATTTTAACATTAGACATATAGATTCCACCCCTGCTGGATGCTGAAACAAAATAAAATAAAGAAAAATAAAAAAAACTGATAAATTCTTCTCCCCTTTACATAACGGGTCTACAACTAGTTATAAGCCTTTCGCAAAAAAGGAATATATAAATTGTAAATTTAGTTGAAATTACTAAAAACTGCTTAAATTTGTGAACCGGCCAATACTCTGTTCAGAAAAAAATACATTGTATGTTTGTCTGTGTGTTTGTGTAAAAAAAAAAAAAAAAAAAAAAAACTTTCATTAGTTATAAGCCTTTCGGATTCGGTATTATCTCATTGTCCCTTAGAATTGGGCTTCTTTTAATTTAAATGTATTTAACCTAGCGTTTGTACTTTTCCTGCCTCAGCATGGAATACACTGTAAGAACGTACTGTACTGTTCTTACATTTCTCAAAACTGGAATGGAAACAATGGATGACATTTATTTAAATAATATCATTTACTGCATTTGTGAGCCAGTTTTCCCCCGCTCCTGCATTAATGTGTGGGGTGCAGATTAAATTAGCACCACAAGACCTAGGCTTGTCATGAGGACCATCTCCTTGATTTTAATGATGCTTCTCATGGGTGACATAATTTGAATGCTTTCCCATAGAGAGCAACCATAAAATAGTACATTTAAAATGCATTATGAAAAAAATAGAGACGCTAATACAGGCATTCCTCCACTTACGACCACAACTGAGCCTAGAATTTATGTTGCTAAGTGAAAAAAATTTTAAGTGAGTTTTGCCCCATTTTACAACTTTTCTTGCCAAATTTGTTAGGTGAATCATTGCAGTTGTTAAATTAGTAACACGGTTGTTAAGTGAGTCTGGTTTCCCCATTGAATTTACTTGTCAGAAGGTCGCAAAAGATGATCACGTGACTCCAGGACTTATGACTGCAACCGTCATAAATACGAACCGGTTGTCAAGCATCCCAATGAAAATCACGTGACCCTGGAGATGCTGCAATGGTCATAAGTGTGAAAAATGGTCATTAAGTCACTTTTTTCAATGGCGGCGTTGTAAACTTTGAACGGTCACTAAATGAATTGTTGTAAATCAAGGACTACCTGCAATCAATTCGAAATTTCTGCAGGTGCACTTTAATTAAAGTTGTTTTGGGGTACTTGCCCTGTCTGGCAAGAATTATGATTCTTGTTAACTTGAAGAAGTACGTATATGTGTACATGTATTTAATTCTAAAAGAGAAACAAGGAACTGATAGCACACCTAACCAGGCAGGCAGAAGATCAGATTTTGCACCTACCATTCTATGCAAATTTAGCCATTTTTCAATGTTTGAGCAAATTAGAAACAAGATGCAGTAACATTTCTCACTTATATGCCTTTTTCTTTTCTTTTTTTTTCCAGGAAGGGCTTGAACAAGTAAGTTGAGAATTATCTTCCAATGAGTGTAAGACAGGGGTGAAATGTAAAATTTGTTACTACCGGTTCTGTGGGCGTGGCTTGGTGGGGGTGGGGGTATAATGTGACTAGGTGGGCGTGGCCAACTTTTTTTTTTAACTTTTAAAAGCATTTTTTTCTATAACCTCTTCCCCCGAAGAGGTCGTAAAAAAATGCTTTTAAAAGGCTCTGACGATCCCAGCTGAGTTGCCTGATCGTCAGAGGCTTTTGTTTTCTTTTAAAAGCATTTTTTTTTGCTTTTAAAAGAAAAAAAAAAGCCTCTGACGATCAGGCAACTCAGCTGGGATTGTCGGAGCCTTTTAAAAGCATTTTTTTTTTACAAAAAAATGCTTTTAAAAGGCTCCGACGATCCCAGCTGAGCCCCGCGACATCAGAGGCTTTTTTTTTTTTTTACTTTTAAAAGCATTTTTTCCACCGAAGAAAAAATCCTTTCAAAAGTTAAAAAAAAAAGCCTCTGATGATCACGGGGCTCATCTGGGCATGGGGTGGGCAGGGATTTTTTGCTACCGGTTCTCCGAACCACCCGCCGCCATCGCTACCGGATTGGGCGATCCGGTCCAAACCGGGGGCATTTCAGCCCTGTGTGAAACTCAAGGCCTAGGAGCCAGATCTGGCCCGCAAAGGTACTTAGATCTGGCGCACCCTGGAAACTGCGAAGGACCGGCCCGTGGTGCCTCTGCCAATGAAAATGGAGCTTGGGAAGGCTGTGGGCAGCCCTCCCAAGCTCTGTTTTCACTGGCAGAGAGTTGCAGTAGCTGCCATAGCTGAAAACAGAGCTCGGGAGCCTGTTTTCGCTGACAAAGCGCTCGGGCCACCACGGGTGCCACCGACACGAGTGTTGTTGAGCTGGCCACACCCACCCCGGCCCTCTGAGGTCAAACACAACCCTGATGCGTCCCTCAATGAAATCGAGCTTGACACCCCTGGTTTAGGCTTTTAATTAAATGGAGAATTTGATTTTTATCCAAATTTATTTGGCAAACATCTGCAAAACACGTTGCTTGCTGAAGAGTCTTCTTTAGAAAATTTAGACAAGACAGTGGAGGATGGGTGGAGGACAGTGGTGAGTTTCAAATTTTTTTACTACTGATTCTGTGAGTGTGGCTTGGTGGGCGTGGCTTGGTGGGCATGGCAGGAGAAGGTTACTGTAAACTCCCCATTTCCTTCCGATCAGCTGGGACTTGGGAGGCAGAGAATAGATGGGGGTGAGGCCAGTCAGAATTTTTACTACTGGTTCTCTGAACTACTCAAAATTTCTGCTACCGGTTCTCCAGAACTGGTCAGAATCTGCTGAAACCCACCTCTGGTGGAGGAGGTGTTTCGCAGTTGGAACTGGACACTTGGCAGTAAACCACCAATTAACCTTTGTCAGTTGCCTTGGCAGCTGGTTAACAGACATACCTTGGCTAAATTAGATCCCTTAGTGCAGACAAAAACAAATCCTCAGACATAGAAACAATTGGATTCAGAAACTTATATAGTTTTTTTCCATCCCAACTTGGCGTTTTTCAAACTTGGCAACTTTTAAGATGTGCGGGCTTCGATTCCCAGCTGCTTAACTTAATGTTGCCAAGTTTGAAAAACACTGGGTGTCTTTGTTTGAAATGAATGGATGCTTGGATGTGTATAGAATGGAGAGAAAAGAAAGAAAGATATTATTAACCTTGGAAGTAAGTAATCCTACTGGATTAGAATGCTCTTCAGAGATAGCTTTCCTGGGATTTCTTAGATCTACTTGGGGTATCTTTGGAGATTATTTGTAACGGTACAGAATGCAGCCGCGTGCTTGGGAAATAACAGAGAGATATTGCATGAGAGATACAATTCAAGGTGCTGATAAGACCACAACTTAACAACCAATAAGAAGTCCCGTTGCTAAACAAAGGGGTTGTTAAGTAAGTTGCACCCAATTTTATGACCTGTTTTGCCACAGTTGCAAATCACTGCAGTGGTTAAGTGAATGACCTGGTCATTAAGCAAATCTGGCTTCCCTCATTGACTTGTAGCTGTCTGGGAAGGTCATAAATGGTGATCAGATGACCCTGGGATGCTGGAACCGTCGTAAATATCTGCCAGTTGCCAAGTGCCCAAATTTTGATCACATGACTGTGGGGAATGCTGCGATGGTCATAAATGTGAGGACCTGTTGTAAGTCACTGTTTTCATTGCCATAACTTTGAATGGTCGCTAAATACATTATTGTAGGTTGAGGACTACCTGTAAAACATTTTCATTTCGGGTCCTCTGTTCATTTCCTTGGAACAGAATATTTCCATCCTGTCTTACAGGTAGTCCTCGACTTATGATAACAATTGAGACCAAAATTTCTGCTGTTAAGTGGGTTTTGCCCCATTTTACCGCCTTTCTTGCCCCGGTTGTTAAGTGAATCACTGCAGTTGATAAATTAGTAATCTGGTTGTTAAGTGAACCTGTCTTCCCCATTGACTTTGCTGGCCAGAAGTTCACAAAAGGGGAGGTCACATGACCTTGCCCCACAGCAACGGTCATAAATATGAACCAGTTGCCAAAGCATCTGAATTTTGATCACATGATCATGGGGAGTCTGCAAAGGTTGTAAGTGTGAAAAATGGCTGTAAGTCACTTGTTTGAGTGCCGTTGTAAAGTTGAACGGTCACTAAATGAATCGTTGTAAGTCAAGGACTACCTGCATTGGATTCAGGAAGGTGTGACTGTGATTCAGTTTCCCCTGATAGCTTTCAGGACAGGAATGTGAGAGAAACTTTGTCTTTGACTGTCTCCTTGGCCCTCTGGAAATTCCCTTCTGCCTGAGCTAGGATGGACCTCCCTTGCAGTCTTGTCGGAAGCTATTTTCCATCAAGTCGTAATGATCAAGATTGAAGGTGATGATTATATTTAAAATTTAATATGCTTCTGGTGGATTCATTGCTTACTGAGGGAGGAGAATATTTGTAGGTCAGGGTTGAACTGTGGGGTGCTTGCAGTGGTGGTATTCAGCTGTTTCTTGTTGTGATCCACCCGCAGCCTGCGGAGCTGGCAGCAGAGTCGGACAGTGATGAGGCTGAGGAAGAACATGGGGCCAGGGCCATCGAGGAGTGATGTGCGGACTTTGGAGCCTCCAGAGGCTGACAGTAGAGAGGCAGAGGAACAGGAGGAGCCTGTTCCTAGTGCATGTATGAGAAGAGCTGCCAGAAGGCAGGAGCAGATAAAGCAGAGAGGACCACTCAGGAGTAAGGCCAAGAGATGATTGGCCCCTCCCATAAGGCTTAAAAGACCAGCAACGGCTCTTGGCCTCTTTGCTGGAAAACAACATTGAGAGAATTGCTTCTTGTTTCACTGTATTCATTTCTTGTCGGCGTCTTCTGCTTCTGAACTTTTGCCAAGAGAAGCCTTTGGCAGTTTGCCTAATTATCCCAAGGTCAGGTGATAAACTGTGGAATGGTGTTTTGAAGAATTTGCTTTAATTTAGTTTGGACTACGCTGAGAATGAGTTAATTCTCAGCTGTTCTAATAAAATGTGTTTGTTTTCGAACTGTTTGTATTTAATGCTACCTACTTGGGCCTGGGTCACAACAGTTCTATCCGGTTCGGGAGAACTGGTAACAGCAGCTGCGGGAGGCTCCGCCCACCCTCTCTGATTGGGTGACATAGAAACAGGGTGAAATAAGCCAGAGAACCTCTTGTGACGTCATCTGATGGTTTATATCCACAGGGAACCAGAGGTGTGGGCGTCGGCCCTAAGACAGGTCCCTACGTTTAGGTAAGTGTCTGTTTCTTTGGAAGCCATGGGGGAAACGGAGAGTTTTGCTCTGCAAAAAAAGCTCTTGGTACAGTCAGGGAGAAAAGGGAGGGGGAGCACTAAGCCCCTTGCCCAGAGGATTCTGGGACCACAAGGATGAGGTGTTGAATAGATATTGCAAAAGCTCAGGGGTGGGCTTCAAAAATTTTAGCAAGGGGTTCTCTGCCCAGTTGCTGGGTAGGCGTGGCCATGGTGGGCGTGGCCTAGTTGGCCTCCTGCATCACGGCGGGGGGGCGTTTTTTCCCTCCCTGGGCTCCGGAGGCTTTCCTTGAGTCTCTGGGAGGGCGAAAATGGCCTCCCCAGGCTTCAGAGGCCCTCTGGAGCCTTCCCAAACTTCTGGTAGGCCCGTTTTTCACCCTCCCCAAGCCTTTACATGCACCCTGCACTTACCTGCATCCAAAACGGGCCATATGGGGACTTCTGGGAGGGGCGGGATGGGTGGGGCCAGCCAGGAGTAGGATTTGGGGATTCTCCGAACTCCCAAATGCACAGAATCTTCGTGCACACATGCACAGGGGGGTCAGGCATGCATGCACGGGGTGCAGGGAGGAGCGCAGGGGGTGTGATGCCCCCCCACGCCCGCATTGGTCTTAGTAGGCCTCCCTGCAGCCTCCTGGGCCCAAAAACGGGTCGCGGGGGGGGCATGCTACACCCCCTGCGCTCCCCCCTGCACCCCGCGCATGCATGCGTGACCCCACTGTGCATGTGCGCGCAACCCCCACATGCACACGCACGCCTCTCCTGCATGCGCCCCACCCCCCTGTGCATCCCAAAAATCAGCTGGCCAGCAGGAGGTGTGCCCATGCATGCATGGTGGAGCTCTTCTTGGGTGACGGCTCGCATGCCTCCAGCTGTAGCATGCGTGCCATAGGTTCACCATCCCGGATCTAGGATGACCTCTTAAAGGTTCTTAAAATTAAAGGATTAGGGAAACTTACTCTTTCTTTCAGGTAAATGCAGTTGTTAAGTGAATCACTGCAGTTCTGAAGTTAGTAACACGTTTGTTAAGTGAGTCTGGTTTCCCCATTGACTTTGCTTGTCAGGTCACAAAAGTTGATCACATGACCCCGGGACACTGCAACCATCATAAAAATAGGAGCCAGTTGCCTAATTTTGATCATGTGACTGTGGGGATGCTGCAATAGTTGTAAGTGTGAAAAACGGCCGTAAGTCATTTTTTTCCCAGTGCCATTGTAACTTTGAATGGTCACTAAACGAACTGTTGTAAATTGAGGACTACCTGTACAGATTTTAAAAAATCGTAATTAGGGAACCTGCTAAGCAGAAATGAGATCAGTAAATAGTTGACTCATCCACAAGAAGCCAAAGATACCAAAACAACAGCAACAAAATCAACCACCACCCATGGATTCAAAATAGGAGCTGAACTGATATCTCTTTAATGACTAAAATAATTTCTTATCATTATGTTTCTCTGTTTGTCTTTCAGTCATTGTACCGCCGAAAGGTAAGGAGTGATAGCAAGGAAGAATGTCTAGGGCTAAAGGGGATTGGGTTTGTTTCTTAGTTCACGCATTTCTTAAGTGATTAGCAGAAATAAAAACAAAATCTAGTTATAGCTTACTCAAGCAAGGAAGCCAAAATTGTATAGCATCCATCTCTCTCTCTCTCTCTCTCTCTCTCTCTCTCTCTCTCTCTCTCTCTCATCTATCTATCTATCTATCTATCTATCTATCTATCTATCTATCATCTATCTATCTATCTATCTATCTATCTATCTATCTACCTATCTATCTATCATCTATCTATCTATCTATCTATCTATCTATCTATCTATCTATCATTTATCTATCTATCTATCTATCTATCTATCATCTATCTATCTATCTATCTATCATCTATCTATCTATCTATCTATCTATCTATCATCTATCATCTATCATCTATCATCTATCATCTATCATCTATCTATCTATCTATCTATCATCTATCTATCTATCTATCTATCTATCTATCTATCTATCTATCTATCTATCATCTATCTATCTATCTCTCTATAATCTATCTATCATCTATCTATCTATCTATCTATCTATCTATCTATCTATCTATCTATCTATCTATCATCTATCTATCTATCTATCTATCTATCTATCTATCTATCTATCTCTGCCCATTTAAGACAACTGACTCTTTGATATATGGCGTCCTTAGTGCTTTCTGAGCTTGGTGGTTTTCTTGCAGATGTTTCATTACCCACTTAGGTAACATCATCAGTGCCAGCAGTGCTGTTTGATATGTGCTGTTTTCCTTTATTTATTTATTTTTTATTGTAAGCCACCCAGGGTTGATGCGGAGGCAAGCAGCCTTGAAAGTGAAAAATAATAAGACAAAATAAGTCATTTGGTAGAAAGTATGTGACCCTGCCTCTCGTCCAATCAGATTCTTGTTCCATGTTTTATGTGCCCAATCAAATCATGTCCTAGTGGGGATAGGCAACCTGGGGTCACATGGACTCCTGAAAACCACGTTGCTGAAATTCCGATGCTGAATATTGGCGGAGTGATTTTCAAATAAAAACAAAAACGGTGGCTGCAGGAATGAATGCAAAACCCCCTTAAATAAAACAGCTGGTTGGGAGGGTGACTTGATATACATACCACAAGTATCCACTGGAAGACATGAGGCTGTCACAGGTATTTTGATTTGCTTTTAATTGGTGCAAAGAATGGAATTTGGGTCAGGCTAGGATTGATGCACATGACATTCAGTTCAGTAGTGGGTTTCAATTTCGGCTGCTACCGATTCACTCGTGGGTGCGCACACGCTTATGGGCGTATGTGCAGCTTCTGCATATGCGCAGAGATGTCCGGGCGGGTGGGTGGAGCCTCACCACCGCCGCTACCGGTTCAACCGATCTGGGGTGAACCGGTAGCAACCAGGGGTGAAATGTAAAATTTGTTACTACCGGTTCTGTGGGCGTGTCTTGGTGGGGCGGGGGGAAATGTGACTAGGTGGGTCCGCAGGATTTAAAATTATGAACTTAGTGATCCCTGAGGTCCGAAAGGTTGGTGACCCCTGGACTAGAAGATCTCAAGCTCCCTTCCAACTCTGTTATTTTATGACCTCAGTTTGCCCATTCCTAATGCAGTCCTGGCATCTGGTGGCCAAAAACCAGGCAGAATCAAGTACAGGTATTTGTACACCTATAACCGGAACCGAGCCCACAGTTTTGGTGGTAAATCGTGATAGTCATAAAGTAGGCCATGACGTGATCATGCCCAATTTTACCTTTTTTGCAGCGGTCTTTAAACCAGCACTGCAGTTGTTAAGTGAACCCATTGTTCGCTATGGGGCATTTTTTCCCAAGAAACCAGAAGTAAACCCTGGTTTCTTGCAAAAACGTCATAAATCGTGGTCACGGGATGCTGCAAACAGCTGTAAATTCAGATTGGGTGCCAAATGCCCCACATGTGACCAGATGACCATGGAGGGGACGGACGTCAGAACTTCAAATCTGGGTCATAGTAGCTTTTTCAGGATCCATCATAACTTCAAATGGTTGTTAAAGCAATTGGCCGTAAATTGAGAAATATCTGTGCAAACCCAAAACTGGATTTAAACTTAATCAGAACATATCCAATAAAGGAGAATATTAGTAGCTCAGGTTGACCATGGGGTCCTTGGTGCTCTCTGAGCTTGGTTGTTTTCTTGTAGATGCTTCACTATCCTGTAGGAAGAAATATCCTTCTGGGTTCAGCTCCAAGTGGGGAAAAAGACACTGGAAACATGGAGATTGCTTGGAAAGATGGTTTAATGGTGGACAGGATCACATGGTTTGAGTTCCTGAACAGAAAAGGGCCAAGATGCAGTGAGTCCCCGGGTTTTATGCCCTCTCTGGCTTTGAACTTCCTGGGGCCCAGAAAGAGTATCCTGATTGGTTGTCAGACTCCCAGGGGGTGGGGGGTCTTAGCTAGCCTTGCTGGCTGATGTAATCTTCCCAGGTGCCATGTGGTGAGTTTCTGTTGCTACATGGGTCCTATTGTGTTAGTTTCTGTTGCTAGATGGGTCCTATTGTGTTGCAGATGATGGTCCTTTGACAAAGATTGAGTTTCTGCTCTGGCCCATTGACAAAGGGTGGGGGCAGGAAGATGGGAGCTGCTGCTTCGTCTTTAAAACATGCTTTTCCATTTCTCATCCAGGGAAACATAATAGTCTGCCTTTTTAATATTTCCCAAAATATTTCATTCTTCTAGGAAAGGGGTGGGTGCTAACTTCCTACAACCCAAACTAGGTAAATGCTAGCACAGTGAAACGTTTGCAAGAAAACAAACTCCCTGAGCTTGCTTATTTTCTTGCAGTGATGATGTTGTTATCTAGTTAGGGTTATAAAACGCCTGCAAGAAAGCAAGCAAGCTCAGAGAGCACCAACGACCCCTCATTTCAACCCTGAGCTACAAATATTCTCCTTTATTGGTACAATTAAGTTCAGAGAGTACCAAGGACCCTTAATCTGAACGTAAGTTAAGCAACCATTCGCTCCATAATGTGAATACGATTTCTCCTCATGGCTTTCGTAATTGTCCTGTTTTGTCCCATGAATCATTACAACTGAGAGACAACTTTGGGAAAGTTCTGGCAGCTGCACCCGGAGATTTGAAAAAGGCAGAATTGCTTTTTTATTTTATTTATTTTTTAGTTTGTCAAACACGTACAAGATAACAGGTACAAGAATAAACATGGACAAGAACATAGGAAATGAGTACAAATAAATGGGGACAGTAGGACAGGGACGATAGGCACCAGAGGTGGGTTTCAGCAGGTTCTGACCAGTTCTGGAGAACCGGTAGTGGAAATTCTGAGTAGTTCGGAGAACAGGTAGTAAAAATTCTGACTGGCCCTGCCCCCATCTATTCTCTGCCTCCCGAGTCCCAGCTGATCAGGAGGAAATGGGGATTTTGCAGTATCCTTCCCCTGGATTGGAGAGGGAATGGAGATTTTACAGTATCCTTCTCCTGCTACGCCCACCAAGCCATGCCACGTTGACAGGCAGGACGTTGTAGCAAACAATTTTGTGTACTATGCTTAGGTCAGACCGTAGGCGGTGTTTTTCTACAAACGTTGGCCACAGCGGGTTTTTTTATTATTCTTATTGGTTTTACCACAACAACACAACACAACACAACATACAAAACACAAACACGTGTTTCTTTTTACATATCAGTTTCGTTCTTCTTACTTTCTACTTCCTCTTACTTTCTACTATATACATTCCCCATTTTTCCCATCCTTTATTATCATTATCTTTATTGTCCCTTTATTTTTAATTTTCTTCATTTACAATATTTTGCATATTTCTCACCTTCTTCTCTCCATCATTTATTCACATTTACTTTCCCTAATCTCAAGACAATCATACCATTTAGTCCATACTTGATAATATTCTGTATCTTCCTTTTCTTTTATTTCTTTCGTTAATTTATCCATCTCCGTACAGTCCAGGATTTTCTTAATTATTTCTTCCTCTGTTGGGATCTTTTCACTTTTCCAGAACTGGTCCGCAGCATTTTGAGAGTTTTTTTTTTGACTGCACAGCCTAATTGTGAGCTGTGCATACTGCTTTAATGTGATATGTTTAGGATTTGGTGGGTCACATGAACCCAGAAAATTCTAGCATGTAACCAGAAGAAATTCAAGAGGCCCTTTGTTGAAAGCCAGGATGTAACAAACTCCTTCAGCAAAGGCTCTTTGTAAAGACAAAAATGTGACGATATTTTAGAATAAGGGGTAGACATTTCCCCCCCCCCCAATTACTTGTCTAGGACAACAGGAAATTCCAGAATAAATGGATAAGTTTTCTAATTGGAGAGACATTAAAAACTGGGGATCAGAGCCGCTTTTCAATTTGTGGATAAACCCATTTGGAGTTAGGAGGAGGTCAAAAGGAGAAAAGGTTTGCTGACGATCCCTGTTCAGAGTAAAAAAATAAATAAATAAAATGAAGGAATTGCAGAGAGAACCACGAAGATACCTCGACATTGGTTGAGCGGAGCTCTGTATGGGACAGGGAGGTGAGGAGCCTAGCTGGTTGCTCTGGAAACATTGCAAATGTCTTACATTCTGTACTTAGGTACTTCAGCATCATTTGGATCAATAGCCCATTAAAGACTGTAATCTAAGACAATGTTTTTCAACCTTGGCAGCTTGAAGATGGGTGGACTTCAACTCCCAGAATTCCCCAGCCAGCTTGCTGGGGAATTCTGGGAGTTGAAGTCCACACATCTGCAAGCTGCCAAGGTTGAGAAATACCGATCTAGGACATTTTTTCCTCATTGCTGAGGGCAAACAAGAACCACTATTAGGGATGCCTGCAGGATATAGTCCAAAAAGTCAAAAAGACAATGGTGTGATCAAGACACTGTGAGTTATGTGCAATCACACCATCTTCTATGACCATAACCCTCTGGAGGACATCTTCCCATTTTTTTTTTTGCTTTTGAGATATTCAATGAATAGGATTCTGCTGCAGGTGGTTCTTGATTCAGAAAATATCCTTCTTTGAAGTTTGCATTTACCCTTCTTCAAACTTCCTCTAATACACTATTAACTTTAATTTCCTCCTTTTTATAGCCCGGACACACTGAATTTTACAAGTAAGTTTCAAGAGCATGAAGATTTAATTCCTACAAAGAATGAGTTCAAGAGGTCCAGAGATCCATTTGTAATTTGTTAAACAATGTAGTTTTTCCTACAAATAGGGGAGGGGTTTTCTTCAACCCCACCCAAAACTAACTCCAATGTGATGCAACTGTTCATCAACTTATACAGATATTTGAGATCACACCCTGCTAAATTATGATTTGCTTAACTGTGGCTTGAGTAAAACGCAATAGCCGAGTTTACAAATTCAGCTGATCCAAAATCCAAACCACATAATTGCAGGTGAAATGTATCCCTTTATCAATGCCTGATCTTATTTTATATAGGAAGAACTTCTAAGTATTATCTTTAGCAAGGCAGTTTTTGGGAAAGCTGTTTCAAACCAGATTGCTGATTCTTAAGTAAGCAGGGTTATGTTATTTTAGGCAGTGCTATTACTTACTTTAAGCTACTTTACTGGATTACTTTCATTTGATTGGCTACATTTGCAAATCTTTACTAATGAGGATCCAAGTCCTAGGAAGGATGTTTTAGGAAGGATACGGAGAAGCTGGATCTTCTTAAGGAGAAGGTAATGAAGTTCTCAACCTTGGTTGTTTGCTTGCAGACATTTCATTGCCCAGTAGGCAACATCATCATGCTACTGGGTGTGGGGTTTGTAATGAAGAGGTAAAGAAGGAAAACATAGGAAGAATGGTTGGAAAGCTAGATAACTACCTATCTGAAATCTTGTTAAAGATGAATTCCAATTCTGGGCAGTTGGGCTAGAACAGGGGTGTCCAAACTTGCATCGTCACGATGTCTTCACATGACATATCGCGACTTTTTCCCCCTTCGCTAAACCGGGCGTGGACATAGCCAGTGCCTGACACATCCGGGCTGCGGGCGTGACACCTCTGGGCTAGATCTCTAAATTCCCTTCCAATTCTTACCTACTACAATTCAAAATAGTCTGTACACCTAATACAATCTGAAGATGATAGTGGATTATCGCTCACATTATTCCCAACCGTTATGCTAGCTAGGATTGAAGGAAGTTGGAATCTAATTTCATGGGCCACACACCCGGTTACCCAGAACAGGTGCAAAGAGGAATGCCTTAAGTCAATTTTTTTTTTCAACCATAGCAACTTGTGGATATAGGTAATCCTCGATTTACGACCACAAATGAGCCCAACATTTCTGTTGCTAAGCAAGAGAGTTGTTAAGCGAGTTTTGCCCCACTTTGACCTTTTTTGCTACAGTTATTAAGCAAATCATATGGCCATTAAGTTAATCTTCCTTGACCGAAGTTGTCTGGAAAGTTACAAATGGTGATCACATGACCCCAGAACAGTGCAACCATCATAAATATATGCCAGTTGACAAGTGCCCAAATTTTGATTATGCAACCATCAGGATGCTGCAATGGCTGTGTGAGAAGTGGTCATATGTACCTTTTTTCAGTGCTGTTATAACTTTGAACCAGTGGTGGGTTGCTCCTGGTTCAGCCCGGTTTGGGCGAACCGGTAATGGTGATGTTGTGACATCAGTGAACCGGTTCTCTTATGACTGTGAGATGGGCCCTCCTACCCACCCCCGCATTATACCTACCTTTATTTGTCGTTTTTTAGCCCAGCTGATAGGTGCGGCAGAGTGGATTGCTGCACCTCAGCTGGGCAGAAATTAATACGCTTGCGCGGAGCGATCACACGCAAAGTGTGTGCGGAAAGAGAACCGGTGGTAACACCGGTTGGAACCCACCACTGCTTTGAACCGTCACTAAACAAAAGTTGAGGATTACCTATATATGGAATTCTGGGAGTTGAAGTCCATGTATCTTCAAGTTGGCAAGACTGAGAAAGATTCCGTTTAGTTAAGATCAGCATTTTTTATTGAGAGAATACCACCTCTTAGATCTTAGAAATTCAGAATGTAATTTAAAAACACCCTTTCAAAGTGGCCGCATCTGCCAAACCAGGCCCTCTTTTGCTGAGATGAAATGGAAGAGGCTGATCTTGCTCTTCTTGATTTACACTGTACAATCCTCCATAGACTGTTCCCAAGAAATGTGGCCTTCAAAACTAATCCCCCACAAAAGTAGACTTTTTTAATGTCCCCTTGCTACAGGTTATTTAGCAACTTCAAAATGGCTTCTCTTCCATTAAATTTGGCTAACTTTATTGAACACCAAGTTGTTGCCAAAGCCGACTGATGATTTTAAAAAGGGATCTTTTTTAAAAGGAGACTTCTCCCTGGAGCAATTGGTGTCTAAGTGGAACTTTTAGCCCAGTGGTGTCCAACCTTGGCTACTTTAAGACCTGGGCTTCAACTCCCAGAATTTTCCAGCCTGGGGAATTCTGGAAGTTGGAAGTCCACAGGTTTTAAAGTGAATAAAAGCAGATGTATGTGTCTCAGGATTATGTTGCAGGATCTAATCTGAGTCGGTCTTAAAGTGGCCAAGGCTGGACATCCCTACTTTGGTCAAAGATAATATTCAAGTGAATCACAGCAAAGGGGATGTTGAGTCTGAGCCATATATTTTGATTAGAGGTAATCTACAGGGGGAAAGCATTTCTAATGAACCAAGACACCCCTTAGAGCTTTCTGTGCTTTCCTCAATTTCCAGCCCAAGTCTTGAAGGGCTTGTTTTGTCTTGGGCCAATGTGTGGTGCTCCCCTAACAAATGTGAGACGTTGGGAAGAGCTATTAATAATATCTGTGGGTTTCCTTCTCTCTGTTCATAGGTATAGGAGATACTCTGTCAAAAAACTGGCTCAAAATGATGGCTTTGAAGGATATGGAAGAGGACGCCACTCTCTTAAAACTACTTGAGCCCACTTGTTGAATTGTTGAGTTGCTGTTTCTTTTGTGTAACACAAATGTGACACACAAAATAAAATGAAGAGATCCATCCAAACTGCTCTCCTGATGATTAATCCCACTATATTCGCATGCAAATTGAAGAAGTTTATTTTCTTAATATCCCTGTTCCCCAGCAGTGTGGATAATATCTGGGAGCCTTTCTGAAACAAAATGGACAAAAAAGAAAAGTAATGATAGGCTCCCTCTTACTGGTCTGATTAAAGTGACTGGGTGAAGGTAGCAATGATGGTGGTTCACAATCTTACAAAAGGAACCATGATTAAAACTCCTTTAACATCTGGATTTCAATCCAGTATCTGTTGTTAAGGGCCAGGAGGCAATTTGAACCAAGTGGAAAAAGGCTTGAATACCTTTAAAAATCCTGCATTCACCATTAAGATTCAAGGCACAATTCAAAAGATTTTTAAATTCTGTAAGTTTTGAAATTTTATTCGATCATCTTGACACAAAAAATTCTTACAGCAGCTTTGTGGTATGTGTTTTGTGGGGGAATGTCGATAGTAAATAACTTTTTCTTTTAAACATAACATATTGTACAATTTTCAGAAGAGTTTTAGAATCACTGTAAGAGAACAGACTCTACATGCTAAAGTGACAAGTTTTCATCCAGGAATATATATATTTATATATATAGATATATATATTTAAAACCCACTAACTTCAAGGAGCATTTGCTCTTTTAAGACATTTCTGAATATGCGCAGATTTCCTAACCCCCAACAAAATCTGCACTAATCCACAAAAAGTCAACAAATAACACTCCCCGCCTTGCTCCTTGCAATAACTGCTTCACCAGCCTCTGCTGCAATATTGGGAGAATGCTAAATTATTCTCAGTAAATCTTGCAGCTCGGCTCCCAACAGACATAATTACTGTACTGATATTAAAAAAAAAAAAAAAAAAAAAAAAGACCCCTGACCACACAGAAGAATATTGAGGCACCAAATGTCTTGAAACATAGAGGACATAATGCAAGCCAGAGACCAAAGGATTCTGTTCGTTCCATCCTGTCCCCCCCCCCACTACCCCCCCCCCCAAAAGTTCAGGATTCTAAATATCAGTGCTTGGAGTATCCAATAGTGAAGTTTCACTGTGAGAGAATTTAAAAAAAAAATCGAGTTAAGGGCTGCCATGGTGCAATTTCTCATTCACTTTTAACAACGATCAAGGTGCCCCACCCTATTTGTAACTGATCATCACTAATATCTTCCAATCTTGAAGAGGAGAAAAAGAAGAGTTTGCCAAAAAAACAAAAAAACAAAAAAAAAAACAAAAAACAAACCGCTGGCTGCAACTATGGAGTGAGGACACTTTTAAAACAAACTGTCACTAGATTGTGGCCATCTGCTTAAGTGTGGGCTTTGTAAAAGCTGGGCATGGCAGATTGGCCCCACTGTTGGATTGTTCAACCTAACATAGAAGAAAGGAAAAATAATAATAATCACAAAACCCCCAAATCCACACAGACACAATGACTTTGGACTTCTAATTAGGCTACTTTTCGTTAATTCCAGGAAGGAGATATTGCATTGGACTTGAAACATTCCTGTGGGAGCCCACCCTGATGAGAGAGGATCAACCAATCCCAGCCTGGGGCAGCAGGAAATGCTCTGGAACAGCCGTAGGGAAGGAGGGAAGACGCATCCCAATTGGTTGCAGAGGAGGGACATTCTGACCTTTTTCTCCTTTTAAGTGCAGGGCAGTTTAAAACGATAAATGGAATTGACTTCCTCTCACACCAGGAGAGGCGCAAGCACACCCAGGGATGCTGTTGGGTTTCCAATATGGATTCTGCATCTCCCCTACCCCGTTTTCTCCTTTGCCATGATGTCAATCCAATCGAGGATCTCTCTGCTATAGTTGGATCATTCCAAACGGAGGGGAGAGGAGAGCACAGTCCTAAGATGTGTAAACCGTAACAAAATTAAAACAAAAAATAGAACAAACACAACAACCCAGGAGGGAGGAGAAAATGGAAAACACATGCCCTGGGAGATCAAACATGCGCACAGAGGGAGAGAAATCGAATGCTCCACTGGTATCAGTCCCGTGAGCCTCCTCGGGATGCTGCTCGTCTGGAGGGCCAGAAGGACGAGGGGCTGTGCCCGATTTTGAGAGCACTCAGCATTTTGACAGGGTTTCTTTGAATTCTGACAACAGATTTCCCAATAAGGTTGAATCATCGCATTTCCCATCAATGGACACGGAGTTTTCTCCCTGCCAAAAGGATTCATTGAAGAAGGGGAGGGGGGAGACAAAGACATAGTTTTTTAGGGTTAGATAGCATGATTCTTGGCTCTTTGTTTGTACCCCTTTGTTACATCCAATGCATCTTCCTCCTCCTATTTTCCCCACAACAAGAACCTTGTCAGGTGAGCTGGGCTGTGAGAGAGAGACTGCCTCAAAGTCACCGGCCAGCTTTCATGCCTAAAGCGGGACTAGAACTCATTGTCTCCTGGTGATTAGCACAAAATCACTCAAGTGGTTTTCATGCCTAAAATGAGGACTAGAACTCCTGTAGTTTCCCCCATTTCTAGCCTGGTGCCTTAAACACTAGATCAAATTGTTTCTCATAATCATCCTTCCTCTCATCTGCCTGGAAACTGAATCATGTTTGTTCTTTTCTCCTTTCTTACAAGGAGATTTACCTGTCTGTTAGGAAGCAACTTCACTTCTCCCCTGTTGAAGGGAGGGCCATCCGCATTATAGATTTAGCAGGGAGTCAGACTGAGAGAGGTGTTGAACAGACAAGATTTAACTTTCTCTCTTTAAAAAGCAAATCGAAGTTGGAAGTTGACAAAATATACAACGCTACTAATGCCACTAGCTGTCACCTGATGGCCATCTTCTTTGCATTCCGTAAATGATGTGTTTAAATGATGTGTAGATGCATGTAAGTATTATTGCAAATACAGAGCAACATCTATTGTGTCAATTCCCAAAAATTAAACAATTTCTTTTGCATTAATTGTTGGAACTGATTTATTATTTAATCCTTGATATTCTAACTAAGGATGTTAGACTATAGGTAGACCTCACTTAATGACCATTTGTTTAGAGATCATTCAAAGTTATGACTGTGCTGGAAAAAATGGATTTACATCCAATCTTTGAAGTTGTGATCATGACTCGGGTGCTTGGCAACCTTTGCACAGGTTATGATGGTTGCAGATGTCTGTGGTCATGTGATGTGATGAAATCTGTGGATGGCCTTGAGGAAAGAGGGGAAGAGATGCTGCCCAGGAAGCAAAGTCAGTCATGAGAGGCAGGAGCCCCCCAGTGGCCTAATGGTCAGAAAAGGAATCTTAGTAAGGACAGTTCTAATTGTTCAAGTGGCAGGGGGGGAGTTTATACTTTCAGACAGGATTGCAGGATTCTGATAATGTAGCCTCAACATAAAGTTTGCCTAATCGTGTTTACCTGGGAGAGCTGACAGGGGATCACCTTTTGCGACCTCTGTAGCAAGGTTCCAACAAGCAAAGTCAATGGGAAAGCTGGCAAAAGGTTGCAAGTCAGTCATGTGATGTCTCACTTAAATCCCCGCATGTGGGATTCACTGAACAAACGCAACCGGAAGTGCCAAAACCTCCATTGTAAGTTGGTATGGTCAAGTGATTTTCTGCTTTCTGATCACATCATTTAATGAGAGTGCCATTTTGAATTAGAGTCATTAAGTGAGGATTACTTATTTTAATTGTATTGTGGAAGTAACAAAATCTAGAGATGAGAAAAGTTACTACCTACTATGCCCGTGATTAAAATACCTGATTTCTGCAAAGCATCATATGTATGATGGGACAGTGTCCTATTATGCTTTAGTATTTGTAAACATATGCTAATGCTATCACCATGTATCGGTTGCACAATTTTGTGCTTGACCTGTTCTTGGAGTCACCTTTTTCACAAGTAGGCAGACATGATGGCCCTGGATAGAACGGCTATACATGGATGCACAGGCCCCCATGCGTTCAACAACTGAAAGAAAAAAGAAAATGGTTAAAGGGCTTCCATTCCTCCCCCAAATAAGGCTTTTGGATTTAAAAAAAAAAAAAGAACTGCACAGCTTTAAGGAGTGTGTATCTGCATGAGCCATTGATCTAAGTAGATCAACTATAGTTGGTCACTCAGGCAGAAAAAAATAACAAATGATGGGGAGAGGGAAGAATCCCAAGTACCAAAAATCATGTTTATCTGACTATTTTTTATTGACAGTTGGGATTTGTTCCACTCTTTTTAGTGTCTGCTTTCCTCTTCCATTCTTCAGAAAAGAAACAAGTCATTTTTTCCCAGGGCACATCATTCTCATATATATCCCTGGATTGATGACATCACATTGGGCAGATGCAGCAAAATGACTGAGCCCCAGCAAGTAATTGCACTGAGACAGTCTGCACAGCAAATATGCTACAGTGTAACATCTCTTCTAAGAAGAAATGCTTTTGCCACAGAATTAGCAGTTTTCTCATGGGAAGTCATTTGAGAAGCACTAACAATTACATTTCTCCTTCTAATAATGAGACAAAACTAGCACAGCAACTCACACAATGTTCAATAAGAAGCCACCTGCAAGCTTGCATGGTTTTAATTCCCTTTTTAAAACCCCAAGACATCTCTCTAGGATTTATTTATTTATCGTATGGCACGTTCACATCACATTTCAATAAAAACTCAGAGATAACAATACAAAAAACAAAATAGTCTAAAATATTACAAACCTCTCTAGGAATTCCTAGCTGAGAGAAGCAAATTTTTCTTGTCATTTCAGCTATTAAATTTCCATTAAATTTCCATGGAATTTCTGGAATGAACGTTATTCTTGCTTTTTTACTTTTTTGGATCATAAAGTATTGTTTGCCGTCTGGATTATGAATGTAAATTGTTACCAGAATAACAGAGTTGGAAGGGACCTTGGAGGCCTTCTAATCCAATCCCCTGCTCAAGCTGGAGACCCTACCATTTCAGATAAATGAATGCCCAATCCCTTCTTAAAAATCTCCAGTGTTAACTTGTTATTTGGTTAACCAGTGTTAGGTAACCTACCCTAGGAACACTTTTGAGACAAAGGGTAGTATGTGAATTGAAATCATCATTTACCACAGCCAGCCCTCAGAAGAAATTTGCCCTGAAGGGTGCCAAGGAAACCAGGGAGCCTTTTTGGGTTAACTTGTCCTGTCATTCTCAAGATGAGAACTTTCACTGCCATTTGGAGGTAACAGGCTAGAAAAGCTGGTTTATATCCAGAGCAGAACATATTTACTATGTAACAGATCAGTGTTTCTCAATCTCAGCAAATTTAAGATATGCAGAGTTCATCTTCCAGAATTCCCAGCATGCTGGCTGGGTAATTCTGGGAGTTGAAGTCCACACATTTTAAAGTTGCTGAGATTGAAAAACACTGTAATAGACAATCTTGCATCTGAAAAAGGGGACCAATCTCAGTCAATCTAAGTAAATATTTCCTACTGTCAAGTGATAGCAATTTTGCAGCATCATAGGCGTGGAAAAGCTTCCTGGAATTTAATGTATTAACCAGGAATAGTCTGCATGCAAACCACAAGTTACTTTGGAGTGGGAGCAACAAACTAGCAAGAACAATTTCTATTTTCAGTACCTTTTACAAAATGCTTAATCTCACATTCTTGGTTTACTTCTTTTAAAATATATGCTTTACACATATATAAGCAATTCAAGATGGGAGAGAGAAGCGAATTGCTGCATTATAAAAGAATTAACCCAAAAATTATATTGGGGGACTGAGTTTAAGAGAAAGGGAGCAAAGAAGAAGAATTAGGAAAAAAAATAACTTCAGAAAAAGCAGTTACATTTGTTCCAGCAAACAAAAACTGCACCATACAACCACTATCAGCATTTAAGTATGGCATGCAAGTTTTGGAATTTAGGGTACACTTTCAGAAGGAGCAAACTCTTGTACCCCAAATTTTCAGAATCCTAGTTGGAATGGATTCTGCAAAAAAAAATCCAGTCTTTCACAACCTAATATTCCCCAGATATACTGGGAAGCAACATCCAGAGCTTAGAACTGGGAAACTTTGGAAGTCAGAGTCTCAACAAATGGAGAGAAGCCAGGCTGGGCACATTAATAGGTTACCTCCTGTTCAGTGTTAAGAAACCAGGGCTAAAGACTAACAATGGCTGATTGTCAACTGTCTGAAGAACTTTGAGAAATGAGGATTCGCCAATCTTTGGGTGACCTTGAAGTGGAGAAGTTTATGCCCAGCAGCAGAGTTGTAAGCCAATATGCACAAAACGGTATGAGTCAAGGAGTCTTCTTAGTAGGAACTCACCAGAGAAATGATGGTGGAAGCAAATTTTTGCCAGTAGGTGATGGAAAGGGATGGTGATGCCATCAACCTTAATTGAGCTAGCATGCAGGTCCCCCAACTCCAACAGCTTGGCAAAAGCATCACTGTGGAAAATACAAAGAGGAAGTAGCTTAGATGAGTAGTGGAGGAAGTTGGAAATTACAGAATGACGAACATCTACCTTGACCTATTTCATATTAGAGGGGATTTTAAAACTTCTTCCAAGCTCAGTCCATTTTTACTTTCTGTAATTTGAATAAGAGAACGTATGTAACTAGGAGTTGAACTGTAGAGTCCTTGGTGCTTTCCAGGTTTGGTTGTTTGCTTGCAACCAATGCCTGATGATGATGTTATCTGGTTGGATAGTGAAACATCTACAAGCAAACAATCAAGCTCAGAGAGCACCACACTCTCTCTGTAATCTTCAGGGATGCTTCCTCCATTGGTCATCTGCTTACTGCATTCTTTAGACAACATTAGAAAAAGTCAGATTCAAGGAATAAAACAACAGCTGTTATCATTCAGTTGACAGCAAAATCCTCCAGACAGCTATTTCCATTTATTCATCTACAGGCTCACTACTGTAACAGAAGATATTATGAAATTACTACAATACTGTATATATTGTATATTATTATACTGTACATCTGAATAATCTATTATTCAACAATAATAATATGGAATCTTTTTCTAATTACATTATACTCTGAATTTCTCACATTCTATGCTAATTCTAATGCAAAAGCCAACTATTTCCATTAATTTCCCCACTGAAGTGTTCTCACAGATATGATTAAATACTCAGGAATAGATGCTATGAGGGAAACATGCTCACTTCAAACCATTTTAGCTCTTTCAAGATTTCCTAAAAGATTCTACCTTGTATAGTTGCATGTTGCTTCTCTTTCTTCAAAACTTTCTACAAAACCCACAATGTCTCTGAAAAACTGACAGTCTGCTACTTTCCCTTAATGAACTAGGTATTAATTACTTTTCACTAAATGTACCTACATTTTTCTAGAGTGCTACAGTTGTGATTTTTCGCTACGTCATCCTAAAATCCTACATGAGAACGTATGCCTTTGCAAGTTTTACAAATTTCAAGAGATTTTAAAGAAAACATATTCATTTTAAGAATGTGCAGGGGTAATTTTTGGCTGTGAGAAATATTCTGCTACCCACAGAAATTATGCTATGGATCTCTGTAATAAAGCTCGAGTGTGTGTAACTAAAGCAACATCATATTCTTTCCCTACTAAAGGGTGGTTTGATTCTTCCTACATTCTCACTGAATTTTGTCTGCAAATTCATCATGTCACAGCCACGTCATTGCAAGAATAGTAATGCTGATTTATAGTTAAGAGCACAGTATATTTCTTTCAACAAATGAAGAACACATTGCTTTTCTTCAGGAAGTAATGTAACCTACCTGTAACAGGGCGTCGTAATTAGATAAGAGGCACAACTGAAGTACAGCTTAAAGTCTAACTTTTCATGTGTTGAGCCTTCATCGTCCTGCAGCATAATGACAAATGCAGGTAAACCACAGGACCAAAACCAGTTGTCCAACAAGTGGATGAGGCTTAGTTTAAACATTCTTAAAAGAGCATCAGCCCAAACAGATACTGGGAAGGGAGTCAGAAGGTCACACAGCCTTTAAAGCAGGGGTCCCCAACCTTGGCAACTTTAAGACTTGTGGACTTCAACTCCCAGAGTTCCTCAGTCAGCTTTGCTGGGAGTTGAAGACCACAAGTCTTAAAGTTGCCAAGGTTGGAGACCCCTGCTTCAAAATACTTCATCATCCCAGACATTTTATCCTCTGGATAAAACCCAGGCATTTTATCTTCCTAATATGGCTTAATGTTTGGATTTGGTTCTCTCCTCATACTCAGCAAGAGAAAGCCAACTCCATTCTCCATCACTACCTAGAACAGTGTTTTTCAAACTTGGCAACTTTAACATGTGTGGACTTTATCCCCAACATCCCTTGGGAAACATACTTTTACTCTTCTGGGAGAGTTGCTATAATAGGAGGAAGCCTCAACAAACAGCCTGCAGGGAGCTCATTTCCCACTGCCTTAAGGGAAATATCTCTGCCCATCTACCAGTTGCCCTGAAATTCGAATACAGTAGTCCTCGACTTGCAATCATTTCTTTAGTGACTGCTTGAAGTTACGATGCACTGAAAAAAGTCACCGATGACAATTTTTCATCCTTATGCCCATTTCAGCACCAGGATGAAAAAAACAATTCACCCAAGCTAACTAGTACGGGTCATCTCTTTGAGAAATAAAAAGTTGATGTTAATATCTCTTTAATCCTTTTTAATATTTTCCCAGCAATGAACTACAAGCATTAGCAAAGGATAACAGGTTCTTACTTTGACTATAAATGACAAAGTCCCTTTTAGTTTCTGTGCCATGGCAATACTCTGCAGGGTGAAAACAAACTGGGTTTCATTTGAGACTCCTAAATTTGGGAAAAGACCAAAAAAAAATTAGAATAGGATAACAGGATTTAATTAGATTTATATACAAAGTGAGAATTATATTAAGGCCTATCTTGATTTCAAAATCTTATTTCTCACACTCAGATTTCTTTAAAATACTTAACCATTTTTTCCACTAAAGAGTACAAAGCATTAGCAGTTTAACAATAAACAAAACTATCAATTAGCATTATTTTAATATGTACTAAGGCATGATCACTGCAGATGGGGACTGCAGCCAAGAAATTAAAAGATGCTTGCTCCTGGAGAGAAAAGTTATGGCAAATCTAGACAGCATACTAAAAAGCAGAGACATCACCCTGCCAACAAAAGCGCATATAGTCAAGGCTATGGTTTTCCCAATTGCAATGTATGGCTGTGAAAGTTGGACCATAAGGAAGGCTGAGCACCAAAGAATTGAGGCCTTTGAACTCTGGTGCTGGAGAAGACTCCTGCGAGTCCCTCAGACTGGAAGGCGATCAAACTGGTCAGTCCTAGAGGAGATCAACCCTGACTGCTCTTTAGAAGGCCAGATCCTGAAGATGAAACTCAAATACTTTGGCCACCTAATGAGAAGGAAAGACTCAATGGAGAAGAACCTAATGCTGGGAAAGATGGAGGGAAAAAGAAGAAGGGACCGACAGAGAATGAGGTGGCTGGATGGAGTCACTGAAGCAGTCGGCGTGAGCTTAAATGGACTCCAAAGGATGGCAGAGGACAGGAAGGCCTGGAGGAACGTTGTCCATGGGGTCACGATGGGTTGGATACGACTTCGCAACTAACAACAACAACAAAGGCAGAATGAGGAACTGCTAGAGACAACTACAAATAGTCCTCGACTTACAACAGTTCATTTAGTGACTATTCAAAGTTACAACAGCACTGAAAAAAGTGACTTATAATCATTTTTCACACTTATGACTGTTGCAGCATCCCCATGGTCACATGATCAAAATTCAGATGCTTGGCAACTGGTTCACATTTACGACGGTTGCAGTTTCCCCAGGTCATGTGATCCCCTTTTGTGACTTTCTGTCAAGCAAAGTCAATGGGGAAGCCAGATTCACTTAACAACCGTGTTGCTGACTTAACAACTTCGGTGATTCACTTAACAATCGTGGCAAGAGTGGTCACAAAATAGGGCAAAACTCACTTAACAAATGTCTCGATTAACAACAGAAATTTTGGGCTCCATTGTGGTCGTTAGTTGAGGACTACCTGTACCACTATAGGGCAACTGCATTTGTCATTATCCACTTTAACTCGGAAAATCATTCAACTTTAGAAAATACTCTGCATAATGGGAACCAATTAAAACCACTGTTTCCAGGATAGGCCAATGGGCTCATATTCTGGTCCTCAGGAATACCCTTATAAAGATAGTATGTCATGATCAGACATCCAACATCTTTTGGAGATTATTTGGGCTGACAATGGACCAGCAGCAGCAAGAATCTGTTCAATTCTGAATCCACACCTTTGAAGATTAGTCCCATAAACTGAAACACAAACAAGACTAGGCTATGTTGCTCTAAAAATTTAAGAAAACTTTGGCTCAGACAGAACTATGATATGTCTTCATAAGAAGATATGCCCTGTCCTCCCAGATTCTTTACAAAGTCTCCTTTGTAAAGCTCTTTCCCACCCCCTCTCACCAGGAAGCATGCAGTCATACCAGGAGGGAGCTGAAAAGGGACAGGTATCCCATCATGGATGGAGGATCCTTCCGGCCGCAGCATTTTAGTATTCAGAGAGTCCAAAACGTTCAGCTCCATGCTCTTTAGGAAACTGCTGCTCGTATTCTCAAAGATCACAGAAACTGTAACCTGGCTATCATTCTGGAGGTTCCCCTGGATATCGTATGTCTGCAAAAAAGAATTGTTGGAAGGGAGAGGACACAAGAGAAATTAGGAGCTCCTTGGTGCTGCTGAAAACTGGTTTGGAAAACAAGAGCAAAGCATGGTAGATCCTGATCATAGTTCAGAGAAGTCAAGAGAAACCAAAAATTGGAAAAAGCACATGGGCTACTCACCATTTTAATGTACGGATTTTCAGCAAGGAGAGTATAGCTTGACATAGGCTGGGAAAGAAGGAGAGAGGAAAAGTTAAAGTAAGCAAAAGGGAAAGAAAAGAATGATGTAACCTGGGAGCTGCCTATACAGCAATGAAGTGATCTATGGTTTCAGTGCAGTTTATCTATGGAGATTCTCAGTCATCCAGGTCATGGTTAAAAAAGCACTTTTGGGACAACCTTTTTTCACTTCTCATCCAAGAAGCTTCTTCAGTTCTGACTGAAGAACTTCAGTCAGAACTGAAGAAGCTTCTTGGATGAGAAGTGAAATGTCTTCAAGGCAAAAACAAAGTGCAGTTGCTTTTTTTTTTTTTTAATTTGATTTATATGCTTTTGAAAAAGCACCTTTGGGATTTCAATGCAGTAGATTTAACAACCAGGTAACAGCAATAGCAATAGCACTTAGACTTAGCACTTAGACTTATATACCGCTTCACAGTGCTTTACAGCCCTCTCTAAGTGGTTTACAGAGTCAGCATGTTGCCCCTAACAATCTGGGTCCTCATTTTACCCACCTCGGAAGGATGGAAGGCTGAGTCAACCTTGAGCCTGGTGAGATTCAAACTACCAAACTGCAGTCAGCCGGCAGTCAGCAGAAGTAGCCTGCAGTACTGCATTCTAATCACTGAACCACCATGGCTCTTAATGGTTGATTACAGTCCCAATATCCTCAACTAGGGGATGGGGAACTTTCTGTAAAGGATCAGATGCTGGGCAAAGCTGCTGCAGAACCATGCCACAGCAATCAGGTCTTCCGGAATCTCAGTATCCCAGCTGTTGAACGATTACACTGATCTCTCTGCACTGATCAGATTTCTCACCGGCAGTGGCTCTTCCTCCAGAGTTCCGTTCTGCACAGATTCCGTCTGTGGCTCATCCCCCTGGTCACGACGCTTTGAAAGCTTCTTCTCTTTGGATTTTTCCTCCTTCTTATGCTTCTTCTTTTTATGCTTGGATTTCTGTAAGTCCACATAGACCAAAAGTCAGCTTCCTGGTTCCTCAATTGCCTCTTGGCTCACCAGTAAAAGCTGTTTATCTTGGACAAGTCATGTATCTTCCAGAATCTGCTGTTAAAACTCATGCTAACCAACCTAGCCCTCTGCCTAAGATACTGCTGATCAAAGACAGTTATAGCAGATTCAAACCATACTGAAAATATTCCAAGATACAGGTTGCCATTGTCAGCGACTGGTCAAGAAGGGTCCATTACCAGGCAATATACAGAAAAGCGGAGTACACTCACCTTTCCTTCATCTTCTTCCTGAAGTTCCTCCTCTTTCTTAGGTTCTTCAGGTTCCATCGGATCTACACTGACTTCAGGCAGGTCCTGCTAAAGAAACAAACTGGGATAATGAAAGCCAGCTTGGTCTAAGATCTGGGAACATTACAGAAAATATGTGGGTCAAGTCATCCAGGTATGATCCCTGTTCATATTAGTCCAAATGTCCTCAATGTAGTTGGCTTCCTTCTCTAAGCCTCCTTGGGAATGGGCCACACAAAGAAGCCCACCAACTGAAAGTCCATGCCAGCATCTTTGCTTACTTAATGGGGTCACCAAGTTCACTCAAAGCACATCCTATGTAAGGCAGAAGAGGGCAACCTTGTATGTAGCCAGCTCCTGCGGGTGTGTGTGAAAATGACGTAGCTGAAAGAAGCAGGGCTAGATTTTCCATTTCCTTTTTTTGCATTTGGCTTTCAGGTGTTTTGACTAAAATAGAAATGTTAAGCTTATTTTACTGCTTAGTTTTGTAAAAAAAAAAACAAACATCACCACTAAATAAATAAAACCACCTTCTCATAATTTGAAAGTTTGTCTCCAAAATTCGGTAGTATAGTCATGGGGAACTCGGTTGACTGTAATAAAAGGGCCTGATAAGTCACATATGATCTGTGGGTTGCCCATCCTAGTTATAAGAATTTATTATTTATTTATTTATTAATTCAATTTTTATGCCGCCCCTCTCTGAAGACTCAGGGCGGCTTAATACCTTAATAGTTCTCAATTTGTAATCAATGGCCACAACTCCAACTATGAGCTCACAAAAAGATACTCTGCCTTATTACCTGGCCCCCTTTTCTGTCAACCAGGGTCTCCTTAGGATACAGCATGTGCAAAGGGCAGGGATTTCTCTCAGTTGTAAAGTGTCTTGGAGAAAATAAGTGAACAGCAGGAAAAAAAACCCA
Source organism: Pituophis catenifer annectens (assembly GCF_029215685.1). Taxonomy (NCBI): domain Eukaryota; kingdom Metazoa; phylum Chordata; class Lepidosauria; order Squamata; family Colubridae; genus Pituophis; species Pituophis catenifer. The sequence goes on from NW_027256881.1 coordinate 335,956,158, forward strand.
CTTCTCTCCCAGCCTATATATATGCACTTCTGTATTTTAGGAAACACAAAAAAGCATCACCTGTCCAGGAAGTTAATAATGTAAAAGCATGGAAGAAATCATGTTTTTTTTTTATTGCAGGGGATAATACTTCCTCTAAAGTTGCAGTTGTTGTTATGGGGAGGAGGGTAGAGGGTAGAACCTCCCGCAGGAAACAGAATGCTTCCTCCTAAGGCAGATGATGCTTTAAAGAAGAATGTTTTTTTTTCCTCAAGATCACAAGGAAAAGAAATTCACTTCTATGCACCCTCTGAAGTCATAATACTCATCACTGCTAATGCTCCCCTCACCAAATTTGTAGATTAAATGCAAAGTTTAATTTAGCAATATATTTAATTTGGATCCAAAATAGCAAGGGAAGGAAAGGATGCCACGAGTCTTTTTTGTGACATAATAAATGATTCACCCAGTTCACCTGGATTCTCTTTGCTAGAACTCCCTTCTCTTCCCTGGAAAATTGGAACCAATATTTTTAGAGAAGGAAATATTTTTCAGAGGTTCCGTTGCACATTCTATCAAGGAGAGACTAACCTTTGCCTCCATGGCAGCAACAGGTGGCGGGGTATCAGAAAGCCAGAGATCCACATCTTGAGCCTGAAAGAACCACCCAAAAAAGTATTATAGACAATTATTATAGGACAACCTCAAGCATTCAAAGCACATATTCTTCTATAGGGCTCCCACACTGCACTAGGCATAATGTCGTTTGCTCTGTTTGAGCTCAACATGAGATATGAACTCAGCCACTGTGATCCAGAATAAACATTATGTGCCCCACAATGTTTACAGGAATATTGTATTAATGCTACAGGTGCAAGAGTTGCCACCATCTGGCAGTTCATGGTTACCTACTGTGTGATATGCAAATGAACTGCAAGGTATAGTCATTTAAATCTCAATCTAGAATTCTGGTTGTATCTGCAAATATGCCGTGTTTGTTCAGAAATATTAGAGCATCTTTATTATTTGCACTGTAAATATTTATAATAAATAAATGCATAAATATTATAAACAGTATATAGAGGTTTTTATTAAGTCAGAATGTTTGAAATATGCTACATTTCATTGTTCCTTGTGGGCACCTATGCCTATCAAGAAGCTCTTCTACTATTGTAAAAAATATGACAGGCAGAAGCAAGGAAATTACCTTTTTGTCGTCTTCATCGGCTTTTCTTTCTCGCTCTTTCCTTTTTTCTTTCTCCTTCTCTTTCTCTTTGTGTTTCTTTTCCTTCTTTTTCGGTTTCTTGCTTTTCTTTTCAACCGCGGGGGCCTGCGTTTCTTGAGGAGATTTAAGGTTGTCGGCATTTCGATGCCTCTGCACAGGAAGTGCCTCACTGTCTGTTAAAGGCCTTAACAAAAAAGATGGTAAGATCTTCAATGAAATTCCACCAAATATCTCTCCCAGCTTCCAAAAACAGTTCAGGGTCAACACAAAATGTCAGAGGGAATTAGTTCCACTACATAGGATGAAATATAATTCAAGACAACCTAAAGAGCATCACATGAAATTAAGTGATGTTTATTGAACAAAATTGTTAGGATTCTATTTGTAAAATTCTTCAACATAAAAGCAAGCTTTTAAATTCCAGAAAGTGAAAACTGAGAAAATTTCATTTAGCATTTTCCCAGATGAAAAGGTGCGACATTTTAAAAATTCAGATCATTTTAAATATAGAGTTGTATGGTCTGAAAAAGAAAAACACAGCTTCTTTCCAGATTATTTTTGTAATCACATTCAGAAAGCTTGAAAATGTTCCTTAATGCAAATATGGTAAACTTTTTATTTGCTCACTTTTAACTTTTTCAGAGCAGAATTGCAATTTATTCATTCCCCCCATCCCCTGCTTCCTCATGGCCAGAATTTCTGTTAATGACAAATACAGAACTTCTGTGAAAAAAATTGTCAGCCTTTATTAAGGGGAAAAACAATTGAGAAAAGAAAATTATTGCCCACTTGAAATGCATAATTTAGTCTTCCTGTCAATTTTGCAATTTGTTGTATTCATCTTGAAGCAATTGGAGATTCCTCCTTGGTACAAAATTTTAATCTTGAATCTCATTTTACAGAAAGTGGATGGAGGAGTAGAGGAAAAGGAACAGCTCACACTGTAAAGCCCAACATTTCTCTCAACCAAATACCAATTTTCAAATCTCTGCTCAAAGATTGGGAACGTGTGCAAATGAAGTGGCAGGGCCACTATTCTCTGACTGAAATAAGATTGATTATAGGATTCAATAGTTGTGCAGCCAATCATCATAGACTGACTGTTTTATTCCAGACTATAAATGTAGAGATTTGGTGTAAAGTTTTCTGCATAAACAGATGACATTTGCCATGTTGTGTTTTACAATGCTGAACAGAAGCAGTTAGCCTTCCACGCTGATGAAGAGGGAACTTACCTGCCAGAACTCTCTGAAATCAGACTGTGTATGAGAGACAGACAGACAGGAAGAAAAACAGTATGACTACAAGATATGATAACCTCTGGGGATGGAAATAATCCAAAGGCAAAATACAGAAATTCTACCTGATTCCAACAATGTCTTTCAGTGTTGAAAAACAAATATTTTTTGCCTCCATTTGAAATTTAGGGAACTAATATAGTAAGATTCTCCAAATCCCATCAAGACTAATGAGCATGGTTAAAGCTCAGGACAGAAGAGATGCAGTCTAGAAACATCTGGAGAGCTGCGGGTTTCTCCATTCCTTCTCTAATGGCACAAGGAAGATCCAAGCCTGCAATCCTCCCTTTGTAAGGCCCTAATAGCAATAGCACTTAAGACTTATATACCCTTTCACAGTGCTTTACAGCCCTCTCTAAGCGGTTTACAGAATCAGCATATTGCCTCTAACAATCTGGGTCCTCATTTAATTGACTTCAGAAAGATGGAAGACTGAGTCAACCTTAAGCCGGTCAGGTCTGAACTCTTGGTAGTGGGCGGAGTCAGCTTGCAATACTGCATTCTAATCATTGTGCCATTACTGCTCTTGAATTCCCTTAATGCATCTTCATGTTCAGATCTCAGATGTACCAACATAACATTCAAATAACTATTTGAACTATTTGAATAACCATTCTATAACTAAATTTATAAAACCAGCAGTTTAGGAATCAAAGTCCAAGTCTTTAGCTTGTCTACTTTAATTTATGGTGAGTACACCACGTTCAGCATTCAATAAATCCCACACTCTGTCACATTCAGCACTACATTTTGGCATGAATTTAAGAGGGTTGTGCAAGAGCTAAGATTTGTACTCACTTATCTAAATCAATATCCAGTGCCTTGTAGGGATCATTTGGATCCTTGTCATCCTCATCACTGGGCAGAGCATTCTAGATAAGAGGCATAAGAGGGAGAAAATGAGTTTATGTAAAAGGGAAAAGTATTGCAATCCCTGTTTCTCCAGGGTGATTTATTTTATTTTGATTTATATGCCGCCCTTCTCCGGAGACTCAGGGCGGCTTACAAGGCGTTAAGCAATAGCCCTCATACTTTTATATGTTTTATACAAAGTCAGCTTATTGCCCCCACAAACCGGGTCCTCATTTTACCTACCTTAGAAAGGATGGAAGGCTGAGTCAACCTTGAGCCTGGTGAGAATTGAACTCGCAGTAATTGCAGGCAGCTGGAAGCTAAATACTACCTTTAACAGTAGCATTAGTTTGCTGTGCCACTCAGGCTCCCGAGAGAAATTTAGATTTCTCCTGTTTATGGTGTCCTAAACCAACTAATCCCATTTCTATAATTCCCCCTCCCCGCCTTATCAAACAGTTTTGGTGACAAAAGCAACACTGGTAAAAGTATTTGTTGGCAGCAGTTCATATTTATTTCATTCTTTGGTGCATGACTTATAGCGTACTAGCTTTGAATGCTAGGAAGATAGCCTATTTCGCTGAAAAACCAACATCCATCTACAAGCTGTGCCATTCTTGTAAAATATATAAAGAACAGGGTAACGTAATTTTGTATGACCTGGGGCCTCATTCAAAAGCTCTCTAACAGTGGTCAATCTGAACCTGTGGCAGATATTTCTTCCCTGGGGAGACACTAAGAGAAAAAAGAGAGATTGAGAAAGAGAGAGTGAGCAACTGTACCTACTTGAGGCTGTGCTTCATCCCTTATTTCTGCCAGGCTCTGCCCACCATTTACAGGGCTAGGCCCAGATCTAGCAATTGGCTTAAGGGTCACACAATGGAGCAGGAATGTGAACCAGAGTGCCCTTCATTTATTTATTTATAATCGGCCTTTATTATTTTTATTTTTTATTTTTATTTTTATAAATAACTCAAAGTGAGGAATATACATACTCCTTCTTCCTCCTATTTTGCTCACAACAATGACTCTGTTAGGTGGGTTGGGCTGAGAGGGAAAGACTGGACCAAAGTCAGTCAGCCGGCTTTCATGCCTAAGGCAGGACTAGAACTCACAGTCTCCCGGTTTCTAACCTGGCGGATGGAAGTCTGCAAAGGAAGGCTCAACGCCCTGCAGCACTTACTTCTGGCATCTCCTCTGTGATAATATCCACGTGCTGGGCGGGTGCAATATCCTCATCGCTCTCTGTGTGCAGGGAATTGTGGCGACGGTTCTTGCCCCATTTTTCTTTCTTCTGCTTCTTTTTCTTCTTGTCTTTCTCCAGTTTCTGCTGGTGCCGTCGCTCTTCTTCCAGCTTCACGTATTGGTCAGATGCTGGTAAGCCTGATAAGGCCAGAAGAGAGAAAAGTAGCCTCTAGAAGGGATTGTATGGAGGCTGGCTACTGAACAAAAGACAGCTTAGAAAGGAAAGCTTTCACTTTGATTAAGGTCCTGTCAAAACAACACGATTTAAATTCCGCGAAAAAGTGACAAGTCTGAAGAAACTGCAAACTTTGCTAATAGATGATGCGCAGATGCATCATTGATCATCCTGTCTGAGAGAAGAGAAAATATCGAACCATATCATTTCCACCTGCTATCTTTATAATTACATAAGACAGTGTTTTTCAACCTGGGCCGCTTTAAGATGTGTGGACTTCAACTGCCAGAATTCCCCAGCCAGCAGATGGAGAAACACTGAGTAAAATAAAGTAACACTAAGAAAAAGTTGAGGTCTCTCACCTGTCACCTATCAGCATTCATTTCATAAAGTTATTTGAAATATTTCATTAAACCGAGTCATGATATAAATTATAACCTGGAAGTATCCAAACCTGCCTATTTTTCTTTCCCCCTGTTTTTTCCTTGTGCATTATGTCTTCTAGATTTTAAGGTTCTAGATGGGGACTATCACACTACAAATAATTCTCAAGTTACAATGGTAACTTGCCTTGTGGTCATTAAGCAAATCCATGATTTGCTATTGGTGTGCTTTTGCCAAAGCTGTCAGGTTTCAGCAAAATAGCAATAGCAATTAGACTTATATTCACGGTGCTTTTACAGCCCTCTCTAAGCAATTTATAGAGTCAGCCTATTGCCCCCAACAATCTGGGTCCTCATTTTACCCACCTCGGAAGGATGGGAGGCTGAGTCAACCTTGAGCCTGGTGGGATTCGAACAGCCAAATTGCAGGCAGCTGGCAGTCAGCAGAAGTAGCCTGTAGTACTGCACTCTAACACTGTGCCACCATGGCTCATCACTGTAATGTGGTCACAAGACTGTGAGATGCTGCAAACAGTCATAAATTCAGCCCAGCTCCAGTGAGGGAGGGAGGGAGGCGACTGTTGGAATTTCTGATTCAGATTGAAAATCGCCTTTTTTGGTTGGTCATAACTTTGAATGGACATTAAGTTGAGGACTATCTGTACTGACTTTTTAAAAGTTGGTTAGGAAGTTTTTGACTGAAAAGCAGGATACTAAGATCATAAACTGACTGATTGAATTAACCAGTTAAATGTTGCAGTCCTTAAAAAGAACTGCTGTTTTGAATGTTATTGTCTGTCTCTATGTTGCACTCCATTTTTAAGGATTTCAGTTTATTGTATTATATTCTACAGGACTTTGAAGTGCATTTTAATTTTTTTTACTATTAATAAGAACCCAATATAGACCAGGTTCAGAAATTGCATGAATTTCCCTGACAACAGCCATTCATGCCTTGAACATTGAACAGTTGGATTACTACAACACACCCTATGTGGCTAGATTTTAAAAACAGAAATATTATGCCAGGCATGACTATGCCCACATTTATTTTGCCCAGCCAGCTTGGTGGCATTTTGTGTAGTTGCCCCCTCACTTGGGAAAGTGTTTCTTTCAGAAATGCATGCAGTATTCGTGCATTCTGTAAAATGGTTAAAATTTGTTTATGCTATCCTAGTTTAGGTCCTAAATCAAAGTCATAGATTTAGGGTGTATGTATCACATATATACATGTGCTTCTGTGTCAAGAAACATACTGTAAATAGTCCTGGAAAGGGCATGAATGCTGGGAATTGGCTTTCCCGGAGAAACAGAGGGAACTCTGCCCAATCTTCTGTCCTTCTCTAAGCAGCCAGAATGCCTTCTTTATTAACTATGCTCATGACCTGATTTTCAGATTCCTGTACCAGATTTTTTTGAACTTCTGAAAACTTTGGGGTTTCTCCAAGCCTCCTAACATCTCCCTATCTCTAAATGACAATTCCATAAACAACGGCCTTCGAATCTGACCAAGGAATATAGACGAGATGCTAAGCAAATGATGCTGAAATCCGCCATAAAATTCTCTTACCAGGAACTTTTAAAGGAACAGAGAGATCGATCTGAACCACAGGTATGTGCTCAACACCAGGGCTATCCTGGTACCTCTGGAGAAAGCAAAAAGAAGAGGAATTTAGTATGAATGCCTGACAGATGCATGCAGAAAACTTACATTAAAAAACCCAATTGTTAGATAAGTATCACTATTTTTATTCCCCCAGATAAGCCTTGTTTACCTTTTGTGGAGATGGAGAACTTTTAATGTAGAATGGATTGTTTGCCTGCTCCTGTTTCCTAACTTCTCGGCGCTTTAAAACACAAAAAAAGCAAACAAACAAAAATATTCAGAACTAGGATTGCTGTCATTTGGGTTTCATTTATAAAAGGAAATTCAAAGATGTTTCTTCTCCCACTTGAATAAAAACTAAGAATCCCGGATCAATGTAGAAAAGTCACTTGCATTGTTAAAGAGCAGGTAAGGATTGAATAAGTTACAATCAGTCAGACAGCTTCAGTATTTCAATCAAAGGACCAGTCCTGTTTTAGTACATTTTCCCATAAAAAAAAAAAGTTAAAATGACTAAAATTTTGTTAAATCGTGAAACCACACATACAAAGTTCCTGGGGGTCCTTCAGGACAAATTATTTTTTTAAAAAAATGCAATGAACTTTGAAGCCTTCCTCCTGCCACTTTATGCACACTGGAACTGGCCCTATCCATTCACCCAGCTTACCCTGGCCAGCTCCTCCTCATCCATTTCAGGCTGCCGTTGCTTTGAATGCCTTTGCTCTTCGTCGTGGAATATGGTCCTTGGTTTTTCATCTTCAGAATCGCTGTCTGAAGGTGGCTCATTGATCCAAGCATCGAGATCCAAACTATGAAAGGAATGAATCTATTTCAGGTTATGTGAGAAGATGGCAGCCAATCTTTTAATCTTCATCCTGTTCTTAAAACAAAGGTTGCCAAGCACCCCACCCCGCATAATCATAAATATCATCTCCTGGTTCTTCTAAGCTCTATGGCTTATGAGATGGGCCAAGGCTACTTAGGCTACAGAGCTGGACACTTAATATTATCATCCTACGGGAAAAAGCAGAGCATCTCACCCTTCTGGGACTGGAACTTTCTTCTGAGCTTTAGGTGCAACGGGGTTAAGCTCCCCGGCAAATAAGGCAGTCACTTCTTCAGCCACAGGAACCTCTTTGATCTGAAGCTTCTGGATGTACTTCATGAGCTGGAGGATGCAGGAAGCCTAAAGATCAAGAATGAATGAATGAATGAATGAATGAAGCTTTCCTTTCACTCCAAACCCAGCAAAATGCAAAGCTGAAAAGTCAATTTGGAAAAAAGAAAAAGAAAAAGCCGGATTTTTCTTACTCTCTCCTGGACTTCAAGATCGGCGCTCTGCACAAACTGAGGCAGACGGTCAATCATCATCTGGGTTGCCTCCTGGGCCACTTCCTTCTCACCAGCCTGCTCCTTTTGCTGCAGAATTGAGGCATAAAGCTTCACCATGTTTTGGACATAAACTGCTTGGATGTGGCCTGGAAGAGTGGTCACTTTAGGCCGCAGCATGGCTTCGAGGGTCTGCTGGGGTTCTTCAAGGTGTCTGCAGTGAAGAGGAAAGCTTAGGGAGTTTTTTCCCACCCTTGTCCAGGACAAGAAAAGGGAAGTCACAAGAAATGCTTCAGACATCAGGGACAAGAAGAGAGAACTTGGCTTCTTGAAAACCCTTCCTTTTCACACCACCAGATTCCTGGGCACTTACTCTGAGAATTCTCCACATATCCAAGCTGCGGCGTATAGCACCTCACAGATTCCATTCCTCTGCGTGTTGCTGGCCAGCAAGTGAGCATTGTCCAGAAGCATGGCCATCTGGGACACAGCGAATTTGCGGATGGCCTTCACTCGGATTGCCACGTCTAACATCTGGGAGGCAATGAGATGGCCATGCCTTGTACCTTCCAGCCGTGTCAGCTCCACTAAGATGCTGATGTACCTGAAGCGGATAAAAAGAGGGTACCAATGTGCAAGCAGAGAAACCAAGGGGAGACTATTATTATAAAGAGGAGGCCTATTGGCAAATTTCATGCACGCTTCATGTACACTGTGATTTTCAACAATTCAAATGTTAATAGCTCTATTATCCTTACAGCTTCTACACTCAGAAATACTTTACTTACCGCTTGTTAATTTCTTCCTCAGCTTGCTTTTGGTTTTCAAACTCTAGTTCCCAGTCTAGGTGCCCCTCCCCACATCATTATATGGCCATTGGTAGCTTCTGCTTTTTCTGTTCCTCTCTTTGTTTGTTCTGCCTAGCCTTTATCTGCCTGTATCAGAATGGCTCAAAAGTAGTTAGCTACAGCTGCCTGCTCCAACCCTCCTGTGATGCCAAGGCTGCTCCAACACCTATCTCCTCACAAAATCCTATTAGAGCCATATATATATACTGCATTATTACTAATTTCTAATTTCACACAATGCTGAATTAGAAATAGATAAAATTTTCTTTGTGTGTTGTCTCTCTCTGCGTGTAAAACAAGCAGCCTTTGTTGATTGAGATTTTTTTTTACCAATTTCTTTTTTAAAAAATCATAGCTGTTAAAAACAGACTTTGTGGCTCTAATTATGAGGAAACCCAAAATAATCCAATATAAAGTGCACATTCTGAGGAAGCAGCAATTAAGGAAAGCAAAAAGATTGAGTAAGACTGAAAGATTAAAGGATGGGAGGCACATTTGGGGAAGAAATACTATCCATAAAAGGGAAGAAGCAATAGAATATATAATATGTAGTTTGTTAGCTATTCTTTGGTTCAAGAGCCCTCCGTACCACATCTCCTTTATGGGAATTTCCTGCAATGGCTGGAATTTCAAAGCCTGGTTGTAAGTCCCTTGGTTCAGCACCATCATAATTTTGAACAGCTGCTGAACAAATAGATACTAAGTGAGAATTACCATATTTTTCGGAGTATAAGACACACCTTTTTCCCAAAAAAAAGAGGGTGAAAATCTGGGTGCATCTTATACTCCGAATGTAGCCTCACCCAGCTTCTCAAATGGAGATTTCAGAGGCTGAAAAAAACCCATCAGAAATGAAGCTTCAGAAAAGAAGCCCCCAAACAGAGCTTCAGAAAAAAACAAAAAACAAAACCCAAACAGAGCTTCAGGGGCTTTTTTTCTGAAGCTCTGTTTCGGAGACTTTCAGAGGCAAAAAAAAAAAAAAAAAAAAAAGCAAGGCACAGAGCTCACAACCAAGGAACCTGTTGCTAAAATTCACCTCTAGGAACAGCTGATTGGGGGTATTCTGGGAGGCCATCCACCTGCCAATCAGCTTTTTTCTTATTTTCCTCCCCAAAAACTAAGGTGTGTCTTATACTCCAAAAAGTACGGTATCTGTATTATGTAAGATTTAAACTTTACTTTGGAGGAAAACATTGTATAACCTTCTGAAATCCTCCTGAGGCTATAAAGTAGGACCTAAGTATGTGGTAAATACTGACCATTCAAAGTTTGTGATGTACTGGTAATTAGACTGGCTACATATATCAATGATTTTGGTTAGCAGCTCATCCCTGTAAGTTGTTCCTTCAGCTTTGTCTACATGGATCATCAGCTTCTTCACAATTTCCATCAAATTCTTCTTGGACACCTGTAATAAGGGCCCAAACAAACAGAAACTCAGGCACCAGTTACCAAATGTTGGTCTCTATACAGGACATGGGAAGATTTGATGCAGTTTGGCGGGAAACCCACAAGATGTAGCAGTGAGCGACACCAGATACTGGAAACACCAGATTGTGGAAACTTTTGACCTCCCAGTTTCTTTGCTGCCTTGAAAGTGGCTTAGGGATACAACTGCTTAAACAAATAGTAAATGAATAAGTTATCTTAGAATCATTTTTTCATTATTCTCATTATTCTCATGACCATATTAGCCACTCTAGTATCTAGGAAGACAGTTTGCTATTTAGGGAAACAAATTAGTCAGGATGCTCAGTAAGAACAAAACCTACCATTCCATACAGAAGATCCAAGGCTCGGAGGCGGATGGACTCATCCTTATCGTCCAAGCACTGGAGAATGAGATCCTTATGAGACTGTACCGATTTAGGGTGTGTTTTCAAGATTTTGGACATTGCCAGCAATCCCAAATACTTCACTGAGGTAAAGAAAGAACACATACACACACAAAAGAAAACACGATTTAAAAAAACTCCTTGTAAGGGCCCTCTCCATTTCTGCAAGAACAACGTACACACATGGTGATCAAAGGATCAAATTCCAGTAGTTTGAAGTTTTGTTCTGATATAGAGGGTTAACTTTGTCCGTGTGTGTTGGATCTAATGCATTTACTAGATCACAAATAGGAGGAACATAAGTATTTCTCTTACATTGGTCTTATTGTGCTGACTAGTTCTGTATTTTCTATTTAGATTTGCTGAGGCTCTCCACTGTTTCAGACAGGAGTGCTGGCTAATACTACTTGGCGATGCCAGGAATAAGGAGGCACATGCAACTGATTTATCATCATCATCATCATCATCATCATCATCATCATCATCATCATCATCATCATCATCATCTTGCCAAGTTCACCAATGGTATTAAAAGAGAACCATTTTGCACGTATTAATGGTAACAACAAAGAAAAAGAAAGATCCCATTCTGCAGTTTTCTCAAATCTGAAATCCTCTAGAGCACAAAATTCTTTGAATTCCCAACCATCTTTGTCTGCTAAAGGTAACACAGTTGAAAAGCACCGGCTTGGGGAAGGTTAACATACTAGCTGTTTTATAATCTCTCTGAGTGCCAAAAGAACGGCACATGTGTCATTCTTAAATCAAAATTTCCCCTTCCTTTCTTTCTTTGATAAAATGTTCTTTTTCTTCTCCTTTCTTATATATAACTACATACCTATCATCTTACTTCTTTTGGGGATAAAACACCCAACTTTCACTTCCATTTAAAAGAGATGGACAAAAGCACAGCCTTAGGCTAGTTTGGCATCTTTTGATAAAATTCTTTGTCGCATATTATCCACATTTTCCTAAAGCATATGTACATTTCAAAATTCCCCATCCATTTCCCCATCTGTGGCAAACTTTCTGCTATTCATGCGCTCTACGTTTATGTGCAGCAATAACTTCATGTTCCCTGTCAAACCTAACAATTTGACTTCTGATGCATTATTTTTTAGATCCATGCCCCTGGTTGTATTATACCAGCAATTTAACATTCTCTGAATTTCACTTAAGTTCTCTGACAGACAAACACATATCATCTGCATACTGGTGTATACAGGTATATAGATATATAGATATAGATATATAGATATATCCCAAACTAATACATCATTAACATCAGTAAACATTCAATAAGCTGAACCACCAAAGAAACATTACACATCTGTAATTTACTCCCTGCTCAATGTTGAACCATTTACTAACCACCCATTATATATGTTTTACTATAATTATATACTGTACTTATTTCATTCAGCAAAATTTTCCATAATTTAAGCTTATTCACTTTACCAAATGCTTTCTCTAAACTCACAAGTGGCTGGGAGGGACTGAGCATCACCAGAAGCAAAATGAATGTGCTTCCCCCCCCCCCATTTTAGCTATTTCAGTTTTAGAATACAGCGCCTAGTTCCTTGGCCTTAATTACTACTACCTTCCAAGATGGCAGTATTTCTCATACTTACAGTTTTGGTCTGAGTCTTCTATCAGTATCCTCAGCTTCTGCACACAGAGCTGGAGAAACAGCATATATCATTAACCTCTTCTGCAAAGCCAAGGATTTTCCTTCCTCTACACCTTAAGGTTGTTTATTCTTTAGTAAATATCAGTAGTTCTTACTAATAGTGGAAGACCATTCCTGGTGGAATAAGGGCACAGGGGGAAGAGAAGACCTGCTCTAATCTCAACATGGGTGGGCAGTCCAGTTCTTACTGAGGGCTCCATTTCCTGGGGGAGCTGCATGATAGGGCTACAGAAAGAAGTTGATATGACCATAATAATAGGAATCAGTTTGGTCTAATGATTAAGGCCCCAGGCTATAAACCAGGAGACTGTGAGTTTTAGTGCACCTTAAGCATGAAAGCCAACTGGGTGACTTTGGGCCAGTCCCTCTCTCTCAGCCCAACACAACACATGTCACACAGTTGTTGTTGTTGTGGGGAAAATAGGAGGAGAAAGGAGTATTAGATATGCTCATTGCCTTGAGCTGTTTATAAAAATAAAAAAGCAGGATAAAAAAAAATCTAAAGTAATAAAAATAAGCAATAATAAAAGTGGATGGAACAGCCTTTCATTCTAACACTCTCAGCATTCTTTCCACCCCTTAGTCTCAGTCAGTCTCATTTTCCTTCTAATGCATGTCCTACCTCTAAAGCAGCACAGAAAAGAAATATATTTCCTGTCAATGATCTGAACTGATCTAATGCAAGGGAGGTTATTTTTTAAAATATCTGTCTGTATGTCCGTCCGTCCATCCATCCCTCCCAATCAAATGGGACTGAGGGTTTCATACAAATAAAAACCAAAGCTTAATATGTTCCACATATTGCTGGAATTACATTGCTAAGCTGGCCCATCTGCTCCTGAATGCTTTGGTGTGTTCTGGGGATACCCACATATAAAACAAGAACCATCTAGCCACCTGCACAGATTGTAACATGTCCTCTCTAGAATATACTGTATATCCACTCTAGGTGTATAATCAAGACACCACAACATTCGAAGCCAACACAAAATAAGAAACAGACACCAAAAAGTGAAAGCCTGTTACCTGGATGCTTGCACTGTGGTTGGGCATTCCCGAGGAAAGAGAGATTAACACTGTGAAAAAGTTAAGGATACACATATTTAATTTCCAGTCAACTTTTCCTGGAAAAAAAAACTAACTCTCAGACCGATATATCCCAAAAGTATCTGCTTTTCTTTTGTACTATTTAGAAAATGTAATATCCCTCAATGACACTTCCTTACCTGCTATCACTGTATTCACACACTCATAGAGGAGTGACATGGCTGAAGTGCTGAGGAAAAAAGACAGACAAATTACTGCATTATGAGACACAGTTAGCCCCAGAAGAAGTTTCATCAGAAAGGTGACCATATGTTTTCTATATTTTAAAGAATTAAGGTGTGCAAAAACATTGAAAGAAAAAAGACCTTTGATTTTTGCACTTTTTAATAACCTGGTTTCAAAAGAAATATGAATTTTAAAAAAACAAAAGCTAGGCTACATTTTTCATTTGTAATTAGATTCTTAAAACCCCAATCAACAAATTTGAACAAATCCACTCCATGCACTCAAATATACTCATTATTGCAACAGAGAGCCTTATTCATAGTCACCCACGGTTTAGTCATCTATTGTCTAGATTATTGTAAAGTCTACGTGAGCTGCCCTTGAAAGCCACTGAGAAGCTTCAGCTGGTTCAAAATGTGGCTCCACCAGCAGTCAAGGGCATGCCATGATATTAACCTCCATCACAAGTGAAGGTTCATCATTGCACTGGAAAGTTGCAATAGACTTTCAGGTGCAATTCAGGGTACTGGTAGTCCTCGACTTATGACCAAAATTGAGGCCAAAATTTCTGTTGTTGAGACATTTAAGTGAGTTTTGACCCATTTTATGACTTTTCTTGCCACCATTGTTAAATGAATCACTGCAGTTGATAAGTTAGTAACATGGTTGTTAAGTGAAGCTGGCTTTCCAGTTGATTTTGCTTGTCAAATGATTGCAAAGGTTGATTATATGTCTTAGGATACAGCAATGGTCATTTAAGTATAAACCAGTTGCCAAGCACCTGAATTTTGATTACATGATCATGGGGATGCTGCAAAGGTTGAAAGTGTGAAAAATGGTCGTAAGTCACTTTTTTCAGTGCCGTTGTAAAATTTGAACGGTCACTAAATGAACTGTTGAAAATCCAGGACTACCTGTATAAAGCTGATTTGAGGGTTTGTCTTTCTCCTATTATGTCTGTCCACTTGTAAGATCTGACAGAGTTTGCATGCTTTGAGTCACATCTATTAAGACTGCGGCCTCCAACCTTTTGGGCACCAGGGACTGGTTCTATTTACTTTAGAAAAGTGACTTTGTGAAAGAAAACAGGATTAAATGGACACTTCTTTCTTCCCTCTAGTCTACAGGTAGTTCCTTGCAGTTTATATGATCACATTTGGGGCATTTGGCACCAGCTCCCAGTTACGGTCATTTGCAGAATCCCAGTCACATGACCACAATCTTTAGCACTTCTTTGCGGATTTCCAGCATTTACTTCTGGTTTCCAACAAAAAACACCCATTGCGGAAAACCAGTTCACTTAATGACTGTCGCAAATAAGGATGTAAAATTATAGTCACACTTAACAAC
Organism: Pituophis catenifer annectens; assembly: GCF_029215685.1. Lineage (NCBI taxonomy): Eukaryota > Metazoa > Chordata > Lepidosauria > Squamata > Colubridae > Pituophis > Pituophis catenifer. The sequence goes on from NW_027256881.1 coordinate 335,971,245, forward strand.
AGCCATAACTTACAACGTTAATTCCGGGCTCAATTACAGTCATAAATGGAAGACTACCTGTACTACCTTCAAAGGGATAAAACAATATTCTTTTTGGTGCTGTCTTCGGAATCATATTTAAAAATTGCACAATGGTGACAAATAAAAAAGACAGTCAAACTAATGTCAACACCCAGGATACCAATGACTAACCTTACCCAGGAGCACAAACAGTTTCACTGAATTATTTAATACCGACATTAAAATATACAGATGGCTGATTAGAGCCATCTCCCCCAGCCACCAAGTTAAACAAATCTAGAAGAATTAGCTGACTTACCTATGTATTAGATTGGTCAGGGGTTCTATCAATTTTTTTCCTAGCCTGGGTTCCAAAGGAGTGAGAGCACCAAACTAAAAAGGAAAGGAAATTATTTAGTTGTTGTCTCTGTATATTTGCTAATTCTGTAAACATTATTAGACATACAGCAACAGACCTGAACTGCTTCAGAAAACTACACTATTAGGCAAATTCAAACTATCAACAAATGAATTGGCACAGTGCTTAAGGCTAATCTTAGTCATAAAATAATTTGTTTGGTTGTGGCTCAATGTGTTAGGCAAGCCTTTGAATTGTTGAGTACAACTACTGTTTAGTATTGCGTGGGAATAACATCAATATGGGTCTTTCAGACAATGACGAAAACCAACCAACAAGGATTCAGTCACAATAATTACATTATTTCCACCATCAGTGGCAGGATTCCTCTTTGCATTTGCTCAGAAAGAGAAGAGTTATATTACAATCATCTCTTGCCTGTTGACTTTCCACTGGTTGCATAGTATAGAAAGGGAAGGCTGGGTTTGATCTGATCAGCATACCTCTACTCTGTGGAGACCAGTGAGATACTTAGCAGACTAAAAAAATTGTTTGGATTTAAAAACCAGTTGTTGACCTTAAATAGTGGTTGCAGAAAACAAAGGAGGATTTCAGAATTCTGCTAGATTATAAGAAAGGCCAGTCAATCCATTATCTTCTCATTATTGTCAGAAAAATACCTCAGAGAAGCCCATGACAAGGATGGATAAGCAAAAACCCATCCAACAATGGCTTAGTAGCAACTGATAATCAGAGATACTTATGTTCAAACACAGAAGTTCCAGCTGGTTATTAATGATTAATAAACAAATAATTGTTTTATTCTTCCCCCCAAATGCCTAGCACCCTTTCAAAACCATTGCTATAAATTATGCAGCAAATTTTATGAAAATTTTAGACTTGAATTTAATGTTCTGTTACACTGTACTATATAGAGATCAAAAGAGAAAAATATTATCTATACTACAGCTTTCTAAAGTTAAAGACAATTTTTTCTAAATAAAAAAAAAAAGGGAGGGGTATTTTTGCCTTAATCATCTGCACCTCTTTCAGCTGTTCTTAGAAATTAGATACCCCCGACTTCTTAATCCTATTCTTCCAAACACATACACACACTGCAGAGAATATAGCGTTGCAGACACCTTTATTTTTGCTATTCTACAATGGCCAAAGATATGATTCCAGAACATTCACACTGGCAGCATGAAGGTCAACATCTATCGTTTAAAAATTATCTGCTTCATTCTCCCACGGGACACATATAAATAGAATATAGAACACAGACCAATAGAGCTGGAAGGGACCTTGGAGGTCTTCTAATCCAACTTCCTGCTCGAGTAGGAGACCTATAATATTTCAGACAAATGGTTGTCCAGTCTCTTTTTGAAAGCCTCCAGTGATGGAGCACCCACAACTTCTGGAGGCAAATTGTTCCATTGGTTGATTGCTCTCACCATTAGGAAATTTTTCCTTAGTTCTAGGTTGCTTCTCTCCTTGGTTAGTTTCCAACCATTGTTTCTTGTCTTGTCTTGTCTTTTGGTGCTTGGGAAAATAATTTGACCCCCTCTTCTTTGTAGGAGCCCCTCAAATATGGGAACAGTGCTATCATGACCAACCTGTTCTGTGATCATCAACAGTTACAATGACGGGTAAACTCCATTATGGTCATAAATCAAAGACTACCTGTATATGATCAACAGACTCAAGGCCATGTATTACTGACTATGCACACTCAATCCTGTTTAATTCATAATTTTGTTTTTTGTAACTATGACTGCTTTTGGAAATAAGGATGAGAAGTTAAAAACAGCCATTAATGGAATTGCTAGCAAGCAGAATCTTTTTTGCTCATTCTTGTTAGTTTTCTATCCACCTGGCAGATTTCTACTAGTTCATGCTTGAAAATCAACAATTCCCCTCCGAAGTCAGTTTTACAGTCTGCTGCTTTTCTCCACATCAGTTTGTGTCAGCTGCTACACCTCTGAAGTGACAGGGTTGTGTTTTTCACACCACATATACTGATAAGACACACCAGCTGCCAGGACCTGCTAATACTTGCCAATTTTATAATTTTAATGAGGACCCAGTTGTTGGTGGATGACGTCATCAGCTTAAAAAAGAGTGGAGCAAGAGAGAGATAATTCTTTGGATTGCGTCTGGCTAGCTCACATATAACATTCACAGCAGCTGATTGGACACCTGGAGAAAAAAAACAGAGGGTGGAATATCTTAGTAAGAGGGGCTGTGGGGCTCATAAACAGCAACTAGAGCAACGCTTTTTTCCTTGATTAATGTGCAAGTTAATCCATGTAAAACAACTTAGAGGAATTTGGAGATAGAAAAGCCCATCGGATTCTTGCCCCACAAGAATATTCCAATGACATATGAAAGGAGATTTCTAGCTGTACAGTATTTGAAATACAGGCATGCTCACAAGATATAGTTGAAACTTGAAAGCCAACTCCTCATTCCCACTATGCTACTGTTTAAACTGGCAAAGTATTTAAGTTCTTTACCCTAATATAAACGTGAAGGATGAGTAGCTTTTTCTCAGTCAATAAAAGCTTCATGGCTACCAAGTGGATCCATGCCAAAGTCCTGCATTCAGATCCAACCCCTCTATAAGCTTGGTCTTCCAGATACACTGAACTATAACAGCCAGCATGCCCTAAAGCTTGAGAGCACTAAATTGGGGAAAAAGTGAACTAGCCCCCACACTGTAAAGACAGAGTGCAAAACAGGGAACAAGATAACCAGGCAGATGGTAACACTGACTTTCTGCCTAAAAAAAACATGGGGTGGATAGTATTAAGTTAGAAGGCAGAAAAGTAGAACATTGGGGGATCCTCGGTGTAGAAAGTAGAACATTCCCCCCCCAACACCACTGCAATAATAGACTGTTTTAAAGGAGCAGCAAATTCTGAACTGAGAGAAAAGGCATTGTCTTCTCACGTTCTACATTTAAAAAAAAAACACTTAACCCATATCTCCACATCAAAACTTTCTACCTGTCAAGGTCTATTTTGTCTTTCACAGAGGTTCAAATAAGGGAAATGGGGATATACAGTAAGGTACAAAGCTGCTGTGGTATGTAACAGCTGTGCTAATCGGCATATTTAATTTAGCTCCAGCAATGATCCTAATAAACAATTTTTGGGAAGCTTTGAGCTTGACGAGTTAATCTGTCCTACATTTTCTTTTGCACTTCACAATCACCCTGTACATATGCGTAAATAAATGGTGTGCAAAGCTGTTTATTTTGGTCCTAGAATGTTATATACAAAAATAAAGAATCTGGTATACAAGTAACATCTCAATTACTGCAAAAGACCTTATCCAGATTTATTTAAATGTACACCTTCTTCCCAGGTCAAGAGTCCCAAACCGCTTAGAATCTTCTGGATCACTAACCAGGATCTGGGTCTTCCAGTTTCTCCTTAAGGCGGGGGAACGCAGGCCGAAGGGATTCGGGATATTTCAAAAACACTTTATACATGATTAACACTGCCTTCTTCCTGATGTAAGGCTTTGTGTGAGACATCTGCAGAGAGAAAAAGCTTTTGACACATATTTTCACAGCAATTAAATCAAGACTCCATTTAATCACTCCTGGCACTAAAAATTCAGAAGATTTCTTTCCTGTGGCAAGAAGGAAGAAGACATCCATTTCAATGTGATTTCAAGCCATGAAATTTGTCATGCTCTTATCAAGGGGTAACATATTCTTACTTGTTATCAGTTAGATAGCCTACAATGAGAAGTTTATTACACCTAAAATCTGTGGATTTTCATAGCTTTTAATAATATTTGAGGTCTCACTGCCTGGGAGGAAAAGCTTCCTAATTAGGTTTGCAGCATATTAAGCCTCAGAATCTAACTCAATATACTGTACATGTACAATGCACAAGCAGGAGGTCTGTCTGATCATAGGTTTTAGCAAACAGGCCTTCTGAAAGTTGCTTTGGGGGGGCAGAATGAAAGGGAAAGAACACAATGCCACCTGTCAAAAGAACTAGTGACAACAGATAGTTTGCTCTGGCTTTGGGATTAACAATTGGTTACCCAAAAAAGGTAAAGGTTCCCCTTGCACATATGTGCTGTCATTCTCGACACTAGGGGACCGTGCTCATCTCCGTTTCAAAGCTGAAGAGCCAGCGCTGTCCAAAGACATCTCCGTGGTCATGTGGCCGGCATGACTGAACGCCAAAGGCGCACGGAACGCTGTTACCATCCCACCAAAGGTGGTCCCTATTTTTCTACTTGCATTTTTTACGTGCTTTCGAACTGCTAGGTTGGCAGAAGCTGGGACAAGTAATGGGAGCTTACCCTGTTACGCGGCACTAGGGATTCGAACCGCTGAACTGCCGACCTTTCGATCGACAAGCTCAGCATCTTAGTCACTGAGCCACCGCGTCCATTTTGTTACCCTAAGTATATATAAATACACTGATAATTTTAAACAATCCAAATGTAATATTTCTGCTATGAAATACATTCGAACAAAAAAGGTAATGTTAGGAATTCCTGTTTGTAACCACAAAGGGCATTTAAATAAAACTATGCTTAATTAATGGATGTTTATTATTCTTCAAATAACATTTGAATAAAGTTTGATTGCCTTGGGGGGGAGATCAATTTGTGTCATGGGAAACTAGACTGGAATCCCATTAATAATTGAATTAATCCTATGATATCTTGAAAATTTCCCATTCCTTGACTTCATTGTATTTATTTACATCAGGGTTTTCCAAATTGTGGGGCATTCCTCTCTTAGGGAAATGTAGACAGAACCCAAGAGGAGTGTGAAGGACCTTTTTTATTTTTTATGTCTTTATTAAAAACAAAAGTTCCATTGTACTATTTTCATTGTTAATTTGTGTTCATTTTGATATTTGGATTTTTAGAGGAGGTGTGTACATAAAGATTATACTAAAGGGAGATGTAATGGCATAAAGTTTAAGAACCTCTGCTCTACAGGTTTAAAATTTAGATATCAAAGAATGGGAGAATTAAGCACCAGAAATCTACTTTCTTACCCAGCTCATCTCAATCAATCTCAAAATACTCAATAGGTTTGGACTTGGTTAGTACTTGGACAAGTTTGGACTTGGTTAATACTTGGACAGGAGAAAAACAGAAAATCCTAGGGCTAGAGTCTATACTGGAAAGACTTAAAAAAATCCCCAAAGAATAGCAATAATGTCTGTACAGTTACCAAAAAGCTCTACATACATGCTTTATAGTCACTAGGAATCAAATTCAATTTAGGGCATTTTAAAAACAAGTCAATAAAGATTTGTGACTGTAACCATTGTTTTCTGCAACATTTCACTGCATGTGACTGGGCCACAAAGTATGTCTCCACTGTTGCTCTTGATATTCATTTGCTTTGAAAACATTTCTTCCTCACTTGGAACAAAGAGGTTTGCTCAGGGTGAACAATGCAGGTAGTGTGGACGGCCACTCTCCAGCTACTCACCAGAGTCATGATGTCGTTTGCCAAATCTCTAGCAAGATCGGGAGTCACAAAGCAGGACAAACCCGTTAGTGCAACTCCAGTATCATACTGATTGGGGCTACTCAGGTCCTAGAACAGTAAGGTAGAAAGGTGGGAGGAAGAGAGGGACAGGTGAATGAGATAAAAAATAGATTTTTTTAAATTTTTGGAAGTATGCTGCAGATTTAATATTCACATTCAAAATTCACTGTCAATCACATACACTTTTGAAAATGTCAATCACTAAATGACTTGCTCTCCAAAACATATAATCTATAAAAACTCTTTTTGGCTTTTAGAATAGAATAGAAATAGAAATTATTAGAATTAGAATTATTAGAATTAAAATTATTAGAATAAGAACAGAATAGAGTGGAATAGAATCATCCGGGTGGAAAGAATTTTTGAAGTTTTCTAATCCAACACTTGCCTAAGGCAGGAAACCTTATACTATCCCAAACAAATAGTTATCCAATCTTTTCTTGAAAGTCTCCAGTGAGGTTTCAATGATTGTTCTCACTGTTAGGAATTGTCTCCTTAGTTCCAGGCTGGATTTTTCTTTCACGAGATTCCACCCACTGCTTCTTACCCTACTCTCAGGTGTTTGGGAGAGTAAGTCAACCCTCTCTTTTCTGTGACAGACTTCATGACAGCTATCATGTCACTCCTAAGGCTGCTCTTTGTTAGTTCCCTTAACCGTTCATCGTTTGTTTTTTTTTTAATTTGATTTATATGCCGCTCTTCTCCAGAGACTCAGGGCGGCTTACAGTGCGTTAAGCAATAGCCTTCATTCTTTTGTATATTTATACAAAGTCATCTTATTGCCCCCATAATCTGGGTCCTCATTTTACCTACCTTTGAAAGGATGGAAGGCTGAGTCAACCTTGAGCCTTGGCGAGATTCGAACCTGCAGTAATTGCAGGCAGCTGGTCTTAATAACCAGCTTAATAACAGGGTGCCTTAGATCACTGTACCACCAAGGCTCTTTAAATATACAGAAACTCTTCTTGGTGACTGTTCCCTCAGATGAATCTGTTTGCTTACTGATGTCATCTTTGGAGACCCTTCTTGGTGCTCTGCTTGCTGAGAAGAATTTAGAGGCAATGAAGATTGGTCCTTTCAGCTACAGCAAGGGTGTCAAACTCGTCGCATCAACTTGCTGTCACGTGACATTTCACTGGTTTTTTTCCCTTCGCAGACCTGGGGTGGGCGTGGTCTGCACCTGACGCACCTGGCCTGCAGGCCACCAGTTTGACACCCCTGAACTACAGTGTTCCTCATTTCTACTGTCATTGCCTTGGTGCAGATAAACAGAGTCTTTTTTGAAAGGACTTGAATTGTTTTCAATGCTATCACATTGAAAATAAAGTCAAATAAAGTTTTGACTTTATTCTGTCTACTTTTAAAGTGTTTTGTTGATTACAGCTCGGCATAAGTATAATACAGAGCCTTAGTGGCGTAGCGGACAAAAGTGCCGTTAAATAGCACTTAGCTGCCAGCTGCCTGCAATTACTGCGAGTTCAAATCTCACCAGACTCAAGGTTGACTCAGTCTTCCATCCTTCCGAGGTAGGTAAAATGAGGTCCCGGAATGAATGAATGAATGAATGAATGAATGAATGAATGAATGAATGAATGAATACATACATACATACAGGTGATGCAAGCCTCTTTTGGGGAATTTACCTTTCGGATCTGGTTAGTTGTCAGCATTATAACATCTGTCCCTTCATGAAAGCACTGAGAGGCAGCCAAATATCCGATCCTCTGCAAAATGAATAAAAAGTAATCACTATCTAAGACTCAATAGAGTTGTGGCCATCATCTGAGAAACAAGGAGTCTAGTAAAATATAGGCTGTAGGTGGTACAAAAGAATTGCATTAGAGCAACAGCTGGGGCTCTCAATAAACTACAATTTAATAGAAATAAAATAACAGGGAAGAAATACAGAAATGGTTCTGGATGTACAGTTTAGCTTTCTAGATCTAACTGTAAAAGTATATTTAAACATACGGGCAATATCAAAATTACAAAATCAGAGAGGGACCCAAAAGAAGGCATCTAGCAATGATGGGAGTTCAGTGCCCTGCACAGCTTCTGACACATCTTACTGACTAGCAATATCAGAATTTTGTACAGTAAATATTACTTTGTTGACATAAAACAAGATTGTACAATAACTTTTACTGAGAAGAACTTAGCCCATTTTTACATTTTGATTAAAAAAAAAAGATACAAACTGTTATGGTCCCAGCCTTGACAAGCAAAGGTCATTCTGCACACACAGAATTTAAAGTCCTCAATAACAGCAATTCTTGATGGTTTCTAACACTCCAACTTTCATATAGACCACTTACTTTAAAAGTGAACTTAGATGCACTCATGACTTCAATGATGTTGAATGCTGCCCAACTGATATCATAGCCCAACATCTGCAACTATTAAAGAGATGGGATGTGGGAGGAGAAACAAGGCATTAATCTCAAAACAAGAGATAAATCAAAGTTCCCAATATATTTCTATAATTCTAACTTGTAATAAAAGAGGAATAAATTGTAAAAAATATCAATTAATGAATAAATGAAAAATAAAAGTGTTACGTGGTTGGGAAACTCAGTCTGAGCTTATAGAGTTGTTTAATACATGTATTATTTATTATTCATTAATGCATATGTATTTATAATACATAAAGTGAAGTGCGTTATGAATGAAAGGATGAAAAAGTACCAGTATGTCAAAAAAGAATAAATTTGCATAATCTACATTGTTGTGTTCATATGAAAACAGGAATTCACAGGTAACAGAACATGTGGGTATGAAAACTGGAAAGGAATTACAGGGCCAACTATTTTATACACATAGAAAAAAATCTAGAATAAAAAGGTGAGTCTATGTACCTTAGTACAGGGGTCCCCAACCTGTGGGCTGTGAGGGGTTTGCAACTGGGCTGCAGAAATGGGCGGTGAGCAAATTTGTATATATTAGAGCAAGCTTCTGCTGATTTTATGATAATGAAGTCATTGTCTTGTATAAAGAAAGTTGTGAGGAGGAGCTTGCCTAACAACCCACAATCTTCACTTAATGACAGGAACTGGGAATTCAAGGATTGCTATTTTTAAGTGATAGGGTTACGTGATGTCACACTTTTCTACTGCATTGCTTAGGTGATGGAAATTCTGGTCCCAACTGTAATCATAACTTGAAAACTACCAGTACTTATAAAAGGCAATATATAAGAAGTATGCCAATGTGGGGTAGAAGCTAGTATGGTTTGCAACAATGGCAAAGTATGGAGAGAGATATATGATGGTGCTGCTGATTTCTTTTTTTATTTTCATTCTTCATTCCAGTAGTTTCTTTTGCTATATTTCTTATTCTTTCTGTGCTTTGCATAATGATACTTACAGTTGAAGGGTATCGCACGATATATTTATAACCAAAAGCGATTCCAAAACAGCAAAGAACACCACAATCAATATAAAACACAAGCTTTTAAATTAAGTGACTGTATATTATTATCACTTGAAATTTATTACAGCTGCCCACTTCTATAGGCTGGGCTGCTTACCAATGCAAATTAAAAATAAAAAAACATTAAAAACATACAACCCTATAGGCAGTCCAGACTAAAACAATCCAATTATTATAAATCAAAAGTTGCTGCCAACCTGTATTTTTGAAACGATTGAAGGAGAAATGATTAAAGGAGTTGGGCCCACCCAACACATTTCATCAGACCAGTCAAACCTAGTCACTTATAAAGCTTTAACCTAGCCAGTCTGCAGAATCTTAATTGACAGGTTCCCAGAGAAAGCCAACTCTGCCTGATCTTACAGGATAGGCAAAAACCACAGGAGATACGCGGTCCCTTAAAAAATAGGCTCTATGCCGTTTAGAGTATTAACGATAACAACCTTAATTTTGAATTGCACCAGGAAGTCAACTGGTAACTAGGGCAGCTCACAGAATATAGGCACAGCATGGCTACCCATCACTGCTTGTACTGCTATGTGCTGTAACAGTGTAGTTTCCAAATGATTTTCAAAGGCACACACATATAGGAAGGCATTGCAATAGCTCAACCACAAAGCGATCACATCCTTTACCAGATCTTCCAAGAAATAAAATGCTATTAATATATCAATGAACAGCTCTGGAAAATTCAATATTCTATCTTAGGACATTCTAAATGAAGAAAATACTCACGTAGGTGAGCTTGCAAACAGCATTTGCTTTCACAGCAATATTATCCTGCTTCAGTTCTTGTTTGATCTCATCAATGCATTGAGAGATGTACTTTGCCTGGAAAAGAAAAAGAAAAGTGAGGTCATTGGTTATAAATAGGATTCTGTCAAGCCAGAACTACCCAAATTACCAATAGTTGTAAAACAATTCACAAATATTAAGTTTGTCTGCCCTAAGGACACAGGTAACAATTTCTATGCTGAAATGCAGCAGGACTGCCTGTCTTTAAGAGTTCATCCATTTACTCTATGACTAATTCTGATATTGGATTTTTTCCCCCAAATATCAAGAAACACAGCATTAGAAATCCTCTCACAAAAGTAAACTGACCCCTGCAAGGATAGGTGACTTGAAAACTTTCTGCACTAGGTGTGATTAAAATATCTAATTATCTATATAAACACAATCTTTTTTTGCTCTTCAACAAGGGAATGGAAGAAGGTAGTCACAACTAGGAGGCTGCTATATCAAATCATGACCTAGTCTAATAATCTTAGTTAGCAGGATAGGAAAAACATGATCTACAAAAAGTCCTCACTTAGTGATCTCTCATCATTGGTTTTTCAAAGTTAATGATGGTACTAAACAAAGAGGCTTTTATGACCTGTCCTCAAAGTTGTGGCCATCACAGGGACCCTATGGTCATGTGATGATTCGAGAGCTCGGCAACCAATGAGCATTCAGGATGGTTTCAGTGTCCTGCAGTCATGTGATTGACAATTACAACCTTCTCTAATGGTTTTCAACAAACAAAGTTAATGGGGAAGCCAGCAGGAAGCTGCAAGTTGCAATCATGTAATGTTGCACAACAATCGTACATGATTTGCTTAATAATTACAACTAGCTGCTGGAACTACCGTTACAAGTTAGTGCAGTCATGTGATTTTTTCATTTTATGACTGTATTGTTAAGTTCCTGGTCCCAATTATGCTTGTAAACTGAGAACTACCTGTAGTATATTACAGGTAGTTGTAGTAGGCTCTGGCCAGTAATGTGGCTTCCTGGAAAGTTCTTCATTAGAAAACCTATCTTTGCCATGAAATTATCCAAGGAATATAATAATAAATTTGTGTTAACACGCAGTAAAAAAATGCATGTTAATTTTAAATGCTAAACAAATATCAACCCTTCTCCACAACTGACTAAAGTATTTTGAACTGAAATTAAGAAGTATTGAAGGAGCAATTGTGGAGCTTCTGTTTGTTGTCAGCTCTTTTCCAATACTTCATCTCAGGCTTGCAGAATATTGGGAGGATTGTGCAAACTTGCAGTTAATCCTTCTGTACTGTTATCTGACTCTGCCAAATGGTTTCAGATTTCTTCCAGCCGCACCCAACACTATGGACTCTCCCATCATTTGCCTCTTGGAAAATGCTTTTAGTCACAGGATTTTATCCTATCAACTCACTGAGGCATGTGAAGTGATTGGTGAAAGGGCCAGATAAAGAAACAGAAGTTCTACAACCCTCAGTAAGAATTCAAAGTCAAGTAACATAAATTTAAGACAGAAGTTTTCAAACTTCAAGAAAGAGTACACAGCTCTGTTCTAAAGCATCCGCTCTGAATGCAGACAGTCATAGGTTCAAGTGGCGAAACAGCTCAGGTAGCAAGACAGAAGCCCCTTCTTTAGCATGATATTTTGGGGAGCCATTGCCTGTTAAAATAGACAATATTAGATCAGACAAATAGTCCAAGTAGAATTCATCTTTGTAAACTGCTCTGGGATTATGAAAAAAATATGGAGGAATGAATGACCATTCATACTTGACACTCACAAGGTCAGACCAGGGAACCGCACAAAGATGCAACATGCAGCCTCTTCTCTGTGCATCAATAAAAGTAACTGAGATAACCCAGCCTAGATAAAATGATCAGAGCAATGATTCCCATGGAAATGTGTAGAAAATTCTCCTATGTTAGGAAGTGTATAGTGCTCAAGGAATTCTTAATTTTTGAGGACATACTTGGAAACTATTAATTTTAAGAATGTGCAACTGGAAATTCAGATTACATTTCAATGTCATGTTTCAAGTTACAGGTAGTCCTCGATTTACAATAATTCATTTACAATGACACTGAAAAAAATGATTTATGACCATTTTTCATTGCGGCATCTTCATGTTCACGTGACCAAAATTCAGACACTTGGCAACTGACTTATTTATGACAGTGTCCCGGAATCATGTGGTCACCTTTTGAGCATCAAATTCTCTGGATGACTTTACTTCTTGCCATGTTAATTCCTGGGATATAACAAAGATAACTCCATGGATGCTTATTTGAGCTACTGCTGGTCATACTCCACTGCTTTCAAATTTTGAAACAAGCAAAAAGGCTCAAATTTCACATGTCTCTGCAATTCCACCTGGAATATGAGATGCTGAGAGAACTTCTTGTTCAGTATGCAACAGATCTTTTAGTATATAAGTCTTCACACTAAATATTTGATGGCTATGTCACAGCAGAAGCATACAGATGCTATGGAGTCCATCACTTGCATATCTAATTCTCCAGATCAGGCTAAACAGTACTTGTAATTGCCAAGAAAACTGCAGCTCTTGCTCTTACGAACTGTGTCATTCCCAAAGCCACAGCAAAATGTGTGGATAACAATATAGGTAGTTCAACTTGTTGACAGCAAACCCACAAGTGAAAAAAAAGTCACCTCTGAATCTCAACACTAAAAAAAAATGAGCAAAACCAATCTGATATTTATGTAAGTGTTGGGAAATACCCAGTTTGGCAGGGAGAAGGGGTCAAGCATGGAGCTAGCCTGGAATCACTGCACAACCAGCAAAAGGGCTAGGACTGATCCTCTCTCCCAGTTCCTTGGAGACTTATTTAATTGTTCCCAAGGGTAGGCTCTCAGAACAAGGAGATTCCTGTATTATAGGCAGAACATAATAAAGTAGTTAGCTTGAGCTCTACCTGTGTAGTTCTGACAATAAGCCAAAGGCAGCCAAAGGTAGCTGCCCCCCACCCCAAAAAAACAGCAAGAATTCTGATACCAGCAGGAAGACAGGAAAATTCATATGAAACATTTAGAAAAACCATAATGTAGTTTTCCTTTAATGGGTGTGGACCAAGCATGTCAGTCCAGAAATTCCACTGAATGGTCTAGGGACTTACAGTATTTGATTTTGAGGCCATGGAACTTTTTTGCAATGGAATATGGAGCAACAATTTGAGTAGCTGAGGGGGTGCTAATAATAATAATAATAATTTTATTTCTATACCGCCCTTCTCCCGAAGGACTCAGGGCGGTGTACAGCCTAATTAAAAACAGAATAAACATCAATTTAAAATAATTTAAAAATATTAAATAAATTTGGCTTAATTTAAAACCCCAAAAATTTAAAACATCCAATTTAAAATTATATTGCTAACCCAGCCTGGCGGAACAATAGGGTCTTGAGTGCGCAGCGAAATACCCGGAGGTCAGAAATCTTACGAATTTCCGGGGGCAGTTCATTCCACAGGGCTGGGGCTCCCACAGAGAAGGCCCTCCCCCTGGGTGTCGCCAGCCGACATGACTTGGCCGATGGCACCCTGAGGAGACCCTCTCTGTGGGAGCGAACTGGCCTGTGGGAGGCTATTGGTGGCAGAAGACGGTCTCGTAGTAAGGTAGTACTATATATACAAAATTTAAATCTTTCTTATTTCCAGCCTTGTCTGTAAAGGTTACATATATAGAGCTCAGTAAATGATCTGTGATGGCTATATCTGAAAAGCATGCACACAGATGTATCTATATATTTTGGCTTTTTCAAAACCAGAGACTAATTCTGGTAGCAAATTTAAGTTTTCTCTCACCATATTTGTTTATGTTTTTGAGTCAGCCTGGACTCCTGGTGACCACCTGGACTAGTCTCTGAAATTTTCTTGGCAAGATTTTCAGAAGTGGCTTGCCACTGTCTTTTTCCTAGGGTTGAGAATGAGTGATTGGTTCAAAGTTACCCAACTGGCTTTGTAACCAAAGCAGGACTATAACTTATGGTCTCCTGGTTTCTAGCCTGATGCTTTAACCCCTACACCAAACTGCCTCTCTGCTCTGACCATTGAGAATGCTATGCACTCTGGGGAGAATATAGTATAATGTGTGCTCAGGAAAACATCCAAATATTATGACTGAAATATTGATCAGTTCAGGACACAGTATCTCAAAGGTAGAGACATTTCCTTATCAAAAAGATTCTTCTAGGATGGAGTGATAGCCATGGAGACTTGGAGCTTTTCAATGAAAATAGAAAGTATCCTGAGAACACTATATGGAGGAGGAACAGCATTAGCAAGAAGAAAGATTTGCCTTCCCCCCTCACCATCACACTTCTCCCATCTAAAGCTGCTGAAGGTCAAGTGTGATTTTTAACACTCTTAAACGAAGAGTCATTCTGAACTGCAATTGGCCCATTGTGGAATATATTCCTGCATATTTTACAGTGCATATTAATCAGCTGGGCAATAGCAACTCATGGCAGCTACAGAAACATTAATCTAAAACATGTAAGATGTATGTATTTCAGGCACAGCATCACCAAGACAATTTACACCCTTTTCGGTTTACTGAAGGTCAAAGCATGTATATTAACTGAAACAATGGCCTAAAGCTAGGCAGCCACTTGGCATTAGATCAAAACTTAATTCTGGCAAACTACATTAAATCCTGACATGAGACCTAGAGAAGAAGGAGAGAACTGAATGTCATTGTGGGGCAGGGAAGGGGATAGGTAGAAGCCATTCAGATCACAGTAAGCAAGAGGTTTAAGAGCCTTAAGAAAGTTGGGAAATAGTCAGGTTAGGAAGGGGAATGAAAGTGGAGGGGAAGAAAGAGTAAATAGAAGCCATCTGAACAGCCAACTTTGCTAGCTTAATAAATTATCCATCATTCTGATAAAGACAGTATGAGCTAAGATACAGATACTTTTTTCACTGTAATTCCAGTAATTGTTCTCAGAGGCCAAAGATGACTGCTGGATGAATCCATTAAAAATGGGATGATAAATATAAAAAGTTTCACCCATCTCTAATTCTTAGGCTTGAAGCAGAAAGCACAAATTTTACTCTCCCACTTCCACTGTAGATTTCCATACCGAATATTTTTTCTAGAACAACTAGGATGGTATAAAAGAGCCTTGATAGTACAGTGGTTTAAGCACCCTGTTATTAACACAGCTGCCTGCAATTTACTGCTGGTTCGAATCTCTCCAAGGCTCAAGGTTGACTCAGCCTTCCATCCTTTCTAAGGTAGGTAAATTGAGGACCCAGTTTGTGGGGGCAATAAGCTGACTTTGTATAAATATACAAAAGTATGAAGGCTATTGCTTAACGCATTGTAAGCCACCCTGAGTCTCCGGAGAAGGGCGGCATATAAATCAAATTATATATTAAAAAAAAAAAAAATCCAATCTGCATTTTTTTTTGCAAAACAGAGAGCAAGGAAATGTGCTATGCCCATCACCTATATGATAATTAGAAAAATTAGACAGCAGAGGTCCTTGGAGAATTGGACTTATTAAAATGTAACCGCTAGATGTGATATGGTGAGAAGTCAACTTTCTTGGAACATCAAGCAAAACAAAAGAATCAAAATTCTCATTTCTCATGCATACCTTTTGACTTGATATTTTTGAATAATGGATCTTGTTTTGAAGAATGGATTTTGTAACTGTAACATACTTCTTGAAGCACTGGCTGCATACTCAAAAGGTTAGTTCCCCCCCCCCCCCCCGAGGCTTCTAGGGAAGTCATTGTTTAAAAAGTCAAGTTATTTTAATGAATAGCAGGAGGCTCTTGCACTTATAAGAGGTCCAAAGCACTTTTTCTAAGTAAATTTTAAAACATGTTTAGTTCTTAATTCTTTACGTGACACCATTCTGACAAAATGGTCACATCATATGCATGCACAATGCCATCCAAAGGCAGTAATATTTCTGGAGTTGAAGAGCTACAAGAGAATGCAATCAGCATGAAGATACTACCTTATGCAGAGTCTTCATGCTGAGTGAAGAGACCACAATTGGAAAAATATGCATTAAGCCTGGGAAACAGAAAAAAATTAATGAGCTCAAACTGTCTCCTTCCTAATTCACTAGTATAAAAGGAAGTCAGGGAGGAGAAAACTCAGTCAGACTTTTAAGATTCAGTTAAAATGGCATATATAAATAGAGTTCCAGGCTTAACCCTGAATTGGGCTCACATTTTAATATATTTTTTGAGTCATTCAGTCTAAAGCAGGGGTGTCAAACTCAAGGCCTGCAGGCCAGATTCGGCCTGTGGGGTGCTTAGATCTGGCCTGCAGGGCCACCCTGGAAATATGAAGGACCGGCCCACGGTGCCTCTGTCAGCAAAAATGGAGCTCAGAAGAGCAGGTTGCAGGAGGCCATCGCATATGAAAACAGAGCTCGGGAACCTGGTTTCTCTGGCAGAGCACTCAGGCCCCCACAGACATCCCTGGCATGAGTGACGTAGAGCTGGCCATGCCCATCCTGACCACGCTCACCCCAGCCCCCCCCCCCCCCCGAGGTCAAACACAACCCTGATGCAACCCTCAATGAAATCAAGTTTGACACCCCTGGTCTAAAGTATCATGTCTTCGGAGTCATAAGATTTAGGACATTAAAAATGAAAGATTTTGTTTTTTTCAGTGTGCTGAATTCTTCATAAAATTCTTACTTTTGGAGTTGGTAAATTCTTATTTATACTTCCAGGAGGAAATTGAACTGCCACTTTTAGTTGTCAATCAAAGTTTCATAAGACTTTCAGCATAAAAATCCAGGGGAAATGTGAGAGGTAAACTTTCATTCATAAGCACCTGTGACATAAAAGAGCTTTTAATTTATTAATTTATTTTAATTTATTTAACATTCAAAGTCCTAAGGCTATGTATTAAACCTAGTCCTCCTTTTTGCTCCATGGCATATTTGTGGGATCAGAAAATGAGCAACTTTCTGTTCTGCATAACTTCATCTGGATACAGAAGCTGCTAATAAGCTCTTTCTAACAGTTTCAATATGGGGATAACCTAGTAACAACTGTCTCCTTCAAAGAGTCAAGCTATACTCAATATAAAAGCACGTAGCAGGAAATAGATGGCTGATGTCGCACCATGAAACATGCAATGTCATACTTAGAGTCGTTAAAAGCTCTCTGTGCACAATTACATCACTTTCTCTCTCAAATTTCCCATAGCAATTCCAAATCTACCAATGAATCTTGTATATATGTCTACCATTTCATTCTAATCCCAAATGAAGCACGTCTGCAGTGTCACATTTTTGAAAATGGCTCATGTGGTAAACATGGAGCCACATGACAATGCTATAGAAAACAGATTTCTGTGCTAAAAGTTTCTACAAATCTTACAAAACCACAAATCACTACCAGTAAATATCCAACATGGTCAAAGGAACCTGCTAAATTGAACTTTATAGAAAGAGTCACTGTAACAGTGAGATGGATGGCATATAAATTTAATAAATAAAATGTAAATAAAACTTTACAATAAACTAAAAAAGTCTTAAATAGAAAATCATACTTGCTGAAATACATATACTCAGAAATAATTTCATTGAATCTAATCTAAAGCCTACTGGTTATATGTCCTGCTTGGGCGGGGGGGTTGGACTAGAAGACCTACAAGGTCCCTTCCAACTCTGTTAATCTATTAAAATCTGTTTTATTATGATAATGCCAGAGGTTGTAATCCAGAGTTTTAATTCCAGCCGGGCAAAGACATAAATATTATTGCACATTAATGGCCCGAATGCATTTTCTTTTATTTCTGAATTACTTCTACAATTGTTAACAATTAAACTGATCTCAACATACCCAGTTGAGATGTTTAATTTGCACAGAATCTCACAACACAGAAATTAAAGGAACAAAAATGAGCTTCCTATTCTTACTCACTATAGTTAACTGAGTGCATAATTATTTACAAACCTATGTGCTGTCTACTCTATATTAGCTGTAAGCTGCATGTCTATGCTCAGAACCCATAATGCATTATTCCCTCTACTATAGGGTGTAAAGAAGCCAGCTTTCATTTTTATTTTTTTAACCGATTGTCAGGTTTAAACACACAGCAACCCACAAATATAAATCTTAACTGTAATCTAGTTTGCACAAAGTGCAATCCATGCTTAGAGATAAGTATTTATTTATTGAAAAAGACTGGGCCACTTATACAATACTTATTCTAAAACATCCTGCCCCCATTCCTGTGGTTTGCCCCCAACCTCCTGTCCTTCCCGTAAGAGCCTGAAGACTTGGTTCCGCCAGTTGGCCAGTAACACACTGAGAGTGGCTATTGGTCTAACAGCTGACCCCACTTCCCCTCTCCACATATGTAATAATAAAATAAAAATAAATAAAAATCTACAACAAAGTGGACAGCTCAGAAAGACACAATAAAACACAAAAGAATCATACAACCAGCATAAAAACCAATTTTAATGCTTCAAAAAGACTTCCCCAATACATGAACAGTCACACTTACTGTGAATGTGTGGATATGGGTAATAACAATAGCTTTACTATGAGTAAACAACTTACCCACAAACTACAAGAGAGACAGCTATCAAAAGCCAAGCCCTCTCTCATATGACCAATACCTTAGCTTTCTTTACACAGGTAGTCCTCAATTTACGACATAAGTGAACCCAAAATTTCTGTTGCTAAAAGGAACATTTGTTAAGTGAATTTTGCCCCATTTTACGACCTTTCTTGCCACAGTTATTAAGTGAATCATTGCAGTTGTTAAATTAGTAACACAATTGTTAAGTAAATCTGGCTCTTCCATTAACTTTTCAGAAGGACATAAAAAGTGATCACATGACCCTGGGACACTGCAACCATCCATCATGTGAATCAACTGCCAAGCATCCAAATTTTATTCAAGTGACTGTAGGGATGCTGCAACGGTTGTAAGTATGAAAAATGGTCATAAGTCACTTTTTGTAACTTTGAACTGTCACTAAATGAACTGTTATAAGTCGAGGACTACCTCTAGTAATTTGTGGTAATTTCCTATGATTTTCTTACTGAATAAAAAAAAAAGTAGCCTGAATGGAATATGGTAAAATTAATTCTTCACAAGACTTTTATTTTTAAAAATATTACTGTGTAATCACAGAGGAAATAAAAAAGCAAAAAGCTTAATAGTAGCACAGATGCTGCTCCATCAATAGGTCTGCTTTACAACTCATATACTGAAGTCTTATTCATTACTAATTGCCACTGAGGCATATAGTAGTCTTTTAAGTTCAATCAACATGGTAGGTTGTAAATAAGGTAAAAAAAAGCTAAGAAATGGTTTATTTATTTATTATTTATTTATTTATTTAAATTTTTATACTGCCCTTCTCCCAAGGGACTCAGGGCGGTACACAGCCAGCAATAAAACACACATATACATAAAACTTAAAAACAATTTAAAATATATTAAATAATTTGGCCCCAATATTGTTAAAAAAAAAAAAACCTAAGACAACCATTAAAATTCATGTTTAGGCCAGCCCAGCTTGTTGGAACAATAACATCTTGAGGGCACGGCGAAAGGCGCGTAGGTCAGGGATCATCCGTATCTCCAGGGGCAATTCATTCCAGAGGGCAGGTGCCCCCACAGAGAAGGCTCTCCCCCTGGGGGTCACCAGTCGACATTGTTTGACTGACGGCACCCTGAGGAGTCCCTCTCTGTGGGAGCGTATTGGTTGGTGGGAGACTATCGGTAGCAGAAGGCGATCTCATAAGTACCCAGGTCCTAAACCATGGAGCGCTTTAAAGATGGTAACCAACACCTTGAATCGCACCTGGAAGACTACCGGGAGCCAGTGCAGCTCGCGCAAGAGAGATGTTACATGGGTGCGCCGTGTCGCTCCCATAATCACCCGCGCAGCTGCATTCTGGACCAGTTGAAGCCTCCGAGTGCTCTTCAAGGGGAGCCCCATGTAGAGAGCATTACAGTAGTCCAGACGGGAAGTGACGAGGGCATGAATGACCGTGCGCAAGGAGTCCCAATCCAGAAAGGGAAGCAACTGGTGAATCAGGTAAACCTGATAACCCCCCCCCACTGGCCACAGCCGTTACATGATCTTCTAGAGACAGCCGTGCATCCAGGAGGACACCCAAGTTGTGAGCCCTCTCTGAGGGGGCCAAGATCTCACCCCCAATAGTCAGCGATGGAACCAGCTGGCTATACTGGGACGCCGGAAACCACAGCCACTCGGTCTTGGAGGGGTTGAGTCTGAGCTTGTTTCTCCCCATCCAGATCCGCACGGCCTCCAGGCACCGGGACATAATGTCAAGGGCATCATTGGGATGGTCGGGGGGGGGGAGATGTACAGCTGAGTATCATCAGCGTACTAATGGAACTTCATCCCCAAACCACGGATGATCTCACCCAGTGGCTTCATATAAATGTTGAACAGGAGGGGCGAGAGGACCGACCCTTGCAGCACCCCACAAACAAGGCGCCTCGGGGTCGACCTCTGTCCCCCTGCCAACACAGACTGCGTGCGGTCAGAGAGAAAGGAGGAGAACCACTGCAAAATGGTGCCCCCCACTCCTAACCCCTCCAACCGGCGCAGCATGATACCATGGTCGATGGTATCAAAAGCCGCTGAGAGGTCTAATAGGACCAGGACAGAGGAACAACCCCTGTCCCGAGCCCTCCAGAGATCATCAACCAATGCGACCAATGCCGTTTCCGTGCTGTACCCCGGCCTGAAGCCCGACTGGTACAGATCTAGATAGACAGCTTCATCCAGGTACTGGGGGAGTTGTCGCACCACCACACTCTCAACAACCTTCGCCACAAAGCAAAGGTTAGAGACTGGACGATAGTTCGCTAATACAGCCGGGTCCAGGAAAGGCTTCTTGAGGAGGGGCCTCGCCATGGCCTCTTTCAAGGCGGAGGGGAAGAAACCCTCAAAGAAGCGTTAATAATCACCTGGAGCCAGCCTCGTGTAACCGCCCGGGTGGCCAGTACCAACCAGGAGGGACACAGGTCCAATAAACATGTGGCAGCGCTAAGTCTACCCAGAATCCTGTCCACATCCTCGGGAGTCACAAGGTCAAACTCCTCCCAGATAAGACTCTCAAGACCCACCTCCATCACCCCATCTGAACCTACCCAGTCGGAGTTCAAGCCTTCCCGAATCTGAGCGATTTTGTCATGCAGGTATTGCACAAAATCCTCAGCCCTACCCTGCAAGGGGTCTTCCTGCGTTCCAAAATGAAGTAGGGAGCGGGTCACCCTAAACAGGGCGGCTGGGCAGTTATCTGCAGACGCAGTAAGAGCAGAAAAATAATTAGATTTTGCCGCTCTTATCGCCACTAGGTAGATCTTAATATGAGACCTCACCAGTGTTCGGCCAGATTCGGAACGGCTGGCCCTCCAATCGCTCCAGGCGTCTTTTCCAGTGCTTCATCTCCCTCAGCTCCTCAGAAAACCAGGGAGCCAATTGGGATCGGCACCAGGTCAGAGGCCGCAAAGGTATGACGTGGTCCAAAGCTCCAGCGGCCGCCCTATCCCAGGCAGCCACCAGTTCTTCAGTCGAGTCGTGAGTCAGAGCCTCAGGGAATGGCCCAAGCTCCGTCAGGAACCTATCCGGATCCATCAGGTGCCTGGGACGGAACCACCTAGTCGGTTCCATCTCCCTGCGGCAGAGGGTAGCAGCTCAAAAGTCTAGTCGAAGGAATGAATGATCTAACCATGACAAGGGCTTGATGACTATATCCCCTGTTTCTAGATCATTCAACCACTGACCAGAGACAAAAATCAGGTTCAGAGTGTGTCCCCCCGTGTGAGTAGTGCCTTGAACTAACTGGGTCAGGTCCATTTCTGTTTAACCACAATTTAATCTATGGGTACAATAAATTACACAGTTTAGTTTATTAAATTAAACCAGATGTGCAATTTGTCTGAACAAAAAAAACAACAACTATATTTAAATATTACAGTTAGAAGATCTGAAGGCCACCTCATAATGGAGAAAATCTATGTGGTTGCTAGCAGTTGACAATGATTTAATGGCACATAATCAAAAACTTCAAATACTAGTGTGGAAAGCTAACATAAATTAAGCAAGGTTAAGAGTAATGACACACTAGTCCTTGATTTATGACTGGTTGCTTAATGACCAAAGTTATGCCAGGCCTCCCCAAAATTCCGTATGACCAAGTTTCAACATTCCTACAGCCATGCTGCCTGTGGTCACATGATCACATTTTGGGCATTTAGCAAATGGTCATATGACTATAATTCTTTTGCATTTATTTATGGTTTCCGACAAAAAGCACCCATTTGCTAAAATGGGTTCATTTTACAATTACTGAAAAAAAGGGCATAAAATTGGGTGTACTCACATGGTGACCTGCTTAATGATCACATGCTTTTGGTAAATGAGACAGGGTTAGATGAACATAGGAAAACTTGGCTAATTATGAAAAATTATTTATAATTGTATCAAAAAACTGAATGTTCATGTTCATGTAAAGATATAAGACAGCCATTTCCTCTTTTTAGGGGGTAGGCTTATCTGAATATATTAGGAGTGAAGGGCAGCTGGGAAACCAACACAATGTAGTAAGCACTACATTCCTTAAATGTATTTTGTGCAATAGATACATAGAAAACATTTCAAGGATGCAAGCTTTGCAAAAAAAATAATAACTTGAAATAGCTTTGTTAAAGCTTCTTCCTACACATGCCCATATACAACTTGTAAAATGGATATGAGTAAACTTTTTTGGTAGAGGTAGGACATAGATCGGAATGCTATATATGCTTCTAAAGAAAAGGAAGAATATAAATCTAATATAAATACTGGATATTTGCAAAACAAAGATGTTGTAACTGCATGAACTACACTTTCCTTAATTGTATCTGAGTCCTGAGATAGTAACCTGTTCCACAGTAAACCACGACTTGCTTAACCATTTTAAATTTAGTACCTGAAACAAAATAGATTTGAGTTGCCATTTGGTTGCCAGGACTGCAATTAAAAATTTTGGGAAGGATTAAAACCACAATTAATGGGATGATGAAATAAAGAGAGCATGTAACAGTAGAGTCATTCTCCCCTGCCTCCCATGTTAGAAATTTTGGCCCACTATATGCTTACTTATGTTCCTATATTTTCTGTCGTGAAAGAGTAGAAAGCCATACTGTGAAGGAAAAAAAATCATGCTGTGAAATTTTAATAATTTTAATTGAAGTAGCATACCAGGGCTGCAAAGATCAGTTTTCAGGCTGTATAGCAACCACTAGTCATGTTTGGCTACACTCTTCTTTTAGCACATTCAACAAATGATTTCAGTCTTTATCTTGAGGAACAAGTAAAAAAAGTTATTCCAGTATTATCTCAAGATGATGGTTAAGTGTAATCGTGGCTAAGGGAAGACAGAAGATTGTTGCCACAGATTAGTTAGCTACAGTGATCAAATGGATTCATATTTCCAAGCAGCCTCCCCGCCCCCTGCCCCCCCCAAAAAAAAAATTAGGCAAGAAGGTAAGAGATCTCCCTTCCTGACGATCCTCAATATAGGAAATTCAGCAATGAACCAGCTTTGTTGATTGGGTAGGTTTATTGTAAACTTATCAGGCTGCCTTAGAAAGCTACTTCTCTAAGCCTCAAACCCTGTTTCCACACACCTTCAATGGCTGTCTTTGCAGAGCATGTTTATAATGAGCTAAACCACGGTTTAGGTAATTTTCTGAGTTCATTCAATACACTGAACCATAAATTAGTCACAGAGGATAGATTTATTCAACACAACAGGCTAAAATGTGGCTGGCTAGTTCATAGTAGCTGTGGCATGCAAACACAGTCAATATAACCATACTCATTTAGTCTTACCACACTTGTATTTACAATGATTACTTATCTTTAAAAGCATATATGCAAAAATGTTGCACTAATAGTAATGTGTTATGACTACTAGATACTGGCAACATTCTTGGGGTAGGGAATCTATTGTATAAATTCATTTGCAAGAATTCAACCCATAATCTTAGGTTAGATGAGGATATAGTGGCCTGTTACAGGACTGTTGAAAGACAAGATAAATAATACAGTGGTACATTCAAACATAAGCAGAATAAAGATATTTATTCCTCAATGTTTGAATGATGTAGTAAAGTATTTCGAACTAGGGAGATCAAGGTTCAAGTCCACCCTTATCCCACAAAGGAACTGTTGTTAGGAAAATTGCAGAAGTGCTATGTATGCCACTTTCAGTTCTTTGTGGAAGAAGAGTTTGCAACACTGGTCTACTTTACTGAGTAAATGTGAAGTAAGCAAATTATATATCAGTGATAAAGGTCTCCAGATTTTTTTGTTTGGTCAATGTGTTTTGCTGACTTTTGTTACTGAAGGCAGGGGTTTATTCAACTGTAAGACCACAAAACCTATTAGTCTAGTGAGAGCTTGACTAGATCCACATATATAATTATGTGATTATTAATTACACAAATATTTTCATAAAAAATTGCCACAGCATAATGACCAAGTCACTGAGATGCAACACAGAAAACCTCTGTCCAAATTTATCTTTCTAGTTACTATAGATAGCCTTTAAAAAAATTACAACTTTATTTATGAAATTTATCTCCCATTCCCTTTCAGAAACGCAGGGCTCTGCCTTCCAATTTTATCCTCACAACCACCACACTTGAGTAGGCTGGGCCAAGAGACTGTGATTGGCCCAAATGAAAGGTTTTTTAATAGAATGTTCATATGCTGACAATATTACCAACTTACCTTGCAAAGCTACAGTTATGGAAGCTGAATAATGTCAATAGGTTGAGACTGTTAAAACCACCATTTATCATAAAGCATATTTTACCTTTCTTTTATCAGAAAGGCTCCTAAAAAGGACTGCAAAAATCAGTGATATAATACAGCACAGTTCCTCTTCCAGGGAACTTTAATATAAAAGGCATATTTTTCAGAATCTAAGGGAGAGGAATAACAAAATTCAAGCAAAAGATCCAAAGAGAGACCTTCTTTCACTATTATACTAATCAAGAAATCTTGTGCAACTCTTCTCTTTCCTTCCTTAACAGAGCTACTAAGATTAGAAACAAAGATGGAAGGTCAGAAAAACCTAAGATGTTTTTTTTTTATAAAAGAAGAAGAAATCATCTCCCTCTTATCCTGAGGGACAAAATAGATCAGAGAGAGCAAGTCCTTTGATTGAGCCACTCCCCACATTTGGTGTTCCCGGAGGGAAACAAAGGGTACAAATTGCATATGCAAAAAACAAAAACAAAAGGAAGGCGGCGGTGTATACACGGGGTAAGAGGAACAGCAACAAGTGCACCCACCGATTCTTAAACCAGCCCTGTCCTTAATTGGGCTCCTTTGCAGAAGCCTCGGGCTTCAATTCGCATGACATCCAGCTGGCATGCAGCTACTGGCTGGGGCTGAGGGAACTGGCAGTCTAACACATCTGAATCACCAGGTCGGGGGAACTTGTGACTTCAAATCTGACAGATGCTGAAGAGGGGATGCGCTACCGCCGACATTATGGCCTATCCCACCCACCCTTCACGTCGCCCCCCTTCCCCCGGTGAGGCTGCCAGCCTCCTCCTGCTCACCTCATCCTCCTTATGGTTGCGGATGCCCCGCACCAGGTCCTGCAGGTTCTTGTCAAACATGCGGTCGATGCTCCCCTTCACCATCTTCAACGCCATCGTGGAGAGGGAGAGCCGACGGAGCGGGAGAAGCCAAAGTAAATGAAAAAGAAGGCAGCGTTCCGCTTAGAAAGGAAGACACGCCACAGGAGTCAGGGATCAGGCAGAAAAAGGCAGGTCGGCGGCGGGTCACATCCCGCGGGCTGGAAAGAGCGTCGCCGCTTTGCCCACCTGTTCCCTTTTTCCTTTTTTTCGCCTCCCGCCCCACCGGCGCTTTTCTGAGGTAAAAGCCGGAGCGGCGGACAAAATGGCGGACAGTCAGCTGAGTGAACGCAGGCCACGCCTCCTATCCTCCAGGCCGGCCTCCCGTCCCAGCATCACGACCGACTTGTGAAGACGCGGCGTTCCAAGTTGATAACACTATACAGGAACTGTGTGAAATCAATGGTTGTTCCATAGAGTAAATTAGTGATGTTAGTGAGCCGACGTCACATCCGTCTGCCGCTCTCTCTTTTGCTCCCTCCGTCTCTATATCACTAGCTTTGCTCATTGGGCCGTTTGAGTCCACGCGTCAACTGAGCTGGCTTCTTATTCTCCCACGCCTAAGTGCGAAAGCCATGACTAGAGAAGCGCACCAGAAACCTCTTAAACATTTTCAATATTTTTTTGGGCTTATACCACATTACTGCAAGAGACTGACAGGGATATCCCGCTATAGCTGCGTGATGGTGGCTGTCTTCTGTGTTGTACTGAACTACAAACCACTCAGTCTGGCATGTTGTATGAAATCAATTCCTATGATTAGTTTCATGGTTCAATGCCAACCAAAGTTTAGTCAGTTTACCTTTCTGGATTTCTAGGATAGGAATAAAAAAATCTAGTTGACCGTTAAAGCTCAAACCCATATTTGCTTTTATTCTCTACAGTGATTTTGGAATATTTTGCTACCATTAATCTAGAAAACGATTAAAATTAGAAGCATGTTTGTATTAACTTTGGCATTCACAGTTAACCCACTATTCTGAGTTTATATACTGAATTATAATATATGAGTCCTATATTGGAGAAGGGCGGTATAGAAATTTAAACAAATAAAATAAAAATAAATAAATAAATCGGCTTCATTAGTTGGGACTGTACATCATACCACTTAGCTAGATCAAGGTTGCGTATTTTGTGTTGGGCTGACTGCTATTACTATTTTGTTTAATTTGTGTTTGTTTTCCTTTCATTTTAGAGTACTATGTTTTTATTATGCGTTTTATGATTTTTTAAATTTCTGAATTCAGATTGATTTGTTTTACCTAGAGACAAAGTGAAATATAAATTATTGTAATTACACTTTAATATTTTATCCTGCTTTTCATTCAAACATTTTTAACAGTTTCACTTACTTTAAAATGAGAATTTACTTCCTGTTCCTGTGAAATAAATGTATTCTGATTGGTTGTCAGTTTTCCATAGGGTCATGCAGAGGTAACTTTGTAGGTTGTCTTGAGTCCCAGGCGTGGTTGAATCTTGCTGGGTGATGTAATGAAGGGGCTTTGGGCAATTCCCATTATGGCAGAGGGCTAATCCTACCTTTGTGGGATCTTGGGTGAAAGTATTTGCTTATGAATAGACCTAGCCATCTCTTTATCTCTTAAGTGTTGACATCTGCTGTGGGCTATTAAGAGTGAGTCTGCTTCCTGCCTCAAAAAACATGTTTCTCCATTTCTCATCCAGGGAAATATAACATTCTGCCTTTTTAATATTTCCTAGAATATTTCATTCTTCTAGGAGAAGGGTGGGTGCTAACTTTCTACAATACCAATTCTTAAAATAAAATATTAGCTGGCATACTTCAGGAAAAGTAAGTAACTGCTGAAGGTAGTTAGCAGCAAAGATATACTTTCTCACTTCAGTTCTGAATATTATTTATTCAGTCATGTACGACTCTTGGCAATTCTATGGGCCAGGTCGTTCCACTTCTTCCTTACTGAATTTTTTCATATTCTGGCTAGTGTCAGCTCTGATGTTGTCCAGTCACTGTGTTCTTTGATATTCTGCTTTCCTTTTACCACCTACTCTTCCAAACATAGCTTTCTTTAATGAATTTCTCCGCATGACATGGCCAAAGTAAGTGAGATGCAGTTTCATGATTTTGTCTTCTAGTGACATGTCTGATGTTATGCATTCCAATACTTGCTTGTTAGTCATCTTTGCCATCCAAGGTATATGCAGGAGCCTTCTCCAGTACTACACCTTGACATATAAGAAGTTAAATAGTAATATGTGCTTTTGGAACTGTAAAGGTTGTATTAGGGAAGGTGAAACTATGGACCTCCAGATGGAATGTATTTACACAGTCACAACATTGCCAGCCATATTCTAACATGGCATACAATATCGTATGAAGCCAAACTCTGCATTTCCCGTTTTGGTGGGTTTGTGAAACTATGGGTAACCAGTGCAGAAATGTTGCCATGTTGTTAGAGTCTTAAGTTTTACCAACACTAGTTAGCCAACATTTGGTGGAGGTTACAATTTAGTACCATATAATTGGCCACAAAATTCTGCAAATGTGTGGTATACTCACAGTACATTCCCTTGAACCCTGTGTGTGACAGATATATAGGATTACATTGTTCCTGTTTTATTGTATGTATGTGACTATTTTACTTGTCAAGATATATTGTAATTTAATTGCAAACTATTTCAAGTGCACTTTGGTACAGAAAAATAACATAGAAGTTATTTTGATAAATAGCACTAAATAAAGATAAATTGATTAACATTTTATATTGCTGCACAATAAAAAATCATAAATGTACTGGCTATGAACATGCAGCAGACTAACCAAATTTTACCTATTATATGTGAATGCTTCAGCATGTTATACAAACTAGGCATGATATACAAACCTGTCTTTATGTCTTATTCAGTTTTGGATTAGCATATATTAATTCATTCAAACCATTGTTTATTATAATGTGCAAATCTGGTTAATAGGAGACATCTATTTTGAACCACAAACTCATTGAAGTGGGCACTTCTAAAACTTACATAGATATATTGATATATTTCACCAAAATCACTCTTAAAAGCTTTTCTCTTAGAACAGAACTAGGCCTTTCCCCTAATATAATCTACTCTGCTGTTGCTCTAATTCATTCTAAAAAATATATGAGTTAAGACAAAATACAGCATATCTTGATTCTACTATTCTATCTCAATGATAGTGACTCTTACAAAGTAAGCAGACATAGCATCAATTTTTTCTCTGTCACTAGCTATACCATGATGTCAGGGGTGGGTTCTACTTACCTTTACTACCGGTTCACAACGGGGCCGCATATGCGCACTCTTCTGACGTCAGGGTTGGTGGGCAGAGCCTCCCAGTGACATCAGGGTCGGTGGGTGGAGCCTCCCACCGGTTTTACTACTGGTTCTATAGAACCGGTGTGAACCGGGGGCAACCCACCACTGCATGATGCTGAATAATTAGTTTCATTTTGAATTCTCCTTTTCTGAGGCTTCAGGGATTTTTCAATCCCAGACCAATATAGACTTTTCTGGATTGAGCAAATTTGCTTTAAAATGGTGCAGGGCTGTCATCTCAACAGACTGTCTACATCTGTTCAGAGATCAAGACACTAGTACTAGTAAGTACATGGCTCCTTTTTGTATGTGATGGAATTATTTGTACAGTAATTGTGTTCAGGACAAAAGCCCTAAAAGAATAAGTGTATATCACTTCTGTAATCTGACTCAAATGTGCTATATATCATGGTTTGATTTAACGGGTAAATTGTCTGTTATGCATATATTTTGATGGCTAATCTACACAATATGATAAATCAACACCAAACATTTGATGTACATATCTATTGAACAGATATAGCTTTTCAGTAAATATTTACACAATTTTAGCATTTGTATCAAAATACTTGTATTACTTTTTCCTATATCCACCTTAATTTAATTCAATTTAAAATATGCAGGATAGATTATTTAGTTAAAAATAACTAAAACTAGAAAACATACCATTTCCCCCAAAATGCCCTTGAAGTGATGTCCCAGTGCCTGGAGGCCGTGCGGGCCTGGATGGGGAGAAACAGGCTCCGACTCAACCCCTCCAAGACCGAGTGGCTGTGGCTTCCAGCGTCCCCATATAGCCAGCTGACGCCATCGCTGGCTATTGGGGGCGAATCACTCGCCCCCACGGAGAGGGCTCGTAACTTGGGCGTCCTCCTGGATGCACGGCTGTCTTTAGAAGATCATTTGACGGCCGTGGCCAGGGGGGCTTTTTATCAGGTTCGCCTGATACGCCAGTTGCGTCCCTTTCTAGATCGGGACTTTCTACGCACAGTCACTCAGGCACTAGTCACTTCCCGCCTGGACTACTGCAACGCTCTTTACATGGGGCTCCCCCTGGGGTGCACCCGGAGGCTCCAGCTGGTCCAGAACGCGGCCGCGCGGGGGATTATGGGGGCGACACACTCCCATGTGACACCTCTCCTACTCGAGCTGCACTGGCTCCCAGTGGTCTTCCGGGTGCGCTTCAAGGTGTTGGTGACCACCTTTAAAGCGCTCCATGGCTTAGGGCCGGGGTACTTACGAGACTGCCTTCTGCCACCAATAGCCTCCCACCGGCCAGTACGCTCGCACAGAGTGGGCCTCCTCAGGGTGCCGTCCGCCAGACAATGTCGGCTGGCGACCCCCAGGGGGAGAGCCTTCTCTGTGGCGGCGCCCACCCTCTGGAACAACCTCCCCCCAGAGTTACGTACAATAACAGACCTCCGGATTTTTCGTCGGGCCCTGAAAACCTATTTATTTCAACTAGCTGGGCTGGCTTGAGTTAAATTTTAAATTGATTTTAAATTGGGTTGTTTTAATTTACGGCCAAAATATTTAATTATTTTAATACTGTTTTTAAATTTTGTATGCTCTGTTTTTACCTTGGCTGTGCATCGCCCTGAGTCCTATTTGGAGAAGGGCGGTATAGAAATTTAATTAATTAATAAATAATAAAAATAAGACATCCCCTGATAATAAGCCCAGTCGGGCTTTTGAGTGCATGCGCTAAAATAAGCCTCCCCCCGAAAATAAGCCCTCCCCAAAAATATTTAAACGCAGAGCTGGAAATCAGGTAAGACGGCAAGAAGAGCCCCAATCTTGCTCCACGCGCCCCAAAATAATAACACCTTCCCAAAAATAAGGCTAAGTGCTTATTTCGGGGTTCAAAAAATATAAGACGGGGTCTTATTTTCCGGGAAACACGGTGTGCCTTTAAAACAAAGTCAAGTGCACTTTAGGAAAGTAATTAGAATTGTACGCTTCAGTATAATATCCCGGTCTTCCCCCAACCCAGGCATTTGAGATCTTTTGAGCTGCAACTTCCTTCCTTCCTTCCCAGCGCATCTAGAGGGCACTAAGCTAGAAATGGCAGTTAAATATGATGCCAATATATAGTTGTACTTATTTTTTCCAGCTGAGGGCAGTACAACACAACCCCATAGAAACGTCTTTAAAAGCAATATTTTTGATTATTGCATTGTTGTCTGGCCAGACCGACCTGTGGAAAAGGGATTGTTCTTTTATTATAAAATGGCTAGTTGAAAATTATATAACATGCTTAACCAGCTTGGTGTGCAGTTTGTGATTATTTTTCAGTGAGCCAGGGTCATGGAATTGTGATTGACTGATCTAATTTATATACCTACCCGTCTCATCAAAAGTGATTCTGGGTGGTGAACAACAAAACTAAAACAGTGAATAAATACATCCATCCATTTATTATTAATTATAAAAGCATTTAAAAATTAAAAAAAACAGAACAAACAAGGAAATAAGGAGCAAAACGATGTTAATAAGTTTACCTGTCTCCTGGGATCCCCAAGCTTGCTGGCATAATCAGCCTTCAGGGATTGTCAGAAGTGATTAGGCCAACCTCCATTCAGGGGGGAGAAGATTCCACTCCAGAAAAGGCATGCTGCCTAGAGCTTGCCAAGTGTAGTTCCCTAGCTGACAGAACCTATAGCTTTCTCTGCTGGATCTAGCTGGAAGAGGCAGTGCCTCAAGTAAACTAGTCCCCCAGTTTTGAAGGTCAACATCACAACTTAGATTGTACCTGGAAACAAAGTGGTAACTAATGCACCTCTCAAAGCAGAAGTGTAACGTGTGTTCTACCATATAATTGCTTGTGCCACCATATTTTGCATCAGCTGAATTTTTTGGACATTCTTCCAAGGGCCCCATGTGGAATGCATAGCAATAGTCCAACCGGGAGGTGAAGAACAGGGAATGGATCACCAAGTTCTCAGAAGCAAGTTCAATGAGGAAGCTGGTAAGAAGTAAGAAGTTATGGTCACATGTGGTCCTCCCTTAATGATGGCAACTGAGATTATTAGAACTGCTGTTGCTAAGCAGAAGAGTCATGTAATGTTATGATTTTGACCACATTGCTTAGTAATGGCCAATGATCCCAACTGCCATTATAAATTGAGGACTACCTGTATTCTACCTTTCATTTAGGACTCAAAAACAAGAGAAATAGTGCTCCCTACTTCTATTTCCCACCAGCAACAATCTTGTGAGAATTGGTTCAAAATAACCCAGGGAGATTCTGTGGCTGAGGGTACCAAGAACCAGCATCTCTCAGCTCTTGGTCTAATATTGTAACCATTACATCACACTGGCTTCTCCCCATTTAGAGATGGAGATGGTTATTCCCCTCCCCCATTACTGCTGTCAGATGTTTTGCTACAGTACAAAATTTCATGGGGTAATTGTATCCTGTTTTCAAGTATGTCATCTAAATTCAACCAAGCAGAATTTTCTATAATGGGTGATGTTTAGAGTTTAGGGAGAAGAAAATATTCTTGTCTCCAAATTCTGGCTCTTGTTCAAGAAATAGAAGCATTTCTAGATTTGATCAGTATTTTTCCTTTTAATTGTGTGATTTGTCCTGACAGAACATGAAGAAATACAACAAAAATCTCTTGCTCTGTATTTTCCTTCACATTCCAGGGTGGGAAGTTGAGAATTTATAATCTTAAAAAGTAAGAGAGATGAGAAGACTAAAGGATAAAATATAATCACTAAAAATGTTTTTTTTTTTAATTTGATTTATATGCCGCCCTTCTCCGGAGACTCAGGGTGGCTTACAATGCGTTAAGCAATAGCCTTCATCCTTTTGTATATTTATACAAAGTCAGCTTATTGCCCCCACAAACTGGGTCCTCAATTTACCTACCTTAGAAAGGATGGAAGGCTGAGTCAACCTTGAGCCTAGGCGAGATTCAAACCTGCAGTAATTGCAGGCAGCTGGTCTTAATAACCAGCTTAATAACAGGGTGCCTTAGACCACTGTACTACCAAGGCTCTTAAGACACTTTTCTGTGTCTAAGCTCCTGTTTATATTTGAAGAGATCCAGGGTACCTATATTTTCTTTCTGGTACCGCTCTTGAACTTTTAATAGTTGAACTCTGTAAAAATTATATCAGTGAAGTTCCCTGGGACCTGGGAGGAGCTAAA
The DNA here is from genome assembly GCF_029215685.1 of Pituophis catenifer annectens. Lineage (NCBI taxonomy): Eukaryota > Metazoa > Chordata > Lepidosauria > Squamata > Colubridae > Pituophis > Pituophis catenifer. Next base: position 336,004,501 of record NW_027256881.1, read on the forward strand.
CTGGAAGTTCTTGAGGTATATGATTAAAACCAAGGGTTGGGCTGGTGCAGGTGGAACATATATATCCTATCAGTTACACAAATTAATGTGTCCAATTTTGTACTGATTGTAAAACTGATCAAAGATGATTATTCTAATTCACTTTTTTAACCAAGGTGATAGAATTACCTTCTTGCAGTTCTCTGTCTCTGAATTACACAATGTTTAACCATGGTTTATTGAATAAACATAGTTGGCTGGTTTCAGAGTATGATAAAGCCTTAAATAATTACAAACAAACCTCAATGGCAAGATCTGCACGATGTTCCAAGGAACAATTAAAGAACAAAGCAACCCTCTCCAAACTATACAATATGCAGTATTCCATATATTGAAAACATACCAAGTTCAGAAAGTTGTGTGAATGCAATGTGTCAGATTGATTGCCTGCTTAAAAAACAAGATTACTTGCATGAATTCGTCAAAGATAAATCATGAAAGTGTTTATGATACAAAGCAGATAACTACTGGAATGTGCTTCTGTACCACATGTGTTGAGAAGCATATAAAGGCCTACAGAACAGCTGAGAAGAAAGGAGAAAAAAATTCTAGCTTCAATCAGCAACCAGCTGCCCCAAAGAGTGTCATGTTTTCCAACATGAAATTCACTAATCTTGGAAGATGACTCCTGTTATAGTTATCTACAGCATCAGAACATTGGAAGCTATCTTCTGCTACAATGTGGAGATTCTTAATCATCCAGGTCATGGTTGTCCCACAGGTACTTTTTCCAAAAGGCAATGGGACTTTCTTGGTTTTTTCCTTTGAAAATGTTTTGCTTTTCATCCAAGAAGCTTCTTCAGTTAAGGGGGCCTTGCTACATTTTCTCAGTGGGATTCCTTCTACATATTTTAGAGAAAACAGACTTCAACTGTTAGACTTCCCTAGCCATTATGGCCAATGCTAAGATTACTAGCTGATTGACTCAAAGAATGATGAGGCCAACACCCTGCTCAGTGTAGAAACCCAAAATTTGAGTCCCTTGGGGAGAAGGGCGGGATATAAATTTAATAAATAAATAAATTTAATAAATAAATAAATAAAATGAAACAATGAAACACTCTTGACTGTTGGCTAGACTACTTCACTTAAATATATCCAGTGTGGAGAGGCCCACCACCTCTCTGGCTAATTGGTTTTACTAGTTTTATCAGAACTACTCTCTTTAGAATTTTTTCCTATATTACTAAATTGGAATGTCATGTAGGCCTTAGTTCCTAGTCTCCCATTCATTTTTGTTGCCCTTCCCTGAAACTCTTCTAATTCCTAATTCATCTTTAGGTGTAGTGTCCAGAACAGTTTTGTGGTGAGGTCTGACCAAAGCAAAATGAAATGGAATTATTATATCCTTTATTTGGAAATGATACTTCAGCTGATACAGCCTAAAGTTGCAGTAGCTGTTTTTGGAGCCACATCAGATTGCTGACTCATATTCAGTTTGTAATCAACTATTTCAGCAGTCTTTTTTGCCAGAATTTATTTTATTTTATTGGATGTAGAGGCTGCCTGACTTCCAAAGACACTGTGAGTGGTTTACATCTCCAAAATAGGAAACAAAAGAAAGAAGACATGCATATCCAGAACAGACAACATAAAACTAATAAAGGATTGACAGCTAACCCCAAACAGGGAGCAAATCCAGATATTCAAAGACTTGTAGAACAGCAGTGGGGTGGGAACAATACAGATGTGTGGGAACACTGTTCCACAGTGCAGGTATCATGATAAGGTGTGCTTCCTAAGTTCTGTAGACTTTTAAATTGATGGGATCTGGGGTGTGATCACACTATCTCAGGGGTGTCAAACTTGATTTCATTAAGGGCCACATCAGGGTTGTGTTTGACCTCGGAGGGCCGGGTGGTGGTGGTGGTGTGTGGCTGGGATGGGCATGGGCACAGTGGGCAGTGGCCACAGGCTCGATGCATTTTTTCTCTTTCCACAGTTCTTCACTATAACCATTTTCCTATTTCTTCTACCAGATATTACTGGCAAACATTTATTACTTATAAATACTCCACTAAACTTTTTATTTCTAAATTTTTAAGCACCCTGCAGGCTAGATCCAGTACGCGGGCCTTGAGTTTGATACCCCTGTTCTATCTGATCTTACTGGGCAGGCAGAAACTACTGAAGCTAGGTGGGCCCTCAAAGAACCTAGCTTATTCCATGAAGGGCTTTACAGGTGATAACCAGCAGCTAAAATTGCATTTGAAAATAATTGGCAATAAGAATAGCTCACAAAGCAGCAGTGATGCATTGGCATAATGTGTTCTGCTCATTGCTAGCTATGTTGCTGTATTCTGAATCAGCAATAGCTTCTGAGTGGTCTTCAAGGGCAACCTCATTTTGAAAGCATTTTAGTAACCTAATTAAGAGGCGACTAAAGCATGAGTAATACAGGTTACTCATTCCCATTCCAGATATCCAACCTATGGATTTGCTTTTTGTTTCCTAAGTAAAAGTAAAAGTGAAAGATTGTGCTGTGCTGTTGTCTGTTAAATTTCATAGTATTTCAGTCCATTTCTCAAGTCATTGATACCACACATCTGGGGAGCATCAGCGTTGGAAAAGATTGTTCTACTGGCTTAGTTCATGAAACAATTAAGCCATGGATTGTTGAAAAAAGCTTATTGCTTAGATGTACACAACAAAAATATCCAGTTAAACTAGCTCTAGCCATTCAGCTGTGCTAGGGAAACACCAAAATCCATTGACCTATTTTGTGTATCAAGAAAAAGATTTAGACTGAAAAAGTCCCTCTCAAACCCCAAGCCTATTCATTAAGAATTCACTGCCAAAGTCTTGCAGCCCAGAATACATTTTTTAATAATGACTGACTGCAGCAGTCAAATTATGTTTAATGTTGAATACCTAATAATGGGAAGGAGCTAGTTATCTTATCATCTTGGATTTATATAAACCAAAGTTTAAGATTAATGTTTGAACCCTTCAAATTTTGATTTCCTTATACTCAAATGATGATTGTTCCAGATTTTGACTTCACTGTTCTACAGAAAGCCTATTTGGTGTAGTGGTTAAGGCATCAGCCTAGAAATTATGAGTTATAATTCCACTTTAGGCACAAAGCCAACTAGGTAATCTTGGGCAAGTTGTTTTCAATCCTATGAAGGATGCAATGGCAAATTATTTCTGAAAAATCTTGTCAAGAAACTTGCAGGGACTTGTCTAGGCAATCTCCGAGAATCAGACATGATTGAATGAAAGAAAATGAAGCTCTAGATATGGAATATTTCCAAGGTGCAATTTTGACATTAGGAAATCAATAAACATGGATTAACAGTGTTTTGTGTAATATGGACAATGCCTCGGATATGGTGGGTTAACACAACATATTAAGCCTTAATATATTTTAATTTTGATGAAATATATTGTTTGAATCCAATCTTGCAGTAAGTCCCATTATACTAGTTATTTGACTAGTGGGGAGGGGTGGCGGTTGTCATTAGGGAAGGTCTTAGACTTTAGGGAGGTCACTGTCCCTCAGATTGGCGGGTGTGAGTCCCTTCTGTTGAAATGGGACCCTGGAGTGCAGTCGCTCTGTTGATTACGTACCTGTCTCCCAGCTGCGTGTCTTCAGTCCTGCCCGCACTACTCGAAGTCTTAGCTGAACTGACGGTTGAGATCCCCAACCTTATGGTTGTAGGAGATTTTAATCTCCCGTCAGCTGGTGAGACATCACAGTTGGTGTGGGAGTTCATGGCCTCCATGACAGCTATGGACCTGACTCAAGTTGTACAGGGCCCAACTCACAGCGGTGGACACACACTTGACCTGATTTTTATCTCTGGGCAGTGGATAAATGCTCGGGGTAGGGGTAACCTTTCTATACTACACCTGTCATGGACCAACCATTCCCTCCTTCGGCTAGACTTTCCTTCCGCCAACCCTTCGTTGGTTCCGCCCCAGGCGCCTGATGGACCCTGATAGGTTCCTGACGGAGCTTGGGACATTTCCCACTGACCTATCCCGCAATTCGCCAGAGGCCCTGGTGGATGCCTGGGAACGGGCTGCCACCGGGGCACTGGATTGAATCGCTCCCTTGTGGCCTCTCCTCCGACAGGGATCCCGGGCAGCTCCATAGTTTTCCATGGAGCTCAGGGAAATGAAGCGTCGGAAGAGACACATAGAGGGCCGTTGGAGGTCTTCCCATTCCGAGTCTGATCGAACACAGTTAAGAACCCATATTAGGTCTTATCTTGTGGCGATGGAAGTGGCGAAAAGTGACTATTTCGCTACTCTCATTGCGTCTACAGAAAATCGCCCAGCAGCCTTGTTCCGAGTGACCCACTCCCTTCTCCATCAGGGAGTGAGGGAGGACCCCCGTGCTGAGGAGTTTGCGCAATTTCTGCAAGACAAAATCGCTCAGATTTGGACGGGGTTGGAGTCTGATTGGGCGGGATCTGACGAGATGATGGAAGCTGATCTTGGAGGTGACATCTGGATTGATTTTGATCCTGTTTCTATGGAGGAAGTGGACAGGATTGTGGGTAGACTGGGGGCCTCCACATATTTACTGGACCCTTGTCCCACCTGGCTTATTGCAGCAACCAGGGAGGTGACTGGAGACTGGATCTGGGCGATTATCAATGCTTCATTGAGAGATGGGGTCTTCCCCACCTTACTCAAGGAGGCGATGGTTCGTCCCCTCCTCAAGAAGCCAGCCCTGGATCCGGCCTCCTTGAACAACTTTCGTCCTGTCTCCAACCTTCGCTTTATAGCGAAGGTTATTGAGTCTGTGGTGGCGTACCAGCTTCCGCAATTCCTGGAGGAGACTGATTATTTAGACCCATACCAATCAGGCTTCAGGCGTGGACACAGCACGGAAACGGCATTGGTCGCCCTGGTGAACGATCTCTGGGAGGCCCGGGATGGGGGTTATTCCTCCATCCTGATGCTACTTGACCTCTCAGCGGCTTTTGATACCATCGACCATGGTATCTTACTGCGACGTCTCGGGGGGCTGGGGGTGGGGGGCACTGTTCTACAGTGGTTCTCCTCCTACCTCTCGGGCCATATGCAGTTTGTTTGGGCGGGGGGGTCAGAGATCCTCCCCGAGGCCCCTCACTTGTGGTGTGCCACAGGGGTCGGTTCTCTCCCCACTGCTCTTTAACATCTATATGAAGCCGCTGGGTGAGATCATTCGGGGTTTCAAGGTTCAACTTTACATCTCCACCCCGGACCAACCTAGGGATGCCCTTTCCGTGATGTCTAAGTGCCTGGAGGCGGTACGGGTCTGGATGAATAGGAACAGGCTCAGACTCAACCCCTCCAAGACAGAGTGGCTGTGGATACCGGCGTCCCATGACCTAGCTTCCCCATCACTGTCGATGGGAGGGGAGTGTCTTGCTCCCTTGGATAGGTTTCGTAATCTTGGCGTCCTCCTTGATTCACGGCTGTCTTTAATGGACCATCTAATGGCCATGACAAGGGGGGCATTTGCACAGGTTCGCCTGGTGCGCCAGTTACGCCCTTTTCTAGACAGGGACGCCCTCCGTATGGTCACTCATGCTTTCATTATCTCTCGGTTGGATTACTGCAATGCCTTCTACATGGGGCTGCCCTTGGAGTGTACCTGGAGGCTCCAACTGGTTCAGAATGCGCCCGCGCGAGTAGTTACGGGTGCATCCCGCTACTCCCATATAACACTATTGCGCGAGCTGCACTGGTTGCCGGTGGTCCTCTGGGTCCGCTTCAAGGTGCTGGTAGTCACCTATAAAGCCCTTCATGGCACGGGCCCAAGGTATTTGCAGGATCGCCTCCTACTGGCCTGCCACCACCCAGTGCGCTCACATAGGGCTACCCTCCTCTGGGTCCCCTCAGCTAGACAGTGTCAGCTGGCGGTCCCCAGGATGAGGGTGTTCTCTGTGGCCGCACCGACCCTCTGGAATGGGTTGCCCACCGAGCTCCGGACGGCCCCCGACCTCCGCACCTTCCGCGCCAACCTAGAGACATGGCTCTTCCACCAACTTCCCTGATCTGCCACGGATTTTAACTTGGGGACTTGGGGATTTTAAATTGGTTTTAATATTATTTAATTTTCACTTATTGTCGGGTTGTTCTATTGCTGTGAGCTGCCCTGAGTCCTACGGGAGAAGGGCGGCATATAAATCTGACTAAAATAAATATTATTATTATTATTATTATTAATCAAATTTCTATACCGCCCTACTCCCGAAGGACTCAGGGCGGTGAACAGCCAAGATAAAATACAGACAATACAAATATTAAAAATCCCTTAAAATTATTAAATATTTCGGCCGAAACACAGATTAAAACACCCAATTTATAAAAACACGAATTAAAAAATTTAAAATTTAAGAATTTAAAAGAGGGGAGTTAGGCCAGGCCAGCTTGCTGAAATAGAAAAGTTTTGAGAGCACGGCGAAACGTGCGCAGGTCCGGGATCTTCCGTATCTCTGGGGGGAGCTCGTTCCAGATGGTAGGTGCCCCCACAGAGAAGGCTCTCCCCCTGGGGGCCGCCAGTCGACACTGTTTGGCCGACGGCACCCTGAGGAGCCCCTCTCTATGGGAGCGTACTGGTCGGTGAGAGGCTATTGGTAGCAGAAGGCGGTCTCGTAGATACCCCGGTCCGATGCCATGGAGCGCTCTAAAGGTGGTAACCAAAACCTTGAAGCGCACCCGGAAGACCACCGGGAGCCAGTGCAGCTCGCGCAGGAGGGGGGTCACATGGGAGCGCCACGTCGCTCCCATAACCACCCGCGCGGCCGCATTCTGGACCAGCTGGAGCCTCCGGGTGCTCCTCAAGGGGAGCCCCATGTAGAGAGCATTGCAGTAGTCCAAGCGGGAAGTGACAAGAGCATGAGTGACCGTATTTAACGAGTCCCGATCCAGAAAGGGACGCAACTGGCGAATCAGGCGGACCTGATAAAAAGTCCCCCTGGCCACGGCCGTCATATGCTCTTCTAAAGACAGCCGTGAGTCCAGGAGGACACCCAAGTTGCGAGCCCTCTCCGTGGGGGCCAGTGACTCGCCCCCAATAGTCAGTGATGGCACCAACTGACTATATCGGGATGTCGGAAACCACAAAATAAATAAATAAATAATGCAGTAACTATGGTTAACTGAACCATAATTTACTGAATTAACCTAATTTTTAGGCTAAAATAGTGCCAATTCTATCATTCAATGAATTGCTTCTTAGTTATGCAAAGCTAAATAGTGTGGAGGGCAAAACCTTTATGCCACTTTGAAATCTGATAAGATGTAATACTGAAAGTTGTGGGAGTTGCTTCAGTTCTAACAGATGTGGACAGCACAAATTTTAGAGACTACCTTGAGCAAAGGTTCCTCAGTAAAAGACATTATTAGTCTTTAGCTAAATTAATAAACTTTTAGAGTTATTTTATTGTCAAGGGGAAATTAATTGACTCTAAGGATCTGGCGTCAGGATAGTCATATTTTCCTAAACTCAGTGAATACCAGAATTTAAACCTGAAACAGTTTAATTTTGTTGAAGCTGTTATATTTCATAGAATATTTGAAGATAAAAGAGTGGGAGTTTATATTACTTTGAATTTTGGAGGAAGTCCATTTAATTTCAGTAATATTAAACTCTGATGTAAAACAACTTCACATAGCCATAGAACTATTTAAAACTGCAGTGTTGCCATGTATAAAAAGTTGTAGAGGGAATAGGAGAGGGTGTGGTAATATTTATTGCCTGTTGTATGCTTCAAAATCAAAAGTGGAAAACCTTTGAAATGTAAACCATTAGATTTGAATTTTGAGATCAATGATAAATTTTGCTGTGGACTTGAAAAGGAAATGTCCTCAGTACCAGCTATACTTTTGTTTAGCTTTAAACTTGCAACAATAAAGGATGGTTTATTTAAATTCACATTCATGTGCAGAAATAGTTGTGATCTTGAACATAGGAGGACTCTTTGGAATTGTCCTTGAGCAGATGCTACAGAGGGACTGAATAGATATGCTTCATTCCCTATCAGCAAGAAATGCTGACACAGTTTGAACAGCTTCTCAATGACGTTTCCTTTCAAATGTTCTGTACCAACAGCTGCAGGGAGCATCTGCCTGCACGTTCCAAGCATCCCCATTTCCCTTTGCAATGTGCCATGAAATCTCAAATTTACTAACCAGAAAGCAGTAAACAAAAGAGACAGATAGATGGAAAGCTGCAATCCTGTGCCTACTTCTGGTATTATGTCTCTTGAACACAGCGAATAGGGTACCACTGTTACTGATGTAGAAAACACTGCAGAATAGCACTTGTTTTTAGATTCTTAATATACAAATATATTTTTATTCCTACATGTACACTTTTCTGCTTCCATGATAGTCACATTAATTCAGAGATGCAGAAAAAAAGAAACAATGACCACTGGTTTAAATAACTAAAAATGGGGGAGGGGAGGAGGAGGCCAAATGTAATTAGCCAAATCTACACTTCTACAGGTAGGAAACACTTCTGTATTCTCATTAAGTCTATTTTTTAACAAATTATTTAGGAGAAACAAAATCGAATTGCTATTTTTGTCTTCTTTTGAAGGCTACATGGGCCTCTAGCCTGCTTTAGTTTGACAATTTCTTATATTCTTGGGTACACTTTGATGGAAACTCCATGTTCAGATTCAGTCCACCTCTAAATAATAGTTGCCAGGGAGGGTGATTTAATGGGAGAATTGCTTTGCTTACCTTTCCTTCAAGAATCTCAGGGTAGCAAAAATGTTTTTTTCTTCCCAACCTCAACATTTATCCTCACAACCGCCTGAGATAGTTTAATTGGAATTCCCCCACCCCCCCAAATATATGCATTATATATTTGGACTTTTCTGAGGATGCCCCCAGCACCTGCAAACATGAAAAATTATTTGGCATTTTAACCTCAAAGTCGAAAGCAGATTTCCATCGGAAATAAAAGACTTGCATCATGACATCACTTGTGCTGTTTTTAATTCTCCCTTTGGTATTTGTAAATACGTGTAATATACGATAGGCGGTCGTTTTCCTGGGGCAAAGAGCCCTTATGTCCCTGCTACCCCCTCAGCATAAACACCGAAATCGCTACAGCATTAATTATGGCGTGTTCTTCTTATCTCTGGGGCGGCGCGGGGGAAGCCTGACAGGAACAGGGCAATTTTGAGACAAGACCTAGCCAAATGAGCCCACAAAACAGGAAACCTCTCCATCTGGAAAAACATCCGCCTTCATTCGGAGGTAGATTGTGCTTAATTTTAAGGCAGGGAGTCAGTCAAACCTTTCCAGGCTTGCCTTGTCATCTTTTCCATGTCTCTCTCTCTTCCCTCCCACACTCCATTCCCCCTTCCCTACGTGTGAACATAAGTCTGCGTTGCGTGTGTGTCTACTATTTATAAATCGAATACATACGTGAGGAAAATCTGACGTGCGCGTCGTGACTTCCCGCGCGAGTAGGATTGCCCGGGGAATCACGCTCTATATATGTGTGTGTGTGTGTGATGGTTGAAAACACGACTAGCGATTAGGGGGCTCATTTGAGATTTCAGCGTGACCGTTACTATTTTCTTCGTGCGCCTCGTGCGTTGTGTGGGGGGGGGCGGGAGATGGAACCTTCGTGAGGAGGCGGCGTTCGCGCGCCGAGAGAGAATGAGAGACGAAATGGGGGAGCGGGGGGGGGGGGCTCGAGGAGGCGGAGGAAGCGCGAGCGCGCGGCCGCCTCAGACGGGGCCTCCACTGAGGGCAAGTGAGGACAAGGAGGAACGCGCGCTCTGGCCAAGGCGGACAGATCCGGGCCCGCTTTTTTTTTTTTTTTTTAAATTCACTCCGAGACTCTCGCGCTTTTTTTTTTTTTTAATCCACCGAGCCTCCTCCTCCTCAGTGTACACAGGGGAAAAAAAAAAGCCTGGATGGGGGAGAGCGAGCGTATGTGTGACAGGAGCTGGGCTGCGGGTGGTGGTGGGGGGAAAGAACAGACAGTGACCTAGGACGAAGGCGGCCGTCCTTCCTTTTATCTTGGCGCCGCGCCCCCTCCTCTCCCTCTCCCCCCCCTCCCCTCCTTCAACTACTCCTAGGCTTCTCTTTCGAATAATTCACTTACATCTGGGACGTACGTGCGTGCGTGCGTACCCTTAACGAGCCCGAGTGCGTGCGCGCCAATCTCCTTCCCCCCCCACTCGTCTCGCGCGCGACGTCGGCTCCCCCCCCCACCCCCGCCTCTCTACGTGAAGCTATAATTTTTTTTCTTAAAAGAGTGGTGGAGTGAAGGACGTAAGACGAGCAATAAAAGCTGTAACTGATACATTTGGGGGTTGACGTCCTCCGCCCGCACGGGTTTATTTTTTTTCTTTTCTTTTTTTTTAAAATAATTGCCCTCCCTCCCTCCCTGCCTCTCTCTCCCTTCTCGCTGTTACCGTCATCGCCCTCATCATTACCACCACCTCCACTGGGCGGCCCCTGCTTTTGACGCCGGCGGGGGCGGCCCAAAATGGCGGCGGCGCGGCTGCTGCTGCTGCTATTGCTGACGAAAAGCCCGGCCCGGCGCGAGCGACAATAGAGAAGAGAGAGCGCGTGAAGGGAAGGAGCGGCCGCTCGCTCGCGGGCTGGTCCTCCTCAGCCGCCGCCGCCGCCGCCGCCGCCGTTTTCGCTCTCCGCCGCCCCGCCGCTCTAGCATGGTGCGGGTCCGCCGCCACTTGCTCCCTTTTGCCGCCCCGAGCTGACCTATCCTCTCACTGAGGCTCTGCTCTGCTCGCTCTCTTCCGCCGCCAGCATGGGCGAGAGGTTGGAGCTCAGGCTGAAGTCGCCAGTGGGAGCGGAGCCGGCCGTCTACCCCTGGCCCCTGCCCGTTTATGTGAGTGTGCGGGAGAGAGAGAGAGTCGTCCTTGGGCGCCCCGGTGGGGAGGAGTTGAAGGGGGTCGGGGTGTCACGGGAATGTGGGGTGTGGGGGGGTCCTTCAGAAGGAGCAGGGGGTCCCAGGAGGGTTACTTTTATGGGGACGGTAGGAAATGAGAAGGGGAAGTGCCCCCCTTTTTTTGAGAGAGAGAGAGAGAGACAGGGAGCCCTGCGGGAATAATTTTAGTAAAGTAAAAAGGAATTTGGAAGAGGAAATTAACCTGAGGGGGTGGCGGGTGGAATGCAAAGGAGAAAAATCCGGGTCCAGTTATTCGGTGGGGCACGTCTGCCTGGGAGTTATTAGAAATAAAGTGGGGGGGAGAAAAGTTTGGGAAAGGGACAGAGAGGGAATCGCAAGGGTTTATTTTTAATTTTGTTTTTTTTTTAAAAAAAATCTACGAGGGAATTTGGGAGGCTGAACCGAACTGAAATCGGGGATGATGAGGTAGCCTCGTGGAAAGAAGACAAGAGTGTTGTGTGGAAGGGAGAGCGAAATAATATGCTGTCATTGTAGCCGAGGAGGTACCTTAGGAAACTGAGTTGGGGAGGATTGACAGGCAGCTGTTCGGTGTCACTTCGGCAGGTTTTTTTTTTTTCCTTTTTTTTTCATTTAAGATTATATTATGGAGGGAATCGAGCCCCGTGAGAATTGCCTTTTGACTTCCTGCTAAACGGAAAATAGAAAGGGTGTTTTTGTGCTGGGAAAATTTAGTAACGTTTATTATAGAGTAATAGGGGTAAAGACCCCCCCCTGGTTTGGGTGCATTATGGGGCTATTATGTAAGGCATAGGAAATGGGGGAGACCTGATTGCATTGTGATAGAAAAACTGAAGGGTGCTTCTAGTTCCTTTTATTTCTAAGGAAGGAGAAAATAATCATGAAATTTCACCTTCAATATTTTCTCCTCATCTATCTACACCATCTTTTCTCATTCTCCCAGGCTTTTTTGTCCCAGGCATTCGTCCTGGCTTGACCTCCTCATAACTGAAGTTCTCAACCGTCTTCTAAATCAGATATATTTGGAGTTGTCCTCTAGTTTCATTGCAGCCAATTTTTTTCATGCTAGTACAGTATGTGTTCTGAAAATGTACTGTTTTCTCTTCTACTTTCCTTTCTCAGACTTTAGGTTTTCCTTTTGATTGATTACCTTAATAAAAACTTCCTTTCATTCTTAACACATTTATAATGGTTTTTACAATTTGCTATCATAATCTGTAGGCAACAGCTTCTAATGTACATATTTTTGCAAAGAAATTAGACAATGCAGAATAAGCACGTTTATCCTTATCAAGGAGTTCAAAAGATAAACTGTCTTAAAGGTGGTTAATCTCTTGAATGTCAATTTTTGGATGCAATTATGAGAGGTCTTTAGGATTATTGAAAACATTTTATCAAACTACTGGCTGCATTCGGAGTACATATGACATTTAAATGTGTTGTATGAACTCTGTTGTGTATGTTATGGGAATTCAGGAAATAGAATTAATTTAACCTTTAATACTGTAGTTCAGTTAACCAAGACTGTGTGTGACAAACAGCCACCGTGGAAAACAGGTTTATGTATTTGATGAAACTTTGGTCTCTTCTTGCAAAGTATCTCTTACATTCTGCTGAAAGTATTGCATTTAATATATTTTGTGTTCTTGATGCCACTTTTGCAGTCTTTATTTCTTGTTTGTCAATCATAGTATTGCAAAGTTGGAATCAACTTTAAAGGTCATCTAGTCTTAACTAAATTTCTTGATGAATTCAGGTTTATGGTGTGCAGAAAGAGCTGCATTCCTGATGGACAGCTGCCTACATTCAATGTAGCTTTTCCATTGCCTTGGGATTTACTTTATTCTTTTATTCTCACTGCTATTGTGATAATCTATCTTCAGAGAAGGGGTGCCCTTCTTACAATTCAACTATTGCCTGTCAAACTCTGGAATTTGCTTTAGCCCCCAAATCCTCAGTTGACCCACAGATAGCTGGCCTCCCTCAGGACACTGTGTTGTTGCTTTTTTGGTTCTCTGCCAACTCTTTGGTATTCCCCCACCCTGTCATTTTTTTTAAAAAAAATTTGCAAACATTCTTTACATCCCAGGCCAGCCATTTTAAAATAATCCTACTTTTCCTGTTGTGGGTGACTCATTACTTGCAGATACTCCCTGTCCACACCCAAACAATATTTGTTCCATTCTGTTCTACCCTCCCTGTCTTTTCTACACTTCATAATCTCTGTCTGTAGCCCTGCTCAACTGTCTCATGTTTTATATTTTCATGTTTAATTACTATTGATTAAAAGCTTATCTCTTTTTTCTCTTTTCTTTTTCTAAGCACTTTAAATAACCAGACAGTGGGTTTAACACTACATAAGAAGGGTTGTAATTTGGAATGATTGTGTCTGTATGAATTAGAATGTTTGTATAAAGACTAGGATATTATTTCTACTCTAGGTAACAGGGTTTTGAAGAGGCAGAAGACTGATTATAACTAAATAAAATAATTGGAATATTAATTAGCTTCTCCTTTACTTCCTTTCTTCAGGCTTACATTTTTGGAATCGCTTTGGACTGAAACATAGTAGAATGTGTAAAGTTAACTTTCTGACTATTGAATGAGGAATACGTTTCATTTTCCTCTGTTTTAAAAAGGAAACGAAACAGTAGTGGGAGGAGGGAGATAGAACTGAAACCTAAATAGAGAATTCTTTGCAAATTTCTCTTTCCTCTATTTAGTGATAAATGCACAAATTTATTCTTCTTAATTCTATACTTGCAGTCCATATTTGGTTACTGCACACATCAGTGATGACGCTTCATTTTATTTTTGTAATGCCTTAGCTGCATAATATTTTACACATTTCACAAATTTTGGCTAACCTTTTCTAATGAATCATTGTGTTTTGTAATGATGCGGCCCTGGGAAATGACAGTTATGAATACAGAATATGTTTGTGGGGGTGTCAGAGAGAGAGAGTGTGTGCGTATGTGTAAATCTTCACATACTTACCATACCATGTGTTTGCTATCTTAGCAGGGGTGGGGAATTGCATTCTTGTTGGAGAATGGAAGTATAGTATTTTTTTTAAAAAAAAATTGGCATGGAACTGTTGGGCTATTCTTGCACTGTGTGGCATTTCTCCATTTGTATTCCATATTTAACAGTGTAAAGGAGGTAGGGTGTACAATAGATTGAGTTTGAATGATGCAGATCAGAACTGGACATCTTTTTTTGGATCAGGGGAAGGACCATAGATTTTCTGCCTACCAGCTGGTCAAAAATGGCTACCTGAGGCATTACTGGAAGAAGTAGGCTGAAAATGTTCAGCCTGATTTTTACCTTGGGGAGGGTGGAAGAGTAGGAATGGGAAACATACTGCTTCAAAAAGGCTATGTGTTTCCATTTTCAACCAAAGAGCCACCCGGGCTCAAAGTTAAGCGAAAGCCATGCTGCTGCCCTAAATGAGGCATTTTGCCATTGAATTTCAGTGACCTGATCTTGACCTGTTAGAAAGTCATATGGTGTGGATATTTCTACTGCATTTCAGCAGATGATATGAGGAATTAGAATAGCTTTTTTTGTGAAAAGATGAATAAAATATGCTATCATTGGCCTTATGTCATCCTGGCTCCTTAACCAGTTATCTGGTTTCTAAAACTTCCTGCTTATTCAGAAGGTTGAGCTATTTTTGACTGCCATTCCCAGAAACCATTGAGCCTGCAATTGTTCATGTGGCCTTTCCTGCTTGGGCAGCTCCATTTCTGTCTGTCTGTCTGTCTGTCTGTCTGTCTGTCTGTCTGTCTGTCTGTCTCTCTCTCTCTCTCTCTCTCTCTCTCTCTCTCTCTCTCTCTCTTTCTCTCTCAGAGAGAGTGGGGGGTGCACCCATAGCTGATGAGTTTTTTACTTTACTTTTAATTTCAGTATAAAGCCTACAGTAATTGCTATCCATCTTGGCTATAATCCTAAGTAAATGTACATGGGAGTAAGTGCTATTAAACTCTGCATATCTTAATAGGCATGTAGTACATTAGAACCTTTATTGAGTACATTTCCACAGAGCATATTTTGCTTAAGGTGTGATCATTACAAAACATTGTTTTCTTTTTGTACATTAGTGTTTTACTAATGTTGCTAATGTTTGAAATTTTGATTTTCTTTTTCCAAAGCTAGAACAACATATGTTAAAGGAAAATATAGCAAAAAAAAATATATGATATACTTTTCTAAGCATGAGGTGAAGAAGTCCCGTTGCTCAGTGCAATGTAGTGAAGAAAGTCCAATTAAAAGGATAATAAAGTAGTTAATAAAAAAGGAACTATTTTTTTGTTGTAAAGCTGTTTCCAGTCAGAAAAGACAAAACCCACTAGGTAGGCAAAATATTATCTGGCCTGGTGCACAGAACTTTTTCCTTCATCTCTAATAGATCAGGTCAGTGGTTTATCTGATCTAGAAGCCTTTTTGCTGTGATTAACATTATAGTAGGTTAGTGATATCTAGAGGACTATATTTTTCTATCCACTGCTTCTTAGAAACAAATGAATGCAAGCATTTCAGAATTGTATTCTTCCTTTATTCACTAAAGGTGTGAGCCATAAAATGTCTGCTGTGCTGTGGTGCCTGCAATAAGTCCCCAGGGAATTAATATGCTTCGGTTGCTCGGTGGCAACTATCTGCAATTGGTTTGACTGGTTTTCCCACAAAATAGTTCCTACTAATGAATGGAGTGCATTCAGTGTGTAAGTCTACTCGAGCTCTTGTGGAAGCTGTTGTAGCAATGTATTAAGGACAGAATATTTGTTTTATTGGGATCTCAAGTCTTGAGTGTGACAGTTCTGTGGCATCCTTTCTTAGAATCTGAAACTTCTGTTATGGATATCAACCTGACACATTTCAGAATCTGTTGTTGTTGTTGTTGTAATGTGAAGTAGTCTATTGTGATTGTCCAATCCTGGCTGTCTTTATGATCACCAAATAAATCTGTAAGATCCTTGCTGAATCAGCGTATCTGGTTTCCAACAATGGGCAACCTAGATATTCTTGAAAAATTCACAAGTCCACAGCCTACCTAGCTGAAATATCTGTTTGTTGATTTTGGCTAATCATTACTTGCTCAAATAGTCCTCCGTGTTTATTTATTTTACGTATTTTCTTTCTTTCTATCCTGCTTTTCTTATTATAAATAACTCAAGGCAGCAAACATACTCCTTTCTCCTCCTGTTTTCCCCACAACAACAACAACCCTGTGAGTTGGGCACTCATTTTGTCTATCTAATTCATTTTCAAATCTGAGACCTTTGTCATACGAGACAATATCTCATGACAGGGAGTTCCTCAAAATGGTGTCAAGAAGTATTTTCTTTCCAAATGTCAAACTCCCAGCATTGGGAGCATTTTTCCCCCTTACAAATTGCACTGAAATGGCTGCAGAAAGAAAGAGCAAGGCAAGCCATTGCAGCAGAAATGTGCAAAATCTTTTTTTTTTCTTTTGGAAAATAATCCTGGAAACCAAAGGCGCTAGAGGAATATTGTACTGTAGTCAAATGTAGACTTTATTTTTCTTTCTCTGTCTCTCTCTTTCTCTTTCTTTTCCCCCCTTCTCCTCCTCTGGTATAGAAGCTATTTGGCATCAAGGGGAAGAGGGGTTTCTGCTGTGGTTTCAGAGCACAGCTCTCTGACGTCAACAAAACGTCTCTTAGTTTCACTGCTCTAGTCCTTCTTGGTTCTGCAGGCAGCAAAGGGGGAATTGCCTGGGTTATATGTGGCAGGTGACGAGAGTGTTCCATGCAAAAGGCCAGGTTTGAATTTTTTGGCAACATGACACCTCAGGAGATTGGAGAAGAAATTTCAGTTTCTTCCTCATACACGGTCCTATCTTACTTTTTTTTTTTTTTTGCATTGCCATAAAAGCAGTTCCTGATAACAGCCTCTTTGCAAGATGGAGCCTAAGTGTTAGCACTTATCATCCCATTTGTACCTAAGATTGTACAAGACATAATACAGATCTTCCAGGTTTTTAAATTTTTTTTAACAATGTGGCAGACTATTTCTCTTAATCACGGTGGAGTCTAGCCTGATCTAGCCAGATCTCTTAGATCACTGAAAGGTTTCTACTAGCTGTGCTAATGCAAGAGCTATAAAACAGAGAAGCAGCATATTAAACTTTGGACCTTTGAATGCCTAGTAGGCATTCTGCTATTATGTTACCAGCAAGGATTTGTTTGTATGTTGGATTATTTCAAGTTTCAGATTCATATGAGCTGCTAGTTGTATTGGCAGTGCCTGTTAGAAATTCAGTATTTTTTCCAGTGGCTAAGGATGGAATATCAATACTTTGACCACTAGTTATCCAGAATAGCCAATTAGCTAAACTGTTTATTATAATTGTGCTTCCTCCTTCTTTGAAAAAGCTTGTGACAGTGAAGAGATCCCTTTTTTCCTACCTCCCCTCTCCCCTTTCCTTGTGAAGTAGCATAGTTTAAGAGAGGAAGTTTAGTTGATTTTCATGGCTGCATGAAAATTTGAACAAAATTCTCCCAGTGGTAGTCCAATGCTGGTTTTCTCTTCTGCTTCTCTCATTTTCTTAGAAGTCATGTTGGGTTGGAATGATGAGTAGTAGTTGGAAGTTTCTTTAAAAAAAGTTTATAAAGCCAATTTATGACGCTGCATACATCCAGAGTTTATTGGATAAAGCTACATGTGCATCATAGTGATAAAAACCAGGACTGCTAGAGACTGTAATATTTGCATAATTGCTTAGCTGACAGAGGGAAAGGCTGGTGTCACGATTTTGGTTGTTAAGAGCTTGGGAGGAGGATGTGAGATGTGTATTCCCCTGCAAAGCTAATTAAGGCTGTGGGAGAAGGGTGCCTTGGTGTTCCAGATGCAATCCTCCCACCGGCTTTCATGTCACAGTGAAGCGTGTGTGACTCTGCCTCCCACCTTCAGGTTTCCCGAAAAGGGATGTAAGAGGGTTTTTCTGATGAATCAGAAGTATTTTTTTTAAAAAAATCAGAGTAAGATGATTCTTACAAGGTTGAATAACCACCCCGTTCCCCTCAATGACTCAGAAAATATTTTCTGAAGTCGACCTCTGGCATTCAAAACATCTGCATGTGAAATAGAAGTGGGGTTTTTTTTGCTTGCTTTTTGGCCACTTGTGAAAGCCTTTCATTATGCCCCCGGCCTTTTGCCAATGCTAAGCAAGAGAATTAGAGATTATTTAGGTTCTGCATAGTCGCTGGGGTTAAAAGGCTATTTCACTGAATGTCTTCTAGGACAGTAGGAGTATATATTTCTTCCACTGAGAATAGCAAAAGAAGAAAAGAAAAGAAGAAAAGAAGAGAAGAGGAGAGGAGAGGAGAGGAGAGGAGAGGAGAGGAGAGGAGAGGAGAGGAGAGGAGAAGAGGAGAGGAGAGGAGAGGAGAGGAGAGGAGAGGAGAGGAGAGGAGAGGAGAGGAGAGGAGAGGAGAGGAGAGGAGAGGAGAGGAGAGGAGAGGAGAGGAGAGGAGAAGAGAAGAGAAGAGAAGAGAAGAGAAGAGAAGAGAAGAGAAGAGAAGAGAACAAAAAAAAGCTTTTGAGTGAAATTCAGCTTCTTGGATGCATCTGTGCAGTTTTCTTGCAGTAGTATGCAAATGGCCTGTTATTGCCTTTTTGCAGGATGTCTTTTTTTTTTTTAACTTCCCAAACTAAACTATACCTCTTGTGTTCGCTTGTAGTCTCCCCTCCAAATGCAGGTGGTCCTCAACTTGCAACACATTCATTTAGTGACTGATGTTACAACGGCACTGAAAAAATGACTTACGACCGTTTTTCACATGATTGGAGTGTGAAAAACGCACATTCTCATGGTCACATGATCAAAATTTGGACACTTGACATATATTTATGATGGTTGTAGTGTCCCGGGTCACGTTACCACCTTTAGTGACCTTCTGACAAGCAAGGTCAATGTGGAAGCCAGGTTCACTTAACAACCATGTTACCAACTTAACAACTGCAGTGATTCACTTAACAACTGTGGCCAGAAAGATTGTGAAATGGGGCAAAATTTACCTAATAACTACCTTGCTTAGCAGTGGAAATTCTCCAGCGCGCTGATTGGAGAATCCAAATAATGGGAAGTCCTTCAGTCTGTTTGCTTGACTGGGTGAATGTTTCTTTAAGAAACGTCCTTGGCCACTCCTCCCCTGCTTGGCTAAGCTCCAGTTCATTCACTCAGTCAAGCAAGAGACTGGGTTTTTTCCTTGGCTCTAGCAATTAACTGAGGATTTTTCTCCTATTATTTGGATTTTCCAATTATTCCTTTGAGTCTGAGCGGTGTGGATTCACTGTCTATCATCTACTGTTTATCTGACTGTCTGGTCTCTGTATTGCGGCGGAGGGTGAGTTAGACCTGGGTCTCCTTCCAGGGGGGCTCCCCTCCGTTTGCTAGACCTGCTTTATTCCTCGGAGCACTACCATCCAGGCAACTCCGAGTGATTTAAAATCGCCGCCGGCGCTGCGTTGGGATCCGGATTGCCGGAATTCCCTCCTCCGCCTTCCACACCGCTCCAACAATTTAAAGTGGCGGCAGGGGGTCCCTACATCGCTGCCGCAAACCCCTACAGCATTGCTTCGCCCCTTTTTGGTCAAATCTACGGGCTGGGAGGCTAGCTCAGGCGATCGTTCTCCTCGCCTTCGGTTACTGTCATCGGCCTCAATTTAACGGCGCTCGGCGGTTAATCCGAGCCGCGCGCCCTTTTGCCTTGATTGACAGCTTCCCTCAGCAATTGTTTCAACGGCGTTCGGCGGCTGCATTCGGGCCGCGCGCCATTTTTGAATCGTCTGCTGATTCCCGCCATTAAGCGGTCCAGAGTCAACGGCTTCAGCGACGATCCTGTCAGCCCTTCTCTAATTATTTAGCCTCATCTTCAATGACTGTGGTTGTTTAGGCGGCTAATTTAAAAGGCACGTCAAATTGCTGTTGAGGTGCTGCCCGTTCCTCATCTAGGGCAACGTTTTCTGTATAATCTGAAGCAGCCCTCCCTTTTTTTCTGATCTGCGAAGCGGCATTGGGTGTTTTGACACCTACTTGGCCAATTATATTACCTGGCTGTCTCCTGTTGTTTGTTCCTGTTTTAAAAAAAAAAAAAAAAAAAAAAAAAGAGAGAAAATCAATTCAATTAATTCCTTTAATCAAAATTATCAAATTCATTCATCAAATTAATTCATCAGCTTAATTAATCAAGTTTAAAATTTCACTCACCATTCCTGGCTGCATCCTCGATATGGCTGATTCTGACATTTCATCAGAAGTGGATCAGGCTTACAGCCCACCTGAGGCCAGAAAGAGGTCAAAAGCTCCGGCCAAAACTACCAGGCATCGTGATGTCAGGGCTAGATCCGCCAGTCCTCGCCCTGCCACCCGTTCTTCTGCAGCTGACAAAGCAGAGGAACGCAAACGTAAGGCCTTTGAAAAACAGTACCTTTTAGCCCAGCAAAGGGCCCGGTCTACTCACAGACAGATGTCTCCTGACAGGCCTGCTCCGTTGGCTCAGGATCACTCTCTGGTTGCACAAGGGGTTTCTGATGTCCAACATCTCAGAGAAGCCGCTTTTCCTTCTGTGGTTCCGGTTCCAGATGCTCAAGTCAACAAACCTCCTGGCCGGTGTGCACCTGAGGCTACATATACTCCTATGGCTGCTGGCCTTCGCCCTTCGGAACCTCTTCAGCCTGCCCTGTCTCGTGATATCCAGGACCTCGTATCTCAAACCATGTCTCGTATTCTGGCTTCAGCCCCCATCCAGGGATCTCAGGCTTCTGCCTTTGCAGCCCATGCCGGCCAGAGCCTCTCGGTGGAGGATCCAATGTATGGCGACCTTCATCGTTCCCACTGCCACTGTCCTGAATCCCTTCTGTCCGAGGAACCTCCATGGCAGGATGAGGAGCTTGAAGAGGGGGAGTTATCCGAAGATGAGGACTTGCAACCGGATAAGCCTTCCTTCACAGGACTTTTCCGCCCCTCCATGTTTAAGTCCTTGCTCCACAAGGCTAAGATTACCACCAACATGGGATTATCATCTTCTCAGCCTTCTCAACAGTCTGAACAAAATCCTCATGGTGATCTCTTCCAATTGCAAAAACCGGATGAGGATTTCATACCGTGTCCGGAGTTATTCTCGGATGTGGTCCAACGATCATGGTCCCAACCAGCTTACATTTCTGCTCCTACTGGACTTGACAAGCGGTTGTACTGCTCCGATCCAACCTTGCAAAGTCTGATTCAATTGCCATCTGTGGATGTCCCGGTGGCACAGTTGACGTCTTCTTCTGTAATCTCCAATGATGTCCTGGATGGCCTCAAAGCTGAGGATAGGAAATCTGAGCTTTCTCTCCGTAAAACGCATCAGGCAGCCGCCTGGGCCATCAGGTCAGCGACTTCGACTTCATTCTTTGCTCGCGCATCCATTATATGGTTACGCCAATTACAGGAGCGGCTACCTCCAGATGACAGCAGGCTCCACCATGATATTAATAAAATTGTTGCTGCTACCGAGTACTGTGCTGACGCATCCTTGAATGCGGCTAAGTTCTCTTCACGAGCCCTCGTCTCCAACGTCACCACTCGGCGCCTCCTTTGGCTCCGCCACTGGAGGGCTGACCTCAAGTCAAAGTGGAAGCTGGCATCTGCTCCATATAGGGGTTCCCTTCTCTTCGGAGAGGCCTTAGACCCCATACTTGTGGAGGATAAGGATAAGCGTAAAATTATGCCATCCTCTCATAGGCGTCATGACAGAAGATTTGCTCCTTATTCCCACAGGCAGCCCTTTCGGACTGACTCCGGGCCCAGTGGGTCCTATTTCCCCAGACAATATTCCCATGGAGGTGATCGAACATCTGACAGGCCTTCCTACCGTGATAGGGGCAGAGGTCAAGCCAATACCAGACGCCAGTATCGTGGGGTTTCCAACCGCCCCTTCAGACGTGGCAAGTGACTATACCACAGACCTTCCCATTGGAGGTCGTCTTCTACACTTCTTACCCCAATGGGTTTCTTCCACAACAGATGCCTGGGTGCTCCAGACTGTGAGGTTCGGCCTCACTTTGGACTTCCTCTCCAGCCCTCCGAGCCGCTTCCTTCGGTGCCCTCTTCCGAGCAACCCGGAGAAGAGGGCGTTAATGGACGCAGAGATACAACATCTACTAGACATCTGCGCGATCGAACCAGTGCCGATAGAACAACGGGGATCCGGGTTCTACTCGCGCCTGTTTCTCGTTCCCAAGTCCTCCGGGGACTGGAGAGGGATCTTAGACCTGAAAGCATTGAACAAGTTTGTCAAATGCCACCATTTCAAAATGCAGTCGCTCAAATCGATCCTGCAAGGCATCCGACGGGGCGACTTTATGACATCTATCGACCTCAAGGAGGCCTACCTGCATGTCCCGATCCGTCCTTCCCATCGACGATTTCTTCGATTTGCCTATGCCAACAGGCATTTCCAATATCGGGCCATGCCGTTTGGCCTCTCGTCCGCCCCTCGGACCTTCACGAAGCTGCTGGCGACCTTGGCGGCATCTCTGCGACAGGTTCCCATCCGGCTCATGTGCTATCTGGACGACATCATCATTCTATCAGCTTCTCGCCATCAGGCTGTCGTCGATCTGAGGGCTGTTTCTCGTGTACTACAGCAGCACGGGTTCTCCCTGAACCTCATCAAAAGTCAACTGTCCCCTACCACTCGCATCCTCCATCTAGGTGCTCTTATAGACTCTGTCAATTGTCGGGTGTTCCTATCCCCCGACAGGATTTCCAGCATTCGATCATTGGTGACCAGGGTTCTTTCTCTCAGATCCATTCCTCTGATCACCTTGTCCCAACTACTTGGCAAACTAATTTCGTGCATCTCGATTGTCCCGTGGGCTCGTCTTCACAGTCGTCCCCTGCAGTGGTTCCTCCTGCCCTATCAAAGGTCTCGCCGGGCGTGCTCGACCATCAATGTCGTCCTGCCGACTACGGTGCGGTTATCTCTCAAATGGTGGACTTCTCAGTCCATAAGGAAGGGCTCCTTCTTCCTGGAACCCAGTCGGCTGCTCCTGACAACGGACGCGAGTCAGTTTGGCTGGGGCGCCCATCTACAGTCATCGGTCGCCCAGGGACGCTGGTCCAGCCGGGACTTACGGCACGACATCAACTGGCTGGAGCTACGAGCAGTCCATCTTGCTCTCCGTCACTTCAAAGCATTGGTGAAAGGCCGTCATGTTCTAGTCCTAACGGACAATACATCTGCAAAAGCCCACATCAACAGGGAGGGGGGCACTCGCTCCAGACAGCTGATGGAAGAGGCGACGAGAATGCTCCTTTGGGCGGAGAGGACCGTTCTCTCCCTAACAGCCGAACACATATCCGGAGTCGAAAACGTAACGGCAGATTGGCTCAGCCGTACTCAAATAGATCAAGCGGAGTGGCGCCTAGATCCGGCCTTGTTCAGAGATCTATCGCGCCGATTCGGCCTTCCGACAGTCGACCTATTTGCGACACACCTGAACGCCCACCTTCCCCGGTTCTTCTCCCGGTTCCCCTGCCCCGGAGCGGAAGGTTGCGACGCACTACGCAGCAAGTGGCCTCTCGGCCTGCTCTACGCCTTCCCCCCTCTCCCTCTCATTCCTCGTGTAATTCGCAAACTGTTGGAGGAGAAGGCGGATCTCATCCTAGTCGCCCCCAATTGGCCTCGTCGCTCATGGTACGCAGACCTCCAGAGCCTCTCGGTGGACCGTCCTTGGCACATTCCCAACGACCGGATATCTCTCAGCCAGGGGGTCATACTGCACCCAGAACCTCAGTGGTTGCAGTTGACCGTCTGGCGTTTGAGAGGATCCGCCTGATGAAGGACAATATCCCAGCTGGCGTGATCCACACTATGCAGTCGGCCAGGCGCGCTTCAACGAATCGTATTTACGACGCCACTTGGCGGGCCTTTTGCGCCTGGTGTGCCAAGTCTCTTCTGGATCCTACCACGGCATCTCCTTCGGATGTCCTTGTTTTCCTTCAAGCGGGTTTGGACCGGGGTCTTGCCCCTAATACCCTGAGGCGTCAGGTGGCAGCTCTCAGCACAGTTCTGTCTCCTGTGGACGATCGACCCTTGACCCGGAATCCTCGTATACGGACATTCTTACGGGGGGCGTCAAATCTCCGACCACCTACTGTCCATCGGTACCCAACTTGGGACTTGCCATTGGTCTTATCGGCCCTAATGTCACCGCCCTTTGAGCCTCTGGCTTCTATATCTCTTCGATTTCTGACTCTGAAAGTTGCCTTCTTAGTGGCTATTACTTCTGCGAGGCGAGTGTCCGAGCTGGCTGCACTGTCGGTACGACCTGACCTTTGCGTTTTCCATCCCAACAAGGTGGTGCTTCGTACAGACCCTTCCTTCCTGCCAAAAGTAAATTCTCTATACCACCGTGCCCAAGAATTGGTTTTACCGGACTTTTGCCCGGCTCCTAGCCATAATCTCGAACAACAATGGCATACCTTGGACGTTAAACGAGCGCTCCGTCGTTACATCAAGCGGACTGCGTCCTTCCGTAAATCCGAAGCATTGTTCCTGTCTTTCAATCCTTCTACCTTGGGCATGAAAGTTTCACCATCCACGATTGGTCGTTGGATCAAGGCCTGCATCGTAACAGCGTACCGCTCCAGGAGGGCTCCTCTGCCAGGAAGGATCCTTCCTCACTCCACCCGTAGCGCTGCCACCTCAGCGGCTTGGGCTACTCAGGCATCCATCCTTGACATTTGTAGGGCCGCAACTTGGACTACCTTGACACCTTTTGTTAGGCATTACAAAATTGACTCCTTTGCTTCGGCTGAAGCTTCCTTTGGTCGTAGAGTGCTACAATCTGTCCTGGCTGTTCCTTCCGGGGATGAAGCAGCCTCCCACCCTAATTCGAACTAGCTTGGGTATATCCCATTATTTGGATTCTCCAATCAGCGCGCTGGAGAACGAACGTTGTCTTACCTGAACGTTCCTTCTCTGCGCGCTGATGGAGAATCCAACCCATCCCTTCGGCTGCTTAGCCAGGATTGCCTTACCTTGTGTCTATGATTGTTTGTTTCATACCAGCACCATCTTCTGTTGACCTCGCGAATGAACTGGAGCTTAGCCAAGCAGGGGAGGAGTGGCCAAGGACGTTTCTTAAAGAAACATTCACCCAGTCAAGCAAACAGACTGAAGGACTTCCCATTATTTGGATTCTCCATCAGCGCGCAGAGAAGGAACGTTCAGGTAAGACAACGTTCGTTTTGGGCTCAATTGTGGTTGTAAGTCGAGAACTACCTATATAGTCTGACTCCTGACTTGGTCTGCTGGAAGCTGCCGTCTGCTGAGCCTGAGAATAGCAATAATTGGCTGGGAATCAGGCTATTCAAAAGGTATTCCATGAAGTCTTATTTCCCTAGGATGTTTCAGGATTTCCTCAGAAAATACTGTAGGTTCTTCAGTTAGGAAATAATAAAAGCGAAAGGTAATTATGTAAGATTTTCTTCCTCTAAAACAGTGTTTCTCAACCTTGGAAGCTTGAAGATGGGTGGACTTCAACTCCCAGAATCCCCCAGCCAGCACAGCACAGGATTCTGGGAGTTGAAGTCCACCCATCTTCAAGCTACCAAGGTTGAGAAACACTGATCTAAAAGCTCTAGCAGATGGAGAGAGTAGACAGCAATGAAAGGCAGCAATAAGGCCCAACACGTTGATTGAACCACATCAGGCTTCAGGCTACACTTCAAAAATTATCTGTAAAACACTATATTATTTGAATGGTTCTGAGGCATATGTATGAGCTAGCACTATATAGTATTAGAATAGAATAGAATAACAGAGTTGGAAGGGACCTTGGAGGTCTTCTAGTCCAACCCCCTGTCCCTGCCTAGTACTGATTTTACAGTTCATGGACGGGGTGAAAAGGGGGCTATGGAGGGTTAACCAAAAATTTCAGAATCCAGGAGATACTTATTTCTAGTTACCTGATTATTAATTGGGAATTATAAATTTTGATCATATGTGTTCCATAATACTATCTTGAGCGAAACAGATAGTCCTTTATTAGACCACAGTTGGACCTGGCAAAATCTTTGCATGACTCAAAGGACTTACAGCTTAACTTCTTGGTTCTGAATCCAAGCCCTGCGGTTGTTTAATGAAACGCCATGTGACCATGACTTACGATTTTACTTCCACCTTCTCTTGTCAACTGCTTGTTGCAGGCCAATTGTGAAGTGTCCAAATGGCAATTATGCGATTGCAAGATGCTGCAATGGTCGTAAATGTGAGGATTCAGCATACAGCTTTTTCTTTTACATTGTCGTAATTTCAGACCATTGTTAAATAAAGCCATTGGTAGGTGAGGACTGTCTGTAATATTGAGTATTAAATAATAAAAGCGCCTGGCTATTTTATTTATTGTATTTTTAAACCATCAGCAATTTGAAGTGCATTTGTTTATGAGACTAGACAACCCATGACCTCTTGGGTCACAGATATTTTCTTATCAGATTCCTCATTGACTTCAATAATGATAGAGCTTCTTATCTACTGCCTTTGCTGGAAAAATTGGGATACATTCAGAGATACGTCTCCCTTGAAAATAGCCCAGGTTGAACTTTATAGCATAGTCAAACACTGGCACAGGAAATGTTTTATGACATTTTATATTATGTCATAGCAATAGAAATAGCTGGAAACTTATGCAGGTAGTCCTTGACTTACAACAGTTCATTTAGTGACCATTCTAAATTACAACATCACTGAAAAAAGTGAGTTATGACCATTTTTCACATGACTGTTGCAGCATCTCCTTGGTCACATGATCAAAATTCAGATGCTTTGGCAACTGACTCATTTATGATGGTTGCGGATCCCGGGGTCATTTTGTAACTTTCTGACAAGCAAAGTCAATGGGGAAGCCAGATTCACTTAACAACCAGGTGACTAATTTAACAACTGCAGGGAGTCACTTAACAACTGTGGCAAGAAAGGTCATAAAATGGGCCAAAAATTCACTTAACAGGTGTCTTGTTTTGGGCTCAATTGTGGTTGTAAGTCAACGACTACCTGTATACCACCCATACTGCTTTACAGCCTTCTCTGGATGGTTTACGTCAACATAGATATTGCTCCCAACAATCTGGGGCCCTCATTTTGCTGACCTTGGGAGAATGGAAGGCTTGAGCCGGTCAGGATCAAACTCCTGGCTGTAGACAGTTAGTCTGCAATACTGCATTCTCCACCACCAGGACTCATAAACTCTTTCATCATAATTTTTATGTCATAAAATATGCCAAATTTCATTTCCATTGGAGTCACATGTCTTGTATTTTAGATGCATTTTGTAAGTTAGCTAGTTTGAGATACCTTGGATCAAAAGCTTTTGCTCTATGGTGCACCATTTTGCCCAGTTAAGGATTACGGCAATCAGAATTTTAATAGTATATGAATATTTTTTTTTAATTTGATTTATATGCCGCCCTTCTCCGGAGACTCAGGGCGGCTTACAATGTGCTAAGCACATTGTCTGCACCCAGGAGAATCTGCCTATTCTTTGATGAGGAAGGAAGCTTCTTTGATGGGCATTTCGAAATACAGTACAGTATTAAACTGAACTGGAACTAGAATCTTTGAAAGATGATCTTGGTCCAGAGTCTACGCTTCATAAGTTTTGCTTAACCGAAGTTTGAAGATAGAATGGATTAATTTAAATCAGAGGAATTAAAAAGTCTGATTCAAATAATAAACTAAGGCTTCTAATTCTGTATTTCCTAAACTAATGGTTCCTAAATTTTGATCCATAGTAGTGTATGAGTGAAGTCTAGGACATGCGGCAAAACAGAATTTAAAATAGTTTTTAAAATGTAGCCAGAATCAGAGCAGACAGCTAGAGTTATTTGTTTGTTGAGATGTGTATGCTTCATGTGTCTCAAAAGAGAAAAATCCTTTTTAAAATGTAGCCAGAATTGAAGGAGACAGCTAAAGTTGTTTGTTTATTTAGATGCAAATGCCTCTAAATCCAAACAGTCCCATGAGAACACAAACATCTCGTTAGGTTTGGATGTTTTTTCTAATGTAATTTTGTAGTGATGTAGATGCCATATTTTTTGGACTGTAAGACGCACTGGTGTTTAAGACGCACCAAGATTTCTAAGAGGCAAGTAAGAAAAAAAAGGTTTTTTCTCTCCCTGGTCCCCAGGAGCACCCTGCAGGCCTCCCAAACCCCCTGCGTGCCCTGCTTTTCACAAAAACAGGCTCGTTTTTCATCCATTTTTTGCAAAAAACGGAGCACAGAGGGTTTGGGAGGCCTGCAGAGTGGTCCTGGGGGCTAGGGGAGGGCAAAAATGCCCCCATTTTAGTGGAAAACGGGCCTGTTTTTCACAAAACGGGCATTTTTGCCCTTCCCAGACCCCAGGAGCACACTGCAGGCCTCCCAAATCTTCTGTGCACCCTGTCTTTGCGAAAAACGGGCCCATTTTTCGCAAAAATGGGACAAGCTGGGCGGGACTTCAGGAGGCCAAAAATGGCTGTATTTGGTGTATAAGACGCACCAACATTTTCACCCTCTTTTGGGGGGGGGGAGTTCGTCTTATACTCCGAAAAATACAGTATGTCCAGGGGAGGAGAATCGTATTATAGCATTGGTAGGTACCATGTTACCAGTCCTTAGTTTATTGGCTCCTTGATTATCAAAGCTGTTGATAATAATGTAGTGATCCACATAAAGAAAATGTTTGGGGGTTGCTGACTAAAGAATAATACATGTACCCAATATGGGAGGTTTCCAGATGACCTTCTTGTCAAGTCAAAAGTTTGTTTGATAGTCTCCTCAGTTTTCTCTGTCCATTAAGCTCTCCGCCACTCACCCAGGAAGCTTTCTGACTTGAATACCATAAAGAACATATTGCTGGTTTGTCTTAAAAGTGTGGTTTCTTAGGCAGATTGGAGCAACTTATTTTCATCAGGTGAAACTGAAATGCCAATGTTTCATAGGAATAATATTAATAGATTTGAGAAATGATCAAAATGGCTCTTTACTCTGGGGAAAGTTCCTTTACCTCAATTGTAGGGGTACTGATTCTGTTAAGAAATAAAATGTATTACCAATGTCATTATCTTTAGGTTATACTCATCTGTTTATAAGAAATGTAATATTTACATATTTAAAATAAAAGTAATATAAATCAAATATATTATTTAAAACATTGATTTTGTATTAATTTCTCACTTAATACCCATTCCTAATTTTGAAAGAATGCTACTTTGAAATTGATAGAGAACTATTTATAGTACTATCGCAGAGATTTTCATGTGACTCATATGCTGCTTAGTTCCAGTTTATCTGAAAGTCTTTGTATACAGCTATTCACATGATCTTCTGTTAAGAGTTATTCACAGTATATGAATAGAAAGTCAGAAGGAGGAGCTATATGTCCTGCATAACATAAAGGATGGAGATGTTCAATGAAGTTCTGCATACCACATAGCGAATTCAGTTCATGAGTACTTTAGATAATGGTACAAAATCTATTCTGGTTCAGAAAAAAGGTTGTTTTTGTTTTAAATTTGAAATGGCTGAAAATATAGGGGGCTAAGAACACAACATTTAGAAACAGAATTTCCTGTCAAACAAATGCCTCTTCTAACTTTCTAATATTTTAAAGTATATTGTTTGAATTCTCAAGCTTTTACATTTAAGTTTCTTCATATTCTTGTATAGCATGTAATTCAAAGACCCTTATGAACCAAGATATTCCCATTTCTAATCCCATCACTGTCTTGAATTCACTAGGAATATGGAAAGCTTAATCAGATTCTATCTGTAGCTTCTGTTTTTGAATTTAGTAAAGAGACCAGTGTTAATTTCTATTTATTTGTTACTAAAAGGGGATAGTTGAAATGAAAAGAACTCGTAAAAGCATAAGAATTCTAGAAGAATCTTATTGTTTTTTTGTGATATGTAGTTTTTATTAAGAATTTTTAGTATAATAGTAAAATCTAATATAAACCAATCTTAAAGAAAAGTGAACAGTAAAAGTGAAAAAAAAAAGAAAAGTAAGAATATAATAGAGGAAATTAATAAATAAAGAAGTGACTTCCAATTGTCATCACAATAAATATAAACAAATTTAGTGACTTTTCACCTCCTCCAAATTAACAAACATTTATTTCTTCATTCCATATCCCTTTTCTTATCTATAAACAAATCCATAAAATATCTTTTGAGTCCTGGTGTTAGCAGAAAGTCCATAAAGGGTTGCCAGAATCTATAACATCTTGTTTTAACCTTGATCAAATAAACCAACTTAATATTCTTTCCTGTTATTTCTAAAAGGCTTGACCTTTAGTTTATTCAAATATTGTTGTAGGATTTAATTTATCTTCATTTCTTCTTTGTTGCATCACACAGAATTTTTCAAGGCTCTAACATGCCTCTTTTGTAAATCCAATAGGAAAAAATTATCCAAATCACTCCTGATTTATCATTTGTATTTTCCTTTTAAATTTTAAAATATCAGTCAGTTCCTTTTGTAAAATCTAATGAAACATCTTTTCTAAGTCGTTATCTTGCCCTGTTAGTTGTAAATCCACTTTCAATGCCATTTGTGTTTCGTCAGATAACATTTGTTTTACATCTGTTATTTCTTCAGTAATGTAGAAACATATATTATTACTGACATTGTTGATATTGTGATTACTACTTTCTGATTCCCTTCTTCAAAGTCTCCTTCAATATTTTCATTGGTAAACATTTTACAACATTAAAATGTTAATTATCTTAGTATCCAATTTTTGAAATCTTAAAATTGCTTATCTTTGTTTTGTCTTGTAAAAACCAAAAAAATATATTTCCCATGAGAAGCTGCTTGTTCGTTAGAATTAATTCCAAAATCTTATGAAAAAGCTTCAATACTCCAATTTTACCTGGATCCCTTAATTAATTTATAACTTCCTAAGATTGAAACCTTATTTAGCTTTTTGCTGTTTATTTCAGTCTCTTTAAATATATAAGTTTATTATTGTTATTTTAATTCAGGATTGAAGGTGTTTCAATCCTGAATTACCAGGTGTTTTCAAACCTGCTTCTGTAATAGCTTAAAACTAATTAATAAGCAGGTTCTGAAAGTGATTAGAAAGTGAGATCCATGAACTTAAGTATCCTTTATTACTCTCTATCTTGATTGTAACAAGAAGGCAGATCCCTTTTTCTCTCAGAGCTCAATCCAGGGAAAATTGCTATCCTGTGGTCTCCTCATGAAGAGCAGCTGTTTGAAGTCTATATGGGCAATCTCCTGTCCTCTGTTTATCTGAATGGGTTCCAAGGAGCCAATCTACTCACCAATTCCTTGGTCTTTGCTGCAGGCATTGGCTCTGCATCTTCAATTCACCCTACTTTCCCCAGAAGTCATGAAGAATCTTGTTGATTTTGACTAAGGATCTAATTAATTTATATTTCTGCTTTCCACAATTAAACAGATGCTCCCAAGGGCCCCAAGAAGGATATAAACGCAACAGCTTATCCTTGCTGTCTTGAGCATCTGGAAATCAGAGATTGGCTGCTTCTAAACATGAATGTTCTATAGAGCAGAGGTCCCCAACCCTCGGGCTGGTCTGCAGCGTGTCAGAAATGGAGCTGCGCAAATGAGCGAAGCCCCATCTGTGCATCCATGGCATACAGACAGTGCACAAAACTATTCCCCCTCTGGTTTGCGGAAAATCCTCTCTCCACAGAACCAGTCCCTGGCACCCAAAAGGATGGGAGCTACTGCGATAGAGATATCATGACAAGCATTGGTTTCTACTCTTGCGTATTACTATATGAAATACATATTTTTTGACATGCTGCATACACAATCTGAAGATAAACTATAAGGAATCCTTATTATTCCCTTTTGTTTCAAAATTTAGCTTGCTGAAATGAAATAAAATTGGCCTATGGATTTGGAGGGATTGACCTCCTTCCATTTTGGAAGTGGAACTAGCTCCTCTGTTCCGCTGATGCCGAATGCAACTGGCAGTATTTCGCATAGCTTTCATCATTCTGTGGTGCCCAGTGATAAGATTGCAGTAGGTTGATCTAGTGTTGTGTAGAAGACACAAAAGGAATACCTTTCACACAAATGTTGGGGAAAAATAGGAAGCGTAGAATTTGTGTTGTGTTATTCTTGATAAAATGTTTTAATAAAGGAGATTAAGTTTCCTTTCTCTGCATTTGCAAACAATGTTTATTAAAGCAAATGACTCTTGTACTGACAGCCAACGTAGTTGATGTCACTTCCTAGATGTCCTGAAGCCACCTCTTTCTGTGTTTTTTTTTTGTTGTTTCAGGACAAACACCATGATGCTGCTCACGAAATCATTGAGACAATTCGGTAGGTGTTAAGGCAAATATGCACTACAAAACTTTCTCTCCCTTACGTTCCCAGGGCTGCATCTCAAAACAGCAAGTGAGTCTTCTGATAGGGAAGAGATGAAGAATGGAAGCTTGGTTCTTGTTAGGATTCTATACTTGGTGTGTAATGTCAAATTCTTATGATATAGTATGCTTTTCCATATAGACTTAAAATATCATTTCTGGGTTCCATTAAAAACAATGAAACAAAAGAATATAGGACACATAGGACATTAGTAAGCAGTAAGCCATCATTTTGTAACCCAGGTTTGTTGGCTGGATTCACCCATGTTACCAAATCATAAATTATGGTGAACAAACTATTTGACCAAGTCACACAACATCCTAATTCAAAAGCAAATCCCATTCTGATGTCGGAATGGAACAACTCGCCGCAGCCAACTCACCGCAGGACAATTCAACAATTCAATTTAATTATTTAAAACAATTTTTTTTTAATTTTTCTGATTCACATTTCATTTTGTACTTCCTTTGGCATCCTTTCTTTAATGATTTTGTTCCACTATTTCTTTAATATTAGTGTAATTCTTGTTCCACAACAAGTTGGCCATGGTGAATTGTCCCGTGGCAAGTTGTATATACCCTCTGATGTTCTTATGCTGCATA
The DNA here is from genome assembly GCF_029215685.1 of Pituophis catenifer annectens. Classification (NCBI taxonomy): domain Eukaryota; kingdom Metazoa; phylum Chordata; class Lepidosauria; order Squamata; family Colubridae; genus Pituophis; species Pituophis catenifer. The sequence continues at coordinate 336,037,427 of NW_027256881.1, forward strand.
CATCTAGTCACAGACTAGACGTGGACACAGACTTAGGATAAGGGGGACAAGTGGAGGTGGTTAATAGATTAACAACAGATTCCATCCTCCTCTCCTCCTCCTTCCCCCCATCCCCATCTTTTAATTGGGCACAGTATTTGGATCTTACAGTATTTTGAAGTGGTAATACTTCACAGTATTATGAGTCTGGTGGCTCAGCAGACTAAAAGCATTGTGATTAACACCAGCTGTCTGCAATTACTGTAAGTTTGAATCTCACCAGGTTCAAGGTTGACTCAGCCTTCCATCCTTTCTAAGGTAGGTAAATTGAGGACCCAGTTTGTGGGGGCAATAAGCTGACTTTGTATAAATATACAAAAGTATGAAGACTATTGCTTAACGCATTGTAAGCCGCCCTGAGTCTCCGGAGAAGGGCAGCATATAAATCAAATTAAAAAAAAAATATTTATGTCTTTTAGCTTTTGTGTCAATTTTATTTTTTTAAGATTGTATGCTGCCCAGAATTACCCTGTGGTAAGGCGGGCAGCCAGTACATTTTACAAACAAACAAGCAGATAAATAAGGCAGCCTCTTAATTGCAGAGTTTCCAACAATAGTCTTTCACATCACCTGCAGTCTGATTCTTATAACTGGATTTGTCAGGGATTGGATCAGGAATTCTCCAGTGCTTTCCAGTGCCAAGAATAAAAGCATATCAGTGCACAGGTTCAAAGGTGATCATGTACCTCAGTCACTGCGGCTGATAGTGAGGAAGATGGTGCAATGTGTCACCTTGGTTTTTCCCTCAGTAATTATAGCTGTGTATCTACTTTGGGAATTGGATAGTAAGCAATGGAATAGATTCTCTGTATCCCAGTTTAGCATACATTGCTTGCAGTTTATCCTTTTATCCTAGACCTAGGCTGTGGTGGGACTTGAATAACTTAACAACTGATTCTCTGGCTGGATAGGCGTAGCCGGTTGGTCATATGACTGGGTGGGTGATGTCACTCATCACACCCAGCCCAGTCCCCCGGTCACTCAGCTCAAAGGCGCAGGTAGGATTCAGCTGGTTGGGGCTAATCCCACCACTAGCTGGCCCTCCCCCGCCCATTTTTCAGCCTGTTTTTTGGCCATTTTCAGGGCGTTTTTTGGACATTTTCTGGGCCATTTTTGGGGCCAAAGTCCTAGGATTCCTAGGACATAGGGAGGCACGCAATCTTTGTCTGTTCGTTGTTCCTGGTTTTGTAGGTCTGGATACTGACAATATTTCTGACTAGTCTGCAGGTTACTCAACTGTGCTGTGTTCTGACTGAAAATGTGCATTAAAAGCAGGTTTAACCTGTCCTCTAAACTACAGATTTATTACTGTTATGTGTGAGACCTACAAAGCTTGAAATATATTCACTGTAAAGATTATCACACCCTAGACGTATAGGATCAGAGCAGGCCCCTTTGTAACTTTTGCAGATAGTTGGTTAGTTTCTCAGGATTAGGTTTAGAGAAGTGAAATTTGAAGACATTCTGAAACTAGAGGAAAAAGCAGGTTTTGAGGGCACATTAAAATAATTAGATATGAACTTAATACATTTAAAACATATAAACATAACTTAAAATGAATACATCATTGACATATTTATGAGATTTACAGAATAAGTTAGTCTAAAGAAAAGTTGAAAAAAAATTACTTGTTTTGTATTAAAACAGTATATTTGAATAATATACAGGTACAGTTTAAAGGACTAAGAATTTGATGTATTTCTGTATTCACAAATGATCTTCGATGCTTATTTATATGGATTTCTGTATGCTAGACATTTTCAGTAAATATTAACATAGCTGGCCTTTGGCCCGACAAATTCTCATCAGCATTACTGCACATATGTATGCCTGCCTGTACATGCACACATACTTATCCATACACTCCTTTGGCAAGAACATTACTATTGATAGCAGAACTTTCTCTGCTAGCCAGTGAAAACAAGCTTTGAGATTTTGCCCCAAAAAGGGGGAAACCATGAAAGAAAGTAGTGTAGTATGTTGCTTTGAATATTAATTGGGCCAGAAAAGATTCATGTATAGGAATTATTTCACCTTTGGTCCAATAGTTTGATTTTAGTAGTGCAGTCATTGTCCTAAATAGCTGCTCAAATAATCTTACCTGGATTCTACCAGAAACTTCCTTCTGTCTATCCCCCTTGAAGTAACTCACTCTGATTGCATTAAGTAGCATTCTCTCAAAGACCTCATTGACTCTGTTATGAATAACAAATGGCTATCTTGTAGAAAAACCACTTAATCTAAGCCCTTCAGATAACTCCTTTCTTTGGCCCAGTGGGATGTAGTTTTAAGTTCCTTGGGCAAAGCAGCATTGCCTCATTCCTATCGCTATTGCCTTCTGGCATTGTTGATGCAACACAGAAGATAACCTTTTATGGAACCCTCAAGTGAAGGATAAGCTGCAAATTGCCTTGCCCAATAACAGCCCCTCTGTCTGATACAATCTTAAAATATTATCAGTTTTTGAGGTTCAGGCTTATCAAGATCGTTTACTGGGAAGAAAGCACAAACATAGGTACATCTAAGAGTTGTTTTTGAGGTTCAGGCTTATCAAGATAGTCTACTGGGAAGAAAGCACAAACATAGGTACATCTAAGAGTTCCTTCTCTAAGCCTTCCATGAGCCGGTTTGGTCTAGTGGTTAAGGCTCCAAGCTAGAAAGCAGGAGATCATGAGTTCTAGTCCAAACTTATCCATGAATGCCAGCTTGGGGGGGGGGGGGGTCACTTTCTCTCAGTCCAAACCAACTCACCGGTTTGTTGTTATGGGGAAAATAGGAGGAGGAAGGAGTATTAGGCATGTTTGTTGCCTTGAATTATTTGTAAAAATTATAAATGTGGGATACAAATAAATAAAATAAATGGTAACTATGTATGATATAGGTCAAGGAAGAAGGGAAATATGATAGAAATATTAGTTTCCCCTTCTGAAAATTCTCTGTGCCTCAAGACGTATCACAAATCATGGCCTAGCTAATAAACCAGAATTGGTAACTTACTGTGCTCAAAGTCAGAAGACGAATAGTAATTTGTGTGTTTGCCTCTTATCTCATTGTATCTTGTTTTGATGTCACTTCTTTCCAATATGTTAGCCTGGTACCTCCAGGCTGAAAAAAAAAACACCGCTTTCCAGACTCTTCATCAGTAGAATACAACTCATAATGCTCTTTAAAGCTTCCATTGATGTTACAGTGTAGGTCTACATGAGCTGTTTATGCTGGGTTTTTTTTAAAGGAGTAGCTGTTGGGGAGCAAGGATAAAGTGCTTATATGCAATTGCAGGTTTTTTTTTTTTCCTGCAAGTTATTGCTTGTCAGCATAAACATCTATCCTTGCTAATGGCGATAAGCAAACATTTTCCGTCCTTTAATTTAGAGTTCTCCCAGTGACTAACTATCATTTTAGTTTCTATTGTCCCAAATCTTCAGCCTTTACAGTACAGGCAGTCCTCAACGTACGACCACCATTGAGCCCAAAATAGTTGATAAGTTAGTAACCCAGTTGTTAAATGAACCTGACTTCCCCATTGACTTTGTTTGTGAGGAGGTCGCAAAAGGTGATCACGTGACCTTGGGATAAATATGAACCAATTGCCAAGCAGCTGAATTTTGATCATGCAATCATGGGGGATGCCACAAAGGCAGTAACTTTGAAAAACAGCCATAAGTCACAGTTTTCAGTGCCGTTGTAATTTTGAATGGTCACTAAATGAACTGTTGTAAGTCGAGGACTACCTGTATTTAGCATTGCTGTTTGGTTGCAGCATTGCAAAAAAACCATAAAATGTTGTAAACATCAGAAGGGAGGAGCCATACATCAATAGTTAACATCTGCTCCAAATGGTAATCCCTGGCATCTCCAATTCCAAGGATTTGTGGTAGAGGACAGGTGGTGGTGATGGAAATGCCATTTAGTACTGTCAGATTAGATCATGTTGGTCTCAGTGGACTTACATTGTATAGCAACATTCTTATTTGAAAGAAGTGAGAGCAACTGAGCACTTAATACTGCAGGTTGGTTACATTATTTTTCATGGATGTTGTTAAGGATTATTCCTGAAATAATAAGCATAAAATAGATAAGTAGAAGGTCCCAACTCCACCCCATCTATGCACTGGTTCTTTTGAGCTGTTTTTAATTTTTGATGAATGATGATGTTATGTTTCAATACAGTAATTATTCTATTATTGTAAGCCGCTCAGAGTTGCTTATAGAGAGATGGGCGACAAACAAATTTCATTAAAAAACCCCAATAAAGTAAAGTTTAACTACCTTAAATTTATTTCTTGGAGACTTGAAAATAGCTATTACGCTGAATACCTGAAAAGAATATTTCTTTGCTCCAGTTGAATAAATGTTTTTTTCTTTTTCTCAGACCGCCAGTGAACTGCAAATGATGAATAGTAAATGTATTTGGACTGGTAGGGATCTTTAAAAAAAAACCAGATAGAATTTAGGAGAGTTGCTTGAAAGATTAATTGATCTTCTTTATTTTTGTTTTTCAGGTGGGTCTGTGAAGAAATTCCAGACCTCAAGCTTGCTATGGAAAACTATGTTTTAATTGACTATGATACTAAAAGGTGAGAAAATGATAATCTATTTAATTCTTCAGTAGGGGTAATTTATGTATATAGCAAGACTAAATGCAGAAATTAAAATAGGCTTGTGAATTACCATTGCAATTACAAAAGGCATTTGGTACCTGGTATGGAATTAGTGTCAGATGCTGTAAAAATAATTTAAAAATATATATAAATAGTGCTTTTGAATATTTCTGTTATATTTTATATTTCTGTTATAGTCTGTTATACCTGTATTTAACAGCTGAATACAGCAGCTGTTTACATAATACAGGTAATCCTTGGTTAACAATGGCAATTGGGACCAGAATTGCTGTCACTAAGTGATAAGAGTTGTAAAGTGCGATGTAACATGAAGTGCTGCTTAGCAACAGCAATTCTGGCAGTCCTGATAGCCAGGGAACATTGGAAATTGTGTTCATGTGATTGTGCGGACACTTTTATGGCCAGAGCTCTAAAGATTGATTGCAACTATCACTTGTTCAGCGACCTTTTTAAGTTTGAACAGTTACTGAAGTAAACTGCATGTGGAGCTTTAAAAAAATCCTTGGGAACAAGAATAAACAACAGTTGTTGGCAAAGGTTTTCATCTTTATTCTATCCCACCAAATATGAATGATTGTTTGGATCCACGCAAAGGTCTTCTTTGGTTGCAGTTGTGATTTGCAACCTCCTGCATAACAAGGCCTGTTCTATTCCCTTGTTAGCTTCCATTTGGCAGAACGTTTTAACTGCTGAGTTGCAGATTTTGGTATTGATGAATTATTTTTCCTGGATCCAAAAATATTTCTTTTGAGAATGTATTTTATTGCCTTTATTGTTTTTCTTTACATTGTCAGCATTTTTGAACATATTTGCTAAAAGGCGGGTAAAAAAATATTTTAATAAATAATAACCACTGCATGAAATCTCCTCCCGTTGCCCCCCCCCGCCTTTTTTTAAAGTTTTGCTGCAAAACGCCAAGCGGTAAATGAGTAGTCTGACTGCTACTTTATGTTTTGTCTCTTAAAGCATGTAACCAAAATTGGCATTAATGAAGACCTTTGAGGGAATCCTGGTTTCATTGTTAGGGGTTGTTCCTTTTCCACTTCAAAGTAAATTGGAAGCAGATGTTACCAAAATAAACCACAGCAGCTTTTTAAATTTATTTATATCCCTGTTAGGAGATACAATGCAGCTTAAAGATGACTTTGGACCCTTAAATGTTATTCTGCTCTGAGTTAACCTGGAGCAGTAGTCCAAAGGGTTCCAGACTGATTTGCCAAAATAGCTTTAGAGAGCTTTAGATTATCAATTACTCCGCAATTCCTGTCAAGCAATCCTAACTGCATCTTTTAGGTAAAGCTACAGTTAATAAACTTTAGATTTCTTATATTTAGAATAATGGTCTCATGCTTAAAAGGGAATGCAGGAGTCAGTGAATAACTCTGACCCAGCAAAAAAAGTCTCTATCTGGCTGAAGACTGAGCCGAACTGGGGACTAGCCAGGCAACAGGGGCGTTCCCAAAAATGATGACACGCTCAGTCTCCAGGCAGAAAGGAGAGAGCAACACCCACTCCTGGATTCCCTCCACCCAGCGCCATGGAGAGCCATAGGATTGTAGAGTTGGAAGGGACTAAGGATCGTCATCCCTCTGCAGCATTCAGAAAAACCGCTTCTACCATCATTGAGAGATGGCTGCACAGCTTCTTTTTAAAAGCTTATTGGTAGTGTTGTATGACTAAGAAGATGTCTGAAGGTTTGAGTCAAAAATAAGTCCAATTGCCATGATTCAACCTTCAGACAACTTTACCTGCATGATTTAACAATCTACATCCGTTCTCAACTAAGAAGAGTTTTCTTCTATTTATGAAATCTAATGGCTAAAACTTATACGTTCACATCTTCTGCACATGGTTTCTGTGGCCATGGAAAATACCATAGTTCTTTGTAATCTTTCTTGTAACTTCTCTTCCTGTACCTGAACTTTACTATTATGTGTATCCAAAATCTTCTTTTCCTCAGACTGATCATTCCTACCTCTTCTCACAGGGCATGCCCTCAAGTCTCAGTATCACCTTTGTTGCCAATTCTCTAATCCCAAATCCTTGGAAATGTACAGTATTCCAGTTGTAGTTTCATTGGTGTCCAGTAGAGAGGAATAACAACTTCCTGTTTCTTTGGTACAGTTCTTCTTGTAAATGCAGCCCAACAGTACATTGCCCTTGTAGCAGCTGTCTCTCACATGTTCATGCTGATTCATGTTCATTGACCATGACCATACTCAAATCTTCAAACGACAAACTCCTCATCTTCTGTGTGTGCCCTATATTTTTCTCTCAATGTAATTACATTTCTCCCAGTTGAATGATGTCTTGTTCTTCTCTGTCCAGATTTACAGAGCTCTTTCTGCCATCCTGAACGTTGGCTGAACTTGCAATGAAATTGTGTTAATTGTGATAGTTCATAGTGTCTTCCTTAATTGGGCGTCCTTCCTATTGAGTATAAAATGGTTATGGACAATGAAAATGGTAGCCTAACCTCTGGAAGGCAGCAGGTTTAGGAAAGCTACTTGAATCCCCTTTCTTTGTGTTTTTTAATATGTAAATAATTCCTTGGGCTTAATTCATTAGAAACTTTTAATTGTTTTTAAGTTATTCATTCTTTGTGTGATTTTTTTGAATATCTTGCCTTTAACTGTTAGAAAGTTGCTAACAGTACTAAGGACAGGGATACATGAGATAACCAGAAATTAAAAGCAAATAGCAGATAAAATTATTAATCAGATTAACTAGATTCACTTTTAAACTGCTGTGAAACAAATAGCTTTCAAAGAAACAATATGATATATTTAAGGAAACTATTAAACAGACTTCATGGGACAGAAGAGTTCTGTCCTATGTTCCAATTAAAAGAGGAATAGATATAAAGGGAATATACAAAGAAGTCTCTTCAGTTGATTTCAGTGGCCAGGCAGGATCCTGCAGCATTAGGAGACCCTGAAAATAAAATTTGAAATTGTAGTCACTTGTCAGTAAATACTTTTTTTTTACCATGATACTTTCTGCACATATGCTAATCGTTGATTATTTGAACTTCACTTTTTAAAGCAAAAATTGGAGAAGTTTAGATTTTGAGCATTGACCTTAATAAATTCTGGAATGGGGTGGAGGTTGTTTATTTTCATTTTTTTGTGGAGAAACTGAGTTGTTTGCATGCTATTCTTCCCTTGCGAAATGACAAAACAAATACTAAATCCTGCATGTCATCTTCAGCCTAATCAAGGACCTGTGTTAAATATTAACTGGCAGGACTCTATAAGCCTTTGCAGCACACATGGGAGTATAGTTTCAGAGTAAAGTCTATGTCACTCCATTTTAATTCATGAGCCTTGTTTGTTTGTTTTTCCCCAAGAGAAGAAAACATAATTTGACAAATTCTCTTCATGGATTAAATCTCCAGTACTTAATGCTTCAATATTTTAACCTAGAAACTGGTACTACTATGCCTTTAGGATATTGGTTAATGCTACCGCGTTTGTCAATAATTGCACAACACAGTGGATATTCTTGGCAAACAAGATTGCTGTTCATTACCAGTTTAACTGTTTGTGAATATCATGAGTCAATTAATCTGGTAAACTTTTCATCTGGGATTTTTTTTTTTCCTTTGTGCTTTCCCTCTGTACCTTACACTTTGAAAGGTGCGGCTGTTAATTAATGTGTAGGTAGGCACGCTTACCAGATATACTTTGTTCTTTTATTAAAATTCTGTGATCTTCTCTGGCTGTGCTTCAGTTAGAACATGGCCTCTCCTTTGCATTTGAAACTGTCTTCCCCGGTTCCTGATCTCTCACACTTCAAACAGCATATCGCACTGAAGGACAGATTTGCACAAGTAACTGCAAGTAGCAACTACAGAAGTAGTTAGCAGCTTCAGAGGCAAAGAGGTTTTCCAGCTGGCTGATGTGCCCGTTCCAAACATATGGATTGTAATGTTTATGGAAACCGTGGGCATATTCCTCTAGGGAAAAAAAAAGGTACTTCTGCATTCTCATTGCATGGGTTAGATAAGCCATTGGTCTTTTTCCAAATAGAGGGAATGTGCTACTGTGAATGCCACTGAGGTATCCTGGGATACCTTTTGAAAATACAAACACAACAAGAGATAAATTGGAAATTGACCACACACCCTTGGGATTAGGCAACAACATTGGTGACTGTTCGGGTACAAAGGCAGGTTTATTGCTGACATGCTCCAATATGCTCTCCTGTTGTTTTGGCGTAGCTGCACAGCTCTCTGCACTGAAGCTTGAAATCTGATTATGCAGTGGACATGTGACTGCCATGTCCCTCCCTTCTTTCCTTCCCCTCTATCCTCATGACCTGAGATGATTCTTTGATTCTTTCATCCTCAGTTAGGTTGCCTGGTTTGGGGGGGGGGGGGGGAAACCATTAGTCCAACCAGCTCATATGATGAATCTTATATGCCTACAGCAGCATTCTCTAATCTGGTGCCTTCCGGGTGTTCCTGGGATTATAATTTGCATACTCTTCAGCTAGTCTGCAAATTATGGAAAATGAGTATCATTTACTCAGACAGTCAATTGTCCCGTAGGAGAACTTCGGCACTGAATTATTTTGAAATGCTGCTTCTGAAAAAAATCAGAATTATTAACACCAATAAGGGTGTACCCGTGTCCATGCATTTTAATGCTGACATGTTAAGCAATGTAAAAGTTAATGAATTGTGCTATCTTAATTGTTTTAAATGTTTCAATAAAACATACTGTTTCCCTGAAAATAAGACCCTGTTTTATATTTTTTTGAACCCTGAAATAAGCGCTTGGCCTTATTGCCATGCGCTCAAAAGCCCGATTGGGCTTATTATCAGGGGATGTCTTATTTTGAGGGAAACAGGGTAGGTTTCATATGAAAATGTTATTTTATTTGCAGCGCTAAAGTTCCTATCCTTTTATGTATGATTGAGTCCGTGTGAACTTAGTAGAACTAATTTCTGAATATATAGGACTATGTCACAAGAGTATTTTTATTAAAAGTTTTTTTCTAGACAAATATTTCAGTTGATTTACTTGTGGCTACTGGGAATATGTATTTGCCTAATTTACTCTTGTCTTTCTGTCTCATTATTTTAGCTTTGAAAGCATGCAAAGACTTTGTGACAAATACAACCGAGCTATTGACAGCATTCATCAGTTGGTATGTGTTCCTTGCTATTTTGTTTTTGCATCTTGTTTAGGCAATTGGTTTCAAGGCCATCAAGCAGTACAGATCACTTTGCTGATTCACTATAGATGTAAGATTTTAAAAGTGGCTCACTAACCAGTAATTGTCTGATTTAGGATCAATCAATCAATCAATAGCTAACTAGCAGCCAAATCAATCCCCAAATTGTTGTATGTGGGGAGTGAATAAGGAGATTTCAGTCTTTACCTATCTCTCACCATCAGACATAAGAGGTCTTGCCGGACTCCTTCTCAATTCCAGCATACTGTTTTCAGCAGTAGTATTCTTGATTGTTCTGCCTTCAAAAACGTATGAAAAGAAACATCTATGCACACAGGTAGCCTTTGAATTAAAATGATTTGGTTGCTTAGTGACTGTTTAAAGTTATGATAGACTCCCTCAAAAAGCTATGGTTTTGACTTTCGCCTTTTCCAATCACTTATGTGATTTATGACAATGATTTATGATTTTTTCCCCCTGAAAACCAACATTCCCAATTTCTGGAAAGAAAAGCCCATAATGAACAATGTGTTTGCTTAATGACCACTGATCTTGTTTAACAACTGCCACAAAAAAAGACATAAAATTGGATCCAGTCACTTTACAACTCACAATTTATGATCAATTACAGCAAAGGCACTTAGACTTATATACCGCTTCACAGTGCTTTACAGCCCTCTCTAAGCGGTTTACAGAGTCAGCATATTGCCCCCAACAACCGGCGTCCTCATTTTACCGACCTCAGAAGGATGAAAGGCTGAGTCAATCTCGAGCCAGTCAGAAGTGAACTCCTAGAGTGTGCAGTGAGTTAGCCCTGCAGTATTGCATCCTAGCCACTGGACCACCACCGCTTTTAGATGAGCCACCCAGAGTCATTGGGACTAACGTGGCAAAGAAATTTAATTAATAGTAATAGTGAATAACTATTCATTAATAGTGAATAATGAGGCAGAAAAGCAAAGCTATATTTTATATTTTAATATTGGAATATCTTAATTTTTAATTTCAGCATACGTGTACCGCTTTTGCATAAATTACAATAAAATGATACAAGGTATAATAACATCAAATATTAATACTAATCAATTAGAAATATTAATTGTGGTAAGTAAAACAACTGAATAAACAGATAAATCCAACATTTATTTATAAATTTATATTTCCTTTCCTGTAGAGCAGGGGTCTCCAACCTTGGCAACTTTAAGGTTTGTGGACTTCAACTCCCAGAATTCCTCAGCCAGCAAAGCTTGCTGAGAAATTCTGGGAGTTGAAGTCCACAAGCCTTAAAGTTGCCAAGGTTGGAGACCCCTGCTGTAGAGGACCTCAGGGTGTAATACTTGGTTAATCTCTTTTCTTCCACCCTTTCCCCATTTTGCCTTAAAAAAACCATTGTGAAACACCTTAAATTGAGAACCAGAATGACTGTTGAATTTCAAAGTGGTGTGGGGATCTGAACTTGTGTCTCCCCAGGAGCAAAATGATAATCCAGAAGGCTTTTTTTGCCTTATAGTTTTTGCCTACAATTTGATAAAGTTATTTATTTATTTATTTATTGGTTTGATTTATATGCCGCCCTTCTCTGGAGACTCAGGGTGGCTTACAATGCGTTAAGCAATAGCCTTCATACTTTTGTATATACCCGCTTAGTAGGGCTTTCGTCCCCCCCAAGCGTGTTCTTTTTTATACAAAGTCAGTTTATTACCCCCACAATCCGGGTCCTCATTTTACCTACCTCGAAAGGATGGAAGGCTGAGTCAACCTTGAGCCTGGTGAGATTTGAACTTGCAGTAATTGCAGGCAGCTGGTGTTACTTAAAAGCACTTTAGTCTGCTGCGCCACCAAGGCTCTTTTTAGTTAGAACAAAAGAACAAGTTAGAACAAAAGCCAAGCCTGTCAAGCTGATTTGAGACACCAGACAAATGGGAGATATAGTAGCCTCATAACTTATATGTCTACTGCATAGAGGAGGAAAGATTGGTCAGTGACAATTAGCCATAATGATTGTAGGGAAAGGATATTTTAGACACAGCCTGTCTTTGAACATCAGTAGCTAGGGGCATGCATGACAAAGAAAGCCTGTTGCTTTCAAGCTTTGTTTATATGCTTTTCAAAAGCAACTTGTTGGCCAACATAGAATGTTGCTCAGCTCAGGAATGCTGAGCAAAGGTGGGGGGGGGGGGGGGGAAGAGCTGCAAACCATAGTTTGTCTACTGTTTAGAAAGCACAGACCATGATGTATATGATGTCCATTACTACCAACAGCACACTTCATTAGAATTTTGGTAGCATACATGCTTAATTAAAGTGGGTTAGAGGTAAGTTGACTATACTAGGGTTAATGCTTATATGGTAAGTCTAGTAACATGGCAGGTGTTTGCCACAGAGTGAAGGATTTACTCGGTCACTTTAACTTTTCCAGCCTACTTTTTCTTACTCGAATAATGTTCTTGGTGCTTATGAACAAGCGTTGAGGGGAGTTTTGCGCTTTGAAAGATGTTTTTGCAATAAGGATCAAATTGTGATTGAGTTAAATAGGTTTCTTGTTTCATTCTTCAGTGGAAAGGAACCACCCAGCCCATGAAACTGAATACCCGCCCTTCCAATGGGCTTCTGCGCCATATCCTACAGCAAGTATATAACCACTCAGTGACGGACCCAGAAAAACTCAACAACTATGAACCCTTTTCCCCAGAAGTGTATGGAGAGACTTCTTTTGACTTGGTGGCCCAGATGATAGATGAAATAAAAATGACTGAAGATGACCTCTTTGTAGACTTAGGCAGTGGTGAGTGCTCACTACCCAGTTCTCTCTTCTGACTCGACTCAAAATACGATAGTTCAAGCAGAATTGTTATATGTTTTGTGAATAACCAATCCATAGCTTGAAATTCGTGTTTTGTTTACTGGCAAATGATGTTCTTTGACATTGACTTTCTTCATGTCTTGGTAAGCTGCAGTCCTGACTTCTAGTAGACAGTACCAAGTTGGAAATACAATTTACTGTAATGCAAAGCTTGGTGACTGGAATTGGAAACCATAGTGGTTTTCCAATTTTGACATGATGGAAATAGATCATAATTGTGGCAATTGACATCATCAGTGTCCAACTAGGTTGCCCACAAAATGAGGGCGGTAACTAGAGAGTGTAGGAGTGGGGTGGGGATGGAAATAAAAATAAAAGCCTGTGACATCAAGCTCTGGCCAGCCAACAGTTGTGATATTATGTCTCCAGCATGTGTAGTTTTAGTCATGTGCATTTATTTTTGCCTTAACATCTAGTACTACTCTTTAAATCTCTAGGTGGCTCCAACGCTATATTCTTCTTGTAGGCTCCTATGCTTCCAAGAAGTGCTTGGGTTCATTTGTTTGATTCGAAAAAAGACCTAAATTTAATATTTCTTGTAATTGCAAATTTTAAAATAGTGTTGCCCGTTTTGGCTAAACCGAGAGCATAAAATTCACTTATATAGAATCTAGTAGTTGGAGAAGCAGGAACTTTAGTTAATGCAGCTAATAGCATTTCTATGACCCTGTCACTGTCAATTCGCCCAGGAAAAAAAGTCAGTGGTTGGCTGTTGTGGGTATCTAGGGAGGGGCTGAACCTTCCTTTGTTGAAGAGCAGTTCCCTGTGCCATAAGGCAAACCCACAGTGAAACTGAGAGGAATGTTGCAACCAATATGGGGGGGAAAATCTACTATACAATCTGACGTCGTTGGGCTCATCTAGAATAGTTTTTTGGATGAATGATTCCTTCTCATGCAGCTAGGTAATTAATTAAGAGGCAGAGGAGAGTTAAAGTTTTCAGAACTCCCTGTTGATTCTGCTGTGCAGATTCTTATTTTTCCAGCTATTATGTCATGATAACATGAAATCTTAATATATATTTGACTAATGTATTTCCCTATTGCTTCTGGGTAGGCAAGAGAATTAGCAACAATGTCATGCCTTGCTGTTTATTATTGTTATTATCATCATTATAGTTTATTTATTTATTTGTATCCTGCCTTTAATATTTTTACATATAACTCAAGGAGGTAAACATATCCAACACATCTTCCTCCTCCTATTTTCCCCACAACAACCCTGTGAGGTTGGCTAAGAGGGAGGGAGAGAGAGAAACTGACTCAAAGTCACTCAGTTTCCTGCTGTTTTGTCATGAAAAAAGAGCTACAAGTGCTTTCTTGTCTTTCTCTCCCCCTCCCCCAGTTGGTGATTGTTTTTTTTGTTTTGGTTTTTTTTAAAAAAAAAGGAAAGCAAAGTTGTATTTGGAACAACTTTGAGCTGATAATATGGGATTGTAAACTAAATAAACCATGGCTTGGAGAAAAAGGCAACATCTGTTGAACTCTAATTCTGAAATATCGGTGGCATTAAGTGCACACAAATCTGTCCATCCATTTCTGAAAACAGACTTGGCTTTAAGTATCTGGACTATTGCAGTGCTGTTTTGAAAACAGCTCTGGAAACTTCAGTGGACTGAGAATCTGACAGCCAGACTTCTATCTGACATATATAGCCTGAAATGTTTCACTCTGGTCTTATGTCAGCTCTGCTAGTAACCACCTTTCCTTTAAGCTCAGATCAAATGTTGGTTTTGGCATTTAAACCTAGTTCTACATGTTAATCTGCATTTCTAACGTGTAGCATTAAGAAAAATCTTGGACTTCGTGAACCAAATACTGGCTGTGCAAGGGTACTCTACTTTCTGATCTACAAAATAATAGTTTAGAAGTTCACTCATATACTTGCAGTTCTTACGTAAACTTCTTACTCCAAATTTAGCTTCTTATGCGACATTGTGGCAGTCCTCCTAACTGTAGTACTCTGTTGTCTTCTTTTAGGTGTGGGTCAAGTTGTGCTCCAGGTGGCTGCAGCAACAAACTGCAAGCATCACTATGGTGTGGAGAAAGCTGATATTCCGGCCAAATACGCTGAGGTAACATAGTGCCTTGGGTTAAAATTGTAATATATTTTAGAAATCTGGCCAGAGTGATTATATATATACCATCCATTTTTTAAAACCACCTTCTTCAACATCCAGTGCTTAGATTAGTGTTTCTCAGCTTCAGCAACTTTTAAGGCGTGCGGATTTCAATTCCCAGAATATCTGAGTCAGCATGCCGGTTGGAGAATTCTGGGAGGTGAAGTCCACTGAGGTTGAAAAACACTGGCTTAAATGCTCAGTTTTACAGCCTGTGGTGACTGTTAATAAATAGTGTTCCCAAGAGGAAAGAGAAAGGAAAAAACTATATATGGATCCTAAAGTTATTCAGAATCTTTCTGGCTTCTAAAACTGCAGCCTACTCTGAAGCATGTCAGAACTGCCCTTGCAGAAGGTGGAAACCTTCCTTGTGAAGGAGCTGCCCAATCTACCTTATTGTTGACTGATGTTTTTGTTTTTTGTTTTCCCCATAAGTGCTTGTCCTCTGAATTAAACCATACCAGTAGTTTTAGATTTTGTAAGGGACTATATTAAAAGGATTCTTTTCTAACTAACACATAGTAAAAGGAGGTGGCATGTGGGCACCAGAAGGCATTGGCAGGCTGGGCTTCAGCAGAGTCGTGACTGGAAGAGGGGATGCTGCTTCTCAGAACAATTTCCTAGGAGGTGGGTGGGTAGAATATACAATTCAGGGATAATTTCTATTACAGGGAAGGCTGCAATCACTACCAATCACTGGAAGAGCCGAGATGGCGCAGTGGTTAGAGTGCTGTACTGCAGCTACTTCAGCTGATTGCTAGTTCAGCAGATCAGTGGATCAAATCTCACCGGCTCAAGGTTGACTCAGCCTTCCATCCTTCCGAGGTGGGTAAAATGAGGACCCAGATTGTTGGGGGCAATATGCTATTTAGTATACTGTCGATTGTTGTAAGCCGCCCAGAGTCCTTGGAGAGTGGGCAGCATAGAAATATGAACAATTAAAAAAATAATAATAATTCCAAATTTGGCTCTGTAGCGCCAAGGGCTATATATGGGGCTGCCTTTGAACAGTATAGAAATCAGTGCGTAGTTTTATTTGCCTTTTTCCCCTAATACTCTTTTTTTTTTCTGAGTCAAGTCTCTGAGCTTGCTTGTTTTCTTGCAGACCTTTCATTACCCAAACTAGGTAACATCATCAGTGCTAGAAAGGAGTTTGCTGTCAGTTTATATTTTAGTGGATTGCCCTGTCAGTTTGGTGGGAGTGGTTCTTAGAGATTCTTTGGTTGGATTGTTTGCTGGTGTTGGCTTCTTTGGCAGTTTCTCGATGGGGGTATTGTTTACTTGATTGTTGGTCTGATGTTAACCTTGGAGTTAATCTATGCTAATCTGGGTTCTGATTGCTGGTGGAGAGGTGCTTGGATCTTTTTGTTCCTTTTTGGGCTGAGTGATAGTCCCTTTTGCATAATCTATAGATGTTGCTAATGTCCATGTGTCTATTGATGGCTGATTTGTCAGAGTGCCAGGCTTCTAGAAATTCTCTGGCATTTTTTAGACTTGTCCCAGTCAGGGATGGTCACATTTTCCCAATTGAAACTGTGATTATAAGTAGATTTTAAGTAAAGTAGATTTTAAAAAAATTTCATCATGTCTTTAGACTGCTACCAGTTGGTGTTTGTGGATGCATTCTGTCAGTTTTCTGCCTATTTGTCCTACATAGTGGTTGTTGCAGTCCTTGCATTGTATGTATGTATGTGTGTATGTATGTATGTGTGTATGTATGTATGTATGTATTTATTTATTTATTTATTTATTTATTTATTTGATTTGATTTGATTTGATTTGATTTGATTTGATTTGATTTGATTTGATTTGATTTGATTTTTATACCGCCATTCTCCAGCAGGACTCAGGGCGGTGAACAGCCGAGATAAAACAGCTTTTATCGCCACTAGGTAGGTCTTAATATGATACCTCACCAGTGTTCGGTCAGATTCGGAACGGCTGGTCCTCCAACCGCTCTCCAGGCGTCTTTTCTGGCGCTTCATCTCCCTCAGCTCCTCGGAGAACCAAGGAGCTAGATGAGTTCAGTGCCGGGTCAGAGGCCACAAAGGCACGACGCGGTCCAAGGCCCCGGCGGCCGCACTGACCCAGGCAGCCACCAAGTCCTCAGCCGAGTCATGAGCCAGAGTCTCAGGAATTGGCCCAAGCTCCATCTGGAACCTATCAGGATCCATCAGGCGCCTGGGGCGGAACCACCTAGTCGGTTCCGCCTCCCTGTGGCGGGGTGTAGCGGTAAGAAAGTCTAGTCGAAGGAGTGAGTGGTCAGACCATGACAAGGGTTCGATGACTATATCCCCTATATCAAGGCCACTCGACCACTGACCAGAGATGAAAACTAAGTCCAGAGTGTGCCCGCCTATGTGAGTGGGGCCATGAATTAACTGAGTCAGGTCCATGGCCGTCATGGAAGCCATGAACTCCCGGGCCACCTCAGACGTTTCACCAATGGATGGCAGGTTAAAATCCCCCATGACCAAAAGCCTGGGGGTATCAACCGCCACCCCGGCTATGACGTTGAGCAGCTCAGGCAGGGCCGTTGCCACGTGGCAGGGAGCCAGATACGTGATCAACAGGCCCATCTGCACCCCACGACCCCACTTCACAAAAAGGGACTCACATCTGGCTATCTGTGGTACAGTGGTCTCCCTCGGATCCAGACCTTCCTTTATAATAACCGCCACCCCCTGCCCCTGCCCTGAGCTCCCGGCTAATGGAATACACGGAAGCCTGGTGGGCACATATCCACGAGGGGAACTCGCCCCTCCTGGCCCAACCAGTATGTTGTAGATGACTCCTGTTTTTTCTTCTGGGGTTGTTGGGTCTTTGGGTCTGCTTAGGATGTTTTGAAGGGCTTTAGTTGGTTTGTGTGCTACGCTGATTCCATGTGGTTGTAGGAGTTTGTTGGTGGTTTCTGAGATATTCTTGATGTATGGCAGTGTAATTCTTTTTAGGTTTTGTGTTGGTTGTGCTGTATTGAGTTGGGTGGTCAGGGACTTTTGGATAAAGTTGCGTGAATATCCATTATTCTTTTTTCTTCCTTTTAACCCCTAGATGCCAGGCATTTTAATTTCTTGGAAGCTTGTCCTTTGCCATTGATTTTAGTTCCCATATGAGACTAGAACATATTTCTCTAACCCACGGCCATCTATGCTCCTTGGCAAATAGCTCTCACAGGAGGATTTTCTGAAATTCTGTCAAATGGAGGAATCTGGGTTGAAATCTGTACAGGTAGTTCTGAATTCATGACCACAGTTGGGATCAGAATTGGGACCAAACTGCTAAACAAAGCAGTTTTTCAGTGAGTTAGACCTGATTTTACAACTTTTTTTTTTGCTATAGACATGTTAAGTAAATCACTGCAGTTCTTACACAGTCGTTAAGTGAATCTGGCTCCCCCCCCATTAACTTTGCTTGTCAGGCACTGGCTGGGAAGGTTGCAGATGGTGATCACATGACTCTGGGATCCTGAAGCCATTGTAAATATATGCTGATTGCAAAGCGCCTGAATTTTAATCACAGGACTGGGGGGTACAGCAATGGTTGTAAGCATGAGGGCTGGTCATACTTTCTTCAGTGGCAACATAACTTCAGATAGTTGTGTTGGAAGAAATATCCTTCTGGGTTCAGTTCCAAGTGGGGAAAAAGACACTGGATTCATGGAAGTTACTTGGAAAGAAGGTTTATTGATGAACAGGAACACTTGGCTTGAGTTCTTGAGCAGAATCACATGGCTTGAGTACCTGAACAGAAAAAGGGCTGAGATGCTGAGAGTGCCTTGGTTTTATGCCCTCTGTTGGGCTTTGAATTTGAGCTTGTATTCTGATTGGTTGTCAGACTCCCATGGGGCCATGCAGGGGCAACTCTGTAGGCTGTCCTGAGTCCCAAGCTTGCTTGAGTCTTGCTGGATGATGCAATCTCCCCAGGTGCCATGTGATGAGTTCTGTTGCTAGATGGGTGGAGGGCTAATCCTACCTTTGTTGGATCTTGGGTGAGGGCATTTACTTACGAATAGACCTAGCTACCTCTTTTATCTCTTAAGTGTGGACATCTGCTGGGGGCTATTAAGAGTGAGTCTGTTTCCTGCCTAAAAACATGTTTCTCCATTTCTCATCCAGAGAAATGTAATATTCTGCCTTTTTAATATTTCCTAGAATATTTCATTTTCCTAGGAGAGGGTGGGTGCTAACTTCCTACAGTTGCTAAACAAATAGTTGTAAATCAAGGACTACCAGTAAGTTTCCTTGTGCCAAGTAGGTTGCTACCTTGTGAAAGACACTACAAGTGTTAAATTTCTCAAGTGGTAAACCCAAAAGCTGTTCAAAGGGTCTTGCTGCTAATTTCACCATGCTTCTATAAAGATAAGATTAAATTCAGCTACCTTCCACATCCTAAAATGTTATGCTAATGGCAGTGCAAATTTGTGTATGGTAGAAGTCTCTCATTAGACACTCTCATAGTTGCCATTTTCTTCTATTTGCGGAAACATAATCTCTGGATTTTCTTTTTCTTTTATAATAATAATCAATTTTTCTTTCTTTTCCTTTCTTCTACTTTTTCTAGACGATGGACAAAGAATTCAGAAAGTGGATGAAATGGTATGGGAAGAAACATGCAGATTACACAGTGAGTGAAACTAAACCACAAAGTTCCTCTTAAAACCAAGCAAACCTTTCCGTAACCCTAATGTGGATAATGACTTTTCATTTTAGTGTAGGAGTTTCTGAGAATTACCTTTGAAGCTAGTTACAGATTAAAATTAAAGTTGGTCTGAGAAGTCAAAGGAACTCTGTTAATTTTGGTGATGAAGAAAAGTTTAATAAAGCAGAATATGAATTAATCATTTGCAAGTTCAGGCAACTTTTAAAGTTAAAGTTAAATTTTAAACTGATTTTAAATTGGAATTGTTTTAATTACGGCCAAAATATTTAATTATTTTAAACAGTTTTTAGATTTTGTATGTCTTGTTTTTACTTTGGCTGTTCACCGCCCTGAGTCCTATATTGGAGAAGGGCGGTATAGAAATTTAAACAAACAAATAAATAAATAAATAAACTTGTGCGCTCTTTAATTAAAGTCAAGTTACGTTTCTTTTTTGTCTGGACTGTTCTAAGTTTTGACTTGAGGTTTATGTCTTGTCCATCAAAACCCAAATGCAGTTCTCACCCTGAAAAAATGTCTTCACCACAGACCAGGAAATGATGTACCAATATGGTTATTGAGCCAAGAGCTTAGAGGATATAGTATCGTTATGACATGTGTAAATTTTGCCTTTGAATATGTAATAAAAGAGAACTACTTCCTTTACAATTTAGACCAGTGTTTCTCAAATTTTACAACTTTAAGATGTGTGGACTTCAACTCCCAGATTCTAGAATTCTGGAAGTCTACACATCTTGAAATTACCGAGGTTGAGAAACACTGTTTTAGACAGATGATTTAGAGTTTAGCATTGATATACTATCTGGGAATTTCTTCTTGTGCTTTGAGTTTAAGACTCAAAACTCATTGTAATTCATGTAAGATGATAACAGGAGAGTATCACCACACTTGGCAAACCAAGCAGGTACCTAGGGGTGTATTGATATGAAACCATTTAGATTTGAATGGCTGTTTCTAGAATCTTTGTCTTAGGGATGTCATTACTCCCTCCCCTGAATGCTTTCCATGTGTCATTTTTCCCTCTCAATTTTTTTTTTTAAATTTGATTTATATGCCGCCCTTCTCCGGAGACTCAGGGCGGCTTACAATGCGTTAAGCAATAGCCTTCATACTTTTGTATATTTATACAAAGTCAGTTTATTGCCCCCATAATCTGGGTCCTCATTTTACCTACCTCAGAAAGGATGGAAGGCTGAATTTTCCTAATAAGTTATGTTCCAAGTTATTAATAAGGGACCTAGAAATAGAGATGGACTTAATAAGATGGCACAGCTTGTAAGAAAATGTATGATTCACTGGTAGGTTATAATTTTTCCTTAAAATGCTCGGATTAGGGAGATGATCTGATTTAATGTCTCTTTGTACAATCGTTAGCCAGGAATTTTAAAGTGTTGAACAAGCCATTGCTTATACATCATGCTAATTCAAAAATTGACCTATTAATGCTCAAGGCAGCTGACTCCAAGGCTGGGGGAAAAATTTGCTTAGCTATGTTGAATATCAACAGGCCATTATGTCTACTCCTACTTTTTTGGTTTCTTGTTGAGTGAAAAATAATGAAAAAAGTAAATGAGTCTGTCAGGAAAAAAATCAAGTGAGATTATGTGCCACCAATTCTCTTAGAAATCATATAGACATAGAAAGATAAGTCAAGTGAATTATTAAATCCCTTTATCTGGGTTAAGAAGAGAATTGCCCAAAATTAGAATTCAGATTAAATTAGAAAAGCAGAAACCAACATCGTTCACTGATAGAAGGTAAATGAGACACGCCATGAAGAATACGTATTCATTTGTGTAATTTATTCATCTTATATATCTTCCCACTTAGCTTACAACGTAGTGCAGCCTACACAATTTCCCAGAAGCAAATGCTTGTCTGTCTCTGTGTGTTTGTCGATCCATCCATCTCAATATAATAGAATGTTTTGAACCAGAAGTAATTCAAACAGTGAAAATCCCGTTCCCCAGGAATTTTATTTCCCCATCTCTTTCCTTCCTTCCCTCCCTCCCTCCCTCCCTCCCTCCTTCCTTCCTTCCTTCCTTCCTTCCTTCCTTCCTTCCTTCCTTCCTTCCTTCCTTCCTTCCCCACCTACCTCTCCAAGTGACTCCAGGCAGCAAATAAGACTCTTTTGAAAATAAAAACAATTAAAATCCCAATCTCCATCCTCTTTCTTTTTGTTTCTCACTTATTTTCCCCCAGTTAATAGCAACATCATAGCCTTCTCCCTGCTCATCTACCCTGCGCAAGAACTGTTTAACAGATCTACTCTTTTGCCACCAAAAAAAAAAGAGCCAGCGGAATATTTACTTGTTTCTGGATGAATATATTTACCGCCCATTTTTCAGCGGGAACTTCAGCCCGCTCAAATATTTGAAAAACCCTCCAGTCCCTCCTGTGGTTTTGAAACAGAGCCATGTTTAGCAGTGTTCCTTTTTTTTATTATTATTTTAAAAATAGCTGTGTGTGCTTTTCCAGGCAGAACAATTCTTTGGGAGCCAAGTGTATTAAACAGTGGCTGTTGGAATGAAACTGTGTGTGTGTGTGTGTGTGGTATTATATACACAGGCAGCCAGCCAGGCCCTGGTTCTTCCTACTGTGAGGGTGTGATGCATTTGCTGTGGGTAGATTTATTTTCTCAGATTTATTTTTGAGCTCTAAACTCCAGAAAAGCAGTCTTTTTGGAAAGGGACTGGTTTCGTAATGT
This sequence comes from Pituophis catenifer annectens, assembly GCF_029215685.1. Taxonomy (NCBI): domain Eukaryota; kingdom Metazoa; phylum Chordata; class Lepidosauria; order Squamata; family Colubridae; genus Pituophis; species Pituophis catenifer. The sequence goes on from NW_027256881.1 coordinate 336,059,617, forward strand.
GATTGGCCCTCTAGTCATATGTCATTTTAGTGTTCCTACTTGGGATCCCAGCTGGCTCTTTGGCTGGATTCTGGTCTTTAGTTGCCATAAATATAATTCCCCTAGTCTTTGGTAGATAGGCCTGGCATTGGCGTATGTATAGAAACCTGAATCAAAAAGTTTTGCTACATTTAGAATAGTCCTGCTGAATTGGAAAAAGCTTGCTGAAACAGGGAATGTTTAACCAAACAGTATTGCTGAAGGAGACACATGTTAATCTATGGCTGTAAAGTCTGGTAGAATCTTTTAATAAAATTTGTTACAAGTAGTCCTCACTTAATGACTGCTAAGTGACTGGTCATTTAGCAGTTGTTTAAAGTTAGGAGGGACCTCTGTATGTCACTTATGACCCATTTTACACACACACACACACACACACACACACACACACACACACACACACACACCATGGTTACATGATTACATTTTGGGCACTTGGCAACTGGCTTGCATTTGTAGCCAATTTGCTGCATCCCATAGTCAGGTGATCATGATTTTTGGCATTTTTTTGGGGGGGGGGGGCAAATTCCGATCTTTACTTCTAGTTTCTGACAAAAACGTCCATTGGGGAAAACCATGTTCATTTAACAACCAAGGTGTTCACTTAATGACTGCTGCAAAAAGGATCATAAAATCAGGTGCAGTTGGGTGGTAAGCACTTAATGAAAGCCATAACACGCAACTGTAATTCTGGCCTTAATTCTGGTCATAAATCGGGGATTATCCGTAATCAGAAAACTATCCAACTCTTCCTGATTTTGAAATTAGTAGCAGTAACTGGCCTTGATCCTTTAGTTAAAAGTTTGGTTATCTCTGTTTTGGCATATATTGTTGACCATGATTAAAATGTTGATGTGCCAAATCTTTTCTCTTGTGTGACTGTTCTCACAACAGTTTGGTTCGCACAGCACATAAGGCACAACCTACTATTATCCTTATGTCTAGGCCCCATATCTGTGCTCAGATTCTCAATACCTTTTTTAGGTAATGGTAAATTGTACAAGCTATTGACACCATGTGCTGTATCTCAAATATAGAATTATATTTCCTCTCCAAAGTACATTTTAATTCTGAAAGCTGATTGGTGATTGCAGTTGGTGGGCTGTTTAAGTCTTCCTTTCCTTTTGGGTCAGAAGGTAGGATGGGAAGTGAGAATTTAGAATGGAGGAAAAGGTTTAAGCATCTACTCTTCAATCCTCTTTTAATACTTTGTGTAGTTGCTTGTGTGTTTTTAATGTTGAAAAAATAAAAAATAATCAGCCTTGTGTGTCCTTTGGATTTGTATAGGCTTAGTCTTCTCTTGAAACAAGTAACTGGTTATATTAGAATCACAAAAGAACTTTGAAAATGGATTATGTTCTGTTTCATACCATGTTTTTGATGCCTTAATATTCAACAATAAAAAACCGTAGATTCTTCCTCTTCTCTATTCTGTGTTGTAATAGATATGTTTGGATTAGACATCTAAAAAGTGGCTTAGTTTAAATTCAAATTTCAAGCTCCTTTTTTCTTTAATCCATTTTTAGCTGGAAAGAGGTGATTTCCTCTCAGAAGAATGGCGAGAAAGAATTGCAAACACAAGGTACGGTTTTAACCTGGTTTCCAGGGCTGCCATCCTAAATATAAAATTGTTTGATTAAAAAGTCAGTCTCATCTCCCATTTTGAGGATTGCTATTCAGTATCCCATCTGCTCCATTGATTTGTTAGCAAATAATATTAACGTTCCCTATTTCTTGGAATTTCAGGGGTAGTATTCACAGGGACTGGGGATATTCTGTATAGGAAAACAGTGTAGAATTTAAGCATAGCTTTCATAGTTTTGGAGTCATTTCCCCAGGGAGGTGGTGGACATCCATCCCTTTGATGGATATATCCAGGCATATCCAATCATTCATCCGTTGGGAATGCTTTAATTTGGGCTTCTGCCCTAAGTAGGGGTTGTATTAGACAGCCCAAGTGATCCCTTGATTTTGCTATCTTTATATGTTTATATACAAAGCTAAATGAAGCCAAAGGATATACATTGCTGTTCAATGGCAGATTCATTATTGCCACAATATAGCTTCAGAGCAATAGCAATAGCAGACTTATATACTGCTTCACTGTGCTTTACAGCCTTCTCTCTCTAAGTGGTTTATAGAATCTGGTTATTGTCCCCAACAGTCTGGGTCCTTATTTTATCAATCTTGGAAGGATCCTTGAATCAGTCAGGATTGAACTCCTGGCAGAGTCAGCCTGCAATACAGCATTGTAACCAATGCACCATTACAAGGAGGCCATCTTTTCTGAAAAATTATCTCAGCTGATTCTTTAAGTATTTTTAATTGTACACTGCCCAGAGTTGCTCTGAGAATGTGGTGGGTGATCTCTAAATTTGATAACTAAACAAAATAAATTCCTCTGCCTATGCAGGCAAAAACCTTTAGACCTTAGATGGGATGGAGGAGTTCTGTTCTCTTAAGGCTGTGTCATTCCAATATGCCAAACTCCAGTGATCTCTCAAACATTAGCTTCCATTAATGTAGGAGTATTATTTGAACAGGGATACTTTTCTGAAGAAGAAGAAAAAATTCTCATCACTAAATAAGGGAATGAGGCTTTAGTCTATTTCTTTTTGGAAAGGTTTCTCTGAGTGTAGGTCAGGGAAGGGTAAATAATCTGAATTCTAGTACAGGGTTGGACAATATGTAAATCCAGATCTGTTGATAGATCTCAGAAGGAATTATAATAAGATTATAAAAGGATTTATATATCCCAAATACTTAATAACAGCAGCAAAACAGTAAAAAATGCCTCCGTTCTCAGATATACTGCTGGAATTAAAAATACTTAAGGAAACTTGGTTTGCAAATTTATGTAGAAGCTTCTGTGAGTGTCATTTTCAGTTCTGATACTCAAACCAAAATCTGGGCTTAGAATTCTTTAATTGGCTTTAATTTATTTTGTACCAAATTTCAATTGGTAGAACTCTAGAAAAGGCAGCTCCAGAAAACTAGAGAAATTACATAGGTTTCTTGAAGTTTGTCTGCTTTCGTTCTAGTCCTTCTCCTTCCTGAAATTTAGAAGAAAATAAAACTCTACACTGACACATAATTAATTGCTATTACAGTCCCCTTTTTATGCTGCATAGTTGTCATGAAGGCATTTTATCAAAAGCCTAAAGTGATTATAGATAGTCCTTGACTTTCGACCAAAGTTATCATGGACCTACCTTGGGACCACTAATGACCCAGACAGTTGCCCCCCACCCCATCACGTGACTGAACTTTGGGTGCATGGCAGGATGGATTCGTTCACTGATAGTTTGGATATGCTGCAGTCACATGACTCTTTTAGAACAGTTTTGCTGGAAAGTACCATTCCAGTATTCAGCAAAACCACTCCAATAGCAAACCATTGGTTTATTTAGCAACCACAGGGCTTGCTTAATGACTATTGCAAAAAGGGTTATAAAATCAGAGGAGTCATGTGACCAATCCATTTTACAACCTTCCTGACTCACCACCATGATGGGGCAGGCTCCATTACGTCATAAGTTCTCTGTGGGCGCACCGACCCTCTGGAATGGGTTACCCACGGGGCTCCGGACGGCCCCCGACCTCTGCTCTTTCTGAAGACATGGCTTTTCCAACAAATTTGCTGATCTGATGGGCGATTTTTAATTGGGAGATTTTAATTGATTATTTTAGTAGCTATTTTTATTGTTTTCATCGTTTTAATTTCTGTGAGCCGCCCTGAGTCCTTCGGGAGTAGGGCGGCATATAAGTATAAGAAAAATAAATAAATAAATAAATAAGTCAAAAACTTCCTGTATTCAATTCTTTTACAAACAGAAGAACACTTTGTAAGTTTCTCTGGCTTTATTTAGCATAGTCAGTTAAATTTTGCAAGAGGTAAATATTCCCCTCACCAGAAATCTTTTTTAAGCCTTAATGGGAAACCAATATGTTTTTTCCTTGTTTTGCTAACACCTTGTTACTTTGCAGTGTTATCTTTGTGAATAACTTTGCTTTTGGTCCTGAAGTGGATCACCAGTTGAAGGAGCGATTCGCAAACATGAAGGAAGGTAATAAATTCAATATTCTTTGATCAAGACTTTCTTGAGTTAAATATTCATACATACATTTATACATACATACCAAAACCAAGCTGGAATGCAACTACAGGTATTTGGTGTGTGTGTGTGTGTGTGTGTGTTTGACTTGTGATTGTAACCATGAAGTTTATATAAACTGACTTTGCCTTTAGTTTCAAATATTCCTTGCTAGAGCTGATGTCTTTTACTTACCATTTCTTGCCTTTGTCTCTTCTAAGATTGTAAGCTCCCCGAGTTATCTTCTATGGATATTAACGCATAAAGCTTTATATACATGGAAGCAATCAGTATTAGTAATATCAGGGATTTCATATTCTCCATATCTTCCAAATATATTCAATGATGCAGTTACATAATTTTAGGCTCTGAACTTCTGAGCCTTCTCCCCTTTAGCAAATAACCTTTACATGCTCTTTTTACTACCCCTATCTTTCTCCCTCATTCATTTCATTGAACAAGGCCTTGGGTCTAGACCCGTTTTTAAATTTACCTTGAAACAATAATATCATTTGACCTTAAAACCCATGTAAGCTACTTGGCTTTCTCTAAGAGAAACATTAAAGCTCTATGAAAAACTCTCTGTTAATAACCTCCTCTTTAGCATCATTTGTGCTATAACCACAAATTTTAGAGTTCCTCAAATTCCTTTGAAAACAAACCAGAACAGTTTTGTTTGATGCCAGCTATAAGGCCCTTTGATATGTTGGTGAACCCCCCAGAAGGATGAGTGCCCACTTCAGAACTCATGTGCCAGTGTGCTTTCAGCATAGATTACCGTAGGGTTCTTGGTACTCTCTGAACTTCGTTGTTTTCTTGTAGACATTTCATTACTCAACTAGGTGGCATCATCAGTGGTAGAAAGAAGTGGGATTTGCTCTCTGTTTATATACAAGTGGCTTACCCTGCCAGTATCAGTGGGAGTGTTCTTGGTGGTATCTTAATTAGGTAATGTCTGCAAGAAAACAGCCAAGCTCAGAGAGCGCCTTGAATTACAAATATTCTTTTCTGTTGGCATATATATGTGTTATTTTCTCTACAATGAGGGTTGTGGGTAGTGATCAAAGAAATCAGATTTTGATCAGGGCCTTGAGATTGTGACAAATAGATTGTTTATTTGCCATCTTTATAGAGCTCCCTTCACATTGAAAGCATTAAGAGTAATAGCTCTTGGCTAGGTTTGCATTTTGCACCTGAGCCTGGTAGCCTTATTGGCCACCTATAGCTTTAAGATGAAGACAAGGTGGTTAGGCAAACGAGTGGGAGGCATCTCAGTTTGGCATTGTTAGAGGAAGTTGTTGAATTAAATAAGCTTGATCTAATCTATTAGGGCAGCTTTTAAATCCTGCTCTTGGAACAAGCACTCCAGTCTCCATCCTTAGCTAGAAACCTGACTTAGGTTTGCCTTACCTTAGAATTTTTTTTAATTACCAAGGGAGAGATTTGGCAGCTGTTCTTGAAATGTGATCCATTACACAGTCCTAGAGCTATACAATTTATTCTCTGGTGCTTATTCTAAATAAAGCTTTTTTACAGCACCTGCCAGGGAGCTCTTGGGTGTGGCCTTTGGAGTTATCTTATAGCCAGCTCTTCCCTTTCATTAGGCCATTCATTTCTTAAGCCATCAAGCTCTCTGAAAGCTCCCACATTGTTAACCAAAAACTTTCTGAAAGGCAGATTCACAGTAAAGCTGCTGAGCTGGTTTCCTTACAGATGTAGTGCTATTAAGACATGCCCTTAATAGGGATTAGGAATGACTGAGTAATCATTTCTATTTAAGCATTTTACTCATCTGTTACAGCAAAACAATGAAAAGTCATGTAGCACCTTTTAGGCTAAATTCTTTTATGGTTTAAGGCTTTCACTGACTGTAGCCTGTGACTGCAGTCCACTCCTTTCACCAGATGCATTAAATGTTCTGCTGAGTCATAACGTGCAGTTAGAGGGATTGTCAACTGTGAGGGAAAAATATATGCATGGCTAATAAAAGTATATGGTATATGGTAATGCATTTGGGCATCAAGCCATGCTTATTGTGGCCATTTGGGTACATGAACATTTCCAAGCCATTATCTGAGCTATAATTCATCCAGAGATTTAGCTTTGTCTCTTTTGTCCTGACATCCAGTGATCATATCACTGTGATAGCTGAGCTATTTTATGAATGTTTCCTATATTTTTCTTAATCTTGAGATGGTCAGGCTGTAGACCATATGCATCCCCTTATGATCCCCTATTATTCCCCTCCCCCCCATGCTTTTTTTGCTCTGTGTTGTTGGAGATTTGGGGAGGAGAGTAAAGGAAAATGGGAAATTTCTCCCTGAAAAGTACCCAGTTCTCCACAACTTCCTCTGTTACCGCTCTGTTTCATGGAGGGGTTTACGTAGAAAAAAAAAAAAAAGATCCAACCTGAGGGTATAGATTTTGCCCCTTAATCCTCCAGTTTCAAATATTAAAACCTGCCAACTCTTTGCTGCCCCAAGGAGCCAAAGCAATTAAAATGCGGTCCTCCTAATATAACGGAAAATGTTAACTGAATCACATTCATTGTACTGGTTGCCTTTTTGAAGAACAGAAGAGCCTAAGAGCGATTCTTTATATTTTTTTCTTTTTATGCAAGCAGTAAATCAGGGGTGTCCAACCTTGGCGACTTTAAGACTTGGGGATTGGGTAATTTTAGGAGTTGAAGTCCACACATTTTAAAGTTGCCAGATTCACAGGATCATACCACATGATCCTGGGACACTGCAGTCATCATAAATATGAGCTAATTGCCACGCATCCAAACTTTGATCACATGACCATACACTACTGTTGTTGTGTGAAAACTGTTATTAGTCATTTTTTTCCAGTGCCATTGTAACTTCAAATGGTCACTAAACAAATAGTTGTAAGTCAGGGACTACCTGTGCATCAAACCTATCCTCTGCTATTATACTCAGTATTCATATTATATATCATTTGAAAACATCCCTGACCTCTAAAATCACCAGATATGTTAAGCTCATCGGATAGAGACATCCCAAATGAAAAGATACATGTATCTTTATGACATGGGAAGCAAATAAATTTACACATTTTTTCCTAACTTGTCACTGCTAAGGGAAATTAACCTGTAGCATAACTTTTTTTCCAGGTGGTCAGATAGTATCCTCAAAACCTTTTGCACCATTAAACTTTAGAATAAATAGTCGAAACTTGAGTGGTAAGTTTTGTTTTTTTCTTGTGTATTTTCTCATGTTTTAAGCTGCATATTGAGAAGCAAAACAATAGGCACAGTTAGGATGAACTTTTAAAATGCTATTTAGTGTTTTATTTATTTATTAGATTTTTATCCCGTCTTTAGTGCTTTATAAGTAACTTGAGATGGCAAGCATTCCTAATATTCCTCCCTCCTACTATTTTCCCTGGAATAACTTTGTGAGGTGACTTGGGCTGAGAGAGAGAGAGAGAGAGAGAGAGCAACTGGCCCAAAGTCACCCAGCTGGCTTTCATGCCTAAGGCAGGACTAGAACTCACAATCTTCTGGTGATTGGCCCAAAGTCACCTAGCTGGCTTTCATATCTAAGGCGGGATGAGAACTCAGAGTCTCTTAGTTCTTAGCCAGCATCTTAAGCACTCCACCTATGCCCTCTAGGTGTTTTGGACTCTTAAGTATGTTTGAAAGACATGTTCCTCCCTCCTTCCCCAGTGAACCTATCCTAAACTTCCTGTGCTTACAAGGGAGATCTGAAGGAGGCTTATATAAACTTGGACCATAAGAAAAAGTTTTTGGGTAATTAGAAATAAAGCAACTTTCTTCACTAGGTGGAAGTTGGGTGAACACAAACAAACCCACTTCAGTCCTTCCTGTTGAATGCAGAGATCTGATGGGATTGGGACATGGGGGTAGGACTTGCGTGAGCACCCCTGCGTCCTCCCTCCTTCCTTTCAGTCCTAACATGGGGTAGGTGGTTGCCCCCTTAAGGTTTTGCTGCATCTAAATTTATAGACAATTGGTTGCAATTGTATATAACTGCCTTTTCACTCCAAGGTTTCTACTCCCACATATTAGAGCTAAGAATACCTAGCTTGTGTTGGTGGTTTTGCTGCAATGACCTAACATAAGTGCCTTTACAAAATCTAATCCCATGTATATGTAATTATATAATCTACTTACATCAGAAAGCTTCCTAATTCTGTTCACCTTTTATTTATTCCTTTCAAAGATATTGGCACTATAATGAGAGTTGTAGAATTGTCACCACTGAAAGGATCTGTCTCATGGACCGGGAAACCAGTTTCTTACTACCTGCATACTATTGATCGAACCATAGTGAGTATTGGTACAAGTGGCACTAATGCCAATCAACTTCCTAGTCCAAGATGTTGACTATTATCTATAAAGCCCTATGTGGCATTGTACCGTGTTGTTTGAAGGACCAGCTACAGTATCTCCAATGGTCTCTGCCCATCTGGTATGTTCCAACAGTACAGGTGCCATGGCAAGTTTCGTTTTGTAAAATAATTACCATGGCATCCCAAGTGAATAAAAGATGTCATAATTTATATTCCTAGAAGGCCAAGAATCTTTTTAAAAGAACCCTTTGCCTAATTGCACCTGATTGGCTCAGTATGAATTTTTTTAAAAAACAAACAAACTTTATTAAGCATAAAAAGATAAAATATCATGTCAAATACATACAAAGTACATTTATATACACAATAAGATAGAATAAACAATACAAAACCAACCAACCAAACAAAATATATATATAGATATATATAGATATAAAAAGTGACTTATTATTTCATTTATCTTGTTGATGGTGCCTGTTTGTTAACTTTATTTTCATACAAACTTTTACATATACTCTCTTTTTGGTTAACAGAAATAACAGGAGAGGAAATAGAGTTTAAACCAGAAATTTTTTTATTAGGCATGATCAAAGAAAATATCAGGAGAGAAATAAAATACTTAATATTACATATAATTACGGCAGCAAGATTGGCACTAGCGCAACGTTGGAAAATGGATCAAATGCCAGCGGATCAATTAGTAATCCAGAAAATTTACAATTGTGCAGAAATGGATAAATTAACACTTGAGTTAAAAGACAAGGTAGACTCAAAATACTATATGGTATGGAATAGATGGTATGAGTGGATAAATAAAAAAAAAAAAGCGGCTCAGTATGAATTTTTAATGTTGTTTCCATGTAAGTATTCTTTGGAAAGCTGGAAAAAATATGCATGGGAGGCTTTTAATTTCTAAGTACATTGTCCACTATTTTCTATCTTTTTGTGAAATGCATTATAAACCTCTTAAATGTTTCTTCTGATGCCCATTTGTCATTTTCATTTTTTTTTTCATTTTAGCTTGAAAACTACTTCTCTAGTCTCAAAAATCCAAAACTCAGGGTAAGTGATTGCTCTTGTCAACAAACCTTGTTCCTCCAAAGAAGAAAATAAAATAGTGAAAGCATTAAATATTACTCCTTCTGATTTTGGAAGCTTTTGTTTTCCTGTAAGATAATGAAGTAGACATAGCTCTTCTCTGTCCATAGAATTGCATCAGCTTGTATGCCTGTTACAGTTCTGGGATGGCACAGAAAAACCAGCAGAATATGGAAGTAGCCATGCTTTGAATACCTGTACCTGGCAGATACATTTTTACTATTATGAGCATTCAATTTAAAATTAGAAGGAAAGATGAACAAATCTTTAAAAGTAATGATACATAGAAAAATATTACTTACATAACTTGCATATAACTCATCATGGTGAATACAGATGTATTCATTTCCTTAAACAATACTAATATGTTTTGGATTCAGAAGTACAGGGCTGTCACTGTCACTTTCAATAGAGAGTGGATAAAAATTAGCGACTAATATATTGGATGGCAGATCACAAGACTGCAATTTAATTCAACTTTCTGTTCTAAAGATGCTTGAATAACAATAAGAGGTTAATCTAGAGCCTTTGCCCTCCTCAGTTACCTTGGGGACTGTACGGTATTTCACCCATTCAACTATTTCCTTTATTTTATTTTCCGCAGGAAGAACAAGAGGCAGCTAGACGTCGACAGCAAAGAGAAAACAAGAGTAATACAACAACTCCAACAAAAGTCCAAGAAAACAAGGTCTGATTCTAATTAAGGCTTCCTTACATGTCACTATTTACTGATAATCAGAGGTGGTATTCAGCATGTTCTGACCAGTTCTGGAGAAACGGTAGCGGAAATTTTGAGTAGTTCGGAGAACCGGTAAATACCACCTCTGACTGGCCCCGCCCCCACCTATTCTCTGCCTCCCAAGTCCCAGCTGATTGGAAAGAAATGGGGATTTTGCAGTAACCTTCCCCTGGAGTGGAGTTGGAATGGAGATTTTACAGTATCCTTGCCCTGCCACGCCCACCAAGCCATGCCACGCCCACTAAGCCACACCCACAGAACCGGTAGTAAAAAAAATTGAATCCCACCACTGCTGATAATCTATATAAATCACACTAACACATACACAAAATTTTACAGAAAAGAATCTAGAGTAATAACTCCATTAGGGGTAAATGATACGGATACAAATGATTCTTCTCAAAACTTCAGTGGATAAATTTCAGTTAATAACTAGTTGTGTCATCTGCTTTCTGTTAGAAGTAGCCTCCTATCCCAACTGGAATCATGAGAGCTGATTTTGATAAATCTACTTTAGTTTGTGTGCGACATTTTTGTGTTGCTAACAGTGAATGATGATACTTTTCAGGATTTCAGATCTAAGAATCCAGGGGAATGTCTCCTGGGATCTTTTTCCTAGCATAACAGGCCTTCCTGTTAAATTGCAGTTCTTCCAGAGTTCCAACAGTAGAATAATGACTTGGTTGATAAGATGCTCTGGAAAGAGACAGAAAAGATGTGATGACAGAATAGATGAGGTGAACAGTAAGTCAGTACAGGTTGTCCTTGACTTATGAACACAGTTGCGACTGTTGCTAAGCAAAGCAGTTGTTAAGCGGGTTGTACCCAATTTTATAACCTTTCTTGTCACTGTTGTAATGTGAATCTCTGGAGTTGTTAAGTGAATTACATGGTTGTTAAATGAATCCAGCTTCCCACATTAACTCTGCGTGTCAGAAAACAGCTGAGAAGGTTGCAAAAGGTGATCACATGATCCCAGCATGCTTCAATTGTTGTAAATACATGTGGCACCCGAATTTTGATCAAATGACTGTAGGATGCTGTGAGGTTGTAAGTGCGAGGATCGATTGTAAGTCACCATTGTAACTTTGACTTCAACTTTGCAACTTGAAAGGTTGTTGAATGAACAGTTGTAAGTCAAGGACCATCTGTATTTGTGGCAAGCACACCCTGACTGCCAGCCAATTTGAAGCTCGAGGGATTATTATATTACAATATTGAGGATGGAGGAGCTTAACATCATAATGCATGTCTTTAGAGCAGTATTCCCCAAACATACGTTCTTCAGAAATGCAAGGCTTAGGATTGATTGGGGTATTATTGATTTGTAGTCAAATGGATCCGGAGGCTGTATTAAAGATCAAGCCATCCAGTTCCCTGTTTCATAGATAATTTACTCTAAGCCATATATTGAATTGTCTATTTGACCTCTGATTCCTTTAGAGATTACTTTGAAAACAAAAACCACACCCCTCTCAGAGATGAGGTTATAATAACCTTCCATGGCACAGTAGGCTTATACAGGGAGGTAATTATTAATATGCTATTTTCTTCTAGCATAGCTGGCCTTCTCTGGTTGACAGCAACTGTTCAGGTCTCCTACAGAAAGAATTTTTTATAGTTCTGCTTGATGGTAGTATAGGCAGGGGTGAAATCCACTTACCTTTGCTACTGGTTCACAAATGTGAGTGGCGTGCACGTGCGAGCATAGAGAGCGCGTGCTACGCTTGCGCATGCCTCCCACACACACGCACAGAGCCTTGTGCGCATGCGCAGAGGATCAAAAACGGATGTGATGACATCTGGGCGGGTGGGCGGAGCCTCCCGCCGACGGCACTACCTGTTCGCCCAAGCCGGATAGAACCGGCTGCATTTCACCACTGAGTACAGGTAATTCTCGACTTAACGGCTACAATTGAGCCCAAAATTTCTGTTGCTAATTGAGACAATTGTTAAGTACGTTTTGCTCCATTTTATGACCTTCCTTGACATAATTGTTAGATGAATCACTGCATGGTTATTAAGTGGAAGTCTGGCTTCCCCACAGACTTTGTTTTTGTCAGAAGGTCACAAAAAGGTGGTCACATGACTCCACGACACTGCAACTGTCATAAATATGACCCAGATGCCAAATGTCCGAATTTTGATCATGTGACCATTGGGGATGCTGCAACAGTCATAAGTGTGAAAAACAGTCATAAGTCCTTTTTTCAGTGTTATTCTTCGAAAAGTCACTAAATGAATGGTTATAAGTCAAGGACTACCGTTATGAAAGACTGAATTTGGGATGTTGTTTTTGACTATCCTCCATAAGGAGAAAGTTAAATGAGGACCCAGTTTGTGGGGGCAATAAGCTGACTTTGTATAAATATACAAAAGGATGAAGGCTATTGCTTAACGCACTGTAAGCCGCCCTGAGTCTCCGGAGAAGGGCGGCATATAAATCAAATTTAAAAAAAAAAAAAAGAACCATTTTTTTCTTGTCTCAAAGTTGCCTTTTCCCTCCTTATTTCTGTCTTTTTTTTCTCTTTAAAGGACGATGGTGCTGAAGAAGACAAGAACCTCGGGGCCAACACTGTCAAAAAGCCATCTCCCTCCAAAGCACGCAAGAAGAAGCTGAGCAAAAAGGGAAGGAAGATGGCTGGTAGGAAGCGTGGGCGCCCCAAGAAAATGAATGTGGTGAATGCCGACCGCAAGATCAAGAAGAACCAAACCGCGCTGGAGATTCTCCACGCTCAAACTGTATCACAAACAAATTCATCCTCTCCTCAGGGTGAGCCCTACAGCTGGGGAATGCCAATCCCCTCAGAAAAGGTCTTCTTTTGTGTCAGTTTAGGCCGGTGCTTCTCAACCTCAGCAACTTTTCAACTATGCGGACTTCAGCTCCCAGAATTCCCCAGCCAGCCATGCTGGTTGGGGAATTCTGGGTGTTGAAGTCCATACAGTTAAAAGTTAGTGAGGTTGAGAAACATTGATTAAAGCCATCTGACCCAAAGCTACTGTGCAGCATCATCCCCTTATAGTCCCAAAGGTGCTTTTTCAGGAGGCAACTGGACTTCCTTGTTTTTTCTTTTGAAGACATTTCGCTTCTCATCCAAGAAGCTTCTTCAGCTCTGACAGGATAGTGGGGAATGGAAGAGCTGAAGAAGCTTCTTGGATGAGAAGCGAAACGTCTTCAAAAGAAAAAACAAAGTGCAATTGACTCCTGAAAAAGGACCTTTGGGACAACCATGACCTGGATGACTGAGAATCTGTACAGCCACCCCCTTATAGGAACACAATTTCATAATGTGAGACGATCTTAGGTCTTTTATCAATAATCTTATTTTGCAAGAGAAATGGGGATATGGTCCATTGGTGTGAAGACTTCCACAAGGGAAACTAGCATACTGAATGGAGTTTAGTTAAAACATGTACCGGTGCTAAGAACTAGTAGCATTTATTTTTCTTCAGATGTTCTTCCTGAATTTGAAGTAATTGTTAATTTGAAATTTGGTTGCTGGTAGTGAAGCAGTCAGGCCCATGTGTTAAACTTGACCTCAGTGGTATATTTGAACTGACTGTGAAATTTATAAAGGCTTGTCCAATTGAGTATAGATGGGTGAGGACCGATCTACTGAGATCGCCACCCTTGATCGGTTTTGATCTTGCTGCGATTGGATGTAGCTTTCATTTATGATTTTGTTAGTTACAGTACAGGTAGTCCTCGACTTACAACCATTCGTTTAGTGACTGTTCAAAGTTACAAGGGCACTGAGAAAAGTGGCTTATGACCGTTTTTCACATTCACGACCATTGAGGCATCCCACAACCTATAAAATTTGTGCCCTTGGCAATTGGCATGTATTTATGGCAGTTGCCCTGCCCTGAGGTCATGTGATCACCATTTGCGACCTTCCCAACCGGCTTCCGACAAGCAAAGCCAAAAGGTGAAGTTGGCTTCACCCAACAACTGCAGTGATTCACTTAACAACTGTGAACAAAAAGGTCATAAAATGGGGCACAAGTCACTTAACTGTCTTAGCAATGGAAATTTTGGACTCAATTATGGTCGTAAGTTGGGACCACCAACGTATTTTTAAAACTATGAACTACTTTTAAACTACACTGGGGGAAATTGTGTCGCAGGCCAATAATTATATCAAAGGGGAATGATGAACATCTAATCCCAGGCTGGCCAAATGGACTCCTTCCAATAGAAAGAAGCTTAATGGACCCATGTTCTCTTTCCATCCAGATGCCTACAGGTCACCTCATAGTCCATTTTACCAGCTACCTCCTAAAGTGCAGCGGCATTCGTCCAACCAGCTCTTGATTACTCCTACTCCACCTGCACTACAGAAGCTGCTAGGTAAGGGTATCTCCCATTTTGTTGAGCAGTTCATATTTCTTGACACAGCATCTGCTGAAGGTATAGAAGGGTCTGTGCTCTGATCTCGCTCACAGTTTTGATTATTTTTTTTTTAAAAAATCTTTATGACCCCTGCCAGACTTTCTGAGGATTCACCTAAGCTTCAGATCCCCCTTCCCATGTGGGTGAATTCATGCACTTGCATATCTCCATCACAACCTATAAAAAATAACCTGCGTATTTTCTTCTTAACTATTGGGATGAAAGAGTGGTTGAAGATAATCTGAAATAGAGATGTGAAGTCTGCCTGCAGGAGAATGATGGAAAATTATTTGGCAGATTCAATAGTAGACATCTGAAGTTCTGAAGGAAAACAGCTTCAGTTGTGGAATAAAAGGACAAGGTTCCTCTTAAATCCAGTCTCGGAATGTATTTCCTGAACTGAATGTACATTTCTTTCATACAAAATTTGAATTCTGTTTTTTTTTAAATAATACTTTTTCTTTCTCTCCACTCTGGTTTTCTTTGTTTTAATTTACTGAAGCCATTTTTAAAATTTTGTTATTAGGAGTTATCAATCCTTGCTGCATTATTGTAGATTGGATTTTAACACTGGATTCCAATCAGATTCTTAGTATCTCCACTGCAAAGCAGGGTGTTTTAAGATTCATGATAACCATATTCCAACATACTGAAAGTACATACATATCTCTGTTTCCTATCTCCTATTCCAGATAAACTCAGAATATGAAAAGTATCTTTCAGCCTACCTCTTGGGAGTTGCCAGACAAAGCAGTAGAAAAACAAGTTCTCTCACTAGAGCCTCTGTGGATAAATAAGATTTATTTTTAATACAAGGAGCAAGAGAAAGGGCCAGAAGTCAACAGATGGCTTATTTAGATCTACTAATCGATTACAGAATGACTAGCAGGAGATTGTTGAGAATTTCTGATTCTCACATGATTAATAAGAGTAGCATGAAAATATTCTTTTAAAGTAAAGAGCTGGAATGTATGAACTTTTAAGTAATCCAGGAATAGATTTTAGTATTTGTGCATTCCTAATTTAGATGCAACAAGCTGAAGTTGTACAAAAGATTGATGTACGAATACTGCTCTCAGGCTGTTCATGTTGGTTTGTTTCTGTCTCCTTCACTTACAGACTCTTTTAAGATCCAGTATATGCAGTTCATGGCTTATATGAAAACAAATCAATATAAGGCAACTCTTCAGCAGTTATTGGAACAGGAAAAGGTGGGTGTCAGACCTGGCCCAACTTGGTCCCTTAGGAAAGAAACACTCTTGACTCCATTTGTAATGAAAAGATTACTTTTACTAAAGCCAAGTGGTTACAGTAAGCAAAGCCAGGACTAAGAGTTTGAGTGGGAAAATTCCTCTAGTTAATTTTCCCTTTCTTGTCCCACCCTCCTGTTACCACCCCCACTGTCCAGTCACATTCAGAGAAGATTTATGATGACTATGATCATGATTTATTACTTGTTGCTTGTATGTACACTGAGACCTTATGCACCGAAGGCAAATTCCTTTGTGTCCAATCACACTTGGCCAATAAGGAATACTGTTCTGTTCTCTTCTCTTCTCTTCTCTTCTCTTCTCTTCTCTTCTCTTCTCTTCTCTTCTCTTCTCTTCTCTTCTCTATTCCCTATTCCCTATTCCCTATTCCCTATTCCCTATTCCCTATTCTATTCTATTCTATTCTATTCTATTCTATTCTATTCTATTAAGATGTTTTGGTAACTGTCCCCTCTGTGGTTGGTTAGATGGATAGGTGCTGCATTCCATTCCCAGGGCTCCGGCCTTGAGATGTCTCGGGACTGTACAAATATTGCTTTTGATTTCCCAGGTCCTCTTCTCAGATTCTCCCTGTTCCCATCCCCCCTACCTCCCTCTAGCTCCCTCCCCCCCATAATGTATGGCAGACTGACATCTAGCAAAGCACAGATTTGAGTGAAGGATGGTAGTTCTGACATTAGACTTTTTTTTAAAGGACTGCCAATTAATTGCCAATAGAATCAGGTCACTCCAAAGTCAATCTTCCAATTGAGTCTAGAAGGTTGATCTCTAAGGTCCTTTTCAATTCTGCTTCTAAGATTCTGATCTTATTACATTTGTCTCCCTCCAATCCTTCTCAGCCTATAGTATCTATATGCCTGTAACACTGTTATGTCACGTTTCAAGGAATGACATATTTACTTTTCTGAAGTATTGGCGTTTCCTTCCCTTTTTTGTTCCCTAGGAAAAGAATACTCAGTTAATGGGAAAGGCTCGGCAGTTGTTTACTCACTGCCAAGCTCAGAAAGAAGAAATCAAACGACTGTTCCAGCAGAAGCTAGATGAGGTACAGCGAGGAGTGGGCTACTGTACAGATTGTAGGGGCAAAGGGGAAAGGTCTTTGATGCTGCAGATTGTAAGATAGCTTGAATTGCACCCCAGCCAAGAAGAAAGGCAGAGTTGGTAGATCCCTAACTGGGAATTGGTCCAAATCTGAAAATGAAGGATGTAATGAATTTGACATTTTTTAGAATAGGCCAAAGGGACATGGGCTTTTTTTTTCATTAATAACATAATCAAGTGTCTAATATACACTTATAACGGTGGACTAAAATTTAAATCATGAAAATTAGTTGGTACCTGAGGTGGATGTGAAGTACGTTTAAGACTTCACTGATATAGCTTTGAGGAATCACTCAGTTTCTGATAGATTTCTTTTAATTTGTATGGTGCTTTTCCAGTGATTTAGTCCAATGTATTTCTAATAGGGGAAGTGAGATCAATGCATAACATCAAACTTTGTTCTGAGTAAAATAAAAAACAAATCAAGAACAGTTCTTAATACAGTAGTACACAAACATACATACCAAAACACTATATTAATTGCCCTATATATTTTATTGCAGTGTAAACATAATCTTTGTTTCTTTTTGTTTTGTTGGTGCCTGTGAGTCAGTCTTGACTCCTGGCGAATGCCTGGACATGTCCTTCAGTTTCTGTTTGAAAGTGGTTTGTTGTTGCCTTCTTCTAGGACTGAAGTAGCCTGAAGTCATCCAAATGGCTTTGTGCCTAGAACTCAAGTCCCCTGATTTCTAGAATGGTGCTTTTAGCCACTGCACCAAGCTGAATAGTACATAATAATTGCAACTCACTTGATTCTAATCTAAGGAATCACCTAACAAATGCTGATCAAAAGTTATGGTTTTGAATACCTTGCAAGTATATAATTCAAAATAACTTATAATGTATACAGTTTCAAATATCAGTACCAGTCTTTTAAAATCAGCAAATACTGGGAACATATCATTAAAACAATAGAGTATATTAGTAACCATTTACAGCAGGGGTGTCAAACTGGATTTTTTTGAGGACCTGATCAGCATTGTAGTTCTCCTCCTCCTGGGGGTGTGGGGGAGGGAGACGGGACGGACAGCCTCCTGCAGTACTCTGCCGGCCAGAGGCACCGTGGGCCGATCCTTTGCTATTTCCAGGCCAGCCCCACGGGCCAGATTTAAGCAAACCGTGGGGCTGGGCCTTGAGTTTGACACCCCTGATTTACAGTAATGGCTTAACTAAAAGAGGTAAATTCTTTGGAGAATAAAGCAATGACAGAATGCTTGTAGTTCTTCCGATCCTTAATATTAGTTCAGTTGTACTGTGTGTCAAATCATGTGATAATCTGTTCCTATTACAAGGTTTAAAAATAATTTGAGAAAAAGCTGACAAAGCTGACAGGGTTTCTAATATTCAACAAAATCATTGCCTTTTTGTTGTTTGGAAAAATAGTGATCCTAACTGTTCTATCCTCTTCCTTTTCCTTTGTAGCTGGGTGTTAAGGCACTGA
Organism: Pituophis catenifer annectens; assembly: GCF_029215685.1. Taxonomy (NCBI): domain Eukaryota; kingdom Metazoa; phylum Chordata; class Lepidosauria; order Squamata; family Colubridae; genus Pituophis; species Pituophis catenifer. Next base: position 336,078,131 of record NW_027256881.1, read on the forward strand.
CGTACAATGACCTTATCCAGGCCCAGAAAGAAATTTCTGCTCACAACCAGCAGCTGAAAGAGCAGACCAAACAGCTGGAGAAAGATAATGGTGAACTCAGGAATCAGAGTTTACAGCTGGTTCGTATTCCTAGATGCATCAGGCCACCGTTTTATCTTGTTTTGAAATCAATCACAAATTCCACTTCTGCCTTTAATGTTCATTTAAGATTGTCATCCTCCATGGGCCTCTATTCCAAAACTGTAAGATTGTGAAATGACCGGGGGATTAGTGGTTAAAAACTAGGCTTTGCATTTAGAAGTCCCAGGAACATGGAGACTTGCATCCAGTTTGGTGGGTTAGATGTAACAGGCTAATGTGAAACTTTGTATATAGGTGTGAGCAAAAATCTGTAGCTGGACTACTTTTAGCTAGATGAGCTGTAGTCAGTGCTTTAAAAGTGTGAAGTTCTTAGAATTTTTCCGTTACCGGAGTCTTATCCAGCAGACTCTGCCTAAGATGGCCAGACAGAAGAAGGTAGACTAGAACTGTCCCAAAGGTACTTTTTTTTTTTTTCCAGGAGGCAACTGGACTTTCGGGTTTTTCTTTGAAGACGTTTCGCTTCTCATCCAAGAAGCTTCTTCAGCTCTGACTGGATGGTGGGGAATGGAAGGATTCAGATTCCAGTCAGAGCTGAAGAAGCTTCTTGAATGAGAAGCGAAATGACTTCAAAGAAAAACAAAGTCCAGTTGCCTCTTGAAAAAAGCACCTTTGGGACAACCGTGACCTGGATGACTGAGAATCTCCCTAGACATTTAAAGTTAGTGGAGAAGCCATATTCAATTAACAACCATGTTATTAATTTAACAACTGCAATGGTTCACCGAACAACTGTCTCACTTTGCAACAGAAATGTTGGGCTAAATTGTGGTCATAAGTCAAGGACTAGCTTCACAATGCACATTACAATGTATCGTGAGTCAAGAACTTCCTGTACATCCTGGTTGAACTGACAGTTTGCCTAGATCCATAAAAAAGGGAACATAGTCGTCCCTAATTCTGGTGGTGCCAGCTATGAATCTGAGAACCTCCATAGACATCTAGACTGGAACTGATAATCTAATGTGGGATACATAATATTTTATATCAAGAGCAGAAATATAACTTAGATTTTTTTATGGCATGAAGGGTTAGTTTTGACTGTATAATATAACATTCTCCAAATAATATATCTCCCTGTTCTTTTTCTGCCTCCTTCCAGCTGAAAGCTAGATGTGAAGAACTAAAGTTGGACTGGTCAACACTTTCACTGGAAAACCTTCTCAAAGAAAAGCAAGCATTAAAAAATCAGATTTCTGAGAAGCAAAAGCACTGCTTGGAATTGCAGGTAGTGTATGGCCAGGATGTAATTAATACCTTTTGTTAGAATTGACTTCTAATGTTGCCTTTTAAAAAACAACAACTTGGCAATGGATTCAGCTGTGTTCCTTGATGGTCTGGTAGGTGACCAGGTGCTTCACATGACTAATTCCTTATCTTCAGAGGGGGTTACAATGAATGGAGCAGTTCAGGCAAAATAGGGCAGGCTATTGAGCAAGGAGCTTGCTTCCACAATATGGTTTACTTTCCTAAATGGAAGAAAGTGAGTAAGGGTTTGTTGGGTTCTTAGAAGAGTCAAAGGAGCTTCAGCATTGAAAATTGTGAAGGAACTGTTATTCCTAAAATATAATAATCCCAAAGGTGCTTTTTAAAGGTCAACTAGACTTTCTTAGGTTTTTTTCTTAAAAACATTTCTTTTCTCATCCAAGAGGTTTCTTCAGTTCCAACTGAATGGTGGGGGAATAGAAGGATTTATATTCTTTGCAGTCATCTACTCTGAAGGCCTGTCCTTCTATTCCTCACCATTCAGAACTGAAGAAGCTTCTTGGATGAGAAGCGAAAAGCTTTCAAGGGGGGAAAAAAAACCAAGAAGTCCTATTGCCTTTTGGAAAAGCCCCTTTGGGACAACCTTGACCTGGATGATTGAGAATCTCCACAGACATAATAACCTTTAATGATGTTCTTCTCTCTCCTATCATTTTAAAGATCAGCATTGTGGAGCTTGAGAAAAGCCAAAGGCAGCAGGAACTCCTGCAGTTGAAATCCTACATGCCCTCTGACGAATCGCTGCCAGCCCAGCCACGCCACAAAACCCACCTGAACCGGGAGGCAGAGCCTGACCACAACACGCTTCACCTGGAGCTAGAGTGCCCCAAGTTTCCTGTGCCCCAGATCAATGGCATGAGTCCCGAACTGTCCATAAACGGCCATGCCACATCTTACGAAATTCACAATGCACTCAGCCGACCAGCTTCTAAGCAGACAACTCCTCAATATCCACCTGTCCACGTGGACCAAGACATAATTCCTTGCACCCCGATCCATAGCTGCAGACAGAAGCTGGACAAAGGCTCAAATTTATCCCTGCCAGATTATACCAGGTTTTCTCCAGCTAAGATCGCCCTCCGGAGGCATTTGAACCAAGACCACATAGGCAGTGGGAAAACAGCACCCAGTGAGAACCATCAGAGGTGAGGAGCAGAGTGGTTCAGTCATGTGTTTTTTCAATCCTTTGGTGGTAACCTTGAGGGAATTCTCACTGGAGGTAGTCCTCGACTTATGACCACAATTGAGCCCAAAATTTCTTTTGCTAAGCAGAAACAGTTGTTAAGTGAATTTTGCCCCATTTTACGATCTTTCTTGTCACAGTAGTTAAGTGAATCACTGCAGTTGTTACGTTAGTAACATGGTTGCTAAGTGAATCTGGCTTCCCCACTATCTTTGCTTGTCAGAAGGTTGCAAAAAGGGATCACATGACCCCAGGACACTGCAATCGTCATAAATGTGAGTCAGTTGCCAAGCGTCTAAATTTTGATCATGTGACCATGGGGATGCTGCAATGGTTGTAAGTGTGAAAAATGGTCATAAGTCACTTTTTTCAGTGATGATGTACCTTCCTGTCTTTCATGTATAAAGGTAGGTGCAAATTACTGTATATAAACAACCGGTAAACTTTGCTTTCCCGTGCAGTGATCCGTGCAGTACCATTAGTGGTACTGAAACATCTGCAGAAAAACAGCCAAAGCAGGGTTTTATTTATTTATAAAAATAAATAAATAAGCCCAGAGAAGCAAGATTCTGCCTTTATTACTTTGTAAGAAACTCAGGGCAATGAACATACTACTTTCCCCTCCTATTTTCCCCCACATCAACAACCCCATGAGGTGAGTTGGGCTGAGAGAGAGTGACAGGTCCATGGTCACCCAGTCTTAAAATGAAACTAGAACTCCCAGTCTCATGGTTTCTAACCCGCACTTTAACCATTACACTTAGGGGACTGGAGGATAAAACATATAATGAACAGTTGCAAGAACTGGGCATGGCTAGTCTAGTGAAGAGAAGGACCAGGGGAGACATGATAGCAGTCTTCCAATACTTGAGGGGCTGCTACAGAGAGGAGGGGGTCAAGCTGTTTTCCAAGGCACCTGAAGGCCAGACAAGGAATAATGGATGGAAGCCGACCAAGGAGAGATTCAACCTAGAAATGAGGAGGAACTTTCTGACAGTGAGAACGATTGACCAATGGAACAGAAGTTGCCTTTGGAAGTTGTGGGAGCTTCATCACTTGAGACTTTCAAGAAAAGATTGGACTGCCATTTGTCAGAAATGGTGTAAGGTCTCCTGCTTGAATGGAAGGGTTGGACTAGATGACCTATAAGGTCCCTTCTAACTCTGTTAATCTGTTGCATCTGTTACTACAGCCATGAACCATATATAGCAGTGATGGCTAACCTTTTCCGGACCAAGTGCCCAAAGCGTGCGCGTGCCCCAACCCCCCAACATGCAATGTGTGTGCAGCCCCACGCATGCGCACTGCCCCCCCCCACATGCACACATGGCTTCCTGTGTGTGCACCACTGCATGGCCCACCCCGGAACATGCACGCATGGTCCACTCATGCGCTCCGTGCATGCATGTGCCCCCCGCATAAGCCCCCCGCATACACAGCAGAGACCTGAAGACCAGCTGGCCGGCGGGAGGTGCGCACACATGCACAGCGGAGCTGAACTGGGGCAATGGCTCACGTGCCATCAGAGAGGGCACTGTGTGCCACCTCTGGCACGCATGCCATAGGTTTGCCATCACGGATATATATTCTCTAGGATTGGAAGTTACCTTTGTGGTAACTGTGGCGCTCTGGATAGCCATGGAGAATGGATAGTCTGTGGGTGCTACCTTTAGTTGAATCCCTGAATGGGGAAACTCTGAAAGTACGTGGGAAATTGACATGCTGCAAATCAGAGCTCTATCAGCCGCCCTGAGTCTTCGGAGAAAGGCAGCATATAAATTGAATTAATTAAATTAAATTAAATTATCCTCCAGGCTCATTTTTATCAAGAACGCCTCTGTGTTTAGAGGAGAAGCAGAAAGCATTCTGTGGATGGAAGTGATGGAAGAAGGTGGCAGATAGTGGTCTTTGAAACTACATTTCCCCCCTCCACCCATCTCTTCCTTAGCAACCATTTTGTGCATAGATAACAGTTTGTCTAGGATGGAGCCTGCAATGTCTTTTCAGTTTTCAAAGGGCATAATAATTCTATCTGATGCATCAAATACTATCTAATGCACCACTTCTTCCCTTAGAAATCCATTAAGCTGTTAAGATGTAAAAGACTGGCCTTTTTGAAGAGAACCAAGCTATCAGAAACCTTTCTTTCTGACATATGGAAGAGGGGCTTCCTCTGCATTTCTTTTTCGCTATAGGATGCACCGCAAAAAATCTTTCTTTTTAACCAAGCAGAAACGTTCAAAAGCTTTGTTTTTTTAATGTTTCAGGGCTGAACATTTAAAAGAAAATGGCCTTCCATTTCAAAGCCCTTCAGTATCAAACAGCATGAAGATGAGCCCTCTGGAAGCCAGACCCTCCTCCCCAGCAGCCTTCCCAGCTGGGAATGAGAAGGTAAGGGATTTTTGGACGATGCCGCTGAACCTTTCGGGGGCAGTTCTTGTACCGAGCAGCAGCGACTGAGTGGGAACTCTTGGTGTAAATGGAGAGCATGCTAAGGATTGAAAATTAACATCACTGAGGTGCACTTAGGGGGTGCAGAAAAAAATTGCTGAGTAGGAAAACGAAATACAGGTAGTCTTTGATTTATGACCAATTGCTTAGGACCATTTGAAGTTAGAATGGACTCCCAATAAGGTACTTACGACCCCGTTCCATAGTTCTGACAGCCTCTTTGCCACAGTCACAGGAATGCATGTCAGACATTCAGCAGCTGGCCTGCATTTATGGCCTTTGCAGTATCCCACAGACATGTAACTGCATTTTTCACAAAAACACTCCATAGAGAATAATGGTTTGCTTTACGACTACTGCATTTGCTTAATGACTGTCATAAGAATCGGCCACATAGGTCATTCCACTTTACCACCGTTGTGATTTATGACCATAATGGGAAGGTTCCATTATAGTCGTAAATTGAGGATTACCTGTAGCATTTTGAACCAACACAAATAGTTACTTCTGTATTTATCCATAACACTCAATTAGAAAAAAATCAGATTATGAACAGTGCATTGATGCAAGTACTGTAACAATTTGCTATTGTAGTAAATAAACCAGTATTGGAGGGAGTAGCAATCAAAAAGGAGAAATCTTGAATCATGTCTTAACCTAGGATTATGATACATTGATCTCAACTAAAATTTTGTAATTATGATTTAATTATATTAATAATCTCAGGTTTAGATAACAATGTGGGACCAAATGGACTGTGTCTAACAAGCACGCTATTAGTTTATGATACTTTGTTAAACCAGGATTACTTATAGAATTGTGTGCAAGTCTGATCAGTATTTTTTCTAGCCAAAATGAGATAGAGAAAAAAATGTTGTACTGCTGGACAAAAAAAAAGCTTAGGTTAAAGTCCCAATATTTAAAATCCCTAATGTGAAATACATTTGTCTGCTGCTTAATCATGTTTTACGACCCTACACAATGCCTATTCTTGAGGTGTGGAAGAGGAAGAGAATATATCTTGTTTTGCATCTCCTTCAAGTTTAAATGGGCTTCGTAACCGAGCGCCAAATTGTAATCAGGCTTGATTAAAAAATGAGGCATAATTTGTTTGCAAATTAAAGTAAACATGATGGCATAACTATTTAAATCAGATGCACTGTTGAAGAAACAGGTGCAGATAAATTCATGAACTCCAAAGCACAGCTGTGTGATGGGCAGCATGAGACCAGGTCTAGTTCCCATTTCTTCCCTTCCATGGTTTCCTTTTATTTAGGAACCAATTCCTCCATTAGTTGATGAATTATAACTCCCAGCATCCTTCACTTGCAAGCTGTAACATGTGACAGTTGTTTGGGCTATAAGTTCACCTTTCTAGAATAATTTGTTTGTTTGTTTGTTTGTTGAATTTATATGCCACCTATCTTGCTATCAAGTGGCTGTGCAATTACAACATGAAATGAATACCATTTTCTTGACCATAATTCACATCAATGGCAATTTGAATTCCCTTAAAACAAAGTTTGCCGTTCCATTGTAGGGTCTGGTTATGCAGGCAATCATGTTGTTGTTAGTTGCGAAGTCATGTCCAACCCATCGCGACCCCATGGACAACGTTCCTCCAGGCCTTCCTGTCCTCTACCATCCTCTGGATCCATGGAAGCTCACGCCTACTGCTTCAGTGACTCCATCTAACCACCTCATTCTCTGTCGTCCCGTTCTTCTTTTGCCTTCAATCTTTCCCAGCATTAGGCTCCTCTCCAGTGAGTCCTTCCTTCTCATTAGTATGCTGTCTAGATTTGCCATAGTTTTCCTCCCCAGGATCAAGTGTCTTTTAATTTCTTGGCTGCAGTCCCCATCTGCGGTGATCTTGGAGCCCAGGAAAATAAAATCTGTCACTACCTCCATTTCTTCCCCATCTATTTGCCAGGAATTGAGAAGGCCGGATGCCATGATCTTAGTTTTCTTAATGTTGAGTTTCAAGCCAACTTTTGCACTCTCCTTCTTTATCTGCAACAAGAGGCTCTTTATTGCCTCTTCGCTTTCTGCCATTAGAGTGATATCATCTGCATATCTGAGGTTGTTGATATTTCTCCCCACAATCTTAATTCCAACTTTTGATTCATCTAGCCCCGCCTTTCTCATGATGTGCTCTGCATATAAGTTAAATAGGCAGGACGACAGTATACAGCCTTGCCGGACTCCTTTCCGAATTTTGAACCAATCAGTGGTTCCGTGTCCAGTTCTCACTGTTGCTTCTTGACCCACATATAGGTTTTTCAAGAGGTAAATAAGATGGTGTGGCAATCATAGATAGACCTAAAAGAATTGCTCTTTTCTAACTAATGACTTCTTTGTTTTAGACTATAATTTTGTCCTCTCATGCTTTCTTATTGCTTGGCAAATCTTCTGTTTGCATTTTTAAAATGCACGCTATACCCTATTAGAGTTTTGCAAATTATTTTTTGTAATAGTGTATTCTCAAGAATCATTTTTTGTATGTTACACTATACCCATTTTTTTTAATTGCAAAGTGCACCACAAAATTCCTAAAAGTCCAGATATATGTTAGCACCTTTTTTTCAGGCTTGCACAAAAATCAAACACAAAAAAATAGTTGGACTACTTTAATAAGCAGAAAAGGGGTGCTATGCTTGTGTCTGCAGAAGGAGCAAATCATTTTCAAAGAGACAGGTAGTCCTCAATTTGCAACAGTTAGTTTAGTGACTTTTTGCAACCTTCTGACAAGCAAAGTCCATGGAGAAGTCACATTCACTTAACAACCAGGTTACTAACTTATCAACTGCAGTGATTCACTTAACAACTGAGGCAATAAAGTTCGTAAAAAGGGGCAAAACTCACTTAACAAATGTCTCACTTAACAATAGAAAGTTTGGGCTTAGTTGTGGTCATAAGTCGAGGGCTACCTGTATTTATATCCTGTATGTGCACATAGACAAACCACATAGACAAAAGTAGAGAGTATTCCTCAGACTTACGTTCTCACTCTTTCTGTCCTGATCAAAGCTAGAATAGTATTCTGCGCTGTATATGTGTTGTTATTATTATATACTTTACTCATTAAACATGAAACTCAGTCAACTGAACATTCAAAAATGTATCACAAATACCATTGACTGGTGCTAATGGTTGATACGGGTTGCTGCCAGCGTCCTACCGTGTTTCCCTGAAAATAAGACCCTGTCATATATGTTTTTGAACCCTGAAATAAGCGCTTGGCCTTATTGCCATGCGCTCAAAAGCTCGATTGGGCTTATTATCAGGGGATGTCTTATTTTGGGGGAAACAGGGTAGGTATCAACCAAGTACGTTCTTAAGATGTATGATGAATTGTTGTTGCTGTTGTTAATGTTAATATTAATATATTAATATTAAATCGGCAATCAGTAATAGCTTGCTCAGACTTCTACAGCCTGGATCCCTCTAGAGACATTAGAACTGCAATTTTGTTATTCCCAATTGGTATGTAATAAGCCAATGGGTTGTGATCCCAACTGAAGGGCATACATTTGGAGAAGAGGCCAACCATCTATTGTGCAATATGACTTGGCTGTAAATTTGCTATATATACTTTGCCATAGTGACACAAGGTTATGGAAATATTTCCTCATGCACCATAGCAATCCCAAACACAGCTGCTAAGTATAAATACTTGGCGCGGTAAGTGTTTTAGTTGGGCAAGCGACACCATTGCGGTTATATTTCCCTATTAGATCATTAAGTAAAACATGAACTGTTTGTGTGGTATGTGTGTGTGTCTATGTTGGCTGGCTGATGCAATTGACTTTGTCTGCATCTGTAAGAACGTTGTTTTTTTTTTTTTTTTGTTCGTTTGACGGGTGGGGAAATGCTTGCAATTCTTCAGGACGCCTCCTTGCACCAAGTATTTGGGCCGACAGCCATGGCCCAGAAGCACTGGCTGATGATGCAAGCTGCATTTTTGGCATTGTCTGCTTTGTGTGTTTGCAGGCTTTGCGCGAGAGGACGTCTGCGAATAATGGGGAGACCATCACCAGCCTTCCCATCAGTATCCCCCTCAGCACAGTGCAGCCCAATAAACTCCCTGTTAGTATTCCTTTGGCCAGCGTAGTCCTTCCTAGCCGTGTTGAGAAGGTGGTGAGTAGGGGTACTTTGTTTTCCCCCATAATCCTTGCCGTAAAGCCAATTGTACCATATTACAATGAATTTATAGCATTAAGTGCGATGCAAGGTAATGGAGCATGCTTCCCTCGGGTACTTTATTTATCTATCTATTTTTATCCCGCTTTTATTATTTGTACAAATAATCCAAGGCGGCAAATATACCTAATATTGCTTTCCCCTCCTATTTTCCCCACAACTGTCTTATGTGGTGGGTTGGGCTAAGAGAGAGCAACTGGCCCAAAGTCACGCAGCCTCTCTCATCCCTAAGGTGGAACTAGAACTCACAGTCTCCCAGTTTCTAGATCGGTGCCTTAACCATTAGACCATAAGAGCCAAGGTGACGCAGTGGTTAGAGTGCAGCACTGCAGGTTACTTCAGCATAGTGCATAAAGCACTAGGAAGCGGTATATACCATATTTTTCGGAGTATAAAACGCAGCGGAGTATAAGATGCACCTACCTTTTTTGGTGAGGAAAAGAAGAAAAAGAAATCTCCCTCTGCCTCTGAGCAATTTTGCCTCGTTGGAGCAAACAGCCTGCTTTACTTTCATTTTCGTTTTCAGCATAGCTTGATTAGCACAAGGGGGAAAAAAATCTGCTCCAGCAATTTACCTCTTTGCAGCAAGCAGCAGAGCCCTGCGGAAAACAGCTGAGAACAAATCAGCTGAGAGTTGGGAGGCTGATCCAATCAACTTGTGCTAATTAGGATGTGCTGAAGCTGAAAGGAGCTGTTTTTTCTTGCTGTTTGCTTGCAAGGAGGTAACTGCTGGGAGGCAGAGGCCAAAGGGTGGGGGCCAGTAGGTGGGCGGGGTTACATTCGGTGTATAAGACACACCTAAATTTTCACCCCCTTTTGGGGGGGGGGAATGTGCATCTTATACTACGAAAAATACGGTAAGTCTAAGTGCTATTGCTATTGCTATATAGTTCTGTTTCTTGCTGCCTCTTAACTGAATTTACTAAACCACTTCGAAAATCTTCTTAAATTTGATACATGATAACTGATTCCTAAGAAAGTACACCTTTTTTCTTATTTTAAATCGCTCTTACATTTTTCATTTATCCAATATATCTATTTGCTTTCTATACATGTGCTATAAGAGAAGGTTGTTAAATCTGTGTTCAGTGCTTAAGCTACTTTGAGCAGCTTTGTTCTAGTTTTGTTGTTGAAGTTGTCAAGCTGTTAAAAAGTAACTATTTGAATAAAGTGGTGTGTCAATCACAATATAACCCTGTGGGTGAAATGGATTGTGTAGATATTGTCTCTCCTAGATAAAACAGCTGTAGCTGAATGACTGAGCACAAATTTTGCATACAGGACATCCTGTATAATCGCCCGGCCGCCCTGTTTAGGGTGACCCGCTCCCTCCTCCATCTGGAAGTGCAGGATGACCCCTTGCAGGGCCGAGTTGAGGATTTTGTGCAGTATCTGTATGACAAAATCGCTCAGATTCGGGAAGGGCTGGCCTCTGACTGGGTATGTCCGGACGGGATGACTGAGGCAGGTTTTGAGAGTGTTATCTGGGAGGAGTTCGATCCTGTGGCTTCTGAGGACATGGACAGGGTCCTGGGACGGCTGAACGCGACCACATGTTTATTGGACCCGTGTCCCTCCTGGTTGGTACTGGCTTCCCGGGAGGTGACATGAGGCTGGCTCCAGAAGATTGTTAACGCTTCTTTGAGTGAGGGGGTCGTGCTGGCCGCTTTGAAAGAAGCGGTTGTGAGGCCGCTCCTCAAGAAGCCCTCTCTGAATCTGGCTGTTTTGGCTAACTATCGTCCAGTCTCCAACCTTCGCTTCATTGCGAAGGTTGTTGAGAGTGTGGTAGCGCAGCAGCTTCCCGGTACCTGGATGAAGCTGTCTATCTAGACCCGCTCCAGTCCGGCTTCCGGCCTGGGCACAGCACGGAAACAGCATTGGTCGCGTTGGTGGATGATCTCTGGAGGGCTCGGGATAGGGGTTGCTCCTCTATCCTGGTCCTGTTAGACCTCTCAGCGGCTTTTGATACCATCGACCATGGTATCATGTTGCACCGGTTGGAGGGGCTGGGGGTGGGGGGCACCGTTTTGCGGTGGTTCTCCTCCTACCTCTCTGACCGGTCGCAGTCTGTGTTGACAGGGGGGCAGCGGTCGACCCCGAGGCACCTTGCTTGTGGGGTGCCACAAGGGTCGGTCCTCTTGCCCCTTCTGTTCAACATTTATGTAAAGCCGCTGGGTGAGATCATCCGTGGCTTCGGGGTGGAGTTCCATCAGTACGCTGATGACACCCAGCTGTAAATCTCCACCCCAGGCCACCCCAACGATGCCCTTGAAGTGATGTCCCAGTGCCTGGAGGCCGTGAGGGCCTGGATGGGGAGAAACAGGCTCCGACTCAACCCCTCCAAGACCGAGTGGCTGTGGCTTCCGGCGTCACGATATAGCCAGCTGACACCATCGCTGGCTATTGGGGTGAATCACTCGCCCCCACAGAGAGGGCTCGTAACTTGGGCATCCTCCTGGATCCACGGCTGTCTTTAGGAGATCATTTGACGGCCATGGCCAGGGGGGCTTTTTATCAGGTTCGCCTGATATGCCAGTTACGCCCCTTTCTAGATCGGGACTCCCTACGCACAGTCACTCAGGCACTCATCACTTCCCGCCTGGACTACTGCAACGCTCTCTACATGGGGCTCCCCCTGGGGTGCACCCGGAGGCTCCAGCTGGTCCAGAACGCAGCCGCGCGGGGGATTATGGGGGCGACGGGGCGCTCCCATGTGACACCTCTCTTGCGCGAGCTGCACTGGCTCCCAGTGGTCTTCCGGGTGCGCTTCAAGGTGTTGGTGACCACCTTTAAAGCGCTCCATGGCTTAGGGCCGGGGTATTTACGAGACCGCCTTCTGCCACCAATAGCCTCCCACCGGCCTGTACGCTCGCATAGAGTGGGCCTTCTCAGGGTGCCGTCCACCAGACAATGTCGGCTGGCAACCCCCAGGGGGAGAGCCTTCTCTGTGGCAGCACCCACCCTCTGGAACAATCTCCCCCCAGAGATACGTACAGTAACAGACCTCCGGATTTTTCGTTGGGCCCTGAAAACTTATTTATTTCAACTAGCTGGGCTGGCTTGAGTTAAATTTTAAACTGATTTTAAATTGGGTTGTTTTTAAATTACGGCCAAAAATATTTAATCATTTTAAACTGTTTTTTAAATTTTGTATGTTCTGTTTTTTTTTTTACTCTGGCTGTTCACCGCCCTGAGTCCTATTGGAGAAGGGTGGTATAGAAATGGAAACAAATAAATAAATAAATCCCAGGTTCAGTCCTTACTTCAGTGGCTAGGATGAGGATAGCCAATCCTTTAACAGCTCTGGATTGCACTTAAATTTTTTGCAGAGACTGAGGGCAGAAGCGCATGGAGCAATGCTTTATAGCGAGCGCACTGCATCACGCATGTGGCCAGAGTCTGATTTTTCCATGAGTTTTTTCACAGTTTGGATGCATTCTTTTGTTTCTTAAATTATGTCATTGCTATTAAGGCCTGACACTCTAGCTTAGGGGTGTCAAACTCAAGGCCGGATCCGGCCCTCGGGGTACTTAGATCTGGCCTGTGGAGCTGCCCTGGAAACAGCGAAGGACCAGCCTGTGGTGATTCTGTCAGTGAAAACGGGCTCCCGGGCCTTCCCGAGCTCCGTTTTCACTGGCAGAGGGTTGCAAAAGGCCAAAAATGGCAGCCAAAAATGGAGCTCGGGAGCCCGTTTTCTCTGGCAGAGCACTCGGGCCGCCAAAGGCACCCCCGACAGGAGTGATGTCGACCTGGCAATGCGCAACCCAGCCCACCCAAGGTCAAACACAATCCTGATGCAGCCCTCAATGAAATTGAGTTTGACACCCCCGCTCTAGCATTTATTTGTGCGCAGCCTCAGCCTGACGGGAAGCCATGCCATTAGTTTGTGGCCATCATAGTTAGAGGGGTCTCTGAGGGCTTTGAAAAAAAAGATGTGACCACATATAATCTGTGGGCTAGAATGTTAGGTCACGGGTGATGGGGCAGAGAATGACTGCTAAGCAGAGTAGACAACGGGATGGATAAATAGTTTGACGTGGTTTAAAACTGCCGCTGTTCTCTGCAGAGAGAAATGGTTCCTCCTGGAAAAACAGAGTTCTGAATGTAACTTTTACTTTCTTTCCGACTACTACTTACCAGCAATCTAAGCTTACATGAGCGTAGTAATTTTAAAAAGTACTTGTTTTAACCAAAGTTAATTTTATTGTGCTTCCTTTTCCAACCGTCTTCTTTTTCTCTCTTTCTTCTTTCAGAGAAGCACACCTAGCCCTGTCCATCAGAACCGAGATTCCTTTTCAACACTTGAAAAACAATTTGGTGCTAGTTCTCATAACAGCATTAGCACTGCTGCTGGTAACAAGCCACTGACCTTGGCTACCTCAGGTGAGCTCCTTCTTTTCCCACTGCTGTTTTCCAGCTTTTACAGTAGGTGTGTTTGAGAGGGTTGGAGGGATCAGTGGATCCACTTTGGAGAGAATGCCTCATATTCATTGTAAATAGCATGACGAAAGCTCTTTCTCCAGGATTTAGCCTCTAATGACACTCTAATGCCAGGAATATCTGTAAAGAACCTCTATTGAAGATCTTAATTTACAGAGTAACATATATGCATTTATTTTATTTATTAATTTTTTATGCCACCCATCTCCCCTACAAGATAACTCGTATAAATCGTTTAATTTTTTTTTAATTTCATAGTTTTAAAATTTTTAATTTCCATAGTTTTAAATTTTTAACTGCTTTTCTATTTATCTTTTCTACGATTTCTAAGCTGCCCAAAGTTGCCTTATTGGAGAGATGGGCAGCATATATATTTAATAAATAAACAAAAATGTGAAGATTGGCTAAAACAATTAACCGATTCCCCTGATATGAGCCATGGCGGCGCAGTGGTTAGAGTGCAGTATTGCAGGCTACTTCTGCTGACTGCCTGCTGACTGCAGTTTGGTAGTTCAAATCTCACCAGGCTCGAGGTTGACTCAGCCTTCCATCCTTCCGAGGTGGGTAAAATGAGAACCCAGATTGTTGGGGGCAATAGGCTTGATTCTGTAAACTGTTTAGAGAGTGCTGTAAAGCACTGTAAAGCGATATATAAGTCTAAGTGCTATTGCTATATCTAATTTTCTTCATTCCTCATTGCACAGGTTTTTCATACATGTCTGGCTCTGCACCAATTGGCGGGACTGTTCCAAATAGCCCCGGCCCATTGAATCCGGCTGCTGACAGTATAGCTATGGAGGACGTATCCAGTTCGGGAAGCTTGTTCAATTCCACGGGGTCTCGAAGTTCTACTCCACAGCATCCTTCCTTGCTTACATCGTCCTCACGGAATTCTGGACAAAACTCGCCTGCACACCAGCATTCCGCAAGCCCTAGGTTGAACGGCATCTCCCAGAGCTTGGGAGGGGTACTGCAGTACATAGAGACTCAAAAAATGTTTGCTGAAAACGCCAGAGGAGACCCTCCATCCGACCCCACCTTTTCTGACCCCGAGAGCGAGAGCAAACGAAGGATCATCTTCACCATCTCCCCTGCCACAGGAACCCTCAAACATTCTCCATCAAACAAGCACAGCCCCCTCACCGCAAGCATCCGGACGGATTGTGGCCAGGCATACATGCAAGATGGGAAGAAGCGTGGCCGGAGGAAGCGGTCCTCCACAGGAACGCCGAGTATAAACTCTGGGGTGTCACCCAAACGCAAATCATTGCCCCCCATGGCTGGGCTCTTTGCTCAGCCTTCTGGATCTCCCCTTAACATCAACTCCATGGTGAGAATCGAGGTTTGAACTCTGCAGTTTTAAGACCAGATCATTTTGCCCACCTAAAATAAGTGAGAGGCCTTAACAAAATGACCAAGGGCAAATCATTAGTTTGAAGATGGATGTTAGGTTATTCTTTTTGTTAATAGAAGATCCTAGGTTAAATCCTAGTATCGGTCAGCCCATTGTTTTGTTTGAGCAATGATTACAAAATTATATGAAAACATAATTAAAAACAATTTTTAAACTTACATAAGCTGAATCCCTTGGGCCTGCCTTTGAGTTCAAACCTGCTTCATCTTCAGAAGAGTGTTTGAGAATCTGTTAATCAGGGAGCTATAAAAAGTTAAGAAATTATTGTGATCTTATGGCCTTGTTTTGAACAATCTCCTTAGTGTTTCTTTATAATCCCATGCATTAATTTCTGCCATCCTAACTGTGAATGAAATTAAGTTGCTTTTCTGTATGTATAGGAAAAGGCAAGGAATAGTGCTCACTTTCTCCTGTAGCGGGAAGGGATATGACAGGTTGGGATCTTCCTTGAGGTATTATAATCTAAATAGGAAGGCCTTCTCAGCTGAGTTTGCCTCCTATGGTACAAGTTCCTCATTTCTGACCTAAATATTTGGCAAGTTATTCATCCTAACAAACCCAGCTGGCATGGCACAGATTTTTCCACCCTTCCCTAAAGAATTGTAAACTCTTGTAGTGTAAGGCAGGAGTGGGCAGCTATGGCCCCTTAAGACCCGTGAACTTCAACTCCCAGAATTCCTGAGCCAGACATACTGGCTCAGGAAAACTGGAAATTGAAGTCCATAGGTCGTAAAGGGGCCATACTTGCCCACCCCTGGTCTAAGGACCAATTTTGCAGAGATGGGGAAGAGGCTGGTTGCCAGGAGCCCTGGTAGTACAGTGGTTAGAATGTAGTATTGCAGGCTAACTCACTGTGCACTGCCAGGAGTTCGATCCTGATGGGTTCAAGGTTGACTCAGCCTTCCATCCTTCCAAGGTCAATAAAATGAGGACCCAAATTGTTGGGGGATGACTCTGTAAACTGCTTATGCTGTGGTCCGCCGGCGGCCTGCAGAGCTGGTAGCTGAGACAGCCAGTGAGGAGACTGGGGCGTAACATGGGCCAGTCCTGGAGTCTGGGGAAGGCTCGGACGAGGGCTCTGCGTTGGAGGCAGAGATAGGGCCAGGGCCAACTGGGAGTTATGTGCTGACCCCGGAGCCTCCAGAGTTTGACATCAGCGAGGCAGAGGAACAGAGGGAGCCTGTTTTCCAGTGCGCACATGCGCAGAGCTGCCAGAAGGCAAGAACAGTTAAGACAAAAGGTGCGACTCGGGAGTAAGGCTTGGAGATGATTGGCCCCTCCCATAAGACATAAAGGAGGAGCAAAGGGACATCAGCCTTTGCAGGGAACAACTTTGTTCGTTCTGGTCGGTTTAAACTCTGAAGCTCCGTTTTGACTTTGTGCTCCATTTGGCCTTGCAAAGCTAATTGGCAATTAGGTCTTTGGCAGCATTTCAAGGGAGATAAAGGCGGGTGCTATCAGCCTTATCCCGAAGGACTGTGGCAGACTTCTGTCGAACTATTCACAAACTGCTTGGGACTCATTACAGGCTGTGAACGAACATAATTCGCAGCCGTTGAACTAAAAAGAGGGTTTTTGTGACTAAGCGTGTGATTGTTACTGTCTCAGGAAGCCTTGGTCAGAACAGCTTAGAAAGGGCTATAAAGCACTATGAAGCGGTATATAAGTCAAACTTTTGTTGCTATTGCCAACCACCTAGACTGCAGTTACAGGATTGTGGAATGCTATGACAGTTGTATACATGAGGAACACTTGTAACTCACTTTTTTCAGCACAGTCATAACTTCAAATGGTCACTAAGTGGATGATCCTAAGTTGAGGACTACTTGTATAACTCTCTACCTGAAAAGTAATATATTTCCTTTTCCTCAGAGCTGACCAACACTGTCTTTAAAAGCAAAATCCTTAGAAACACAGTTAGCTCTTTCTTCCTTCCCCTTGTCTTTTTCAAATCCTTAATGTTCTCTTTTTGTCTTCCTTCCTCAGGTCAGCAACATTAACCAGCCTTTAGAAATAACAGCCATTTCTTCCCCCGAAAACTCCCTGAAGAATTCTCCTGTTCCATATCAGGACAATGATCAGCCACCTGTGCTGAAAAAGGAGAAGCCTCTAATTCAGACCAATGGCATCCATTACTCCCCGCTAACCTCTGATGAAGAACAGAGCCTGGAGGATGACCATAACAGCACCAGGCGAGTAGTAGCAGGTGCAATCCTTGCATGAGGGGCTTCTTCAAGCAACGTAGGGTCTCAAATCCCACAGCGTTTCCTTCCCCAACGTGCTTAAGTTTGAAAATGTGTTTTAGGTTACTTTACCATGTAATAAAGGTGGGTTTTTTTTTCCCCCAAGAGGCAACTGGACTTTTCTGGTTTTTCTTTGAAGACGTTTTGCTTCTCATCCAAGAAGCTTCTTCAGTTCTGACTGGATGATGAGGAATGGAAGGATTTACACTCCTTGCAGACAGCTGGATATTTGCATTCTTTTAGCGGGCCATTAAGTTCACCTGGAGGTTTAATGACCCGCTAAAAGAATGCAAATGTCCAGCTGTCTGCAAAGAGTGTAAATCCTTCCATTCCCCACCATCCAATCAGAGCTGAAAAAGCTTCTTGGATGAGAAGCAAAAAGTCTTCAAAGAAAAACCAGAAAGTCCGGTTGCCTCTTGAAAAAGAAAATATGATACATGAAATGAAATTAAGATAAAATGTGTAAACACTTGTTTTCTTTTAGGGGAAAAGAACATTTGTCATATATTGATATTTTGAAGATTTTGGGAGCACGAAAGGATTTTAACCGACCGAAACACTGTCTGTAATTGTTTGAAAGGATGATGTTTTTATGTTGTTTTTGTTTGAAAATAAAAAAAAAAATTCTTTAAAAAAAGAAAAAAAAAGAAAAAGAAAAAGAAAAGCAACTTTGGGACAACAATGATCTGGATGACTGAGAATCTCCATAGACATTTACTGTGTAATAATACAGTGCATTTGTAATATGTTCTTGATCCCATTTTCGTTGTGACTTTTGGAACTATTACTTCTCCCTTGTGTCTCCTTATTAAAATCACACCCTAGTGATGTTTGCAGTCCTGTAGGGACTGACTTAAGTTCTCACTATTCAGAGGTAATCCTTGATTTACAACCAGTCGCTTCAATGACTGTTCGAAATTACAACAGACCTCCCCAGAACTACTTACAACACGTTTTCAAAGTTAGGATTGCCATACACACACCTAGTGGTCCTGTGATCGCATTTTGTGCACTTGGGCAACTTGTATCTGTTTGACTGCAATTTGTGACTTTTTTGCCACTTTGCAGCATTTACTTCCAGTTTCTGTTAAAAAATGCCTAGTGGGAAAAACAGATTCATTTAATGACTTCTGTGTTCGCTTAACAACCACAGTGGTCACTAAAGACCATGGTATCTACTTAATGATTGCCACAAAAAAATGTCAAAAAATCAGGTCCTGTCACATGATGCCTTGCCTTATGACCTCTGTGTCTGATGATTGTAATTCTGGGTTTGATTACTGTCATAATGTAATGGGCTTTATAATAATATCTAACCTATCATCATTCTTAATTATTTGATTTTCTCTCAGTAAGCGGAGAAAGACCACATTTTATTAGAAACCATAACAAACAGTGGTGTGTTAAATTAAATTCCTGAAGGGTGCTAAGGGCTTAGGTAAAATTCCCTGACATTATAGCAAAGAGGCCTGATGAACGTAGTATTTAGTTTTTCATTCTAGAACTATAATCCATAGTCCAGGAATCTCAAACAAAAATGATTACGAGGACCTCCCTATTTAATATGCTTGAAATATCTACAGGCAAACAACCAAGTTCAAAGAACATCAAGTACCCTACAGTTCAGCCCTGAGCTACAAATAATTCCTTTCGTTTGGTAGTTTGCTTGTTGGAAGCCAAGGGGCAGTCGCAAGTCATGGTCACATGATGTCCTCGCTTAATGACAGCGATGGGGGGCCGGTATTGCTGTTACAATGTGATCTAATGTCTCATCACACTTTATAATCACATCACTTAGCAATGCAAATTTCTGTTCCAATTACCATTGCAACTCAAGGACTAGCTGTAATTATTGGTACCCCAGCCTAATATTTTGTAACATATTGTTTTGAGGCAATAACTGCAATCAAGTGCTTTCTGAAACTCCGGTGGCAGTGGTTTTCTTTCTTTCTTTCTTTCTTTATATTTATTGGCTGCCCAACTCCAGTTGTCTTAGATGAGGAAGCTCCCAACTGAGTTGGAGCTCTTTCCATGAATGTTGTATTGGGTTCAGATCATAGCAGGCCATTTCAGAGCAGTCTAATATTAGATTTTCAACCATTTTGGGGTTCTCTTAGGTAATAGCAATAGCAACAGAACTTAGACTTATATACTGCTTCGTAATTTATTTATTTATTTTATTTATTTTATTTGATTTCTATACCGCCCTACTCTCGAAGGACTCAGGGCGGTGCACAGCCAAACAATAAAACACATACATACAAAATTTAAAAGTAGAATAAAATCAAATAATTTTGGCCCTGACAAATTTAAAACCCCAAACTTTTAAAACCAATTTAAAATTGAATGTATAAAATACTAAAAGATATTTAAAAATTAAAAATCTTTTATAAAAGAGGGAGAAAATTAGGCCAGGCCCGCCTGATGAAATAGTAAGGTCTTTAAAGCGCGGCGGAAGGTGCGCAGATCCGGGATCCTCCGTATCTCTGGGGGGAGCTCGTTCCAGATAGTAGGTGCCCCCACAGAGAAGGCTCTCCCCCTGGGGGCCGCCAGTCGGCATTGTTTGGCTGACGGCACCCGGAGGAGCCCCTCTCTATGGGAGCGTACCGGCCGGTGGGAGGCTATTGGTGGTAGTAGGCGGTCCCGCAAGTACCCAGGTCCTAAGCCATGGAGCGCTTTAAAGCTGGTAACCAAAAAAAGGTGGTAATGCTTTACAGCCCTCTCTAAGCGGTTTACAGAGTCAGCATATTTCCCCCAACAATCTGGGTCCTCATTTTACTGACCTTGGAAGGATGGAAGGCTGAGTCAACCTTGAGCCGGTGAGAATCGAACTGCCGAACTGCTGGCAGCAGTCAGTCAGCAGAATTAGCCTGCAGTAGTGCATTCTTACCACTGTGCCACCATGGCTGTAGGTGTATGTCTTGCATCATTATCCTCCTGGAGGATCCATGACCTGTAACAGAGACTGGGCTTTCTAACACATCTGTATATTAATCAAATAATCCTCTTTTTCCTTCCTAGAATTGAAAGAAAAATTGCAACAATATCTCTGGAAAGCAAATCTCCACAAAAGCCACTGGAAAATAGTAAGTTTGTAGATCAGTAGGCGGGCATTTGAGAAGACAAAAGGGATTGATCGGGACAAGAATAGAAATAAACTCAACCATTTGTGATTATCTACTTCTCATAAAGCCTTTCTGGCACTGAAAAAGTTCAAGAAAGGAAGGAGCAACAAATTGTTGGCCTTGTATGTGGCCCAGCCTCCCATTTTTCCCTCAGCTTGAGTCTGGTAGGGAGGTTGGTTCGCTGATGGTAATGCTTTTTGTTCTGCTCGGTTGCTGCAGATTTAGAATAGATGTAGGATTTCTGTAAAAAAAAAAAAAAAAACTAAAAAGAACTGCAAACCTTTTACAAGCGTTAACACAATTCACGTCAAGCATCACAGTCCAATAATTGTTACTGAAACCAAAATGTGTGAATTCACTGTGAAGTGTTTAAAAAAAAATAGGTGAGCATCTAAGTTTCGGTAGCGACGGAAATCCTATTTCGAAAGATGTGATGTTGGCTACTGGCCTTCATAGTTTTAATCATTGAGTTGATGGCCAAGTTCAGATAGCTTGCACTCTGTTCTAAGACCATATATCTCTTGTGGTATGAAACTGGGTGACTATTTTTAGAAGCCACAGTGCTGGACTAAATGGATTTTGATCCAAGCAAGATGGGCTGCTGTTCTCTAACTGTGATGAATGAAGAAGTCACTCTCCTTCCGTTAATGATTCTTGCACAGTCGATGATTTATGTATGACCGTTTCTAGCTGGAGAATTCTGGCAGAAAGTCTTCCATTTTCTCCTTGGGATCAAAAAAAGCCAACCCTGTTTAAAAACAAGCTCCCCGTTTAATTTTATTTCTCCGCCAGAAAGGGGGAACACATTCTCCTGACCCTGACACCTACATTTTCTGTCTTTGCAAACCAGGCATCAACTCAGCTGGGAGAAAGCAAGCTGCTGAAAGCATGAACAGCAGCAAGTGGAAGTCAACCTTTTCTCCAATTTCTGACATCAATCTTTCCAAAACGGCAGACAGTCCTTTGCAAGCATCGGCAGCGTCTCTGAATCAGAACACCCTCTTTGCCTTCAGACCGTCTTCTGATGACAACATGGCGGGCGACAAGGCCGGCACGCATGCGAGGAAACACATGACTGCATCCGATGGGCTTGGCCAAAGTACCAACGCCATGAATGGATTTGCTTACAACGGTGGGCTGTCGGCAGATGTCGGTTTACATAGCTTTACTGATGGTGCTTCATTTTCTCACAAAACTGCTGACGTGGTGACGGCTCTGGGCGGCTCCTCGCTGGGTTTCCTTGTACAAAGGAACAAAGAGGCTGGAGTCCCCGAGACAAACCCATTCTTGGGCAAGAGGCAGCTAGAAAGCCTTGGTGGGAAAGGGGAAGATTTAAGCTGGTCAGGACTGAAAGGCAAAGAGGCCAACGAACTGAGTGTCCGACTGGGAGGCTCTTCGGACAAGGCTTTGGTGCTAAACAACAAATTCGGCAAAGGACGGGAACGAGATGTGGAGTTCAAGAACGGCCACAACCTCTTCATTGCCGCTGCTGCTGCTGCTGCTGTCCCCTCTGGTGGCCTTCTCAATGGCAAAAGCCTCTCTGCAGCCAGCTCTGGCAAGTCGTCCAGCACGGCCTCCTCTACTCAGACCCACCACCCTTTCTTGAACTCCTTAACCACTGGCACGCAGTTCCCCCTTGGCCCCATGGTAACAAACTCCTCGGTACTGCAGTCCTTATTTAACTCGATGCCAGCCGCCAGCCTAGTGCATGTATCATCAGCTGCCACTCGCCTGACCAACTCACACACGATGGGGAACTTCTCTCCCGGGATGACAGGTGGAACAGTTGGAGGTAAGCTGAACTTTATTGGCCGAAAGAAACATACTGTCAGGTGCAAGGAAGCAAGAACGACATGATGAATTGTTCAAAGTACTTTTCTTTATTGCTGGTTCGCCTGTAGTCCGGAATCTTGCCAGACTAAAGCACACACTGCATAACTATCAGATAAATCCTATGAAGGTTTAGGGTGAGTCTAGACCTTCTCTGCATGCCAAGGACTCAAGGCTGATTTGTCTTGTTAGTTCCTTGGGAAGGAGCCCCTCCATCCAGAATTCAGCCCCAGGTTCCACCACCCTTCCTGGTGTTTCATACCCTTCATTCTTGATGGCAGACATTTTCAAGCGTTCTTTCTTTTTGGAAATCTTTTCCCACCTGGATTCATCTCGCGAGGAATCCCTGTGAATCCCTGTCACGTAGCTGAATTTCTGGAGCATCTTTTAATCAGTTCTGTGAGAAGGTCTGTGAGCTAGGACGAGGGGAGGCTTGGAACACTTTGCAGCATTCTATTTTAGGCTTTTCTCTAAACCGAGGCATCTTAAGAATTGCAGGAAACAAGGCCTGCATGTATCTTGAGGATGGGCCTAGAATGAACGGTAGTTTTTCAAACGATTCTGACTACTTAGGGTCTGTGTGTTTATCTCCACTGGGGGTTGTGTTGGGGTATTGAGTTCAGCCACGGAGTTCTCCCTTGGTGCTTCTAGAATGTGAGCAAGGAAGAGGTAAGTGTGTCTCTTTTCTGCTAGGTTGTGTGTTTTTTTTATTTTACTGCCACTGCCCATTGCCTGCTGCTGTTTTCATACTGCATTATTGCTTGCCTGCCTGCTTTTGTTTTGCTTCTCTTGCTGTGAGCTGTATAAAGTCCATCTGCTGAGGGTTTTTTTCTCTCCTGTTTGCAGGTATTTTTAACCATGTGGTGCCTTCTGCCTCCTCCTCTTCCTCCTCCACCCCCTCTCCCTCCACTTCCTCCTTTTCATCCTCCACTTCCTCTCTCCATTTTGGCAACGGTGCCGTTTCCAGCTGTACCCTCTTAAGCTTAAATCCTCTGCAGGTCGCCGCCAGCTCCCCATCATTCCATGTGTCCCCCAACCCAGCGCCGTCTAATGACGCCCAGCATCTCACCCGCGCCCCACCACGTGCCGCCCTTCGGACCCCACCTCCTCCTAATGTTTCATTGCCGCCACCTCCTCCCCTCCTCACTTCTAACTCCGAACCTGTCCTCCTACAGAGTTTGTCATCTCTGCCAGTTTCAGAGGCTTTCTTGCCACCATCTTCCACTGCTAACTCCGCTTTGTCTATTAAACTAGCTTCTCTTCAGCACAAAACCTCCCGCCCCTCCTTCACTGTCCACCATCCACCTTTGCCCCGCTTGGCGCTGGCCCAAGCCACGCCTGGGATCCCACAGTCCAACACAGCTGGCACGCCTGCTATGTGGGTCACCCTTGGCATGCAGTCTCCTTATGCTTCACATCTCTCTGGAGTTAAGCCACGATAACGAGCTAGGCTTAGCTTTTAAGCACTGGTGCTCTGTAAGGTAAGGCTGGTGTGGGTTGTCTTGGGTGAGGTAAGGGTGGTACACAGGAGGTTGGTGCTGTGACATGCTAAGACAGAAGTCTTCAAACTTGGTAGCTTTAAGACTTGTGGACTTCAACTCTCAGAATTCTCCAGCCAGCTATGCTGGGAATTGAAGTCCACAAGTCTTAAAGCTGCCAAGTTTGAAGACCTCTATGCTAAGACGTATGGAATCACACATCTCGCCTTTCCAATCTGTACTTTGCCCTTGTTTCCCTTAAGAGGTGAAGCTCAACAGCTGAGTGCATTTTTAATTTTTATTTTTTTTTACAAATGAAAACTCCCCGAATTTAATTCCTGCCATGTTCTCTTGGGAAAGTTCACTAAGAAAGAGTGAAAAAAACCCTTTTCTGCAGGAGACCTTGGAGCAGAAGTGGGTTTCAGCAGGTTCTGACCAGTTCTGGAGAACCAGTAGTGGAAATTCTGAGTAGTTCAGAGAACCGGTAGTAAAAATTCTGACTGGCCCTGCCCCCCATCTATTCTCTGCCTCCCAAGTCCCATCTGATCGGGAGGAAATGGGGATTTTGCAGTAACCTTCCCCTGGAGTGGGGAGGGAATGGAGATTTTACAGTATCCTTCCCCTGCCATGCCCACCAAGCCACACCCACAGAACCAGTAGTAAAAAAATTTGAAACCCACCATTGCCTTGGAGAGCTGGTGCCAATCAGATAGGAACCTTGGGGACAGTCCCTAACTAAGCAGAGAGGTCCAGGATTTTGTACAGAGAAACACCTCAACGTTACTCCCAAAGATAAGGGTCGGTGGGCCTCCCCAGAATGCACACAATCTGCAGGACACTCTCAGATTTGCAGTGCTAAGCAAAGAACAAAAAAAAGGGGGGGGATTGGAATGAAGCTTTGGCTTTGCACAATGAGATCTCAATTTGTTGTCCCTCCAAAGCACACAACAGTCTTCCAATGATACGACTACTCCCCTGACCATGCCCTTTATTTTGTTTATTTATTTTGTCGCATTTCTATGCCACCCAACTCCCAAGGGACTCTGTTTGTTTTTAAATGGAAATGGTGGTCCTTTCTTGCAAAGGTTGCCCCTCTTTGCCATAAAGTATTCTGATTAAAAATAGTATATAAAGAAGTTGACCTGAAAATCTTTTGCACATTATGGGTAGCCAGTAATGAGCTAGGTGGGTCAGATTATTCTGAGGCAGAAAGTGATCGAATGGTGGTAACATCAGGTCTGGTCACATAATTAGCAACCAAAATTCTGGTCATGACCAATTGTGGTCATAAATTGAGGACTACCTGTAACCTACTTTATGGTTCAGTGCATCAAACACAAGACAGAACACATAGGGAAACGATAACAAGCCTTGGCATGAATCACGTGAACGTCCATGCATGTAGGAGCTATGCAGATGTCCTGGAGTGCGAAAATAATGCTGAAGATTGGAGTATTTCTGAAGAGATTAGATTAGATTAGATTTTTTTATTGGCCAAGTGTGATTGGACACACAAGGAATTTGTCTTTGGTGCATATGCTCTCAGTGTACATAAAAAGGTAAGATACATTCGTCAAGAATCATAAGGTACAACACTTAATGATAGTCATAGGGTACAAATAAGCAATCAAATCATACTAGGAAACAATCAATATAAATCGTAAGGATACAAGCAACAAAGTTACAGTCACGCCGTCATAAGTGGGAGGAGATGGGTGATAGGAATGATGAGAAGACGAATAGTAATAGTAATGCAGACTTAGTGAATAGTTTGACAGTGTTGAGGGAATTATTTGTTTAGCAGAGTGATAGCGTTTGGAAAAAACGCTGTTCTGGTGTGCAGTGCTCTATACTGTCGTCTTGAGGGTAGGAGTTGAAACAGTTTATGTCCAGGATGTGAGGGGTCTGTAGATATTTTCACAGCCCTCTTTTTGATTCATGCAGTATACAGGTCCTCAATGGAAGGCAGGTTGGCAGTAATTGTTTTTTCTGCAGTTCTAATTATCCTCTGAAGTCTGTGTCTGTCTTGTTGGGTTGCAGAACCAAACCAGACAGTTATTGCAATAATAATGCAAGTTGCAATAATAACTAAAAACATTTAATCTTAGCTGAAGCTGTTCGGAAAGAGAACGGGGCAAGGGGGGGGCTTTATAACTCATTTGTCTTCTGACGTTTTCTATTCAAACTTAATTGATAATTTAGGCAGATTGGGGTCATGACTAAAGCCCAAAATAGGGAAAACTACACAGATATACTGTAATTCTTGATAGAAGTTTTGGGCTGTCAAGGGAAAGGATGTGGTTGAGAAGTTTCTCTGCCAGGAAAAGGGTGGGAGGGTATGAAAATGAAGATAAGGATGAAGACTGCAAGAAGGAAAGAAAAGATAAGAGCAGACAAGCAGCAAAGAATAAGGAAACGAGGCTTTCAACAGCGGAAAAGACAACAGGAAAGAGGAAAAAGGGACCTTCTCAGCAACTGCATGGCAGTTGACGGCAGCTGTGCCCTTTGTCCAGAATTGCTTTGGTTAGCAGTTGTGCCCATTCCTGGACTGGGAGACTTCTTTCCATCACTCATGCCTTGGCTATCTTGTGTGTAGATTATTGCCATGCACTTTACAGTACATGGGGCTGCCCTTGAAGACTAGATAGAAACTTCAGTTGGTCCAGAAAGTAACAATGTGAAGTCACTACGGGCAGGTCTTATTACATGCATATAGCCCTGATCACCACTAAATTTTGCTGAGCACATTGTAAGCCGCCCTGAGTCTTCGGAGAAGGGCGGCATATAAATCAAATAAAAATAAAAATAAAATAAATTGGGGAACAATTCTGGTGCCGGTTATTACCTATAAAGGCTTTACATGGCACGGGGGCCTAGTTGTGTAGGAGACCAAGCATTTGGATAGGGTGAAACTCAGTATTCTGTGAACCGTTGTTTAGAGCACAGGGAGTTAGGTTCTTTAGATGTGGGCTTTTATAGTTTGTTTGTTTTTTAACTGATTCATTGGGTGAGTCACCCAGAGTTATGGCAGGTAAGAGAGGCAGCCTTAGAAATCTCCTCAGTCGGTCCCACGGGTCTTCTCCTTATCCGTTATAATCAGGGATCAGACACAGATACAGGTGCTAAAACAGAGTCTGGCATGCCCTCAACAGGGCCTGATGGCTCAGCAGACTAATAGCATTGTGATTAACACCAGCTGTCTGCAATTACTGTAAGTTCGAATCTCAAGGTTGACTCAGCCTTCCATCCTTTCTAAGGTAGATAAATTGAGGACCCAGTTTGTGGGGGCAATAAGCTGACTTTGTATAAATATACAAAAGGGTGAAGGCTATTGCTTAACGCATTGTAAGCCACCCTGAGTCTCCGGAGAAGGGCGGCATATAAATCAAATTAAAAAAAAAAAGATTCTCATGGATTAAACAGTGTCATCTAGCACAGTGGTCTCCAACCTTGGCAACTTTACGACTTGTGGACTTCAACTCCCAGAATTCCTCAGCACATGCAGCACATGCATGCATGTGCGCTGGCTGAGGAATTCTGGGAGTTGAAGTCCACAAGTCGTAAAGTTGCCAAGGTTGGAGACCCCTGATCTATCAGACCCAGGAAGCACATCTTCTCTCTCTCAGCACCTGCCCCTCTGGGAAGCCCTGCCTTCACCTCCCTGAGATTCAAACTGCCCTTATTCTGCCTGCCTTTTAACAAGCCTTTAAAAAACTGACTCAGGTCTAGAACTAGGATGGTTGTTGGGCCTTTTTAGTTGAGTGTGATACAGGCCATAGCACTTAGGCTTATATATCGCTTCCCAGTGCTTTAGAGCCCTCGCTAAGCGGCTTACAGGGTCAGCATGATGCCCCCAACAGTCTGGTTTCCTCATTTTACTGACCTGGGAAGGATGGAACCACTGAGTCAACCTTGAGCCGGTCAGAATCGAACTGCCGGCAGTCGGCACAATTATTAGCCTGCAAAGCAGATAGTCCTCAATTTATGACCACAGTGGCTTCCCCCATTGACTTTGCTGGCCAGAAGGTCACAAAAGGGGGTCACATGACCTTGGGCCACAGCAATGGTCATAAATATGAACCAGTTGCCAAGCACCTGAATTTTGATCACATGATCATGGGGATGCTGCAAAGGTTGCAACTATGAAAAACAATCCTAAATCACATTTCTCAGTGCTGTTGTAATTTTGAACTGTCACTAAACAAACTGTTGTAAGTCAGGGACTACCTGTACTGCATTCTAACCACTGTGCCACCACTGAAGAGGGTTTCATTTCAGAAGTAGGCACCTCTAGAAATGTGTTTTATAATTAAATAAGAATTGTACTTGGACAAAGTAGGTGAGGCAGTGAAATGGGAAGGAAGGAAAGAAGCTGCATCAGATCTATGATGGGCCATGGACTGTACCAGAGGTGGGTTTCAGCAGGTTCTGACCAGTTCTGGAGAACCGGTAGCGGAAATTTTGAGTAGTTCAGAGAACCGGTAGTAAAAATTCTGACTGGCCCCGGCCCCATCTATTCTCTGCCTCTCAAGTCCCAGCTGATCAGGAGGAAATGGGGATTTTGCAGTAACCTTCCTCTGGATTGGGGAGGGAATGGAGATTTTACAGTATCCTTCCCCTGCCACGCCCACCAAGCCACACCCACCAAGCCATGCCATGCTCACCCACAGAACCGGTAGTAAAAAATTTTGAAACCCACCACTGGACTGCACATCTATGCTATGAATTACACCAGCTCGATTCATACAATATAGTAAGCCAAAATCAAGCAATCAATATTATGGCTTGGTGTTATATTTTAATTGGCCCATAACAGCATGAGTGAATTCCAAGCTGGATTCAGTCTGCTGTATCCATATACTTCAGTAAAATGCAACGTCCATCCATCCAAGGTACATAGGCTGGGAATGGAGAAAAATGATTCAGAGGGAGGATCTATCTACTAATTTTCTGGATTGCCTAAATATTTGGCTTGCTTAACTATGATTGTTGGATAATCATCAACCGCCTGGATTCACACAGTATACTAAGTCAGCGCTGGAGTTAGGATATTTTGGGAAGCCCTGTGGATTTTTCCCCAGAATGTTATTTATGTCATGTTCCTTTAAATTCTTTAATTCATTTCTTTATCATTTGATTGAATTTAGGGGCTGCCCAACTCCAGTTGAATCATGTGTTCTCGTAAATGTTGTAAGCCACCCAGAGTCTATTTACAGTTGGGCAGCCTCAATATCCAATAAATAAATAAATAGATAAAAACATTGTGCCACTTCATTAAATAGTAACCGACGAGCTGTATCTGGGATGTTTTGCAAATTCCAATACCAATCTTATTTAGCACAGATCAGGAATTCTTTGAAGTTTATTCAGCTTGTTGGAGGTAGTCAACTTTTTGTTACAAGTATTGTTAAATCACCGGAAGCAGGAAGCCATCATAAATTCGCTCTTCATTCCCATCAACCTTTTGCATGTTCAGAGTAGAGTGCCAAAACTGTAGAAAGTTTTAAGTCCATCTTGCTTGCATGCTGACAGGGTTATTGGATTTTTATTTTTAAATATACATCAATATCAGTACATGAATAGTGTGGCCTCTGGGTATAATTCATTTTGATACAAATAACAATAATAACAACAATATTTGTTACATTAATCAAACTTATATAATCCTAGTATTAATATACATGTTTGTTTTAGAGCAGTTATTCAATATTTCAGTGTTCCATTTTAATGCCAATGATATTAAGCATACATAGTAATACCATCTTTCAACCTCTAATCTTTCCATCTAGTTATTACTTATATTCTATTATATAAAAATTATATCTGCTAATATTCCCCCTATTTCTTATTTCTACCTCTATTCTAGCTTTTAGTCAGGCCACCATTACTAATCCTAGTGTTAATACATATGTTTACATTAAGACATAGTCCTTCATTATTTGGTTATTCAAAGTCTCAGTACGCCATTTATATCATAATTTTTAAAGAGCAACTGCCATCTCTGTCCCTCAGCGGCTCCTCCCCGGACCTGCTGTTGACTCACAATATTGGAGAATATATAGCCTCATGCTACATAACTAAGCTCCATTTCATGCTGAATAAGCTAAACTATTAATGTATCTTAAATAGAAAACTATCTTCAGATAGATTTTTACTTCAAAAGCATTTTATTAAAATAAATTTGATAAAAATAAAAAAAATCAATTTAAATTTTAAAAATCTGGTTTTTTTAATTTTTGTTTTTAAAAACATCAATTTTTATCCATCCTGCTTGCTGAGAACTTTACTTTAGACGTGTTATTTGACAGTCTGGAAAGAATTAATGTAAAAAAAAAAAAAAGACTCATTGTTGACTTTGTTTAAAATGCCAATCTAAAATTGAATCTTGTCCTTCCCTTCCTTTTCTTTCCTTCCTTCCTTCCTCTTTTGCAGGTAACTAGGACTTCTACCTCAACCTGATGTGACCTATGCAAGGACAACATGGACCAACTTCTCTCAGCTCCCACTGACGGTGCTTTGCCTCTATGGCTTAAGGGTTCCCCCACCCCACCCCGCCGCCCCACTTCTCTTTTACTACTGGACTCAAACCTAAGTCATAAACGTAAAAACCAGAGGAAAATAAAAAGCTACTGTGAATCTTAAGTTAAAATATATATTCAAACTGCAGAAGAAAATGCTTAGAAACAGCTTCCAGTTTGTACTGTTGATAGAGTTAGATATTTATATATTTTTAAATGTTTAAAACACACATGCCCCCCCTTGACAATTTTTTTGTTCCACCTGAAGTTGTAGAACTGAAAGAAGGAAGGAAGAAAAAAAAAAAAAAGAGGAAGGGAACTTTTAACAACAGAAACACCGTTTTCTCTGAAATAAAAAGACCGGCACATCAGCAGAGATGTAACAGAGCTTCTCTTGGTGCTATTGACATCTGACAAACTGTGCCTCTCCAGTTCTGAACCCATGGTGCTTTTTTTTTTTTTTTTTACATTTTTTTGGCCTGGTGGAGATGATCAACATGAAGTTTTGTGGTTTTATGTACATCACCTGGCTTCTTTTGTTCCTCCTGCTCCCATGGGACACACGCCAACCGACTAGTTCTTATATTGAAATCAAGAAAGCAGTGGATGTGGGAGAAGGGGGGGGGAATAGCTCTTTTGAAAACTTTTATTTTTTAATGATTCTGACATTGGTGTAATTTATAACGTAAGCCTTGGTCAGCTGTCTCTCTCCCTCCCTTCTTTATAGCCTCTCCTGGTGGAATTCGGCTGTGGTGCTCGTGTTGGGCTCTCCGCCAGCGTTCAGACATGCAGTGGTTGCTTGGAAGGGGGTACTCTGCCTTAATTGTGTGAAAGCCAAAGGGTTGCATTAAAAAAAAAAATTGAGGGGCTGAGTCACTGGTGAAAAGAAATTGTATCTTCTGTGAATTATGGGTGGTTATTAAAATGATCCTTGCCATTCCGGGAGGTTGGTTGGTTGGTTTACTTTGGGCAATCAAGAATCAGGTTGTTGACTTGTCAAAAGTCTCATAGTTGCCATGCAGGCTGACTCCGTGAAGCTGTGAGTAGACTAGCCTCTGCCTTTGTTTTCCAAATCGGGGTGTTGGGTTGTTGTCTTTTTTTGGTCTTGTGTGAAAGCCTTCCAGGGTCATTAGATCCCAGCCTCTATCAGTCCCAGGTGGCTAGCAGTCAAGGATGATGTGATTTGCCATCATCTGGAGCAGGGGTCTCCAACCTTGGCAACTTTACGACTTGTGGACTTCAACTCCACAAGTTGAAGTCCACAAGTCGTAAAGTTGCCAAAGTTGGAGACCTTGGGTTCATGGCTGGTAATTAGGAAGGTTTTCTCTTTCTTTCTTTCTTCCTCTCCCTCTTTGTTTAGGGGTTTGGGGTTGTATCTTCCGGGATTCATATCGTTTGAAAATTAATTTGTAAGAATTCACAAATTGGAAGATCATTCAACCAGCTAATTTGCCTTTTGTCCTTTACGCCTTCCCTTTGGGAATACCTAGTGAGCTTATTATGTATTTGCAGATCCCTAGGAAGTGATCTAGGAGCCAGATAGGAAGAGACTATTCCTATCTAGCTTTATCTTCTGCATACCACCTCCCTTGTTGAGAGGGAATTGCCTACATTTTATAAAGGCATAAGTCCTTTGATGTTGGCCTGACCGTTTCTCTGTCAAACTTGAGAAGTCAAGGCAGCTGAATCTTGCGTCAAGAACGGGCTGTCCTCAGGTTTGTCTGTCGAGTTGATTTGTTTGAAGTACAGTGTATTTTTTTAATTAGAAAGACTTTAATACTTGATTGAGAAGCAGCTTTGGGTTTTTGTTTTTGTTTTGTTTTATCGAATTGAACACGTGCTGGTTTTGATATATGGCATTTGCTTTTAAGGAAGCTTTTAATATTATTTACTTTCACGTTAGAGGAAACAACCACAACACTCAAAGTTAATTTTTCGTTATCATGCTGAATATATTTTTTAAGAAAAAAAAAAGAAAGAAAGAAATCAAATCTGTGATTTGGGAGTTATCACTTTACAGAGGAAAATATAAGGCACACAGTTTGGGAAAAGCAACAAATATTTTATAGAAAATGACGGTGATTCTCGTTTATTTTTGTATCAGACTGTTCATAGTAAAATAGGAAGAGGGATATGGTTTAATTTTTTCAAGCATGTAAAAGCAAGTGTGAAAGGAAAGGAAAACTTTGGTGTAAACCTTTGAACAGAAAAGAGCAAGAATTGTGAGTAGAAATCCAAGTGAAATGAAGAGCAAGGTAAAAACATGTCAGTGTTCCCATTCAATGAGAATCAATCAGTTGATCATATTACTAAACCCGAATATCTTTTTCAGACAACTTTAGAAAATGCATGCAGGCTTAAAGCTCTGGGTAACTCTACTACAGGATAATTCCATTTTTTTTTTTTTTTTGCCTTTTTGATTCCACAGTGCATATCCTTCTGGCTGTTTTAGACTACAGCTTCTCTTAATCTCAGCAAGCCTCACCAAAGTTCAGGAATGAAGTGAGAACAGGTTAAGAACAACAGGCTTGGGTGAGAGAAAAATGCTTTAGAAAGTTGAGCTCTTTCTGATGATATTGAAAGACATCCTAGGTTTTGTATAATTTCTGCATTTTTTCCCTTTGAGCCAAAAGAGGGAATAAAGTGGGAGGGGGGGATTGCCAAACACTATCCAGTTTCCCTTAGGAAGAAGACGTTTTTTTATACCAACTGTGTTGAAGGTTTTGAGACACTTGGCAACCTGGAACAAACACCACAAAACAATTCTTTAATAATAGGATGGTTATTTTTCCTAGCTTGCCATGAAGAAAGGAAGGAGATTGTAGGACAGGAAGAAGATTTTAAAAGGTGACCAAGTATTTGAGTCCCTAGATTTTAAGGCACAGGAATGTGGAGTTTACTACCTTCCAGAGTTTCTCAATTTCAGCAGCGTGTAACTTTAAGATGTATGGACTTGAAGGCTTGCTGGGGAATTCTGGGAGTTGAAGTCCACACGTCTTAAATTTGTTGTGTTTGAGAAATATTGCACAAGAGGCACGTTCTGGCTGGGTATAGAGGAGACTTTTCACTCTTGAGGCAATCATTATAACTTGAATCGTGTACAGCATATTCACCTGCAGTCTTTTTAAAATCTAACCCCTTTCTTGAGTTTTCTCTCTGTTGTGGTTGCAAGGGCAAGCTCCGGAGTGTGGCATTTTATCTGCTTGCTTTCTATTTTTCTTCCCCTATCTATCTTAGAAAGCCTAATAAATCCTCAGTTTTGTTATTGTACTGCCTTCCCCAAAAAAGTTTAAATAAGGGGCCATGGATTAGGAACCTCTTCAGAATATATGTGAGCTACAGGATAACGCAGCATTAAGTTAATTTCTTTTTCTTTCTTTTTTTTAAGAAAAATGAGTGTGCTGGTCAAAATACACATTCAATGAAATTGATTTTAGTAGAGCATAATTAGGTGGCTGTTTCTCTTTGGACAAGCACGATTACGCAAGAGGGGGGGCTATGAAGCTATCTTCCCCAAGCACTCTGCCTTATTCCACAATGAGCATCTGATTTCTTGTTGGTGCTGTTCAGGTGTAAGAAATGCATAATGCAAGAAGTTGGATTTATGAAGCTTAACCATTGTGAAATCGTCTGTCCAGCTACATGATTATCTCACTATTTCTGAGGCCAAAATAAATCTCTATGGTGCTCCAATCAGTTCTTTGCACTACAGGGTATTGGGAAACGAAACCTGTACCTTTTCCGATGTGGAGTTTGTCCTGGCTGAGAAGAAACTTAATGGCTAAGAAATCTTTGGAACATTTCTGGGTCAGTCAGGATGTTTAAGTGGAGTGGGCTAGTCATATTCCTTCCTAGGCACTTCCTGCTTGCTGGGTTTTGTGGATATTTCCTCCACCCCACCCCGCACGTATCCAATCTCAGCTGCAGCTAAAGAAAGAAGTATTTTTCAACCTATAATCTATCTGTCCTTAAATGCACAGAAAATGAATTTTAAGCCGATTAGAAAATCACAGCCTGTATTTTGTGCAATTGCATTTTCAGGAAAACAAGCGCAAACACTCGACCTGACCCCATTTTAGCATAGATTATGGTGCTATTAATCTGGGTGCTTTCTCGGACCAGCCTGGGATCTGTTCTTATCCATGTTTCTTCTTAGATTCTTCCAAGCACAGGTACAGCTGATTTGTCACTGTTATAGATAATCTTGTTTGTTGTTTGTTCTAGTGTAAGGCTCTTGTCCTTAATGAAATGTGGCTTTATCAGTGCTCAATGTCTTGATGGCACCCCTTTCATCCGTGTAATGGGAAGCGTGCAGTCTTGAAATATAACCATTTCATGTATTTTGCTTCCCCCTCGTCTTGCCTTTAAATATCTTGACTATCTTGCATCTTCTCTTTGGCCTGATATGTAAGCATTTTTTAAATTTATGCTCAGAGCCCAAAATCAGTGAATGACATAATTATCTACAATTGGGGGTTGGGGGGGTTGGGAAGGGGATGTTGTGTAATTCATGTGTGCTATCACAGCAGCAAAAATCAGAGAAACTTGCATTCAAGGGACATATTGTTTGAAAATAAGAGAACTGAGGGGAGGGCATGTGTTCTCCCACAAGATACTATATATGCAGGGAACTACAGATGATGGAGCAGACTTTCACTGCGGAATCTGATCCGATCTTTCTGATGCAGGAGGTTAAACATTAAGGTTTCATCTCCAAAGTTTCTAAATTAGCTTGTATGGATCCTTAATATCCAGGGAGATCTTTTTAAAATCTGCCCAGAGTTCACTAGAGTTGCAGTGTGTAATATCCAGTAATAGTTTGGGGATACGGGGAGAGTAACTCAGTTTAGGGGGACTCTCTGGATTCCAGGGTGGCAGCCTTTTCAAACGCCTGGTTCAAGCTGAAGCAGTCCCCTGTGCAAATTTCAGGGACTTAATGAGGGGATTTTCATATTATTTAATTCATTTTCTCCCATATGCTTCTCTCCTACCCCGCATATAGGTCGTGCTGCAGTTTTTCAAAGATTACCCTTGCTAACTCTTAAGATTTATTTTTTCTTTTTTTAAAAAATGAGGGGGAAAAATGGTGGGTAAGACAAGTCTAGCTCATATGGTGACTTGTGTCAGCGTTTTGCATTTTTGAGCCTTTTGGATATATTCTCTGCAGAATGGAACGGACGTCTGTGTTGGAGTTCAAGGGGAACTTCAGTCAATAATGGAAATTGCTGCTGCTCAGGAATTCATTTGTAAAATATTAAAAAAAATTATATAAAATCCATTTGTAAATGGATTGAAGAGAGTATCCATTTTCTTAAAAGGTGGCAATATGGGATGTTTTTTTCCTAGGGTCTAGGAATTGATTTGTACACATTAGCCCATGAACATGAAATTTATTTAAAGATTAAATTTTCCACTGTGGAAAATAGGACTACTAGATCTGAGCTGCAAAGAAACAGATGCTAGCAAAGATGCAGAAATCTCCTTGCTACCTTCTAGTAGCTGTTCAGAGCCTTGCAGTCCAGATCGGATAATCCTATTCCATCGTATCTTTGTCTCGTCTTGTTTTATAAACTTTGCTCCTTAAGTTTTATCTGCCATTCTTCCATAAAAGTCACATAGAAAATTCTGGCATGTGTATATATGTATGTAATAATAAGCTTATCGATATATTTTCCACTCTTCCGATCTTTCCAGTTCTAGAATTTCCATTCTAATCTTCTCTTTGAATCTTCCCACACTTCACTTTGATTTGTAAATGAAAGAAAAATGGCTTTTGAAGTTTGTCTTTATATTAAAAATGTATGTATTTTAATACACTGTACTAAATGTGGTGCTTCCATTCATTTTAAAGTTGGCTTGGGATTTTTATTTTTTTTATCCCAAACGCAGGTCGCTGTATTATGAATTGTTTGCCATGAAATACAGTTGTGGCCATGAGTTTGTGTGGCTCTAATTGCTAAGCAAATCTAACGAGGAAGATAGATCTAGCAATAACATAAAATATAAAAGTCTTCCACAGCCTTATGTGGCTTTTGACCGGGGTCAAATAATATCAGATAGCCATCATTGATATTCTGTTTCCCTAGGAATGATGGCATCATCACGCTGAACTGGAGAAGGCATTGCAGAAACTATAACGTACAGAACCTTAGAGCAGGGGTGGGGAAACTGTAGCCCTTTTATGACTTGTGGACTTCAACTCTCATGGCTGGCTCAGGAATTCTGGGAGTTGAAGTCCGCAAGTCATAAAGGGCCCATAGTTGCCCACCTCTGCCTTAGAGCAAGGAGGGTGAGCCTTTTGGGCTCAGTGTGTCAAAAATTTGTAAAATAACCTACCTTGGCTCTGCTGGCGTGTAACACACATGCACAAATGGACAAAAGGGGCCTCTCTGGATCTCCTCTCCAGATCATTTGGAAGTTGCATGAGAAGACGTACATGGTTTATGGATACCTCAGAGGCTGCATGTGCGCAAGACTATTTCACGTGACTTGCAGAGGGTCTGGAGGCCTGGCATGTCACCTGTGACATGCGTGTCATTATTTATATCCCGCTCTTATTTTTTTTATATAAACAACTCGAGGTGGTGAGCCATATCCAATACTCTTCCTTCCTCCTATTTCCCCCACAACAGCAACCCTGTAAGGTAAGTCGAGCTGAGAGTGACTGGCCCAAGGTCAGCTAGCTGGCTTTCATGGCTAAGGCAGGACTAGAACTCACAATTTCCTAGTTTTTTGCTTGGTGCTTAGAAACGTTTGCCATCACTGCCTTAGAACCATTCTAGCAAAAGGAAGATGGAGAGTTCCCCTGCTTGCCCCCCACTTTTCACTCTTAATGTCCAGATACACTAATTTTACAAATGACGGTAATGGAAAAAATCTTCTCCTTGCCTTCAGATGCCGAGTCCTGTCAGAATGAGTTAACATGGCCAATATTGACAGTCTGGGGGATTTGGTTTATAACATTTGGAAAGCATCAGGTTTGCTTACCCTTAAATTTTGACTTCTTGTCATTTATTTCAATAATTTCCCAAAGACTGCAGATGGGATTGAGGTTAAATGTTGGGGGCATTAAAATTCTTTTAATGTAGGCAGTTTTCCCGATCAACAAATATGGCTCTGCCCAAACAACCTTTTTCATTCTCTTTGCCTGATCTGCAAGAATTCTTGCTCCAAATATATATTTTTTTTGGGGGGGAGTGCTCTCAAAAGTGTTAGAGAAATGTGTTTTATCCTGAGAATAGAAGTAAATAATTGGAAGAGTTTACAGAAAGCATGAACCATGCTTTATAAACCACACAGCCTACTACATCACAAAGAAGCAAACTGGTTTTGACTTAATGTGTTTTGTTGCCAACTTGGACAGGTGCTTCTGGCTTGACCACTTGGTTGATAAGACTGGACAACCACTTGTCAGAAATGGTATAGGGTCTCCTGCTTGAGCAGGGGGTTGGACTAGATGACCTACCAGGTCTCTTTCCAACTCTTATTCTGTATAAGGTCCTGACAGATTACATCCCAGAGTTCTGAAGGGGCTGGCAGATGTTCTCTCAGAACCATTGTACCAATCTTTCCATTACAACATTTCTGATCTAATTTTTCAGTGTGCCTAGGGTGCCATTCACTAGACGCAAGCAAGTTTCTTTCCTAAATATTTACCTATCCTGAAGGACAAGTAGATAATAGGACCTAGTTACCTTCAAGACCGCCTGCTGCCACCGACGACCTCCCATCGACCCGTACGCTCCCACAGAGAGGGCCTCCTCGGGGTGCCATCAGCCAAGCAATGCAGGCTGGTGACCCCCAGGGGGAGGGCCTTCTCTGTGGGGGCACCTACCCTCTGGAATCAGCTGTCCCCAGAGATAAGGAGAATCCAAGACCTCGGTGCCTTCCGCCACGCCCTTAAAACTTTATTTCAGCAAGCCGGGCTGGCTTAACAAATTCTTTTAATAATTTTAATTGGTTTTGTCTTTTTAAATTTGGGGCCAAACAGAGATATTTCTTTTAATTGTTTTTAATGTTTGTATTATATGTTTTTATCTGGCTGTACACCGCCCTGAGTCCTCAGGGAGAAGAGCGGTATATAAATTTGAAATAAAATAAAAATAAAATAAATAATAAGTCACTAAATAAATGTTTGCTTAAAACCCAACACCTACTTGATAACAAATACTTTTAACATTAGTGGCAGAGGAGCAGAAAATAAAAGCAGGTAAATAAGGCAAAATAACTAAATCCATCAATGGAAAAGTAATTGCTTTTTTTATTATACAGAGATGGAATGGTAGGGGAAGAGGAGGGAGATTTGAGGGTACAGTACTTCTTGAATTTCTAAAGGCTCTCAACGCTTTTCTAAATAACCACAGGCATTCTATCTGACAAGCAGTTTCCCCATTTTCTTGATAAAAATTAAGAAAACTTTTCAAAATGCCTGAAGAAATTTCACAGCAGGTTTTTAAATACATTCAGCTGCCAGTTCCCAAAGTTGGACAGGAAAGATACTGGAAGAAGCAACAGAAAGACTGAGTAACACCAAGAATGAGGTGGATAAAAGGAGAACGTTTACAAACACCAGACAGTTCAGGAGTGCATCTTCACGGCTGCTATGAACTACTAGACTTCTCACCCATAACGTAAACACCAAGCATGTAAGATTGAAAAGAGTCTCTAATTTCCCTTTTTATTTGTGCGGGAAATCATTACTATTGACTGTAAGGGCTGCCAATTATGCCAAATGATGTATTTGCCACATCATAAGGCTGAAAATCAGTTGAATCTATTGTTCCAGATCAGCAAGCCGGCCCCTATCTGTTTTGAGCACTGATTTAACATCGACACCCCTGTGTTCAAAGAGGCAGAGAGCTTGCTGTGTCCATTTGTCAGCCAGCCCTTCCACTTAAAACACTTCACATCTAGAAGAAGTTAAGGACTGCCAGACTATCCATTTTGTGTCTGGGAGAAATCGTTGGCCTTGGTAAGCTTCATGATTGATTGCAATAACTCCTGAAGAGACAGATATCATATCTGCTCTGTTCTTCTGATTTGACTCAAATGCTTAATTAGACCCAATGCAGGGAGATGGTAGGAAGACTAGTCTGACATACAGTAGTGGCCAAAATTGTGGAAACCTTTTGGGAAAAGTGTATTTTCTTACCACCACTTTTTTTTTGAGTAGTACCATAAAATTATATATCCATGGAAAGATAATTTAATCAAGAATGTAATGCAATAACTTTTATGAAGGATTTGCTATTAGAATAGCAGTTATAGTATAAAGAAAAGGGAAACACACAGAAAAAACGAGATACACAAAAATTATCACGTCAGTTAATACTTAGTTGGGTAACCTTTAGCGTGAATTACGGCCTTACGAGGTCTTCCCATGGAGTGAACCAAGTCTTTTAGTTCTGCAGCTGTTATAATGTGAAACCAAGATTGAGTGATTGCTTCTATTAACTGGGTTTTATTGCTCGGTCGCTTCTGACTAACAAATTTCTTTAGTCAGCTCCATAGATTTTCAATTGGGTTAAGGTCTGGGCTATTCCCAAGCCATTCCAGCAGTGGAATATGATTAACTTGAAACTCCAAAAAAAAAAAAAAGAGTGGTGTTATTAGCCATCAAACCTCAAAAATACACTTTTCCCAAAAGGTTTCCACAATTTTGGCCACTACTGTAAGTTTGGGAGTGTGAACACTGCAGAGCTGGGGTACCTATTAAATTCATCTCTGCCGATGGACAACACATTCTGCCATCTGTCACTTCAACCTCACTGCCTTACCAAAGGGGATTGAAAAGAGAATTAAAATCGAGGCCTTCTTCCAAATGGATTCTCCCTTTCCCCATTTCTTTCATTTTTTACAAGCGTACTTGTTCTGAGCACCTGTATACAATAGAGGCAGAGCTGATTCAATTAACCCAACCGCAAAACTGATCCTCCTTATCAATCATCTTCATTGTAGCTGTGGCTATCAGTAGTAGCAAAACTTGAGATCACAAAGCAGCAGAAGACATAACAGCATGTGTGGACAGTGTGGGTGGGTTTTTTTTTTTTTTTTTTTTAAAGAAACAGATTCCCTTTCCCCTCCCTTAAGTTCGTAAAAAAAAATAGAGAATTGACTCTGTCGACATATCAGCAGTGGAGTTCCTGTGTTCGCCTTATGTGGATTAAAGTTTCCGTGCCCCCAGCTGGAAACGGGCTTCCTCTGAGATGCCATATTGCTCCAAGGGGTCCTGCATCCAAAGAAGGAAGAAGATGGAAGGTTAACAGTTTGTTCCATCAAGTTATTTGTGTTCTCTTCTACGCTGGTTAAAATGGCCAGCTACCTACGTTCACCTGGCATATGTTCCACTGAGGTCATCTGTATCTCCTTCCAAGTTAGCAGATGCATTGGCTTGGTGGTGAACAATGTGACACATTGCCTTTTGCTCCTGTTCCTCATCTGAGAATCGTAACTCAAGACTTTAAACGTTAGATGCTTCTAAGGTTTCAGTTTGATTTATCCCCCGTCTCTTGAAATCACATTTTCCCCGAGTAGGTATACAATCGTATCTGTAACTCACATGAGAATAGGAGCAGAAAGCTATTCATGTCTTCCCTGTCTCGCTTCAATCGCTATCTTCTTATCTAGCTAGTAAATGTTATCAAATGCCATCAGAAATGAAGCTGTCCTATATTGCCCAATCTAAGAGGAAGCACTCCAAAGCCCCCCTCAAACAGCCTCACAAACCTATTTCAAGCCAGTCATGAATTTATCCTTGCAATGGAGGTAAGCCAATTTTATTAGGTAAAGGTTCCCTTCGCACTTATGCAGACTAATATACAGATGTGATAGAAAGCAGAGTCTCTGTTACAGGTCATGGATCCTCCAGGAGGGTAATGATGCAAGACATACACCTAGAGCCGTGGTGGCACAGTGGTAAGAATGCAGTAAAGGTAAAAGTTCCCCTTGCACATATGTGCTAGTCGTTCCCGACTCTAGAGGGCGGTGCTCATCTCCGTTTCAAAGCCGAAGAGCCAGCGCTATCCGAAGATGTCTCCATGGTCATGTGACCAGCATGACTCAATGCCAAAGGCACACAGAATGCTGTTACCTTCCCACCAAAGGTGGTCCCTATTTTTCTACTTGCATTTTTTACGTGCTTTCAAACTGCTAGGATGGCAGAAGCTGGGACAAGTCACAGGAGCTCACCCTATTACGCAGCACTAGGGATTCGAACCACTGAACTGCCGACCTT
Source organism: Pituophis catenifer annectens (assembly GCF_029215685.1). Lineage (NCBI taxonomy): Eukaryota > Metazoa > Chordata > Lepidosauria > Squamata > Colubridae > Pituophis > Pituophis catenifer. The sequence continues at coordinate 336,119,650 of NW_027256881.1, forward strand.
TCGATCGACAAGCTCAGCATCTTAGCCACTGAGCCACCGTGTCCCTTTTTGATTAGCTAAGCCATAATTGGCTGGGTTCACACCAGTACAGGATCCTGCACCATGATTTACAAACAAGAACTGCATTCACACAGCATACCCAAAATTAAAATAATCCATAGTGGAACTTGGTAGGAAGTGTGTAAAATCTGGTTGGTGCGTACATCTCAAAAGGCCTGTAAATACTCTTAGCAATCAGGATGCTCTGGAAAAAAAATTGGCATTTGCAGCCACTGGCTTACCTTCCCAGTCATCTTCTGGATCTCATTCCGATAAAAGATCAAGCTGCTTCTCATGAATTCATAACTGTAGATCAAAGGAGAACAGGAGAGCTGAAAGAATTGGCCCAAGGTTTGTTTGGATGCAACTGATGGGCTAGATCAGAGGTCTCCAACCTTGGCCACTTTAAGACTTGTGGACTTCAACTCCCAGAATTCCTCAGCCAGCTTTGTTGGCTGAGGAATTCTGGGAGTTGAAGTCCACAAGCCTTAAAGTGGCCAAGGTTGGAGACCCCTGGGATAGATAGACCATTTTGCTCTCTGATGGTCACTTAAGAAAGAAATGCCACCCAGCAGAGGTAAGCCTATTTTCTCCCTTGTTTTTCCAAAGCAGCCCCAATGTAGGCAGCGAATGTTTTTAAGGCAACATAGTTTATTTAGTTCCTATTAATAAATCTGTTGCAGGTGCCAAGGAAAAATTAAAATAAATCAGGTAACAATATCGTCACTGCCTTCAGGCTTGCCTTTAATTGGTACTCTCCAAATAGATAAGACAGACAGATAAATAAATATGATTTATCCAAATGACCAGATGAGCTCACCTGGCCTTGCGAAGGACCTCAATCCATTCCTGGCACTGCTCTTCTGTATCACACTCGAAGTAGTATTTTCTCTCTGGCTCTTCAAGGAAGCCTAGAAAAACAAGCCCACAAAACAGTCATCCTGACTGCTCCTGTTGCTTCAACTCGACTTTCCCGGAACAGGGAAAGTATATTTACAGACCCTGTTGGTTAAAGAATTTCAACTGGGTGGGGCGGGGGGGGGGGGGAGTCCAGGAAGAGAGCCTTCTTGCAGTATATATATATTATACTAACTGGATACCTGTGCTTCGCTACGAAACTATGTGATGGGGCTTGATAAATCCACACAGCTTGAAAATTAATGAGTAGTTATGATCAGCTTCTTCTCTCCCCTTCTCTCCTTCAGCCTTGCCCCACAGAACTGTCTCCTATTCTATTCCCCTTCTCTCCCTCAGGCTTGCCACACAGAAGCCTCCCCTATCCTATCCCCTGGTTGCTGCTGTGAAAGTAAGCTGAAACTGAAACTCCTCTCCTCTGCTTGTGTTTTGCATTTGGAACAGATTTCTTTTGAGGTGGGGAGGGGGAGTAGAACTCCTTAGCATCAGAGGGCTGTTTGGAAAGTGAAACGGTATTTGCTGTATGAGCAAGGAAGAGACAGGAAGGAGTCTGGCCCTGTCTTAGTTCAAGTGTTCTGTATTAAAGCTGCTTCCTGCTGTGAAAGTAAAACTGAAAGTGAAACTCCACTCCTCTGCTTGTGTTTTGCATTTGGAACAAATTTCTTTTTAGGTGGGGAAGGGGAGTAGAATTCCTTAGCATCAGTGTGTGTTAATAATAATATAGGAAATACTAATGCTCTGATGGTCAATTCGAAAAATCCTTAGTGAGCACCTAGAAGCCAAGAGGAACATACGTGGCAAATTTCAAGTTTGTAGGCTTTACGGTTCTGGAGATTTCAGAATTACGGCGTGAGTGGTTTTCGCTTTTATATATATATATCTAGATTCCTTGTAGTCACCTGGTGATTAGCACTCTTTCTGAGGGTCGTTGAGGCAACTTGGAGGTTTATCTGTGTCCTCAGGATCAACTGAATAGTGCAAATGGGTGTGGGAAATAGTGCAAATGGGTATGCATAAATAACTGCATAAATAGGGAAAGCAGCTGCCAGTCAGAGCCAGCACCCTAGACTGATGTAATCAGTGACATTGTTGTTTTGTCAATATTAAAATATAAGGCTGCCAATTTACTGGGGGGGGGGGGAATTTGCTCCTGACACAAACATTCCAACAACTCTTTCTAAAGCACTTACTGATGGAAAAGACATTTTCTTCTTCTTTGCTAATCTTGCAGCGCTCCAACAATAAAGCACCAATGGGCTGAGGAGAGAGAAAGAATCAGATCTGCTTTTCAGTTAAGATGGACATGTTTATAGGTAGTCCTTGACTTATAACCACAATGGGGCCCAAAATTCTGACCATCAGTCATTATGGTTGTAGGATGAGGCACCAGATTACTGGACTCAATTTTAAAACTGTTTCTAGGATGGCTGTAAAGTAAGTCACAGGGGACATTAAGCAAACCCGCATAGTGGTTAAGCAAACCATATGGTGTTAAGTGAATCCAGAATATCTCATGGGCTTTTATTGTAATTTTCTGCCAGAAAATGGCAAAAAAAATCGCAAATCACAATCATGTGACCAAAGAACACTACAACCAACCCTCCACACACAAAATCCTCAGAATTGGCCTAGGTTGAACTTAAAAACACATTCCAACTCTTAGTTTTATTACAGGAGTATTGTTCCAGATATATTGGATGGTCTGATTTTCATTAGTCTCAGAAAGCAAGGCCAATAATTCAATCATAGCTGAAGGGCCACAGATTCCTTCATCCCAGTTGATGGCCAAATACCAGAAAATTTTTTTTAGTGATCACCCAATAAAAATATCAGCTTAACTACTGTATGATGTACTAACCCCTTAAGGCCTAGGTGCAACTAAGGTGCAATTCATATCACGTTTCAACACAGTTGCTAACTACTGTTACCTCAGCCTCATCTGTTCGGAAGTAAAAGAGAAAATTGACCACTAATTTCACCAGGCGTTTCTTCAAGGCTGCAAAGAGAAAAGAAACACAACGAAGAGTTTTATATTTTTATTTACTTATTTATTCGATTTCTACAGCTGCCCAACATTACCAAGTGACTCTGGGCAGCCATAATTTCACAGCTGGGTTGTCAGCAAGAAACCTGTAAGCAGCCCCTGAGTTTGGAATAGCATAGCTCAGCATCTGCTACACCCCAGCAGGTCCACGCTGTGCACCTGAGACCAGTTGTAATCAAAGGATGCTCAATCTTTTTTCCTACACGCATAGGTAGCACATTAATGCAACCTTTAGCTTCAGCATATTACACAATACCTCTTTGTCTCCCTACCAGTAACAGTTAATGGCAAAGAGTGGTTAGAATAGTAGTTTATGACCAGCAGAACTGCCTTCTAATCCTCATTAAATTATCTGGTACTACTCCTCTCTTGGCCTCATTTGTCTTATCAGAGGAGTATCAAGAAGCGTGTTGGCTGACGTATATGTCAACCTGAGTTTCTTGGAGGAAGGATGTCATGTAAATAAAAAGCTTTTTACCCTCAAAAGTTGCCCTAAGAATATTTAGCCCCCTAATGAAATCAGTACCGTTCGATACTATAATAAATGGGCCCATTCTGTCCTGTAGATTCAGAATGCCTTAGAACTATTTTTTTCCCTGCATTTTAATAATTCTCTTTCTGGAGACTCGCACTAAGAAAGTTAAATCTGGAGGAGTCAAAAACAGGCATTAAAAATCATTAAAATCAAATATGTGTTATCATACTGGAAGTGAGGAATTACAATCCAACATAACTGGGGGGATATTGTAAGATCCAGAAAGGGGTTATTGTGGTGCTAAAAAGAAGTCTAGTTATTAATCCCCGATGCAATAATGCTGTATTTATGCATGCATATGAATAAGCAAAATAGCCAAACTGTTCACTTAAACAGAATGGCTTTAGTATTCACAGTGGCACAGCAAGTTACCAATTGTCATGTACAGTACTGACATCATCCAGTAAGCGAACAGTGAAGTTAATTCTCCCAAGTGCAGCACCTTCTGAAATCAGGACAGCCAAAGTACCCCTGAGGTATGAGCTAAACAAACCTCAGAATTGACCACCGCATTATGATGGGGAGAATCTCCCAAATACCCCTCAAGAACTGAGCAGGCTAGGAAGCAGGAAATGGAAATATCAGGGAAAGGTATGGAGTAGATCAGTCTGCTTTGACAGATGGGCCTTCCTAATACAGAAGCCTCTGCACTAGAGGTCTGTGCATCTATATCTATAGTTACCGTATTTTTCAGACTATAAGACGCACCTATCTTTTTTGGTGAGGAAAAGAAGAAAAAGGAATCTGCCTCTGCCTCTGAGCAATTTTGCCTCCTTGCAGCAAACAGCCTGCTTTACTTTCATTTTCAGCATAGCTTGATTAGCACAAGGGGAAAAAAATCTGCTCCAGCAATTTACCTCTTTGCAGCAAGCAGCAGAGCCCTGAGAGCAAATCAGCTGAGAGTCGGGAAGCCGATCCACTCAACTTATGCTAATTAGGCTGTGCTGAAGCTGAAAGGAGCTGTTTTTTCTTGCTGTGCTTGCAAGGAGGTAACTGCTGCGAGGCAGAGGCCAAAGGGTGGGGGCCAGTGGGTGGGCGGGGCTACATTTGGTGTAGAAGACGCACCTAAATTTTCACCCCCTTTTAGGGGTATACTATAAAAATACTATAAAAATTATATTATAAAATTATGATAAAACGCAGCCATATTAAGGAAGGAGATTTTAATATGTTTGGTTTAAGAAAGTATTTTTAAATGAATTACGTTAGAAGTAGCTTGTCAGTCAGTTGTAGCAAAAACTACCCAGTATCTTGTGGCACCTTAAAGCTGAACTACAGGTAGTCCTCAACTTACAACAGTTCATTTTAGTGACCAAAGTTACAACGGCACTGGAAAAAGTGATTTATGACCATTTTTCACTCATGACCATGGCAGCATCCCCATGGTCATGTGATTTACACACAGATGCTTGATAACTAAACTCCCATTTATGACGGTTGCAGTGTCTTCTGACAAGGAAAGTCAGCGGGGAATCCAGATTCACTGAACAACCGTATTACTATTTTAAAGAATTGCCGTGATTCACTTAACAAATGCAGGGAGAAAAGTCGTAAAAGGGGGCAAAATTCACAGTGGCACAGCAAGTTACCAATTGTCACGCACTGTGCCGATTAACACATTTTTCACTTTAGCAACATAAATTTTGGGCTCCATTGCGATCGTAAGTTGAGGACCACCCGTATTTTACTATAAATTTATTAGTTTTGGGGACCAGGAGGCACTAGGCCGAAGGCAAATCAAAATAAATATATAAAGTGTAAACATAACATGGGTAAATGAATCAGAGTCGTGAAAATGAACAATTATGGAAGACGAAAACTGCATAGAGGCTGGAACTGAGGAGGACTAGTAACCACAGGGCTGATAAAAGCCCACTCAACGGTCTAATCCAGGGGTCTCCAACCTTGGCAACTTTAAGCCTGGAGGACTTCAACTCCCAGAATTCTGGGAGTTGAAGTCCTCCAGGCTTAAAGTTGGAGACCCCTGGTTTAGTTCTCAGGGATGGCAGTTATGCCAGAGAGGCCCTTGAACGTCTCGCTTCCTTTATCCCCAGCGCCCTCAGATGACGCAATTAGCTTCCCCGGTCTCGTCATATCCCCCCTCCCTTTCGCGCCGTGACGTCACTGCCCTTTCTCCTTACCGCTTCCTTTCTTGGGGGCGCGCATGAGAACCTCCGCCGCTTTTTCGGCTGGTTGCCGGGAGAGCGACAGCAGCTCCCGTTCGTTGTACCGCATCGTTTCCACCGCTGCCCGGCCCCGCCCCGCCCCCTCCGCCCTCTCGGATCGATGGCCTCTTCCCTCTTACTTCCGCCATGGCTTTCTCACGGACCGGACTTGCCCTTCCGTAACACTTCCGGGTCCGATTTTCACCGCCCTCTCTCTCTCTCTCTCTCTCTCTCTCTCTCTCTCTCTCTCTCTGATCCTCTTCCATTCCTAGAGCGAACGCCTGTGAAGTTTCCCCTCTTCTTCTGCCTTCCTCCTTGATATACATCCGGGAGAATATCCGGGCCGACGGTGATCTAATCCGGAAGTGAAAGCTCCTTAAACGCTTTTGGCCTAGTTAGTACTTCCAGCGGTAACAAGGCGACGCGCTAAAGAAGGCCTTGGTCGTTCGGGCGATTCGGTGCCCCTCGGCGGCTGATGAAGCGAGAGGGAGTCGAAACGGCACGGGTGAGGCGAGAGAGAGAGAGTGCCAGCCTTGAGATAAGGGCAGAGCTCAGAGGCCATGATGGGGAATTAAACCGGGGATGAGAAACATGCGGGAGGGTATAGCTTAACGGTAAAAGAATTGGAAGGGACCTTGGAGGTCATCTAGTCCAACCTAGTGTAAACATAATGTTCACGCAGGAGGCCTATACTAGGGATTCGAACCGCCGAACTGCCGACCTTTCTGATCGACAAGCTCAGTGTCTTAGCCACTGAGCCACTTAGTCAGGTTTATCTAAATGGTGGTGAGAGTGGAATGGGAGCAGCAGGACTGATGGGAGGAGAAAACAGGCCCCCCAAACTTAGTGGGGCTCAGCCAGTCGTGGGAATGGGGGCAAGAGAGGAAATATCCCCTGCTTTGGAGGAACCTGCATTCCCTTGTACAAAGCTTGTACAGGTCGTCCTCGTCTTACAACGCTTCATTTAGTGACCAAAGTTACAAAGGCTCTGAAAAAAGCGACTTAGGACCAGTTTTCACACTTAACAGCCATTGCAGCATCACCGTGGTCACGTGATCAAAATCCAGATGCTTGGCAACCGACTCCTATTTATAACGGGTTGCTGTGTCCCAGGGTCATGTGACCATCTTTTGCATCCTTCTGACAAGCCAAGTCAATGGGGAAGCCATTGATTCACTTTACCACTGGGTTACTAACTTAACAACTTCAGTGATTTGCTTAACAACCCCGGGCAAGAAAAGTTGTAAATTGGAGCAAAACTCACTTAACAAATGTCTGGATTAGCCACTGAAATTTTGGACTCAATTATGGTCATAAATTGAGGATTATCTGTAATGATGGAAAAGTGTGGGGGGAGGGATAATGTATGACAGTTACTAGGGCGAGGAGGTGGAAACACTGAAGCCAGAGTGGAAAGGAGCATTATTGCATGGCAGGAAAAAGGGGGCCAGGATGATTGTAGATGGAGCAGAGGCTATAAAAAGAGTTAAGATGGAGAAAGCTTTTTCATCTTAGAGATCAATTGTAGTCATAAATGGAAGTGAATATTTGTGTCCCAGGATAATGTTGCAGGATCCAATCTGGGTCAGTCACTGGGACCAGAGGTTTTGTCTTCGGAGCTTTCAAACTTGTGCTGGAGCCCATCTTCAGACAAAACCTCTGGTCCCGGTGACCATCACAGATTGGACCCTGCAACAGGTTGTAGTGTGTGAATTTGGAGTTCATTTCTCTATAGCAAGGGAGTTAAACTCCAGGCCCGGGGGCCAGATCAGGCCCGCGTGGTACTTAGATCTGGCCTGCAGGGCCGCCCTGGAAACAGCAAGGACTGGCCCGCCTGCAGTGCTTCTGCCAGTGAAAACGGGCTCCCAGGCTCTGTTTTTGGCTGCCACAGCCTCCTGCAACCCTCTGCCAGCGAAAACGGAGCCTGTTTGCGTTGGCAGAGCACTCGGGCTACCCCAGACACCCCAAACACGAGTGATATCGAGCTGGCCATGCCCACCCACACCCCTGAGGTCAAACAACCCTGATGTGGCCCTCAATGAAATCGAGTTTGACACCCCTGCCCTGCAGGCTGTAGAAGTTGGCTAGTGCAGCATTTTTCTTTTGTGCTCTTAATTCTGAATATAATGGTTATTAATTGGATTATTCATTATATATGGGTTCATTATAGTCACCTACACCAAAAGACTTGCCTTCTCTCTTATGTTAAAGCTCCTCAGATGTCACATTAATGTCCTAGTGAAAGATCATTGTTTTTGTTATAGCATGACTACATTCCCCTCTATTAGGAAACCTTGTTATTAAAATTGGTTTTTAGTTTTTATGGTTTCTGCCTTTCCGTTTGTCTAAACAATTATAAGTTTCTTGTAACAATTGAAATGGATGGCTCAGCGGTAAGGTGCTGGTCTTGTTAGCTAGAAAGTAGACAGCCCAGGTTCGAGACCCAAGTGTCACGCAACAGGGTGAATTCCCGTTTTTGCCCCAGCTCTTGCCAACCTAGCAATTTGAAAGCATGCAAGTAGATAAATAGGTACCACTTCGGTGGGAAGGTATCAGTGCTCCATGATGTCCTGCTGACCATATGACTGGAAGTGCTGGCTCAATGGCTTTGAAATGGAGATGTGCACCACCCCCTAAACTAGCAGAGTAAACTCTGCAGGGATTCCTTTTTATAACAATTGAGATACAATGCTTACTCTCACATGATTTTACCACTTTTAATTTTTGCGTAGATTTTCCATGTTTTCTCAGGATATATTAAAACCAAAACCATTTAGGCAGTACCTAAATCTAAAGTGATTTTGGGCAGGTCACAGTGTAAAACACAATATAGATAATCCTATGCTTACCACCATTCAAGTACACCAACTTAATGTTTTCCTCTCTTTCTCTGTCTCTGATTCCCAGCATTTTGAAGCACAAAGACTTCAGTCATGGATTTTCAGCACCGTCCAGGTGGAAAAACTGGGAGTGGAGGTGTTGCCTCAGCCTCAGAAAGCAACAGGGACCGCAGAGAGAGGCTGAGGCAACTAGCCTTGGAAACAATAGATATCAATAAGGTGAGCTTCTACTTTTTTGTTGTGTGGTGAATAAGAAGTATAACGTAATAATGAAATAAAGGACTGATTAATCTATTAGCTCATAGCCACCATCATTCAACTGTTAAGGTGCTACACTCAGGCTAAGAAGACCAGCTGCAGGTCCATCCTCTGCCACAAGAGTCCACTGCATGACTTTTGCCCTACACTCTCAATCTCACCAGCTGTTTGCAAGGATCAAATTAAGGGGGAAAAGTGTGGTGCATGCCACAATGAACTCCTGAAGGAAAAGCAGTATGTACACTTAATAAAGGACGGCCTGCTTAAGACAGAACACATATTTTTCAACAGCCTATCTCTAGTTTAAATCTCAAATCTGAAAAATGGCATTCATACCTCAAACATTAAAGGCAGTAGTGGGTTGCAAATCCCATTGCTACTGATTCGCTTGGCGTGCATGCGCTCGCTTGTGGATGCGTGATGTTTCTGCGCATGTGCAGAAGCGTCCGGGTGGGTGGGCAGAGCCTCCCGCCGCACCGCTACCGGTTCGCCCGATCCAGGGCGAACCGGTAGGAACCCACCACTGATTCAAGGCTTGCCTCTTCCATCAAAACTGCTTTAAACTACATCAATCCAAAGTGTCTTTTTTGGGGATACCCAGAATTCCTCAGATACAGCATCTTGACGCAACAGGTTTGGGAAGGACCTCTCTTTGATTGGTAGCTATCAATTAGGACAGACAGCACCGGGCTAGTAATGAAAGTATATACTAAATCAGGGTGGATTTGATTTAAATCGAGTTGATTTAAATCATGATTTAAATCACTAGTAAAAAGGCTTGATTTAAATCAACTCGATTTAAATCATAATTTTTAAAGAGCAACTGTCATCTCTGCTACTCCTTTGACCCACTGTTGACTCACCGATAGTCCCAGTGTTGCAGAATATTCAGCCTCATGCTACATAACTAAGCTCCATTTCATGCTGAATAAACTAAATTGTTTATGTATCTTAAATAGAAAACTTATCTTAAGATAGATTTTTACCCCAAAAGTTTTTTATTAAAATAAATTCGATAAAAATTAAAAAAAATCCGATTTAAATTAAAAAAATCCGATTTTTTTTATTTTTTAAAAAAAATCATTGATTTTTATCCACCCTGTACTAAATTAAACATACCTGTTGGGTGTGTGCATCTCCCCATGAATATGCATCATTTTTCTTTTCAAAAATACCATAAAAGCAACTCGGATGTAAAAAAAATTACATGTGTCACAATTGGGGCACTAGATTTTATTTCACTTCCAGAAATCATCTGTAGTGGTCAGTTTGGTTTGGTTTTGTGTCTTTAAATCAGCATTGATTTCTGGTGACTTCCTGGACAAGTTTCTGCAATTTTCTTGGGGAAAAAATTTGGAAGTGGTTTGCCATTGTCATCTTATCAGCGTTGAGAGAAAATAACTAGTTCAAGGTAAACTGATGGACTATCTGCCCAGGGCAGGAGTAATACTTATGGTGTCCTGGTTCCTAACCTGGAACCTTAACCATTCCACTAAACTGGCTGTCTCACATATAGGATAGAATTCTTTATTGGCCAAGAGTGATTGAACACACAAGGAATTTGTCTTCGGTGCATAAGCTCTCAGTGTACATAAAAAGAAAAGATACATTAGTTAAGAATCATAAGGTACAACACTTAATGATAGTCATAGGGTACAAATAAGCAATCAAATACTAGGAAACAATATAATCCGTAAGGATACAGCAACAAGTTACAGTCATAAGTGGGAGGAGATGGGTGATAGGAACAATGAGAAGATGAATAGTAATAGTAATGCAGAGTTAGTGAATAGTTTGACAGTGTTGGGGGAATTATTTGTTTAGCAGAGCGATGGCATTCGGGAAAAAACTGTCCTTGTGTCTAATTGTTCTGGTGTGCAGTGCTCTATAGCATCATTTTGAGGGTAGGAGTTGAAACAGTTTATGTCCCGGATGCGAGGGGTCTGTAGATATTTTCACAGCCCTCTTTTTGACTCTTGCAATATACAGGTCCTCAATGGAAGGCAGGTTGGTTGGTATTGATTGTTTTTTCTGCAGTTCTAATTATCCTCTGAAGTCTGTGTCTGTCTTGTTGGGTTGCAGAACCAAACCAGACAGTTACAGAGGTGCAGATGACAGACTCAATCATTCCTCTGTAGAACTGGATCAGCAGCTCCTTGGGCAGTTTGAACTTCCTGAGTTGGCGCAGAAAGACTATATAGCTTGTGTGAAGTCTACATCCTGGCTGTGGTACATGTGTACTTTCTATACTGCCTAAACTGAGACTTAATCCTTATTTTTGTTCCCAACAGGATCCTTATTTTATGAAAAATCACTTGGGTTCTTATGAATGCAAACTTTGTCTGACGCTGCACAACAATGAGGTGAGAACTTATTTTTGCAAATGCACTTTGTCTGCTAAGGTATGGTGTAAAATAGCAATAAGTTATTGTAAATGCCCCAACCCCCAGCACAAGTATTTCTGGAAGAATTGAATCTTGTTTGCAGTCTTTCTAACACTCTAAAACCTGCTGATTGGTTAATTATTGATATTGTTTTATTTGGCTGTGCTAATTCTTTATTTTATTTATTTATTTATTTATTTATATCCCACCTTTACTATTTTTGCAAACAACCTGAGATGGAAAAAAAATATCCCACACATCTTCCTCCTCCTATTTTCTTTATAACAACAACCCTGTGAGGTGGGTTGGGTTGAGAGAGGGTGACTGGCCCAATGTTACCCATCTGGTTTTCGTGGCCAAGGCAGGATTTGAATTCACAGTCTCCCAGTTTCTAGTCTGGTGCGTTAACCATGAAACCACTCTGGCTCTCTTTATGTTATTTATCCTTGTATTGTTAATAACCTTGATTAGTTACTTAATTTACATTTTAACTTTTATGAATCCATTTGTTGATTGTTTTGCAAAACATTTTGAATCTTGTTTTGTTCTGACGGTGCATAACAAATAAATGATAACATCTTTGAATGGATATGAAGCAGCTTCCTCCAAATCTTTTAAAAGGAACCCTTCCTCAGAATCACAGGAACCAGACTATTAGCCTGGGTTCCCACAATTAGCTATCGCAGGTCGGGAACCTTACGGTTTACAGGTAGCTTGGCAGGTGGGAACCCAGCAATGCTCTTAGCTCAGTGTGAGAACCAGACTATCATATTAACCCCTACTGTAGTTTGTTTGTTTTTGCAAGTGCATGTGATGTCAACAGGAATTACGTTTTGGTTATTTATTTATTTATTTATTGGTTCAATTTATACGCCGCCCTTCTCCGGAGACTCAGGGCGGCTTACAATGCGTTAAGCAATAGCCTTCATACTTTTGTATATACCTGCTTAGTAGGGCTTTCCCCCCCCCCAAGCGGTGTTCTTTTTTATACAAAGTCAGCTTATTGCCCCCACAATCCGGGTCCTCATTTTACCTACTTCAAAAGGATGGAAGGCTGAGTCAACCTTGAGCCTGGTGAGATTTGAACTTGCAGTAATTGCAGGCAGCTGGTCTTACTTAACAGCACTTTAGTCTGCTGCACCACCAAGGCTCTGTTCACTCATTTCTAGCATATTGTATCGAGTCAGCTTCTCTTTATCTATAGAAAAGGTTTAGCCAAATAGCAGAATATAGCAGAAGAGCCGAGGTGGCACAATGGTTAGAGTGCAGTACTGCAGACTACTTCTGCTGACTGCCGGCTGCAGCACTTTGGCAGTTCAAATCTCACCAGGCTCAAGGTTGACTCATCCTTCCATCCTTCCGAGGTGGGTAAAATGAGGACCTAGATTGTTGGGGGCAATTTGCTGACTCTGTAAAACCGCTTAGTGAGGGCTGTAAAAGCAGTGTGAAGTGGTATATAAGTCTAAGTGCTATTGCTAAGTGCTGTTTCCTTTCCATATAAAAGATTTATAACATCTGGCATCTCCAGAGAAAAGGCAAAGAAAACACTCATCTAAAACTCTGAAAACTGCTGCCGATGAAGAGCAGAAAATGTTCAGTTGAATTAACCCAGCAGCCCATTTAATTAAAACCTTTTTAAAAACACTTTAGAGAGAAGTTTGGCCCCTTGACAGTGCAGAGTTAAAGCTGAGCTGGAGATTTCAGGCTGCTTGACTTTACTGATTCCCTCCCAGCTCTGTCTATCCTTGGGGCAGCCAGGCCTGACCTAGAGTTTAACTAATTTCACCCACCCTTTCTTCTTATCCCACAGGGAAGCTACTTGGCACACACCCAGGGGAAAAAGCATCAGACCAACTTGTAAGTTGCTAATCGTAAGCACCTCTTTTCTTTATTTTATCTAAACCTCTCCCCCTGTTCCCCTATCTTTGCGTAGGCCAAAAACCTATACACTCCGCAAGAGCAAAGAGCATCTTGGGAATCAGCTAAAAATCTGCTGGTTACAAAAACACAATTGTCTTTCTTTAGCCTTGGGGCAGTCTGGGATGTAGCGTTTTTTCGTGACATGCGTCGGCCTTCCTCTACCTGATAAGAAACTGTCTCAGGAGTACCCCTGAGGGTTTGGCTGTCAGGACCGTGTGTCTGATTTTTCCCAAGATTGTGCCTCTACGTGTATGTGGGCGTGAGTGCATTGTCTGAAAGCTCCAGTTGAAGGCCAGTTTCACAGTTAAGCTTTACGTGAAAGTTTCTTTGATCTCAGAAGCATCCCTAGTAAGTACAGTTAAAAGCAATTTGGACAGTTTTGTTTATATGGAGTGAGAACCAAGCCAAAGCACAGGTTGCTTCTGCAATTATTTTAAGCAGCCTCAGATATTTCTACAAACAGATACCGAGTTTCCCCGAAAATAGGACCCTGTCTTATATTTTTTTGAACCCTGAAATAAGCGCTTGGCCTTATTGCCATGCGCTCAAAAGCCCGATTGGGCTTATTATCAGGGAATGTCTTATTTTGGGGGAAACAGGGTAGGTCTCCAAGTGTTGCTAATAAAGTGGTGAGACCAATATAAAGTGATCTTTACATGACCATTTGGATTTATACTAGACCAGTATTTTTTTCAAGGGGGCACAGTGGGTGAGCAGTTAAAGATGCTGAGCTTGTCAGCTGGAAAAAGTTGACAAGAGTGGGTTCAGGACCCGAGCACGGCGTGACTTGTGCAGGAATAATTTTAAAGACCCTCATGCACAGGTGCTTAAATATTTATTGTTCCCTCGATGGTGGAGAACTCTGTAAAAGAAATCCACCCCCCTTTTCTCAGAGTGGTTTGATAACTGCCTTCCCCTTCCTTCCTCGCAGGGATGCGGTGGCTCAGTAGCTAAGACGCTGAGCTTGTCGATCAAAAGGTCGGCAGTTCAGCGGTTTGAATCCCTAGCGCCGTGTAACAGGGTAAGCTCCCGTTACTTGTCCCAGCTTCTGCCAACCTAGCAGTTCGAAAGCACGTAAAAAATGCAAGTAGAAAAATAGGGACCACCTTTGGTGGGAAGATAACAGCGTTCCGTGTGCCTTTGGCATTTAGTCATGCTGGCCACATGACCACGGAGACGTCTTCGGACAGCGCTGGCTCTTCGGCTTTGAAACAGAGATGAGCACCGCCCCCTAGAGTCGGGAACGACTAGCACATATGTGCGAGGGGAACCTTTACCTTTAACTTCCTTTCATTTACAGAGCTCGACGAGCTGCCAAAGAAGCCAAAGAGGCCCCAGCTCAACCTGCTCCAGAAAAAGTGAAGGTGGAAGTGAAGAAATTTGTGAAAATTGGCCGGCCGGGTTACAAAGGTAGGCATGGTTCCAGGCTACCTGATGGGATTAGCCCGACCCACTCATGCCAGCAGAAGGGGCATGCTGCAGACCCTGTAAGGCGAGGAATTTTGGCTTGGAGGCTCCAGAAGAAGAGCCTTTTCTGCCTTGGCTCATGCCCTCTGGATCATCTCCCTCTCCCCCTCCCCCCCAGTCCTTTTGATCTTCCGAAAGGCCTTGAAGACATGGATGTGGTAACTAGGCTTGGGCCCTAATGGGAGGCGACATGTTGGAGATGGGTAATGGAGTAGAGAACACCCTCCCTCTCCATCCTGCTTTGTTGTTGTTAGTTGCGAAATCGTGTCCAAACCATTGCGACCCCATGGACAACGTTCCTCCAGGCCTTCTCTACCATCCGCTGGAGTCTATTTAAGCTCATCCCTACTGCTGCAGTGACGCCATCCAGCCACCTCGTTCTCTGCCATCCCCTTCTTTTGCCCTCAATCTTTCCCAGCATTAGGCTCTTCTCCAGTGAGTCTCCATCCTGCTTAGTTATATTTTAATTCAGTTTTAAATTTAAAATCTTTATTTATTGTTTTAATGTTTTATTCTGAATTTTATTCAATGTTTATAAGCTACCTAATCTCTGGTGAGATAGGTAGTATACAAGAGACAGACAGACAGCAAAGTAATCTGCAGTGTTCCTTTGGAAACAGCTGAATATGAAATGGTTGGGGTTTTTTTCAACCATTTTGACTTTCCAGTGTGCTTGAAGCACCCTTCATATTCATATGAATTCATATTCGTATTCACAAGAGCCATGGTGGTGCAGTGGTTAGAATGCAATACTACCGGCTAACCCACTGCTCATTCCAGGAGTTTGATCCTGACTGGCTCAAGGTTGACTCAGCCTTCCATCCTTCCGAGGTCAGTCAAATGAGGACCCAGATAGTTGGAGGCAATGTGCTGACTCTGTAAACCACTTAGAGCGGGCTGTGAAGCACCGTGAAGCGGTATATAAGTCTGAAGTGCTATTGCTATCGCTTCGTAGTTCTTTGAATGGGACATTCAATAGGAGATTGGATTCTGAGCTCTTGGAGCCCAAAGCTGATGAAATAAAAGATCCTGTCACAAACCCCTGCTCAGCCCACTGTTTCTCTTTTATCCCTCCTTTCAGTAACCAAGCAGAGGGACCCAGAAACGGGCCAGCAGAGCCTCCTTTTCCAGGTAAAACACACCTAGCTTTCTTTAATTTCTTTAATAAAAATTACATTCAGGTAGTCCTCAACCTACAACCCAGTTGCTTAGCGACCAATTGAAGTTAACGACAGATCTATCTGGGGCCTACTTCAGGCATTTACAGCTATTTGCAGCATTCCATGATGACATGATTTGAGTTTACGACGGTTTTGCCAAAAGCTGGAGTTTACTTCTGGCTCACCATTGGTTCGTTCAACAACTGCAGCACTCGCTTAACTGCTGCAAAAAAAAAAAAGGTGGTAAAATCATGTAACCGACCCGTTTTACAACCATCAAGACTTACTATGGGCAGGCTCCATTATGGTCATAAATTGAGGAATACCTGTATATTTTTTTTAAAAAAATAGGTTGTCAGGTTCCGTAAAGACTGGAAAAATAAACCTCAGTACGCAAAAGCAGTAACCAAGTCTGTTTATTCCGATATCGGTACTAACTGACTACCTTAAATTGTTACAGAAAGGAATCTTTGTTGGCGCTGACGTTCCATGCTCCCCATCACCTTTTAATCAGCATACAGCTCCACCCCAGTGCAATCACTCAATTATCCAATTACCCCGTATCCTCCCTCTTCCTCCCCAATCCATCACAAGCCACTTCAGTTGTTCCGGCTGCTCCGTCTTTCCTTAAAGTGATAAGGTTGATAAACTGCTTCAGTGCATGACCCTGATGTCATCTAGCATGCGGCTGGGAAGTCGAAGTGAGAGGCATGCCTCGGGGGCTGATGACCCAGGAGAGCAGGCACATAGTAACGGTCGTTGGCGAAAGTGTGCAGCAGCGGAATGGTGATCCCCACATGAACGGCGGCCCCAAGTATCGTCGTAGGCCTGGGACTGACATAGGTTCAATAAGTGACTTTGGCCCAGTGAAAAAAAACCAACTTTTTTTTTTTATTAAGTTTTTGATTTAAGGGCAAAACACATTTTGTATTATACACTGGGTGTCATTTTGTGTTTTGTCCTTAAAAACCCAACCTTTGGGGTCCCTGGTGGCCTCTGAACTTGGTTGTTCTCCTGTATGAATTTTTGTGACTGTCATGCAGGAGAACAGCCAAGCTCAGTGAGCACCAGGGACCCCACAATTCAGGCCTGAGCTATGAATATTTTTTCCTATTGGTACCCCAACTATTGAGTATCAATTTGTGAAAATGAGCATAGAACAGTCCTCCTCTTTCTGTCCCTCTCCTTCATCTGTTATCCATTTGAGCAGGCATTTGGATTTGTTGGATTTAAATGGTCCTTCCAACGTTTCGTTCTTCTGGCTCTGCACCACACAGATCGATTACCCGGAGATCGCTGAAAGTATCATGCCGAGGCACCGCTTTATGTCGGCATACGAGCAGAGAATTGAGCCTCCCGACCGGCGTTGGCAGTACCTTTTGATGGCAGCAGAACCCTATGAGACCATCGCTTTCAAGGTAATGTTCTTTGTCTGGCTGCTTTTTGTGAGGTTCTTGGGACATACAAAAGGGTAGATTTAGTTGTGGAACTTTAAGTGCTTCTGGGAAGGGATTTGGTTTGAGAGGCTTTCAGTTTCATAAAGGGAAGAAAAGAAAATGAAATCTAAGATTAGGGTTTCTATTAAGCTTTGCAATGTAAATAAATCTACCATATTTTTCGGACTATAAGACGCACCTGACTATAAGAAACACTTAAATTTAGAAGAGGGGGAAAAAAGTTTTTGGCTTCTGTGTGCCCAGTCGGCCATTTTTGGGGGCTTTTTTGGCCCGTTTTCAGGGCTTTTTTCAGCTCATTTTTGAGGCTTTTTTCGGCCTGCTTTTGAATAGAATAGAATATAATTTTTTATTGGCCAAGTGTGATTGGACACACAGAGAATTTGTCTTGGTGCATATGCTCTCAGTCTACATAAAAGAAAAGATAACGTTCATCAAGAATCATTTTGGGGCTTTTTTCACCCCGTTTTTGAGGCTTTTTTGGCCCATTTTTTAGGCTTTTTTCGGCCCGTTTTCGAGGCTTTTTTTGGCCTGTTTTTTTCCGAAAAAAGGCCTGAAAACGGGGCGTGCGGAGGCCAAAAAACAGCCAGGGGTGGGCAGGGCTTCAGCAATATTCAGTCTATAAGAGACACAGACATTTTCACCCCCTTTTGGGAGACAAAAAAGTGTGTCTTATAGTCTGAAAAATACGGTAATTGTTCTAGAATTTCTGTTTGTGTTGAACAATTTGTATCGGGAGATCAAATCCTGAAAGCTAAATTTGATTCTCAAGCTTCCCTGGTTGGTTGAATGTCTCTTCTCAAGGAGACATTTCCTGATTATTTGATGGATCGAATGAGAGATATTATTAGTTTCTTTTCAATTGACACGTACCGGCTACTGCTGCGTATCGGATATAGCCAAAGATTGGATGCTGCACTTGGGCTGTCAGGATCGATAGTTTGCAGCACATGAGTTATCCGACACAAAAGTGTGGTCTAGCGGTGAAACGCTTGTTTCCCATTCGGAAGGTTGAGAGTTCAATACTAGATAGTGGCAGATGTTTCTCTCTGCTTGCTTTTTCTCCTTTCGGTTGATGCAAAGATCAAAGCATCTTCGCCTCTTATCTTGGCCTTGGTAGGGAAAAACAGAGGGGGTTTCTCCCACTCACCCCCTTTCTGTTATTATCACTTTGAACAAGCTGGCTGCCTTCTTTCATAAGCTGCCAAACCCAGCCTTTGATGTCCTGTGATGCAGCAGCTTGGCACCACTCCTAACCTCTTCCCTTCCTCTTTTGCAGGTGCCCAGTAGGGAGATTGACAAAGCTGAAGGCAAATTCTGGACTCACTGGAACCGAGAAACGAAACAGGTAAAATGGTTTAAGACAGGGGTCTCCAACCGTGGCAACTTTAAGACTTGTGGACTTCAACTCCCAGCTTTGCTGGCTGAGGAATTCTGGGAGTTGAAGTCCACAAGTCTTAAAGTTGCCAAGGTTGGAGATCCCTGGTTTAAGAGGTTAAAAGCCTCCAGCCATCCTTGCCGAGGGGAGCTGGATAATTTGAAAACTCCTTTTAAAAACCAACCTTCTTTCACCGTTGAGAGGAATTGTAAGCCAAGATCAGAAAGCTTAATCAGCATCGTTATTAAGAAAAGTAAAGATCCTTGTTGGATAACAGTCTTTTTTAATCCTAGATGTTGGAGGGGCAGGCTAGATGCCCTCTATGACTCCTGTAGCATAATACTTGGAGGGCGGATTCTTTGGAAGCTGGAGAGTACAGAGTCTCTAAAACAAAATTGATAAAACTCTAGATATTTCTGTCTCATATCTTTTGCATTACTTGGATCCGCCCAATCCATTGGGATGGCAGAATTGTTTCCAGCCAGCTAGGAACTTTGTGAATCAGATTGAATTGATCGGATGAGCTCAAGGAAGCTGCTGTGGAAGTTTACGCCCCCCAGTCCTTGGTTTTGAGGAATCCTTTGTGAAGATCTAACTGGATTCTTGCAGTCAAATAAAATCTAATGTTCTTTCCTCCCCCTCCTCTTTTTTCCCCCCATTTTAGTTCTTCCTTCAGTTCCATTTCAAGATGGAGAAGCCACCTGCTCCTCAAAGTATCCCACCTCCAGCTACTGTGAAGCGGCCTCCTCCGCCCCCCCTCATGAATGGCCTGCCCCCCCGGCCACCACTCCCGGAATCCCTCCCACCCCCTCCTCCTGGGGGCATGGCTATGCCTCCCATGCCTCCCCCGACCGGACCCTTGCCCCCAGGTCCACCCCAGTTGCCCCCAGCCCCTGGCGTCCCTCCTCCTGCTCCAATGCCCCCGATGCTGAGACCCCCCTCTCCCTACGGAAGGACCAGGGAGCATTCCTCCACCACCCCCTACCAGTTGAAAAGTCCTTTCTTTGGGGACCCTTCCTGTCTTTCCCTGGCACCATTTTTTAAAAGGCCACCGGTTGATTTTGTCTCGTTTCTTTCCTTGTGTACTTTTTAAATACATCCGTGACTTCAGTTCAGAATTTTGTGGCTTCGTTAAAAAAAAACAAAAAACTTCTTCATTCCTCCCATTCTTCTAACAAAGAAGAAATATTAATCTTAAAACATTAATCTCTAGAGAACTGTTTCTCAACCTTGGCAACTTTTAAGATGTGTGGACTTCAACTCCCAGAATTCCCCATGCTAGCCTTCTGGAGAATTCTGGAAATTGAAGTCCGCATATCTTAAAAAGTTTCTAAGTTTGAGAAACGCTTCTCTAGAGCAGGGATTTCCAACCTTGGCAACTTTACGACTTGTGGATTTAACTCTCAGAATTCCTCAGCCAGCGCATGCATGTGCGCTGGCTGAGGAATTTTGGGAGTTGAAGTCCACAAGTCGTAAAGTTGCCAAGGTTGGAGACCGCTGCTCTAGAATACTTTTAAGTAAAAGAATCTGTTTTACATTAGAGTTTGCTTTTTTAGGATAGTTCTTTGTGGGAAACAAATAACCACCAAGATCCTGGTTCCTTCTCTGCCTAACTGGACTTGCCACTAGCTTTAGATGTGCGCCCAGAGCTAATCAAATGCAGAAGGCAGCTTCAAGCTTCATTGAAAGCAGTTGCCAGAAATCTTAGAAGAGCACAGCTGGATTTTTAGGTTTATAGTTTGCTTTGGGTACTGCTGTAATCAGCAATTAACACCACAATCACATAAACATTAAACCCACAGGGTTGCCTTACTAACTCATGGTGGCACCAGTCCCAATATTCTGCAGAGTAATTTGGTTTGATCAGTTTCTACAAATTCAGTTGGAGTGAATGTAGCCCAGGGGTGAGGTTCTTCTTTAAAACAGGGTCCAGAGGCTGCCTTTTATACCTTCCCTGACAATCCCTATCCTAGAATTTGTTTTTTTTTGTGGGTTTTCATGGCTGTCCCTATGGGTTGATATTTTCATTGGCTCTTTGCCACAGTGATCCCTTTTTATCAGGGGTCCTCAAACTACGGCCCGTGGGCCAGATACAGCCCACCAAAGCCATTAATCCAGCCTGCACAGGACCATGAGGCTGCCCTGCCCACATCGCCCCGCCTACCAGCCTTCTGGAGGCAGCCACATCCCTTCACTAACCTGCTTTCCACCCTCAGGAGCATAACAAATTAATGTTTAATTTGTGTGTATTGTTTGGACTGCTAAATTGGCCACACTCACCCAGGCACATGACCACTAGCCACACCCACTCAGCTGGTCCGGCCCCCAAACAGTCTGAGGGACCGTGAATTGGCCCCCTGTTTAAAACGTTTGAGGGCCCCTGCTTTTTATGTTAGCAAAAATGATTCTGAAAATGGAAGTAAAAGTAATTTTTCAAGTCAGAGTAATGCAGAATTTGTTCAGGAACCAAGAGTTGGGGACTGCCTGGGATGGATGGGTGGCTGGATGGATAAGGTAGAAAATTTAGATGCAGGAAGGAAAAGTTGACTATACATAGAAGGAATTTGTGGCTGCAGAAGAAGCACAGTGGGGTTCAAGATATTGTGATACAGGTTGTTCTAATTTAGCGACTACCTTGTTTAGGGACTTACTGCAGTTACAGTGGTGATGAAAAAATAACCTTACAAACAGTTCTCACAGTTACAACTTTTGCAGGTAGGTAAAGCAACGGAAAACTGAATTAAGGATAATAAACACAGTTGTGGTTCACTTAAGGGCCTAATCCAGTTGTTGCTAAACAAGGACTATATGTTGACATCTATTAACAATCATTATTGATTACACCCATTTATGGTGAGGTTCCCCAAAAAGGTCAGTATTGACCACAAGGGTCAATGGGATAATTCAAGAGGTCAGTAAATGGGGGTCAAGGGGGGTCAGTATATATTGAGACTGACCCAGAGTGGGATAGTCAACTGCTAGAGAGAGCAGCCTTGTCTCTATTATTATTTGCAATGCTATTAAAATATTAACATTTTTATATGATAAATGTTTGGAGGTCAATGAACAATCTGAAACCTCATGAAGGTTTTGATGAGCAAAGGGCTTGGAAACTCTTTATTTTATGGCCGCACAGCCTCTACCCCAAATGATACATACGAAGTAAAGTGAAAGTTGGAGCAAATCAAACTTCTTGCCATTTTGAAAAATCACAGCCCTCTTGGGAACTTCACAAGGTAAAGCCCCAAGAATGCAACAGCTGAGCAATGCCTGAATGGTGGAAATATGGCAGGCGTGGTATATAAACTTGCAGAGATTGCAAGACGAGGATGATCTGGCTTTGACCGTGAAATAAATCTCTACTACTGCATGCATCAAATATTCAAATCAATAAACTCAAATGCTTTGCCATCTAATGAGAAGGAAGGACTCACTGGAGAAGAGCCTAATGCTGGGAAAGATGGAGGGCAAAAGAAGAAGGGGACGGCAGAGAACAAGGTGCTGGATGGAGTCACTGAAGCAGCAGGTGTGAGCTTAAATGTACTCCAGAGGATGGTAGAGGACAGGAAGGCCTGGAGGAACATTGTTCATGGGGTCGCAATGGGTTGGACACGACTTTGCAACTAACAACAACAACTGTTTGCATATGCACACACCAAAATAACTGCCATCGATCAAAAGCCACAATTTGTAAATTAGGGCTGGTTTGGACCAAAGGTGTGTCAATTTGTTCACATTCTTTAAAAGTAATGTTTCATCAACTTTTAAGATGTGAACTTCAATTCCCAGAAATCCCCAGCCAGCAAGACTGGGGAATTCTGGGAGTTAAAAGTCCACATGCCACTGAGATTGAGAAACCCTGTTCCAGGGTAAGGATTTCATTAATGCCATATCTCCCTCCATGGGAGATTCCCAATAGCAAGGCATGATTAAGGCCGCCTTCCTACAGTTTGCAAACTCAGGGTTCACCACCACAGCTTATCAAATGGGATCCATTTTTTTTAGATTTTATCCCAGCACAGCCTGGATTCCCCTCCGGTATGCTAGGTTGAAATGTGATTGGCTAAGGTGTACGTGTTGCAAAAGCTATCTTCCCCACATTCATTTAAAATAAGATGTAGGGTCTTGCCTATCTCCACTTAACCCATAGCTAATCTTCTAGTGGCCAAAGGCTTTTGGCCTTAATATTTTTGGGTTGGGAGGTCTACAAAATCAACCGTGACATTTGGTTAAGAGGGGTGGAGATCTTTGCTCTGTAACTGATGTGGCTACTTGAAGGCACATACCTAGTTCCCAACTTAAAATGCCTTCCCAGCCAAAATGCATTTATTTTATCACCATCCCCACCATCCCAATGCATAAAAAATGGACTGATTTTTTATATATATATCCTGTTCTTCCAGTGAAGACTATACATTGTCCATTGTCTTGAGATCCTCAGAGGCCAAATAAAAAAAAAAGTTTAGTCTCTGGATAAAAAGGATTGCTAACTTGATTTAAAAGTCTGAAGAGATTCTCAGTCATCCAGGTCATGGCTGTCCCAAAGGTCCTTTTTTCAGGAGGCAACTGGACTATCTTGTTTTTTCTTTGAAGACGTTTCACTTCTCATCCAAGAAGCTTCTTCAACTCTGACAAGATAGTGGGGAATAGAAGGATTTATATTCCTTGCAGACAGATTTGCATCCTTTTAGAGCTTGGAGGTTTATCTGTCACTATCCTGTCAGAGCTGAAGAAGCTTCTTGGATGAGAAGCGAAACGTCTTCAAAAGAAAAAGAAAAAAACAAAGTCCAGTTGCCTCCTGAAAAAGCACCTTTGGGGCTAACTTGATCTAAAATTGGAAGGAAAAGGCCATTAGTACATCTAGTAACAGTGAGTTCCATCAGCTTAGCCTTCTCATGAAGCATTGGAGGCAACCACTAAAAGACACAAAATGTCTTTGAAACATTTTCTTCCCAGATTATTTTAATAGCTTTTACAAAATTCTTTCACTCCTTAAGAATTTTTTTTTCTCCCGTTCAATTGTGTCTGATTCTCTGATCCTTTAACATACTTCAAGGTATTAATTTAGGTGATAAATATTTAAAGGAACAAATATTGCTGATTTAAAAAAACGGCCTTTATATAAGATGATTAAGGGGGGGAGGGAACATGATAAGCGGACTCTGATACAATGTAAAGACTGAGAGGTACAAATTGTGTGTGAACGTGGGTTTTGCTTTGATCTCTTGGAGGGTGGGGGGGGAATATGATAAAAAGGGTTTGCATCAAGGTTGAGCCAGCTTGGATGTCTTGCATTTGCTAAAGCATCCAGACTTAAAGATATCAAAAACCTGCAAATAGAACAGGACGGCTCCTTTGAGCCAGCTTGTTGCAAGAATTCGCCCAGGACGGTGTGATCATTCAAGGTCACATGGGTTAAAGAAGAAAAATTCAGGCCATCTCTCTCTCTCTGTGTGCCTGTGTGTGTGTGTGCGTGTTATCCAATGCCTTCACTCCCTTCTGAATTTTCCCTGGGGAATCCTGGAGAGGTGGCTTTAGTTCTTCAGGGAAGACGCAACCATGCAACTTGGCCTGGCCAGCATCCTCCTGGGTCTCTGGCTAACAGCCGAGTCCCTCCCCTCACCTGCAAAGGGAAACCTGCTAGAAGAAAACCCTCCGAGACAATGGGAAAGTC
This sequence comes from Pituophis catenifer annectens, assembly GCF_029215685.1. Taxonomy (NCBI): domain Eukaryota; kingdom Metazoa; phylum Chordata; class Lepidosauria; order Squamata; family Colubridae; genus Pituophis; species Pituophis catenifer. The sequence goes on from NW_027256881.1 coordinate 336,143,883, forward strand.
CCAATTTAGGAGAACTGAAATCCCCAGAAGAAGAAGAAGAAGACGTCAAGGTTGCATTGAATTTCAAGGAAGCCCCTTCAAAAGTCCTGGTGGTTTCCCTGGAGTCAGAAGACAACCCTGGACATATCCCGCCACCCCACCTGCCCTTGGCTGAGAAGGAAGTGAGACCCTTGAGTTTATGGCCCCAACCCAGTTCTCAGTCATGGCTCTACGAAAGCTCCGAGGAATCAGTGTGTCACGTGAGGCTGGATGGGGGCAGCTTTTGGGGTCCTAACCATCTGGAGGTGGGGGGCCTCCTCAGCCGTTACGACAGCGGGTTCTTGAAGGCCCTGAGCAGATCTGCCTGGAGCAGAGAGGACCTGGAGATCTTTGGGATATGTCCCTCAAGCCCACCCCACAGCCTTCTCGGGTCACTCCAGCGTGTGGCTGATTCTCTGGGAAGGCCTGCTGGACACCGTTTCTTCATGCTGCATTTGGAAGAAGGTAAGTGCAAACAGGGAAAGGATGGAAAAGTATCATTGTTACCGTTATTCCCTCTCTTCTCGTTTCTAGAAAGCTTTGTTTAGAATTTCTAAAATGTCAACGAAGTTTTAGAAATTGGCCCTTGAACAGTGATAATGCTTGGTGTAAAGTGATAAAATAGTCTCGAGCGATAGTAATAGGATAAAATGATGAAGTGCTTATATAAGGCATGCAATGCTTTTCTAAAATTTCTCCTCCTTTCCCTTTCCCTTCTCCCAATGTACGTTCCTTCGATTCAGCAATTCTACAGAATACCAAATTTAAATCTAAAAGTACATTAAATCTAAGCCGATTGTTTTGTAACACCAACACTGAGATAAATACGCAAGCAGTATCGATGGGTGCCAAAGGAAAAGGGGAAAATACCGTTTTTTTAAAGAAAAGAGAAAATAATTTGAAAAGGAGGAAAAAATGGTCAAATAACTAGGACTGAAATAGCTTATAGGTGCAAAATTCAGATTTCTTGTGGGCATGCAGTCCTTTTGATTTGATCAGACCAAATATGTTGACTGGCCAGAAGTCTAAACCGAATCCATCATAGGATTGCTCCTGTCCTACATCTCTCTTTTGCCGGGGGGGGGGGGCGAGGGGGGGAAGTGGGGGGGCAGAAGGAGGGGGAGAGATTTTTCAGAAAGGATCAGCTGCCCTTCTGGAAGTAAATAGGGATCGGCTGCAGAGATTACAAAGAATAAATATCCATTTCCAGTCGTCGCAAATAGTTTGGGGGTGGGGGGGAACAGATCTTCCCAATCACTCTGATAGTGAAAGCTTCAGCTGCAACTTTAAATTATTGCCCTCCAATAAAAGAAAATGATTCCTCAAATTAGATCTGTTAAGGCATTAAGCAAATCCAGTCTTTTTTTTTAAATTTTTTTTTTTTTTGCAATACTTAATATTTATAAATCGGGATGACACAAGATACAACATCTTTTCATGAGCAAATGTGAAAGGAAACCTTGGAAAGGAAACTGCTCACATGGAGCAGACAAGATCTCTGCTTTTCCAAAAGGTGGACATAACAAAAGAGGTCGACTAAATGGCCACCAGATCCCTCTTTTTTAAAAAGAAATTATGTCTTTTTCAAACTCTTTGGTGTAGTCCATACCTTGCTCTTAGCCAGAGACTTAACAAATCTGATTGTTACAACATGGGTTCAGCATGAGGTAAGCCCCCAAATGCACCAAATTACAGGTAGTCCTCAACTTACAACAGTTTGTTTAGTGACGGTTCGAAGTTACAACGGCACTGAAAAAAGTGGCTTATGACCGTTTCCCACACGTATGACCGTTGCAGCATCCCCATGGTCATATGATCAAAATTCAAATGCCTGGCTACCGACTCATATTTATGACGGTTGCAGTGTTCCAGGTCATGTGATCCCCCTTTGGTGGACTTCTGACAAGGAAAGCCAATAGGGAAGCCAGGTTCACTTAACGACCGGGTTACTTACTTAACAACTGCAGTGATTCACTTAACAACTATGGCAAGAAAGGTCACAAAATGGGGCAAAACTCCATTTTGTTAAGTGAGACAGAAATTTTGGGCTCAATTGCGGTCGTAAGTCGAGGAACTACCTGTATGGCTTCATTGAGGACTTGGACTTGCTCATACCATCGACTGGCTAAGTTAGTGACTGGATTCCCACAATGTGCTGAATCACAGTCTATCCTGCTCCACCTCAGCCTCACCAAATATCATGTGCGAATCCACCAGTGTCAGGCTAAAGCTCCTCTCAATATCTCTCTTGTTAACCGAACATACCATTTTCCTTGAGATTAAACATGGGTCAATGGTATTCAGGGGTGGGTTCTACTTACCTTTACTACCGGTTTGCAACAGGGCTGCACGCGTGCACGCGCTTCCCTCATGCGCACATGCGCTCTTCTGCGCATGCACAGAAGCATTCTGATGACATCAGGGTCGGTGGGCGGAGTCTCCCGCCGGTTTTACTACTGGTTCTATAGAACTGGTGCGAACCGGGGGCAACGCACCACTGATGGTATTGAACCCAGGGGCACCTGTTGGAGAAGGGCGGTATACAAATTGAAACACCTGCAGGATGCGGCCAAAAAAAGCCAACATGGCAGCCACAATACTCTGACTGACGTTCTGCCCACACCCTATGGATGTCCCAGATTCCACTGTTTTCCATTTTTAAAATACAGCCAGTTGGCTTACAACTATTCATTTAGCAACCATTAGAAGTTACCATGGTGCTGAAAAAAGTGATTTAGGACCATTCCTCACACTTATGACTTGTTGCAGCATCCCTCACAGTCATGTGATTAAAATTTGTGTGCTTGACAACCGAAATGTAATGTCCAGAAGTCACATGATCCACAATTTGCAACCTTCCCATCTGGCTTCCAATAAGCAAAGTCAGTGGGAGAAACTGGGTTTGCTTAATGACCGCATGATTTGTTTAATGACGATGGTAATTCACTTAATGACTACAGCAAAAACGGTGGTAAAATCGGACATGCCTCACTTAATAACCCCCTTGATAACAATGGCAGTTCTGGGCTCAGTTGTGGTCACAAGTTGAGGAGTACCTCGTTTATCCATTTTTTTTAACAGTAACAGAGTTGGAAAGTACCTTGGAGGTCATCTAGTCCAACTCCCTGCTCACGCAGGAGACTTATATTAGGGATTTGAACCGCCAAACTGCCAACCTTTCTGATCAACAAGCTCAGTGTCTTAGCCACTGAGCCGCCTAGTCAGGCTTTTATAAAGTAGTAGCATAAACCTGTAGTATAAAGAATGAAAAATAAGTTAAACATGAATCAAGGAAGAGTTCAAATGACGGGTTGAAACTCCGATGACCAGGAAAGCAGGCAGAGAAGAGAGTTGGACAATATGAGACAGCGTAGCTAGCACGCCAGATGGCTTATTTGTAAGAGAATGGATAAATGATGGATGGAAACTGATCAAGGAGAGATTCAACCTAGAAATAAGGAGAACTTTTCTGACAGTGAGAACAATCAACCTTAGGAAATTGGAGGCTTTCAAGAAGAGACTGGACAGACACTTATCAGAAATGGTGTAGGGCAGTAATGGCTAACCTTTTTGCCATCGTGTGCCAAAAGCGGGGGGAGCGCGGGGGGTGTCGTGCGCACGCGTGCACACACCCATAATTCTATGCGTCCCACTCCCTTGCACATGACTCTCCTGCACTCCTCCCGATTTTGGCATGCAGTGGCACGGTGGGCCCATTTTTCACTCTCCCCAGGCTCCAGAGTCTTTCTAGGAGCCTGGGGAGGATGAAAACGGCCTTCCCCATCTCCCCCGGATGCCCTCCGGAGGCCGGAAACAACCAGTTTGCTGACTTTTGGCAGGACCGGAAGGCTGTTTCCCTACTTCCAGTGGGCCCAGAAGGCCTCAAAATAAGCTGAGCTCATGTGGCCACCGATATGGCTCCACGTGCCACCTTTGGCACGCGTGCCATAGGTTCGCCATCATAGGTGTAGGGTCTCCTGCTTGGGCGGGGGAGGGGGTTGGACTAGATGACCTACAAGGTCCCTTCCAACTTGTATCCCTTTTTAATTTTCTTCGTCTCTTTTGGTAGTGAAATGGGAAGTCAAGACCAAACTCAGGTTTAAGCTGACCTTTCAGAAGGACATGGAAGAGCCTCTCAGCTCTTTGCAGCTGGTCCTCCTAGTCTTCTATCAAGGAGAAAAGGAACTGGTACATCACGGAGTCCCAAAGAGATTTCTAGTGGGAGGAGAAGGATTACATCAAAAGCAGGTTTGTGGGACAATTTCCCCCTCCCCGCATTATTCCTAACAGCACTAAGGAGATCAACATCGCATATACTCCTCCCACACTTTCAACTATATTTATTTGTTTACTTATATTTATTTATTTGTATATTTATACCCCACCTTTATTATTTTTACAAATAACTCAAGGCGAACATATCCAACAAACCTATTTTCCCAATAACAACAACCCTGTGAGATGAGTTGGGCTCAGCGAGATAGGGATTAGCCCAACGTCATTCAGCTAGACTAGAACTCATAGTCTTCTGGTGATTGGCCCAAAATCCATGGCTAAGGCGGGACTAGAACTCACACTCTCCTGGTTTGTAGCTATGTGTCTTAACCACTAGACCCATGATGGCGAACCTATGGCACGTGTGCCACAGGTGGCACATGGAGTCATATCAGTGGGCACACGAGCTCAGCCAATTTTCGGGCCTTCTGGGCCCACCGGAAGTAGGGAAATAGGCTGTTTCTGGCCTCCAGAGGGCCTCCGGGGCAGAGGGGAAGGCCGTTTTTGCCCTCCCCAGGCTCCTGGAAAGACTCTAGAGCCTGGGGAGAGCAAAAAACAGGCCTTCCGGTCCACTGGAAGTCATCAAATGGGCCATTTCCGGCCTCCGGAGGGCCTCCGGGGGGTTGCGGGCTCCTAGAAAGGTTCTGGAGCCTGGGGAGGGTGAAAAACGGTTGGGTCACGTGTACATGCAAGGGGGGGCGGGGTGCATAGAATTATGGGTGTGGGCACGCGCACTCATAACCCCCCCGATCCCCCCACTTTTGGCACATGACCAAACTGGCCCTCAGTTCTATTTATTTATCTCTACTTATATCCCAGCTATCTGATTTTTATAAACAACTCAAGTTGTCAACATACCTAATATGCTCTCTCTGACCTCAGCCTACCTTGTAGGGTTGTTGTGGGGAAAATAGGGGGCAGGAATATTAAGTATGTTTGCCACCTTGAGTTGACCAAAAAGCATGATGATGATGGTGATGATGATGATATCCTACAATGGATGACTCAAAGAGTTCTTTTGCTTCTGGTCACATTAAGGCAAGTGAAGATAAACACTCTTCAGAATACCAAAAATGCTACATCAAAGAACCCAAGATAGTGACCGCAATTGTGAAAAGCCCCATATCTTTTAAAATACCATTTACACTTGATTTGACACCCTCTCGGTTCATAGAATGTCCCTCCTGCTACCTAATTTTCTCTCTGTTAAAACCAAGGGCTTGGTCTGAAATTAAAAGAAATAAGATTCACTCTGAATATTAGTGAATGTTTGGCAGTGGGAGATCCTAGTGGTTGCAGCAGACAATCATTAACTGGGATTTTTAAATGGAGACTGGACTGCTAGCTTTTCATGAATAATTTAGTAGATTTCTAGAGTTGGTAAAGGGTTGGGCTACTAGCAGTGGTGAAATCCAATTTTTTTTACTACAGGTTCTGTGGGCGTGGCTTGGGCGTGGCGTGGCGGGCATGGCAGGGGAAGGATACTGCAAAATCCCCATTCCCTCCCCACTCCTGGGGGAAGGATATTGCAAAATCTCCATTCCCACCCCACTCTGGGGACAGCCAGAGGTGGTATTTGCCAGTTCTCTGAACTACTCAAAATTTCCGCTACCGGTTCTCCAGAACCTGTCAGAACCTGCTGGATTTCACCCCTGACTACTAGATGAATATTTCTTAACGCCATCAACTTGAAGATGTATGACAGTGATGGCTAACCTTTTTGCCATCGTGTGCCAGGAGCGGGGGGGGGGTGTTGCGCGCACACGTGCCCACACCTATAATTCTATAGGCCCCGTGCATGCAAGCACGACCCCCTTTACCCCCCCGCTCCTGGCACGCGATGGCATGGTCGGTCCAGTAGGCCCGTTTTTCTCTCTCCCCAGGCAAATGGGCCATTTCTGGCCACCGGAGGGCCTCCGGGGGAGAGGCTGTTTTTGCCCTCCCCAGGCTCCTAGAAAGGCTCTGGAGGCTGGGGAGATAATAAAATGGGCCTTCCGAGGCCCTCGGAAGGCAGAAAACAGCCTGTTTCCCTACTTCCAGTGGGACCAGAAGGCCCGAAAATCAGCTGGCCGGCGCGCACATACACGCTGGAGCTGAGCTCGCGTGCCCACGAGCTCAGGCGTGCCACCTGTGGCACACGTGCCATAGGTTCGCCATCACGGTTGTATGAGGTTCTATTCTCAGAATTCCCCAGCTGGCATGCTGGCTAGGGAATTCTGGGATTTGAAGTCCACACGTCTTAAAATTGCCTGCCAAGGCTAAACAGGTGCTTTTAGCCGGCCGCAGGGATTAAATAATTCTTATTTGTTTAAATTTATTTGTTTAAATTTCTATACCGCCCTTCTCCAATGTAGGACTCAGGGCGGTGAACAGCCAAAGTAAAAACAAGACATACATACAAAACATACAAAATCTAAAAAAGAACTGTTTAAAATAATTAAATAATTTTGGCCGTAATTAAAACATTCCAATTTAAAATCCGTTTAAAATTTGACTCAAGCCAGCCCAGCTAGTTGAAATAAATGGGTTTTCAGGGCCCGACGAAAAATCCGGAGGTCTGTTATTGTACGTAGCTCTGGGGGGAGGTTGTTCCAGAGGGCGGGCGCCGCCACAGAGAAGGCTCTCCCCCTGGGGGTCGCCAGCCGACATTGTCTGGCGGACGGCACCCTGAGGAGGCCCACTCTGTGGGAGCGTACAGGCCGGTGGGAGGCTATTGGTGGCAGAAGGCGGTCTCGTAAATACCCCGGCCCTAAGCCATGGAGCGCTTTAAAGGTGGTCACCAACACCTTGAAGTGCACCCGGAAGACCACCGGGAGCCAGTGCAGCTCGCGCAGGAGAGGTGTCACGTGGGAGCGCCTCGTCGCCCCCAAAATCCCCCGCGCGGCCGCGTTCTGGACCAGCTGGAGCCTCCGGGTGCACCCCAGGGGGAGCCCCATGTAGAGAGCGTTGCAGTAGTCCAGGCGGGAAGTGACGAGTGCCTGAGTGACTGTGCGTAGGGAGTCCCGATCTAGGAAGGGGCGCAACTGGCGTATCAGGCGGACCTGATAAAAAGCCCCCCTGGCCACGGCCGCCAAATGATCTTCTAACGACAGCCGTGCGTCCAGGAGGACGCCCAAGTTACGAGCCCTCTCCGTGGGGGCGAGTGATTCGCCCCCAATAGCCAGCGATGGCGTCAGCTGGCTATATCGGGACGCCGGAAGCCACAGCCACTCGGTCTTGGAGGGGTTGAGTTGGAGCCTGTTTCTCCCCATCCAGGCCCGCACGGCCTCCAGGCACTGGGACATCACTTTAAGGGCATCATTGGGGTGGCCTGGGGTGGAGATGTACAGCTGGGTGTCATCAGCGTACTGATGGAACTCCACCCCGAAGCCACGGATGATCTCACCCAGCGGCTTTACATAAATGTTGAACAGAAGGGGCGAGAGGACCGACCCTTGTGGCACCCCACAAGCAAGGTGCCTCGGGGTCGACCGCTGCCCCCCTGTCAACACAGATTGCGACCGGTCAGAGAGGTAGGAGGAGAACCACCGCAAAACGGTGCCTCCCACCCCCAACCCCGCCAACCGGTGCAACATGATACCATGGTCGATGGTATCAAAAGCCGCTGAGAGGTCTAACAGGACCAGGATAGAGGAGCAACCCCTATCCCGGGCCCTCCAGAGATCATCCACCAATGCGACCAATGCCGTTTCCGTGCTGTGTCCAGGCCGGAAGCCGGACTGGAGCGGGTCTAGATAGACAGCTTCATCCAGGTACCGGGGAAGCTGTTGCGCCACCACACTCTCAACAACCTTCGCAATGAAGCGAAGGTTGGAGACTGGACGATAGTTAGCCAAAACAGCCGGATCCAGAGAAGGCTTCTTGAGGAGGGGCCTCACCACCGCTTCTTTCAAAGCGGCCGGCAGGACCCCCTCACCCAAAGAAGCGTTAACAATCTTCTGGAGCCAGCCTCGTGTCACCTCCCGGGAAGCCAGTACCAACCAGGAGGGACACGGGTCCAATAAACATGTGGTCGCGTTCAGCCGTCCCAGGACCCTGTCCATGTCCTCGGGAGCCACAGGATCAAACTCCCCCCAGATAACACTCTCAAGACCTGTCTCAGTCATCCCGTCTGGACATACCCAGTCAGAGGCCAGCCCTTCCCGAATCTGAGCGATTTTGTCATACAGATACTGCACAAAATCCTCAGCTCGACCCTGCAAGGGGTCATCCCGCACTTCCAGATGGAGGAGGGAGCGGGTCACCCTAAACAGGGCGGCTGGGCGATTATCTGATGACGCGATAAGAGCGGCAAAATAGCTAGTTTTCGCCGCTTTTATCGCCACTAGGTAGGTCTTAATATGAGACCTCACCAGTGTTCGGTCAGGTTCGGAGCGGCTGGTCCTCCAACTACTCTCCAGGCGTCTTTTCCGGCGCTTCATCTCCCTAAGCTCCTCGGAAAACCAAGGAGCTAGGTGAGTTCGGTGCCGGGTCAGAGGCCGCAAAGGCACGACTCGGTCCAAGGCCCCGGCAGCTGCACTATCCCAGGCGGCCACCAGGTCTTCAGCCGAGTCATGAGCCAGGATCTCAGGAAATGGCCCAAGCTCCATCTGGAACCTATCAGGGTCCATCAGGCGCCTGGGGCGGAACCACCTGGTCGGTCCCGCCTCCCTGCGGCAGGGTGCAGCGGTTAGAAAGTCCAGTCGAAGGAGCGAGTGGTCAGACCATGACAAGGGTTCGATGGCTATATCCCCTATATCAAGGCCACTCAACCACTGACCAGAGATAAAAACTAAGTCCAGAGTGTGTCCTCCTGTGTGAGTGGGGTCATGAATTAACTGAGTAAGGTCCATGGCCGTCATGGAAGCCATGAACTCTCGAGCCACCTCAGACATTTCACCGATAGATGGCAGGTTGAAATCCCCCATGATGGCAAGTCTGGGGGTGTCCACCGCCACCTCGGCTATAACGTTAAGGAGCTCGGGCAGGGCCGTTGCCACGTGGCAGGGAGCCAGGTACGTGACCAACAGGCCCATCTGTACTCCACGACCCCACTTCACAAAGAGGGACTCACATCCGGCTATCTGTGGAACAGTGGTCTCCCTTGGATCCAGACCTTCCTTTATAATAACCGCCACCCCCCCCGCCCCTGCCCTGAGCCCTTGGCTGATGAAATGCACGGAAGCCTGGTGGGCATATATCCACGAGGGGGACTCCCCCCTCCTGGCCCAACCAGGTCTCCGTAATGCCCGCCAGGTCCGCCTCCCCCTCCTGAATAAGATCGTGGATGAGGGGGGCTTTATTAACAACGGACCTGGCGTTGCACAACATCAGCCGGAGGCTCTGGCCCTGAGAATCTGGACAACCTGGGGAACAAGAAAAGCATTGGGGACCGGAATGCGCAATCGCTCTAAGATAGCGAGTGCGCATTCCCCGCACATGATATGGTCCCCAGCTTCCGCCATATCTGCCCCTCCCACTCACTATGCTGATGGAACAGCCCTCTTCAAATCCAACTCCAACCCCCTCCCCGACCTCCGGTTCTACGTCCCTGATATCGCAGCCCTTCGCTAAGGCTGGTCTTGAACCCGGTGGATTTCCCCCAGAACCCACCCTAATCCCCCCCGAACCCCTTAAAATTTTTGTTAAAAACTCACTAAAAAACCCACTTAAAAAACCCCTCAAACTCTTCTTAGCCGCATGCCATCTCTCGGGGCTCCAATGCCCGTCATCAAGATAGGCCCTCGATAACGAAGAGGGCCAGACCTGCGAGAGGGGGGAGTCTCGCAGGGCACGAAGGTCATTCACTGAGTACATCAAACATCAAAGGGAGGTGACAGTCCATGGCCAATAACCAGGGGCCAATTTGATGTTATCACAGTCAGAGGAGTGAAATGCCAGGCTTCAATAGAGTTCCAATGGAGCATGTGAGACCTCAGTGCCCTCTCACGGCAATGGCGGGAGTAAAATGCTGTTTCGGTCCGGCAGAGGGTGACCCAGCCCTCCTCTCACGGGGGCTGGTCAACCACGATCGTCCAAAAAGCCGGAGTTGAGACAGCAGCTATAGACCCACTCCACCAAGACTTGAATCCCCAGATGTAAACCTCCATTCAACGGAGGAGAAGAATGGGGTCAGGTCAGTCCACATAGTCCAGAGAGGCTCAAACCGCGGAGATCATAACCGTCATTACCTCCGGGGAGGTCAAGATGACATCTAGACCCGGAGATGATTGTTCAGCAGGCATACACGGCATGGCATCACCACATTCAGGGGGATGGGGGTGAAAAAGGAGAGCAGAGGCAACAAATGCCATAGGGGGGAAAACCCCTCAGTCATAGTCCAGCTCTCCCCAACCCCTCCCGGATCTTCCTTGGGACCATGCTGCTTGCCTCGTCCAGCCTCGCCCAGCCTCCATAAATCCTCATGGAGGCCTCTGGGACGACCAAGGGGCCAAATAACGCCCCACGGTCGCCCAGGAGATCCAACAAAGCAAGCCAGCAACTGCCAACCTCTCCGACACTCCCACGCTCCAAACTGTGGCAGCTTCTTCCTTGACCCGGCAGCCGCCATTTCCACGCCGCCAGCACCGCCGTCGCTGCCGCCGCCAGCCTCCCCGCCCCCACCTCGCCCCCCCCTCCGCCCCTAGTACATGTCCAGGGCGGATTGGGCTGGCGAGGATCCCGGCGAGGGTGCTGCACCACCGCCGCGGCGCTGACGCCGTCATCCTGGCCCAGCTACCTTCGCCAAGAGAGTCTGCTGCCGCCCCTCCTCCTTCGGGCCGCTCTCGCCGTCCTACGGTCTCCGCGAGCCTCAAGGACACTCACAGAAGCCAGAGACCCCTCAACGGAGAGCCCCAACACTCCTCCAGCTGGGCCAGGGCTGCAACGATCGAAATTCAGCCCTCCAAAGGCCCCCTGGAGCCATAATCACCCCCCAGGATCACCGGGATCACAGGCAAGTCGCCATCTTGCGCATGCGCAGAAGAGTATCTCAAGGGAGTTTCTGCATTTCATGATGCAAATAAATGTTTTGAGGGGGGACTTCAATCAAATGTTGGGGTATGTTTATTTTTATGTTTATTTTTAATCCCATCTCAGGTTGTTTGCCTTTCCAGAGGAACCCGCTACCTTGTCCTCCAAGGCTCCGTGACGTCTGGGAGACATTCTCCTGGTGAATTAAGCTATGAACTTTCCTTGGAAATCAGGCACCAAAACAATACAGGTAGGTGAGAGTTTCATGGCGGGTGAGGAGTGGGTGGGAATCTCCTGTTCCTCCATTTGAAAAACACAAATTCTAAACAACTGATCAAAATGCAGTGATTTTCTCTGATATAAAATGGAGCCCTTTGCAGGCATTGCAAGCAAGAATGTTGTAGACCTCCAAAAGTAAACTACAACTCCCAGCACCTTTCATTATGTGACCAATCGTGAGGGATGCTAGTAATTGTAGTTTAATAACATTTGGCATGTATGTTCCCTTGTGTCTATGTACAGGTAGCCCTTGAGTCACAGCTATTTGTTTAGTGACCACTCAAAATCATAACAGGATTGAAAAAAGTGATTTTATGTCCAGTCCTTCTACTTACGATATTTCCATTGTTTCTCGGGCCTCAGAAACCTACAACAATAAGAGGGAGAATATCGTTGCTGGTCCAATAAGTCACTTTCTTGTTCCTTTTTTTTTGTTTTGTTTTGTATTCTTGCCTCCCAGATGCTGCTGTCTCCTCTGATGAAGCCCAAGATCTTCTGTTTGGCTTCGATGCCAAGTGTTTCACCCGCAGGACCCCGGCTGTCTTGCTGTTGGTGAAACAAAACTTCGGCGTTGACTCCCATCCACCTTCTTCTTTCCTCTCTGCGGATGGCAAGTTAGATGTATTACCATACCTGAAACCCAGGTAAATAGCATTCTCTAAACTTTGCATCCCATTCTCCACCTATAGACAGGAACTAGTCAAGGGTGGGCTTCAAAACTTTTAGCAAGGGATTCTCTGCCTGGTTGCTGGGTGGGCGTGGTCATGGTAGGCGTGGCCTAGTTGGCCTCCTGCACCATTTTTGCCCTCCCTGGGCTCCAGAGGCTTTCCTTGAGCCTCCGGGAGGGCGAAAATGGCCTCCCCAGGCTCCAGAAGCCCTCTGGAGGCTGGAGGCTGGAAATGGGCCCGTTTCCGGCCTTCCTGAACTTCCGGTAGACCCGTTTTCCACCCTCCCTGAGCCTCCACACACGCCCTGCACTTACCTGCATCCAAAACAGGCCACGTGGGGACTCCTGGGAGGGGAGGGGAGGGGTGGGATGGACGTGGCCACCCAGGAATGGGATTTGGGGATTCTCCGAACTGCACAGAATCTTAGCTAGAGGTTCTCCCGAACCCCTGCGAACCCCCAGCAGCCCACCCCTGTAACTAGTAGCCGTGAAATTTCAGGCCTGCATGGGAGAACAATTGCACCAACTCTCCCAGGCTTTGCCTCTCTCGGTGTTTGCAGTTTCCCTTGATTGTGTGGGCTTTTCCCTTGTATTTATTTATAACTTGCCTTTACAGGTAGTTCTCAATTTATGACTGGTCACTTAGCAACAGCTCCAAGTTACAATGGACCCCCTCAAAAAAATACTTATGACCCAGTTGCAAAGTTCTGAAGAAAGAAAAGGTCAGAAAAGCGGTTGGTTGTGTGATGAACCGCTTTACCACCAATGACTTACGACTGTAATAGGCAGACTTCAGTACGCTCATGAATTGAGGATTACCTATTATTTTTATGAATAATTTAAGGCAGAAAACATACCTAATACCACAGGTGGCACACTTAGCCATATTGGTGGGCACGCAAGCTCAGCTCTGGCCAGCTCAGGCCTTCTCAGCCCACCAGAAGTAGGGAAACAGGCTGTTTCCTGCCTCCGGAGGGCCTCGTGTAGGTGGTAGGGAAGGTCCGTTTTTCTCTCTCCCCAGACTGCTAGAAAGGCTCTGGAGCCTGGGGAGAGCAAAAAAACGGACTTTCCGGTCCCACCGGAAGGTGGCAAATGGGCCATTTTCTGCCTCCAGAGGGCCTCCGGGAGGGGAAGAGGCCATTTTCACCCTCCCCAGACTCCTAAAAAGGCTCTGGAGCCTGGGGAGAGCAAAAAAATGGACTTTCCGGTCCCACCGGAAGGTGGCAAATGGGCCATTTTCGGCCTCTGGAGGGCCTCCGGGAGGGGGAGAGGCCATTTTCACCCTCCCCAGACTCCTAGAAAGGCTCTGGAGCCTGGGGAGGGAGAAAAACGGGCCTACCAGGCTATTGTGTGCCAGTAGTGGGGGAAGTGTGGGGGGATCGTGCGCGCATGCATGGGGGTGGGGCGCATAAAATTATGGGTGTGGGCACGTGCATGCGCGACCCCCCCCCCCATGCTCTCCCCGCTCCTGGCACGCAATGGCAAAAAGGTTAGCTATCACTGCCCTATACCATTCAGACAGATGGCTGTCCAGTCTCTTCTTAAAATCCTCCAGTGATGGAGCACCCATAACTTCTGAAGGCAAGCAGTTCCACCAGTTAATTGTTCTCACTTTTAGCAAGTTTCTCCTTAATTCCAGGTTGCTTCTCTCCTTGATTAGTTTCCATCCATTGTTTCTTGTCTTGCCTTCTGGTGCTTTGGAAAATAAGTTGGCCCCCTCCTCTTTGTGGCAGACTCTCAAATCCTGGAGTTCTGCTGGGTCAGATGGAATCGCCCTTCAATCCAGCATCCAGGTTCCAATAGTGGCCAGAGAAGTTACTTCTTACGTGCTCATGTTTTAAAATGGCCAGATTCTATCATATAGGTAGTCTTCAACCACAATTGGCACCAGAATTCCCATTGCTAAGCAAGGCAGTTGTTAAGTGAGTTGTGCCGGGTTTTGTGATCTTTTTGTGCCCCAGTTGTTAAGCAACCCATTGCAGTGATTAAGTGAATCACACAGTCCTTAAGCAAATCTGGTTTCCCCTCTTGGTCTTTAACAGATTAACAGAGTTGGAAGGGACCTTATAGGTCATCTAGTCCAACCGCCCACTCAAGCAGGAGACTCTACACCATTTCTGACAAATGGCAGTGCATTCTTTTCTTGAAGGCCTCAAGTGATGAAGCTCCCACAACTTCTGAAGGCAACTTCTGTTCCATGGGTTGATTGTTCTCACTGTCAGAAAGTTCCTCCTCATTTCTAGGTTGAATCTCTCCTTGGTCAGTTTCCATCCATTATTCCTTGTGTGGCCTTCAGGTGCTTTGGGAAATAGGTTGACCCCCTCCTCTCTGTGGCAGCCCCTCAAATATTGGAAGACGGCTATCAAGTCTCCCCTGGTCCTTCTCTTCACTAGACTAGCCATGCCCAGTTCCTGCAACCGTTCATTGTATGTTTTAGCCTCCAGTCCCCTAATCATCCTGGTTGTTCTCCTCTGCACTTTTTCTAGAGTCTCAACATCTTTTTTATAGTTGCCTCTTTGGTATTGGCCAAAACTGGATGCAGTACTCTAGGCGTGGTCGTACTAGGGCTTTATAGAGTGATATTAGTACCTCACTTGATCTAGATTGAATCCCTCTGTTAATGCAATTTAGGATTGCTTTGGGTTTTTTGGCTGCCGCTGCATACTGCTAGCTCCTATTTAGCTGGTTGTCCACTAAGACTCCAAGATCCCTCTCACAGTCACTGCTATTAAGCCTGGTTTCCCCCAGTTTTGCTTGTCAGAAGCCGGGTGAGAAGATTGCAAATGGGGATCACATGATTCCAGGACACTGAAACCATTGTAAATACATGCTGGTTTCCAAGCATCCAAATTCTGATTACGTGATGTCATAAGTGTAAGGCATGGTCATAAGTCTGGAATGTTGCTAAATGAGTGGTTATAAGTCGAGGACTACCTGTGCCTGTTGCCAAAACAGGGACAGGTAGAAATGAAGCCCCCTGCCCCAAAGGGAGAGCTATCCAGCCTGTTGCAGAATTCAAGCAAGGCATTTAGACCAGGAGTGAAATGCTCCCGGTTTGGACTGGATCACCCGATCCGGTAGCGATGGCGGTGGGTGGTTCGGAGAACCGGTAGCAAAAATCCCTGCTCCCCCCCATGCCCAGCTGAGCCACGCGATCATCAGAGGCTTTTTAAAAAATTTTAAAAGCATTTTTTCTACAACCTCTTCAGCCGAAAAAATGCTTTTAAAAGTTAAAAAAAAAAAGCCTCTGATGATCGCACGGCTCAGCTGGGATTGTCAGAGGCTTTTACAAGCTTTTTTTCTACAACCTCTTTGGCCGAAGATGTTGTAGGAAAAAAAATGCCTTTAAAAGCCTCTGGCGATCCCAGCTGAGTTGCCTGATCGTCAGAGGCTTTTAAAAGCATTTTTTCTGCAACCTCTTCAGCCCAAGAGGTTGTAGAAAAAATGCTTTTAAAAGTAAAAAAAAAGTTGGCCACCCCCACCCAATCACATTACCCCCCACCACCAAGCCATGCCCACAGAACCGGTAGTAACACATTTTACATTTCCCCACTGATTTAGATCTAAGGGTTAGCAAGGCTTCCTCTCAGAGGTGGTATTCAGCTGGTTTGGACTGATTCACCCAAACTGGTAGCAGAAATCACAGGTGGGCCCACCCGCCCACCTGGCCTGGCTCTATGCCATCCTATTTAGGCACGTTTTTGAGGCCGGGAACATGTGTGGATGGGGCGTAAGCGAGTGTGCGCGCACACGTGCTCGCATTTGCGAATCGGTAGGGAAAGTAAGTGAATACCACCCCTGCTTCCTCTGGATACCCAGCACTTCAGTGGTGGGTTGCCCCCGGTTCGCACCTGTTCTATAGAACCGGTAGTAAAACCGGCAGGAGGCTCCGCCCACTGACCCCGACATCATCATCTGCGCATGCCCCATTGCAAACCGGTAGTAAAGGTAAGTAGAACCCACCAGTGGTGAAATCTAAAATTTGTTACTACCAATTCTGTGGGCGTGGCTTGGTGGAGCGGGTAATGTGACTGGGTGGGTGTGGCCAATTTTTTTTTTTTTTTACCTTTTAAAACCATTTTTCCTACAACCTCTTCGGCTGAAGAGGTTGTAAAAAAATGCTTTTAAAAGCCTCTGACGATCCCAGCTGAGCCGCGCAAACATCAGAGGCTTTTTTTTTTTACTTTTAAAAGCATTTTTTCGGCGAAGAAGTTTTAGAAAAAATGCTTTTTTAAAAAAAAAAAGCCTCTGATGATCGCGCGACTCAACTGGGCATGGGGGGAAGGGGCAGGGATTTTTGCTACCGGTTCTCCGAACCACCTGCCTCCATCGCTACTGGATTGGGCGATCTGGTCTGAACCAGGAGCATTTCACCCCTGGAACCCACCTCTGCTGCATTTGCTAGAAATATTTTGTAAAGGCCTTTTGACTTCCCTGAAATAAATTGGACTTCTCAGAAGATCTCAGATTCCTGCGGGCCTCTTTAATTGCTTCCAATCTAGCCTGCCCAGAAGTCTGATAAGGACTTTGGGAAACCCTCAAAGGGAACATTGTGTTGCTTCCGAGGGCAGCAACAGCGTAAATAAAGCAGATAAGAGCCATTTCATCACCAATTGTTTCCAAAATCTCCTCCGAGAAACACTGACATCTTGTTTTATTTTTATTTTTATTTTTGCAAAGTTGAAAGAGCAGGAAGTGTCAGGGGGTCTGGCTTGCTTAGGAGTCTTTAAAATGTTCGCATAACTTTAATGTGAATGTAATTAATTCAGTTAATTGCTCTTCATTTAATCTTTGAGGTCTGTGGGTTGAATGCTATCTTGTGTTGTCTTGATGTTTTCTTCTGTGAAATCAGCTTTGTTTTCCCTTTCTTCCCCTTGAAATGCTTGAAAATCTCTTTCACATTTCTCTTTATGCATCAAAATTATTTATTATTATATTTTTCAAAATCCCTTTATTATTTTATAAGTAACTCAAGGCAGTGAATATACGTAGTATTCCTTCCTCCTCCTATTTTCCCCACAACAACCGTCCTGCGAGGTAGGTTCCGCTGAGAGAGAGGAACTAGCTCAAAGTCAACCAGCTGGCTTTCATACATCAGGTGGGACTATAACTCACCATCTCCTGGTGATTGCCCCAAAATTACCCAGCCAGATTTCATGCCTCAGGTGGGGCTAGAACTCACCATCTCCTGGTGATTGCCCCAAAATTACCCACCCAGTAAAACATGGTTTTATGGCTTAGCATGAATCTAACTTATTTGTGAACAACTTGCCATTTGACCTTGAAATCCTTGAATGTCTGCATGAAGCATGAATGCAGAGATAGAATAGAATAGAATAACAGTTGGAAGGGACCTTGGAGGTTTTCTAGTCCAACCCCCTGCTTAGGCAAGAATCCCTACACCAGTTCAGACAAATGGTTATCCACCATCATCTTAAAAACCTCCAGTGTTGGAGCATTCACAACTTTGGAGACAATTTGTTCCACTGATTAATTGTTCTGTCAGGAAATTTCTCCTTAGTTCTAAGTTGCTTCTCTCCTTGATTAGTTTCCATCCGTTGTTTCTTGTCCTGCCCTCAGGTGCTTTGGAGAATAGCTTGACTCCCTCTTCTTTGTGGCAGCCCCTGAGATATTGGAACACTGCTATCATATCTCCCCTAGTCCTTCTTTTCATTAAACTAGACATACCCAGTTCCTGCAACCGTTCTACATATGTTTTAGCCTCCAGTCCCCTAATCATCTTTGCTGCTCTTCTCAGCACTCTTTCTAGAGTCTCCACATCTTTTTTACATCATGGTGACCAAAACTGAATGCAGAATTCCAAGTGTGGCCTTACCAAGACATTATAAAGTGGTATTAACACTTCATGTGATCTTGATTCTATCCTCCTGTTTATGCAGCCTAGAACTGTGTTGGCATATGTATGTACCAGATGAGTTGGGCATACGTAGAATAAGGAGACAGCCAAATAATTTTTAAAAAATCTTTCTCTCTCTGCACCAGCTTGCTGAGTTCCGGCGTAGCCCACATACCCTCTGAGGCTGCCGCCATCACTAACCAAACCAACGCCACTGCGTCAGTGCTCACAAACCCTGGATACTTTTTGGAGACCCTCTCCCAATTTGTCAACAAAGTCCTGAACCCCTCTGGTGAGCCTCCTGTCGCCCAGGGGCACCTCCTGCTGGATTTGGACACAATGGAGGCCCTTCCTCACGAACTGCTCAACCTGTCAGAGAAAGTGGCTTTTGAACGGCTGGTGCAGTCTGAAAATCACCTCGTGGTCCTTTTTCCCGAGAACAGCCAAGCTTTCATGGAGCGCCAGCTCGGCCAGTGGTACCTAGAGGGAAAGTTGCTTCAGCAACTGTTGGAAAAGCTGCATTCTGTGATCCAAGAGCTGAAAGCCATGCCATCCTTCCACGCCAACGCCGACCTCTTCCGTACTCTGCTGGCTCTGTGCTACTATCCTTCGAGGCGCTCAGGAAAGCTTCCCGCTAGCGATTCTGCAGAAACGGAGGAAACACAGACCCGTAGAAAAATCCACAGCCTTCTGTTGCTCAAGGCTCTCCAGGTGGTGCGCACTCGTTGGCGAGAGGCCAGGAAGGTGTCGTTACGGGCCAACCGTAGCACTCAAGTCCAGGATGACTACTGCCGGCTGCGAGAGCTCAGGATAAACCTGGTCTCCACCAGGTACATCATTTTACCGGAGTCATACAATGCCAACAATTGCGTGGGCCCCTGCCAGAGCCCGCTCTCCACCCGCATCCCGGACTACTATTCCCACACCATTTTTCTGCTGCGTATGCACGAACAGGGCATGCCCCTCCAACGAGCCCCTTGCTGCGTCCCGGTGAAATATTCCAAAAGTCTCATGGTTACCTTTACCAGTGATCAAGGGATGATAGTTAAGGCCTACCCAGATATGGTGGCTGAGTCCTGCGGGTGTAGGTAGAGAAGCTCTCGTCATGTGGGAAGGGATATTGGACAGTGTCCTGCTATCTTGGCCAGTAAGGGATACTATCTTAAACCACAGCACTACAGTAATCCCCATTCTATCGATGAAATTCCTGCAGCTGTGTACATAGCAAGCTTGCGACGTTGTTCTTGCTTTTTATGATGGTAGGGAAAGTTGGACTCTTCCAGTTTATTTACATTGAACCCCAATTAGCAAAGGGTAGGATGAGAATCGTCGTTCCCCCATTCAGAGGATCTTGAGATCGATGTTTAAGGTCCGAAGGGACAAGTTAATGCTTTATTAAATGATGTGGCCCAATATGGAAGCGTGCATCTCTTGAGTTTTCAAGGCGGTCCTCGGTGAAATGGGACTGTTGCTAAGCAACACAGTCATTAAAAATGAAAGATCGTGTGGCTGCAGTGACTCGACAGCAGTTCTGGCTGCCGTTTTAAGTGACTCATGCTGGGTGGCTAAGCGTGATGTCACATGACTGCGACTCGCGACTCGCTGACGGCTTCCTCGTCCACTTCGCTCGTGGGAAGTAGGCAAGGAAAGTTGCAAAATGGCGATCGGGATCATAATCGCGGTGCTCAAACCTAAGGGGTGCTGTGATGGCCACAACTTCAAGGACCAGCCTAAGTCTCTTCATTCAGCACCATCATAATTTCGAATGGTCGCTGAATGAGTTGTCGCTAAGCGAGGACTGCCTGTTTTCTTCCTTTAGGAAGTCAGCTGTATAGAGCTGGCCTCCCAATTAGAGAAACAGAGGAATGAGACAGCGAGAGGAACAAAGAGATAATGCGTTAATGCCTCTAGTGATCAAGATAAAATGTGAAATTCTGGTAAAGGTAGTCCTTTACGTATGACCACAATTGAGCCCAAAATTGCTGTTGCTAAGCAAGACAGTTGTTAAGTGAGTTTTGCCCCATTTTACAATCTTCCTTGCCACAGTTGTTAAGGGAATCATTGCAGCTGTTGGCCCAAAACTGTTGCTTTTTCAGGAGGCAACTGGATTTTCTTTTGAAGATGTTTCGTTTCTCATCCAAGAAGCTTCTTCAACTCTGACAGGATAGTGGGGAATGGAAGCTTCTTCAGAACTTCCTGAAGCTCCTGTCAGAGCGGAAGAAGCTTCTTGGATGAGAAGCAAAACGTCTTCAAAAGAAAAAACAAGCAAGTCCAGTTGCCTCCTGAAAAAGCACCTTTGGGACAACCACAACATGGATGACTGAGAATCTCTACAGACACTGCAGCTGTCAAATGAGTAACATGGCTGTTAAGTGAATCTGGCTTCCTCATGGATTTTGCTTGTCAGAAGGTCTCTAAAGGTGACCCCGGGACACTGCAACCGTCATAAATACCTGCCAGTTGCCAAGCATCCAAATTTTGACCATGTGACCATGAGGATGCTGGAATGGTGTGGAAAACGGTCATTAAGTCATTTTATTCAGTGCTGTTGTAACTTAAAATGGTCACTAAAACAAATGGTTGTAAATCAAGGACTATCTGTGCTTCAAAAGTTGCATTTTCAGCAATAGCTACCATTCGCCGACATTATTCTGGAGTGGCACAATTATTATGTTGGGGAGATTGAAATCTTACTCATCTTCTCACCCTATCCATGCACTGGGAAGCTTATCCAGATACGTTCTTAATACCCTAATATTTTACCCAACTAATTTTCTAATGTATCTTATTCAACACAAGATAAGATCTCAGATCTTGGAAAACTTTCCTACCTTAGACCTACATAGCTCCTTCTTTGATGCCTTTTTAAAAGAAGCTTTGAAGATTTATTTATTCCAAACTACTGTTCGCTGATATTTATATTTAGCTACTTGTAATGCTAGTTGCTATTTCTTTATTATGTTTGACACAGTTTTCTGTATTTTTCTGTTGTATTCTTACGCTGTTATTATATTTCTCTGCTGCAACAAAAATATTATATAGAGTCATGTATTATACTTGATGATACTACGTGTAATATTGTTCAGTGAATTGGGTAGGCTTTGAAAGGATCATTACAACAAAGCAACAAACCAGTGTTTCTCAATCTTAGCAACTTTCAGATATGTGGACTTCAATTTTCAGAATTCCCCAGCAAGCCATGCTTTCCCAGGATTGGGAAAATTGCTACAGCCACATTCAGGGTTCTACAGGGAGAGTCACAGCCTAGAAAACAATCTAATAAACAAAATCTTGAGTACAAAGCAGGAATGGTGTGTGTGTGTGTGTGTGTGTAAGAAAATATCTCAGAAAATACCTTTCCTAATCTCAGAATTGACCCTCCCTAGTTCCGGAATGGGACAATTCGCCACAGCCATTCTACCGCGGCTGTCTCACTCCAGCCAACTCATCCCGGCTAACTGGATGCGACACAACGCGAAGTGTCCAATTCTATTCCATCATTTCTTTGAGCTTAGTGTAACTCCTATATATGTAGAAGAAATACAAATTTTCTTGGACCAAGTCTTTCAGTTCACATAAAAGTTGATTTTTACAGCTCAAAAAAAGCCAAAATAATAGCCCACCAAGAATACCAAGGATTGTATTGTGGACTGTGGATCTTATTCAGTGGTGAAATCCAAATTTTTTTACTACAGGTTCTGTGGGCGTGGCTTGGTGAGCGTGGCAGGGGAAGGATACTGCAAAATCTCCATTCCGACCCCACTCCAGGGGAAGGATACTGCAGGTGTAAACACTGCGGACCTCCAGCAAACTGAGGACCCAGTTTGTGGGGGCAATAAACTGACTTTGTATAAATATACAAAAGTATGAAGGCTATTGCTTAACGCATTGTAAGCCGCCCTGAGTCTCCGGAGAAGGGCGGCATATAAATCAAATTTAAAAAAAAAAAATCCCCATTCCCTCACCACTCCTTGGGGAAGGATATTGCAAAATCTCCATTCCCACCCAACTCTGGGACCAGCCAGAGGTATTTGTCGGTTCTCCGAACCACTCAAAATTTCTGCTACCGGTTCTCCAGAACCTGTCAGAACCTGCTGGATTACACCCCTGATCTTATTCCTTATGTTACAACATGAAAATATTTTAAGGAGTTCACAGCCAACATTTATTTCTGAAATTATCATGAATTTTCCCCAATCTGGCTGATTACTTGCTACGATTTCTCCGGGGTAACATTTATATCGTAAGAAGAATCAGAGCTGGTTTAGCTTTCACATTGGATAGGCTTCATTTTGTGCAACACGGGGGAAAAAAATCCACTTTTCCCACAAAATAGGAAAGAAGCAAACTCTGAGGAGCAGTCTTTCTTTTCTCTTGAAAAGTGACCAAAAATAAAAATGGGATGTAATCTATTAATCGAGGTATGGGAGTTGCTAAAAGCATCTAAGGTCCATTCCGGCATGCATACTCTTTTGCTGCACTTCTGAATGAAGAATTCCAGTTTTAAACACACAGCTTTGGTATCAGCTCAAAAAAAAAGAAAAGAAAACACGCAGTTGTGTACAAGAGAGGCAGTTCACACATTTCCTACTGCAAATCATGTGTATAATGAGGGATTGGGCAATAAGGCCACCTTGTGTGTGTCTGTGAGGCTCTCTCAAATCAGGGATTGAGGTCAGTATAAATGTTCAAGGCTTCTTCTTTGTTATGAAACCAACATTAGCACTTCGTGTGGAGATCACTGGGCAGGTCAAGCACAAATGAAGGAAGGAGGTGCTTTTTTTGAGGTTCTTCAATGACGGCAGTTCGGCGGTTCGAATCCCTAGTACAGGTCTCCTGCGTGAGCAGGAGGGGGTTGGACTAGATGACCTCCAAGGTCCATTCCAACTCTGTTACTGTTTAAAGTTACTCTGTGGGAGCGGTGGAGCAGGTAAGGCTGATCTGGCTAAGTGACTGTTGTGGTCCACCAGCAGCCTGCGGAGCTGGCAGCGGAGTCGAACAGCGATGAGGCTGAGGAAGAACATGGGCTAGTCCTGGAGGCTGCGGAAGGCCCGGATGAGGGCTCTGAGTTGTAGGCAGAGATGGGGCCAGGGCTATCGGGGAGTGATGTGCAGACTTCAGAGCCTCCAGAGGCTGACAGTAGAGAAGCAAAGGAACAGGAGGAGTGTTCCTAGTGCATGTATGAGAAGAGCTGCCAGAAGGCAGGAGCAGCTAAAGCAGAGAGGGCGACTCTGGAGTAAGGCCAAGAGATGATTGGCCCCTCCCATAAGGCTTAAAAGACCAGCAACGGCTCTTGGCCTCTTTGCCGGAAAACAACCGTTGAGAGAATTGCTTCTTGTTTGGCTGTAGTTATTTCTTCTGTTCCTGAACTGTTGCCAAGAAAAGCCTTTGGCAGTTTGCCTAATTATCTCAAGGTCAGAGATAAATTAAAGACTGGTGTTTTGAGGACTTTGCTTTCATTTCATTTAGAATACGCTGAGAATGAGTTAATTCTCAGCTGTTTTAATAAAATCTGTTTGTTTTTTTGGAACTGTTTTGCATTTAATATCAACTACGTGGGCCTGGATCACAACAGTGAGAGAGAGAGAGAGGGGGGGGGGGAGAGAGAGAAGCATATTGCTTGCCGCAGTTACGTCAGATCAGCAATCCTTAAATCTCAGTCGTGCCTTTTCCATTCCTGAGATTTGTGCCGCCCAAATGTCTTGCCACTGTCCTTGGGTGGGGGAAAGAAAGGCTTCTGAACCTGCCAGGGCTTCCTGTCCTTCTCGTGGCCTTTCCCTTTGCCCTGCTCATCCTTGGGGTGCCCCCTTCTTTTATCCCATGTGGGATGCTCTCCCTTATGCTCTTTCGATGGATGGGCTGTTTCACCATGTTTGTGGCGATGGGTCTTCTTCCTGTCCTCCTGCTTCTCCTTCTCCTTCCCCTTCCCTTCCCAGCGATGTCTCTTGTCCCGAAGGTGCTTCTTCTCTTCGTCCTCCTCCTGAGCTTTGCGGTCTTTCCGCCTTTTATTCTTGGAAGGTGTCTCTCGTTTGATTTTCTCCTGGATTTTCTTGAGGCCCACCTTTGGGACTGTTTTTTCCTCTGTTTCTTCTTCTTCCTCTTCCTCTTCGATTTCTATTGGTTCGGGCTCTTCTTCTCCGTCTTCCCCATCCTCTAAAGGCCCTTCCTCCTCCTCCTCTTCCTCCTCCTCCTTTTCTTCTTCCTCGACTTCTAAAAGTTCCTCCTCTACTTCCAGGAGTTCCTCCTCCTCTATTTCAGGTGGTTCATCCATGTCCGACCAATCAAACCACCGTTCGTAAAACCACAGCTCCTCCTGGAAAGAAAGAAAGGAAGAAAGAAAGAAAGAAAGAAAGAAAGAAAGAAAGAAAGAAAGAAAGAAAGAAAGAAAGAAAGAAAGAAAGAAAGAAAGATAGATTCAACAGTTTTCATAATGATATGGTGGCTTCAAAAGTCTTGGCCTGGGATAATTTAATCTTAAGGGTAATACAACAGGACTCTTCACATGCTCTTTGAGTCCTCCTGGAGCCATTTTAGTCTAGCTTGATGAAAAGAAGGACTGGGGGAGACATGACAGCAGTGTTCCAATATCTCAGGGGCTGCCACAAAGAAGAGGGAGTCAAGCTATTCTCCAAAGCACCTGAGGGCAGGACAAGAAGCAATGGGTGGAAACTAATCAAGGAGAGAAGCAACTTAAAACTAAGGAGAAATTATCTGACAGTTAGAACAATTAATCAGTGGAACAACTTGCCTCCAGAAGTTGTGAGTGCTCCAACACTGGAAGTTTTTAAGAAGATGTTGGATAACCATTTGTCTGAAATGGTATAGATCAATTCTCTTAAGCAATTCCAGTTTTGGAATTGGGTGTCTCTTAAGCAATTCCAGTTTTATTTAAACCTAAGGTTAACTTTTTAAAGTAGGTGTTGTTGTTTTTTTTGCCCTCTTATGAAATGAGTTTTACTGTGGACTATTTTGATCTTTATTTTATATATTTATTTTATTAGTCAAATTTCTATGCCGCCCACTCTCCGAGGACTCTGAGCGGTTTATACCAAAGACAGTATACTAAATAGCATATTGCCCCCAACAATCTGGGTCCTCATTTCAATCTTCCCACTTTTAACTCACCTGTTCCCCAGGACTGCCTTCTTGTGTGGTCCAGGCACTCAGCTCCGCCTCAAGAACAGCCCCACCATATTCTATTACCTCTGTAAAAGAAATGGGAGGGTGAACAAGCGCCTGTATTAAAATTAACTTTTTTTCTGCATATATTTCTGTGCTTGCTTTCATCCTGCCTTGATTACTTTTATAAATAAGGCAGCAAGCATACCAGTGTTGGGTTGCTACCGGTTCTACCCGGATTGGTGAACCGGTAGTAGTGGCGGTGGGAGGCTCCGCCCACCTGCACCGGACGCTTCTGCGCAGAAGCATCGCGTGCGCACGAGCACACATGCTTGCACAAGTGAACCGGTAGCGACAGGTTTTGCAACCCACTACTGGAGCATACCTCATACTCCTGCCTCCTCCTATTCTCCCCACAACAACAACCCTGTCAGGTGGGTTGGGCTGAGGTAAAATGACTGGCCCAAGGTCACCAAGATCATTCAAGCGGCTTTCATACCTAAGGCAGACTAGAACTCATAGTCTCCTGGTCGCTAGCCTGGTGCTTTAACCACTAGGCCAAACTGGCTCCTACATGGTGCTTGAGGTCAAGAGGGTTGCAGGAGGCCATCACAGCCAAAAATGGAGCTCGGGAGCCCGTTTTCATGGGCAGAATCCTTGGGCCAACACAGGCACCCCCGACACAAGTGACATCGAGATGACCATGCCCACCCTGGCCATGCCCATCCTGCACCCCACCCCACCCCCGAGGTCAAAGACAATCCTGATGCAGCCCTCAATGAAATCAAGTTTAACACCTTTTCCCTAAGGCATGATCGCCAATGGAGGCAGCAGCTAGATGAGGGATGAAGGGGGCGCAGTGTTGGTATTCAGCCGGTTCTATCCAGTTCAGGAGAACCGGTAGCGGCTCACCCACCTGGACGTAATCACATCCCATTTATCCACGTTTTTGACGCTCTGCGCATGTGCGGAAGGCCCTCATATTTGCGAATCGGTAGCAAAGGTAAGTGAATACCACCCCTGAAGTGGGGGTGAAATCCAGCAGGTTCTGACAGGTTCTGGAGAACCGGTAGCGGAAATTTTGAGCAGTTTGGAGAACTGGCAAATACTGCCTCTGGCTGGCCCCAGAGTGGGGGTGGGAATGGGGATTTTGCAATATCCTTCCCCCAGGAGTGGGGAGGGAATGGGGATTTTGCAGTATCCTTCCCGCAGGAGTGGGGTGGGAATGGGGATTTTGCAATATCCTTCCCCCAGGAGCAGGGACGGAATGGGGATTTTGCAGTATCCTTCCCCCAAGAGTGGGGTGGGAATGGAGATTGTACAATATCCTTACCCCAGGAGTGGGGAGGGACTGGGGATTTTGCAATATCCTTCCCCCAAGAGTGGGGAGGGAAATGGGGATTTTGCAGTATCTTTCCCCTGCCATGCCCACCAAGCCATGCCCACAGAACCGGTAGTAACAAAAATTGGATTTCACCACTGCCCTGAAGGGGGGGGCATATATCCAGGAGAAAGTGCCCTTCTCTCTTACCTTGAACTACCTGACAGCTCACACTGAGGAGAGCCAGGAAAGTTGCCACCAGAATGCATTTGTTCAAAGACAGATTTTCCCAAGGCAGCGTGTCCTTAGCAGCTCGGCTTTCTGTCTTCCGCTTCATAGAGACAACCTTCGGTGCTTCAAGCAGAGAAAAGGGAGGGCATTAGCACAGTAAATTGGCTTTCCCACCATAAAGTCTTTTGCCACCAATTCCTGAGTGTTTTTGAAGGTGATCTTTGCAATAAACACCGCATTGGAATTCAGGCCAGAGCTATGGCAAGATACCGTATTTTCCGGCGTATAAGACGACTGGGCGTATAAGACGACCCCCAACTTTTCCTGTTAAAATATAGGGTTTGGGCTATACTCGCCATATAAGACTGCCCCTCTTCCAATGCACACCAAATAAAAATTAAAAAACATCAACTGGCTCACCTACAATGTAAAAGCAGCTGTGCTAGACCCAAAATGGCCCCTGTAACAAGCAGGAACCTCACACAGCCACAAAAAGCCCCCCCAAAAAACTTTCACACTCTAAACACACACAACACAACACAACTGGCTCACCCACAAAAGCAGCTGTGCTAGACCCAAAATGGCCCCTGCAACAAGCAGGAACCTCACACAGCCACAAAAAGCCCCCCCAAAAAACTTTCACACTCTAAACACACACAACACAACACAACTGGCTCACCCACAATGTAAAAGCAGCTGTGCTAGACCCAAAATGGCCCCTGCAACAAGCAGGAACCTCACACAGCCACAAAAAGTCCAAAAAACCAACTTTCACACTTTACACACACAAAATTCCACATACAGCTTTGTGAGATTTTGTGTGTTTGTGTAGTTGGAGTGAAACACTACAGAAACACACTAAATCTCAGAAAGCTGCACAAATATTGTTTTGTTTTATTTTATTTTTATTTTTATATGAAAGCTAAATTTAAAACTTCCTAAACTTTAAATGGCTAGGTCTAAAAAAGAACAACTAAAAAACCCTCAATTGACTATATTTTTTAAAGCTCCCAAAGGGGAAAAAAACTTACCCAATAGAACAGGGGTCTCCAACCTTGGCAACTTTAAGACTTGTAGACTTCAACTCCCAGAATTCCTCAGCCAGCTTTGCTTTGCTGGCTGAGGAATTCTGGGAGTTGAAGTCCACAACTAACTCCTTGCTTGATTGCAGGCAGGGAGTTGCTTGCTTGCCTGAATAGATTCAGGCAAGCAAAGCAAGGCAAGCGTTGGGACTAGCAGCTGAGGTAAGCAAGCTGGAGGGGGAAAACTTTTTCCCTTTTACATGGCTCTGGCCATCCCAGCTGAGTTGCAGGGAACTCAGCTGGGATGGGATCGACCGTCAGAACTGGGACCGTCAGAGCCATGGTTCTGGCGATCCCAGCTGAGTTGCAGGGAACTCAGCTGGGATCGTCAGAGCTGGGATCGTCAGAGTAAAAGGGAAAAAAACTTTTTTCCTTTTACGTGGTTTCTGGCGATCCCAGCTGAGTTGCAGGGAACTCAGCTGGGATTGTCAGAGCTGGGATCGCCAGAGCCACTTAAGGCTCGTCAGAGCCTTTCGGGCTGATCTGCCTGGTTACAGGAGAACGACACCCGGCGTATAAGACGACCCCCGACTTTTGAGAAGATTTTCATGTGTTAAAAAGTCGTCTTATACGCCGGAAAATACGGTACATCAATTCCCACAATGGGAGGAACCAATGGAAAAAGTAAATGGAGCCAACAGAGCGGACAAAATTAACTATTCTAATTAAAGAAAAGAATGTCTCCAGCTTTGTTTTTGCTTGGAAACCACTTCTGGACTCTTTGCTTGAAAGAGAAAGGGATTTTTTTTTTATTTTGGGTTTTGATGATTAGATTAGTTTGTTGTTATAGAAAAGGCTAGTATTTATTAAATATTTTAAGAAAAAAGTTGAGATTGTAACTGTTTTGTATTAAATGGCACTGAAAAATATGGGAAGTCCCTACTTTTTTTCCTTCTTTTTTCTTTTCTTTGTACTCCTTTACCTTTTCTCTCCCTCCTATTTCCCTATTATCTTTGCTTTTATTTATATTTTATATTACAATTGAATTTTTAATAATAATAATAATAATAATAATAATAATAATAATAATAATAATAATAACGACGTTCAAGCCACATTTCCTTTTTTTTGCATGGCCGAGCCATAACTAACTCTCACTAAACAAACTGTTGTAAATCGAAGACCACCTGTACCATTCTGGACAAATCGCAGCCTAATCTCTTCTTTAAAATCTACGGTGATGGTGTGCCCATTCTGTAGGCAACCCATTCCACTCGTTAATTAGACGAGAGAGAAAAAGAGAGAGAGGGAGAGAGGAAGAGAGGGAGAGAGAGGGAGAGAGAGAGAAAGAGGGGGGGAAGACAGGGAGAGGGAGAGAGAGGAAGAGGAAGAGAGGGAGAGAGGAGGGAGAGAGGGAGAGAGAGAGGAAGAGAGAGGAAGAGGAAGAGAGGGAGGGAGGGGGAGGGGGAGGGGGAGGAAGAGGAAGAGAGAGAGGGAGAGAGAGGGAGGGAGAGAGGGAGGGAGAGAGGGAGGGAAAGAGGGAGAGAGAGGGAGGGAGAGGGGGAGGGAAAGAGAGGGAGAGAGAGGGAGGGAGAGGGGGAGAGAGGGAGAGAGAGAGGAAGAGGAAGAGAGGGAGGGAGAGAGAGAGAAAGAGGGAGGGAGGGAGGGAGGGGGAGAGAGAAGGAGGGGGGAGAGGGAGAGAGGGAGGGAGGGAGAGAGAGCGAGAAAGAGAGGGAGAGAGAGGGAGAGAGGGAGAGAGAGGGAGGGAGAGGGAGAGAGGGAGAGAGAGGAAGAGAGAGAGGGAGAGAGAGGGAGGGAGAGAGGGAGGGAAAGAGAGGGAGAGAGGGAGGGAGAGGGGGAGAGAGAGAGAGAGAGAGGAAGAGCGAGAGAGAAAGAGGGAGGAAGGGGGAGAGAGAGGGAGGGAGAGGGTGGGAGAGAGAGCGAGGGAGAGAGGGAGAGAGAGAGGAATATCTTTCTTTTTCTCTCTGTCCTCCCTATCATACATCATTTTATAAATCATCCCCTTTGTCCCTACAAATTGTGTCTTACAAATCAATCTTCCCAAGAAAAGCCTCCGGCAAATCTTTAGACTTCCAATTCCTAGAATTCCCGCCTGCGATGAAAATTGCTGAGAATTCTGGGAGTTTCCCCCATGTCTGCAAGTTGCCCAGATCTGGAAAAACTGCTCTAAACCAAAAATCCCTGGAGATGGAAATCCCCACCCTACAAGAAACCAGGGTTAAGCCTGCTCTTCCATTCTTGCCCGTGGCATCTCTGTGGCCTCTCCAACATAAAGCTTTATTGGCTCAGAGAAAAGTCATACCTGCTAGGTGTGGTTTCTCAACTGCCTTCTCTACCCGTACCGCCTTCTCCACTTGCGGTGCCTTTTCGCCCCTCGGCACTTTCTCCATCGTCTTTTCCAATACTGGTGGTTTTTCTACCCGTTGGGCTCTCTCCCCCACCCTTTCAGCCCTCAGGACTTTTTCTGCAACTTGCTGGGCCCGAGGCAATTTAGCAGCGGCCATCTTGGTCAACAGATGCTTCTCTGCTTCGGGTGATTTCTTAGGAAGCCCAGATGGCGAGGCTTCACTCATGCTATCCACAAATTCATCAAGATCTTTCTCAACAATGTGGAGGGTGTCTTTCTGTTCCTCCGCTAGGCCCTGAAAGAGAACGGTAACAATGATCTAGTAGCTTTGAGTAGCCCTGCCTTAGCTGGAAATTTTCTCATAATTTCTCTGATCTCTTTAAAAACATCCCATATTTTCCTATCCTTGTTCTTTTTTTCTTTATTTCTAAACATATTTGATGGACCTCTTCCACCCAAGATTGGAAATCTGTCTTCAGTTGTATGTATATACTCTTCCACCCAGTGGTGAAATCTGAACCGGTTTGCTACTGGTTCGCTGGCCACGCATGTATGCTGCATGCCAAAACCATGCGGTGTGCACATGCGCAGTGTGCACTAAACGCACGCTGCACATTTAAAAGGTACTGGTTCAGTCGAACCAGTACTTTAAAAAAGCTACGATACGAGGATCACCTGTGCTGCGTGGTTTAGCTTTGCTAGAAAGCAGGATTTGGTACAACACGTGCCAAAAGGAGGCTTGGGAAGATACTTAGAACAGCGAGGGAGGGGGGGATCAGCTGTGGCGTGCAGTTTAGCTTTGCTAGAAGGCAGGAAATCCTGCTTTCTAGCAAAGCTAAACAGTGCGGCACAGCTGATCGTCGGATCGTAGCTTTTTTTTGTTTTGAACTGGTAACTTTTTTTAAAATACCAGTTCGCCCGAACTGGTAGTTTTTATCACTACCGGTTTGCCCGAACCGGAGCGAACCAGTAGCATTTCAACCCTACTTCCACCTTCCTCTGTCTATCATAATAATTTGTTCTGAATGCCATTTGGATTTTTTTTTTTTCCATTTTGAAATTATGGGAATATTTCCATTTTCACAGTCTCTTATCTCTTCCCACAACTCCTCAGACTCTTTCCCAAAATAAGTGCTGTATCACAATACTTACTATCTCAGGATTTGGATAAATCCCGATCAATTCCACCCACTGGATCATAAACTAATTATAGTGGCTGGATTTGCATATCTTGCCGAGTCATAAGCTAGGCAATCATAAGAGGTCCTTGGTGCTCCCTGAGCTCGCTTGTTTTCATTTCATTACCCTAATTAGGTAACATCATCAGGACTAGCACTGACAATGTTACCTAGTTTGGGTAACGAAACGTCTGCAAGAAAACAAGCGAGCTCAGAGAGCACCAAGGACTCCTCATTTCAACCCTGAGGTAGAAATATTCTCCTTTATTGTTAGACAGTCATATTTTGACTTGATACTGTTGATACTGAATAACTGAATAATAGAGCTGGAAGGGATCTTGGAGGTCTTCTAGTCCACTCCCCTGCTCAAGCAAGAGACCCTATACCAGTGATGGCTAACCTTTTTGCCGTCGCGTACCAAAAGTGGGGGGAACGCGGGGTGGTTGCGCGTTGTGTGTGCCCACACCCATAATTCAATGTAAAATGAGGTAGGTAAAATGAGGACCCGGATTGTGGGGGCAATAAGCTGACTTTGTATAAAAAAGAACACCACTTGGGGGGGCCGAAAGCCCTACTAAGCAGGTATATACAAAAGTATGAAGGCTATTGCTTAATGCATTGTAAGCCGCCCTGAGTCTCTGGAGAAGGGCGGCATAAAAATCGAACCAATAAATAAATAAATAAATAAATAAATGGCTCCCCGCGCATGTGCATGCAACTCCCCCCATGCCCCGTTTTGGGCCTAGCAGGCCTCCCTGAAGGCTCTGGAGGCCAGAAACGGCGTGTTTCCCAACTTCCGGTGGACCCAGTAGGCCCGTTTTTCACCCTCCCCAGGCTCCAGAGGCTTTCTTGGAGCCTGGGAAGGGCGAAAACAGCCTCCCCCACCCCCCCAGAGGTCCTCCGGAGGCTGAAAACGCCTTCCCAGAGCCTCTGCATGAGCCCTGTACTTACCTGGCATCCAAAACGGGCCGTGTGGAGACTCCTGGTAGGGGAGGGGCGGGGCCAGGCAAAAACCAGCTGGCCGGCGCACGCATGCGCACTGGAGCTGAGCTTGGGCAACAGCTTGCAGATATGGCTCTGCGTGCCACCTGTGGCACATGTGCCATAGGTTCGCCATCATGGACCTATATCATTTCAGGCAAATGGTAGTCTTAATCTTTTCTTAAAACCTCCAGTGATGGAGCACCCACAGCTTCTGGAGGCTAGTCATTCCACTGATTGTTTTCACTGATAGGAAATGTCTCCTTATTTCTAGGTTGGTTCTCTCCTTGACTAGTTTCCATCCATTGCTTCTTGTTCTACCTTCGGGTTGCATGAATTCAATTAAAGAGCCACCCAGCCTTGTAGTTGAGAATGCATTTTGGACCCTTCCGTTTCCAAATCCAATCCCACAATCCAATTCTGTAAGTTTCTTTCCATGAGGAAAACAATAAGAGATTTACTTTAACGGGTACACAGGATAGCATTTATTAATGTTACTTATTATTATTATTACAGAACAAAGCAATCTTGCCTGAGAGACTCAGAGAGAAGGTCAAGCTTTTGTTAAGTGTTTTCAAATTCAAGGAGCCAAGGAATAGGTTTTCTTTGCATATTATAGGTCGGACAATAAGTTTCTTTTTAAGCGAGTTTGTTCGTGGGTCTGCTTTGCTGGAATTCCAGTGTCCTTGGCTACTTTTTCTGTCTCAGATAAAATTCTCTGCTTTGTGAGTTCTCCTCTATTTCAACTGCCTAGCGTGTAGGAATTGAAATGTATGGTGTCATGACCATCACCAAGTCCAACATTTCAAGTCAGGTCAAGGAAGTTACTATCAGCTCCTGTTACACTGATTGCTGTACTCTGTTAAATTCCTGTGTTTACCTCAACTCTAAATGCTTAACTTTTCTTCATTTTGAAGAAAACTGGATCCTCAAGTAACATGCACCATCAAAGTTTATTCTTCGTTACCTAGTTTATTATAGCAGTGGAAGGAAAAATACATACATTTGCACCTCACGAGATCTCCTGTCAAGTTTTAAATATTGGACAAGTTGGATTCCCTCCCAAACTTCCTACGGCAAGTACCTTTAGGAAATGCTTTAAACGTTCATAAAGATACACCCAGTAAACATTTTAATAAGAGACAAAGAAGTGCCTTTTCAAGATTTCTACAACCAGGACAAGAAGAAAGACAAAGTTGCAAATGACTTGGTCAAATGACTGCGGCTGGTGTGTATGTGTCCATCAGCACTCAGCTTGGGAGGACTGCTTGTCCTCAGCTGGCCTGGAGATTTAGGAGTTGGCTTGGCAACAATATTTGGACCAACTGACAATGGTTCTTCTTGTCTTTTTCAGAAGTTTAGAGAGAAGGTTCTGAACCAAACACAAATGATCGACTTGTGCTATCCAGAGGTGCAAAAAACCAGAGTCACTCAACAATGAGATAGGCGACATATAAATGTAAAAATTACATAAATAATAATGATAATAGAAAACCAGGCATCTCAGATATGTTGGGAAGGATACCAACTGAATCCCGTGTCTTAGCAAGAAGTCAAATTCTCTTGCTGTCATACACTTTCCCAGCTGCTTTATTTGGATAGAGTTAGTTGTCCATCATAAATAATAATGTACCGGTAATAATCATTCAGTCTTGAGGCAAATATCAGGAGTTGGAAGCAAACATGTCTAATTCAGATTCTTTAAGACTTGGAGAGATACCTCAAGGCCTAGAGACAGAGGTGTCTTGTGAAGCAACTTTTAAAACATGCCTCAACGCTCGGCTACTTACGTTTGTGCTGCCATTCACTTCTTCTTGACTTGCAGGTAACTTGGCATCTGTTAAAACACACCCATCCCTGCATTTATTCATGATTTTCATTTATTGTGCTTATATTTCACTTTTCTTTTGTGAGCTCAGAGCAATTTTCATTGCGTTTCTTCATGCAAGCATGAAGAGGTCGTGTTTTTGTACACTCTCAATAAAGGGATATTTATATAAACACACTGATAACACACTGATTTACATTATCCTTGGGTTTCGAGATCTTAGAACTTAGAATCATAGCATTGGAAAGACCTTGAAGGTCTTCTGGTCCAACCCCCTGCCCAGTGGTGGGTTTCAAAAATTTCTACTACTGGTGGCTTGGTGGGCGTGGCATGGCTTGGTGGGCATGGCTTGGTGGGCGTGGCAGGGGAAAGATACTGCAAAATCCCCATTTCCTCCCAATCAGCTGGAACTCGGGAGGCAGAGAATAGATGGGGGCGAGGCCAGTCAGAATTTTTACTACCGGTTCTCCGAACTACTCAAAATTTCTGCTACCGGTTCTCCAGAACTGGTCAGAACCTGCTGAAACCCACCTCTGCCCCTGCCCAAGCAGGAGACACTATACCAGTGATGGCGAACAGATGGCACGCATGCCAGAAGTGGCACACAGAGCCATCTCTCCAGGCACGCCAACCGTTGCCCGTTGCTCTTCCGGGTTCTGATGTACACATGCGTGCTGGCCAGCTGGTCTTCATATGCGTGGGAACGCCGGAAACCGGAAAAGCAGCTCTCTGGCACGCATGTGTGCGTTGGGGAACTGCTCTTCCGGTTTCCGGCAAACCCTCCCCCTCCCCCTGCTCCCATTTCAGCACTTGGTGCCGAAAAGGTTCGCCAACACTGCCTTATATTCTGGACAATCTTTTCTTCAAAACCTCCAGTGATGAAGCACCCACAACTTGAAGACAAGCCATTCCACTGATGAATTGTTCTCACTGTCAGAAAACTTTTCCTTAGTTCTAGGTTGGATCTCTCTTTGATAGGTTTCTACCCATCAGTTTTTGTTCTGACCTCAGGTGCTTTGGAAAATAAGTCGACCCCCCTCATCTTTGTGACAGCTCCTCTGACAAAGGTTCCGATAAAGTTTAATGGGAGAAGCTGGATTTGCTTAATGACCACCTGGTTCGCTTAACATCCAAAGTGATTCACTTAACAACCATAAAATTGGACACAAGTCACTTAACAGCCACCTTGCAGAAGTTCTGATCCCAAATTGTGGTTCTAAATCAAGGACTACCTCTGTCTGAAAAATCTGCTGGGCCCTGTTCTAACTACCATATTTTTCAGAGTATAAGATGCACCTTAGTTTTGGGGGAGGAAAAGAAGAAAAAAGCTGATTGGTGGGTGGATCGGCCTCCGGCATACCCCCAATCAGCTGTTTCCAGAGGTGAATTTTAGCAACAGGTTCCTTGGTTGTGAGCTCTGTGCCTTGCTTTTTTTTTCTGCTTCTGAAAGCCTCCGAAACAGAGCTTCAGATAAAAAAGGCTTTTTTTCTGAAGCTTCTTTCAGAGGCTTTTATTCTGAAGGACTATTTGTACTCTATTCAATCTCCTTTCTTTGGTATTGGTATGTAGATTAACCTCTTCAGATCTGTTGGTTATTGTGTCATTCTCCAGATTTGTTAGCCTAGTTTGGTTAGAACCTTTACTGATTCTTCTTTTGTTGCTTTCCATATTATTTTAGATAAAAGCCTTTCAGAGGCTTTTTTTTCCTGAAGCTTCGTTTCTGAGGCTTTTTTTCTGAAGCTTCTTTCAGAGGCTTCTTTCAGCCTCTGAAATCTCAGTTTGCGAGGCTGGGCGGGGCTACATTTGGAGTATAAGACGCACCTAGATTTTCACCCTCTTTTTTGGGGGGAAAAAGGGGCATATGGTAAATACATTTGAGAAGTAATGTTTTCCTTAGCAGGCATGATAAAACAACAACACAAACCTCAACTCACATGCCGAACACAATCCTACCTTTTTTATTGTGTTCTTTCAGATGATTGTGAATGCCTTCCTCCTGGGTGAGACGCTCTTTCACAAAATCTGGGCCTTCTTCACTTTGTTCCAACTGCTCGCAAGGACCTGTGGCCATATCACCCCCTTGGTATTCTGGCTAAGCAGATGGAAAAATAACACACAGGCCTTTTAGCACCATTGAGAGCTATTTAGTTGGTATTTTAATGCCGTCTATATCATTTTGCTCATCTTAAAAAAATACCTAGAGATGAAGTTCAGTCACATGTTGGGTGGCTTGAATACTTGCAATCTTTCCTAGAATCCATGGGAAGATAGCAGTGACACAACTTTGATTTTTGAGTCTTTGGGAATGGAGATAAGTGTGCCCAGCAGTTTGAGATGGTGCTGAGTGCTGGCCAATCACCAAATGTGTTGAATGCTCTTTATACGCCATGGAGATGTGCATGCCTCGTTGGTCATTAGTAATGACACACAAATGGGCAGTGTGCCAATCTCAGAGAAAAAATAAGGGAGACAAGCCTGCAGTGGTACAACTATGTTCTACAAGCAGCTCCCCCATACCGTAACCTACATCGCCGTCCACTTTAATATAATGTTGTGGCCCACCAGCGGCCAGCAGAGCTGGCAGCAGATTCGGACAGTGAGGAGGTTGTGGAACAACATGGGCCAGTCCTGGAGTCTGGGGAAGGCTCGGACGAGGGTTCTGAGTCGGAGGCAGAGAGGGGGGTCAAGGCCATCTGGTAGTTCTTTGCTGCCTCCGGAGTCTCCGGAGTCTGACATCAGGGAGGCAGAAGAACAGTGGGAGCCTGTTCCCAGTGTGAGCATGCGCAGAGCTGCCAGAAGACAGGGACAATTAAGAAAACAGGGTCGACTTGGGAGTAAGGCTTGGAGATGATTAGCCTCTCCCATAAGACATAAAAGAGAAGCGAACAGGATGTGAGCTTTTGCAGGAAGCAATTAGTTCATCTGGTCAGTAAAAGCTCTGGGAAAGTTCTGTTTGACTCTGTGCTAAGTTTGGTCTTGCCCTGCGTGTGGCAATTAGTTCTCTGGCAGCATTCCAAAGGAGATAAGGTGGGTGTTTGTAAACACTCCCTTGAAAGACTGTTTGAGAAGCCTTTCGGACTGGGAATGACAATAATTCACAGCCGTATGAATAAAAGAGAGTTTGCCGGGACTAACATTGTGCTGTATACTTTCTAAGGAAGCCTAGGTCAGAACATATAAATGGCAAGCACCTACGTGGAAGGCCAAAGCAAAGATGGCAAGATACAATAAATATGGATGTGAAAAATGCCCAGTTGGATCCAGATGCTGAGTTTAATCATGCAAGATGGCATTTGTTGACCCTGGAATTGCGGGAAAACGGAGGAGGAGGAGGAGGAGGAGGAGGAGGAGGAGGAGGAGGAGGAGGAGGAGGAGGAGGAGGAAAACGGAAAGTCTACCATAGACAAGGGAACTGCATAAATGGGAAACAGAGACAAGATAGGTGGATTTTATTTATTTATTGAATTCAATTTATATGGATAATCTAATTAGTTGAAGTCTTGATTGGGAACAAAAAGTCATAGTACATGATTGATTGGGCAGAAATAGACCAAAGCTAGTTGGTTTTTTGAGAAGACATTCTTTTCCAACTTGCTCTTGTCTATTTTTGCAAGTTCCCATGTTATTTATTTATTTTTTTTACAATAAACAATAAATACACTTTGGGCATTGACCTTTTTTCCCCCCTTTTTCTTCCATTTCTTTTATATCTTTATTCAAAATCTAGAACTCCCTTTGGAAAAAGCCAGAAAGGCTTTGGAGAAGAATTTTCTCAGGTTTTTAAATAGCAGTTGAGTTTCCCTCACTTGAAATGCTTCATTCACACTTGGATACATAAAACCCAAGCCTCGCCTGCACAGTCATCCTTAAAGCCTCCGCACAGTTTTCTAAGAATAGGGATATGAAATCTAGTATGCTGGCCTGCTTCCAGTCTGGGAAATGCCATTCTGATTTGGCGAACTATCAAAACATTAATCAGCCAAGCACAGTTTAATAAAGACGAGGCTGTTTTTTTTCCTTTTTCAACATTTAAGCTGTGCAACGTAGGTGAATCTGAATAATTTTATTTAAAATCCCGTCTTTATTATTTTTATAAATAACTCAAGGCGATGAACGTATCTAATACACCTCCCCGTACTATATTCTCCACAACAATCATCCTGTCAGGTGGATTGGGCTGAGAGAGAATGATTGGCTTAAAGTCACCCAGCTGGCTTTCGTTCCTAAGGCGGGACTAGAATTCACTGTCCTCTGTTGATTGGTCCAAAGTTACCCAACCAGCTTTCATGCCTGAGACGGGACAAGAAGTCGGTATTCTGTTAATCGGCCCATAGTCACCCAGCGAGCTTTCATGCCTTAAGGTGCGAACTAGAACTCACAATTTCCTGGTGCCTTAATCGCTAGACCAAAACTGGCTTTCCATTATTATTAGTTTTTGTATTTTGATCAACATTAAACAATAAGTTCCAAACTTGCAACTTGGGTTGTAACCCAAGTCCTCAAGAAGACCCATCCCCAAAACCATGTCCCTCACACTTGCTAAGGTCCTGCCATCCAATTTAAAACAGCAAATATCCCTGGGTTCTAAAAATGCATCTGGGAAGGTTCTAGTATAAAAATCATATGTTAAAACGTTGGGTAAGCTAAGGAACCATGTTCTTTAGTTAAAGTCTAAGTTAGTCCTCCAGTTTCTTAAATATATATATATAAACATGGAAGTCTGGCCATAATTGTCCATACAATGTAAATACACATGCCCTCACTCCATGCTAAATCAGTATTATGTATTTCTCTACAGCAGGGGTGTGAAACTCGATTTTATTGAGGGCCGCATCAGGGTTGTGTTTGACCTCAGGGGGCCAAGGTGGGCATGGCCAGCTTGACATCACTTGTGTCGGGGGGGGCTGTGGTGGCCTGAGTGTTCTGCAGCAAAAACAGGATCCCGAGCTCAGTTTTCAGTCTCAATTTTCACTGGCAGAGAGCTGCAGGAGGCTGTTGCGGGCCAGTCCTTCGCTGTTTCCAGGGCAGCCCCGTGGGCCAGAGCTAAGCACCCCGTGAGCCGGATCTGGCCCCCAGGCCTTGAGTTTGACACCCCTGTTCTAGAACAAGGGGTCTCCAACCTTGGCAAATTTACGACTTGTGGACTTCAACTCCCAGAATTCCTCAGCCAGCGCTGGCTGAGGAATTCTGGGAATTGAAGTCCACAAGTTGTAATGTTGCTAAGGTTGGAGACCCCTTGTTCTAGAACATGTATTTCTCTAGTCCCAACAGCTGAAAGAAAACTCCACGTTCCTTACACATTCAAACCAGACATGCATTTCACTCCTCTATGTTAAAAAAAGCTGCATCCTAAGAAATGTATGCCTCTCTGCGCGAGTTCAGAGAACGCAAACTTTAGAGATACAGCCAGTGGTGGGATTCAACCGGTTCACACCCCTTCTGCAGAACCGATTGTTAAACTGCTGGCAGGCCCCACCCCACCCCTCCCCTTCCCGCCCCTTCCAGAAGTCACCCCGCGGCCCGTTTTTGCTCCCAGGAGGCTGCAGGGAGGCCTACTAGGCCCAAACCGGGTGCAGCGGGCTGGCACCACCACCCACGCAACTCGTTTTTTGCTCCCAGGGGGGTGCAGGTGGCCGAATGCTGCCTGTCATACCCCCTGGGCACACCCCATCGTGGCCACACCCACCCAGCCGGTCATTAGGGCAGAGAACCGGTTGTTAAATTATTTGAATCCCACCACTGGATACAGCTGAGTTTCTGTAACAAGGACTGATAATTTTTTCTAATCACTCAGAACCCCAGAGGCACAAATAAATTACTGTATCTACCTCCCATCCACAGGATGATTAGAAATGCAGCAAAGAAGTTGAATCATTAATGCAACTTATACTTTTGGAGATATGGGAATTTTGCTGCATTTGTGCATTAAGTAGAAATGACCTTAATTCACCGAAATAGAAAACTGACAGAGACACTTTTCATTACAGGTAATCCTTGATTTACAACCATTTCTTTAGCAATCGATCAAATTTATAATAGCACTGAAAATAGTGACTTTCCAGCAGTCCTCATACTTACGACTGTCACAGCATCCCCACCGTCATATGGTCAAATGCAGATGTTTGGCAACTGACATATATTTAACAATGATTGCCGCATGGGGTCCGGGGTCATGTGACCGCCATTTGCGACCTTCCCAGCTGGCTTCCAACAAGCAAAGTCAATGGGGAAATCGTATTAATGACCATGCGACTCACTTAACAACTGAAGCGGTGGCCTTATCAACCGTGCCAAAACAGTTGTAAAATTGGGCAAGACACACTTAAAAACCTCCTTGCTTATCAAGGGAAATTTTGGTGGAAATTTTAACCACCGGTGGCACAGTGGTTAAAGTGCAGTATTGCAGGCAAACTGCCCACAGACAGGAATTCGATTCTGACGGGGCTCAAGGTTGACTGAGCCTCCCATCCTTCCAAAGCCTTTAAAATGAGGACCCAGATTGTTTGGGGGTAATATGCAAATAATGCTTACATTGTAAACTGCCCTTAGAATGCTGTAAATGGGACTCTCCATATATGGGTACGTATATAAGCCTAAATGTTTGCTATGCTAGTATTAGGAAAGAGCTGTCATGTTTCTGACATTAGAATATCTCCGATCATATCTTCCATATCTGATGCAAAGGCTACAGAATTACAATGACTGGAAATAGACAAGGTCAGAACATTAGAAAACACAGAACTGCAATAATGCACCTATTCTGTATCTTGGTATACAGAATACAGAATAACAGAGTTGGAAGGGATCTTTATAGGTCATCTCCCTAGTCCAACTCCCTGCTCAAGCAAGAGACCCTATACCCGTGATGGCGAACCTATGGCACGGGTGCCACAGGTGGCACGTGGAGCCATATTGGTGGGCACGCGAACTCAGCTCTGGCACGCATGCGTGCGCCGGCCAGTTGATTTTCAGGCCTTCTGGGCCCACCAGAAGTCAGGAAACACACTGTTTCCGGCCTCTGGAGGGCCTCTGAGGGGGTGGGGAAGGCCGTTTTTGCCCTCCCCAGGCTCCTAGAAAGGCTCTGGAGCCTGGGGAGAGTGAAAATTGGGCCTACCGGGCCTACCGTGTCATTACGTGCCAAAAACAGGGGGAGCATAGGGGAGGCGCATAAAATTATGAATGTGGACACATATGTGTGTGACCCCCAACCGCACTCTCCCCGCTTTTGGCACGCAATAGCAAAAAGGTTAGCCATCACTGCCCTATACCATTTCAGACAGATGGCTGTCCAGCCTCTCCTTAAAAACCTCCAGTGATGGAGCACCCATAACTTCTGAAGGCAAGCAGCTCCACTGGTTAATTGTTCTTACTGTCAGAAAATTTCTCCTTATTTCTAGGCTGAATCTCTCCTTGATCACTTTCCATCCATTGTTCCTTGTCTGCCCTTCGGGTGCTTTGGAAATTAGGTTGACCCCCTCCTCTCTGTGACAGCCCCTCAACTCTGCTTCTGTATTAGGAAGGACCAATTGCTCCTGATTGTAGAGACTTGGAATGACTTGCTCTTAAAGGAAGCAATTGGAAAATACCACAGGCAGAACACAAATCCAGTAGAATTATTGGCAGGTAAAAAGGAAAGGAACAGCAGGGTGTGTTGAATGTTTAACCATACTGACCTAAAAGGTAAATGTTTAACTGTATTCAGCTTTATCTAATTATTTAAAAACTAGACCACAAACAGAGCTATTGCAGTGGAAAACAATGTTTAGCATGTCTTGAACATATTTGCAAACATCAAATAGGAAACCAAATCATGTTGTTGTTTTTATCAAGATTAATCTAGAATCTTTCTCGGCTTCAAGTTTTCCAGTGCATCTATGCACATATATTGAGGGCAGAAGGGGTAGTGGTTATGATCCCTCAGGTATTTTTCAAAATTAAAATGTAATTTGTTTATTTTATTACTGGGCTCAGGTTAACATCTCCAGCTGGTGATGAGGGAGACGCAGAAGGAGAGGAGTTGGAATTGAGAAAAAGAATGGGGAGGAACGGATTTTTGCATGGGGGATAATTAGCAGTCGTGTGAGAAACGTTTAAATTGTACGCAGAGCTGTATTTTTTTGTCCCATAATGCAGGCTTGTCCCACATTCTTTTCCAGTGAAAGGAAGTGTCAGAGTTGAAAAAAATATCAGAAAGCAGCTGTCAGCTGGCCAGATGTTGATAAGCTGCTTCAGCATAAGGTATGTTTTTAATTTGGGGGGGGACTCATAGATAGCGGTATAGCACATGTTTTGCCTGCAGAGAATTGCAAAGTGAGTCAGAAAGATTTTTCCAAAAAAATCTGCTGCTAAGAAGAAATTATATAGTAGCATAACTGACCTTTCACACTAATCTTCCTTCCTTCCTTCCTTCCTTCCTTCCTTCTTTCCTTCCTTCCTTCCTTCCTTCCTTCCTTCCTTCCTTCCTTCCTTTCTTTCCTTTCTCTCTCTCTCTCTCTCTCTCTGTCTCTCTCTCTTTCAATATAACTGTTTTATACCACTGAGTGGTCTGCCCAGGTCTTTTGGGATTCTCTGCAGTTTTCTAGAGTATCAAGGAAAAATAATTTCTATTCTACTAACTGAGGTCCTTCTAAACTAGAAACTCAATTTACAGAAGTAACTAAAATACAAATAAAATTAAATTTCAATTTAATTTGAAAAATAAGTGAACACACCCACAGCC
Source organism: Pituophis catenifer annectens (assembly GCF_029215685.1). Classification (NCBI taxonomy): domain Eukaryota; kingdom Metazoa; phylum Chordata; class Lepidosauria; order Squamata; family Colubridae; genus Pituophis; species Pituophis catenifer. The sequence goes on from NW_027256881.1 coordinate 336,186,697, forward strand.
ACATATTTTGTAAGAGCCAATGTGGAGGTACTACCGTAGTTATGGTGATGGACTAGAAATAGCGAGGTCAAGGTTTTAGTCCTCGCTGAGTCATGAAAACTGGCTTGCTGACTTTGGGACAGTCATTCTTTCTCAGCTCTAGATTCTGAAGTCAAAAAGCATCTGTCCATCAAATCCACCCTGGGCAAGAATGATAGATTACAGTCCATAAACTCCAATGAAAGGCTTCATCCTATAGTGCATTGATATTGCTTTGTACATTTATTTGTCCTATCTATCTATCTATCTATCTATCTATCTATCTATCTATCTATCTATCTATCTATCTATCTAATCTTCCAGTCCATTTAACTAAAGTTTATCTGCTTTATTTGGCTGTCATTTTCTTTTAAAGAATGTTAGGGCACTTCTACAGATTTCACATGCTTCTAATCTTCTGTAATATATTTGGAACATTTTCCAAACCACCCTGAAAATTCCGAATGAAAGATGAGATGTAAACCCTTCAATTAAATTAGCATTAAATTAACAAAACAGATAACTTTCCTTTCCTCCATTCCAGAGATTGTGTTGATACATAAAAATATACTTCATGTATTTATCAAAACAAAATGCGGTATTTAGTTAATGTTCTAAATAAAAACTTGAGCAATGCATTTTTTTAAAAAAAGGCAAGATGGTGTTTTATACATGCCCAGACAAGAGCTTTGGCAAATCTCTAATGTGAGGTGATTCCAGAATGAGGAAACAGCCAATGAAAATATCTGATTGGAAGGCCTTCAGAGAAGTCTTCTAGAAGACAGTAATGCATTTCATGTACAGCTACCCTCTATTTGGGTTTACTATAACCACAGACACTCCAAATTAGTGTCTTTATATTTGCAGAAACAGATTAGAGTGGAGTATCATAGAGAAGAAAGAGGGTGAGTTTCAGGTTTGAGGGAGTTTCTCTTGGATCCTGGTGGGTTTCTCAACTATCAGCACAGAGCAATGCTTTGAGGATTCCTAGGGACAGGATCTAATTGCTTGTTAACACTTTGATAATGCCCTGGAATGATGATTTGTTGGCAGCATCTTCTGTGAGAAATTAGTAATTAGGTCCTGTTTGGAGGATTAGGGCGGGAATTTTGGGGGCAGGGAAGTCCAATCTCACTTCACCAGGACATTCGTCTTATAGAGTAGAAGACAGAAAAGAAGGTCCATGTTTAACCATCAGGGATGGTATTCACTTACTTTCCCTACCGGTTTCACAAATGTGTGTGCGCCCGACCTTCCACACATGCGCCCGGCATCAAAAACATGCCTAAATAGGATGGCATAAAGCTGGGGTGGGCAGGAGGGCCCACCTACGATTTCCGCTACCGGTTCGAGAGAACCGGACTAAACCGGCTGAATACCACCTCTGCTAAATATCCTTGTGGTTCTTAATTGGAGCCAACCAATCAAACGATTTCAAGAGCACAGACTGAGTTTTGCTGATCCTCTCCTCAACCAAGGTCCTTCTCACACATCCTGTATAAGACCTGCCCACCATCTAAGAACTGCAATGCATATACAGCTACACACAGTGCTATATTGTCAGCACCATTAATTCAAATACATGTCTGGGAACTCTACGCAGTTCAGTTTCTGTGAACAGGAGTGTCACACAGCCAGGGATGAGAATCCTATGAGGGTAGACGGTAGGATTTCGATAATAACAGAGGGACCTCTTTTCAAATCGGTTGAAATCAGCTTTATAAGGGCAGCTCTGTCCGAGAGTAGATCTCTCTGCAGGGACACCTCTGTCCGCTAGAGCTACAATCAGTTGTAATTTACACTTAGGAAGCAGCTCTGTGAGTCTAGGAGAAAAAAAAAAAAGACACAGCTGCTTGGAGTGAAAAAGTGAGGCTCTGCAGCAGTGGTGAAATTCAATTTTTTTTTTTTACTACCGGTTCTGTGGGCATGGTGGCCGTGGCTTGGTGGGCATGGCAGGGGAAGGATACTGCGAAATCTCCCTTCCCATCCCACTCCAGGGGAAGAATACTGCAAAATCCCCATTCCCTCCCCACTCCTGGGGGAAGGATATTGCAAAATCTCCATTCCCACCCCACTCTGGGCCAGCCAGAGGTGGTATTTGCCGGTTCTCTGAACTACTCAAAATTTCCGCTACCGGTTCTCCAGAACCTGTCAGAACCTGCTGGATTTCACCCCTGCTCTGCAGGCACTTTGTCTATGCTATAAATTGCTTTCAAGGGATTTGCACAGTCCTTGTGGACAATGGATCTCTATAGAAAGACATACAGCATGCCAGCAAGGCTCCCTGCTACACGCAAGTCCATGCACCTTCCATAATAACGATAGCCTTTGCTACTAAATAGGAGTAAAAATGCCACCTGCCCTTTCTCTAAATCCATTAACTGGCTTGCAAACAGGCAGGGTTCCCCCCCCCAATCCCCTCCCGAATTGTTCACCTGTTGTTCACTTTTATCCAGCAAGGGAAAACCCACTAAAGACCTACGGTTAGTGTATTTCAATAATCAAAGCAAATACCTTTCCACCTTCATTGCTGTGTTTAATTTCTCGCATAACCAGCAAAAGGGCAGCTCTCACTCAGGGAGCCGAAGCGGGGCTTTTCAGAGGCTGGTGCTGACTCAACATCAAAGAGTCATCCAAAAATAGTTTCCTTTCCTATCCAGGCAAAACCATGCAAGGCAGCCGAATTGGACTACAGCCGAACGTTGCTCTCCGTCAGCCCCGGGGACTGCCGAACCCAGCATGCGGATGGATCCACACGGTCATCAGCAGTTGCGGCTCTGAAGTTTCGTTCGAAACCCACATGCATAGGTAGATAGATGTACCCTTTTAAAGCCAGAACCCCGAATATTAGATGCAGATGCTCGTCCGCGGCATACCGCCGGTTCAAATCGCACCGTCTGGACTTCGACTTGTCGCCTGGATTAGTTGCCTTCTCCTTCTCCCTCTTCAATCCACACAGCTGTAATAATATACAGCAACAGGTGTTGGATCCTTTCCGAAGAAAATATTAGCCAATCAAGGAAACGCTGCTACTCTTTCTTTCGGATTAAGACAAGGAGGTTGCTTTGCCCTGTGGGGATGAGGACAGAAGACAGAAATAATTTATTTATTTATTTATCTAGTTCAATTTATATGCCGCCTTTCTCCGAAAACTCAGGGCGGCATTTATGCATAAAGCAGGGCCAATGCTTCTTAATGGCGACAATCTCAGGAATAACAGACTTGGAAGGGATCCTTGGAGGTCTTCTAGTCCAACCCCCCCAGATCAGGCAGGAAACCTTATATAAGTAGTCCTCCATTTACGACCACAATTGAGCCCAACGTTTCTGTTGCTAAGTGAGACATTTGTTAAGTGAGTTTGATCCCATTTTATGACTTTCCTTGCCATTAAGCGAATCAATGCAGTTCTTAAATTAAGCAACATAGTTGTTAAGTGAATCTGGCTTCTTCATTGACTTTGCTTACATGACACCATGACACTGGAACCGTCATAAATGAGTCAGTTGCCGAGCAGCTGGATTTTGATCACGTGACTACGGGGATGTTGTAATAGTCATAAGTGTGAAAAATGGCCATAAGTCACTTTTTTCAGTGCCATTGGTACTTTGAACGGTCACTAAATGAACTATTGTAAGTTGAGGACTACTTGTACCATTTCAGACAAATGGTTGTCCAAGGATTTGCTTCTGAATTATGGTTGTGACATTTAAAAGAGGAAATGCGTATTTATTTTTCATTGCTGTATTTTTAACACTCAGGGAAGGTGGAATGAGCACTTGCAAAAAAATTCTAGCTATCTCCATCGTCATGAAAGCTAAAATTAAAAAAAAAAAAAAAATTATTTAGTAAAACAGGTGAATCCAAGGCACTTTTGGCTTGTAAACCATGTTTTCTTTAAAGGCAACTTATTAAAACAGAGAGATCCAGAGGCTGGTTTCAAAATGGTTTATGGTTTATTAAATTTGTATACCGCCCTTCTCCCGAAGGACTCAGGGCGGTGAACAGCCAAAATTAAAATACATACAGTATAAAAATTAAAATAAATTAAAACAGAATTAAATTAGTTTGGCTTCCCCAAATTTTAAAACCCCTTACCCATAAAGTAGCCCATTAAAATTTTAAGCCAGCCCGGCTTGCTGAAATAAGAAGGTCTTCGACGCTCGGCAAAAAGTACAGAGGTCCGGGATCAGTCGTATTCCTGGGGGTAGCTCGTTCCAGAGGGTGGGTGCCCCCACAGAGAAGGCTCTCCCCCTGGGGGTCATCAGTTGACATTACTTGACCGACAGCACCCTGAGGAGACCCTCTCTGTGGGAGCGGATTGGCTGGTGGGAGGTTATCGGTGGCAGAAGGTGGTCTCGTAAATACCCGGGCCCTAAGCCATGGAGCACTTTAAAGATGAGAACCAATACCTTGAAGCGCACCCGGAAGACCACCGGGAGTCAGTGCAGCTCACGCAGGAGAGGCGTTACAAGGTCTTCAGGAATTAAATAGCAACAAAAGTGCGTATAGTCAAGGTTATAGTTTTCCCAGTTGCAATGTATGGCTGTGAAAGTTGGACCATAAGGAAGGCTGAGCGCCAAAGAATTGAGGCCTTTGAACTCTGGTGCTGGAGAAGACTCCTGCAAATCCCTTGGACTGCAAGGCGATCCAACCGGTCAGTCTTAGAGGAAATCAACCCTGACTGCTCTTTAGAAGGCCAGATCCTGAAGATGAAACTCAAATACTGTGGCCACCTAATGAGAAGGAAGGACTCAATGGAGAAGAGCCTAATACTGGGAATGATTGGGGGCAAAAGAAGAAGGGGACGGCAGAGAATGAGGTGGCTGGATGAAGTCACTGAAGCAGTTGGCATGAGCTTAAATGGACTCCAGAGGATGGTAGAAGACAGGAAGGCCTGGAGGAACATTATCCATGGGGTCGCAAAGGGTTGGACACGACTTTGCAACTAACAACAACCCAAAGTGGAGTGACTTCTTGGTAGTGGTGGAAGAAATGCCCATCTGGGTTCAATTCCAAATGGGGAGAAAGACACTGGAAACATGGTAGCTACTTGGAAAGATGATTTTAATGGTGGACAGGATCACATGCCTTGAAGATCTTGGGCGAAGGAAAAAGGGCAGAGATGCTGAGAGTGCCTTAAAAACTTCCAGTGTTGGAGCATTCACAACTTCTGGAGGCAAGTTGTTCCACTGATTCATTGTTCTAACTGTCAGGAAATTTCTCCTTAGTTCTAAGTTGCTTCTCTCCTTGATTAGTTTCCACCCATTGCTTCTTGTCCTGCCCTCAGGTGCTTTGAAGAATAGTTTGACTCCCTCTTCTTTGTGGCAACCCCTGAGATATTGGAACACTCCTATGATGTTTCCCCTAGTCCTTCTTTTCATTAAACTAGACATACCCAGCTCCTGCAACCGTTCTACATATGTTTTAGCCTCCAGTCCCTTAATTATCTTTGTTGCTCTTCTCTGCACTCTTTCTAGAGTCTCAACATCTTTTTTACATCGTGGCGACCAAATTCCACGTGTGGCCTTACCAAGGCATTATAAAGTGGTATTAACACTTCACGTGATCTTGATTCTATCCCTCTGTTTATGCAGCCTAGAACTGTGTTGGCTTTTTTGGCAGCTGCTGCACACTGCTGGCTCATATTTAAATGGTTGTCCACTAGGACTCCAAGATCCCTCTCACAGTTACTACTATTGAGCAAGGTACCACATACACTGTACCTGTGCATTTTGTTTTTCTAGATAGAATAATGAACTTTAGGATTGCTAAAAGGTCTGTGCTTTCTAAACCAGCTCGATAGGCAGATCAGAGCAGCCTTTACAAAAAATGAGATGAAGGTGTTAGAATAATGTTTCTCAAGCTCAGCAGCTTTTAATATGTGTGGATTTCAACTCCCAAGCCCTCATCTTGTCCAAGCGAAAACTGTTAAGGATATTCTTGGCTCATAACCGATGTTGTGGGTTATTGAGCAGAGTACCCTTTGAGTAAACACATGAAAAACGACTGGGAGTGGTTGTGAACAATCACAGTCAACACACTGAGTTGTTGTAGTCTTTTACTTTTAGAAAAGTAAAGCAAAGTCCAAAAACAATCCAAGTCATACACAGATAAGACGAGAGTTAAAAGATCAATCCAGGGATATTTCAAGTACAAAGTCTTCTTACCAGTTGTAGTCATATACAATAAAACAGTTCTTCTTGAGTTTCAAAACAGGAACAAGTTCAATATCAAAACATTCAATAAATAGTAGAAAGCAACATGTAGCTATGATCAAACAGTGATCATGCAGAGAGATCAGGTAGAGAGTTACAGCAAATAAGCAGGTAAAATGGTGTAGCATCCACACAAGCCATAATCCTGACTTCCCTTAAGTACATTGGCTACAGAGTTTAGCCAATCAGGATACAGGATGATGCAATACAGTCTTAAAGCAATATAATACCTTTCTGACTGCAAACATACATTGTTGGTTTATATATTGCCTGACCAACTAGTTAGACAAATAACCATTTCCTAACAAAAACAACAACTATAACCCTACTAAATTCATAAAACCAGTTGGACCGTGAAGCAGGAAAAGGCCATGTCGGCCACGGAATCCAACTCCTTGCCCTCTGTGGGGATCCACACTAAAGCATCCATGACAGAAGGCTGTTTGGACATATCCCCATTCTAGGCCATCAGCTCCACCATCAAAACTGCTTTTGCTGTTAGGAAGTGGTTCAAATGGAATTTACTCCCATTTTATACTATGTTATGTAGCCTGCAGAGCAGAGAAGGGCTAATACCTTTCACTAGGACATCTCATGGGTATTTAAAGCATGCTATCATATTCCCCCTCAGTTTCTCCTTCTCGGGGCTGAGCAATGTTGACCTCTTCTCACAGGATTTGGTTCCCAGTCCATGATCATGCTCCTTTTCTTCTATGAATCTGTTCTAGTTTGACCACACTTTCTGAAATTGTGGAGCCCAGAACTTGTGGAGTCCAGAACCTGATGAGTCTTTGAGGAAAAATCTGACCAGGCCAGAACAGAAAACTATTTGTTCCCAATATTTGGAAATGATATATTTTTGCTGAAGTACCCTGAAAATATGTTTGACTTGTTGAGATCCTTTTCATAAATTGAGCAATTCTCAATTTACATAAATATAAGCCACTTTGGTCTAATGGTTAACACACCAAGCTAGAAATCAGAAAACTGTAAATTCTAGTCCTTCCTTAGGCATGAAAGCTGGCTAGGTGATTTTGTGAATTCCAGTCTCACTTTGGGCATGAAAGCCAGCTGACTTTGTGCCAATCACCAGGAGACTGTGAGTTCTAGTCCCGCCTCAGGCGTGAAAGCCAGCTAGGTGACTGCCAATCACCAGGAGACTGTGAGTTCTAGTCCATCATTCTAAGTGACTGCCAATCACCAGGAGACTGTGAGTTCTAGTCTGGCCTCAGGCATGAAAGCGACTTGGTGACTGCCAATCACCAGGAGACTGTGAATTCTAGTCCCGCCTCAGGCATGAAAGCAAGCTAGGTAACTTTGCCAATCACCAGAAGATTGTGAGTTCTAGTCCCGCCTCAGGCGTGAAAGCCAGCTAGGTGACTGCCAATCACCAGGAGACTGGGAGTTCTGGTCCCGTCTCAGGCGTGAAAGCCAGCTAGGTGACTGCCAATCACTAGGAGACTGTGAGTTCTGGTCCTACCTTAGGCATGAAAGTCTGCTGGGTGACTTTGTGCCAATCATCAGGAGACTGTGAGTTCTAGTCCATCATTCTAGGTGACTGCCAATCACCAGGAGACTGTGAATTCTAGTCCCGCCTCAGGCATGAAAGCAAGCTAGGTAACTTTGCCAATCACCAGAAGATTGTGAGTTCTAGTCCCGCCTCAAGCATGAAAGCCAGCTAGGTGACTGCCAATCACCAGGAGAATGAGTTCTGGTCCTACCTTAGGCATGAAAGCCAGCTGGGTGACTTTGGGTCAGTCACACTCCCTCAATACAACCCACCTCACAGGGTTGTTGTTGTGGTAAAACCAAGAAGAAGAAACAGTATTATGTAAGTCTGTCGCCTTGAGTTATTTATAAAACAATAAAGGTGGGATAAAAATTTAATAAATAGGCTTCCGGTTTCCTTGTCTTCGGCGACGGCGGCGCTCTTTGAAGCTCCGCCAGCCCCGCCGCCCGTAGAGCCGCTTCGAGACGAAGAAGCGGCTCGAAAACTTCTAAATCCTAAAGGATTGAAGAAGAGAGATCGCAGGGCACAGGTTGAGCCCCTGTAACCCCCCAGGGAAGTTTCTGGGGAGAGAACAGGCGCGGCTCCCTTCCAGCCTGCTGAAACTCCGAGCGACGTGGGACGATTCTGCTTTTGCAGAACAAGCCGGCTGCAGGAAACTTAAAGTGAAAGAACCGGATTCAATAAACAGCGAAACTACCTGAATCCTGAAATTTGGAAACGCAAGTATCAGCACTTTATTGACTTTCAATTTGAGAAATGCGAGTGAGTGAAAGTGCTTTGAAAAAACATGGCGCCTAGCCTCAGAGTTAACGAGCCAGCGAATGTGGATTGGTGAAGTTATCTTGTTTTGTTACAAAGTTTCCAAGTTGCTACAAAGTTGCCTTGTTTGTTATAAGAGAAACAACAATTTCTCCCCTTTTAATACTGGACTTTGCTTTATTTTAACCCTTATTTGATTAAATCTGGGGGACTTTTTTAGAAGTCTTTGTGCAGGAGGGAAAGGAAAAGGAACTTCCCTCTTTAGAAAAACCAGATCACGAGCCAGGATGGCTTCAAAGAAGCAGGAAGGGAAGGCATTAGGGGGGGGATCCCCCACACACAAACATGAAACGCAACTTCCCCCTGCTCAACAGCTACAAACTCAGAAAAAAGAATTTGATGTGGGAGATTTAAAAGAATTTATTTCTAAAACTTTGGATGATAAATTTCAAAAATCTCAACAGGAGATAGATGATAAACTTCAAAAATCACATCAGGAATTTATGCAGGAAATTAATGAAGTTAAAGACATGGTGAATCAGAATCAAAAAAAGGTGACCAAAAAAAATATCAGAAGTGGAGTCTGGCCTGGTAGGATTTATTGGGAAAGTTGATTTTAAAGTTGAAGAATTTAAATCAGAAGTTAATGTTAAGATGAAAGACAATGATTATAAAATTGATGAAGTTGACAATAAAATGCAGAGAATTGAAGATGAGATTGTTATGATACAATTCCGGGCGATGGAATTTGCCATACGGCTTCGGGGAATTTGAGAGGAGGAGAGACAGGATCTGAGACAAGTTTGCTCTGAAGCCTTGGCTAAGATTTTACAAGCTAATCCTGATTTGGTATTTCATAAAATAGATAAAATTTACAGAGTGAACTCTTGGGTGGCCAGACAAAGACAACTGCCCAGAGATGTGGTCATATATTTTACTGATAGAGAAATTAGAAATGCTATCCTGCAAAAATCTTTTCATACTTCTGTACAAGTGGGGGGTTCACGACTTGAAATTTTTAAAGAACTACCTCCTAAAATGCTGAAAGCCAGAAAAGAATTTGGTTTTCTTGTTAAGGAATTGAAAAATTTACAGATACCCTTCCGGTGGGACGCACCAGCTGGGATAATTTTTAGATATAAGGGAGAAGGATATCGGCTGAATACCGTGGAGAAGGCACAACACTTTTATAGTACTATTCTTAAGGAAAGAACACCATCTCCACGTACATCTACGGTTTTGGAGATTAAGGAGAGTGAAGAGAGGCAACTGAAAGAACAGTCTAAGCAGGAATTAGAAACAGTGCAAGGTGCAGAAGGAGGTTTTCTGAGTGAGCCCTTGCTGGACTCTTCTCCAATTTTGGATTTGATTCAGTTGGCTGAAGTTAAAGATCAACGTATAACTAGAGCTCAATCCAAGCTACTTAAACAAAAGCAACAACAACAACAGGAAAGACAAGACAAGAAGGCAGTTAAGACTACCGTACAAGAGAGTGGCGCTATGGGAGGAGCGAGATCGAAGCTCTCGGATGAACTTCAAATATTTTGCTCTGCGCTCCAGAAAGAGGCTGATGACCTTTAAGTGTTTATCTTGGAATGTCAATGGGTTGAATTCAGCACAGAAAAGGAAGAAATTATTTACATATTTGAAACAATTTCATAATGATATAATATGTTTACAAGAAACGCATATCACAACTCAAGATCAAAAATATTTGATAAATTCAAAATTAGGAGCACATTTTATATCTTCAACTTCGCAGAAAAAGAATGGTGTGGTTATTTATGTAAATAAAAAATTAACAGCGAAAGTTATAGAAGTAGATCAAGATGGTAGGTTTGTAGCAATTGAATTGCTTACAGCAAATGGCCAAATTCTTCTGATTGGAATTTATGCTCCCAACCAACAACAGGACCATTTTTATAAGATGTTACATACTAAAATATTGCAATGGGACTATAGATCTATTTTAATTATGGGAGATTGGAATGGAGTAATTGATTCTAAACTAGATAAAAAGAGCTTGGCAAAGTCTAGAATTAGACTACCACAGACTTTTTTTGATATGAAAGAAGATATGGAACTAAAAGATGTTTGGAGAATACATAATTTAAATGAATTGGATTACACTTTTTTCTCTGATAGACATAGATCCTTTTCTAGGATTGATTTTATCCTGTTGTCAAATGATCTACTTGTCAAGACAAAAAGAACAAAGATTTTTCCAAGAACTTTGACTGACCATAGCCCTGTATGGATAGAAATTGAGATGGACAAGGTTGAGAGACGCTCTTGGAGATTAAATGAGAACTTGTTTAGATATGAAAAAAATATAATAGAACTTAAAAAGCATCTGAAAGAATTTTTTGAAATAAATTTGAATAAAGGTACTCCAATTGAAATTGTTTGGGACGCAAGTAAAGCTTATATGAGAGGGGTACTTATCTATATGAATTCTAAACATAGACTGTTCCGACAAAAGAAAAGACTTGAGTTGGAAATGGAGATAAAGAATAAAGAACAGTTACTTATTAAAAACCCAACAGATGAAAGAATTCGAAGTGCTATAAAACTTTTGAAAGACCAATTTCAAATGCTTATGGCGGAACAAGTTGCAACAAGTCTACAATATGCGAAGCATAATACATTTTGCAACGCTAACAAACCGGGCAGATGGTTGGCTTACACATTGAGGAAAAAACAAAGTATACGGACTATCGATAGTATTGATATTGGAGGGAAAGAAATTTTTCAACAAAAATTAATTAAAGAAGCCTTTGTGGACTATTATACTAAACTATATGCTAAAGAAGAGGTGCAGAATGGACTTATAGAAAAATATTTAAATGATAAGAGAGTTATAAAAATTACTGATCAACAAAAGGAAAGAATGAATTATCCTATAACAGAGGAGGAGATAACAGTAGCAATTAAACAGTTAAAAACAGCCAAAGCTCCTGGCACGGATGGTTTGACTGCAGTGTATTACAAAACTTTACAAGCTGAAATGGTGGGACAACTTAGAGACTTATTTTGTAATATTCAACAAGGGGGTAAAATACCCCCATCTTGGACAACTGCTTATATATCTTTGATACCAAAAGAACAAGTTGGTCCTAAAAAACCAGAGAATTATAGACCAATATCTCTTTTGAACACAGACTATAAAATTTATGCGAAGGTATTAGCCAACAGGTTGATGCCAGTAATCCAAAAGGTGATTCATGAGGACCAAGCGGGATTTATTGAAGGCAGATATATGAAGGACAATGTAAGGCAAGTAATAGATTTATTGGAATATCTTGATAAGAATAAACAGATTCCTGCAGTGCTGGCTTTTTTGGATGCAGAGAAGGCCTTTGATAGAGTGGATTGGAATTTTCTACTAAAGACTTTAAAAAAGATGGACTTTGGGGACCAATTTATACAGGCGATCTCAGCAATTTATCAAGAGCAAAAGGCACAGATTATTATTAATGGAAGTTTGACGACAGAGTTTAAAATTGAAAAAGGAACAAGACAGGGATGTCCGTTGTCCCCACTTTTATTTATTTTAACATTGGAAGTCTTGCTAAATACAATACGGGACTCTAAAATTTTGAAAGGTATAATGATAAGGCAAGAGGATTATAGAATAAAGGCATTTGCAGATGATCTGGTGGTTACCCTATCACAACCAATGGAATCAATAATTTTGATGAACGACATTATACAAGACTATGGTAGAGTTTCAGGCTTTAGACTGAATTCAAAAAAGACTAAAATGATAGTAAAAAATATGACACAAGATCGTAAACATGAGCTTGAAAGGAGGGCAGGTTTTGAAATTGTACCTAAGGTAAAATATCTTGGAGTTCAGGTTGCAGAATCAAATATGAAATTGTTTCAAAATAATTATGAGGTGTTGTGGCGAGAGGTCCAGAAAGATATGGAGACTTGGAAAAAGCTGCAACTGTCTTTACTTGGAAGAATAGCAGCAGTTAAGATGAACATTTTGCCAAGATTTCTGTTTTTGTTTCAAATGATTCCGGTGCTTAAAAATGATAAACAACTGAAAGTTTGGCAGTCTGGCGTGAATAAGTTTGTCTGGAACGAGAAGAAGCCGAGAGTGAAACTGAAAATTATGCAAGATGTTCCAGAAAGAGGAGGTCTTAAACTTCCAAACCTACAGTTATATTATGATGCAGCAGCTTTAACTTTAACAAGTGATTGGTTTGGAAGTAAAAAGACTGGAATACTGAATGCAGAAAGTTTTGATCTTGAATTTGGATGGCATGCTTATTTATTTTATGACGACAAAGCAGATAAAGTATTTAAAAGTCATATACTTAGAGATTCTTTGATGAGAGTTTGGAAGAAGCACCGACTCAAATGGGATTATAAAATACCGTTATGGCTGGATCTTGGTCATACTATGTGGAATACAAATATAATGTCACTCGGGGGGTTTTTATATAAAGAGGTTCTTTTTACAGATGCGGGCAGATGGCAGCTGAAGACATTACAGACACTGTTGGATGAAGGAATTAACTTAACTTGGTTACAATATAATCAACTACAATTGAGATGGAAAGAGGACCAAAAAACTGGTATTATGTTGCATGAGGAAGAATTGGTTAGACATATAAGAGAGAAAGGTCCAATGCATATTAAAAGGCTTTATAATGTTTTGCTAGAAAGGGATTCAGAAACTGAATTAGTTAAAGATTGTATGATTAAGTGGGCACAAAATTTTGAAGAACCAGTGATGTTGGAAACATGGGAAAAAATTTGGGTTCAGAATGTTAAATTTACACAGTCGCAGAACCTGAGGGAAAATTTTTATAAAATGTTTTATAGATGGCATTTAGATCCCAAAAAGTTGTCATGTATGTACCCTAATGTTCAGCCAAAATGTTGGAGATGTGAATGTTTGGATGCTACGTATTATCATGTTTGGTGGACCTGTAGGAAAGTTAAGGCTTTTTGGATAAAAATTTGGTGGGTCATGCAGAATGTTTTGAAGAAAAAAATTCAATTTTCTCCACAACTGTTTTTATTGGGTATAGTTAAGGGTTTTACACGGGGTGAAATAAAACTAATATTGTATATGATAACAGCAGCAAGATTGTTGATAGGTAAATATTGGAAGAATGAAGCTTTGCCTACTATCGAGGAATGGACTTTGAAGATGGCTAGTTTTGCAGAGATGGCGAAGATTTCGGCGTATTTAAAAGATTGTTCACAAGAGACTTATGAATGGGAATGGCAAAGGTGGATAGAATATGTTCAGAACAAATACCAAACTAGAAAGTATCAAATAGCTTTTATTTGAAAATAATGTATTAGAAATATTTTAATGTAAAGAGACAAAGAGGAAAAATTATATAGGGGGAGGGATGGGTTCCGGTTTATATATTAGTGTTATGAGTATGTAATAGGGAAGTCTGGGGGGGGGGAGGGTTAGGGAGGGTTAGGGAGGATGGGAAGTTTGGGGAGGGAGGTGGGGGGATGAAAAAAGGGGTGAAAATGTAATTGTAAAACTTTTGCAATTAAAAAAAAAAAAAATTTAATAAATAAAAATAATAAAAGGCAGTTGCAAGAAGCCTGCATGCAGCTCCACAGCACACTACAGATGCCCCCTTATGGACATCTGTTAATAAAGGGCAAAACATTTCCATTCACTTTTGTGGCTTTGGGGTAGTTTAATGGATAAAAATGAGTTTGGTTTTGCTTTTCTGAGTCCTTACTCTCTGACCCTTCTCTTAAAATTTCCCCAGAGTTGAAAATCAGGCCAAAAAAATGTGATCTGTGCCTTTTGCAATGATGTCAGAAAGCTGGGTTACAGCTTCGAACAGATCAAATATACTTGGCAATAAGAAAGTAAGGCTTGGGATAGAAAAGGCCTTTCCCCTACTAACCAAGAACTGCTGCTTTCCTACGACTTTGAGCCGTTTTAGAAAGAATTATTTGCAGTTACTTTAATCAACATTTACCAACTGAAATGCATTCAGCCTTATAGAAGTCATTGCCAAAGTTCTGGATCTCTTAGTTACCCTTGTAATATTTAAAATAAGTGAAAAATATTTTGACTACAGCCTTGCCCTTTTAATTTAATGATCATGTAGCGTCCCCTGCTGGCGGGACTATGTCACTGGATCTTCAAATGTATTCCATAGGATCTCCAAGTTGCCTGTCTAAAGGTAGCATCCGGATAACAAATACCGTATTAAGCCAAAAGGAAGATCGCTTGGTCAGCCTTCCTGACTCTGGTGAGAATCATATTCATAGCAGTTAATTCTAAATTGTATCGATACTTAAAAGCATACACAAGACATCTGTGCTTTTGAGGGCAGGGTATGCATAAATACTGGGAACTTAGTCGCGGAGAATAAAACAGCACTAGGTCACTGCTTGATCCAATCCGGAATTGTTTATTGCTGACAACTGTTTTCCATGCCTCAGGCAAAAAGAGATTTTCCCCAGATTGGATATGGCACCATCCAGTGGTGGGTTTCAATTTTTTTTACTACCGGTTCTGTGGGTGTGGCTTGGTGGGTGTGGCATGGCTTGGTGGGCGTGGCATGGCTTGGTGGGCGTGGCATGGCTTGGTGGGCGTGGCAGGGGAAGGATACTGTAAAATCTCCATTCCCACCCCACTCTGGGGAAGAATACTGCAAAATCCCCATTTCCTCCCGATCAACTGGGACTCGGGAGGCAGAGAATAGATGGGGGCGGGGCCAGTCAGAATTTTTACTACAGGTTCTCTGAATTACTCAAAATTTCTGCTACCGGTTCTCCAGAACTGGCCAGAACCTGCTGAAACCCACCTCTGGCACCATCTGTCTCAAAGCATGTGTCCTGCTCTTCAGTTACACTTCATTCTCTACCTGGGAGGTATTTGCATTTAAATTCTCCAATACCTAATAGGTGAGATATCTATAAAGTATTTTTCTATTGAGACATCTGGTCTACCCCAACATGTGGGAGGGGGCATTCTGCTCCCTTTCACCTTTCAGCTCCAATCCAGGAGCTCTCAAGCTCTTTATCAGCAAAATGGAAGGAAGAAACAGCTGCGATCACACACATTGCTCCTAGAAGCACGAAGCCGAGAACACGAGCCTGGAGATGACGAATGAGACTTCGTCGAAACGTTGCCAAGAAACCTCCAATTTTACGCGGGAGAAAACCCGAATAACCAAAGACCTACATATATACATATACATATACATATACATATACATATACATATACATATACATATATATTGACTTTAAAAAGACCAGAACTATCGCCAAAACTGAACACTTTAACAACAGAATAATCAGAGAAGCCATCGAGATAGAAAAACGCCTACACAGCATGAACAAACGAGACGATACCTCCCGCCTACCAGCCATTTGGAAACCCGCCCTTATTGACAAACGAGTCCCTAACACGAATGACACCAGACCCACACTCACGAGAGCCACACAGGATGTCACCACCACACATCCACGCAGAAAGCAGACTCAAACCCACACTGATAATGAGCCACGACCAAGGACCAGAAGCCAGACCGCAGCTGCATCATTAGCCACTTTAAACCCCTCCAATCCATACATGAAGCAGACTGACACCCACCATGAAGAGCTCGCACGGCCACAAACACGAAGCCAAACAACAACAACGCAGCTCACCAGCTCAAATCCCCCTGCAACTCAGACTAAGCTGAGCACAACCAAGCCCCCACCCAAACAGAACACACCCCCAGCCAATCAGAGCACAACCAACCCCCCATCCAATCAGGGCACAGCCAAGCCCCTAACCAATCAGAACACACCTCCACCCAATCAGAACACAGCCAAGTTCCCACCCAATCAGCTCACACCCCCACTAGCAATTAAAAGGAAGAGACAGCTGCGATCTCACATTGCTCCTGGAAGCACGAAGCCGAGAACACCAGCCTGAAGATGACGAATGAGACTTTGTCGAAACGTCGCCAAGACACTTCCAATTCTACGTGGGAGAAGACCCGAATAACCAAAGACCTACATACAAACACCCGCGAAAACCTGAGAAAACATATATATATACATATATATATATTTGTTTTCTCAGGTTTTCGCGGGTGTTTGTATGTAGGTCTTTGGTTATTCGGGTCTTCTCCCACGTAAAATTGGAAGTGTCTTGGCGACGTTTCGACGAAGTCTCATTCGTCATCTTCAGGCTGGTGTTCTCGGTATATGTACATATACATATATATATGTATATATATATATGGTTTTTTTTTTCCCTTTTTCGTAGGCTTTTATGTGCATATTCTTTCTAGCCAGGTTTTACCTACGTAAACAAGGTTGTTCTGCAGCCCTGGTTCTGTGAAATCTCATTCACAAGTTTCTTGTGAATGAGATTTCACAGAACCAGGGCTGCAGAACAACCTAGTTTACGTAGGTAAAACCTGGCTAGAAAGAATATGCATATATATATATATATACACACACACACACACACACACACACACACACACATACACACACACACACACACACTGTATATTTGGATTCCAGGATCTTCTGGGATGCCGCTATTGGTACACCAACTACAAGTAGTCCACAACTTACGACCACAATTGAGCCCAACATTTCCGTTGCTAAGCAAGCCAGTTATTAAGTGAATTGTGCCCCGTTTTATGACCTCTTTTTTTTTTTATCACAGTTGTTAACGGAATCATATGTTGTTAAGTGAATCTGGTTTCCCCCATTGACTGCCAGAAGCCAGCTGAGAAGCTTACAAAGAATGATCCTATGACTCCGGAACACTGCAACTGTCTACAGTACATACCAGTTGCCCAGCTTCTGGATTTTAATCACTTGACTGTAGGGATGCTGCAATGGTTGTAAATTTGAGGACCAATCATAAGTCACTTTTTTTCAGTGCCGTTCTAACACTGAATGGTTGCTAAACAAACGATTGTAAGTCAAGGACTACTTGCACCAGAGTGGAAAATGGCGCATAAAATCACCCACATTTTTACAATTCACAAATCTTAGCATTCTCTGATTGGCACAGATAGTTTTAATTTCTTTCTAGCCTCATTGGAGAATTCTAGACTCACTAAAGAAGAGCCTAATGCTGGGAAAGATGGAGGGCAAAAGAAGAAAGGGACGACAGAGAACGAGCTGGCTGGATGGAGTCACTGAAGCAGTCAGCGTGAGCTTAAATGGACTCCAGAGGATGGTAGAGGACAGGAAATCCTGGAGGAACATTGTCCATGGGGTCGTGATGGGTCAGACACGACTTTGCAACTAACGACAAAGCCTCATTAGAGTTTTAATTTCTTTCTAGCCTCAATCTAGCCACAGGAACAGTGGTAGCACAGTGGTTAGAATGCAGTATTGCAAGCTAACTCTGCCCACTGCCAGGAGTTCAATCCTGACTGGCTCAAGGTTGACTCAGCCTTCCATTATTCTGAGGTCGGTAAAATGAGAAGATTGTTGGGGACAATAGGCTGACTCTGCAAATTGCTTAGGGAAGGCTGTAAAGCACTGTGAAGCAGTATATAAGTCTAAGTGCTATTACTATTTCTTCAGTAGGAGAGATAGGAAGATAGGAATTTAGATTTTTTTTACACAAACAGTAGCCATTCTGATGCTCAGTTATGCCTTTCCCCACCCGTTCAAAAGTTCCAATGCATTAGCGTGAGCATTATCGTAACAATAGAAGGTTATCAGCATAGTCATCATCGCTACATGTATTTTCATTTTAATATATCTTTTTTTATGGCACGTAGGATATGTCTAAAGCAAGCACTAGCTGAGTCATCATTAGCTCACCCAATGTCAGCACAGCAGTGTTTCAAAAATGCCAAGGTAAACTTTGCATTCACCAGGAAAGAAATGACAAACTGAAGACTCTGGTGGAACGAAGAGCCGGTGAACAGACCAGTTTCTTTGAAATTCCTCTCTGGACAAGGAGAGGATTTGGGATTATCCATAAATGCTCCAGGCAGTTGTTCCACATGAAGAGGCCACAAGAGAGTGGTGTCTAGTGGGTTTAGATCTCTGAGAGATGAGGGAACTCCTTCTCCATCCAAACTGTGTTCAAAGCCATTATGGACACAGGACTCACATTCTTTTCCTGAGCATTTTTTGACGTGGCTTGTTAATTGCTTTTCATATATTAGAAACCTTCAGATCAATATATATATTTAATAGCTTTGAGTGAGTCTCCTTCAATCCTTGGCAAAATAAGTTTTAAATATAGGTCAAAGGATTTAAAAATACCGTGATTTGGGAGAATAAACAACAAATAGATTAACAGATTAATAATAATTAATAATTAATAATTAATAATTAAGTTGGAAGGGACCTTATAGGTCATCTAGTCCAACCCCCCGCCCAAGCAGGAGACCTTACACCATTTCTGAGAAATGGCAGTCTAGTCTCTTCTTGGAAGCTTCCAGTGATGAAGCTTTCACAACTTCCAAAGGCAACTTCTGTTCCATGGTTGATTGTTTTCACTGTCAGAAAATTTCTCCTTATTTCTAGGCTGAATCTCTCCTTGATCAGTTTCCATCCATTGTTCCTTGTCTGGCTATCGGGTGCTTTGGAAAATAGCTTGACCCCCTCCTCTCTGTGGTAGCCCGTCAAATATTGGAACACTGCTATCCTGTCTCCCCTGGTCCTTCTCTTCACTAGACTAGCCATGCCGAGTACTTGCAACCGTTCATCGTATGTTTTAGTCTCCAGTAATCATCTTGGTTCATGAATGGACCGTTGAATTTTAGAAACAAACAAGTTAGGTAATTATCATTTCCTAACACACGTGATCATCTTTTGCGACCTTCTGACAAGCAAAGTCAATGGGGAAGCCAGATTCACTTAACAAATGCGGCAAGAAAAGTTGTAAAATGGGGGTAAAACTCACTTAACAAGTTTCTCACTTAGCAACATAAATGTTGGGTTCAATTTTGGTTGTACATTGAGAACTACCTGTACTTGTGATAAAGGGGAAAGTAATTTTCTTTACACGTTTGTATTTTCTTTTCTTTGCTATAGTCTTATTTTTTCCTCCTTTTCTCTTTTCTCTTTCTCTTTCCTCTCTCTTCTCTACTTTCTATTTTTTAAATTTTTAAAAGGTTTTTAAACTTTGTATTAGTTTTTATCCTTTTAATTGTAATGCTGAATAAAAATTACTATACCAAAATCCCAAGGAAAGTTTGCATGGCTTTGCTTGTTTCACCTTTCGAGATCAGTTCAATGAACAGAGCAAAGATCAAAAAGCAAACCTTGGGAGAAGTGCTGATACTATTATTAGCAAGCACTTAGGAACTTGCAACATGTGCAACTTACAGGTAGCCCTTATGTAGGCTTACCCTAGATCAGGGGTCAGCAACCTGCGGCTCTGGAGCTGCATGCGGCTCTTTGGGCCCTCTGCTGTGGCTCCCTGTCAGGTGAGTCCACCACTGGCTGGCCCCACCCCTCGCCCTCCTCTCCCAGTCACTCCTCGCCTAGCCTGAGAAGGTAAGGGCGACAGCAGGGGATGGAGAAGTGTCCGGGGCAGAGACAGAGAGATACAGAGAGAGGGGGAGAGAGAGAATATAGGGAGATACAGAGAGAGGGGGAGGAAGGAAGGGAGGAAGGGGAGAGAGAGATATGTCAAAAGGATTTTGTGGTTCCTGGTGTTTTTTAACAACTGGTTCTCTGCCCTAATGACCGGCTGGGTAGGTGTGGCTAGTGGGGTGTCATGTGACTGGTAGAAGTGAGTGGCATCCAGTTGGCCCCACCCACCCAGGTTTTGTGGTTCCCTGTGTTTTCTTTTTTTTTTTTTTTTTAAATTTGATTTATATGCCGCCCTTCTCCGAAGACTCAGGGCAGCTTACAGTGCGCTAAGCAATAGCCTTCATTCTTTTGTATATTTATACAAAGTCAGCTTATTGCCCCCACAAACTGGGTCCTCATTTCACCTACCTTAGAAAGGATGGAAGGCTGAGTCAACCTTGAGCCTTGGCGAGATTCGAACCTGCAGTAATTGCAGGCAGCTGGTCTTAATAACCAGCTTAATAACAGGGTGCCTTAGACCCCTGTACTACCAAGGCTCTTTTCTGTGGGAAACAGGTCCAAATGGCTCTTTATTCTTTATTCTTTTTTCCAACAAGCTTTACTCTTTTCCAACAAGCTTTATTCTTTATTCCAACAAGCCGGGCTGGCCTAATTTTTAAATTTTTAATCGTTAACTTTTAACTTTTAAATGTCCAAAACGGGTAGTTTTATTTTAATTAGATATGGGCCAGATTATTTAATATTTCTTAAATTGTTTTTTTTAATTTTATATCTGTGTGTTTTATTTTGGCTGTACACCGCCCTGAGTCCTTCTGGGAGAAGGGCGGTATATAAATTAAATTAATAAATAAAATAAATCAATAATCTGAGTGCTTAAGGTTGCAGACTCCTGCCCTAGATCAAATGTTATTGAACTGAAGCTTTCAGACGCTTTTCTGGTATTACAGGTCGTCCTCAATTTACAACAGTTCATTTAGTGACTGTTCAAACTTACCATAGCACTGAAAAAAGTGACTTGTGACCGTTTTTCACACTTACAAACCTTGCAACACGCCCATGGTCACGTGATCAAAATTCAGACGCTTGGCAACTGTCTCATATTTATGACGGTTGCAGTGTCCCAGAGTCATGTGATCACCTTTTGCGACCCACTGACAAGCAAAGTCAATGGGGAAGCCAGATTTGCTTAACACTTGTGTTACTAACTTAACAACTGAAGTGATTCAATGAACAGCTGTGGCAAAAAAATGGTTAAAAACTGTTAACAACTTAGCAACAGAAATGTTGGGCTTAATTGTGGTCGTACCTCGAGGACTACCTATATATTGTTGCTTTTCCATTTTTTTGTCCATAGCAGATTTGCAGCACAGGAAATGTAGAATTCATTTCAATACTTTGTTACAAAGAAACCCACCACATCCTCTTCCACATTCGAGACAAATCACAACAACATATATGATATATCTTTTACATACTGTATTTGTCCTGTTTAGCTCTTCACTGCCTTTCCAGCTGTCTCTTTCCAGTTATCATCCTTAAATACACCTGCAGTTGGGCACAGCTGTTTTGTATATTTAACAACAACAAAACTCTGGGATTCCAGATTTCAAAACAGTTTAACAATTTGGACCCTCTTGCCGAGTCCTCCTATAATAATATCCACATTCTTATATTTTACTACAACAAAACAAATTAACTTGTAATAAAATATTTAATAAATACGATTTATGAAATCAGCTTAAAGACATCATCTGCCAAAAGATTAATAATTATTTTATATTCGTCTCCTTCCTCCTCTGAACTTGGCATTGGCAATGCTGGCGTTCCTTAGGAGTCGAGTACATGTATTTATTCAACACAGCTTGAAAATTCCTCTTTGAAACTGCTTTCTAATCCTTAATGCATATTATTAAAAACAGCAGGCAGCAAGTTATTTTTTTTTTTAAATGTCAGCAAAAGAATTGTAATTCCCCCTAAAGCTCTATTATGCTGGAAAATATTCCTTCTACTCTGAAAAGGGTGGTGAAAAGCCAGTTAGAGGATAGGCAAGATTTTTGGGGGGGGGGGGGAGACAACTAATGAATGTGGCAATATTCTGCAATTCCAGAATTACTGCAGAAAACGCGTTAAAAGAATTGCGCCAGCAAGTATATTAAAAAACAAAACAAAAAAAACCTCCCAGCAATACTTGCAACAACTGATATGAGAGTGAACAGGAAATGCGTAGGAGGGGAGGAATGAGATGATTAATATCACTGCAGACATCAAAAGCAAAGAAGCATGCACATATTTACCAAATTGTTCTTTGGTCCCTGGTGTTTCTGGTGAACAGATTATCCCTGCTGAGACAAAAATAAGATGAAAGGGATTTAAAACATGGAATGATGGTCTCATCTGGGTACTTTGTGGGATTACCATTTTAATCCAGGGCTCCAGACTATTCAGAAGACCATCGGAAAAACAGCTCTACTTCCAAAAAAAAAAGCATGGCATTGTTACTGTAGCCTAGAGCCCACAAGATGCCCCACATCTCTGTCTGGTTTCTCCCTTATTGGCACTCCTCAGACACAGGCAAACAGACTTCATTCTATCTATAGGGTTCAGATCTGGAGAATCCCACACTTGAGGAGTCCCCCAGTTAAATTGACCACCAGGAGGCGCTGTGTCCCCCAATGAAGATGGAATTTGGGACACAGCACCTCCTGGTGGTCAGTATAACTGAAATTTTTTTAAAAAGATAAAGGTTTCCTCTGCCCCAGTCATGTCTGACTCTAGGCCGGGGATGGTGTTATCTCCCTTTCTTAGCTGAGGGAGCCAGCGTTGTCCAAATATATTTCTGGGGTCATGTGAGCGCCATGACTATATGCCAAGGTGCATGGAATGCTGTTATCTTCCCACCAAAATGGTACCTTTTCGCATTTGCATGCTTTCCAACTGCTTGGTTGACAGGAGATAACTGAAAATACCACATACAATATACCCTGTAAAAAATAAGAGAAAATTCCCCCCAACCTCCAAGACCGTGGAAACCATGTAAATTCTTGCCCATGGAAGCATGACCTAATATAACATCTGTATGTCTCAACGCTGAGAATTTAAGGGAAGATGGACTCTCTATATCAGTGGTGGCGAACCTTTTACTCACCGAGTGCCGAACAGGTACGTGCTTCGTGTGCATGTGTGCTACCCACGCGGCTCCTCCCCGTGCGCTACATGCGCAACTGCACCATCTGCGCATTCGCATGGCTTTCGCATGCGCCCCCGTGTGCTGCGTGTACAACCACATCATCTGCGCATGCATGTGGCTTTTGCACGACTCCCCCTGTGCACTCCATGCGCAATCGCAACATCTGCGCAATTTTTCCAAGCGCAATGCGTGCATGCAAATGCCATCTACGCCTGTGCACACTGCACGCAAGTAACCATGTGCGCATACGCAGGAGAGCTCCGAAGACCAGATGGGTCCCCTGAATTGCACGCATGCGCACCGGAGGCCCAAACACCAGCTGGGGTGCATGCACATACGCAGCTGTAGGTGAGTTGGGCGACAGCTCGCATGCCCGGAAAGATGGCTCTGCCTGCCACCTCGGGCATGCGTGCCATAGGTTTGCCATCATGGCTCTATATTGTTCTTACAGTGGTAGTATAACCTAGAAAATTGTGGACCATAAGCAATATTAACTGAGCCCCTTGTGACCCATTCTAAAAGTTCAAATGAACAACACAGCTTTAATAATTGCCCATATCACATTACTAATGGATGGCAAAAGCATTTCCTTGGCCTACTTTAATCCTCAAACCACAACACAGTGGCTTGAGGGGGGAGAGGAGATGTGTGTGCTCTGCTATGTCTTAACGCTATGTATAGTTCATGTTAAAACCAGAGTTTGCACTTCTAAGTGCATAACAAGGACTGTGTTTAACTGGACCGCATCCCACTTAATATTTAATTCCAAGAATCTACAATATCAGGAGATGCTACATTATCCACCAGCAGAGCCATAATTGCCTTTGCTCTATATGTTTTATAGAGATTATCTTCGTTTTCTATTTGTGTTTCTTGGAGGATGGCCATTTCTATGTTACTGTCCAATAAAAGTTTGGAAACATAATGGCTCTTGGATCCCAATGGAAAGTCAAATGGGTCACTGAACAGCTAGTCATAGGAAGACATATAAACGACCCCCCCAAAAAAAATTTGCCAGGCTTCGTACTACCA
Organism: Pituophis catenifer annectens; assembly: GCF_029215685.1. Taxonomy (NCBI): domain Eukaryota; kingdom Metazoa; phylum Chordata; class Lepidosauria; order Squamata; family Colubridae; genus Pituophis; species Pituophis catenifer. Next base: position 336,210,940 of record NW_027256881.1, read on the forward strand.
CATCAGCAATGGACAATCCTGAATAGGATTCGCACCTCACTCGGCATCTACTAGGACTCTCTGTATAAATGGGATATAGAATAGAATAGAATAGAATAGAATAGAATAGAATAGAATAGAATAGAATAGAATAGAATAGAATAGAATTCTTTATTGGCCAAGTGTGATTGGACACGCAAGGAATTTGTCTTGGTGCATACGCTCTCAGTGTACATAAAAGAAAAGATACATTCATCAAGAATCATAAGGTACAACACTTAACGATAATCATAGGGAACAAATAAGTAATCAAATAATATTAGGAAACAGTCAGTATAAATATTAAGGATACTAGCAACAAGGTTACAGTCATGCAGTCATAAGTGGGAGGAGATGGGTGATAGGAATGATGAGAAGATTAATAGTAATGCAGACTTAATAACTAGTTTGACAGTGTTGAGGGAATTATTTGTTTAGCAGAGTGATAGCGTTCGGGAAAAAACTGTTCCTGTGTCTAGTTGTTCTGGTCTGCAGTTGTTCTGGTCTGTCTAGTGTCATTTTGAGGGTAGGAGTTGAAACAGTTAATGTCCAGGATGTGAGGGGTCTGTAGATATTTTCACAGCCCTCTTTTTGTCTCGTGCAGTATACAGGTCCTCAATGGAAGGCAGGTTGATAGTAATTGTTTTTTCTGCAGTTCTAATTATCCTCTGAAGTCTGTGTCTGTCTTGTTGGGATGCAGAACCAAACCAGACAGTTATAGATCCTCTCTTCACAGTGTGACTGTCCCACATCAAACTGTAGGTAACGTTGTGACCGGTTGTAAACTGAGGACATATACCGGTCCACTATCTGATTTTTTTTTTCATATAAATGATGTTGCTCTTCAATGGTTAGATGGCCTAGACACTGGCATATGAACATAGATTTTAACATTTATATTTTATTGTATTCAACTAATCTGGACAAAATGTTAATATATATTGTTAGTCCATCTATAATATGCCATATGTTAAATATAATAAATAAGGATTTATCTTTTTAGGATATTGGGTGTTCCCACCCAGAAACTCTTCATAGACTTTACAGTTTATGAGAAGTTGGAAAGCCATGTATAATAACATACTCTGGAATGCTGAGAGAGACACAGATGTGTTGGTAGCTGAGATAGTGCTTCACATATTTACTGTTTCACATTCTTGGTTCTTGATTTAGTGTATGTCACAGAGATTTGCTCCTCAAATCTCTTCAAATCAGTAAAGTAAAACCAGGGGAGAAAGGTTCTGAGAGGTTCTGGAGAACCGGTAGTGGAAATTTTGAGTAGTTCAGAGAACCGGCAAATACCACCTCTGGTTGGTCCCAGAGTGGGGTGAGAATGGAGATTTTGCAGTATCCTTCCCCTGGAGTGGGGTCGGAATGGAGATTTTGCAGTATGCTTCCCCTGTCACGCCCACCAAGCCACACCACGCCCACCAAGCCATGCCCACAGAACCGGTAGTAATAAGAATTTCACCACTGAGTAAAACCAACCTTCACTTTCTCATGGCTTCATAAGTAAACTCAGTGCTTAAACCATAAATTACACCAAACTAATCAGACTGGTTGGGTTCTAACAGCACATTGAACACAAACTAATCTTTTTAAATCAGCAAGTCCTGCCAATCCAGAGGCAATTATTTGATCTACAAACTTGTTTGGCCTCTTTATGGGATTCTAAACAATGAAGCAAGAATCTCACCACATTACTTAGAGATGTAAATGTTCAAATAAACAAAGCAAGCAAATTGTAGTTTGGATATTTGCCCCGTGTCTTTTTTTAAAAAGAAGCTGGTAAAAACCGGTTTGATGCCATATATAACAGCACAAAATAGAAACAACTACTGTAGAGGGAAAATGCAAGGATAAAAACTGAGCTGGCCAAACTGCCCATCTAAATTGTATTATATAACTTAAGTCAAATGATTTAATACGCTCCAGAAATCCGTGGACATCAGTGCAAGCACAGCAGGGCGTAGCAGAATTAATTTAAAGCCAAAGCAATTTATTTTTAACAAGGCAAGATAGGAACTAGAGGAAAAATAAAGTGACTGATAACTGAAATCAGCGTAGCAGCAATCATCTGATGAGTCATAGAATTTTCTCTCCTGATCCAACAATTGCAATCAAAAGTGCTAGCTCCCATATAATTCAATGCCCCAAATGTTTAGTTTGAAGAAACAAAAATATAGCACAAATATGTTTGGACTTCGCTAAATAGATCCTCCTGCAATGTTCCCCTACTCAACAATACACACTTTAATACAAAGAAGAGCTTTTACAAAGGTACTGCGAAGCTAGCACAGATATCGGTTGGACTGCACATCAAACTACCAGTATGTCATAATGTGATTTGTTTAATTTTAGCTTAGTATATTATATTTATATATAATTTAGCTTTAATGTGTGAACCTACCCACCAGGGTTTGTAAACTTTGCTTTTTGTCATGAACCATAGGCCACAGGTTTTGCACAAGCAGTTTATGGTTTGTCATATGTGAGCCCAGCCAACTGTAGTTTATTTAAAAAAAACATGATTAAACCAATAATGGGTTAGCATAATACATGAATCCAATCAAAAATGACTTGATGGCATATAAGATAATGTTTTCAAATCTTGTGAAGGAACTTAACATTATATTACATAACATACATGCTTGATTGCTTATCCAGCAATCAAAGTTCTTTTTATACTGTATATTCCTTTGTATGTAAAGGTAAACATTCCCTTCAGTCAAGCGCAACAACTGTATGTCAATTTAATTGTGTTAACACAAGTATAGGAAGTCCCCGACTTACAACCATTCATTTAGTCATCATTCAAATTTACAATGACACTGGAAAAAGAGAAGATTGGTTTTGCACTTGCAACCATCATAACATCCCAATGGTCAAGAGGTCAACATTTGGGTGCTTGGCAACTAGCATATATTTTCATGGTTGCAGCATCCCAGGGTCATGTGATTGCTTTTTGCAAGTTTCCTAGCTGGTTTCCAACAAAGTCAATGGGGGAAGCTGGAATTATTTAATGATGTGATTCACTTAACAAGCATGGCAAAAAAAGGTCATAAAAACAAGCGTAACTTCTCATCAACCACCTTGCTTAACAAGGTTGCAATGGTGGTCATAAGTCGAGGACTACCTGCATGGAAGTGGTTTTCCATTGCCTTGTTCCAAAATCTTTTTTCAATTTTCACTCTGGTGATCTCTATCTTTATTATTTTGTTTGACAATTTGTACCGATGTTTAATACTCCTAGCCTTGGCTGTATTAAGATATGATTAAGATTATGAATATATCATTTTGAGATAGAAACACTAAACTAAATGATCTATTACTTGGATAAGTGATGAGGAAATAATTTGCCTTAGTAAATTTAACAATTAATAATATTGTGTACATATTCCCTCAATGTTTGCTGTTCTTTAAGAAGATAGAACTGAGTTTAAAGTAACTCAGATATAAATACTTAACACCGTTGGGATTTGTTTGTTTTGACAGCCTTTCCTGTTGAAACTGGAATTGCAATAATAGACTAGTATGATGCAATTCTTTCTCCCTAATGTAGATTAATATAACAAAGCTGAAATTATATGAGTATCATATTATGTTGTTAATATAACAAAAACAGAAATGAAATGAGCTTAATATTTATTTTTCCAGGCAAAAGGAATGCTTATCTTAATGTTCACACATGCCACATAACTGCAACCATTTCTATAGAATGGGAACAATTAAGCTTTAGGCACATCAGAACTGGATTAATAAAAGAGATAAATATGATGGAAGCATCCAGAAAAGAAAAAAGGACATTACACAAAACGTCCTTGCGAGAGCATCCTTCTACAGTCAGTGAAACATAATACATAAACTGAGATTTCAGCAGCAGACTTTATTAGATTACAAATAAGGGAAAATGTTTTGACCCAAAATGAAACATGAAAAAAAAAATCATCTATTTACTTTTCATCCCAGTTGTAGGAAGTTAGCACCGACCCCTTTCCTAGAGGAATGAAATATTTTTAGGAAATATTAAAAAAGGCAGAATATTATATTTCCCTGGATGAGAAATGGATAAACATGTTTTGAAGCAGCTCCTATCTTCCTGCCCCAACCCTTTGTCAATGGGCCATTAAGGCCTGGGCCAGTCTATTCTACATAACAAAAGATCTACCTCCTTCAGGCAGAGCCATAGTAGGAATTGCCAAAGATCCAACAAAGATAGGATTAGCCCTCTACATAATAGCAGCAGAAACTCACCACGTGACCTGGGAAGCATGTGACCTGGGAAGCACATGTGACCATCAGCCAGCTAGCTAAGACCCCCACCCCCTAGGAGTCTGACAACCAATCAGGATACTCTTTCTGGGCCCCAGGAAGTTCAAAGCCAGAGAGAGCATAAAAACCCGTGGACTCGCTGTATTCCGCCCTTTTCTGTTCAGGAACTCAAGCCATGTGATCCTGTCCACCATTAAACCATCTTTCCAAGCAGTCTCCATGTTTCCAGTGTCTTTTTCCCCACTTGGAGCAGAACCCAGAGGATATTTCTTCCAACACCAATGATGCTTTTTTTCAACATAAAATGGGATCAGAAGTTCTGTCAATCCACATTTTGTTACTGGACCTAATGAAGCATTACTATATCACCTATACAAAAAGGACTAAATAGAGTATATTTTTTATTATATATATTCTTATTTATAGGCCTACCGAATTCCTAAGGACTTTTGACAATGTACAGATAAGATACATACAATACAATCTACAATGAATAAAAAGTAAATTGTAAGACCTATTGAATAGTTGAAAATGTATAAACTTGAACTACACTTTCTGACACTATGGGATCCCTGTGGACTAGGAACAGAATCTCTTTAGCATCTCAAAAAGATCTTTTCCCCTTTATCGTGCGTGTTCTCTGAAACAATTTTAACTAGGGAATCAATGACTTGTAGGATGTTTTCTGCCACTAAGTCTACATTTTCCTTTTAGGGAACAAAGAATAAAACAATTAGCAAATTGCTTGAGGCTGTTTTAAAGTAGAGTTCTTTACATTTGATAAATTCATGTTTGGATGCTCTATTTCTGCTGATTATTGCATTTGTGCTTTTTACAGTTGCATCACATTGTTTGCTCACATTCAGCTTGTTATTGGCCAAGACTTCTAGATCTTTTTCATATATATTAGTAATGAGTATGGTTTACTCTCCACCCCATACTAATGCATTTGATATTTCTTATTCAGATACAGCCATTGGATGTTAAGCTTTTGGAAATTCATTTTGTTTGACAAAACATCTCTACCGGTATGGGAGCTTTGCAACAATTTCATTTATAAAAAATATAGCCTTTCCCTCTTTCTAAATTATTCATTAATATTAATACTGAATGGAACAGGGATGGCTGGATGGCTTTTTTTCTGATCCAGTTTATTTTCACATTAGAATTATGAATCAAAGGAGAATCTTTGGATTTTCAAAGAAAAACTATGATTTCTTTAAAAAAAATAACTTAAAATATCATTATGATTATCCATTTAGGCTACTGTCATATAATATAATCTACCTATATAATATAATGTATAATATAATGTAAGGAGCGTGCATAAGCGCACCAGCGTGCCTACCATCCCTGTCCTAATGTTTTCTTTTATTCGTATCCTTTTCATGTTATTTATAATTATGTTTACAGTTATATCTGTCATAAAACATATGCTTGACAAACTAAATAAATATAAAATATAAGGTCTTAAGAGAACTGTGTCCTGGGGCCGCTAAAGATTGGAAGGTTAGGGAATTTATACCTAAATTATTCCTTCAGGAGCACAAGGCAGTATCATAGCAGGCTATTGAATGGGTCGGAGGGGGCAAATTGAAGAAAGGGGAGTTTTTATTGCCTTCTGTACTGCAAATATTTTTTCGCTGCCTTTTCTGCCGTGGCGTCTGCTTCCCCTCCCTAAAGTGAGGTCAGCTCTATCTCTTATTTTCCGTAAGTCCCTCAAGGCCTGGCTTTGTCATCAGGCCTGGGAGACTCAGGGACCGGCGAGATGTTGAGGGGGCTCCGTTCATTGATTCTCGTGCGCGCTCTTTTAAAAAAATAATTTTAATATAACTTGTGTAAAACATGTTTATTGCTTTATTATTATTATTATTTTTGCTGTACGCCCTCCAGGGTCACTTTTTGTGAGGTGGACGGTCATATAGATTTGATAAATATTTTTTGCCACTTTTGGGAGAAGGGGCGGTTGATAAGAGAATAAACGGCCCCCTGGGGTTGCCCTATTTTCACTCTTCCGCCATTAAAGCCTTGACCGTGCGCAAGTTCCCTCAGCTATCGTCTGTCCCCGCTTGTCGTCGTTGTCGTCGTCGTCACCTTCCAGAAAGGCACCTTTCACAACCAATGGAATGCTGAAGCCAATGAAACTTTCCACTTGGACCCGCCTATTCTGCCTTAAACGAATCCTGTACTGCGGTGTGCGCACGCGCCACCTTAACCCAATGCTTTCCCCCACCCTTCGTCTCGGCCCGTCAGCCAATCAGAAACGCTTTCTTCCTCATTGGCACCGCCTCAAAGGCGAGGAGGTCGGAAGAGAAAAAATACTGTTTACCTCAGAGAAGAGACCCGCAAGACCGAGCGGTGGTGAAGAAGAAAAGGGAGGGAAGGGGGGGGGAAGGGGGCGTGGCCTTATTTTTTTCACGAAGCATTGGCGAGGGAGCAGATTCGAAGCGGGAGGGGGTGCCGCTCTAAGCCACCGGAAGTAGGCCGGGCTTTCGTTAAATGCAAGTGGGCGCCGCTTGCGCAATCCTACGCCACGGATGGGCGGGGCTATCTCCGCCCACTGCCATATAAAGGCAGTTGGCCGTCCTCCGCCGCCCGCCATTTTGTGCTGCCGAAGAGAGGAGAACGAAGGAAATCCTTGCCAAGAGGTAGCCGAGAAGGAGGGGGCTGGAAGGAGGAGGAGAAAAGGGCAAAGACCCGACCGGGGGTTCGGCGAACAGGGGGCGGCCCGGATGGTGAAATCCTCCCTGCAGCGGATCCTCAACAGTCATTGCTTTGCCCGCGAGAAGGAAGGAAATAAAAAGACCAGTACCGTCACCATGCCCACCCTGCCCACCAACGCCGCTTTGAGGAGGTGAGGAGAGGAGAGAGAGAGAGAGAGAGAAAAAAAACCCAAACGGCCAAAATAACGCCTCGCTTTGCCTCACGCTCCGCGGCCTAGTCCCGCGGCCTCGCCCTTCGAGCCCCGCCCAGGCACGAGGGGAGGGGGCGGAGCCGGCGGGGCCACGCCCCCTTTCTCCTAGCAACGTGTGGGGTGAGGGGGAAGAGCGAGCCTTCGGAAACCGAGGTCGCTCTCCTTTCGGGCCAGATTGTGGCTGCTTCACCAGGACTCGGGTTTTTCCCAAACCTTGCCTCGCGTGGAGGAGGGATGCGCGTCCCCTGCGGTCCTCCTTCCATCGCTTTCCCTTAAAGGGCGGCTATTGGGATTGGCGCCCGGTTGCCTGTGCTCCCTAAACCTTGCTGCCCTCCCCCTTACTCCTCGTTTTGAAGAGCTTCCAGAAACGGCTCGTGGGAACAGGACGGGCCCCGAAACCCCCCCTCCCTCTTTTGCAGCCGAAACTGGCATAAAAAAAGGGGAAGGAAAAAAAAAAGGAGAACTGAGAGTGCGCTTCTTAAAGGCTCTCTATTATATAGGAACTCCATACTTCCTGCTAGCTGTGCGCTTTTATTAGCTACCAAAACAACAGTAGTAAAAGAGAGAATCGATTTAAATAATAATAATAATAATAATAATAATAATAATAATAATACATCAACGGAAGGTGTTTTAACTCTTGTCCCCTAAATAGGGCCTAAACTGGTGGAGGCCTTATTGCTGGATGTGCGCGCCTTCCAGTCTAGTCCCCTGCTGGCAAACTGCCTGTTTCCTTGGCAAGGTTTTTCCAGAAGTGGTTTGCTTATTGCTTCCTTCCTAAGGCTGTGAGAGACTGGCCCAAGATCACCTCGCTGGTTTTGTACTTAAGGTGGGACTAAAACTCGAGTCTCAATTTCCAAACCTGGTTGCTGCTTTACCGGGAATAGTCGATCAAACTGGCTGGCTGCCTAATTACTATTTAGGTTTAAAGGAGAAAAGAAAATGAAACATTCCGATTAGTCCCTTATTGAAGAGAAAGAATTGCTCATTTTTACCCCATTAAAAAGTATGTGTAATTCCATCAATACAGCGAGGATGAAGCAAAATTGTATTGAAGCCATAAAGCCTAATTTTTTGGGGGGGGTCTGGCTTCCTTTTCTTCCAGTTGCATAAAGTAGAGTAATTTTAGTTATATATTTCAGGAGAGAGAATTGGAAGACAGCAGGCCTTTATTGATAAAATTAGTTGCTGTCTACTCCCTTAACAGAAAAGAAAACCTTGTCCTTTATTTCTCAGTTCCTGGGAAAGATCCTCTGTAACCTATTCATATATTATCCATCGCTTAGGAAAAAAAGGTCCTATTTGAGGTGATGTTTGTTATCTGTGTGATCATCCACTTTCCCTGTTGTACATGAAATAAATCTTCATAGAGGGGAAAAATCTTTCTTTTCTCCCAGCTAGTATGTAGCAACAAGATGACACGAAGGTATTCCTAAATATACATATAGACATACAACTCATTTTCATGTGGGTATTTCCTGCTTCGGATCTTGCCTTTCAAAAAATAAAGGTTTTATTAGAAAGGGAGTTATCTTGTTTTATTTCTATATGAAAAGCTGTGCCCTCCCCAAATGTCCTTCTATGCATACATCCAATCTGCCCCCTCCAGTGTAATAATGCCCTCCCCCCATTAGGTGAGTTATGGGCACTGTGATAGAACTGCTGAGAAGTAACAGCAGGATACAGTTGATCTATATTGTAAGACAGAAAACATTTTATTGCAGGCTCTTCTTACTTTCAGATTTTCACATAGCAAATTTATGCTGTTCAATAGAATAAGGACGGGAGAAGTGTATATGTTTTATTGTATGCTTTCCAAATCTGACAGTGCTTCCTTGGTAATAAGAATTGTACATAAACTCATTTAGAGTATCTGTGTAAGAGAAAAGCTTTTTCAATTTATAGCTAGAAGTATCCTGAAATGTTATAGGCAAGCAGTTTGTTTAAATTTGAATTTATCTTTAGCAGATGTGTCTGCTTGCAAAATGGATGGCATTAGGGCGATCAGCTTTGCAGTTAGAAATGGAAACTAACAGTGGCCCCTGAGAGTCATAATAATGCTTATAGGGAAAATGTTTTGGTTCCCCACCATTTTGAAGAAGGAAACAACAAAACTTTGCTGTGATATGGTCTATAGAGTTAAGAAAGAAATTTTTCACTCTCCAGAAAGAGTCAAAGTAATTTCCAGCCATCCCTGTATATATAATATGGCTGCACTTACTTTACAACATTCCCCTATGGAAAAATTATTTGTGTATGGCACAGAATTTTCTTCAGTAATTGATCTGCCTTAAAGTTACTATGAATTAATTCCCCCCAGTTCCAGTTGATATTTTTTTTTAACTTTTCTTAATTTGGATTCACATAGGCTAAGCAATCTTTAGCCACAACTAGAGGGCTTTATTCACTACACTACTGTGTCAAACCAAACTGCATATCATGGCTTGGTACCAGCAGAAGATCACAGTATTTCATTAGTGCTGTGCGGTCAGAAAAAAAGCTGCTTCAGGGAAAACCCAGCGATTTGGAAATGGGGATCCCCTAACCAAGACAAAGGTCGCTTGCAATGTTTCCTCAGCTGAACTAGACCAGCTCTGAGACTATAATTGTTGGTTGAGATAAGCTTAGGTTTTGCTTCACCACACACTTTCTTTTCCTGATATGAGAAGATCTTTATTGTAATAAGGAAGTTCCTTTGATGAGCCAAGGAAGTTTTGCATAAGGTATAAAAAGAGGCTGGCCTCTTGATACAATATCATTCACAGAGTTCCCCATCTTGGCCCCCAGATAATGAATTACGTATAATCCTTCAGCCCTCATGATCAATAATTGTGAATAATGGGATATATAGGCCAACATCCAGAGCTTCCTATGGTTGGGACATTGTTGCATTAAAATAGAGCCCCTTTCAATTTGATGCAGTCCATCTAAGAATTTCCTTTCTCTGTCATTCTCAGTTGTATATGATGGAATAAGGGAAACATTGTGAATGAAAGTTGTTTTCTTCTATGTGAGTTTATATGAGATGCATCTTCCTGACCCAACTTGGGACAACTCTAATGTGAATTGTCTTTAGCAGATAGTTGAATTATGTGCCGTGATAAAAGTAAATAATTGAATTAGCACTCCCAATAGCCAGGTCTGAATCCCCTTTTTAAATCTGATCAGATGCCATTTAGTGTAGTTTCTGCCTGTTAGATTTTCAGTAAATGAATGGTGCTGAGATTTCTCCCAAGAACTAGCTGGGCCTTTATTCTCCAGACCAGGCATTGGCAGTGTTGATTAATGCTACAGCACCTAAAATAATGGTGCCAACAGAACCTTAGACAGGGAGACTGAAATGAATGGCCACTATATTTTGAGATTTCAATGTATGAGATCTTAGGGATATGTTTAGCAAGTTTGGTTTTTTTAAAAAAATACGTGGTTTATGTGCTTCAGCAAAAACTGCCTGCCATTTCTCTACATTCCAGTCTTGGTTAGATTTAAACAAAGAAGGAAAGAACCATTTTAAAAAGTATGCAAAATAGACTGTTTTTACCCATAATCATTTCCCACATAATAGAGAATGGGGCTGGAATACTTCATACCTTAGTTGAATGGTGTTGATGAGCACTCCATTCAGCTTAGTTTTTGTGGAGAATAATGTTGATATCAGATTAAATACCTAACTAAAGCATAATGTATCCCATGAAAAGCTTTGATTCAGAGCTATTGAAATGGCCTCAGGATACACTACAGCTTTTGAGTATGGAAGATAATGATTAGAAAGTAGGGTTGGACTGAAACGATCTTGCATAAGATAGTTTACCTTACCAGAATTTTTTGGTTCACCCATTAGTGAATTCAGGATTTTTGAGAAATTAAGCCCTAATTTAACTGATATATAGCTGACATATTGAACAGAGCAAGGGCCAGCTAGTTCAGTAGTTTTTTAAGGACTCCATTAGCCAGCAGGTAATTGAAGCTACCCATATGACAGTAAAATGCCGTGTCATATTGCAGGAGTAGCAATGTTAAGCTTAATGCCTAATTTTTCTGAAGCTGCTATTCTGGGATTCATTGATTATTTAATTGCTAAATTATGTGCAGTATCCTTCAAAATAAAATCACAATTTAAAATTTAAAAGCAGTCATCAAATACATACAAAGCAGGAAACCTTAAATTATTATGAGTGAACCCTGAAACCGTGTTTTAACATTTACTCAACTGGTACAGGATTAAATTTGCTTCCTTGTGCCACACTATGCACGTTAATCAAGAAAGCTCAGTTGTGTGCAAGGTGCAGGAAAAGGGTTCTTGAATGGAAGGTGGACCTGTTTGAAGAACCAACGTAATAACATTTGTTTTGCATTTTCTTTTTCTTTGGGAAAAAAAGCCTGCCGTATATGGCAGAAAAATAAGTCTGTTAAAGCGTTTATTTTAGGAATGTTAATTTGATGCCTAGTGCTAAAAGATTTCAGGATTTTTAAAGGGTATTCAAAATGGTGGATTTTTCCCCCTTCTGTTTTGCAAATGGCTGCTGGCAGGATGGTTATGAGAATTTCCCCGAGGGGGACCTTGATCTGCTGCATCTGCTGTGGTGACGCAACCCCAGTGAGCTTGCAGAATGAAGGATGGTGCAGAGGGAGGGGCTAGCAGGAACAGCAGTCGCTGTGGTTGGAGTTAGGCAAAATAATTGCTTTCAGTTAAATTGGGTGCTGGTGACACAAAATCACCTCTGCAAACAAACGCTGTACTGTACGGGATTTGTTTCAAGCTGACAAAATGTTGCATAATTGAACTACTGTACAAAATTTTTACAGAATATAATTGGAGCAGACCCACACATTTTTAAAAATACCTTTATATATCCATTTAATTGAAAATGATGGGGGCATTTAATAGGTTTCCAACCTATCAAAGAATGGAAGTTTTGTGTACTATGGTAGCAATTAGGGTCCTAAAAGAAGCATCTGATTTTTCTAACTTCGGAACTTTTCTATAAATTCCTAAGAATGTTTTGCTTCCAAGTGGCAGCGCTTAACCTACAACCTAAGAACAGCAGGCAAAAACTACTAGACTGAAACAACTGGAGGGGCTGTTAATGTATAGTGGAACCATTCAGATGGGACTGTAAGTCTGGAATTATATGTTTGCAGGAAGGTGTTCTTTTTTAATTTGGCATAGTTGGATTGTGATCTGATTTTAATGCAAAATGTATTTACTAACAACTTATATATTGGCCAGCTCAGATCATTTCCGGTTATTTAAAATAATAAAATAGAAAACCAATCCAGCAAGAAAAACTACATAACATTAAAAACCAAAACATAGTCACCTGGTCACTGAGAAATCAGGACACCACCAACCATTTTCTAAAAAGCTTCATTAAATAACCCCTTGTGGCACTGATACTAGGGCATAATGGGACAGCCATAACGGGAGCTATCTTTGGGTTCATGCCCACTTGTTGCAAAATGGAACCCTAAACTCCTCCCTCTAAATGTACACTTAGGTTAGATAGATTCCACTTACATTAACTGGTCTGTGAAGCCACATGGAGTGTTACAGCTCAGACCCAGCACTTTGAATTAGATCCAGGCTTGTCAGCAATCAACTTGAGAATAAATGTTGCGTTGCAATACTATTCCTGCTTGCTAGCGTCCCGGTTGCTACATTTCTACCAGTTGTAGTTTCTACATCATTTTCAAAGGCAGACTATTAGAATGTGTTACTGTAATCTAAATGTAGGTTTACAGTTTTTGTTTTTTTTAACCAGAGTGTCTGAATACAACTGTAATGTAAAGGTTGCATTGCAACACATAAAGGTCCTGTGTTTGCTTATCAGATCTACCAAAACTAAGAAGAGATTTTGCACCAAAGTCTGCCCCACTTGGTATATATCCAGGTGTAATTCTGGGGGCAGCTGTTCAATTCCCAGAAGTTAGATGTTCCATGTAAGTACTAGAAACATAGAGGAGGAATGATAGTGAGTTAATTTCATCTCTCCATTTGCTGATAGGATTATCTAGGCATCTCCAACTTTAGGTTTTCTAAGTGTGCTGGTTTATAACTTCTTGCTGGCTGGGTGTAATGGGTTATTTTTCACCATATTTGATTAATTTAAAATTTTTAGTCTGCCCTTGAATATTGACCTCAATAATGTTTCCATCTTCCTCTCAGTTCCAGGGTGTCTTTCAGTTGCTGTAGTAACCTGGGTCCAGGGCCTCGGTGGTGCTCCTGATGTCCCTCACCCACCCCTGAAGATCCCAGGTGGGCGAGGGAATAGTCGGAGGGATCACAATCTTTCAGCTAACTTATTTTATTCTGTAAGTACGCCGCCTGTTTATAAATGGAGATTGATACAGTTTGAATTGTGAAGTGCTTGAGAAGTGTAAAGGAATTGGAAGCGGGTGGTTTCTGGATTAGCTATTAAGAGCAATTACACTGATTTGTACCTATCTGAATATTGGGCCTGGCAAGTAAGGCAGCACAGGAACGAATCTTGTGCTGTTGGAAAATTTGGAGTACATTGATCAATACGCTTATGGTTCAGGGGATCTACAAATAATCTAAATTCTGCCTTGCTTTCCTAGGATAATCGGCTGAATGTAACAGAGGAAATAACATCAAGTAACAGGACAAGAATCCTGAACATCCAATCCAGGCTGACGGATGCCAAACACATCAGTTGGAGAACTGTGTTGAATAACAGCAATTTGTATATCGAACTTCCCAATGGTTCTTTGCCGGAGGGGAGCAAAGACAGGTAGAGCAAAACAGCTGATTTTGAAATATTCAACATTATGAAATCGAGTTTACTGTTAGGTCAATAGCAAATTTCATAATCTCAAGTAATGTAGTTGTTGATCCACAGCTACAAAATGCTATGTTCTTGGTATTATGCTTGCAGCTACGTTCTTGCCCATGTCAAATGCTGCCTGTTTTCTTCAGTTCATACTTTTCCATGATCACATTTCATGTAGAAGACATTTGTGAAGGAGGTCAAACTCTAGATCTTTATAGATTTGAAAGTTAATTAGTGAAACTCACTGTCGGGTGATACTATTTGTCCTATTTAGCTGAAACAATACTGAGTAATTAGAGAAATATATGGTCAGTGCCCTGTGGTGTTCAGGCGCATGAGAGAATGATGCTTTTTAATTCTCAAAACTATTTTTCGCCAGCTATATTGAAAGTGTGTTTTGCTGTTGGTGTTTGAGCAGGGACTTTTTGGTTTGTAATCGTGTAAAGCTAAAAGCATGAAGCTTAAAATGGCCACAAGATTACAGAGCGAAAAACACATAAACTTACGCAACAACAGATAAGGCAGCCCTCAAAAATTTGAGCAAAATACAATGAAAAATGCATTACCACACAAATAAACTTACCCTCACATTTTAACTACTGTTACAACTATAACTAATAACTATATTATCATTTATACAACTAGCCAATATAAAGGCCATGATCTGAGCTCTGGTTCACAAATGAGCCAATTTTTTTCAGCTGCATTTTGGAGCTTAAAATTCTTGGCTTATCTGTGAGTATGTATGGTAAGTGGTAGATTTCCTAATTTACAGTGTTCTTTTTTTATCTTTCAACCTTTTTCCCTATCACAGATCTTCCACTAGATAAAAACCATAGTTTTGAAATAGCTCTGAGGGGGTGGGAAAGTGTCTCACTCTCTTCCTGTCTTTAGTTTTGCAGTTCTTCTTGAGTTTGCGGAAGAGCAGCTTCAAGTAGAGCATGTGTTCATTTGTTTCCACAAGAACAGAGATGACCGAGGTAAGGAATCTGGGGTGGTGCTAGGGTGAGCAGAGACTGCTTTTCTAAGGGGGTTGTGGAACGGGCGGTGCATTTGCTTGCCTGTTAGCCTTGTGTCCTATATCTCAAGGAATTGGTACTAAATCTCTTGTTTTTCCGTGTAGCTTCGCTGCTCCGTACCTTCAGCTTCTTGGGCTTTGAGATTGTGAGACCAGGTCATCCCCTTGTCCCCAAGAGACCTGACGCTTGCTTTATGGTGTACACCTTTGAACGAGATTCTTCTGAGGAAGATTAGATTGCAGTGTTTGCCTTTTAGAGCTTGTTCCTTGACAAAGATGAATCTGTAGGAATTTTGTCAACATCTTATGCATCAGCATACATGCACACACATAAAATGACTTGCTCTTTGTACGAATTATTGTGACAGCTGCTCTGGTGGTGGGAAAGATGTTGAAAATTTCCAACTTTTGTCATCTTTTCTCTTTTTTTCCCCTGGACTTGTCCGCATGTTGTAATTGTGCAAAAATAAATGCTCACTCCAAATTAGCAGTATATTTCTTGGAAGTTTAATATTGTGTGTTTGTGATACTGAAGTATTCGCTTTAATTCTAAATAAAAGTTTATATTTTACTTTACTGCTGGTTTTACTGTTTCAAAACCTTTTCGTTTTAGAAAGGAATTGGCACAAATTGCTACGTAGAGTTACCCTTGGATTGTTATCTTTCATTTATACTAAAATCTAGTTACTCCTAACTAGCCTGGTCCATAGCTACGCTTAAAATATTTCAGGAACCATAATACCTACATAACCAGCTTGGAGGATGATGCTGTAGAGACAGGAAAGTTAGATGCACAATTTTGGATGCAACAATCCTCCCTCAGTGGTTGAGTTCCTCCTCTGCACGGACTAGTTATTAGAATTACGTTACTATTTTAAAATACATTAAAACATTTATTAATCTACCATCTAAAAAATACAAGGCTTGTGGAAGTGAAAAGTGTATATTTTTTGAGTTCTGATCATAAGAGTTACTTAACCTGGAAGAATTGGACAAAGGGAAAATAATTTTATAAGGAAGTTACGATGGATTCAGAGCCCCTCCTCTCTATTCCTTTATGCTGTCAAGATCGCCCATCTTTCCCCTTTCCTCCCTTCCCATTTGAAAATACGATTGGGGCAATTTCAAATTTTGGCAGTAAATTTGTCACACCATCTGCCTTGATAAATTATCCTGAAACAATGAACAAGTTAATAAACCCTATAGCTACTTTTTTGAATTGCCTCTACCGCATTGCAGAAATAATGTTTCAAAGACTGGATCTTGCCAAGCATTGAATGGATGAGTTTATGAAGGTAACTAGATTTCCACTCATCAGTATTTCAAGCTGGGATGCACAAATAATCCTGTCTCCTTAAACTGGATCTGGTGTTTGGGAAGAAACAAATGAATTACCGGTACTTCCATCTATCTAACTAGACCAGGACTCCTAATGCCTTGTCTCTCCTCTGCTTACTGATTTCTTCATTCTCCATTAGGAAGGAGTGCAGTTATTTGCCTAAAATGTTAATAGAGTCATGTTCTAATAGGATAAATGTAATCAAACACGCACATAACTAAATTTCCAGTGCTTTTCATGAATTTCTCAGACTGTTCTTGACTTCTTACACAACTATACTACGATGACCTGTTTTCATAATCGGTCCATCCTTTGAAGTCAACCGCAGGTTCCATCTGTGGCATAAATTGCCAATATTAGTCTTGTTTAGGGTGGGATTATTGTGGCTCTTGTAGTTCAGGATTATGATCCGGAACTACAGTTCAATGCAGCTGACAACCAACATGGCCCATGGTGAGGGATGCTGGGAACTGCAATTTAACAGCTGAAGGGTGGTAGGACTTCTGCCCTTACCTTGAGGTAAAACAAGAAAGAAAAGATAACCTACAAGTCCATCTCTCTCATGTTTTGCTGATCTCTCCTGGGTTTCTTAACAGATGTGATGGTTCAGTATTGGGACTAAGAAGATTTAAGGCTCTTCAGATCAAAGTCCATAATCTAGAAATTCACAAGATTATTAGTACCAGGTTAGTCACTGTCCCTCAGCCCAAATTACTATACAGGATTAGGGAAAAATGTACATGGCTTTCCATATCTGAAGGAAAAGCAGGATGTAAATTAACCATAACTAATTTATTTTATTTATTTTTTTTATTTTATTTCAAATTTATATACCGCACCTTCTCCCGAGGGACTCAGGGCGGTGTACAGCCAGATAAAAACATACAATACAAACATTAAAAACAATTAAAAGAATATATATTAATTTGGCCCCAGTTTAAAATGACAAACCAATTAAAATATTTAAAAATGTTAAGCCAGCCCGGCTTGCTGGAAAAAGGAAGTTTTAAGGGCACGGCGGAAGGCACCGAGGTCTTGGATTCTCTGGGGGCAGCTGGTTCCAGAGGGTAGGTTCCCCCACAGAGAAGGCCCTCCCCCTGGGGGTCACCAGCCTACATTGTTTGGCTGATGGCACCCCGAGGAGGCCCTCTCTGTGGGAGCGCACGGGTCGATGGGAGCTTGACGGTAGCAGCAGGCGGTCTCGAAGATAACTAGGTCCTATGCCATGGAGCGCTTTAAAGGTGGTAACCAACACCTTGAAGCGCACTTGGAAGACCACTGGGAGCCAGTGCAGCTCGCGCAGGAGCGGTGTTATGTGGGAGCGCCAAGCAGCTCCCGTTATTACCCGCGCGGCCGCATTCTGGACCAGTTGGAGCCTCCGGGTGCTCTTCAAGGGGAGCCCCATGTAGAGAGCGTTGCAGTAGTCCAGGCGAGAGGTGACGAGGGCATGAGTGACTGTGCACATGGAATCCCGATCAAGAAAGGGTCGCAACTGGCGAATCAGGCAAACCGGACAAAAGGTCCCCCTGGCTACAGCTGTCAGATGTTCCTCCAAGGACAGCTGCGTATCCAGGAGGACTCCCAGATTGCGTGCCCTCTCCGAGGGGGCCAAAGACTTGCCCCCAATAGTCAGCGATGGAGTCAGTTGACTATATCGGGATGCCGGGAACCACAGCCACTCAGTCTTGGAAGGGTTGAGCTTGAGCCTGTTCCTCCCCATCCAGATCCGCACAGCCCCCAAGCACTGAGACATCACTTCAAGGGCATCGTTGGGGTGGCCTGGGGTGGAGATGTACAGCTGGGTGTCATCAGCGTACTGGTGGTACTTCACCCCAAAGCCACGGATGATCTCACCCAGCGGCTTCACATAAATGTTGAACAAAAGGGGCGAGAGGACCGACCCCTGAGGCACTCCACAAATGAGAGGCCTCGAGGTCGACCTCTGCCCCCCTACCAACACAAACTGCGACCGGTCAGAGAGAAAGGAGGAGAACCACCGTAACACGGTGCCCCCCATCCCCAACTCTTCCAACCGGTACAGCATGATACCATGGTCGATGGTATCAAAAGCCGCTGAGAGGTGTAACAGGACCAGAACAGAGGAGCAACCCCTGTCCCGAGCCCTCCAGAGATCATCTACCAACGCGACCAATGCCGTTTCCGTGCTGTGCCCAGGCCTGAAACCTGACTGGAACGGATCTAGATAAGTCGTTTCCTCCAGGAATTGTGGAAACTGTTGCGCGACCACACTCTCAACAACCTTCGCCATGAAGCGAAGGTTGGAGACAGGACAGTAGTTGGCCAATACTGCCGGGTCCAGGGAGGGCTTCTTGAGGAGAGGCCTCACCACCGCCTCTTTCAAGGCAGTGGGGAAGTGACCCTCACTCAACGAAGCGTTAATAATTCCCTGGAGCCAGCCTCGTGTAACCTCCCGGGAAGCCAGTACTAACCAGGAGGGACACGGGTCCAGTAAACATGTGGCCGCACTGAGTCTCCCCAAAATCCTGTCCACGTCATCCGGAGTCACAGAGTCAAACTCTTCCCAGATAACATTCTCAAGACTGTTCCTCGTCACCCTGCCCTAATCTACCCAGTCAGAGTCCAAATCCCCCTGGATCTGAGCGATTTTGTCATACAGGTATTGTCCGAAATCCTCAGCCCTGCCTTCCAGGGGGTCCTCCCGCACTCCCGGATGGAGCAGGGAGCGGGTCACCCTGAACCGGGCAGCCGGACGATTCTCTGATGATGCAATAAGAGCAGAAAAGTAATTAAACTTTGCCGCTTTTATCGCCACTAGGTTGGTCTTAATATGCGACTTTACCAGTGTTCGGTCAGATTCAGCGAGACTGACCCTCCAACCGCTCTCCAGGCGTCTTTTCCGGCGCTTCATCTCCCTCAGCTCTTCGGTAAACCAAGGAGCCACAAGGGATCGGCACCGGGTCAGAGGCCGCAGAGGCACGACTCGATCCAAGGCCCCACCAGCCGCCCGATCCCAGGCAGCCACCAGGTCCTCAGCCGAGTCATGTGCCAGATCCTCAAGAAGTGGCCCAAGCTCCATCTGGAACCTATCAGGATCCATCAGGCGCCTGGGGTGGACCCATCTTATTGGCTCCGCCTCCCTGCGGCGGGGTATAGCGGTTCGAAGGTCCAGGCGAAGGAGCGAGTGATCTGACCATGACAAGTGTTCCATGTCTATATCCCCTATAACAAGACCACTCAACCACTGGCCAGGGACAAAAATCAAGTCCAGAGTGTGACCCCCTCTGTGAGTGGGGCCATGAACTAGCTGGGTCAGGTCCGTGGCCGTCATGGAAGCCATGAACTCCCGAGCCATCTCAGACGTTTCACCAATGGACGGCAAGTTGAAATCACCAATGGATGGCAAGTTGAAATCAATTAAAAAGTTTTGATGCATCTCTGAAGTGGAATGAGGTATGACTGGCATTCATAGGGCTATTTTGTATTCCTTCCCAAGTTATTGATTTCAGTAAGTTTTTTTCTTTTTGCAAACAGGTTTCTTTCCTGAGTTAAGTATTGGTTGCCATTAAAATGGGGGTGGGGGGTGGGGGGGGGTGATACTTTTTACTTGGGCCTGGAAGACCTCAAATTCAATATTCTGGGACCGTCCATTCCTTTTAGCTCACTGTGGGACTAAGATTAGGTGAGATGCTTCTGCATGTCTGCCACTTTAAGAAATATGGGCTACAAATCCCTTACATAGCTATACATACCTATTGAATTTATTCTCCCAGGAGGCAACTTTTTTTGGGGGGGGCGGGGGAAAAGTAGGGTATTAAGCTTATGGGATGAAATAATGGAAACGAAGAAAGGCATTTAATAGAATTGCTTCAGTTTAATACCTCTCCTATCAGCAACAGTATGCCAAATTATTCAATTCATCTGGATGCCCCTTCATAAAGCTGACTTTATCAGCCATCGTAATAAGCAAAGCTCTAATGTTTAATAAGTGCCATATTGAGAAACCAAAGAAGACAGGTGGAATCCTTGTGTTTTAAAATTTGGTATTTTAATTATCTGTAATGCCCCCAACAAGATTGCATCAGCTGTCCAGACACAGCAAGCAGTACCTCCCACACGCGTTCCGTTCTCGGTTGGTTATTTAAAATGCTTCTACATCCTCAACGCTTTTCTTAAATAGCATCTGAGCACCTTAAAAGATCATACAAGTGAAGAAAAGTACTAGACCTTCTCTCTTCCCTGAGGTTCTTAAACAACAAGGTTGCTGTTTTGAAAAAAGCCATTGAGAAATAGCCAGGTAAGAGTTTCTTTGTGCTTAGCCAGACCTGCCTCCGTGAAATGGCTAATTTACCCATTCCTATCTTGCCTCTTACTTCCTGTTTCAAATTGTTATTTCTGTTCAGATCTTCTCTACGTAATTCCCAGGGAAAAGTCCTTCTCGGCCATGGAGACGACCCTTCCACCATCCAGAGCGATCTGTAAAATCGACAACAAAAAGCTACATTTAGAGTAGAAGAGCCACAATGGCACAGTGGTTAGAGTGCAGTACTGCAGGCTACTTCTGCTGACTGCTGGCTGCCTGCAGTTTGGCAATTCGAATCTCACCAGGCTCAAGGTTGACTCAGCCTTCCATCCTTCCGAGGTGGCTAAAATGAGGATCCAGATTGTTGGGGGCAAGAGGCTGACTCTGTAAACCGCTTAGAGAGGGCTGTAAAAGCACTGTGAAGCGGTATATAAGTCTATTGTTATTGCTATTTCTTGAAGTTGAGAAACTGTGGAAGACTTGCAATCTTGAAAAGAAATGTCCTGTTCTTTAAAAATCTCTCGAACTATGACTTTCAGAGTTTGGGAGGAAACTTTTATACAGGTAGCCCTCGACTTATAAACGTTCATTTAGTGACTGTTCAAAGTTACAATGGAACTGAAAAAAGTGACTTATATACACTTATACACACTCACAACTAATGGAACAATCCCCAGGGTCACATGCTCAAAATTTGGTGGCTTGGCAACCGGGCATGTTTAGCCGTCCTCGACCTATGACCACAATTGAGCCCAAAATTTATGTTGCCAAGTGAGAAATTTGTTAAGTGAGTTTTTGGCCCATTTTACGGCTTTTCTTGCCGCATTTGTTAAGTGAATCTCTGCAATTGTTAAAGATGGTTGTTAAGTGAATCTGGCTTCCCCACTGACTTTGCTTGTCAGAAGGTTGCAAAAGGGGATCACATGACCCCTGGGACACTGCGATCGTCATAAAATAAGAACCAGTTGTCAAGCATCTGAATGTAAATAATGTGACCATGGGGATGATGCAATGGTGATAAAGTGTGGAAAACGATCGTAAGTCCCTTTTTTCAGTGCTGTTGTTACTTCGAACAGTTACTAAATGAACTGTGGTTAAATCGGGGACTACCTGCATTTACAATAGTTGGAACAGCCTGAAATCATGTGATCACCATCTGCAACCTTCCCAACTTTGCAACAAGCAAAGTCAATGGGGGAAGTTGGATTCGCTTAGCAACTATGGGGTTCGCTTAATAATTGGAGTGATTTTTTTAATATCTGTGGCAATTTTTTTTCATAAAATGGACTACAACTCATTTAACATATATGTGTTGCTTAACAACATAAATTCTGGTCTCAATTGTGATTGTAAATCAAGAACTACCTGTAGTTAAAATGTTTCTATCAAATGTTTGCATGCTTGTGTACATGTGCAGGCAAATTACTGTACATAACCTAGACTCGTGATGGCGAACCTATGGCACGCTTGCCACAGGCGGCACGCAGAGCCATGTCACCTGGCACGCCAGTTCAGCTCCGGTGCGCATACGTCGGAGTCTCTGGAGGCTGGGGACAGCAAAAAACATAACTTCCTGTCCAACCAGAAGTTGGGAAACAGGCCATTTCAGGCCTCTGAGGGGGTGGGGAAGGCTGTTTTCGCCCTCCCCAGATGCATAGAAAGGATCTGGAGAAAGAAAAATGGGCCTACCGGGCCATCGTGTGCTAGGAGCGGGGGGGGGAGGGGGGTTGCATGCGTGGGGCGGGGTGCATAGAATTATGGGTGTGGGCACATGTGCATGCAAACCTCCGCCACCCGCCCCCCCTCTGGCATGCGATGGCAAAAAGGTTAGCCATCACTGACCTAGACAGATAAATCCCACAAAACAATGTGTGCCTCTGCACAATTTTTACCCCTCCACAAATCTATGCAGACATATTCACCCCACTAACTTTGCAAATAAAAAGATAAAAATTCCCCCTGTCCAATTGTGTCTGATTCTAGGGGGCGGTGTTCATCTCTGTTTCTAAGCCAAAGGAGAACCAGTGTTGTACGAAGAAACTTCCATGGTCATGTGGCCAGCATGGCTATAGGCCCATGCGCACAGAGCACTCTGCACTCAAGTGGTACCTATTTATCTACTTGCATTTGCATGCTTTTAAACTGCTAGGTTGGCAGGATCTGAGGCAAGTAATGGGAGCTCACCCCGTCTCGTGGTGCTTGGGTCTTGAACCCAGGCTGTCTGATTTCCAGCTGACAAATTGAGCATCTTTAACCGTTGAGCCATCGTGCCCCAATAACTTTGCAAATACTTGCACCTTAAACCATTCTCATTTTAAGCTTAAAAACATGTTTAGTCCTGGATTCCCACTTATGATATTTCCCAGCCGCAAGTGTGGGGATTTCCATTCCCCTGATCACAAAAAACGATTGGTGAGGTACGGCAACTGGACCAGAGCGAAGTCCCCTTACCTTCCATCAAGAGATCTATGACATCGCCCACATTGAAACTCAGTTCGTCCACATCCTGGCTAAGATACCGGTACAAAGCCCGACAACGTGGTCCCGAAATCTTGGGTTGTGGTTTGGGTCTTCCTGCAGCAGGAGGTGGCCTTTGGCTAATGCTTCTTTTCCTTTGTGTCCTGATACATTGGAGAGAAAAGTGAACAAGTTACCCAACATCTCATCCAAGCTTAGTTGGTGTATTGCTCTGTCTCAGACCAGCAAGGTTGGATCACAAATATTTTGGAGTTCAGATGCAACAACCACACCCGTGTGACTATTTTAAGGTTTTTGGGAGTCCTTGATGCTCTCTGAGCTTGGTTGTTTGCTTGCAAACGTTTCATCACCTGTCTAGCTAACATCATCAGTACACTGATCCTATCATCTAATTGGGTAATGAAACATCTGCAAGCAAATACCCAAGCACAGAGAGCACCAATTATTCCCTAGTTCAACCCTGAGCTACATTCTATTAGTATTTTAAGGGTTTTTTCCCCCAAGGTAGTCCTTGTCTTACAACAGTTCACTTAATGACCATTTGAAGTTACAACCGCACTGAAAAAAGTGACTTATGATAATTTTTCACACTTATGACCTTTAGAGCATCCACATGGTTACATGATTTACATTCGGATGCTTGTCAATTTATGACGGTTGCAGTGTCCCGGAGTCATGGGATCCCCTTTTTTTGACCTTCTGACAAGCAACGTCAATGGGGAAGCCAGATTCACTTAACAACCATGCTACTAATTTAAGAACTGCAGTGATTCACTTAACAAATGTGGTGAGAAAAATCCTAAAACGGGGCAAAACTCACTTAACAAATTTATGTCACAAAACAACATAAATTTTGGGGCTCAATTGTGGTCGTAAGTTGAGGACTACCTGTACGAGAAAACAACATAATAAAACAATGTAAGGCAGCAATATAAGCAGAGGTGGGTGTCACATACTGTAACAAGGAAAATTCTCAGGGACGACTCTCACCCTGGTCATCACTTCTTTACCCTACTACCGTCGGGAAGGAGATATAGAAGTATAGCCAGCCGCACAAACAGGCTGAAGAACAGTTTTTATCCGTGGGCTGTCAGACTGCTGAATGAGAAATAACATCATAACTATGTAGTATGATGGACTGCAGGGCCGGCGCAATGTGTAACATGTTCACACTGGTGCAATAGGACTGGGCGTTTTGTTAATATGATTTATTGGATTAGGGGTTTTCTGTCTTCACTGTGAGTTTTATTGTGTTGGGGGGGGGGTGCACTGAGGGAGCTCAACCAATCTCATTGTACATATATTGTGCACTGACAATAAAGATTTGAATTGAACCGGTTCGCCCAGAACCAAAAATGTGAGTGCGTGTGGCATTGAAAAAACGGTGATTATATAGGACGGGTTAGCGCCAGAACGGGTGGGCAGGCCCAGCCACTGGTTGGAACTAAGGGTTCGCCTGAACTGGTCCGAACTGGCAGCAGCCCACCTCTGAATATAAGGATATTCAAGAATACTGGTAGCACTTCGGTGGGAAGGTAACAGTGTTCTGTGTGTCCCAGCATACAGTCATGCTGGCCACATGACCACGGAAGCATCTTTGGACAATGCTGGCTCTTTTGGCTAGGAAACAGAGGTCTATGACAATTCGCTGCAACCAACTGAACCATGGCCATCTTACCATGGCCAACTTGCAACAGCCAATTTGCTGCAGGACAACTCACCATGGCCAACTCACCATGGCTAACTTGCCACGGCCAATTTGCTGCATGACAACTTGCCATGGCCAACTTGCCGCAGGACAACTCCCTGCGGGACAAGGATTACACTAATATCAAAGAAATAGTGGAATAGAATCATTAAAGAAAGAATGCAAGAGGAGGGGCAGAATGAAATGCGAATGGCAAAAATTAAAATATTTTTTAAAAATTTACTTTAAATAATTGAATACGATTGTTAAATTGTCTCGCAGCAAGCTGTCACACCGTGAGTTGGCCGTGGCGAGTTGTCCCATTCCGAGGAAACGGAGATGAGCAGCCGCCCTTTAGAGTCGGACACCACTGGACAGAGGAAATCTTTAGGTTTTAAAAAAATAAAGTAGTACATACCCAGCCATGCCCTGGTCGGGGACACTGAGGAACTCCATGTTTTGATCTTGGGGTACCCTGGCCTTTGGCCGCCGTACCATATTTTGTTTCGGAAGTGCCGTGGCGGGGGGACCTGATCCAGGCCTTTGGGGAGTGTAGTAGGTGTGCTCCTGTTGCCTGGTGTTGTAAGGAAGTTGAGCGGCTCCATTCCTGCAGATAATTGATTGATTTCCTCCTAGAAGTGGTACAGACAGGAGTCTTATTAAACCATCCACTTTTTACATACTAGTTATTCGGCAGATAAGCTCCCTTGCTCCTCATTTAGACTCTGTAGGAGATCTGGGATTTTTTTTGTGTGTGAAATGTGCTTTTATAGGGGAGTTAATTCTTAAAAGTTTTAGAGGTCTCTCAAATTCTGAGAGAGCCTGAGACCATGCAGGCTTAAAATTTTGAAAATATATAGTTCACCATATCTGGTGAATTTTAGCTGCTAAACTCTCTAAATCAGTGCTTCTCAAAAGTTGGCAACTTTAAGATACGGGGACTTCAATTTCTAGAATTCCCCAGCCAAGAAGAGAATTCTGGGAGTTGAAGTCCATATATCTTTAAAGGTGCTAATTTTAAAAACTGCAAGCTTCTCTGTGATACATATACCGGGGCCAAATCCACCTAGGGTTAGAGTTAGGTCTCCATGAATTTGGAGAGCAAAATGGACATTGCCAATGGATTTGTAGCACTTTATTATGGTTAGGAGGACGTTGACTTTTCGAGCCTGCCTTATCTATGTTTCTTAGTAAAATATATGAGAAAATCCCCTTGGGGAACAAATACACATAGGGATAGGGTTATCTTCAGGTGTGGGCTGCTGGGGGTTCGGGAGAACCTCTAGCTAAGATTCTGTGCAGTTCGGAGAACCCCCAAATCCCACTCCTGGCTGGCCCTGCCCACCCCGCCCCTCCCAGGAGTCCCCATGCGGCCCGTTTTGGATGCAGGTAAGTGCAGGGTGTGCGCGGAGGCTCGGGGAGGGTGAAAAACGGGCCTATCGGAAGTTTGGGAAGGCCTCCAGAGGGCCTCCGGAGCCTGGGGAGACAGTTTTTGCTCTCTCGGAGGCTCGAGGAAAGCCTCTGGAGCCCAGGGAAGGCAAAAACCAAGAGCCTTGGTACTACAGTGGTTTAAAGCACCCTGTTATTAACACAGCTGCCTGCAATTTACTGCTGGTTCGAATCTCTCCAAGGCTCAAGGTTGACTCAGCCTTCCATCCTTTCTAAGGTAGGTTAAATGAGGACCCAGTTTGTGGGGGCAATAAGCTGACTTTGTATAAATATAAAGTATGAAGGCTATTGCTTAACGCACTGTAAGCCGCCCTGAGTCTCCGGAGAAGGGCGGCATATAAATCAAATTAAAAAAAAAAAAAAAAAAAACCACCCCCCACACACACATTGTGGTGCAGGAGGCCTACTAGGCCATGCCCACCATGGCCACCCCCACCCAGCAACCGGGCAGAGAACCCCTTGCTAAAATTTTTGAAGCCCACTCCCGGTTATTTTTCAATGAATTTAGAGAGCAAAATTCGCCAACCAATTTGTAGTGTGTTGGTATGCTTAGAAGGGTGCTGATTTTTCAATCCCACCTTATCTATGTTTCCTGGTAAAACACATGGGAAAAAAAATCCCATTTGGCTGTAAATCCACTTAGAGTTAGCGTTAGGTCTTTATGAATTCAGAGAGAAAAATGGAAATCTCCCAACAGATTTTACCCTTTTTTGTGGTGCTTCTTAAGCAAATCACCATTATAGTGAATGGTTTAGTGAATCTGCAGTCATTAATTTTTTTTTTGCCAAAATGTGGAAGTAAATATGGGTTTTTGGTAAAAACATTGTAAATCACAGTAATATGATTTAATAACCACAGTAATATGATTTAATAATCACAGTAATATGATTTAATACTCACAGTAATATGATTTAATAATCACAGGGCAAACAGGCATAAATACAGGCCAGTGCTTGGCTGGCCAGTTGCCAAGTACCTGAAATGCAGTCATGTGATTGTGAGGGAAACTGTCAGAACATCAGCACCAGGTTGTAAGTATCTTTTGAGGGGGAGTCTATCATAACCTCGGTTGCCAAACAGCTGGTTGTAAATTGTAAATTGAAGACAACTGTATTATCTCTTGATGGTTCTGCTAACATATTTTGTATTCCTTCATCAATACTCTATGCATTCCTCTATGCCCAGCTCTTTGCTAAAGTTTAGGATAAAGGGTGAAACACCCCCTTCCCCAAATAAAGTAAATTCAATTGTGTGTATACCTCCACCACCTTTCCAGTTCTGAGTGGGGCTGAGAGCATAGCCATGACATCACAAGAAGACCAGGGCTGGATGTTTCAGCTTCTATTATTTGTTCTTGGCATAACCCAGTTTGCTTGGTGTGCTTGTTTTCCTACTTTAATAATAGCTGTAGGAGATGACCAGGCTGAGACCGAGGGAGGAGTCAAACATGTCATCGGTCATGAGTCCCTTCATGCCCACAAGAGATCTATAAATCCAGCCCATCTTGAATTCCTTCCACTCTTATCTCCCGCTAATTTCCCTTGGCCGTTAGTAGTTCAGATTCTTGTAGAGAGCTTAAGCTTGCAATAAATATACCCATTTGAACTGTCTGGATCTCCTGATTTTCCTGGCACTTGACAACAGCTTCAGACACCTATTTTTTATTTACTTTCAACAGCAACAAAAAGGAAGCCTACTACCCTAAGTCAGTGATTTGTTTCTGCATATTAGTGAGGTCACGTCGGGTACTCCAGGGGTCACTGCAAAGAGGCTTGTTTGGCTGCAGGTTTTCCATTCCTGGCTAGATCACATTTTCATTCATTCCTCAGCTAGGTTCTTAAATGTTCTCCTTACTTCTCTCCTTTGTAACTCTCTCACAATAGTCTTGGAAGCTGAGCACAGTTTTCCTACCTCTTGGAATTGGCGGAGCAGCTCGGGACATTGGTGGATGTTTGGTAGGACGCCCTCTGCCTTGCTGGATTCCTTTCTTGGTTGGCTCTACAGGATGAGAAAAAACATGAAGGAAGAAAGGGTTGAAGGTGGGCATTCTCTGATGGCATCTTTTACCTGCTGCTAACCTTTGAGTGCCCAAACAAATACCGCCTCTTCAGAAGCACAGCTTTCTCTATGGGCAACCAGTGATTTGAGGCCAACAGTTGAAAAAAAAGTTTTTCAGCTACTTTAGGTATACAGATAGTCCCCAACTTACAGCCACAACTGGCACCAGAATTTCTGTTGCTGAGCAAAGTGGTGGTTAAGTGAGTCACACTTAATTGTGTGATCTTTCCTGCCACAGTTGTTAAGGGAATCCCTGCAAAAGTGGTGGGTTGCTCCCGGTTCTGTAAAACCGGTGGGAGACCCTGCCCACTGCCACGACGTCATCATAGGAGATCTGCGCATGCGCAGAAGCTTCTATACATGCGCAGAAGCGCGGGCACTCCCTTTGAGAACTGGTAGTAAAGGTAAGTAGAACCCACCCCTGCCCTGCAATTGTTAAGTAAATCTGGCAATTCCCCATTGCCTTTGTTTGTTGGAAACTGGATGCCAGGATGGTCACAAGTGTTGATCACATGACCGCAGGGCGCTGCAACGGTAATCAAAACATGTTGTTAGCCAAGTGTACAAATTTTTGACCATGTGATCCTGGGTATGTTGCAGTTGTAAATACAAAAACTGATCATTAAGTCACTTTTTTTTGTAACTGTCACTTTTTTGTAGCTGTCGTAACTTCGAATGGTTGTTAAACGAGTGAACTACCTGTACCTCTAAAGACATACATGACCATAGGGCGCTAGACTATTTATGAGACCATCTATCTGCAATAATTTCTGCTCACAATAGAACTAACAAGGAGAACACACTCCCCTTCATTACACAATTTCAACCTTTCTGGGTTTAGTATACAATAGTTATCTGGATTGTTGGTTTAATTATATTGTTTGAATATTTGTACTCTTCCCCAGAAGCAACTTCCCTCTGAGGTGGGAGCACACCTTTGAAACCTCAGCCTCTCTCACCTCACCTTCTCCTAGGAGAGGGGTGTCAAACTCTCTTTCGTTGAGGGCCGCATCAGGGTTGTGTTTGACTTCGGAGGCCGGGGGGGGGCAGGCGTGGCTGGGTGTGTGTGGCCATGGTGGACGTGGCCATGGTGGGCATGACACGGGACTCATGTCAGGGGCACCTGTGGTGGCCAAGTGCTAAGGCAGGACTTCCCTGAGATCCTCCCTCCCTCTCATTATAATCTCCTTCCTTCCTTCCTTCCTTCCTTCCTTCCTTCCTTCCTTCCTTCCTTCCTTCCTTCCTTCCTTCCTTCC
Source organism: Pituophis catenifer annectens (assembly GCF_029215685.1). NCBI lineage: Eukaryota > Metazoa > Chordata > Lepidosauria > Squamata > Colubridae > Pituophis > Pituophis catenifer. The sequence continues at coordinate 336,240,502 of NW_027256881.1, forward strand.
TTCCTTCCTTCCTTCCTTCCTTCCTTCCTTCCTTCTGTCAGGTTTCAGTGTCGTCTCAAAATAAATTGCATTTCCAAACAAATAGTCTTTGATTAAATCTTTCATTTATTAAGCACGACAATCTGTCCCCGATTATATCGTAGCCAACACTGACTTCCTGACCCCAAACCTTCCTTTCTGTTCCCCAATTCTCTGCGTCTCATTGGCCATCTTCCAAATCACTCTCCCCATATCTACTACTTCAGCTCCCAGGAATGTCCCCCCTCCCATCCCATCTCCTAGGGGATATTATCTTCAGGAAAAATAAGTAGGTGAAAAGTCAAGCGTCCTCTTGCCAGCTGCCCCCTCTTCTCCTCATGTCAGCACTGGAACGAATGTAGTTTGGAGTGCTGACACCTTCCTTCCTTCCTTCCTTCCTTCCTTCCTTCCTTCCTTCCTTCCTTCCTTCCTTCCCTCCTTCCTTCCCTTCCTCCCTCCCTCCCTCTTCATTCTCCTTCTTCCTTCCCCTCTTTCCTTCTTTTTCCTTCCTTGCTCTCTTCCCATTTTTCCTTTTTTTTCTTTGTCTTTCCTCTTTCCTTTCTCCTTTCCTGTCCCTTCTTGCATGCTCAAATGCAAAAGGGGAAACATTTCTCCTTTTGTTTTGTTTTGAGTTTGTTTTGCAAGCCTTCTGCCAGCGAAAACGGAGCTTGGGAGGGCTGTGCGCCCCACCCCCCTGCCCGCGGCACTGCAGGCTGGTCCTTTACTATTTCTAGGCTGGCCCTGTGGGCCAGATCTAAGCACCCCACGGGCCAGATCCGGCCCACGAGCCTTAAGTTTGACACCCCCGTCCTAGGAGAAGTCAAACCAAGGCATTATTGATGCTGGAAGAGTGTCAGAAAAGATTCAGCTGACCAGGTTCCTTCAACCTCTGAATTGGCCCCCTCTCAGACAAGACCCATATGTCTGACACTTACTGGAATTTTTAGGCAGCCCACTCCCAATGCTAACACAAAGATTTTTTCCGGATGATTTGAGAAAAGCCACACTGCCTGGACCATTCATAAAAGTCACTGTCCGGGTACCGCCTCCGCCCCAGCCTTCCTTCTTCACACGGAATTGTAGTCTGAAAGGAAGAAAGAAGAAGACAATCCAGATTACAACACTTAAGGTTTGCCGTGGTTTTAACATGGGTTGGGGCAACCTCTAGCCTCAAATTCTAGTTCTAATCCTATATTTGGGCGCTGACTCAGCTGCCTTTGGTGATTTCATCCAGGAGAGCCAAAATGGACCGGAGCACCATTTTGCCCATCGGCAGGATGAGCTTCGAGGACAGCAAAAAAGAATGACTTGATTATGCAAATCAGAATTGAGCCACTGTCACTGAAGATGGCGAGGGCCAAAAAAACAAGCTTTAAAAGGAGATTACACAAATTTATGCATGAGTTAGCCATAAAACCAACTATGGTGGCGCAGTGGTTAGAGTGCAGTACTGCAAGCTACTTTTGCTGTTCACCGGCTGCCAGCAGTTTGGCAGATCGAATCTCACCAGGCTCAAGGTTGACTCAGCCTTCCATCCTTCCGAGGTGGGTAAAATGAGGAGCCAGATTGTTGGGGATAAATATGCTGACTCTGTAAACTGCTTAGAGAGGGCTGTAAAGTGGGGGTGAAATGTAAAATTTATTACTACTGGTTCTGTGGGCATGGCTTGGTGGGGGGGTGTAATGTGACTGGGTGGGCGTGGCCAACTTTTTTTTTTTTCTTTTCAAAGCATTTTTTCTAATACTTTGAAAAGCCCCTTTCCTATCAGGCAACTCAACTGGGATCATCAGAGACTTTTCAAAGCATTTTTTTTACCACCTCTTCAGCCAAGAGGTTGCAGAAAAAAATGCTTTGAAAAGCCTCTGATGATCCCAGCTGAGCCAAATGATCATCAGAGACTTTTTTTTTACTTTTAAAAGTATTTTTTCAGCCAAAGAGGTTGTAGAAAAAATGCTTTAAAAAAAAAAAGCCTCTGATGATCGTGCGGCTCAGCTGGACATGGGGGGGCGCAGGGATTTTTGCTACCAGTTCTCCGAACCACCCACCGCCGTTGCTACCGGATCGGGCGAAATTTCTACTGTTTCAAAATTTCTACTGTTAAACAAGACAGTTGTTAAGTGTGTTTTGCCCCATTTTATGGGGCTGTTAAGTGAATCACTGCAGTTGTCAAATTAGTAACATGGTTGTTAAGTGAATCTGGCTCCCCCATTGACTTTGCTTGTCAGAAATGTCAGAGTATGAATATTCATAGGCTGGAATAGATCAGCCAATGAATAGGCATAGCAACTAAGTCAGCCAATGGGGACTTCGGATAGACATGGTAACAGGTCAGCCAATGGGGACTGTTTAGAAAGAGAAACTGAAGAAGTCTGGGCGTGGCTTAGCCCTGCAGCTTTAAGCTCTGAGCTCTGAAGCTGCAAACAAGTCTGAACTAGTCTAGTCTGCCTCTCTGAACTGATCTGAAACTGAAGAACCACTCTTGGTATTGTATATATTACTTCATGTGTTATTATGTATATAAAGAAGTTAATGAATCCTGCTGAATCAGTTTACCTGTGTGTGCTTTCTGGCTTTGATTTTTGCAACAAACTCTGACCAGAAAGTTGCAAGAGGGGATCCCATGACCCCAGGAGACTGCAACCCTCATAAATACATGCCAGTTGGCAACAATTGGAGGAAATGATATTTGAAATGATGGGGAAAGCAATAATATTGAGACCAGAAACTATATTACTGTTGATAATTAAGGAAATAGAACCAACAAAATATGAGAAAGAATTGATTAGAATTATGATTATAATGGGTAGAATTATAATAGCCAGATATTGGAAATTAGATGTGAATTTTAGAATAGAAGAATGGTATTGTGAAATGTGGAAATTAGCTTTAAACGATAAAATGACATGTAATATTAAAATTAGAAATGGTGACTATAAAGAAGATATTTTCTGGAAAATTTGGAAACCATTCGTGGACTATGCGCTGGGAAAATTGGATGCTTCGGTACCTGTACCCCGAGAACGTGGATTTTGGCGATTATGAGGATATATCCGAAGAACCAAATCTTCCTTTCTTATGTATAGCACAGGGTGAAGTATTGTATATGTTGTTTGTAATGTTAATAATTAAATAAATAAATAAATAAATACATGCCAGTTGCCAAGCCTTCAAATTTTGAATGTATGACCATGGGGTTGTTGCAACAGGCGTAAGTCTGGAAAATGGTCATATATGTCTTTTTTCAGTGCTGTTTCAACTTTGAGTGAACAAATGGTTGTAAATTGATGGTTACCTATCTGTGTGAGAGAAAGAAGGCGCAGACAGCTGCTTCCTAATAAGTCACAGAGTAAATTGTAGAGGCAGATTGTGGAGTCCGCCGTCTGGCAAGACTTTTTCTATAGGTATAAAAATAATAAAGAGCGCGGCTTGGAAGAATAACCACATGCCATTCTTGGTTTTGAGCCTGACACTTACGGGGCTTCTTACTTCCAATCTCAGTTGCTAAGATTATTATAGTTTTCAGCAGAACCTGAAGACCAATGAATCTGTAGCTAAGAGAATGGCAGAAAAAGCAGTGGTGAAATTCAAATTTTTTTACTACCGGTTCTGTGGGCGTGGCTTGGTGGGCGTGGCTTGGTGAGCGCGGCAGGGGAAGGATACTGCAAAATCTCCATTCCCATCCCACTCCAGGGGAAGGATACTGCAAAATCTCCATTCCCACCCCACTCTGGGGCCAGCCAGAGGTGGTATTTGCCGGTTCTCCGAACTACTCAAAATTTCCGCTACCGGTTTTCCAGAATCTGTCAGAACCTGCTGGATTTCCCCCCTTGAGAAAAAAAAAAAAAGGGGGGGGGAACTACCAAGCACACTTCCTGCTCACGGTTGCTGTGGGAAACGGCAATGACTGAGAAGCTGAGGGAGGTTTTAAATTCTTTCGCATTGTCGAGGCAGGGAGTTGCTTTTGCTCTGAGCGGCCCTTGGCTAATAAATGAGGTTTCCAAGCCAACCCTCTTGGTCTGCTCACGTGTCACTGAAATGGAGCTGGAGTTTTCCTCGGGTGGCTTCTTCGTAGCGTTTGCATAGCAGGCTAATGACTTCTGTCTTGAAGATGGATTCCAGGAGCGTATCTGCCTCGGCTTCGTGCAGGATGAAGAAATCATCCTGTTTCGTGCTGGGGAGAAAAGAGTCAGGAGGTGGGTGGTGGAAAAGGAAGGAATGTCAGTTCTCTGGAAAGAAGGACAGATGCCTCGGAGCCCCCGGGAATCCCAAATAACACTCGTGCCAAAGAGGGACATCAGCCAGGGTGGTTTGGCTTGCAAGGACCAGCTGTTATGGCCGGCCAGCAGAACTGATGGCAGTGATGAGGTTGGGGAGGAACATGGGCCAGTCCTGAAGTATGGGGAAGGCTCTGATGAGCGCTCTGCATTGGAGGCAGAGATGGGGCCAGGGCCGTCCGACAGTTATCAGCTGCCTTTGGAGTCGGATATCAGTGCAGCAGAAGAACAGCTGAAGCCTGTTCCCAGTGTGCGCATGCGGAGAGCTGCCAGGAGAAGGGAACAGCTCAGGAACAAGGGCCGACTCAGGAGTAAAAGCACAAGTGGACAGTGAATGGGGTTTCTCTAACAGAAGCCACATGATGTTGTGGCCTTGCTGCCTTTTACAGGATGGGAACGCAGCTCACCTGAGGGACACTCGGTTGACTCTTTGGACCTCCAGTTTCTTCTTCAGCACCTCCCGGATCTGGCCTTTCTCAGGCCCCTTTTTCACCTTCTCTCGGCCAATCAGATACAGGTGTTTGGGTGTTAAGATTAAGTCCCGCTTGATGGACTGTGCAGATGAAAAATGAGAGACAGAAGTCTTACAGCTGGTAATCTGCTCAAAAAAATTCCTTTGTTGGTTGTTTTTTTTCAGAAAAAATATAAAATACCAAATTTCAGAAAAAATATAAAATACAAAGAACCAGAAAAAATGGTTTCAAGGGAAAAAGAGGGAAAGCAAGGAAAAAGCAAAATTAGGAGGTATAGACAAGAAGGAAAAAGGCAAGTACAGGTAGTCCTTGACTTAAAACCATTTGTTTAGTGACACTTTGAAGTCCAGTGGCACTAAAAAAATTGACTTATGATGTCAATTCGCACTTGTGACGGTTGCAGTCATGATCAAAATTTTGGACATTTGGCAACTGGCATGTACTTATGACAGTTGCAGTTGTTCCCGGGGTCATATGATCACCATTTGTAACCTTCCCCTCTGGCTTCCGACAAGCAAAGTCAATGGGGGAAGCCAGGTTCATTTAATGGCTGCATGATTTGCTTAATAACTGTAGTGATTTACTTAACAACTGTGGCAAAAAAGGTCATCAAATGGGGCAGAACTCACTTAACAACTGCCTTGCTTAAATGGAAATTTGAGGCTCAATTGCGCTGATAAGCTGAGAACTACCAGTATAGAAAAAAACCCTTCAGTACTGATAGAATCATAAAATATTCTGTGTTTCCCCTAAAATAAGACCCTGTCTTATATTTTTTTGAACCCCGAATAAGCACTTGGCCTTATTTTCGGGGAGGTCTTATTATTTTGGGGCATGTAGAACAAGATGGGGCTCTTCTTACCATCTTACCTGATTTCCAGCTCTGTGTTTAAATATTTTTTGGGGGGGGGGCTTATTTTCAGGGGGAGGCTTATTTTCGCGCATGCGCTCAAAAGCCCGATTGGGCTTATTATCAGGGGATGTCTTATTTTCAGGGAAATAGGGTAATAACCATTTGAACTCGAGTAAACCATACTGTCAACCTGCCCGTCTTCCCTTCCCTTCAAGCTTGCTGCCAGCAGCCATGGAAACAGGAGGGGGGAACAATGCATATTTGGGAGGGGCAGGAGGTGTGAGATGAATTTCTGAGAAGCGATGGGTTATTTAACATCTTCAAGGCCAACCGTCCTGGGATAGGCATGCACAAAGGAGGATTGGTGCACCTGGACTGGAGATGTTCCCAAAACATCTTCCTGGTAGATGATTGGACTCTGGTTGCCTGGCTACTGGGAGGTGGGCTCTAGGGTTATTTTCAATTTGTCATTTTGCGTGTGTTTACTTCAGATCTTGCCTGGGCTTTTGCTGCGATCAGTTCTTTCCTAGTAAAAGTACTTTTTCTCTGACTCTATGGAGAAGTTTTCTTTCCTAGGGAATTGATCGGGGGCAGCCCTGACACTTACCCATAAAAAATGTTTGTGAAGCTGTTTCAACATTTTGAAACTCTTGACAAAGGCCAAGAATTCTTCCAGGTTTTGGAAAAAGATTTTTTTGGTTCTTCACCTCGTGGTGGAAGATCAACTCCATCTTACCTTAAACCGCCTGTCGTACTTGGTGACTGAATCGGCAAAATCGATTCTCTCTCTTCTGCCCAAAAACTGGCGCAGTTCTGGTTTATCTTCCATGCCCAGATAATCACCCACAAAATTCCGATTGATGCTGTTTCGTCGTCTCTCTTTGAAGTTGTACAGGATATCGGATGCTTCATGAAGAAGGGATAACAGGGGAAGAGCAAATAGTGAAGTGCAGTAGACATGGGTGTTTCTGTAGAGATGGGTACGACTGATAATAATGCTATTGATCATTAACACGAGGGAGATGTGCAATTCAAAGATGTGAAAAGTAAATAAATATTTGTTATACATCAATTTGAATCTCACTTGCAGTTACTACCCAACATAGAAGATAGAATCATAGGGCTAGAAGCAGTGGTGGGTTGCCCCTGGTTTGGACCGGTTCGCAAGAACCGGTAGTAAAACT